>NW_027122644.1:1262282-2524565 GCF_030686945.1 Centruroides vittatus
TTGCATAAGGAAAGTAAAGAAAAGAAAATAAATAAGGTTTAATAAAGCCACACGTGACATTTTTTCGGAACATAACTACCATGTTATACGAGGGATACCTGTACTTAAGATTAGTTTCATTTGAAATTATATTACTAATGAATATATTTTGATAATTAATTTTTAAATTAAATACAATTAAAATGCTATAATACAATATAATACAATGTAAGTTTTAGTAAATTATGTTAAAAAACTACCTGATTATTTTAATATTTAATGCTAATTATTACTTCATAAGGAATGTTTATACAGTAATATTTTGATAAAATGGAACACTTTATTGTTCTTTTCAGAATTAATACTCATAAGATTAACAAAGCTCAAAAATTCATCTAGTATACTTGTTTTATATTAAGAATAATAACAACTAAACACAATACATTTATAGTTTTATAAAACTGCAAATGTATTGTGCTGAATTTTTTAAAAAACAAGAATACCTGTTTGATTTAGCGTTAGTTACAACTATATCAGAATAGCTTAATTTAGCTTCATTAAAAATATTATATTTTGTAAACTATGCATTTAAATTTTTCAGTGCTTTATGGTCTATTCCAATATCCTTTATAACATCAAGACATCGCCAATGGAATCCAAATAACCTTTTATGGATGATAACAGAATATTGTATTCATTTATAACAAAATTAGGTGAAACTTTTACACAAAAGATCTAATTTAACTTTTCTTCATTTCTTAAGTAATACTAGAAGATTTACCAGATAAAACTGAATGGATTTTAGTGAATGGAGATAGTATTGGATTTTATGCTGTTAATTATGATGAAGAAAATTGGAAACTTTTAGCCATGCAACTTCATGATAATCATCTAGTCTGCATAACTTTTTTAAACATTACATATAATATATTTCTAAATTTAAATTTTATGATATTTTTTTCAGGTTTTTACAGCAAATCAAAGAATGAAAATAATTTCAGATTTCATATTTTTGGAAAGGTAAAACAAAAAATAAAAAATGTTCTGATGTTTAGAAAATAAATTTCTCACATTCGACTGAAATAACTTATCATAATATTATAATTCTACAATTAGTTAATATAACATAAAAGATGTATTTAAAGATTAAAAAATTATTACCAGAAAATTAACATAATCTTAGATGTTTTTGATATTTTACTGACATTAGTTAACATAAAAATAACAAACTCAATAACTATAAAACATTATTTAATTTAATTATTTTATTATAATGAGTCCCACACGTCCCAAACAAGTCCACAAATGTTTCTGGCTTATAAACTGAACAAATTTATAAGCCAGTCTTTTTAGATTTGTATTCCTGTAATTTGGTTGATTTTTTTACATTTATATAATTTTATAACATAAATTTATAGAAAACTTAATCTACCAATTTAGAAATTAATCCTATAATTCCACAATCATTTTCCTGAGAAATTAGTCCAATTTTATAATTATACATATACTTGTATTGATTATCCACATTACTTTTTAAGTCAGTTGAAATAATTTAACAAAAGCTATTTAATTCTAACACAAGTATTTTTAAATTAACTGAAAATAATTTAAGGTAAAATATTTTAAACTATTATTTAAATGAAAAAAATCTTTTTTAAAATTACTTTTTATTTTTTAATCAATGTTTTTATTTATTTTAATTAATCATTTTTATTATGTAAACACAGTTTAGGTTATCAAACTATTCAGTCAAAATTAGATTTTTATTTATATTTACCCAAAGAAGAATCTGTACAAATTCTTTATTTATTAATAAATAAATCACCTGTACAATTAAAAAATATAAGTGATCTAATGTATGAGATGAAAGCTAAAGATCTCTGGGAAGTAAGTACTCTATATTATTTTGTTAAATAAGAAATTAGAAATTACAAAGAAATATTATAGGAGTTTATTCTACACACATTGCAACCTATTTATGATAAGTATAGTTGGAATGAACAAGCAAACAAAGAAAACAAATTTATCGAGTAATTCATATTTTTATTTATATAATACTAGTAATTTCTAAAAATCTTTTATTCAGAATCTGTATTTTCAGCAAAATACGGTACAATGTTCTGGAAATACTTTGTCAAATTGAAAAAACTTTATGCATCAGGGATGCATTAAATCTATTTCTTAGTCCAAGTTTTAAACCACCTCAAAAGCAAGTTGCATTTCTCATTTTGTTTAATTCAAAATTAAATATTAGTAATATAATAATTAATATTATATTCTTAATAATATTTTATAATAATAATATCAAAACGATTTCAAGTCCCCTTTGTTTCTGCCTTGCAATTAACCCTTCACCTAACACATTTAACAAAACATATTACGGTTACAATATCAGACACAAAAAAAACAACACTGTTCACATTATAACACTCATGTATATGGATAATATCAAACTTTTACACATTCACACAGAATTAGCTTTATCATCTCTTACAAATTACACACACACTCAAATGACATACAAATGGAGTTTGGTCCAGACAAATGCAAAATACTCCTCATTGAAAAAGCTCTGAGACTTTGTACTCAGAAGTGGAGATATTATTGAGTCCATAGAATAGGGTGAGTTTTACAAATATTTAGGATTCCAACAGGCCAAACTTACAGAACATTTACAGATCAAACAAATTTAACACTCAAATACCAGAACAGATTAAATGCAATACTAAGAACACACCTAACTGCAAAATATACTATTAAAGCTTAAATTAAATATGTTATCCCTGTACTCCAGTGTTTTTCAACCTTTTTCATTGATATAATATATTTTCATTTTCAACCTTTTTCATTGAGTGGCACCCCTGATTGAAAAATAAAAAATTGTGACACCCTTGACCAGTGGCAGATCAAGAATCTGAATAAGGGGGGCTAATGGCCAGATGAATCTTTTGCATAAACAAATATTACGCGCAATGCTGGGGAGGGGACTCCCTCCCTAGGAAGAAAAATTTTAAAAATTGACAGTTTGAAGTAGCATTTTAATGCTAAAAAAAACTTTTCTACATGTTCAAAATCAAAATTTAAGTCCATTGAATTTTGTCAAAATACCTACATGTAAAATAATGGTCTCGCTATTGTTTTTTAAATCTAGTTTTATTATCGGACTTAAACTTTGTGATACCTCAATTGTGGCACCGTGGCACCCTAAGGTGCCTCAGCACTCTGGTTGAAAACACTGCTCTACTCACTCTTTTTGAGTTATACATTGGACACACGCAGTTCTTGAGCAACTACAAAGGAAAGCATGAACAACACTCTAAACATAAACAATATCACTCAAAATTGTCCATAGAAAGAGTAAAGGTGGCTGTGGCTTAACTAATATAGTTAACCTCCATTATAAACAAATACTGACACCAAGGGAGTTTTTCACAAGAAACATAAGAAGATTACACAAAGTTATCTCTGGCAGATAATAACAACACCTGGACAGAGCTCAATGTTGAACTAGGTCCAGGTGTTCAGACATAGACACCATTAATCAATAACATAAGCAGTCATAGGCCCAAAAGGCATTTCATGGCAGTCATGCCTACAATTAGCTCAGGACGATGTTGACAAAACTTTGGCTAATGTTGATCAAACTACTGGCTGACTAGGGGCTGCCTGTTTGGAGAGACTGAGGGGTTTATGGTTACTATTTAAGATCAGGTCATAAACACTAAAAACTTCAGAAAACACATTCTGAAGGATACATCACTCACAAATGAATTTTACACAAAATATCACATTCTGCCAGAAACAATACAACACATAGCCTATGGTTTCAAGCTCTCAGAACATATTTACATAGGTATAATCAAATAGCAAATCTCTGGCAGACAATACATCAATAGCTTGCACTAGTGTTGCCACCAGGCTTGTTTTTACCTGGAAAAGCCGGTTTTTACATTCATAGTCCAGATGAATTATTAATTTGTCTGGTTTTCATAGAAATTGTGAAATTATGATGAAACAAAATAAATTTATAAGAATATTTGCAAATATTTTATTTTAATGATTAAATACTTTAACTTTACACCAGGCCTGTCTTTGATAGCCTATGTGCGAGGCCCTGGGCCAAGAAAAGCTTGGAGGCACCTTTAAGGAATTTGTAATGGAGGGTTAATGTTCATAAATTTTTTCAATTAGCTTTCTCTGCTAAACATTATCTTCATGTTTAATAAAATTTATCAAATATATCTTTTGATTGTTTACTGTTTATAATAATTTTATTATTTGTTGCTCTATTCAATTTTGCATATTTTTGGGGTCTCAAATGTTAGGAAGCCCCCAATGTCTGGACCTGGACCCAAACCTGGGCCTGGGACCAGGCCCGGTAGGCCCACACCTAAAGACAAGCCTGCTTCACACCCTCACCCAAACTTATCTCTAAGCCAAGAAAGTGTACTTTTAAAATTCTAACTTGCAAATAGCTCTGACAAATATTAAGTTTGTTCTAACACAAGTCCCTGACTGGTTTAAAACTGGCATGCGCATTGTTCAGTTCTTGGCTGTAAAATGACATTGCACATGCCTTGTACGGTTTCAAATTCAAATCAGTCAGGGACTTGTGTTAGAACAAACCTGTTGCCCAGGTCAGCAATTTTGAAAAGGTGACAACCTAGCTTGCACACAAACACTATTAAATGCCCCAAGAACCATACTACAAATATACTTCAGAAGAAGTATTAGAAAATGACACAAAATATACTATGACAGAGTCATAATCACAGATAAAATAATTCATCATAATAGACCTGACATCACTTTTATTGCTTTAAAAATCAATTCTTTAAATATTTCTTCAAAAAAATTGATGAGAAAACCAACAAGTGCATGTCACTCACCCAAGAAATAAGGCAACTGTGAAGGATGGATAGAGTGTAACGATCGCGAATGTGGTACACAAAGAAACTGGAATAAATATTTACAACAGGATCTTTTATTCGTGTATATAGATACAGGAAGGGTTGTGGGATGCCAGCTATAATATCTCTATCCCCAACACAGGTAATTTTAGTACGGAACCCGACAAAAATGTAATGACATAAGCTTCAGGTCTCGTGACGACTATTCCGATACATAGCTAATTATTTTACAAAGGGCGATTACAAACATATATAGACCTTAATTCTAAACTTATAATTAATTACAACTAATGAAGAATAATAGAAGAATTTAGGACAATAAAATAACGGATAGGAGAAGAAAAAAAAGGAATGGGTACCCAACTATTTTGGCGCTAATGCGATGAGGTGCACATAACGGTACATATAACGGTGTATATGACGAATCTCTTCTTAATGACGAAAAAAAACAGTCAACACTTTCACTACACATAAAGTTCTTTGTCTTCACCCACGTGGTCTCGAAGACGTATTCGGGAGCTCTCTCTTTCTCGTCTTTCCTCCTTCAGCTCTGACTCAAAAGTGACTCCTTTGTCTTAGTTCTACCCCCGAGGGCTGCGTACAGTCCTATTGTCCATAATGGGGTCACCTATTGTTAAGCCGTTAAGCACCCGTCAGGGAAGGGTTCCAGGAAGTAAAGATAATATGAATAGGAAAGAGAAGGAAAAATATATTCTAAGTTAAAATAAAATATAACTATATATTACACAAATGGCATTTAGCCACAAGAGTATTTATTGTACCTATTGTTCTCTCTTCCACTGTTGTCATACCACATAAACTACACAAAAGTCTAGAAATGTTAAACCTAAATAAAAACATATACAAGGCACTATAGAAAGGTGCAATATGCACTTTTCACATTGTTAAGACATTTCACATGGACACATATTCCAATAACACAGAAGCTTAATGTTATACTTATTTGGGTAACTATGCTTTGACTTTATTCCAAACACATAACATCAGTATCAGTTTGGTATAACATTTACATAATTATTATTATTATTATTATTATGTTGAGTTAAATGAGATATACTCGGTTAACACCGGTGGTTGTGTACCATGCCGGACCAAAGTCAAGGCATAGTAACCAAAACAGAAATTAAAGACGTGTATCAGTGTGTGTTTCTGTATTCAGGAATTTTCTCACAATATGAGATGTATTCAATATAGTGGCCTTCTGTAGTGTGATGTATGTGTTTCTATTCAATTGTAATGTGCCCAGGCTTTTGTGTAGTGTGTGTGGTATGATACCTGTAGAGGAGAGAACAACAGGTACAATAAGCACCCTATCCATCCTCCACAGATGCCTTATTTCCTGGGCGAGTTCTGTGTACTTGCTAATTTTTTCAGTGCATGCGTTTTGTATATTGTGAGCGTTTGAAATGGATATGTCTATAATGTATGTGATTTTATTGCGTTTGTCAATGAGTGTGATGTCTGGTCTGTTGTGGTAAATTGTTTTATCTGTGATTATGGCTCTGTCGTAGTACATTTTGTGCGTGTTGTTTTCCAATACTGTCTGTGGAATGTATTTGTAGTATGGTTCGTGAATGTCTACTAATTTGTGTTTCTTTGCAAGCTCTTGGTGTATTATATTTGCTATTTGATTATGTCTGTGTAAATAATCTGTCTGTGCCAAGAGCTTGCAACCAGAGGTGATGTGTTGTATAGTTTCTGGCATTATGTGACATTTTCTGCATGTGTCATTTGTGAGTGTTGCATCTTTGAGTATATGTTTTCTGTAGTTTTTAGTATTTATGACCTGATCCTGTATGGCGATCATGAATCCTTCCGTCTCCCCAAAAAGGCATTCCCGAGCTAACCAGCTGTTTGACGCAGTTTTGTCAACAAAATCCTGGGCCAGATTGTAAGGATGCCTGCCATGGAGTGCCTTTCGAGCCCACGATTGCTTAATGGTGTCTATGCTTTTTATATGTTGTGTTCTGTCTGTATGATGTGAGTGTAAGTTTAATGGTGTGTTATTTGAGTCTGCTAGAGTTACTGCTTTATGTAAGTATGATGTTTCTTGCTTTTTGTAGAAAAACTCTTGCAGTGACTGTGTTTGTAGTGAAAGTTAACTATGTCAATCAGGCCACGTCCGCCATCTTTACGTGGAAGGGTTAATCTTTCTGTGGCGGATTTAGGATGATGTTGTTTATGCTTAGTAAGTGTTGTTCTTGTTTTCCTTTGGAGTTGCTCAAGATCTGTGCGAGTCCAATGTATAACTCCAAAAGAATATGTAAGTACTGGAATGACATATGTGTTCATTGCTTTGACTGTATGTTTTGTATTTAACTGTGTACTGAGAATAGCATTTAACCTACTTTGGTATTCTTTAATTAATCTTTGCTTTATTTGTGTATGTTCTGTTAGTTTGGCCTGTTGGAATCCTAAATACTTGTAGAACTCGCCCTCTTCCATGGATTCAATAACGTCTCCATTTCCAAGTGCAAAATCTTCTTTCTTCAGGATTCCTTTCTCTATGTGAAGTGTTTTGCATTTATCTAGGCCAAATTCCCTTTGTATGTCCTTGGTGTATGAATGTGTGATTTTTAGGAGTTGATGAAGTTGTTTTTGTGTGGATGCATAAAGTTTTATGTCATCCATGTACATGAGATATGACAGTGTAAACTGTGTTGTTTTTTCATGTCTGATATTGTAACCATATTGTGTGTTGTTTAACATGTTGGATAATGGGTTCAGGGCTAAGCAGAACCAGAGAGGACTCAAGGAATCTCCTTGAAAAATTCCTCGCCTAATAAAAATTTGGTTTGTTTGTATGGAAGTGTTACTAACCCTGAGATGTAGTGTTGTTCTCCAGTGCTGCATAGTGTTTTGAAAGAATGCAATGAGTGATGGATGTATTTTGTACATGTGTAGAATATGTAGCAGCCAACTGTGTGGAACACTGTCGAATGCTTTTCTGTAGTCTATATATGCCATGTGTATGTTTCTGTGTTGTTTGTGTGCCTGCCGTACAATGACTGAATCTATGAGTAACTGTTCTTTGCATCCTCTGTGATTTCTACGACAACCTTTTTGTTGTTCCGTAAGAATGTCGTGTTCTTCAACATGTTTGTATATTTTGTTTGCGATACAGGATGTCAATAATTTGTAGAGTGTTGGAAGACATGTAATTGGTCTGTATTGTGTGGGGTCTGTGGTATTGTTGTTTTTAGGTTTCATGTAGGTGATGCCCTGAGTAAGAAAATTTATTATTATTGTTATTATATTTAAGAATAATTATTTACAATATTTAATATTATATGATAATTATACAAATTAAAATATTGTAATACATTTTTATTCTTTACAGTATTTACAAAAATTCTTTTCAACTACTTTTATGCACAAGCATCCATTATGGAAACAAATCACACCAAATGAAATTTATAACAAAATATAGAAAAAATTTTCAACATCATTTCATAAAATGCACAACTAATCGATTATCATTTAATAGGTAAAAATATATACAATCTCAGATTTAATTTTATAATTAGTATACAAGTTACTTGTGTAATTGTAAATAATTGCTTGTGTAATACACTCATACAAGATGCAATTTTTAATCATATTTTTAATTTATTTAATTTAAAATATATGCTCTGCACCTCAAATTAGTAGTGTCTTGCCACTGTTCATCACTGTTTCCTTTAACAATAGAGTTGTGCCAGTCTTCTATTAACTGCTTTCAGGGAAAAATTTTTTAATTGAAACATGATTTCTGGTTTGCATCAGACAGTATGTAATTAATCAGGGCCTCCTGCTCCTAAGGTTTCCATATCTTGTCTTGTCTTCCATCTGTCTAACTTTGTTCTTGAGATTAGGAAAAGACAGACAAACAAACAAACAGCAGTGGGAATTTATAGGTCTACAATTTTTTCAAATTGCAGCTCAAGCTCAATTACAGTATTTAAATATTGAATAATCATACAGTATTTGTTAAATTAAAACATTAATTTCAAACTTATTAATTATATTAAAGATTATTCAATAAAAAATATTTTGTAAAAGAAATATATATATATATATATATAAGTTGTGATTTTAATTCAAGTTTAAAATAATTAATTATTTCTTAATTAATAACAGATGCTATTTCATTTTTTATAATTATTCACTATCAAAACAAATTTTTTTATACATATTATGAAAAACAAAAGATTATAGTAATTCTGGAATATTGAAATCTTTATTCAATAGAACATAAACCAAAAAACGAACACTCGAAGATTTATAGGAATCAGATGATTTACGGATAAAATGTTTTTTTGAGATATTCTTCAGCTTTAGAGGATTTGAAGCTGAGACAAAAGATTTCAAAAAAATGTTTCGTCTGTTGATGCAAATCTGATACAGTACTGAAATCATGTCTGATTCCTATAATATTTCAAGTATTCTATTTAAAATGAAGTTATTTACATGTAAACAAATTTTTCATTTCATTCAATGTATAAAAAATAAGTTTTTGTAATGAGATATGTTGTAAAAAAACAGTAATTTGATAACATTTTAAAAATATATCTATATAATTTTTCTTTCCAGACAAAAACCTTATTTAGGTTTAGGATGGTTTAGTTTTGTCGAAAGTTGTCTTAAAAATCAAGTTTTATGGTCTGACTGTTTTAAGATATTTGAGAAAAATTTGAAAATAATAATTAGGAGGTAATTTTGTATTATGTGTTTGATGTTTGTTTGAAAACATTTTTTAAACAGATACAAATATATTAATTATAAGTTTTGTTTATAAAATTTCTAATATAGAATTGTTAATTAAAAATTTTTTCTGTAATTTAGTGAAAGTAATTTTTTGGAATTCTTAGAGGGAATTAAAACCTGTCCTAGAAACATTAAAAAATATAATGCTGTGAGTATGATATTAGAAAGTTAAAAAATATATTAATCTTATAAACTTTTTTATATCATAAAAATATTTAAACTATTTTAAAAGGTTGAGTCTTACTTAAAGAAAATTTCCAAGAAATTATCTTCATTGCAAAATTCTCAACTTAAAGAAGTATTGGATATGTTTTCAGATGGTAAACTACAGTTGGAAAAAGAGTTACAGCAAGTGGAGTCTTGGTTACAATTAAAACTTTGGACTTAATTTATTCAATAAAACTCTCTGTGTATATTTATGTATATAAACATTAGAAATATATCATCAGTTTGCTATACATTTTATATCTATTATATGAGCAAATTTTAGTTTTGTTTTTACATATGAACAGTGATGGATTAAAGAAACTACAGCTTACAATTGAGATTGCCAGTCATCCAGTTTTTTCTGGGGTGGTTCCATTTTTCAGTGTTTTCTCCCAAGTCCTGGGCAGCACTATCCTAAGACAACATTTGCAAATGCCTCACATCTTGCATTTGTAAAAAAAAAATATTTTAAAAATAAATCTATATGGCAACATTTCCCACAGTCAAGTTTGGGATGATAGGATTAGAGATCAGAGACATAATATAATATACATTTACACAGTGCAATTATAACAAAACAACAAAATCTCCAGTAAATATATAACATAGTTCTACTGTTTTTATTACAACTTTCAAATTGCTGTCCAACATCTTTGTGCAGGTTGTGTTTAGATTGTTTTGTGCTGTACTAAAATTTAGCTAGAATATTAAACATATCTACTAATAAGAAACTGAAAAGGTAATGCCACTGTAAACTTTATGATGAGAGAATACATATTGTTGGATACAGAAATCATCTAGAACTTATATCATTATTACCAAAACTGAAACATTTGAAATAGTTGAAAGCAGTGATAAATACACAAATGCTAGTGGTCAATTGATGTGAAAATTAAAAAACTTAAATTAAAAATAAGTTTTTTTTAATATTCCTGTTATAGTTTTGTTGTTTCACATGCATTTTTTTAATATATTTTAACATTATATTTTAAATGTTTTATTTTACTTTATTTTATTATTTTATTTTCTTTTATTCTATTTTATCTTATGCATTTACTCCTGTTTGTTACATATAACCATCCAATTATAATGTACTCGCAAATATTTTTTTCTCTGTAACACCACCCAGTTGGACCTATGCAGTGCCGGGTTGATACTACTTTTATTACTAATAAAGATGAATTACAAACAAAACAAACAACAAACAACCCGCCGGGCCACAAAAGAGTGCCCTGGCACTCCAAATGTTGACACTATCGTGGGATGTCTGTGTCGATATTTGGACCCGCCTCTGACCTGCCAGGCGAATGTAGTTAAAGTTCAAGAAGAGCTATCCGTGTTATGGCAACGGACTTTGCCCTATTGGAAGTTCAAAGAAGGAAAAAGCATGTGAGCTGAGTGTGAAAAGAAAAGGAGATAGGAAAGTGTGAAAGGAAGGGATGGGAGGCGGGTCATTTATTAAATTGACAAACAGAATATTACAATAAGCAAATATAAATGTGGTTACAATACATAGACTTAGGTTATAGATACAATCAAAAGTACAGTTAGTTATTCTAATGAGCAATACAAGTTAAGATTATGATGCAAGTAATAAAAACAAATGGTTACTGTGATAACAGAAGAACACTAGTAGAAAATGCGATAATTTGACAATAAAGGATAATTTTAGGATTCTATGTACAGATTAAGTATACACAATACAATCGTTGTTAAATTAAAAAGTTAAAAAAAGAAATACAATGCTAAAATACAAATTAAAAAGTACAAATAAATTTTTTGTTTTTATATATATACAAAACAGTTTGAGGTTGTTAGATTAGTACAATAAATATTGATGGTGCGCCATACTGGACAGTGTTGAGAATTAAGTGGCAGTTCTATCTCTAAAGTTCCTGGGACACAAGGTCCTTGTTTTATGTACAAAATTCTTGAGTCCTTTCCACAGCTTCTGATTCTTGAAGATCTCCGCTGGGTTAGGTGGCCAGTTTTGTCCTTTAGTCAGGGATTCCCCTATAAGTGAGAGCCTTTCTTCATCGAACTTTGGACGGTTGTACAGAAAGTGCTCTACCGTTCCCTCGCTGGTCTCGTCGCAGTCACACATGTCGGTCTCTCGTATGCCAAAGCGATGTAGATAAGCTGCGAAGTTGCCGTGACCAGTCACAAATTGTGTAGATTCGGCATCCGGAGTGTAGTGTCTTGCCTGAAAGCGATGATTGATGGACGGGATGAATGCATAAGTAGTCCTACCTGTATCAGCAACATCCCATTCTTGTTGCCATTGCTTGCCTGTCAGAGTGGCTAGCTGGTTTCTGAGTCACGAGTGAGGTAAATTCTTGAAAGAGGGTTCCATATCCAGGAGGCTCGCCTTCCTCGCCAACTTATCAGCGAGTTCATTGCCAGCGTGCCCCTGGTGAGCTGGGATCCAACGAAAATGAATATCCCTAATGGTGCCAAGGTTGTTTGCCACTGAGATAAGTTTGGCTGAAATGACCAGCCAGGCCACATTACAGTGCCCCGGCACTCCATATGTTGACACTAGCATGGGAAAAATGTCTTTGTTGATATTTGGACCCGCCTCTGACCCGCCAGGCCGCATTACAGCGCCCTGGCACTCCATATGTTGACACTAGCATGGGAAAAATGTTTCGTCATTATTTGGACCCTTTTCTGTTGTTTTATTCGCCATATTGTTTTATATTAGTTGGTATTGTATATTCTTTTTAATTGTGTCTTTATCAGTGGTGTGCCGTGACATTCGATGATAGGAAGCTGTGTTTCTGTAAGAAGCCGACTTACAGGGGCAACCAATAATTGCGCGTCAGGGCCCGTTAGTATTCGTTTGTTCAATAAGCCAGTAAAAACCGTATACTTCTTTAAATGTATTTTTAATAGATTATCTGACGTACTTAATAAATAAGAAAATTCAATATAATTACCTCCGTTATTAGATTCAATAAATTCCCTATGGCCCCTAAATGCCAATTCTTGCTTTGAGAAAAAACATATAACATCTATTAATTTAGATATATCTATTAATCGTAATTATCTTGTTATAATTTTCAATATTTATTTTATATTGTCTACCAATGTTAAATTCTATTCCGCTTTGATTTCCAAATTACTTCAATTTTACGAAAGAATCGTCATTCGTCATAAATTTTATCGTCAAAATGTCGAAATTTTTTTGTCCACGTATTTATATTTAATTTAGGCATCGGTCTTTCTCTTTTAATAATGTTTTCTTTTTCATTATATGGTCTTGAACCAAAACTTTTTTAAAATAAATTTTTGAATCACTAGCCACGATATAAGGGCTAAAATTAAAATTATATAAAAAAAACTTACTTAGTAAAACAAAATGTGTGATGAATATACATGCCTAGTAAAAAAAATTCTTTCATTGTATGAATATACTTTTAAAGAAACTTATAATTAAATATAACTTTGTGAAGAAACGTACATAAAAATAACAAAATATTCTTTACTTTTTAAATCTTAAAACAATCCACTTAGTGAAATAGCTCCCTACGAGTGGCTAATGAATGGAATCAGAGACGGTCCAGGTATGTTTGTGCATGCCAAATCCCGAGGGTGCCGATACCGGTCAATGTCAAATGCCTCTTTTGTCGCATCACTCGTATATCTCAAAGGACGCCACAGGGCTGTAGATTTTAAACGTTTCTCGCCATAGCTGTAAAAATCTAAATATGTTAAACTTAACAGATTGTCTGTCGTTCGTTTTCTAACTAATTTGTTTTACGACCGAGTGTTCACGGAAATTTCCAAAATTTACAACTTTTCGGTCACTCTCATTGAACTGGAAAAATTTCTGTCTTTATTACATCTAATATTACGAAGAGATCAGACCCTACTGCACTCGGCAAGAGATTGGTTAGGTTAAGCTTCTGTTTAAGTAAAATTTCGGCTCTTTCATCAGGGTTTTATATATGTTTCTAATTCCCTAATCGCTTAATTATTTAACTACTACTTAAGTAGAAATAAGTTGAAACCGGTTACTTTGTACTTGAATATCTGTAGTCTTGGGAAAGAAGTGGAAAGAAATTTTTATGACAACCGATACATAAATCGTAGATTTGAGGAAAATAAATTCTAGAGCTTTTTCTGTACTATTGTACAGTACGTCTCATTCATTAAATTTGGTTGTAAATGATGCTGCCAAAGTAACAGTTAATTTTTTAACACTACTAGAATTGTACACGTTTTTTCTGCATTCCTTTACAGATGGGACATACTAAGTCGTAATATTGTGGCCGTTGGCCATATGAATGTATATTTTGTATTTTTTTAATGTATAAATTTAGGTTAGATTTAAGATTTTCTTTGTTTATCTCCCTTTCCTGTTGACAAAGACTTCCTTCTTAATCATTTTACGATCTAATTATTCTACGACCTGATGGGGAGTGATGCCTCCGATAAAAAACAACTTTGTTAAAAAAACAAAGTAATTAAAAAATCAGAGAGGGGAGAAAAGGAAGAAAGAAAGACAGAACAGTCTTGGCTCTCAACGAAGGTCGTGGAGCACAGGTAGTAAGTTGGAGAGAGAAGTGATCTCGGCTCTCGACGAGAAAGGTCGGGGAGCACGGGTTGTGAGTTGGAACGAGATAAGTTAGAGATCGAAGCTCGACGAGTGAGGTCGAGACGAGGAAGACCTAGTGTTATAGTAGATAAAGAACTTCCTGACGGACTGACAATCTTACTGGACAGATTTGAGTGGATTATCGTCCAAGTGAACGAGAGGTATCTACCGAAACAGAGGATAAGAGGCATCAGCAACCCCGCTCAGCATCACGAAGCCCGGGCAAAAATTCCGGGTATTTCCACATTCCCCTTTTTTCTGCACCTATATTCTCTCTCTCTTCAATTCTCATAGTCTGTAACTAGGTTTAAGATAGTTAAGGACCCTTAGTAATATTAATAGTTTTATATTACATATTCTGGACTTTGTAATACCACCGCTTACACGTTGGGATCTGTGTAAAAAGAACCTTGTAGCTTAGCGAATAAAGATGATGTTTTTTTTTTTTTTGTAAATTAACAAAGTGTGTTTGTTAATCATTGCATACCATTCGCTGTCGGCTTATAACAATATCACCGGTTTAACATTGAAATCCGTAAGTAATATAAGATGGGAGAGCAGAATAAACGCGGAATAAATATATCAAATATTTTAATGGATTTTTTTAAAAACTCCTGTCAACTATACAGAACTATCATAAAAACATGCCAGTAAATTCCTATCGGTTGGGTTAAGTTATAAATCTAGTCTAGGGTGGGCAACTTTTTTTATAACATGGGCAAGAATAAATTTTACGTTTTTTCCGCGGGCCGTAGTAGTTAATTGACGCCTTCTTGTGACTTGTAATTTTTTTGGTCTGCAAATATGAAATAAATAAATAAAAAGTTAATTACTACATTTATTTCTCTTATCTTTTTCGAAAATTACAAAGAATTAGAAAAATAACTATTAATTAGTTATTTTTCCAATTTAATAATCTATTAAAGATCTCGAGGGCCGGATAGAAACTTTTCGCGAGCCGTAGCTGGCCCGCGGGCCGGCGGTTTCCCGCCGTTGATCTAGTTTACTCGTGATTCACATAATCGGGCGAGGGCGGCCGAATATCTAGCAGGCAGGCGGCTAACAGCCCACAACTGGTCCGGGATATAAAATTGGACGCTTTACGCGTGTGTTGCATCTACCAGCTAAACCGTGACGTTGGTGCTCTGTAAAGCGCATGCGCCAATGCCTATAATCTGGCTGCTTGGAGGTTGACAGGCAGGCGGCTAACAGCTCAGAACCGGTCCGGATATAAAATTAGATGCTTTATGCGTGTGTTGCTTCTACCAGCTAAACCGGATGTGCCAATGCCTATATAATTTGGCTGATTGGAAACTGACCCGGTTTCGACATTCCTTCCGCCACCGAATTATTCGAATATACAATAGCAATCTTATCGTTTTTTTCACACGTAGTATAGAAATTTGTAAAAGATACATAATGCAGTTATAATAAAAAATTAATTTTAATTAATGCTGTACGTTAAAATATGAAAATTTATATTTTATAAAATACAAGGGAAGGTCATTGGAAGGTGGAATCGGCGCTTCCATCGCTTCCAATGACGGCACGCCACTGCCAGTTTATGAATTAAATGTCTCGTCCAAAAATAGAAATCGCGTTTGAACGTCCCGGTTTTAAGTTTTCTATCTGGCAACATTACTCGCAGGTCTTCAAATATGTGTCACTCTTACATAAATTGATTTTATTATTTAAGAATTAGTATGAATAACAAGTTAAAAGTCATTAAAATTTTACAATAATTATAAATGTGCGTAATCAAGCGCAAATTATATATTCATTCTTTTACTTTCACTTTCTTCAACTGTAGATAGCATTTTCTTCTCTTCTATTTTCTTAATAATATATTGGCTATCACGCGTTTTGGAATGCCCTTTATCAAATTTCTAATGATTTTTCTACATTCGTCTTCTTTTGAACTTTCCATTTATAAAAGTCTAATGGAATTTTTTTTTTTTTTACGAATATTTGGAATTGAATAAGCGACTCACGTGAAATGAAAAATCAATTTCTTTTTGCGTGCACATGTGCAAAAAAAAGGAAAAAAATGGAAAAACTTAGATTGTGCAAAAATATGTTGTTTTAGATTTTTAGTTTACACGCCTATGTATTAAATACGATAGTTAATATCTAATTAAAACATGAATAGGCAAAAATGTATTCCAATAAGTTAGATTTAATTCATAAACGTGAAGAAAGTTATTTAGAAATAAGGCATTATGAAATACAGATTTTTTAAATTACGTTTAATATACAAAAATGGCATTTCTAATAATATCTGATATAAAATATGTTAAAAATATATAATTGACAAATAAACTTGTTTATTAAAAACATATATAAATGTATATTCATGTTTAATAAACTTTGATATTTTTGTAAAAATGTAAATAATTTATATAAATCTTATACTGTACAAAAACTGTATTTGCTCTACGTATTCATTAAATATTAAAAATGATAAAACTTAGAAAACTAGTAAATTTTGCATTTCAAAATAAAAACTATTTCAATGTGTTGAAAAGAAATTTTTGTATTTATCGTTTATTGAATTCAGCTTGTACTGTCTGTGAATTTAGTAAAATCAGAGAAGCGAACTGAACAGTCTATCAAATACAATCGGAGACATCAGTCGCCATTTTGTGTTCCAATAATGAATTATTCTCGGTGCTAATCTGATGATTTAAGAAATCAACTGGAAGTTAAGCACGGACTGTTATATTCGGTAATCTACTTATTGTAAAATTTACACGGCCCATCGCAATTGAATTAAATTACGTTGAGATCAATCAATCCATTTTGAAAATGTCTGCCTCGATTGGGTTCGAATTCAGGTTTCTCTGGGCGGCAGGCTTTACTGCCTCGGCCGATCAAGTCTAGTAACTTACACAATGCAAAATCCTAAAGGACAATTGTCTGAGGACTTTGAGGAAAAATACAAACTAATCTTTTTCCATTTCTTCGAGTTTGTTTTTTAACTCAAGAAAAAAGACAAATTTTTAAAAAACTAAAGAGTTTAAGTGAGAGTCAAAATCAGATCTTGAAGGAATACAATAAATTCTTTCCGGTCGTAGAGAAAAACAAAATCATAACTGATTTAATAAGAGTATTACTTTGCCGAAATAATTGAGGTTTTTAAATTAATTTTTTATGTGGTGATATTCCATTGTGGTGAAATTTTTCACTAAAATTATTTCTCGCCGCAAGCGTTTTACAATAACGCCCACATTGAAAAATATTTAATACAATTAAATAACTTAAATTAATATCTAAAGTATATTATTACTTCGAGAGTTTCTGCTTTTCATATTACATTACATTCCAGTTTTCTACACGTAACGTTATATACACTGAGTTACCAAGATATAATTATTTGTAATGGATATCTCGCGATAAAGTGACATTGCGTTAAAAAATATTATCTTTTATCGCATATTTTGGCAATGATTTAGTTGCTTATTACAAAGAAATTTAAATATTTAAGAATGCGTTTTCGTTCTTATTAAAAATTACTTTACTTTTTATTTTCGCACATAAAATATATATATTTATTTAAACCGCTATTAACATTGACCGAGAAAATGCGTTCAATGTTAAAAGGTTATTGTGATTCGTAACAGGTTATTGTCTATTAGAGTATAGCCTTTAAAGTATATTCAAGATGGCGGGCATGAAAGGTAAAGTTTTGTTTGGGTAATATTGATTTGACAGAATATATAAAATTTTAATAAAAATCGTATCGTAATCTCTTTTTAAAATTTGTTTAATTGATTTTATTCGATTTTCTGAATTCTGAATTTTGAATTTTCTGAATACAATACAGTCAATTGTTTGTGTATATTATAACATAATAAATGTATATTTCAAAAAATGACAATGTTTACTATGTTACTATTTTGCAATCAATGTAAACTATGAGATTTTTTATTCTTTTAAATAAAAGTTTAGTAATATTATTTAATATTTACAAAATGTTTTGTTTTATATTTGAAATTCAATGTTTTCTTTGAAACATTTTTAAGTAGAAAAAAAAGTAACCAAAAATAAAACAGTATCTTATGAATAATGAATTGTAAATTTACGACAAAATTATAAAATTGGTCTAGAACCACGTTTCTGTACTTGTGATCTGTGAGGCTCCTCGGTCCATTGTAGTATGGTGATTTTAGGAGTCTGCAAACAAGAAACTTTGAGAAACGTTGGTCTAGAGTGGTGGTGCCAAACTATAGTCTTTGTGCTAAATCTGGGCTGGGAACATATTTAACCCATAAATGATAGAATTAGATGCTTTTGTATATATGGATTATACAAAATATTGTAGGTCATCTTTACAACTTACATTCAGTTTGACCAATCAGTTAAAAAATTTTGAGTACCATTGATCTAGAGTGAAAACAATATAAGTCATGAAATCAATTATTGGCCTTTATGTCAACTTTACTCCTTAAAATCTGAAAATACACAAAAAATTAGTAAAGCTCAGGCTTTTAAACCATTCAGCCTTTTAATTGTCCAAACAAAGTTTCTTACTGTGTTCCCTCCCCCCGAAATGTTACAAATTTTGTTAGTTTCTCACTTTAGATAATTGGTATTTGTAGAAATTTACGTATTCATATAAATTTATATTTATAAAATTTATTCAATATTCAATTAAATCTATGGTATTCATATAAATTTCTATGAATACATAAATTTGGGAATTATGTTTGAGTATTCATATTCACAGCTTCTTTCCATCTTCTATAAGGTCTTTTTTTTCATATTCATCTTAGATTTAGCCAGATCCATAACAGAGATATTAGTTGAAGAATAATAGGTCAAAATGATTATTTCCTGCAAGAATTTTTATGAATTCTTACAGGTATTGATTTTGAGGGACCCAGACTTGAATCAAGGTCTCTCATATCAATACATATGAATGATTTTATTATTTCTCCCCAAAAATTAAAGGGTCTAAAATGAAACCTTGAGCAGGGCAGATGAAAACTAGTTAGGACATTGATTATTGCTAATTACAATATATAGTAAATTATTAGATATTCATTCTCAGTTTTCAACATAATTGATATGTCTGTTCTATTTGTTCTTAATTTTGTTATTTATTATAATTTAATTCAAATGAATTTTCAAAATTTTAATAATCTTTTGCTAACCTACAGATATTTTTTATGTTAGGAAAAAGAATCTGTCATTAATACCAGTATTTCCAATTCGAAAACATAGAATGTGCAGTATAACATTTATAGTTTTTAGATCATTTTACAGTTTATCTTTGGAAGCTGTTTGATAGAAATATTTTATACTGTATTGTCTTTATATTTGAAAAACCAGAATGTATGCAAAAATTACTTTAGTTTGATTTGAATGTTGTAAATTCTAATAAATTTCAGAATATATCTTGATAGTTTGGCAGTTGTCTTTAATTTACACAATTTATGACACAGAACAAATTTAGAGCCAATGGCAACAGTTGAAAAAAGAATTGAATTGGATTTGAATCTTATTTGAAAAAAAATATATATATGTATATATTTATTTATTTATTTATCAAACAGTTTCTGAAATTGAATTGTAAACAATCTGAAAATGTAAAAGCTGTCAACTAAAAGTAAAGCTGTAAATGATTTTATTATATAGTTTAATTTTAAAAAGTAAATAGATGTGACTTTTACTCATTGTAGTTATAACTATAATCACTGATAATCATATCTGTAATTATAGAAAACTCCTGTAATTTAAAACATAACTGCCATTAAAAATTCTGTTATATTAGTTGTAAGAATATTTTATGTAGAAAACAAATGACACTTTAAAACTTTTATTTTTAAATTTTAAAATGTTAATTATACATTACTTGCGTTTTTTCAAATGAATGTATAGAACTGTTTATTAAACAAAACAGAATATTCTTTCAACATAAGATAATTCAAAACAGAATGTGTTGAATTATCTAATTAAAAAAATTATTATTTAATATAAATTTTGAATAAGAAATGAATAAGCTTGTAGGACATTGATTTTCTAGAAATCAGCAATCACTCATTTTTCTATTTTTCTCCCCCTCTGTTTTGATCCAGGTCTCACACTGTACACTTACAAATACTATTATACAATCTGTCTTGCATCTCTCATGTTATTTTTGATATTGTGTGTTTATACTGGCATTTTTTAATACATTTTGCAGCACACCTTCATAATTATTCCGGTGCATGAGACAAAAATTTTGAACAAATAATTCATTTATATCAGGCATGTCAAAAATATGGCCCGCGAGACAATTACTTGCGGCCCACGACATAAATTCAATAATGCTATTTTGTTTACATTTTATTATCTTGATACCAAAGAAAATATGATATTTTGTACTTAAATAAATAATACTTAATAAACAAAATATTGAGTTCAACAATTTTGTTTATTATAATAATTAATATTTATAATTATTATAATAATTATAAATAACTCTAAGTAATATGAATAAATAAAAATAAAAACAATAATAATAATTAGGTTAATGTTACCTATGGTAGCGAAGATGGCGGCTCATCTCTGAAACAGTGGGGGGACACGTTCTAACCTAACCTATTCTAATAAATTACCATAATTATTACCATCCAAATTATTAGAATAGGGGTAATTTATTAGAATAGGTTAGGTTAGAACGTGTGTCCCCACTGTTTCAGAGATGAGCTGCCATGTTCACTACCATAGGTAACATTAACCAATAATTATTATTGTTTTTATTTTTATCTTTATTTATTCATATTACTTAGAGTTATTTATTTTTATATTTAATTTCTTGTTTACATTATGTTTTCTCTATTTCATCTTTCAAATTTCAAATTAAAGTCTGTCTTGGCAAGATTATTTATTGCATAATTCTCACTTTTTTGCATATAAAATGAGTGTTTTCAAAATATTAGTAAATTACAGTTTAACCTTGTACTTTGAGTTTTTCAAGTCTTATTTTCAGATCAATTTACAGACCTGTTTCAGGCCTGTAAATTAGCCAAAAACGTTTGTTCTATGATTAAAGTTATTGCTGGAAAAGTACAAATGGTTTTTTTTTAAATTTATTGTCAAATCTTGGGTTATTAAAAAAGAATTTTTTGAGTCAGCTACTTTTGGGCTACTTTTTAGAAAATTTTTGGCTACGAAAGCTAAAAACATCTGGCCCACTGTCATACTCCAGACAAAAAATTGGCACTTAAGTAGTTTGAGTTTGACACCCCTGATTTATATGTTCATTGAATATTTCTTTTTTGCTTCTATCAAATTCACCATGCACAGTTGCAAGTGCCAAATAAATACACTCATTGCCATAAAAATTAGTGCACTAAGAAGGAGTTGTTACTCTTTCATGGTGTACTAATTTTTATGGCGATGAGTGTAATAGGAATCAAATGAAATTGTATAGTGTGAGTGTAACAGTGATGTAAGTAAGTGATTACAAAACGAAAGCAAAAGGATCATTTATTGCAGAAAAAACTACAAATGAAAGGAGGTTCTAGTACCCTGTTTGCCACCTCTAGTGTGAATACACAATGTTATATGAGTGGACATGGAGGCATACAGGTGCTATATGGTGTCCTGTGACATCTCAGTCCACAATTGCTGTAAGTGGTTCTCTAGTTTGGTCAAACTCTCCTATGCTTTCCAAGTTGGCATTCCAGGTGATCGCAGACATGTTCAATCAGAGACAAATCAGGGTTCGGGCAGGCCAGGGAAGTGTGGCAATGTGGCTGAGGCAGTCCTGTGACACCTTTGCTTTGTGTCACTGAGTATTGTCCTGTTGGAAAGTGGCTCTTGAGAGCCCTATCATAAGAGGCAACACATGTGGCTACAGGATATCACTAACATACCACTGGGCTGTCATTATCCCTTGGATCACTACTAGAGATGACCAGCTGTCATATGTGATGGCACACTAGACCAGTGGTTCTTAACCGATGGTCCGTGGACCACTGGTGGTCCCTGAAAGCACCCGAAGTGGTCTGTGAAGTCATCTTAAAATTATTAAATAAATGACGACGAGTTTTGTCAGTTCAAATTTCAAATACATTTTGCTTATTTAGTGGATTTTTTTGCACAAACTAAATAAATTGAACCTTCAACTGCAATGGTCAGAAATATGAAATTGGAAGGCACTAGCAATATATTTGCATTTGAAGATAAAATCAGTACGTTTATT
The DNA here is from genome assembly GCF_030686945.1 of Centruroides vittatus. NCBI lineage: Eukaryota > Metazoa > Arthropoda > Arachnida > Scorpiones > Buthidae > Centruroides > Centruroides vittatus. Next base: position 1,284,937 of record NW_027122644.1, read on the forward strand.
GCTAAAATCGACCTATTGATCAGCAAAGTTGAAAGAGAGAATTTTTCTGCGTTTGATACATTGAACCCAATTATTGACAGACAGTGTGCTGAGATGCCCACCAGTGGCCGAGAGGTTCTGTCGCTAAACACTGAGAGTTTGGTCGCAGGTTCCCAATGCGTTCGGATGGGCTGGCACGTGGAGTTCTCCGGGTTTTCTCCACGTTTGTAACACCTGAATAGGGACCAGTTTCCGAATAATGCCTGGAAGGCATTATTCGGAAACTGATCCACAATCCTTTCATAGTCAACATTTCTGGGGTGCTGGATAAAATACAAGAAGAGTTAATTGAAATGTAACACGATAGTAACTGCAAGGATACTTTTGAGACAGGAATTAATCTTGAAGATTTTTGGAGCCATAAAGCTATCGCTTTCTCTAAAATTCGAGAAATTGCTTTACGGTACCTAACTTTATTTTCAACCACATATTTATGCAAGCAAGGATTCTCAGTGCTTTTGATAATTAAAAGTAAACATCGAAATCAGTTGGATGCCAGTGCCGACATGCGTTTGGCTTTGAGTAGCACTGAACAAAGAATCCAGCAGTTGGTAAACACTATGCAGTTACAAAAATTGCACTAAAATAATATAATTAATGTAACAGTTTTGCAAATAATATAATACTCTTGGTTTCGAATAATTTTATACATGTTTAATTTATAGAACAACCTTATAAGAACTTATATTACTGCCAAACAGCTCGTGGTCCATGGCAAGAGAAAAATTTTGATAAATGGTTCGTCATCACTAAAAGGTTAAGAACCACTGCACTAGACCATCATACCAGCTGTGGGGGTGGTGTGTTGCTCCAAAGTGTAGGCAGGATTGTGGCATTCACCACAGGGCCTCCATACATGAACATGGCTGTTGTCAGTGTCCAAACTGAATCTGGATTCATTGCTGTAGACACCATTCCATTCTGTTGTGGCTCAATCCCATCAGGAGTGACACCACTCTAGACAGAGGCAACTGTGGGTGACTGTCAATTTCAGCACATGTACTGGCTGCCACAATACCAAACATTCCTCATCCAGGCATCTCAAAATGGAACAGACAGACACATGGGTCTATAATGATGGTGCCACCTGTGTCTGGATGGCAAACAATGATACAGTTGGCTGTGTACATGCTTGTTGGAGAATCAGTCTGTCGAGGGCATCCTGGGCCTGGGTGTCATGTGTGAGCTCTCTCTTGTTCATTGGTCCCAACACTTCCTCACAGTGTTGTCAGAACAGCCTAGATGGGTTATTTGGCAAGATGACCATCCGGCTTCTCTCAACCATATGATTCTTTGTCTTTCAAACTCAGTTAATTGTTTATATAGTATTTGATTGTGACATAAAAGGGATTTCTAGTGACACAGCATCCCTTTGCAACAGGTAAACTACAGACAGGATGCCTTTGCAAGCATTTTTATGGGCCAAGAGAGATGCAGTTTAATACCCTATGCTGGCATTATGCAATGAGCTATCATGCTATAACTCTAATCATTTCCATATCTTCTTGATTCTTATCTGATGCCAAGTTTCACAGCAATATGACAACTCTTTCTTGGTGCACTAATTTTTATGGCAATGAGTGTGTTTTGAAATATTGATTTATATAAAACTTGACTTGAACCCTTACACAAGTTGGAGAGCAGGCATATGTGTATATATATTTACTATATACTGTGTTTCATCCCCAACTTGGGTAAAGCACCTGAGCCAAGTTATGAAGACTTGGACTGCTAATGCCTTAAGCAGCCCATCTTTGATATTTCACATTGCTTCATGATTCTGTCATATCTGTGTTGTAGTTTATAATAATTTTTTAAACAATATTAATTAATAACTATTTAATTAATTATAAATAATAATTTAAAAATCTAATAAAATAATTAGTGGTAAGACAAAATGAAAAATGTTATTATTTAAAATAATATAGATAAAACAAGCAATTATTTATTGTGGCATCGTCACAATAAATAATTGCTGCAATTTTTATTCATATTTTCAATTCATTTTATTTAAAATATATATTCTCCATCTCAAATTAGTAGTGGCTTGCACTACTAATTTGAATTAAATACTATTAAAGAAAAAGTACATCATACTTTTCCTTTAACAGTAGAGTCGTGCTGGTCATCTATCTAATACATTTCAGGGGAAAATTTTTGAATTGAAATAATATGACTTCCGGTTTGCATCAGAAGTTCATATATAGTTAATTGGGACCTCCTGTTCCTAAGGTTTCCATATCTGGTCTTGTCTTTAATCTATCTAGTTCCATTCTCAAGATTAAGGAAAGACAGATGACAACGGTGGGAATTTATAGGTCTACAAATTTTTCAAATTGCAGTCCAATTAATGAGAAAATAAAGAACTAAGAGAATAAAAACATGCAGTTGGAGCTCAAATTAATCATTAACAGATCTCTTGGTCATTGAAGGTTAAACTTTGATATTTTATAGAACAGTAAAGTATTTTTTTTTTTTTCTGAGTTTTCAGATTTTTCTGAGAATATACTTGACATCACCTTTCAAATGCACTCTTTCATTTTTTTGCAGATAAAACAAACAAAAACTGGTAATTGGTCTTGGTTTATACCTCACCAACAGGTTAACCAGATGGAAATTTTCAAGATTTTCTTCATGTGTCTAACACCTTAAATAGGAACCAGTTTTCCATAGAAAGTCCTCTCCCTCTTAACAGATAACCGATGTGTTGCATTGTCTTACAACATCAATCTAATCCAATCCATTTTTCTATAAGAAGTTTTTTTCTTCTACTCACATATATCATATCACTAAGTGAGGTCAATGTAACTTTATTCTATTAGATATGTATATGTTAACAATATTCAATGATTTAATAATGTTATATTATTGATTGAAATTAACTGGCATTATTGAGCATCAACATAACACTGTTTACTAATACTATTTAAAAACAGTTAGTTTCCAAGATAGCACATTTTTAAAAATATAGACTACTGGTAGGCTATAACTGAAATGTAGCTATGGTATACAATAACTTATGGCAAAAGACTATAATAAAGCTATCTCATTTTTATTAAGACACTAACAAAGATCCATTTATAGCAGTGTTTCTCAAAGTGGACGATAACGTCCCCTTGAGGGCGGTGAGCAAATCCAGGGGGGCACTGGAGGCAGGGTACTGAACAGTAACCAAAGGCAAAAGTTGGGGTCACTGACAGCTGTTCCCTTTCCTCTGTTAAATGGATAAGAGGAAATATTGCGTTTAATGGTTTCCAGATGTTGAGAACAATGTACGGTAAGGGCACAAAGTGTGAGATTCATAGAAAAGTTTTCCTAAGAATATTTCCAATCCTTTCTCACACAAGAGAAAATGGGTTAGGGGGCGTTTGGTATAACTTTATGGAACAAAGGGGCGGTGGATCGAAAAAGTTTGAGAATCACTGATTTATAGTCTAATTTCCACATGAATATTCAAGGTTGCTAGCTATTGCTGCAGTTGCTAATATTGTCCGGTAATAAAGTAAAACTTGCAGCCAGTGGCTAACTTGATGCAGCATGTTATTGGCATCAGCATCAGACATATAATTTGAGCATTGTTGAGCTGCAATTTGAAAAAATTGTAGATCTATAAGGACTCACTATTGTCTGTTTGACCGTCTTTCCTTAATCTTGAAAATGGAGTTAGATAGATGGAAGATAGGACCAGATATGGAAACCTTAGGGGCAGGGGTCCCTGAATAACTATATACAAACTTCTGATGCAAACCAGAAGTCACATTATCTTAATTCAAAATAGATGACCAGCACAACTTTATTGCTAACGTTTTCCATTAACAATAAAGTTTTACAGAGACAAGACACTATAGAACTAAATTGAGGTGATATTTTAAATGAAATAAATTAAAAATATGATTAAAAATTGTAGCTTGGCATTGTAATGTCACAATAAATAATTGCTTGTTTTTCTTTGGAGTTTTCATTAGTCCAGAAGTGTGCATCTATAGTTTGATATCTAATGGAGCTGAGCACAGTGAATGTAGCAGAACTCCACAAGCTTTGCTGTTATCAGTTTACAGTCCAACACCATGCTGCTGTTGAACTGTAAACTGATCTTAATACATTTTATTATATGTTACATAATAATACAGCTTATACAAAAAGGAATAAAGCAAAAGCCATGTAATCTTTAGTAAGTTATATTGATAGAAACTGTTTTACATTTACTATCAGTGAATGTATTGAAACCAAAATCAGTACTTTCAATAGAATATTAGTAGTTTATACAGTACTAGTAGCCCGGGACGCCCCCTAGTGGGCGTTTTAACAATATTACAAATTTCTATGAGGCATGTTTAATGCACTTAATATATGAAAGTTGTGCTCATCAGTTTCATTTTGTCTTCTGTGTCATTTTGCTTCTGTCTCCCTGTGCAACCTTGCAGATCTCAGCTCATCAGTTTCATTTTGTTTTCTGTGTCGTTTTGCTTCTGCCTGCCTGTGCAACATTGCAGATCTCAGCTCATCAGTTTCATTTTGTCTTCTGTGTCGTTTTGCTTCTGCCTGCCTGTGTAACATTGCAGATCTCAGCTCATCAGTTTCATTGTGCAAGCCTCCACGTGTTGATTGTGCTATTCTCTGTAATCTTTCCTGCGCACGTCTCTCCCTTTGTCTCGCAGCAGCGGCAGCTTTACGTTCCTCCACAGCGGCGTATTTCTTTGGTCGTGCCATGAAAGGTTTCTATTATTATATTAAAATATTAGCTTAACTATTTCACTTATCGTTTTATCGTAGCGGTTCAAATCTATCCGGTTTTTCGTTATTCGCCCCCTAGTGAACATTACAGGCATTCCGTGACAGTAATAAATTCCTGTTACAAATATACTGAATTATTTATATTGTTATATTGACCAAATAATAATGTATTGGCCAAATGAATAATAATAATTTATATTGTTAATTTAAATAATAATTAAAATTGTTAATTTAATTTGAATGTTTGAAATATGACACACGATAGGGGCGCCTCTAGTGTCGGTTATCAAACGGTTACAGGACGGACGGACACCTGTTGAATGGGTTATATATATAGATAGCACTATGATGGAACTGATAAATACAGTAAATGATGATATAACACTAGCATTTCTTTACTCATATTCTAATGTGTGTCAGTGACATGTGGTTGTATCAGCTGTTGAAAATGAAGTGTAGTGCAGAACTTATTTATAATAAATTTTTATTATTATATTGATCTCTGTGTTAAATATATTACTAGTGAATAAATTTATTAAAAATGAGTTTTAGTTGAAAATATTTATGGCTGCCTGCTTTTGTTACAGAAAGTGGTAAACAAGTGGTGGTTGTTTCACATGTTACCACTCTTTAGCAAAGTCACATTTTATATCAACCTTGTAAGTTGACCCCTATTTTGAAAAAAAATTTTCAGGATTAAAATATCAATTTATATGCTAGCCTACACAATATTTATACTGTTACTATTATAGATTTAAATCGTGTATATTTAAGGACATTCTAAAAATTGTTTGATTACTAATATGTATTTATATATTTCATAAAAAAGAATAGTTATATTTAAAATTTCAGACTGCTCCATATTTCAATTAGTTGTAAACTGAGGATTGCTAAAACAAAATCAAAAACATTACTTAGTAAATTATATTTATTGAGTAATAATTAGGATAGTAAAACTTAAGCAGATAAATAATTGAAAAGCTTTTTAATTATTTGTTTTAAAGTGTAATACACCTATCCCTCATTTTACACGGTACTTTTTTTACACGTTTTCGCTTTTACACGGTTTAAAAAATAAATGTAGAAAATAAACTGGCTATGATCAAAAGGAACAATTTTTAACTCTAATCTACATCTATATTCCAATCCACCTTAATTATATGTTATAGTTGATATTTAGGATACTAGGTGACAGTTTTATTTCAATCCGTCAAATAGTAACCGATAAACCGATATAGGGTACTCCCCCATACGCACGAAGTTGCATTCGTTGCACATAGTTTTAAACCAGAAAATTTTAATTTTTCATATTCATAAGTAACAAACGATTACATTATTTTTAATTACATTTTTTACATTACATTACATTACATTACACAATTACGTTACATTTTTATGAATCTTTTAGATTTTATTTTTTGTTCCTTTGTACTTTGTATTTAATTAATAAAAGAATATATTTTTTTTTGCCTTTCAATATTTTTGTTTGATTTATGTACGTTTAAAAAATTGAAAAAATTCATAATTAATAAACAACGAAATTATGCGTTTTTTTAGCATACTCTTCGATTTACACGGTTTTACATTCAAAAAGATACAAATTCGATTTACACGTTTTTCTCAGGAACCTATCTTCCGTGTAAATCGAGGGATAGGTGTATTTAAAATAATAAGTTTTTTGGTAATCATTAATCAGTTATTGATTGCTGCTAATTAGTTTTTCAGAGTTTTCTAAAGTTTCTTTAATTATTAGATAATGCCTTATTAATGTCATTTTATTCATAAATTATTAAAGTTGCAATAATTTATTAATAAATTCATCATACCTATTTGTATTGACAAATTATTTTAGTAATTAAATAACTTTATAGCCACTTAATAATTCATTACAATTTGATATTAAAATTTTAATCCATGCATTCAAATATTACAATTGATGAAATTGCCATACCATGCAAAATTACTGTTAGTTCAGTTCATATTATGTTTACAAACTTCAAACCAATTTAATGATGATAGTGTAAAAATAATATATTTTTATAGTGAATAAAATATATAAAATGTAATTTAAGATGTTTCATATTCTGTATTAACCAAACTTAAATTTATCAATTACCATTATTATTTATGCTTGTTATAAGATGCAGTAAGAATAAATCACTTTGGTGAAATGGGAAGAAAATTGTTGTCCATTATTGAATTCAAGAACACTCAAAACTTTCTACTTATAAATTCATGCAGTTTTAAATAATAATAATAATAGAGAAACTACATTACTTCTGGTGGAATACTATACATTAAATTCAGAAATAACAAAACATGCATTTGCATTCTTTATCGTTATTAAAATAAAATTTTTACTGCAAAATGATGCAGATAATATTTTTTTTATCTATCTATATTTAAGTATTTATTTTTGAAAGTTCACTAACTTTCAGAAATTTGACTTAATTGACTTAGGATTTATATTTACTCAACTTAGAAATTAAATATAATTTTTGTAATTGCATAAAATTTAAGTTTACAATTAAACAGTATTATGACTAATAAAAGAATATTTTAAATGAAAAAAATGATTTTGATATAAAACAATAAATACAATTTGTTTTTCATTTCTTTTCCACCAAATTTAAATTAAATGAACCTTAAGACCAGTGCTAGGAATCATTGTTCCTTTATTATGTAGGTCTTAATCAATGACTCCTAGTTCCAAGTCATCGTGATTTTATTAATTCATTAGATATGATAGAGTCAAAAACAGTTTGATTTAAAATTTTTTTTCCTTAAAATATCCCACTAGCATTTTATTAACATTTCATCCATAGCTGTTGCTTCATTTTGTTTTCTATGTACTGGAAACCTTTCAACATTTTCATTTCTTTGCTGTATATCATTCTTGTCTCTTTCTGGGAATCAATATTGTCATCTCTGTCTCTGTTTTCCCCTTTCTTTCTTTTTAGTTCAGTTTACATCTTCTGTTATGTCTTACTCAGTTATTTTTGTAACATGTCTGCTGATAACCAGTTATGTATATTCTTGTTTTTCATGTTTTCATAGTCAATATTTTTTGCAATAAACAAAGTTTTCTTTTGGTTTCTTTTAATCATCATCTCAATTGTGATATTGAATTTTAGATAACTGATATTGTACTGAATTTGATATAAATTTTTATTTGAATATATTTCAGTGGACAAATTGTTATTAAAGTTTTATTGGAATAACAGCTACTATTCTGATAAAATAGGGTATATTTCTAAATTTGTAATAAGTGTGAATGACTGAAAGGAAATATTCCTCAAGTTATCAAGTATTTTCTTATCATAGTTTAAACATTAAAGTTGTTGCTTATTATTTTAATTAAATTCAATGACAGATTCTTAAATTTTTGAATTTATCTTCTCAAGTTAAAATATTTTTGAATATATATAAATAAACTTTAGATTACATACATTTTATTTAGTAAATATTGTATGTTAACTCTGTTTATTGTAAATAAATAAAATGATAATGAAACAATAATTTATTTTATTACATTTATACAGAATTAGCTAATATAAATGAAATGCAAGTTTTGTTTAAAAATAATACTGAATGGTAGTTTATTATTTACTTATGCTGATTTGTAAAAAAAGTAACAAAATTTGTATTAAAAATTTCTTAATACTCTGTTGTTCATGTTTCAGCTTATTAAAAGGGGGAAATGGTGTCAATAACCTTTATGCTAAATGTTTTTAACTGATAACCTTCATCAGAATTTTAAGTTTACATATATCTCTAGATTAAAACTCAAAATTGCAGAATAAATAAATGAATATTAATTATAAACCCTAATATAATTTTTGCTATATTTCTCTTAAATATATATATAAAATTTTATTAAACTAAATTGTTATTTTGAATTTCTTTTCTTAAATTCAAATTACAAAATCAAAAAGTAATTTTAATGCAGTGCACATTTTTAATAGGAATTTTATATATTGTGTTTTAATTCTTATGAAAACCAAATTCCAACTTAAATCATTTCATTTATATATATCATTATCAATATTTTTACATTTACCTAAAAGTAAAAGCAATTAAATATATACACTAGCTACATAAAAATGCTGATTGAAAGTAACTATAGGTTTTAAGATTTCAGATTTCCTATTGTTTCTATGAATATATATGTTATGGACAAAGTGATTAATCTGGCATTATTCATAATGCCCAATGGTCGCACAGTGTGATAAATATTGATTAATTTATCAAATTGACTGGTCATTATGAATACTGCTATCACTTAGTCGGGCAAAGTGATAATACAGTAATACATTGAGGAATGATCATCCAACATACGCTTACCAGTCAGTACTCTGAGTTGCCAATTGTATTGCGTTTAGTACCAAATTTTAAATTGTGCGACATTTTAATTTGGTTAAAAAAAACTCCACTTATTTCATTTAGAAATATTTATTTTTTATGAATTATTTCAAAGTATTTTAAAAAGAACATGTAATCTTTTAAAACTAAGTACTATTACTTATGTTAATTAAATGGTAAAATTTTACCTATGTGCACCATCATGGTAGTGGTCGCAACTGTTTGTGCTCCTGACAGATTCCTCCCAGAGGGGAGCCACTGATTGCTTAACGTCACTAGATATTGATACATACTAGTTATTGTTACGTGTGTTCAAGAACTATCATAAATAAATAACTAATGACGTTAAACAATCAGTGGCCTGCCGGCGGCTCCCCTCCAGGAGGAATCTGTCGAGAGCACAAACAGTCGTGACCGCTGCCAAATTCAGTACTAAACACAATACAGACGTGCAACTCAGATGCGAGTGCTGATTGGCTAGCATATGTCGGATGGTCACTCCTCAATGTATTATCATCACTTTGTCTGACTAGATGATAGCAGTATTCATAATGACCAGTCAATTTGATAAATTATTGAAATTTATTACAATGCTCAATTTTGTTGGTCATTATGAATAATGCCCATATTAATCACTTTGTCCATAACATATATATGGATACTTTATTAAATAACTGATAAAAATAGCCAGATATTTACGTAGGCCATATATGATAGATTCATTTCTCCATACACCCTATAGAATGGCATAAACAGTCATTTAAATTATATATTTGATGTTTTTTAAATATCGTTTTTTATGTTAATGCAATAATTTATCAATATACTTGTGTATTGTAAATGGAAAAGAAATCTAACCTAACTTTTCAGCATTTTTTCAATAAATTAGCTTTATTTTCACCTTATGTCTGGGTACCTTAAGCCTTGACATCATTGAAATACCTGAGAAGGTAGAACAATGTATAATAAAATAACTTGCACTTCTCACTCTTTTCCAGCAGGTAGTTCTGAGAGAACCAAACTCAACCAAACTTTATGTTCTTTTACCTGAAGAGGGCCACAAAAGTAGCTGAAAACATCAGTTTTCACAGAAACTGCCTGTTGGAAAAGAGTGAGAAGCATAATTTATTTTTCTTGACGTCACTGTTAGACCTATACATAGGCTGCACATTAAGCCTAATGATGAATTTTAGTATCTACATCTTAAAATATGAAACATATGAGTTTGTTTTGTCTGTTCTCAGAACTGATATTATGTCTATTTCATTCTAAATTGTATGAAATACATAGTATGAATATGATAAAAATTTTCAATTTTTTTTTTTTAACAAAAGTTCAGAATCTTCAAATAAATTTAAATCCAAAATGCTTACTTGATGTGAACACAAATATAAAATGAACTTTTCTTCATTAATTAACAAAATAATTAGAATATATGAAGACTACTGATTAAGGAAATAATTGCTAATATAAAAAATTTTATTTCATTTATTATGTCATTTTGAATTTGTTTGATTTACTAAATATAAACTCAGTATTTATTGAATATAAACTATTGAATTCAATTCTGAGCATTGAGATAGATTATGTTCTAAAATTATTTCAAGTTAAGAATTTTGATGTTAAAATCTTTTTATGTTTCTTAAAAGTGTAGATATTTTAAATCGGAACAAAGAAATATTAAGATATTTCTAAATATTTCATAAAAATTTTCAATTATATCTTCAAAGAATTTTGCATAGGAATTTATTAACACCAATAGTTTTTAATTTGTAATTTTAACATTAGCAACTTTTAACCATAAATCTATTAACAGAAATATATATGTATATATTAGTTTAATACTTATGATTGTTATTTTAACAATAATTCATTTTGAAAATAAAATCATTGTTTTTCTTTTCATTTTATTTTCATTGCTCTTTTCTTGGATGCATCTACAGAGTAAGTTCATTAAACTTATATTTTCTTTTTCTGTAATAGCTGTAAAATATAAATTTTTAATTTATTTAATGTAATTTTTTTTCTTTCTTGAAATTTAGATTAATCGGATTAGCTTTTTCTGGTTCTATTGGTATGACTTTAGTTGTTTTGGGATGCGCGCTCCCTAAATATGAGTAAGTATAAATACAGAAATTAGGTAACTGTTTATTAGTCTTAACAGTTTAATAATTTTAAAATATCTTTTAATTAAATTTGAAGTTTTTTTTAGTAACACACTCGAATCAGATAATTTTTGAAAAATATTTTAACAAACTCATTTACATTGCTTAAGAAAACTAATAAAATATTGATGAGTTAGCATTGAAATGTTAGAAAAGTTAGATTGTACTGTAATTATAAGATACATAATATTATTATTCTGATGATCATGATAACTTTATTAAAGTTTTTACATAAAATAAAATACATTTTTTATATTTATTAAATTAAATTGCACTGCAATGCAAACACAATGTGCATATTATAGTAAAATTTTTTATTTATTATGATTCATATATAGAAGGAAAAATTGATTTTCTTAATGGAGTATAAATTGATTTTAAATGCTTAAATGGTTATTAACTGCAAGATAATTGAAGTAAATTACATTTTCTTAAAACTGGATTGTATTTATTTATGATCCTATCTGTTTTTGATTACATTGTTATAAATTGTTCTAAAAATGAATATATATATTGCAATATTTATCATTGATACAAAATAGAGATGACACCTTCAGATACCAATAATTGTCCAATCAATTTATCAGATACTCACTTCTATTTATACACTTTACAGTATTGCTAATAAATGAAAGTCTGAAACCTCATTGATTTAGAGAATATTTACTTTGTTCACTAAACATTTAAATTCAAATATAAAGAAATAAAAGTTTACAAATTGATTTACAGGAACCTTCCAAGTCAGGCCCTAGGCAATTGTAATTGTCTAGTTTACCTAGGTTTGACACCAGCCTTGTTTTTAGAAAAAATTTTGGACACACTTAGAATCTTATATATAAAATTCTCCTGTCACAATTTTTGTTACCGTACTCCTCCGAAACGGCTTTACCGATTTTTACCAAATTTTATATGCATACTCAGTAGGTCTGAGAATCGGCTACTATCTATTTTTCATACCCCACACCATTTCCCCCCTTTCAAAAATATATTTATATATGGATTAAAGCTTTTATGTCCAACAGATGGCGCTACCTTCTGACGACCTAAGTTTGCTTTTTCTGTGAGAATGGACTGAAGCAGATCATTTTCTATCTATCTATATAAATAAAATATAACGTTCGTTTGTTCCTACCAATTTCTTTGAAATTTTGACACAATGTTGCATTCGAATACGTACATGTTTCTATATAATATACATGTTGAAATTCTCCATACTGGGGGGAGATGGACGGGATTAAGGCTTACCGTGAAGAACTCGGCTTCTATTATACTATTTTACATGCGGTTTTTTGCGTTTTTAATTGCGTCAACAGAATATACACTAAAAAGGGATTTTTCGATATTCCCCAGCGGGAAAAGTGACGGGATTAAGGCTTACTGTGAAGAACTCGGCTTTTATTATACTATTTTAGATGCGTTTTTGATTGCGTTTTAATAGGGTACGTCAAGAGAATGTACACTAAGAAGGGATTTTTTGAAATTCCCTCCACGGGGAAGTGTTATACATTTATAATAGATACATTTTGAGCCACAACAACGCGTGGCCGAGACAGCTAGTAAATTTATAATATTATAGAAAAATTTCCAATAGAAAAAATCATTGCCAAATCTGATGGTAAATTTTCAGACCTAGCAACATTTCTTGTACATTGCACATCCAGTGCTATCATCCCCTATTAAGTTGGCACTCTCCAATGGTGATCACATCCATATATGATATGGTCATTGGGAACAAATCATGTGTAGTGAGAATGCTCTGTCTATCCTGGTTTAGTTTTATAGACATATTTGTTAACTGTAGTGATGAGTATAGTGAGAGATCCAACAATTTTTAATGATTGGTAACCATTACTTTTTAATCACAATGATTTTTCTTAGTGATCATGTTGCAGTTTTACAGCTACATAGCCAATCAGATTTAAAGTTTCATCTATGACCTGCAATCTATATTCTGTCAATCATTTAAGTCCAGAGCCATCAAGAGGGAAGCTGTGGATTTTCCCCAAGTCCAGAGAAAATTTAGTAAAAATACTATTAATTTTACAGGGTTTAGAGTTTACTAAGAGACAAAAGGAGCCTGCTTTACCATTGGGTCTCACACTCTTGATAGACCTGTTTGTGTAATTATGTAAATTTTTATAACTATAAGTGATATTGTTATGGTCAGTTCTTCACCATAGTTACAGAAATCACCAAACATTGAAATATTAAAGTGGTATTATCGACCCTTTTTTTCTTGGAGCCATTGCATAAATTTTAAAGAGGAAAAACAACTATCAAATGCATGGCAATCCTTATATGACCACATGACCAAATATGATGTAACAACATGACATAGGGACAATATAATGAAAAATTTTGGTTTAGTTATACAGTCTTTAAATGTTGATTTCAATTGTATACTTTGTAATTTTATATATTTATCATTATTTTTATTTTTATTGTATATATCTAAGAATTTCTTTTGTTTAAAAATTATTTAAAGTTTTTCAAAAAAATATCACTGTTTGATTTAAGCATTCCATCACTAAATATAGAATTAAGACCTGAAGAAGATCTCCAATTGAAGATCAAAAACATTAGTCAAAAAAACTTTTTTGAATTAACTGTTACTGGAAAATAATGTAAGGCTTTTGTATGAAGTATAAACAGCTCAATATTTGACAATGAAACATAACAGTAAACTCTACAAAATAAAATACCTGCAAGCATTAAAATTTAGCCAAAGATAAACACATTGCTTAATTGGCTGAAAAATTCCAATATATGTGGCTTATTCAGTTAATTATTGGTTTGTTTTTCTTATATATGTTATGGACTAAGTGATTAATATGGGCATTATGAATAATGACAAACAAAATTGGGCACTATAATAAATTTTAGATTTTTTATCATAATTTATCAGATTGACCAGTCACTATAAATACTGTTATCACCTGATCAGGCAAAGTGATGATAATACCTTGAGGAGTGATCATCCGACATACACTAGCCAATCAGCACTTGTGTAACGTGCATATTGCATTTAGTATGAAATTTTAAATTCATGTGACCAGTTAATCTGATGCATTATAATTTTACTTTTGCCTCTTAAAATAGTATTTTCTTCTTTGGAAAACAGTAACAATGATTGCTCTATCATTAAGTGATATGAATAACCACTTCAACAACCAATTCAACAACCAATTAAGTGAGTTAATAGCAGCAAAAGATCAAAACAGTCAAATTTTCACAAAATCAGTATATTTGACAATGATACAAAAAGTGAGAGGGTCAAAAATTAAAGTGACTGAAGTTACCAGAAGAATATCAGCATTTTCATAGATTATGATGTTGTATATTGGAGAAATAGAAAAATTAATTGTGAATGAAAGTAATTTTACTAAATATTATGTTCACACTGAAGAAATATTTAAGATATTGCATGACGACCATATTGCTATTGACCATGGTGGCAGAAACCATCTGGAAAAAGAATTAAATACAAAATATAAAAATATTACAATTGATATGAGATATGATCATAATTTACTTGAACATATGTGAAATTTGTCAGAAAAAAACAGAACGTTCTTAATGCTTGGTAGTTAAACCAATTTTAAGTAATGAAATGAACTTGAGATGTCAGGTCAACCTTATAGATATGCAATCACAAGCCGATGAGCAAATAAAGTCAAACCTGTTTTTATGCGCTCTTTATATGTGCGATTTTTATTTGTGCGGTATAGTTGGCGACTAGTCTCGTGCGATTCGTCATGTCTCACGTTGACTTATTATAGCTAAATAAACTTATTATAGCATAAATGCACTTATTATAGTAATATTATTGCATGAATATGCGAAAAATGAAATTATTTACTTTTTAAGTCAACAAAACACCACCTGGACAAAAATATGTAAAACAGACGATAGACCAGACGATTCAGTCAAGTGCTGACATCTGTTGTCAATAAATTCTATTTCGTACGGTTTTGAGTTATTTTCTATGTGAGACTTTTTTTTATGCGGTCCCTATTGACCGCATAAAAAAATATATTTTTTTAATTGTGTTGCGAAAACTATTTTTTATAGCCCCTCGTGAAGTTTCGTGCGATTTTTTTTATGCGTTTTTTTTAATGCGGTCCCTATCCCCCACATAAAAACAGGTTTGACTGTATAAATTTATACTCATGTAACAAGACCACCTGACTAAATTCATTCAACTAAGACCCATTAAAAACCAAAAGGGCTAAACATGTAGCCTATGTTCTTTCATACATTTTTACAATTTTTGGTGCACTGAGTATTCTACAGAGTGATAAAGGCAGATAATTCATCAATAATTTCATCAAAGAACTGTGTAGTATGTGGCCTGAGTTAAAACTGGTGCACAGAAAGTCTACAGTTGTTTAAAGTTGGGAAAGAAAATTTACATTTTTGTGACATTTTTAAGTTTTGATACTTGACAAGTATCCTCCCCTCTTGGGCCAAAAAGAGGAAACTTGCCAAAACAGTTGAAGTTAATGAATATACATTTTACAGCATGACCATTTTTGAATGCCTGCCTTAGTAAATTGATGTGAAGGATGTAAAA
This sequence comes from Centruroides vittatus, assembly GCF_030686945.1. Lineage (NCBI taxonomy): Eukaryota > Metazoa > Arthropoda > Arachnida > Scorpiones > Buthidae > Centruroides > Centruroides vittatus. The sequence continues at coordinate 1,300,810 of NW_027122644.1, forward strand.
AAGGATCAGCATTTCAGTTTGTAAATAAAACAAGCTGATTTTTATGTTGGAAACATTCCAATATGCTGATATATCAGCATCAGTTACATCTCTAATACAAATTATATTATATGCAAATTCACAACTGTTATAAGTAAAGGAAAAAATTTTGTAAACAGTTCTATAAGAAAGTTACATTTTTATTTTGAATGTTTTAATTAAGGTATAATATTTTTTGAAATATATTTCACTATTAATTGTTTTCTGTCATTGTTAATATAACTGAATTAATCAATGTGCCTTTAAAAGTGGGTGAAGTATGTAACTGGATGGCTAAGTGGCTAAAGTGGCAGCCTACCAGGACTAGGATCAAATGCAGATGGATTGAAAAACCCCAGAAATTTTTGGGGATGGTTAGTCCAGATATGTCAAGCCCTATCTCTCACCACCTGACCACATTGATTTTGGCCATTATCATAATGGGCTTGCTAAAAAGGCCTTCTTAATGCCTATAGGGTGAAAAGAGTTAAAAGAAAAACAAAAAAGTGGATGAAGTTTAATGTGGAAGTTAAAAGTGGAATATAGTTTTCACTTTCAACGGTCCATTTCTGAAAATAGCCCATTAACCAGATTGAAAATGAATAATTTTTACTTGTGCTGTTTTGCATTGTAGTTAGATTGTTTATTTCAATTATATAATGTTAATTTTAGATATAAACATTAATATTAATTCTTTTTATGTTGATGAAATTATATATTGCAATTGATTTCTAACTATCGTTTCTATTTTAATATCGTTGTATTATAATTTCATTACAAAACTGAAATATTTTCAATAATTAGGATAATATACTTTTTAGGAAATTTAGCAATATTTGATAAACAAATAAGATGAGATATTGTTTTCCAATTTTACTATAAATTGACCAATTTTTTTTCTTATTGTTTTTAGCAACTGGTGGCCATTCTTTGTTGTTCTTTTCTATTGTATGGCACCCATCCCAACTGTTATTTCACGAAGATATCGAGATGATATGGGAACAAGTAGTGCTTGCCAAGAACTAAGTATTTTCATTACAACAGGAATAGTTATTTCTGCTTTTGGATTACCAATTGTTCTAGCAAGAGCACCATTAGATGAGCCTGTGGTAAATTTAAAAACTATTATTTTTAATTATGATTTATCAATGGATTTAATAATTATGTATATTACTTTGTTAATACCTTTTCAGATAGAGTGGGGTGCATGTAGTTTGATCTTATCAGGAAATGTTGTTGTTTTTCTGACCATTCTTGGATTTTTCCTGGCTTTTGACAGTGATGATGTAGATTATAGCATGTGGTGACAGAAGTCATTTTTCATCTATATGCCACTTTCTGCAATGAATTTCAACCAGTGTCTTTTTGTAATAACATAATGTATTCGTACATATTCAAAACATTGTTTTTATCATAATGAGGTTCAGAGGACAAAATTTTTAATACATTATTTGATTTATATAATTAAATAGAACTTAATCTAAAATTGTTTAATTAATAAACAAATACTTAAAAAACTGCTTAATTATAATATTATAAAAATTATTGATATATTATATTAATTTTTAAATGTGATGGATATAACAATTATTATTGTTTTATGTTGTAAAAGTTTTGTGATATGTAGCATGTATTAAATAGTAAATTTTTGTTATGTTGTTTAATGTTTTAGCTTTAAATCTTTTTAAAGCGTAATATACTCTTTTTTACTCTTAATATGTTTATAGATAAGTCATTTCATATATATTTATTTATTAAAATAAAATTTAATTTCATATAGTCACAATTTACAGTTTATAAACAACTCTAGAATACTTTGTTTATAAAAACAATATGTTTCATTGCAGAATAAGAATCTTTGAAATATTTTCTCTAATTGATATTGAACAGAATGTAAACTATAGAGATTTAGCTTTTTATAATCAATTTACAAATACCTGTACTATATTAACACTATTATTCAAGTAACAATACAGATCATGGATATCTCATATACCCCATATGTATATAAATGAAATATATATTTTGTGTCAGAAAAAGCTTTAATGATGATTAACTATCATCATAGTTATATATTTAAAAAATTATAAGTTGTTAATTTACCTATTTCTTCCTTGAATTTAATATATTTAATTATTTTTTAACTAATTACTTATATAATATAGTCTGCATCACAAGAAAATATAAATTGCATTTACAAATTCGTAATCAAATATGAAAATTGTTTAATATGTGGAAAGTGAATGATAAAATAAGAAAAAAGTAATGTTTGTTTTCAATAAGAATAGTTATGCAGACTATATTTACCGGCAGTTTCTTAAAATAAAATGTAGTGTTTCATTTTAAAATAATATATTTACTGTAGATTATATTCAATAGCATCAGTTCTTAGAAATTTGGATATAATTAAGTTGTAATAAATAAACTAACATTTTTATACAAAATTAAACTTTCTTCATGCTAAAACAAAAATGAAATTGTACAAAATAATAATCCAATTAAATACAATGTATATATTTAAACTGTAGGAAGAAAAACTTAAATTCATTCTATGATTTAAAATATTTTTTTCTTGAAGTATTGCATTTTATTTTATTTTATTTTTTTAACTAAATGAAATGATGTATTTCCAACAATCTCTTTTTTTCTACAGTACATATGCTGTAAATTACACTTAGTACATATATACATTTTATATATATATATATACACATTACTGTAAGTAGTATTTAATACTATATGTAGTACAATATAATTTTTATTATTGTTACTTGTATTATTAAATTATATATGTATTTTATAGGTGTGATGTAAAGCTATGGAACTATATAAATATTATGGGTTTTTATTTTACTGTCTTTCATAATAACCTGCAGTTAAAGAGTATACAGCTGTATCAGCTGAAAGTTTTAAACTTGATGTATAGTATAACATTTTTGCTGTATGTTTCTTACATTTTGAAATTATTCCTTAACATAAAAGACAGATTATTATTAAAAGTTTAAAATAATCTGATTAAAGTTGAATAGGAGTTATTTAAAAATAAATTTATTATAAAAGTAATTAATGAAGTTTGGAAAAATTTTAGTTCATTGGATATTTAATCTTCATATCAAGCATATTTAATTTTTTATAGAAGTGATAATTATTTGTTAGAAAAATTGTCATGATTGTGGATAATGTATCTTGATAAACCAATATTCATCATGAAATTGTTGCAATAAAATTAATTATTCAAATAATTGCATTTAAAAAAATAATAATTGTTTTCTTTAAAATTAGAATTGAAAATTCAACTATAAACATTTATATTATGTTAGTTCCAATTTTAAGATATTGTGACAGAAAATATCTAAAACGAAATAACTTCTATTTAGTCTTAAGAACTCTGATAATGGATGTTTTTAAATGAAATAAGCAATAAAAAAAAAATAATTCTAATTAAAAGTTTAAGATAATTTTCAAATTTTATTTAAGAAATTAATTATAAAACTTTTCTGTTTTGAAGTTTACTTTGTAAGAAATTGTTGAATTAATTACGATTTACTATAACTTTATGATGAAATTTAATATAGTATGGACTTTCCTGCAATAAGTTTGAATCATCCTTACTTGCAATTTATACACATTTTTCCGTTTCTCATTTGTATTATAATATATACATATAAATATGTGCAATAATTCATAACCAAATTAAGAAAGACAGTGGGCCTAATATTACATCAGTTTTTACAAATTTTATGTTATAATAAAATACATTCCCAATCTTTATTTTTATGAATGTAAAAATCCATGCTGAAAAATGTTATGTTCCAAGAACTGTCTGGATAAAAAAAAACGTATAATTTATATGAATAATAATAATACGGAAATATGATTATAATACATAAAATTAACAAGCTTATTTAGCCTAAAATATATTTTGAATAACAAGCATTCGTAGTTCCAAAAAATTATTTTGACAATAAAAATGAGTCAGACGTCCTGGCAAGAAAACAAAATCAATTTTTTGTTTAATAACGCAACTACTGTTAGCAACGTTAATTGTAAGAATCGAATAATAACTGATTTTTCATTGAAATATTCTTATCATTATTCCAATATTTTAAACTAATATAATTTTTCACGATTATGGTTCATTTTTGTAACTTCGGAAAACAATTGAAAATTAGTTTTACATACGTACAAATTGTTGATTTTTGTATATCAGTTGAATTAAAACGTCATATTTAATACTTACTCGATAACTAATAGTATAACAATTGTCAGAGATTGGATTTCTAAAACAATAGTAGACTTTGCAATAATAATGAAAATGGAAAATTTAGAAACTTTGACTAGCAAAATTTATAAATTTGGTACGATATCGTCTCATTCAGATACACATACTACAAGTAGTTTAGAAGAAACAAGAATAAGCGAGTTAAGTAGCTGTGAAATTACTGATTTAATCGAAACTAAAGTTTCCCGTAATGAATTCTTGACGCGAGAAAACATATTGTTAGAAACTCATCTTCATCGCATTGGTAAAGATGATCTGAAAGAAGAGCGAAAGTCTATTCGAAAATCTAGACCTTCATCTATTATGTTAAAGAGACGTAACACTTATTTTGATATGAGTCTTCTTAAACCGCCTGATGCTGAAACTAGTAGTTTCCATGATCGCTCTTCCGAAGCACTTGTTATGAAACAAAAATATTACATACTTAAAACTGAAATGAAGTTGAAGAATGATGAAATCAAAAACAGAGCTGAGCAACACGAATCTACTTCGTGGGATATTCACATGGAACTTGAAGAACTGGAAGAGAGATATAAAGAAGTAGAAAAAAGAAAACGTTATTTTGAATTCTACATTAAAAACAAAGCTTATAACAAAAGCGCTTGCTGTATATAAAGCAGAATTTATCGAGCATTTATTCAAACAAATAATAATAAATCATCTCAATACGTTGCAAAATATCAAAATGAACACATATATTTGCACTGTGGCACAAAAGAAAATTTTGTTAAAAATCGAATACGTGGATTCTCTGATAGGAGAAAATTACAAAAAGGAAGATGCTGTGAAATTTAAATGCCAGGCTAAACATCAGGCATCTATAATCCGAAATCAACAAGAAATACTACAAATATTTAGAAATAAAATGAAAAATGCCAAACATTTATTAGAAAAACTGCGAAATGAAATAGAAGAAATCGAACTTAGACTCGAGATTATTTCAGATACTATCAAATGGAAGAAGACTATTAATGAAAGAATATCTGAAAATATTACTCAACAAGAAAAAGAAATTGAAGCTTATCAAAAAGAATATAATTATATGAAGAATATGGTTTCCAGTTATAAACCTATAACTACAATAGACGTCATAAAGCAACAAAAAACTCTGAAAATGACACAAAAGCAATTGGAATATTTTAAGAGAAAAACAAGCTTATTAGATTTGAAACTTGGACAATTCGCGTAACATTATATTTAAATAAAATATTCAAAATAATCTGCTGCAACTAGTTAAATAATGTTAAAACATTTTTATTCATATATATATATATATATTATAAGTTTATGTAGCGATGTATTATCAACATTTATTATATAGTTTTAAACGGAAATCTTCCTATTCTATAGACATAAAGAGGTTTGATTGATTGGGTTGATGGGATATGACAATGCAACGCATGAGCGATCTGACAAGGGGAGATACTCTCCGGAAGGACTTTTATGGGAAATTGGCCTCTATTTAGATGTTAAACTCGGAAAACCATGTAGGCAGCCCATTGGCTAGGCGCGAATCTGAGACCAACTACCAGTGTTTATGGTTTTATCCATTCGGTCACTGGTAGACAACATAAAGGTCTAAGTTATAATGTTTGTGAAGCAAATATTGCTGTGGATTGTGATGTTATAACCATTGAAAAGGCTCTGTTATAGTCAGGACGAAGTGCATTTGGAGGTAATATTAAACTAATAAAGCTGGTTCCTTTTAGGGCCCACCAGCGGCCAAGCAGTTCCGTTCTCTAAACACTGGCAGTTCGGTCGCATTCCTTCTTAGGCAGATCGCCCAACTGTTGAGTTGCTATAACTTAATAAAGTGGCGTGCCGTCATTGGAAGCGATGGAAGCGCCGATTCCACCTAAAAATGACCTTCCCTTGTATTTTATAAAATATAAATTTTCATATTTTAACCTACTTTGCATTAATTAAAATTAATATTTTATTATAACTGCATTATGTATCTTTTACAAATTTCTATACTACATGTGAAAAAACGATAAGATTGCTATTATATATTCGAATAATTCAGTGGCGGAAGGAGTGTCGAAACCAGGTCAGTCTCCAATCAGCCAGATTATATAGGCATTGGCACATGCGGTTTACAGAGCACCAACCTCAACCGGTTTAGCTGGTAGAAGCAACACACGCATAAAGCCTCTAATTTTATATCCCCGACCGGTTGTGGGCTGTTAGCCGCCTGCCTGCTAGATGTTCGGCCGCCCTCGCCCGATTATGTGAATCATGAGCAGACTAGATCAACGGCGGGCAACCCCCGGCCCGCGGGCCAGCTACGGCTCGCGAAAAGTTTCTATCCGGCCCGCGAGATCTTTAATAGATTATTAAATTGGAAAAATAACTATTAATTAGTTATTTTTTCAACTCTTTGTAATTTTCGAAAACGATAAGAGAAATAAATGTAGTAATTAACTTTTTATTTATTTATTTCATATTTGCAGACTAAAGAAATTACAAGTCACAAGAAGGCGTCAATTAACTACTACGGCCCGCGGAAAAAACGTAAAATTTATTCTGGCCCATGTTATAAAAAAAGTTGCCCACCATAGACTAGATTTATAACTTAACCCAACCGATAGGAATTTACTGGTATGCTTTTATGATAGTTCTGCATAGTTGACAGGAGTTTTAAAAAATCCATTAAAATATTTGATATATTTATTCTGCGTTTATTCTGCTCTCCCATCTTATATTACTTACGGATTTCAATGTTAAACCGGTGATATTACGATTTAGTATGTCCCATCTGTAAGGGGATGCAGAAAAAACGTGTACAATTTTAGAAGTGTTAAAAAATTAACTGTTACTTTGGCAGCATCATTTACAACCAAATCTAATGAATGAGACGTATAATAGTACAAAAAAAGCTCTAGAATTTATTTTCCTTAAATTTACGATTTATGTATCGGTTGTCAACAGTGGCGTGCCGTGACATTTGATGATAGGGAAGCTGTGCTTCTGTAAGAAGCCGACTTACAGGGGAAATCAATTAATTGCGCGTCAGGGCCCGTTCGTATTCGTTTGTTCGATAAGCCAGTAAAAACCGTATACTTCTTTAAATGTATTTTTAATAGATTATCTGACGTACTTAATAAATAAGAAAGTTCAATATAATTACCTCCGTTATTAGATTCAATAAATTCCCTACGCCCTCTAAATGCCAATTCTTGCTTTGAGAAAAAACATATAACATCTATTAATTTAGATATATCTATTAATCGTAATTATCTTGTTATAATTTTCAATATTTATTTTATATTGTCTACCAATGTTAAATTCTATTCTATTTTGATTTCCAAATTGCTTCAATTTTACGAAAGAATCGTCATTCGTCATAAATTTTATCGTCAAAATGTCGAAATGTTTTTATTGACATATTTATATTTTATTTAGACATTGGTCTTTCTCTTTTAATAATGTTTTCTTTTTCATTATACGGTCTTGAGCCAAAACTTTTTTAAAATAAATTTTTAAATCACTAGCGACGATATAAGGGCTAAAATTAAAATTATCAGAAAAACTTACTTGGTAAAACAAAATGTGTGATGAATATACATGCCTAGTACAAAAAATTCTTCAATCGTATGAATATACTTTTAAAGAAACTTATAATTAAATATAACTTTGTGAAGAAACTTACATAAAAAAAACGAAATATTCTTTACTTTTTAAATCTTTAAAACAATCCACTTAGTGAAATAGCTCCCTACGAGTGGCTAATGAGTGGAATCAGAGACATCCTGGTAGGTGTGCGGCGCGTGCATGCACGCAGGTTGCCAAATCCCGAGGGTACAGATACCTCTTTGTCAAATGTCAAATGCCTCTTTTGTCGCATCACTAGTATATCTCAAAGGACGCCACAGGGCTGTTGTAAATTTTAAACGTTTCTCACTATAGCTGTAAAAATCTAAATATGTTAAACTTAATAGTCATTTGTTTTCTAACTAATTCGTTTTAATACCAGGTGTACACGGAAATCAGTTCCCCACTGTACTGAGCTGGTGATTGGTTCGTTAAGCTTTTGTTTAAGTAAAATTCTGGCTCTTTCAGCAGGGTTTTATTTATGTCCCCGTTCCCTAATCTCTTAATTATTTAACTATTTCTTAGTAGAAATAAGTCGAAACCAGTTACTTTGTACTTGAATATCTGTAGTCTTGGGAAAACATTGGAAAGACAAATTTTTATGACAACGGATATAAAAATCGCAAATTTAAGGAAAATAAATTCTAGAGCTGTTTTTGTACCTTGACGTCTCATTCATTAAATTTGGTTGTAAATGATGCTGCCAAAGTAACAGTTAATTTTTTAACATTATACAAGAATTGTACACGTTTTTTCTGCATTCTCTTACAGATGAGACATACTATATTCGTAATATCACCGGTTTAATATTGAAATCCGTAAGTAATATAAGATGGAAGAGCAGAATAAACGCAAAATAAATATATTAAATATTTTAATGGATTTTCTTTTTAACTCCTGTCAACTATACAGAACTATCATAAAAGCATGCCAGTAAACTCCTATCGGTTGGGTTAAGTTATAATTCTACTCTTAATTCACATAATGGGGCGAGGGCGGCCGAATATCTAGCAGGCAGGCGGCTAACAGCCCAGAACTGGTCTGTGATATAAAATTGGATGCTTTATGCGTGTGTTGCTTCTACCAGCTAAACCGGGTGAGGTTGGTGCTCTGTAAACCGCATGTGCCAATGCCTATATAATCTGGCTGATTGGAAACTGACCCGGTTTCGACATTCCTTCCGCCACCGAATTATTCGAATATACAATAGCAATCTTATCGTTTTTTCACATGTACTATAGAAATTTGTAAAAGATACATGATGCAGTTATAATAAAATATTAATTTTAATTAATGCAAAGTACGTACGTTAAAACATGAAAATTTATATTTTATAAAATACAAGGGAAGGTCATTGGAAGGTGGAAGAAGCGCTTCCATCGCTTCTATTGACGGCACGCCACTGGTAAACTCCTATCGGTTGGGTTGTTATAAATCTAGTCTAGGGTGGGCAACCGTTTTTATAACATGGGCCAGAATAAATTTAACGTTTTTTTCCGCGCCGTAGTAGTTAATTGACGCCTTCTTGTGACTCGTAATTTTTTTAGTCTGCAAATATGAAATAAATAAATAAAAAGTTAATTACTACATTTATTTCTCTTATCGTTTTCGAAAATTACAAAGAATTGGAAAAATAACTAATTAATAGTTATTTTTCCAATTTAATAATCTATTAAAGATTTCGCGGGCCGGATAGAAACTTTTCGCCAGCCGTAGCTGGCCCGCGGGTTGCCCGCCGTTGATCTAGTCTGCTTATGATTCACATAATCGGGCGAGGGTGGCCGAATATCTAGCAGGCGGCTAACAGCCCACAACCGCTCCGGGATATAAAGTAGGACTCTTTATGCGTGTGTCGCTTCTACCAGCTAAACCGGGTGAGGTTGGTGTTCTGTAAACCGCATGTGCCAATGCCTATATAATCTGGCTGATTGGAAACTGACCCGGTTTCGACACTCCTTCCGCTACCGAATTATTCGAATATACAATAGCAATCTTATCGTTTTTTTTCACATGTAGTATAGAAATTTGTAAAAGATACATAATGCAGTTATAATAAAATATTAATTTTAATTAATGCAAAGTACGTTAAAATATGAAAATTTATATTTTATAAAATACAAGGGAAGGTCATTGGAAGGTGGAATCGGCGCTTCCATCGCTTCCAATGAAGGCACGCCACTGGTTGTCATAAAAATTTCTTTCCACTTCTTTCCCAAGACTACAGATATTCAAGTACAAAGTAACCGGTTTCAACTTATTTCTACTTAAATAGTAGTTAAATAATTAAGCGATTAGGGAATTAGAAACATAAATAAAAGAGCCCCGATGAAAGACCCGAAATTTTACTTAAACAGAAGCTTAACCGAACCAATCTCTTGCCGAGTACAGTGGGGTCTGTTCTCTTCATAATATTAGATGTAATAAAGACAGAAATTTTTCCAGTTCAATGAGAGTGACCGAAAAGTTGTAAATTTTGGAAATTTCCGTGAACACTCGGTCCTAAAACGAATTAGTTAGAAAACGAACGACAGACAATCTGTTAAGTTTAACATATTTAGATTTTTACAGCTATGGCGAGAAACGTTTAAAATCTACAGCCCTGTGGCGTCCTTTGAGATATATGAGTGATGCGACAAAAGAGGCATTTGACATTGACCGGTATCGGCACCCTCGGGATTTGGCATGCACAAACATACCTGGACCGTCTCTGATTCCATTCATTAGCCACTCGTAGGGAGCTAGTTTGACTAAGTGGATTGTTTTAAGATTTAAAAAGTAAAGAATATTTTGTTATTTTTATGTACAGTACGTTTCTTCACAAAGTTATATTTAATTATAAGTTTCTTTAAAAGTATATTCATACAATTGAAGAATTTTTGTACTAGGTATGTATATTCGTCACACATTTTGTTTTACCAAGTAAGTTTTTCTGATAATTTTAATTTTAGCCCTTATATCGTGGCTAGTGATTCAAAAATTTATTTTAAAAAAGTTTTGGCTCAAGACCATATAATGAAAAAGAAAACATTATTAAAAGAGAAAGACCGCTGCCTAAATTAAATATAAATACGTCAACAAAAAATTTCGACATTTGACGATAAAATTTATGACGAATGACGATTCTTTCGTAAAATTGAAGCAATTTGGAAATCAAAATAGAATAGAATTTAACATTGGTAGACAATATAAAATAAATATTGAAAATTATAACAAGATAATTACGATTAATAGATATATCTAAATTAATAGATGTTATATGTTTTTTCTCAAAGCAAGAATTGGCATTTAGAGGGCGTAGGGAATTTATTGAATCTAATAACGGAGGTAATTATATTGAACTTTCTTATTTATTAAGTACGTCAGATAATCTATTAAAAATACATTTAAAGAAGTATACAGTTTTTACTGGCTTATCGAACAAATGAATACGAACCGGCCCTGACGCGCAATTAATTGGTTTCCCCTGTAAGTCGGCTTCTTACAGAAACACAGCTTCCCTATCATCGAATGTCACGGCACGCCACTGTAATAAATAAAACAAATTGGTTCCTTTTAGAAGAAAGGTGTAGTCTATTAAAATCCCCTCTTTGAAAGAATATTTAGTTTAAAATAATTCTCGTAAATCGGCAAAGACAGAGAAGAATAATTTTTCCTTGTTATTTTGAGAAGTCTTTTAACTTTTTTAAAATATAATTTTTTAACTTATAAATAACCGATTCCATTGTTAAAGTTTACAAATAGTTTTATATAAAGCTAGTTATATTTCGACTAGACTCACAATCTAGCGACCGGATGGTGAGGGCCCATCGTATCTAGCCCAGACAATCAATTATGATTCCTGAGACTTCAAAATAGGATTTTTCAGAGTAAAGAAAGTAAGTAAGTAAGTAAGTAAAGTTTATTGTAATAGGGTATACCTGTTACAAGGGGGAGAATCAGTTGATACCAACATAGTTGATTTTGTTATTTAATAATTATAAAATATTGACGTCTTATAATAATATCTAATTTGTTCAACATTGATATATATTTGCAATACTGCAAACATACAGTATGTATTTGATATATTATATCACATTACATAACTACAAAAAATTTTAAAATATATACAAATTATCATCAAATTATAATTTTTTCCACGTACAAAATGCTTAGTTAGTATTTCATTGTTGATCTTGTTCGTCGCACGGAGGTTATATCTATTTCGTAACACTAGTGCCTCGCTATAAAACGACACTTATAATTTTTGGGGGATAAAAACCCCTACATCTAGGATAGCACCAACTGCAAGATAATAATAATTATTATTGAATTATCTTCTTATTATTAAATATTAGCCAGGTGGAGAAATTTAATGGTAGAAAATTCTGAAACATATCAGTTGCTATATAAGGTTCTGAAATTATATTATACCACACAAGATTTTGACAGATTGTTCTAATCTTAAGATAGGCAGAATTCAGAAGAAATATATCAATTATGTACTTGATATAATGACTTCGGTGGAATAGTTGATATTTTTTCGATCCCCTAACTTAGAAAAAACTTTAATAATGATTATCATAAGGAATAAGTGTAGGCCAAATCTGTTTCAATTTTTCTATTGCCATAGTTTTAGCATTTAAACATTCAAACTAACTATTATTTCTTCTATCTAGCCATAATCAGAACTAAGATGACGATCAATTCCTTCTCGAAAAATCATTCAATTGCACTATTTTATCTAGATTAATATCATATGTATATTTTATGTTGTCTTTAATATAATAATCATCTTTTATAATAATTCTATTCCCATTGTGTTTTTCTTCTTTAATTATTGCCAATAATTTTTTTCTTCTCATTCTAGATCTCGTGCATAAATCCGAAGTAACTATTATCTTTTCCTTCACTTTATTATTGAAGTCGCCTTTCTTTTTCCAGAATTCTTTAATAATCAGATTTCTATCATATACGGACGCCAATAATATTTTCACTATGGGTTTGATTTCACTGTTGGTTAATCTAACCACTCCTTCTATGTGACTATTAATTATTCCCAAGTCCTCTTTTATAAACTGATTAATTTCTTTTACATGATCGGTCGAGTTGAACGGAAAGTTTATAACTATAATGTTTTTTTTTTTTTTTTTAACTCTTTCCGCCCTGTGGGCACCAAGAGGGCCTCTTTTAGTAGGCCCATTATGGGTTCGGCCAGGCCCACAATGGGGCGACCGGGTGGTGAGGGACGGGGCCCGACATATCCGAACGGACCACCCCCCGAAAAATTCCTGGGGATTATTCGACCCGTTCGGATTCGATCCCGGGTCCCCCAGAGCGGTAGGCTGCCACCTTTACCGCTCGGCCATCCGGCCGTCTAAAACTATAATGTTATTATTATTTCTCACGTTAGCTAGCTGGTCTATTTCAAATTCTAACGTACAGTACCTTTCAATTGGCAATTATTATTAGATATTTCCTCTAATTCTTCTACTTTTTGGGATAATTTTGACAATTCTCCATTCAAATATTTATTTTCTTCTTTCAAAGCAATGACTTCTGCTCTAATTTCTTGTAGTTCCGTATGAAGAAGAGAGAACTTATCTTGAATTAGCTCGTATATTGCTTTCAATGTAAATTGTGACTCTTCCTGAACTTGTGGCCCTAAATCTCTTGAAGTTTCGAAGTAGTCGTAAATTTTCGTAGCTCTCGAGGTCTCAGGACTATTTTTATTAAAAACATCCTCTAACTGATAATAATCTTCACTAGTTGTATCGCTCAATTGCCTTTCTTTTTCTTTAAGCTTATTCTTGCAAGGTCTGCCGCGTCCCCTTCTTTGCATATCTTCTTGACGTATTTGTTGTGGAGATCGAGGGAAAGGGCCTGGATTGGACTCAATCCCAGCAATTATTAATAAACACACAATTAAAATCAAGGAAAGTCTATTCACAAATAACCACTTCTTTAAAATTGTCATATTTCGGCTTCTTATGGGTTTTCAATTCACTCAAAACAGAATTATCAAGCTTCACTAAAAGTTCACCCGTACCTCCAGCGGCTAGTACACGCCCCGATTTTTCAGAGTAGTTTTTTTTAAAACTCTTTCCGTCTTGTGGACACTAAGAGGGCCTCTTTTAGCAAGCCCATTATGGGTTCGGCCAGGCCCATAATGGGGGCCGGATGGTGACGGACAGGTCCGACATATCCGGACGGACCACCCCCGAAAAATTCCTGGGATTTTTCGACCCGTCTGGATTTGATCCCAGGTCCCCCAGACCACCTTGACAGCTCGGCCATCCGGCCACTCTTTCAGGGTAGTAGATATAATTATGCCGTATACATCTGTATAATACGGGGCCGAAAGTTTCTGCTTTTAGATCGTCTGTTTTATATATATATATATATATATATATATATATATATATATACAGTAGAGAGTCGTGTATCCGAACCCCGGTTATCCGAACGCTTTTCAGTCGGACTGTATCGTGCTGAATCGAACTTTTTTGATACTAGATTTACTTCTAAAGTATAATTTTTATGTTTTTATATTTTTCAATATATTTATTTTGTTTGTACAAAATAAAGAAATAATTTTTAACGATACAATAGCCTCGATTATTATTATAAAAATTTTCGTTAGGCTTAAAATCGACAAAAATTCAACACGAAGCTACACGCGACGGAGAAAAATTTCAACATCGGATAGGTTACTATAATTTTCGTACATAATCGATTATCCGAACAAATCACTTATCAGAACCACCCCAGTCCCCAATTGATTCGGATAAATGACTCTCTACTGTATATATACGTATACTTTTTTACTCGCATCTCTGTGGGCATTAAAAAAAATGTTTTCTCGTGTCCATCATGAGTTCGGCCAGGCCACAATGTAACCAGGAAACCAGATAGTAAGGGACAGGGTCCAATATATCAGACAGACCACTCCAGGAAAATTCCTAAGATTTTTTCGATTGCCAGGATAGGAGCTTGGGTCCCCAAGAGGTAGGCTTATAACTTCCACTCTGAAGATTCCGAGATTTAACACTAGGAATTTTTCATTGGCAATCTGTCCCGGATATGTCAATGCTGTCTCTCACCACATACTTCACCATTGTAGGCTAGGCCGATCCCATGATAGATGGCCTAGATGACAAAGACAAAAGAGTCCTTTTTAAATACAGCAATTACAAAAAGATTGCGTTTTAATACAGTTTTATTTTAATATCAATTTGGATTAAAACATCAAAAATTAATTTTATTTTGACATTTTAAATTCATCTTAACAGAAATATTAAATTTGATATACTGTACAGTATAATGTTATTCACATCTTGTTCCAGAATAAATGTCTGGGAGGAAAACACGGAAATAATTTACAGAAAGTTAGTTGGCAACAGCATAAGAAGATAGGAATAATTATTTAGCCTAATCTTAGATCAGAATTATATAATAAAAATTTAAATACTTTATGGAAATATAATTACAAATCTCAAAAATATTACAATATTTTGAGAAGAGTCGGAAAATTGTAGCCTACTACAAAAATACTTCCATCATTATAACTGTACTAGAAATCAATTTTACAGTTAGAAAAAGTCTTCGATGTAAATCACAAAATTTATTTTTTAAATATTTTAAAATAAATTTACACGTTTTATAACATAAATAATAAAGAGTTAACAATTTTGAACATACTGATGAGAGTATTTTTATAATTCAAATTAAAAATAAACTTATTTTAAGTGGCTTGAAAAATTGATTTATAATTTTTTTCGTAGCTTTCTAATAATCTTTCTACAAAATAATCAGATATTTCCAAGCAAGTATGAAAACAAGAAACTCCGACAATAGAAATTCCATGAATAGCAGTCAGCAAGGCCATGGTGAAGAAAGCGGGTTCATGTTTGAATTCCAAATCGGGATTTCTACGAAAATAAACTAATAGAAAACCCATAGTTAATATAAAACCCATGATTATCATCAACAACATTCTTAAGAAAAGCATTTCCACCGACATTAAAGTAGCTTTGGAATGTTCGAATCCTGAAAGAAAACAAGAAAAATGTCGAAAAACTTTCAAAAAATTATACAAATTATAAGATATAACATAAAATATATATATATATTATTATTGTTTTAAATTAGGTTTTCGAAACATTGTTTATTTTTACAAAATTTGAAGTCAAACCTTCTCTCTTAAAATCTATTGTCGAATACAACATTGTAAGATGAGTCGCAAAAAATATTTATCAAAATTTGCATATCTAAAGCATTGTTTTCAATTATTAATTGGAATATTACAAACTTATTATTTTAAACTTTTTAAAATTAATTTATATTAAATAAAAATGCAAAAATTGATTTTTATCAACGATTAGAAGTGTTCATTTTCTTGCCTTGACCCGGTTTACAGCGTGTTTTTAATTCCAGATGTTGCTTCTTGTATCACCTGTTCTAAAAAATTTCGGCATGTCTTAGTTTTATAATGAAAATTTCAGAAATTTTTTTCTATTTTGCGGAGAAGCTACCAAGTAAGCTTTAATATTTTGTGCTTCTTAAACGCGCAATTTTCATTTAGTACAGTGAAATTGTTTTGCAGCCAATATGCCAGTTGATAAATGTCTTGGTAAATATAGCGAATTGATAAATAGATCGATGAATTTGTTTCAATAATTAAATATATGATAAATTAGTGAAAAAAATATAAGGTAAAAATCGTAGCGAATATGATTTCAACAATAGGGGCGGTCTGCAATACTGTAAAAAATTGTATTCCTTTACAAATATTATTATATAATCTTTCAGACTTTATTACTTATAATAATACAATTTATTCTGTATTTGTTTAAAGTATATAGATTTTACAACGAATTATTTATGTTTACATTTCTACGAAATTAACTTTTTTTTTTTCTAACCTTCGAAGAGGTCAAAGATCGCAATTTAGTTTTTAAATTTAGACGCGAGGTGGCGTTTGACAAACCGCACCTTGTTGCGATATGAGAAGAATCTAGACGCAAACGAGATGATCGTTAGAAAATAAATATAAATGTATATTTAAAACGTATAATTTACAGGCGTAAATGTAAGTTTTGGCTTTTATTCATTGTTTTATCATTATTATATTAAAATAGAGTACTTATTCATTCAATGTAAGAAATCCATGACTCATGCATTAAAATGTATATAAGTAAAAATTAATCGATTTCATATTTTAACAATGCTTTATAAACAGTGCATGTGAACAATAATATTATGCTTTGAAATGAAAACTATTGGGTATACCCTATTGGGATTTACATTGTGGAATATTCTTTTGTTTACACTGTAGATAGATAATAGAGTTGTGTGTACTGTACAGTACATCTGTGGGAAAGTTGGAACTGTAATTATTTTTATTTGAATTAATGATGCCTGTCTAATGGCCTCTTTTACTATTGATTTCTGTCAGGTATATATATTGATGGATGGGGAGGAAGAAAGCATTTCAGTTTGATAAATTATAGGTGTATTTTAGTTTTTACAATGATATTTCCTTAACAAATTGAAAATCTGAAAAGTAACGTTTTTCATTTCCTTATTTATGTTTTTTTTTGTTTAGTTGTAGTAGTAGTAGTGAAGAATTATTAACAGCTTATAAGCATTATAAATTAATAATATTTCATCTTTAAAATACTTTGAGATTTAAAAAAATATGATAAATCAAAACTAAAGATGATAAATGGCTTTCTTCCAGAAGTCTTAAACTTTTTAAAATTATCTTGCACTTTTTGGGAATATATATATTTCCTTGTCATCACAGAGTCAAAAAACAATTTTAATATGTAAAAGATTTTTCCCTTGCTTTAAAACTAATAATTTTAAGTGATGATTTCAAAAGAATTAAGTAATTATATTTTATTGATAATACATTTTTTAAAATATTAATTTTGTAAAAAATTTTTTAAAAATTTGATGATGAAAATTTTGAAATTGTTACTCTTTCTAACACATTATTGTCATTGTATTTTATGCTTAAGCATTTTGAAATTTATTATTCAATAAAATAGATATTAAACCTATAATAACTTGAAGAATTTGAATATTGGAAAGCAAATGAAGGACAACAGAATAATAATAAAAGATTAACAAGACTGGAATTTAATTAATTAATCAGATAAATTTGTAAGACAAAGAAGGTTTATTTATATTATAGAAGGTAGATTATTTATAATTGATTAGAAACAAAAATGATATAGGGCCTACTGATTTTTAAGTAATTGATGGTATATTAAAGATTAATGAATTATCAAAATGTGTGTTTTTATACAGGATTGGCTTTCAGAACTAAAGCAAAGAATTAGAACTTTCAATCATGAATTTTTTTCTGGTGGACTAAAATTATTTATACAAATTATATTTATATACATGAAAAATTTTCTAATTTCAAAAACTAGTTTTATTAAGGCTTTAAGATGTTTATATTATATACAGTCTGCTTTGCTTAAGTCAAATACATTTCTGTAAAGTCTATTGTACAATGTGAGACACTATTGATATTGTCAGTAAGAATCATTCGACTATGACGTGCATTGATTGTTCTTTAATTTTCTATGTTTTTTGATTGATCAATTACTTTTATTTAATTTGCCAAAAAATATTTTTAATTAATTTTCAAATTTATTTCAACATTATATAAATTCAAAGTTATTTGTTATTTAATATAAAATGAATACCACTATCAAAATACATAGTTATTGACTACTTTTAAGATTCTACATCATATAGTATCTAAAAAGCAATCAATAATAAGAATTTTCCAAGAATTTGGAAAATGTCAGTAATATGTGGTTTAGAATTTAATAAATACTTATTGATGTTATTTTAAATTTATAAAAATATGATACAAAACATGCTTTATAGAAATATAGTTTTAAAATTTTCCTTAAAACATTAAATTATAATCAGTTTTAAAATCATATACCTATTTTAAAGCAATTAAAATTCAATTATTTTTACATTGTTTTGACAATACTATTATTCAGCAGTATATATCCAGTAAAATATGAAACATAGATGAAGCATCAAATGACATGCTTGACCTGTATTCATATTCTTATGGATCATGTTATATTTACTAATTTTGAAAAAATTTGTAATACATTTTTATTAAGCTGTTTGTTTGCATTGTTAGTTTTGTACATTATCCCATTAAAATAGATTAAGTCAAAATGATAATTTTGATTTAAAATCTAGACAAAGACCCTTAAAATAGTATTTCCTAACCTGAAGAAGTTTGTACCTAAACAGTTCAAAATTTTTAGGCTTCATTCTAAAATATATTGAGTTGTTTAGAATGTAGTGCTAATGATAATCCTTGTGGATAAGCTATTGCAATGTTAACACTTGTCATTGTTATCATTGTAGCATTTAATTGCAAAACAATTTTTTTTCTTATAATTTACTTAAAACATTAAATTATTTTTGTAAATTATTTGACAACATTCTTTAACTATTTTCAATTTATGGACATTTAATGATATATGAAATTTTTTTATTTTTATAAAATATATCAATATACGAACTGGACATAGTTAGGAATCACTGCCTTAATTTTTATGGTAACAGCTAATAACTAAAACTGGATAAGTTATATAGAAAAGATGAATGGATATGCGTGGATAAATGAATGCTGAAAATTTATTAAATAAATCATATAAAATTGCAGATTTTATACATTGTAAGTGAATAAACTGTGACTGAAAGCATCAATGAATATAGAGAAGATATTAGAAAGAACATTTTTAGTGATCTGACTGATTATTTTACTTAGAATTTACTGACATAGAACATTCTTGCTCTGGGGTTGTCACATACAAAGATTATGAAAGAATTTCAAAGAATTTTTGGTCTGTTTAATATACAACTTATAATTGACATATTTAGAATTATTTCTAATGAAATAAATTAAATTTTCAGCACATTATTATTAAAGTAAAACCTCACTAAGTCAAATTGCATTAATGCTAAGCTGTCTATAGGTCTTGGGCACAGTTTATAAGATTTTTCTATATAATACAATCTCATTAGTCACATTTGTCAGTACTTTTAACTTGAACATATTTTCCTATATACTGTGCACACTTTGATTGATTCCTTCATTTTTCTGTTATATTCCATTCAAATAAGATTATTAAATAACAAACACTGTGGCTCTGTCAAATACACCACTGTATCATTACACAACCTTGTATTGACATCCTTTTATTGATACAATATTTTACTTGCATAATGATTGGAACACATGAGGACCTTGACATGCCATAAACTGTACAATTTTGTAATTATTCTGTGAGCAGATTCTTGAGAAACAGCTTGATAAAGGAAATCCATTGCCATAGAAAAATCTGAGAAAATCAATTGTTAACTGAAGTTGAGATTTTACTATATTTCATTTTTGGTTAAAATTGATCATAGTGTCATTATTTTATGATAGAATGTCTAATTAATTAATATATAAAATTAGATGAAAAAGAAAATAAATTTATCATAGAATAATTTACTTTTAATTCTATATTTCTATATTTATAGATTCTGTGTTAAATAAGAATATTTTTGTTTTAATTTAATTAAAATAATTTATATTTTAAATGACAAAAGTCATAAAAAATTAACTATCCATATATTGATATTTTAATAAATTTTTCTTTTTAGGAAAATAAAATTATAGATAACAGTATGGGTCATATATTCTGGCTGCTTACACTCATCATTATATGCCACTCATCAGGTAAATTATTTTTTAAATACATCAAAAAATTCTGATTTAATTTTATACTTTTGTAAATTTAATGCACTTTCAGTTTAAAATTTTGTTGATACAGAATACAGAAAAATTTGTTGATACAGAATGCTCAAATTTAATTTTGTTTTAAATTTATTCTAGCTAAAATTTGTAAAATCAATACATTAATTTCATAAAGTTATATGTTAGGTACATAATTTAATTGTCCAACAAATAATTTAACAATTCCTTTTATATAATTATAATAAATTTTAAATAGTTTCAACAAAATTTTGTTAAAATTACTTAGTTTGCAAAAATGTAAAATGTACTCTTGTTTGATTTATTTTGTTATAGTATTTACAAATTTATTTTATTTAAATTATTTATAAACAAGATAGTATTTATTTTTAACTTAATTATGCAGAATTAATTACATTTATATAGAAAGTAATATATATAAAGGTATATTTGTTTGTGTATAAATATTTTTTTACTTTCATAGTAAATTCAAAATATTTGAAAACTGTTACCTGAAATTGCACATCAATTTTCTGCTTTCACAGTTATAAACTGTATTATTATGATGTTAAATTAGAAAACCTATTTAAAATTTATTTTAACAGTTGCTTTTTTTTATTTTAAGATGATTTAATATGTGATTCTAATTTTAAAATTATTACAATGTTTAATCTCATTTATATCACATATAAAGTTATATAGTTGAAAATGTTCATTAAAATGATAAACTTGTTACATTCATGCTTTAATATTTTTATCATCACTTTTCAATTTTGTTATGTTTTTATGTTGTAAGTTTGCATAATTTATTTAAGTTATCATTAAACAAAATGATGTATTATTTGTTTTATTACACAAATTAAAAGTGATTTTTTTTAGAATGCTCTTAGATTTTGCTCTATAATACTGTTAAATAATATAAATAATCAGTAAATAGTATTCTTGTAAACTTTGATTCATTAGTTAGCAGTCAGTTTTGCAAATAGCATGCATTTAAAAAAAATTTGTGAACATACAGCATGTTATTCTAATGTATACACATTAGAATAACATAATTTAATGAGCTCTATTCACTATTATGACTTGTAATTTATATATATTGTAATTTCAAAATTGCATAAAGTAATGTTAAGTAAATTTCAATCACACTATATTTTATTTTACCAGATGTATGAATTGGGAAATGAATAAATCATTATAATTTTGAAAGACAAAACTGTCAAAACAATATATGATATATTATCAAAATGGCAAATGGTTGATTCATCATTGTACTCAAAGATAACTGTAAATTAAAATTATGATAAAAACATTTAAAAAATTAATATCAATTATTAAATTTCTAAAATGTATTTCAAAATTTTATTTTTTGTTATTGACATTTAGCTAAAAATTAAAATTGCATATATTGTTTTTCTAATACAAAGCATTTTCAGATTATTTTATAATTTTATGGTGATATAAATTCCAAACACGAGTTGAAATTGTCGTGTAATATAATTGTTCATCAATTAAATGATGGGAATTAAAATTAAGGTGCCAATGTATTTCAGTAGTTTAATATTTACAATTTAATTTAGAATATTTTATTTCAGTTCATAATTAATTTTGTGTGATGATTAAATGATTCTTTTGGCAAAGTATTGATTTAATAATTTATGACAGAATCAATATTTACACAAAGTACAAGCAGCAACTTTGGAAACTAACATTTTCTGATATGATGATATTTTTGTTATCTGTAAATCATATGCTAAATTTTCATTTTTGTATTTTTCAGCCAATAAACAAAATTTCAAGGCATCCCTCAATGGTTTCAGTAACACCAAAATCATTTGTGAAAAATAATTTTTGTCTGTTTTCTATTTAATTAATATTTTTCATTGTTTTATACATTATAAGTTTATAACCTATCCACTGTAAAAAGTAAAACTTTTTTATCTTAAAAAAATCTCTTATTTTCTTTTTTTTAATTCTCTAGGAATGAAATTTCCTTTATCAAATGTAACTCTCTTGCTTAACTTTCATACATAGGAATACTTTAATTTTCCCAGCTCTGTTGGGAAAGTATGGTGATTGGTCAAAAAATGAATCCCTATTCTCAAAATTAAGCTTTTTGCCATTTTATAATAATTAAAAATGTAAAAAATTTTTAAAATAAAATATCATAACAGATACTGCCATACACCCAGTTTTTGTTGTTGGGAAAGTTAAGCAACTCATTGCTGGATTTTTTAGGAGTGTATTATTAAAATTATTACACTTTATCAGAAATATAAGTAAATAAATTGCTTGCATAAAATTCACAATAAATTAATGAAATGAATTAACTAGAAAGCTAACTTCAGGCATTGAGTTTGAATTTAAAAAGTTTACAATTATTCTATGTTTGCTGAATTTTGTCATTCTAGGAACAGAGACTATTTGACATAGTGCATAGTGAGCATAGAAAAAAAAACAAAGTAACAAGAACTTTCAGTATCACAAACTGTATTTCAAGTACATGAATTAGATAGTTCTCATTAGTAAATAAGTGATATCTCCATGCCTGAGATAGTTTTTTCTGCTCATTATGTTGTTATAGTCACATGACTTCCATTCCTGTAACAAATGCATTCAACAAACTTTAAAACTTTTGCTGTCTGAAAATGGCTTGTTAGCCAAAAATATTAGCATCTTTAATTTATTCATTTCTTTTTTTCTTCTTCTTTTTTTACCCGTATGTGAGTAATTTACTTTATTTATTTAGAACTATTACATGTGAAAGTTGGGTACTGTCTTTATATAGTTCTCCTATAAATTTAATTATTCACATTGGTTAAAATGACTTTTGTAATTTATTTAATATTTCAAATTTTAATTTTTATGTAAAATATTTAACGATATCATATTATATATTAAAGTAAGGATAAATTTTAAAAAATTATAATTAAATACACTTTTTTAACTTTTTATCTAGAAACATCAATTCCAGGACCATCATCATTGAAAGTGATTAATAGATCTGAAACAGAAATTCATGTGCAGTGGTCACCAGTATCTTCAAAAAATATCATAAATTATCATGTAAGGAAAAACATTACAAAAATGCTAAATTCTAAAAATGCTAATTTATCGTCAGTAACTTTTTGTTATTTAAATATTATTACAAATAGATAAAAGCTGATCCAATAAAAAGTTATTATGAAAATCAGCCACCTGTTAAAAAGGAATGGTCATTTAGTAATAAAACTGAGAAAGCTGATTTATTACAATTAGAACCAGGAACTCAATACAATATAACCATATGGGCTTCTACAAGTGATGGAGATACTACATCCATTTCAAAATTTGTATGGACAATTGTGGGAGGTAATTTTCGTCATTAATGATCTGTTATGATTTTATATGTAATTTTTAATAATTTTTGCTGAAATTTATTTTTATTTTATTATAAAAAATAGTAAAATTTAATTATGTAAAACACCATTGATTTTTACAATAAATAAATTTTAATGAGCTACTTTTATGATTAATACAGCCTTATAATTATATATGTGTATGTATTGCATATGTATGGTGATTTTTAATAATAATAGCATAACTAAAATATTTCACTTTTGATTTAGCTGCAGAGACTGAAGTAAGTTTGATTTAGCTTTAAGTCAAACTTAATACACTCCTCTTTGGATCATGTTTAAATAATAGCTGTGAAAAATTTCCTTTCTAAAAATCCATTATCTGGAGAAATGGTATTTGATGCCATGAACAGCAAAAGGCACAACTTCTATGAGTGATTATGTAAAAGGAATGACACAAGATATTTTTGCTATACTTACAGATAGTAAAAGTGCAGTGATTTTCATTTTGCTGAACATGCTTTTTCTATGAAGTTATATTATCAAACAACAGTAATACTGTTACTATGCACTGGGGATGTAAACCATTGCAAAGTCCACTGACATCATATAAGAATAATTGTCTAATTAAAGCTAGATGTTCAGAAGTGAGACCAAGATGACATGAACTGATTTGTCAACAACAGACTGAAGACATTTTCTTCATCTTTATGGGGCAATCAATAGATAAAGCAATAGGTTCCAATAGTGCATATGCAATGCTAAAACAGTTGAGGTTACCTTATGCAACTATACAGAAAATTCTGTATAAATTGTTCCTATGCCTAAACAATGAATCCTATCTTTTTCACCTGAATGGAACTGTGAACAGCCATAATTGCTTCATTTTGGACTGAGGAAAATGCATAAAATTCTACAAATTCCTTTTCACATGTTAAGTGCTATTGCATGATATGGATTTATGGTGATCTTTTATTATTAGTCTGTCTGTTAAAAAACTCATTGAACTGAGTTTATAACCTGTTCCACTGCTGTCCTGTTTGGACAGCAATGAACCAGGTTATTTGTTCTCCTACAATTGTAACAGTGATTTTCACTGCTAAAGTTTGTATTGATTTGTATATTCCGTATAGTTTGTCAAAAATATGAATTTGTTCATTTTATGCAGGATAGAACACATTCTTATATCAGACATTCTGTACAGCAGTTGTTGCAACATTTTGCCAAAGATAGTGATTAGTCTTGATTTCCAATATCAACACCTTTCTGCCATTGCATATATAACTTGCTTATAATGAAAGCCATTGAGTATTTTCTGGTGTAATTTTCACTAATTTTGATACCACAGTAAAAGAACTTTTTTGTATGTTGATTACATTTTATATTTAGATTTCTGGTTCAGTCCCATTCTTAGGCCCCAAATCAACAACAGTTTTTTCTTCTCACAGTTCCAATTTCTGTCTAGTGATGATGTTTTGAATTATTAAATTTTTTTTTTTTAATTTTCTTTAATGTGTTCTGCAGACTAGTTTTACTAAGTTTGATTGAATTTCAGCTGCTATGTACTGTCTGTAGCCAACTTTGAATGTGGATATTGTAATTATGATACTAAGATTATCTTTCTCTCTTTCTGTGTGTGTGTCATTCATTTCACATATTAATTTTCTGAAATGGTAAATTAGTTTGTTACAGTAAAATAGATTTTACTTCATGACTCCAAAATGATTGTTTTTATTTTGATATGGAAATTTTTTTGAAATTAACTGTAAATATTTTGTTGATTTTACTTAATGAAATGTTTTTATTGCATACCATATCATGATTATTTCAATATAATTTCTATTGTTCAATTCTTAGTTAAGATGTTTTTTAGTGAATTGAATCATAAGTATTTGCATATTTTAGTAAATATAATTATGTTTTTATTCACTACTATATTATACTAATTGTTTTTTCTGGTTAAACGAATAAGCATAGAGATAGTCAAATTCTTATTTTTTAACACTTTAAAAATAGTTTAAAAATTATCTTCTCAGGTTACATTCTAACATTTGAGCTATTTAATATAATTGTTATATTAAAATATTGATATTTATTAGTGACAGTTAAGTTTGTGAAATGGTAAACATATTTTGTCAATTGGGAACCTTTGAAAATCTTGATGATTAACAATACACTTTATATTGTTTGGCTGATTTTAACATTGTGATAATACTAACTTCACTTTTACTTTTTAATCTCACTAAACTTTGAAGTTCAGAACATGCTTAGAATTATAAATATTTATATCATTTTTCATAATTTAGTAATTTTATCATTAACATTATCTTTCTATTGGTTAAATTGAATAACATTTCAAATAATATATATTTCAAAATTTTAGTAAATTATCATCCCTTTAAATCATATTCTATAATGTAATATAAATTGTAACATAAATTAAAATTAGATTTTTAAAAATAAAATTAAAGATTATGTTAGAATATTTATAATTCTCAAGTTTATATAAATAACTGTTGGTTTTAATTATGCCATTAAGCTTTTTCAGTAAGCTTAAATTGTTATATCTTATTATGTTTTTATTTATGTACTAAAGTATTATTAAAAAATTTATAGATTAATATTAATATAAAATGAAAATATTTAATTTATAACACTATATTTGATTTTTAAAGAGTATAAATTTTCTTTTTACATTTTAATTAATTATGACATTTTCCCTATTGGACATGACAGCACCAGAAAGACCTCCTGTTGTAAAAATTCTTAAAAGGACAGGAAAAACAATTGGCATAAAATTACATCCTGCTTTTAGAAATGATAATTCTATTATGTAAGTACAAAATAATGTTTATATATATTAATTTTAAATTAAAATTTATAACATTACATTAAAAAATTATTATATAAAAGTGTTTAAAACATTTTAAAATTACAGCTTAATTAATTAATTTTTTTATTTTTGTATATCTAAATGAACTATTTCCATTTCTATATATCCTTATTAACTCTATTCTTTTTGTATAAATTAGTCATTTGTTTGAATGTTATGTGAGTAAAATTAAGGTTAAAAAATTTAAAGAGAAACAAAATATGAATCATTTATCAATATAAATATCAATTTTTTGATATATATTACATCAAAATTTTTTAAAATAAACTAACTCACCCAATTACTTATAAAGAAGAAATTACTCTGTTAAAATGATGTCATTAGTTTCTAAAACAGCTTTGGCAGTTTTTCAAAATTAAAGGTATAGAAATTTAATTGTAAAGGTACTGATATTTTATTTAGAAATTAATTTAAATTATTAAGTGTATGAAGTATGCTTTAATTTTACATCTCAAATTGTCTTCTCAATCTCAAACTATAAAATCACATTACAATATTATTTTTGTTTTTTGTAAAAGTATCTGTCTATTTCTTCCTTCCACGAAAAACCTTCATAATCCAGTGATAGGTGTTTCTACAACAGCTAACGTTTTCAACCCCGTCGGGGTCTTCTTCAGGCAGAGCTCATAAGAAATTTCAAATACCAGTGAATGGAACAAAAAACCGAAGCAAATTCTATTCCATATTTGGAATCATGGAATTGGAAGATAAGCTGGAACATTATGCTCGTGTTGGGATGTTGTTATGATGGAAATATTGTTATGAGGGAAATGCACACCCACAAATAACTTCACATTGAATTAAATCAATGTGAAGTTATTTGTGGGTGTGCATTTCCCTCATAACAATATTTCCAGGCGTGCGAGATGTTAATTGCATCCTTGTAGTTGATGCATGTGTTCTGCAATCCCGCCTTATATATCTCTAGAGTCTCCAATGTTCTAAGTTGGTCCGTATGGTGTGACATTCTGATTATATGAGCATTTTGGAGGTCGGCTGTGATTCCCGGTTGTGTGGCATAAGTTGCCAGTGTCGTAGATTGTTGGCAATGTTGTACCTGTGCTCCCGAAGGCGCTGATGGAGAGAGCGTTTGGTCGAACCCACATAGACCAAACTTCTATTAAATCTGTCATCCCAAAGGGGAACCGCATATATACCCGGTGCGTGTTTCATGTCCAAACTGTCCTTCCCATTTCGAAGTAAGCTGTATATCGACCTTGGTCTCCTATAAGCTATTTTACTTTGGGTGATGGATGAGATTTCTCTGTATATCGCATCCAGATGGTGGTTGTATTCTACTACTTTTCTTGCATTATTATCAACAGATGCCACTTCCTGGATACGGCTGAGCTCGGCCAATGTGTCTTCGTATTTCGAGTTGTGCGTGAACACGTGCTTAGTTAGTGCTCTAAAAGTCGTGATCTTATACAAATATGGATCTTCCGAGATAGCTGGGATGAACAAAGGTACATAACATTTTTTATAAAATACCCTATGAGTGGTCTTATTATCCCTTATTTGAATGTCCAAGACGAGGAAATGAGCAGAGATGTTGCTTTTTTGTTCCAACTTAACGCTTAGCCCATACAGGTTGGTGTTCATTGTGTTGATAAACCTATTGATGTCCGGCTCTGCTTTCCATATGATAAGGATGTCATCTACATACCTCCTGTATGAACAAAAAAGCAACATCTCCGCACATTTCCTCGTCTTGGACATTCAAATAAGGGATAATAAGACCACTCATAGGGTATTTTACAAAAAATGCCATGTACCTTTGTTCATTTCAGCTATCTCGGAAGATCCATATTGGTATGAGATCGCGACTTTTAGGGCACTAACTAAGTGTGCGTTCACGCACAACTCGAAATACGAAGACACATTGGCCGAGCTCAGCCGTATCCAGGAAGTGGTATCACAGCACGGTTATGATAGGAACATAGTGTACAGCATAGTCCACAATTACACACAGGGAAATACTCGTAACAACCTAAACGCCGGGGTAGGATCTATTGATAATAATGCAAGAAAAGTAGTAGAATACAACCACCATCTGGATGCGATATACAGAGAAATCTCATCCATCACCCAAAGTAAAATAGCTTATAGGAGACCAAGGTCGATATACAGCTTGGGTACAACATTGTCAACAATCTATGACACTGGCAACTTATGCCACACAACCGGGAATCACAGCCGACCTCCAAAATGCTCATATAATCAGAATGTCACACCATACGGACCAACTTAGAACATTGGAGACTCTAGAGATATATAAGGCGGGATTGCAGAACACATGCATCAACTACAAGGATGCAATTAACATCTCGCACGCCTGGAAATATTGTTATGAGGGAAATGCACACCCACAAATAACTTCACATTGATTTAATTCATGTGAAGTTATTTGTGGGTGTGCATTTCCCTCATAACAATATTTCCATCATAACAACATCCCAACACGAGCATAATGTTCCAGCTTATCTTCCAATTCCATGATTCCAAATATGGAATAGAATTTGCTTCGGTTTTTTGTTCCATTCACTGGTATTTGAAATTTCTTATGAGCTCTGCCTGAAGAAGACCCCGACGGGGTTGAAAACGTTAGCTGTTGTAGAAACACCTATCACTGGATTATGAAGGTTTTTCGTGGAGGGAAGAATTATAATTCATCCAGTATATAGTAAGAAGTATATTTGTTATCTATCTATTTATTTACTTAATATAGGAAATTTAAAAATCACATATTATACAAAAAATAAATAGAACAGTTTTAAAACTAAAAATAATGTTATTTACATTAGTAATTGTTGTATTAAGTTATTTAAAAAATGATATTTCATGTATAAAATTATTTATTTCTCAGGTTTTATAAAGTGATTGTATTAAAGGAAGAACCAATTGTGACATTTAATTCAGAACGATTGTATAATTACTCTGAAGCAGTAAAAAATGGTTTATCTTTTTATGTTGCTGCCCAGCTTACTCCAGAAGAAATAGAAAAAGTATTTTATGTTGGTGATGGTAAAATATATGGTGGATTTTACAATGCACCATTATCAGAAGATCAGTCATATGATATTATGCAGGGAAATATAATATCTCTTAATGGGGTATGTTAAAATATTTTGAATTTATATCTTAATAATATTTATAATAATCAAATGTTTTAAATTTTAGGTAACAAAAGCTTCCTATTCACAAACAAAAACACCTCCGAACATTACCCCACTTGGAATAACTCATCGGACACAAATTACAGGTGAATTTATATTGAATTGTTATTAAAATCATTCAAACTTTCTTTAAATTAAAATGTAAAGTAATAAATATGTTAATAACTTCTCATCATATTCAAAACAATGCTGTTTGTAAAAATTAGATTTCACAGAAATCTAGCACACGTCATTTGCATAATGATGCTTAAGAAACCATAATACATTTGAAAATTTTAGAACTGCACATCAATATATTTATAATAATTTTAATATGAATTATATAAGATAATATATGCCAAAAATGATTTTAAAAAATAAAAATAATTTTATTAATAATAATAATAAAAATAATAATTACTTGAATTTGTTTTGATTAAAGATATATTACCAATAAACAAATATCATAGAATTATTACAAAAATACTTCATTAAATAACACATTATATAAATATCAATATAAAGAAATAAATAACAATTGTATAGTTCAGGTAGCTAATACTTTTAATAAAGGAAATTTTAGAATTAAGTTTTGTAGATTAATTCTTAGTAATAATTTTTTTAGAATATGTATATCCTAATAGGAATCGTAGTAATTTTATCTTAGTATTTTACTGGTTAGAGCATTTGAAATACAGTAAAGTTTGTTGATCCAGCACCTGATAATCTGGAATGTTCTATAGTTTGGCATCCTTTGAAAAGTAGCCAGTAATCCAGAATTGTCCAATCTGGTATGTAATATTCTGTAAATCTGAATTTGCACACTTGGTGCACTAAAGACC
This sequence comes from Centruroides vittatus, assembly GCF_030686945.1. Classification (NCBI taxonomy): domain Eukaryota; kingdom Metazoa; phylum Arthropoda; class Arachnida; order Scorpiones; family Buthidae; genus Centruroides; species Centruroides vittatus. The sequence continues at coordinate 1,331,701 of NW_027122644.1, forward strand.
ACAGCATAAATTGAGATGAAGGTGGGGATGTAGTTATGCATACCATGGTTTATATCCCACCTAACATTGGGAGTGAGTCATGGAATTAAGAACAATCTGATTTGAGATAAATGACTTATTTTGCTACAGCACTTTAAGTTGGATTGGTTGCTTTCCTGTACCAAATATTAATACATGTTTTCATCAGTCACCAAACAAGTTTGTGCAAACATCTTTCAGGATTAAACTTGAAAATATCGTCTGACGTTTGCAGATTGTTTTCTTACTCTTTACACTCTGGTCATTAAGAGCCCTTTCCAAGCCTAACAAAGGTCTGACCAGGCCCCTAATGGAGGTGGTAGATGGTGAGGAATAAGAACTGATATTCTAGAAAAGACCCTCCTATGAAAAGTTCTGAGGTTACCTAGATTCAATTTCAGGTCCTTCAGAGTGGTATGTTGATGTCTTAATTATCATGGCCATTCAGCCACCAATGTTCACAGGTTTTAAAAATAATTCAATTCTCACTGTCTGAGCACCAGCATCTATAAAAGGAGCTTTCTTATACAGAAATACCAGTTGTTTGGGAATCACTCTTCAGTCATTTACAAGTTCTTTTTAAGTTGTTCTCCAGCTGTAATTTATTCAACAAAGTTAGCAAGTGGAATTGACATGCTGATTCAATTTCTATGCAATCCATCTCATCTCCAAACCTGCACTATTAGCCATCAACATTTACTGTCAGCTTTCACTTAACGGTAACACCAGCATTTATATAATATGTAATCTGATTGAAGTAAAGCATAAAATAAATAAAAATAGTAGAATAATATATTTATTATTATTAATTACATGTAACAAAAAGTATATGAAACTTAGCATATACAGGGTTTCTATGCACCTGGAAAGTCAGGAAAAGTCAGGAATTTTCATTAGTGTTTGGAAAAAGTCAAGGAATTTGCCTCTTTGACTGCCTTGTTGATTTTTTGCTGACAATATGCTTGACTAAGTATAACTGTGCAGACAACAAGAAGTAATGTGATGCAATACAACTTATGAAAAGGGGTGCAGAATTTTCCCCAAGCATACACAAAATTTTTCCAAAAATTTACAAATCTTGTGTGTTTACATTTGGTACATTTTCAATGTTAATCTTTTTAATCATTATTGTTTCACAGTACAGTAGTTTAAAATTGTTGGCATTATGTTAGTTGTTAAAGTTGATAGCAAACAACAGATAATAGTGGATCAATTATATATTTATTAAATAACAATAAATAAATCTTTAAATTATTCATTTATACATTTTTTAATTGTAATCTCATTTACTTACTCTGCTTAATATTATCACTGTTATTGTTGCCAGTTTAGATGAATCTCAAAGTGATTACAATAAGCAAAGTTGATTTTACATATATAATTTATTATAATAATAAAATATTTACCTATATATTAAATCTTTTCTTCTTTTACTTATTGAGTAATTTTTGGAAATTACTTTTTATTTGTATCCATTCTTTTTTGATAAAATTAAAATCTGTTACTTATACAAGTATTTTAAATTTTCAGGTCCAACCAGTTCAACATTAACTGTAATTTTAGCAACTGCTATTGGAATTTTTGGATTTTTATTAATTTTATCTTTTATTATATATTATCTTCTTCGTCGTCACTATGGAAAACGTAGGCCTTCTGATGAATTAGTATTACATGTACAAGGATCAGAATCAGTAAGTAAATTTAAATTTAAAATACAGTAGAGAGTCGTTTATCCGAACCCCGGTTATCCGAATGAAAATCATTCGGATTCTGGAATGCGGACTGTGTTGTGCTGAATCGAATGTTTTTGATACTAGATGTACTTCTAAAGTATAATTTTCATGTTTTTATATTCTTCAATATATTTATTTTGTTTGTACAAAATAAAGAAATAATTTTTAATGATACAATAGCCTCGATTATTATTATAAAAATTTTCATTAGGCTTAAAATCGACGAAAATTCAACACGAAGCGACACGCAACGGAGAAAAATTTCAAGCAGGTTATCTATTTCAGGCAGGTTATATATTTTCAGGCGTTAATATATTTTTTCGTACATAATCAGTTATCCGAACAAATCAATAATCCAAACAATCCCAGTTCCCAATTGATTCGGATGAACGACTCTCTACTGTATTCAAAAATAGAAGTCTTCTGCTGTTACTGATTTAAAGTTTTTATACTCTTATTTATTTTATTTTATAGATAAATATTATTTAAAATTATATCAGTAGAAAATGAAGATTTTTGTTTTATCACAATAATATTTTATCTTTAGATTTCATTTTAAAGTGTATTTATAATACATTGTAAAGCATATATATATATATTCTCTTCTGTTTATGTAATTTGAAACAGCTTGCTGTTTTGCATAAATTAAAATTCTGTCTTAGAGAAAAAGAAATCAAATACCTACTATTCCACCTAGAAAAAATTATTTTTGCATCACTGATTAATATCAGCAATATAGAAATATACATAACTGAATTTTTATACTTAAATTTTTCAGTCTTTATGCTTTATTAATGTGAAATGTTCATTTTTTTTAAAATGTGCCTTGTAGAAAGAAACTTTTAGATTTTGAAAAAAGTCAGATTACAGCATTATGATCAGTTGGAAAAAGTTACTAATTTATAGAAAAAGAATTAAACTTATCTGTTGGAGCAATTCAAACTTTTGTGACATAACAACAGTCTTAAAAATATGTGAGATATCCTCACAAGTTGTCAGGGACATGAACACCAGATCATTGTGGCAGTATTAAGTACAAAGAAAACTGCAAATGAATTGAAACAAGAACTTTCATCTTGTCTGAGAATACAATTCTTAGAACAATTAAACAAAATAAAAATGTAGTATGTGCCAAAATGGAAAGTGAACCATGTCTGATATCTAAACACAAGACAGCTAGCTTGAATTCTATCAAAAGAGCATGTACGAGGATTGGAAAACAGTATTATTTAATTTTCTTTCTTGCACTAGTGCTGTGATATTAAAACAAATTTTTATTTCATGTGATATTCAGTGATTAGAAAAGTTTAATTTAGATGAACCTGACAGGTTTGCTAATTATTAGCATGATTTATGTAAAAAACCAGTTTTTTTTCTAAACAAAAATTTCTCCAGTGGAAGCCTGACAGTTTGGCGAACTTTCAGTTTTTGAGGCAAGTTGAAGTTGTCCTTTACATCATCCAAAATAGAGAGTAATGAATATCAGCAGCATTTCAAGATTACTTAATTCTATATTTACAATACTTTAGAAGAATAAAGTTTAGTTTTTAGCCTGAGCAATATAATACAATGAAAGTATGTCAATACAAGTTAGCACAAGCACATATACTTGGTTAAATTGGGAAAATATTGATGTTATGAAGTGGCCGACTTATTCTCCAGATTGAAATCTCATGTACAACATCTGGAGAATGAATGAGGAAAGTCTGCAAAAAAATAATAGGCAATATAATTGAATGAGAACTTTATAATGCAGTAATGCTTGTGTGACGATCGGGATATTGTGAACTTTATCATTTATATGTACCTTTATAATCTTTTAACTATATTTTATGCAAACTCTACATTTTATACAAAACGGAACGAAGTAGACCAAAAAGGGTTAGTTAAACGGGAAATCAACTGATAAAACTTTCTGATAAGAGCGGTCTAAACTCGATTCCCACGAGTTGAGTTCCTTGTTAAGATGAGTCAAATTTCGGTGACACGACTACGTCACCAATAACTTTATTGGTCCAAGAAGATCATCTCTTCTGACGAAATCAAAGAAGGGCCTGCAAACTCCCTCCCCATATAAAAAGGGAGTACGATGAGTAAGACGGAGAAGTTGTTACTGACCGTGTGTTTGTGCGCTCAAAAGGATAGTTACCTGTCGCCACCGATCCTCCCTCATCATCTATATTCAAGCCGAACTGTCGTCGTTACACTTCCTATCTGAACAACTATTACCTGTTAGTGGACAGAGTCATTACCGACGATCTACTACAAGATCATCTATTCTTAGCCCGAACGCCTACAATGGTCTATAAGGATATCATCGATTATTACATCGACATCCGACTACATATCTTAAGGTATTTATCCTACACGCGAATATTTGTCAGCTCTCTCTCTCTTTAATCCGCGTAGATTTATGTTCGCGGATCGTGAGCCTTGTACCTTATCATGTGTCTCTCTGTAAAGTAATCGTTTGTATCTAATTAGACATATGAGAAAATAAACGGGTATATTTTTATATATAAATCTCTGGGTGCGTTCTTTCCGTCATCCTCTCCACTCACTTCATTCCGGGTCTAACCCATACGTAACTGCTCGCGCAATTGATTTTCTGTATCAATCTAAAGATACAGTGGTGTCATCCTGACGTGGTATCAAAGAGATACCAGCCCTATGATCACACTTGTAAGGAATGAAATAGATAATTTCACTTTGCTGAAGCTTACAGAAAGTATGTCTAACTGAATTTTTCAAATAATTGAAATAGACTCTTCTGCAATTATCAAATTTAATCAAAATTGTTTTATTTGTAAATTAAATTGTTAATTTTGATGGTATATATATTTTTGCATTAATGAAATTCTGGATTTCATTACTTTGTTTGAAATTAACAATTTATTTTTTTTACATTACATAAATTTTGTGCTGTAAATTCATTTATCAATATTGAATTTAATGCAGAATACATAAATTCTTTAAATTCATGAAAGCAGAGGGATTTGTATATTTATGCTTTGCAGTGTAGATAATAGAATGGGATATAAATATTTACTTATTTATTTAAAGATACTTTTTGTAATATAAATTTATGGATTAACAGAAGATTTTTACATTTGTAATTTTAGGAAGAGAATGGGTCTGTCCCTGGAGTATTGCAGATTGATGAAGATACTGATCTTGGGGATTTTTTTGAAAATTTAAAAGAAAGATATTGGCATATACCAAAAAATCACATAACTATTCATCAAACTGTTTTGGGTCAAGGAGAGTTTGGAGAAGTTAGAGAAGGAATTGTTTTCCGTAAAGCACATGGAACAACATCACTTGTCCAACAAGTCTATGGTATCAAATTAAAAATTGTTATAAGTTTTAAATTCTTATAAAATTCTTATTAAGATTTTTGAATTTAGCTCCTCCATCCATGGATGAAAAAGAAAGGAAAAATATGTTGTCAGAATTAGATACAATGATTCGAATTAGAATTCATCCTCATGTAGTAGAGTTTATTGGTGTTTATGAAGATAGAGGTGAGTAAAAAATACAGTAAATTTTTTATTTTTTTAATTGTATTATATTTAAAATATGCTTTTTGTTTTGTTTAGATCTTTTACATATTGTGATAGAAAATTCTTCATCAACTTTAAGAGGTATGTTATTAAGAAGTCGACAGCTAACGGATGGCTACGTTTGCAATTTATCAGAAGCTCATTTAATAGAAATTGCTTTTGGTATAATACAAGGAATGATTCATTTATCTGAGCATGGGGTAAGTTCAATTTTTATATCTTAAAAAAAAATATTTTTTCCACTAAAATATCTTTAAAAATGTTATTTTATTAAATAATTGTAAATTTATTCCAGAGTATTTTGAAGTTTGTCATTGTAATTAATTTCTATCATTTGGCTCATATATATTAATACTGTTAAATTTTTATTAATTAAATAATGCTTTATTTACTTTTCTGTTCGTTTGGATACTTTAAACAAATATAGCAGGGATGGGCAACCTTTTTCTATGTAAGGACCACATTTAAAACTTTTGAATTGACATGGGTTGCACACGAGTAAAAAGAAAACTGCGGGTAAATCAATTATTTATTCATATATGATTATAAATTAACATAAATATGCTTAATTTGACTTCTGTCACTTATGCGAACATAATATATCCAAAATGTTTGGATGAATATTAGTCATTGCTAGTTTTAGTTTTCATGTGAGTCTATTAGTTGAATTCTTAGTAAAAAGTAAAACAAAGTTGTAGAAAATAATGACAGAATTTTTGCTGCATACTTCCTTAAATTGGGAAATTGATGATATATTTATTAATATTTTGTGTGGCTCATGGGTTGCCCACACCTGAAATATAGAACAAATATATCTTGAGAATAATTGATTTTGATATCTGTAGTATATCATTACATTTCATAATATTTATGTATCAATATTATTTTTTTAGAAATTTATTGTATTTAATAATAAATATTTGAGACCCAAGAAGATAATTTATTTAGAAATATTTTTATTTTAACGATATTGGATACAACTTTTATTATTATTTTTTAGATTTTACATCACCATTTATCCTCAAGAAGCATTGTTATGATAGATGGATATACACCTAAAATAGCTAATTTTGGATTAGGATTTTTTAATCCATTAGGAAAAGTAAGAAAAACTTGTACTTTTTAATTAAAAATTTTTTAACTTAACTAAGAATTATTTTAAAAATGTTTAATTTTTATGATTAATTATAACATTATAGATATGAATACTAAAAAATAAATTTTATAATTAAATTGAATTATCATAATTAATTTTGATAAAATGCATACACATTAATAAGATATTTTCTTAGTTAATTATTTAATGTTGTAGATTATGAGAAAAATATATAAAATTAATTTTTAAAATAAATTAATAAAAGTATTGTTTGCCACAAAATGCTAATTAAGTTTCAGAATTTATTTTGATATCCATAATTATATTTTTTAGTTCTCTTAATCTTAACTACATTTATAGTAAAATATTTATATAGATATTAACCATAGTAACAAAGCACAGTATTGATTTTGCATATTATTTGACAAACATGCAATAGTAAAATGATATAAATATATTGTTTTAACTTTTTTGTTAGTCAGTTAACTTTGTTAAACTTATTTATTAAATTTATTTCTGTATATACAGGATATTCACAACTATTTCACAAGTTTAGTTAACCATGATTCTTTTCTACATTTGTGTTGTGGTGTAATTTAATTATAATCTTACTAAAATATTTTAGAAACTCATATAATATCTAATGTTTGTGCTGTTCCAAGCATGCTCTTACTTGAACACATTATATAAAAATCAATAATTCCAAATATGTTTGTATTTGGAATTGTTGTAAATATTTTAATATATTTAATATAGTCAGTTACAACAATTAATACTTCAAATAATCAATGTTTGTCTTATTTTATCTAATAAATAATAGTTTAATAAATACACCTTATAACAATTACATTTCTATATGTTTACATATCATACAAGAAAATATAAACATATCAAGTATTTGTATTTGTATTCTATTCTATTTTCTTTTCATCTATGAATTGCTATTCTACAACATTCTTCTGTTTTCAATCTTACTTTTGTCATATTCCATTTTTTGGGACAATACATAATATATAGATTATAAAATGGTGCTAAGGACAGGAGTTTCGTCATTTCTATTTGCTGAGCCTACATAAGGTAGTAGTAGTAGTAATAGTAGTAGTAGTAGTACTTTATAATGCAAAGAAACATTTTTCTGGTTATTGCCTCTGCTGATAATGATTACAGTGATATTTTTGAGGATTGTAATATTGGTAGTGATCTGGTAGTGATCATGACTGTTTTGAGTTGAAGGAATTGACTTTTTCAATCAGTATTTTTTTTCTTCATTTTACTGATTTTTATCAGCTAGGATAAATAAACACAATACAATGCTTTTAAATTGATGGGATGAAGAAATTCTTGCTGACAATGTTTGCTTGTTTTGTGTTAGAAATACCATTTTCATTTGATTCTAGTAGATGACTATGTCATAAATAGCTATACAAAATACTTTACAGAAATGATTGCTGGGATAGAAAGACATAAATAGATGTTTTGCTTTTCATTTTCTGACTATTAGTTCTATTCACATTATTAAATTATAAGACAAATGTTGAAATTTATTTCCACTTTTTCTAAAGGATATGATTTATCAGAAAAGTCCTTATTTTGGCAATGCATTACAGTATTTTACATTTCTGATAGTGGATAGTTGCTGTGTATTCTATTAAAGTTTAGTTTTTAGTAAAAATATTTTTCATATAGTTTTTTGAATTTCATTAATCCTATTGAAAACATCACTTATCTGTCTTGAATTTATCTATATAATATATATAATTTTTAATTTAGAAATTTTTTACAAATATTATTTATCAACTTTATATAAGTAATCTTAATATTGTAATATAAACTGGCAAATTATTATGTATTTTTTATTTTTTTTTAAATCCAGAAATTAGATTTTACTAGATGGACACCTCCAGAATCTCTTAGATCTGCAAATTTTAATGTTAAAAGTGATGTGTAAGTATTTTTTGTTTATAACTATTTAAGTAGTTTTTAAATTTAAAAAAGAAATTAAAAACTTACTTCTTTCAGATGGTCTTTTGGTGTTTTACTCTGGGAGATTTGTACACTAGGTGAGATCTGAATATTTTATACCATATTTATAATTTTACAGAATACATTTATGATGATAAACTTTTAAAAGAACTTACATTATAAATTATATTTGTGTGTAAATATTAACTTTGTCAACATAAAAATTTAAAACTGACATTAGAAACAAACTGCAAATAAAATATTTAATATGTAAATTTACATAAGATATGCTTTCTTATCTGTGCACAAATTTATCTCTTTTTGTATTTATTAATAATATATCTTTAAAAGTTGTCACAAGTAGTTACTGTTATCAGCACTTGACCAAAATAAATTTAATTTCAGTATTCATTAAGGATTTAATAAAAACTGAATAAGATATTTAGTTATTTGAATTAATGAATAATTTTTAGGTGGAACTCCTTATGTGATTCTTACAAATAAGGAAATTCCAGCCAGGATTTTTCGTGGGATGAGATTGCCCCAGCCTAAAGGAGTATCAGATGAATTGTAAGTGCTTGCTAATTAATAGTATTAACTGTTGAAAAATATTAGTATATGATATCTTAAATTTATTTTAATGTAATTATTGCAATATTATTAAAATATACAAATTATTTTGTAAATAACAATAAATTCGGTTTGAAATAAAAATAACCATTTAAATTAAGTAAAATTATAACTTATATGATTGTTATCCATAAATTTTTCGTTCATTGGAGAATTATTGTTCAATAAAAATAAAGACAAAATCTGCCCAAAAGGGATCACACTTATTTTCTATGTTCCTAGACAATACACTCAAACCTGTTTTTGTGCGAATTTTTATACGTGTAATGTGTTTTGTGCAATTATTTTTGTGCAGTATACCAATTTGATTGAAATTCATATACCACACACAAACAAATCGCACAAAAAAAAATCGCACAAAAATAGACCGCACAAAAACAGGTTTGAGTGTACACTTTGTCTAGGAACATAGAAAATAAGTGTGATTCCTTTTGGGCAGATTTCGTCTTTATTTTTATTATATGATTGTTATTATTACCGTTTTATCTCTTTTACATAAATTAAATATTTCCTCATAAATTTTTAAACAATTAAAAATTTAATAAAATTATATTTTAAATAATCATTACCTTTAAAGAATTGATTTTTTTTTTAATGTGTGATTTGCTTTAATATAATTCTTAACATTTTTCAGTTGTCTTTCTGTCTGTGAATAATTTTAATTACTTCAATATAGAAATTATAATATTGATATATTACAGATATCAACTAATGCTTCATTGTTGGGAATTTGATCTTGATGAACGTCCATCATTCCATGAACTTGCTACTGTAACACAGAACATGTTGCTTTCAGCTAAAGTATGAAGATTAATTTGTATTAATTAATAATATCTTTTTTTTTTACTTTCTTTAATATTTAACATTTTTTATTTTTGCAGGATTATCTAAGATTAGATAGCTATCCTGGTTTTCAATATGAGAAGTTTGATCCATCAGCAGATGAAATGTGATCATTGTTCTTATGTGTTCATTTTATTCATACAAATTTCATATGTTATTTTACTGCCTCAAAGTTGTTGAGAAATAATCATAAATTTTATACATTTATTCAAGAAACACAAAACATTGAGGAAAAGAATTTTTGCTCATATACAAAATTAAGTAATAGTTATTTTTTGAATATCTTTTGCAAAAAGTTTTAAATATTTTTATTATCAGATAACTTTATTTTTAATATTACAAACTAAAGCAAACTTTGTTTTTATATGAATATTTATAAAAAATTTTATAAAATAAATTTCAGTCTGCTTTCTAGTTAACAACAAAGGAGAGTTTACAAAAATAAAGTCATTTCAGTAAGCAAAAGGAATTGGTAAAAATATGATTAATTTTCTGAAATTTTCTTGTAAAATTAATTTCTCAAGACTTTCAATGAATGGTATATTTGATTGGAAAGACTTTGGACATGTTATATACTTGAAAATATATAATTCAATTTTCTGTTTATGTGAACAGCTTTGTTAATAAAGATTTGAGTTTATAAGTTTATAACATCAGAAGATAGGGCAATGTTTCTCCACTTTACTGAAAATGTAACATTAATTATTAGTTAAAGATTAAAATACTGAAATAGGATTAGATTAACTTATATACATATACCTATCTATTTATCATCAAAAATTCAAAAATATTAGAATTATAACTAGATGCAGCTAAAATTCCAATCAAATATACTTAAATTCTATACCTCATTCCATAATAGTCACAGTTTGAGTTTATATGTATTAAGTTTATTTTAACATTTTTGTTTTAAAAGATAATTTTTTTCTTTAATTTATAGTATTATTACTTTACATAAATAGTCTAGAAGTGGTGCCAAAACTTATAATCTTCATTGCTATCAACTATAATATATTAGAACATTTTAGATTTAAATATCAAAATTTTAAGGATATAACTAAAAGAACTGTATATATATGTTTGTGCATGTGTGTATATAGGTATGAATCACAATATTTGTGAACAAAAATGGCTAAATTTATATTTAAAAATAATTTGCTAAAACATTATGGTAAGCTCCTAAATTTCAATTACTTGAAAAAATGTTTTTTATTGTCAATGTATTTTGAGCAAAGAATATTTTATTAATGAAGCTGAACAACCAAGTTTTCCTTTTTAAGTATATTTTAACTACATATAAATAACAATAATATATATATAATGTATATGTATTGTGTTATTTTTTACAAAAGGAAAATTTTTAATGCAATAATTTTCTATTCAATCAAGAAAAAAAAAATGTGTTAGAGTAGCAAATTTAAAAATCAAATTTGTGATACACAAACATTAGTCACATTTATTATTATTTAATTTTTTTTTTTAGTTAATTGTGAATATAAATTATTTAGTTTATATAAAGAAGAAATCTTTTATTATAAGAGATTGCAAATTTGCATTTAAAATGCTAGTTTGGTAATGGTTTTTTTAAATATAATTTTTTTAAATCATGTATACAAAGTGTTTATACATATTTTTAGATTTATATATTAAGTATTTGTATACGTACAGTTTTTTTTAAAATTACTTATCAAATCTGAATGAATTTTAAGTTGGACAGTGTCTTAAATAATAAAATTTTTCTGCTAAATTATTAAATGTTATTTAAATGTTTAGAAGGTAAAAGTAATAATCCAGAATAAGTGTTGATTTGAATTCTTTAGTCCAACACAAAAATTCATTTAGTTTAGAATCTCAAAACATTATTATTTTATTTAATCTCAGGATTAAATCAAAATTTTTATATTATTATTATTATTTTTTTTTAATCAATAATATATGAAATAGCATTATAAATAAATAAAATATTATGCAGCTATAAATAAACCTTTTAATTTATATACCTCATATATTTTTAGATGTACTGTACATTTTGTTATAAAGTATTTTATAAAATTTTGTAATTTCAAATAAGAATTATAACCAAGAAATGTAAAAATTTCATTTGTAATTTTTTTTTTAATTTTAGTTTACTTTATTTTACATTTTAATTGTATAATTTCTACATTAAATTTTTAAAAAGTAATAATAATAATAAAAGTTGAAAAAGTAACAATGATAAATTAATTAGCGATTTTTTTACGGTTAGAATGGTTTTCAATAGATGGCGTAAGAGTACGGTCGTTCACCTTTTGCTGGGTATACAATTTTCAGGTGTCAAGGAAGTGAAGCAAATTAGGACATTCAAGGACTAGGACATGTATCAAAGCCAATTGTCTAGTAATGAATACTGGCTAATGAATATTTGCTTACGGTTTGGCCAAAAGTTTTTATTTTTTATTTATATATTATTATTATTAATCGAAAGGACAACCATATAAAAAGAATTATGAGGACTCGGAAATAGAATTTGAAAGAGTGGAGATAGTGGATGGCGAGGCACAAATTCACTTCCGTTTTCGGTCGGGTCAACGAACTCGCCACAAATTTTCTTCTTTGATTCAAGACAGAACTAATATTATATATTATTTATTTTTTATTTTTGAGTGATACGTGTCACTGTAAAAATTAAATAATTTCTCCACACATTTATATGTGAAAGATGCGGCTGTGTTTAAAAATATTATGTTAAAAAGAGTGAAAACTCAAATTTCGAAACGAAAGAATGCACGTTTTTAAATAATTTACCATAAAAATATTTAGAAAGAAACAATAGACGTTTTCGAATAATTTAAATCAAGGTTTAGAAAAAATAAGCGTGAAAATTTATCTAATTTGTAAAGATAAAATTTCTAGAATTGCCCTCATTTGTAGAGCCAAAATTTAAAATAACAGCTCGAAATATAACTTTTTTTTTTTTTTTTTTTATGGAAAGGAAATTTTAAAATAGAAAATGACTGAACGAAATATAACTCGTTTGTAAGAGCGAAATTTAGAAGCGAGAGAGAGAGATATCGAAACATTTGTTAAAATGTACAAAAGACAATCTTTTCTTACGTTTGTGTTACGTAATTTAACACGTCATATACAAAGATGTGACTATTAGTTTTTTTTTAAATTTCTTATTTTTTGAAGTGTGCAGTCAGTGGAATGGATACAAGCGTAGGCTTTAAAACTTCACACAAAAATAAATTTATGTTTAACGAGATTCTTTTCGAGTTGACAAAATGCAGAAGTGTAAAAGTTATGTTCTTTCTTACGTAACTTTTACGTCACAGTTTTTTCTTGTTTCGGTGTGTAATTTCGAAATGTAGTGAGGGTTAAAAATATATTTAACTATGCATATTTTACTTTTAAATATTAAAAAAAAAAAACATGTTAAAATTATCTAAATTAATTCTGAAAGCAAGGAACTAATTTTTTTTTTTTTTTTTTTTACCAGACAGAATAATTGTCGGCGAATAAAGGCTTTTTTTTTCCTTTTTAAATAAATAAAATAAATTTTCTAATTTAATTTTAACATAATTAGTCATACTTGGTTTATAATTATATAAAATTATCTGTTAATATTCACGCCGAATTTACTTTTAAAAAAAAGTTTTTTTAACTCGCTAATCGGTCCTCCTTTGACAGGTTTCTATTCGAGTTCTTTAAGATTATAAATTTTATATATTGTTTTTTTCCTTTTATAATTTGCTATAATTTAAATAGGGAATTGTTTTATATAATACTTTAGATTTACATATTCCATTTTTTTTTTTTTTTTTAAATTGACTTAAGTTGCTCTACTTCTTTTTGATAATGAAGACATTGTCTATAGGAAGGAAAAACATTTTGTAAAATGTTTTATTGCGGAAAACAATAATTTATAAATTAAATTACATTTCGTGTTCTGAAATAGAATTTAAAATTTAAAAAAAAGAAGAAGAAATTTAAAGTATCTTATCCATGTTTGACAGGATTGCCAAGATAAAGCAGACTCCCTGTGATGTATGGACTACCAGATAAGAGTGTTCAAAACTTAACAATAAACTATTTATCATTGTCACGTACAGTACTATGTTAAATGTCTCCCGTATTTACAAATATATGAGATTTTGAAATATATATAACAGTACAAGAAAATCAGTTTTGCAACATCTTTCCTCTCCCTTTCTCTCCTCCCCCGTTATTTCTTGTAGCCAATGTCGTTATGGAGGTGCGTTATATTGAAAGATATATATATGTGAAGAAAGACACGAGAGAAGATTGGACCATCAGAGAAAATGTGAATAAACGAGACGGCATCGGGGGAAAACTGACGAATAAGTACATTGCAGAGAGAACTGGAAAAAATATATATACATATAAAGTTATAAATGAAAATAGAGTTATGCAGAAATTAATGACGAGAAACAAGAAAAATGGAGAGAAAACGAAAATTGTATATCTGAAGAAACGACATGAAAAAAGGGGGGAAACATTTTTAAAAAATAATCAATATCCGAGAAAAGAAATGGGCAAAAAAAAAAACGTTAGAAACATTTCCGAAAAAAGGAAAGTGAATAAAAACGAAAACATGCAAAAAATGTGCAAGAAAAAATTCCAAAAGTATACGAAAAATAAACATTATGAAAAAGGGTAGAAAACGAGAAGAAAAAATAAAAATAAAAAGTGGACAAGGGAAATGACAAGCGAAAACAAAATAAACACACACACACACACACACACACACAAAAAAAAAAAGGCAAAATAATAAAAGAAACAAGCAAAAAAACACGGACAAGAGAAAGAAAAGAGTGACAAATACATTCTGGAATGTAGGAAATTGACAAGATAGAAAAGTTTTAGTAGGGAAAAGAATTTTAAGGTAGGAAAGAAAAAAAAGGAAACGGTAATAAGAGAACTGCGAAAAGAATAAGGGAAATCATGAAAAATACTTCGATAAGAACACAGATTTTAAAGGAAGTGGCATTGATAAAAGAATTGCTAAAGAAAAGTGAACACTCGCCTTAAGACACTACTAAAGATTTATTTTATTTCTACAATATTTCCTGCCTCTTAAGTTAATTTTATTTTATTCCGTTGGATATTATTTAATCGATTTGTTATAACAATTATTATTTTTTTTTAAATTTATTTATTTCGATTTTGGATCAAAGCCATTACTTCCGTGAATTTAATTTATAGGGAGAAAACGTTTACTGCTTTATAAACATAACACGTGTTTGTTTTGGGATGGAGTCGACTTTATAAATTTCTATTCGCTAAAATAAATGATGTGTTTATTATCTTTTAAAATGTTTAAGTTTATTCAAGGTTTTAACAATAATTTATTCGCATAACATTATCCTCCCTTTTTTCCCACCTTTTAAGTAAAATACTTTATGAAGATTATTTTGTGTATATAATTTTTTTTTAATTGGATAAAAATGTGTTTTAAAATTATTTTCGGAATGTTTCTGTTTGTTTACTCTAAATACTTTATTTGATTTAAAAAATAATTTTCGAAAGAAGAAATTGTGTTGATTCGTTTTTTCGACAGATGGCGTTATTATGAACAATTTAATAAATATTTCTAATTAATTTTGGCATTTTTTATGATATAAAAAATAGAAAATCTTTATTTATAATATTTATTTTTGTTAATTTTAAAGTGGTTTAATTCCGAAAAAAACGATTACAGAATGAAAATATGTAATTTCTATACATTCCATAATGATAACTTTATAGGAAATTTTCAGACAATTTAGTGAATTTAAAATATATATATATATGTATATATTCTAAATAAATTTGATTTAATTAAACGGAATTTCACATCAGTTTAAGTGTTGAGAAAATTAATGATTGAGAGAAATAGGGCAACGTTTTAAAAGTATTACAAATATAACAATGAATTTAAGAGAGTGTTAATCAGATAAAACTCGGTGTAACTTTTGAAACGAATACATTTAAATTTTATTTTTATTTTAAATTACAAAAAAAAATGCCGAAAAATGATTTCAATTATTCACCCTCCGAAATCTTTCATTACGCAATTACACGTCTTACGTAAGTTTTCTATCAAACCAGGAAAAGGATCACGTTATATTATATAATTATTGCATTAAAAATAGTTCCTGCCCATAATTAAATATCTCTAATAAAAATCTTAAAAGTTTATTACCTCCGAAGAGGTAATTAAACTCTTTAAAAATAATATTATGAATTAATATATATTCTTCCCCACTCGCGCTATTAAAATTCATTTTAAAAAAAACCAACGTAGTAGTTTATTATACGATAGCCATTTTCGTAGAAGGGGGAGAAAAGAAGAAGAAGAATTCGACTTCTTTCTCTATCCGGTCGTCTGAACACCCACGATCTTCAAGAACAATTTCACCTTGGCCTATCTTCGCTTGACGTCATTCGGTTTTCTGAAATCATCATTCTAGACTTGAATTATTCGATTATTATTATTGAATATTGGAATTCGAATCACGTACGTCAGGCTCAATGACTTTCATACAGATCTTTTTATTCAATGACAACTCGAGGAAAGTCGTAAATGTAGAGAGTCGACTCGTTCCTCACCTGTCTTGTCAAAACGTCATTTGTTCTCTTATATAACGCGCTGCTCCGTTATAGATATTAACATTTGATAAATTTCTTCTACCGTACTCATTTAAAAAAATAAAGATAGAGTAGATTAAGGCTAAAATATATATTTTAAAAAAAAGAATAACGTTTCCTGCGTAAATTGGGGCTTTAACGCTACTCGAATGTTAAACGTGGTCTGTGGGCTTGATCTAAGGTCATGGTTTACAACTTTTGTTTCATTTCTGGTTTTCGTATTCTGTTCACTTCAGATTTTTGTTTTTTGTCTAAAATAAAAACAAAATAATAATAATTTTTATTAAATAATTATAAATTACACAATTATAATTTATTTATTATTTTTTTCTACAGGAAGTTCGGATTTTACGTTTTGTTCAATCGGTGTTCGTGTGTGTAATTTCTTTTCAAATTGTGTTAAATTTTAGTAAAATTATTGATTAAATAAGTAACAAATAATATAGTTTTTTTTCCTGTTTAATTGCTGCGATATTCATTTAATTTATTTTTTTTAATTCGAATGACTTATTTGGTAAAATAATAAGATTTTCTGCTTGAAACGATGTGGCTTTAACTGTAAATTTCTTAATTGATTCGTGTTTTCTTTTAATCATTTTTTCTTTTATAAATATCATTTCAAAAGAATCGTTTGTATAGAGAAAATTTAAAATTTTCCACGAATTTCTTCCTTCAGAAAATTAAAAACATAATTATTAATGTCTACTTTAATTGAAAACATTTTAATATGAATTTCTTTATAAAAAAAATATTGGCTAATGATTAAGAGAATTTTTAATAAAATTTAAAAAACAAACTTTCTTTTGTATTCCAGTTTTAAAAAAGTTGAAAGTACAATTATATTCCGAATCAAAGCGTGTATCTTCGTGTTTAATATAATAATAATTAGCAAATTTATATTCACGAAACTCCTTAACCCCTTTCATAAACGTTAAAAAATAAAGGTTAAAATCCTTAAAGCAGACACCAGAAACGTTAACTATCACCAAACACGTGGTCTAGTTAAGAAAACGTCTTTTGTATCAATAAAAGCTTCGTGTCACGCTACTACAGCAAAAGGTGCGATTGTCTGTTCTGATTCTACTTTGCATGAAGTCAGACGACGTTTTTATGCTTGGCTAATAATTACAACATGCTAAAATCTTTCCTTCTAGACAACCTAATATCATCTGATTGCTTCATATTATTTTGACCTATTTAATAACCTAAAAGTGTATTCAAATGACATCGAATAAGATATACCTTATGCGAACGAACGGTCCTCTTGTCTTATTTTATACACACCAAAAAAAAAAAAAAAACTGTATAAATTTCCGTAAATGACAAGATATACGTTATATAATTGACAATTCTATTATGGGGTTTACGAGCTCAATTTTCTCACGTAAAATACCTCAAATCGTGTTATTGGTTTAGGAATCTTAACTAGGAAAAGGTAAAAAAAAGAAAAGGAAGTTAAAAGTCGAAACAATATATTACAATAAAAGATTTTTCACCGTCCAACCTAATATTTTTCATATAAATAAAAAGTTAAAATCAATGGTGCACGGGATAAGTCATTGGACAGTCATGTTCCACTCATTACATTTCTCACATGGTTTACTTTGCATAACTACTAAACCGATTCTTTCGTGGAAAATTCATCTACCATGTATCCTGTCGAACAATGATGGATGTTTGAAAATTATGGATGGATTACCATGGATTTATTTTATATTTAAAAAAAAAAAAATCGAATTGTTACATTTTAACTGCTTTAAGACTCGATAAATTCTGTAACCGAATGTAAAGTTTAAAATAAAATGTGTTGGTATATTTTTATAATAAGTTATCCGCTCTGCTCCTATTGAAAAATTAACTTCTTAAAGACCATTAAGTGTAAATCTATCTGAAGTAGTTACTAACGAGATGGCATCCGGAGCCTTTTAAAAATCTTTTGTCCGTGTGGCAGACATTTTAATTCTTTCTAAGTATTCTCAATGTGTAACAATGAGATGATGTCGAGGAGCTCTTTTCATCAATCAATATTTTACAAGTCTAGATGTTCGGATGACGCCAGGAACGTCCTTGAAACTTTGCTTTAATGATGAACCCGATAGCCATGATGGAAAGCCAACAGATAGCATTTCTTCTCGATTAATTAAATTACCAATATTCTACCGGCATTATTATTAATAAGTAGTTTATGTGTACCGATTTATATACGTATTTCTCGTCTTCTAAATTTTTCTGGCATCATTTTTTCTTTTCCTTCCTACTTTATTATGATTTTTTTCTTTTATGATTACATTACCTGTTGCCATAGTGATTATGGCAACAGTTGGTTAATGACTTTTGTTACGCAGGTAGTAATAATGTTTCCATGGTAACTACAAAATATCTTCCATTCTCTTTCTCAGTAATTAACCTTTCGTAATAAGGTTCGTATACCCTTTTTTCTATTACTTTTTTCTTAATGTAAATGGTTTAATATATATGTTCTATATTTAAATCCGAATGTGTTTTCAAGACCATAAATTGAATTTAAAAGGCTCGAGAATATTTAATATCAAGAGTAAACAATGGTTTGAAGATGAATTAGAATTTTAAAAGTGTCCTTTAAATATCTTAAATTCAAATTTGTCTAAAGGAGCTTGGAGAATTTTAAAGTATTGAGTTTTTCGACCGGGGATTCGCGAATTACATTGGAAAATTAAGCGAAAAGATGAGTGTGAATGACAATAAAAGTTGTTTAAAACTCTATTTAAAAGATTTTAAAATAAAAATAAAAAATATTTGATGGGATCTGAAAGCGTTAAAATGGCTTTAAGCAGATTTTAATGTAGCCTGAAACTATTTTGAAAGACTCTTTAAATAATTTCAAAGTTTTAAATAGTTTAAGCTTATAAATTTAAAGGAATTTATATAGGCCTAAATTGACTGTTTAAAGGTTCCTAAAAAATTACAGTGAAATAGTTTATAAGGATTTAAAGCTCTCCGAAAGATCGTGGAAGCGTTTGAAAAAGTCTGAGACATTTTGAAAATTTAAAGTAACTTACGAATGTCTGACGGATTTAAACTGCTTAAAGTGATCTGAAACTATTTACACAAGACTAAAATTGTCTAAAGAGATAGCGAAATTATTTAAAGGGACGTGAAACTGTTCGAAGGGATTTGAATCTGTCTAAAAGGACTTTACACCTATCTGAAGGAATTTAAAACTGAAAGCCACATCGAACTTTATTTATTTTAAAATCTACAAAATGGTATTTTCCATACATTTTTACGGTTTTTTGAACGTGTTAAAAGACATTTATTTTCAAGTTTTTTAAGAAAATCAAAACGGCGTAACAGATTCAACCAAACGTTTAAACTAAAGAATATTTTATAATAGTAATAATAATAAATAAAAATATTTGTAAAAAGTTCTATCAACCATTAATACTGTGGGAATGATAAAAAAATTTATTCGTAAAGATTTACTTATATAATTTTTTTCCCCTAAACGAGTTCATCGATTAAATATAACCGTGGCGAAAGAATACTGTATAAGATATAATGATGTTCTAACTTGCTTCACTTCGGGCTATTTCTGATTAATGAAAGTTTATTAAAACTTTAAACTTAACTAACCACAAAAGTTGATTTATTTTATGCATACATAATCAACTTTCTGTGTTAATAATATTCTTTGTGGCATTTCTTATGCTACTTTGTATCCAGCTGCCTATGTTAAGGGTAGTCATCTGCTCCGATAAATTTCTCGATAGCACGACGACATCTTTTTATATACATATATAGAAATTTATTATTCCATTTAAATATTGCTAGATATTATTTTTAATTATAATAATTTATGTGTATTTGTGTAGATTGTTTTCTAGGTATTAGAAAAAAAAGTCGAACAAGTATACATTGTATCTTTGTAGCGGAAAGGGTTTTAATTTACGCGGGTTGTAAGGTAAATTAACGATAGCCCGAGAAGTTTCGTGAATTTTTTCTCTGTTTTTTTTTCATAGATTATGATCCACTTACGTGACAGCCTAAGGTTCTTATCACGAGAGACATTCCCCCCTTCTTTCCTATGGAAAGAAGGGGGAAATGTCTCTCGTGTTTGAAATTTATGAAAGTTTTACAACTTTATTACCAAATATTACATTCAGTTATAATTTTATTTGTTTGCTTATTTTAATTTTTCTTTAAATAATTTATTAAAAATCAGTTACCGGTCGAAATTATTTCCGCACTTTCTAGTTAATCTTGTTTTCAGCCATTAAAACTCGTTTGACCAGAAGAAGCATACATAAAACGAAGAAAGAATGAGAATGAATCTTAATCATTTATACTTTGATTATACAGTATATATATGTATATATATACAATATGTACAGATGTATTTATTTATTTATATAAATTCGTTTTTAAAGATTTATCATAGATCATAATTTAAAATTAAATTTAATTAACAGATTCCCTTTTTTTTAAAGTTTTATTAAGATATTATCAACGTAATCGATGTACATTTGTATCTACTTTTGTATATGAATTATTTAAAATGTACATTTTTATTAAAATGAATAACAGAAAAATAAAATGTTTTAATGTAGTTTTTCAGTAGATTAAATTTATTTATTTTTTTTATTCAATTTAATTATTATTAATAATAATAATAATAATAAATTTTTTAAAGTTTATCCTAGTTTATTAAACTTTTCCAGACATATAATTGAGCAATTTTATTTATAATGACTAGTTTTAATAATTAGGTTTAATTAAATGTTTTTCATAACGTAAATCAAGCTTAAAGAGTTCAACAACATTATAAATTATGTGTAAATCTTATAAATTTTATATATATAAATTTTTAATTACTTTTTTCGCATACGCGTACGGCCGTAGTCTATATTTTTATCGCGTGAAAGTATACGTTATATAATGCGCATTGACCTCGCTGTTACGCGTAAACACGTAATGTTAAAAATTTTGTAGCATTTTTATAAATGCAATAAATTACTCATCGCTCACGTAAATAAGCGTATATATAGCAATAAAAGAAACTAAGATAATTTAATATATTTTAGTAGGATTCGCGTGGACTTTTTTCATGCAATTTTCCAACTTTATTTTAAAAATCTGCGTAACAAAATGAATGATAATTAAGTGGAATTTCAATGTCATTAAGTTCTATCATTCTTAATTAACAAATTATAATGGATATTAGTAGTTTATTCGTTTAAGTTTTAAAGATAAAAAGAAAGAAAGAAAAGAAGAAGAAGAAAAAAAGTTAGATACGAAAAGAAGTAGCGTAGAAGTTCAATGACCTTTTCTATCCTTTCATTAACGTTTTATATCTTTTTTACGGTTATATTTTTATGAATGTGGTGGTAACAGCTGTATAATCTACTTTCTATCTTCTGCCACTGAATATCGCAAAAGTGGTAAGGATTTATCCAGATAACGACCGGATTGGAGAAAATCGACTCAACTCAAAAACTCGTCTTTAGAAGGAATTGTTTGAAAAATTGTACTACTTTTTCCTTATTTAAATATATTTATTTATAATATGAACATTTTATTTTATTTTATTTTATTTTAATGAGCCTCATCTGTAATTTCGCTACACTTTTAATCACTTATTAAGATTTTAATTATCAGCTTTGATTTTAAAATGTTATAATCAACATAAAACTGAAGAGAATAGGCAAATACATTAATGGAATTGTAGGTAATAAAAATTTTACTTCTTTATACATGTGTACAAGAGAATATTTTGTTACACAATTTTGATAAAAATCTAATAAGTATCAATGAAAAGAAAGAAATTTTAATTACAATTTAAATTTAGATATAAATTATTTATGTATTATTACAGAAATACGAAACAATTTTTAATTTTATTTTTATGTCGTCGTAAATTAAAATTTTTAAAGCTGTTACCTATGCATTAAAGACGTTGAAAACGATAACGTGGAGTGAATAAGATGACATTATATACACTGTATCCGTAAAACGACTACGCCGCTTAGATTATAATATTTGAATAATTTGTTTCTTTTCGTCTAATTCTTAAGTTTTTATAGTCTTTATGTAACAAAGTACTAAATCATAATTACTACCTTCGCAGTCCACCTGTTTGTCTAACCAACATGGTTTATGTCTTAAGAAACGAAGAAAAATATTTAAAAATAATAATAATAATAATGAGAATTTGAGACTGGAATATTAAAAATGCATTCGTGGAAAAGTTTAAGAAATTATATTTTTTAAAAGAAAAATTAAGAAATGGAGAAAAGGTGTGTATAAAAATTTTAATTGCATAATTTATATTTTATTCTTAAGGTATATTGTAATGTATTTTTTTAAAATAATTATTTATATGGTAGAGTAGCTAATATATTATCTTATATAAAAGTTATTATATTATATATATGATCTCATTGCCTATACGGTTCCATTTACCTTACATAAATTCTATAAATACATAAATATGATATTCAAAAAGAATTGAATATAATGCAATGCATAAATGAAATATCTGAATGAGTGATTTTATAATAATATATATGCGAGTTTATATAAGCGCTTGATTACATAATAAATATAACACCATATTTAATACATAATAATAATAATAATAATATATTAATGTGTTTTAACCGGAAAATTCGACTTATTTCAATACATTAATAAATCCTAATATAAGGAAACTTTGATGAAAAATATAATGTATCCATTATGTATATTGTATGTGTACGTATACAATATGCGTAATGTATAATGTATTATATCAATATCTATAATCAGGGCTAGACCTACTAGGAAGCGGATTTTAGGCAGTATTTTTAAAGGACCCCCATTTTTTTCAGTGATTTCCCCATTTTTCTGTTAAACTTTTCATCGTTGCATGTAATTAAATGTCTGTGATTATAATCTTTTATTAATAAATATATAAATTAAACAATATATATTTTCTACTGTCAAAATTTTAGAAAAGGGGGACCATTTTAAACTTTCAGTTTCACGTATCTGAATATAATGAGAGATTTAATTCTCTTTAAATATTTATTTACAAGTTACCTGCATTTTGTAGGAGGAATATATGTACAGTTAAACCTCCTAACAACGGCCACCTCTAAACAGTAGCCATTTTGGGAACTTTTTTAACAAATTATTATTTAAAAATTAAACGTGTGCTTACTATTACGAATTTATTATAATTTTGTTATTACAGAATGTAAAGGTACGCTTATGCAGAATAAATACAGATACAGATTTATATTAATAAGTAAATAAATAAAAGAAATTTATAAACTTTTTAAGAATAAAAAAGAAACAGCGTGTCTCGTAAATAATGAAAATATGGGGTCTATCGTAATATATGTATTGTATATATATGTATAATGCCGAAGTGTAGTATTAACCGGGATGACTTCTTATAAATCAGTTATTCTATATCTTTTTTGGCAAGGGAATTAGCAAAACAAACTTTGCTACTTTATTATCATCGTATATACTTACTATTCAGGTCATTTAAAAAATAACTTTTAAGATATTCTTAACTCATCCATTCCCATATTCAACAGCTGTTCAATTTTCTACTATTTGTTTATCCATAAATACTACGTTATAAATCACAAATGATATCTCTTCAATGTAAATTCAATTGGGTCACACGAGTGTTTCTAATACTTTTCTGCAACCTTCTTCTGATTATTTAGGGATTCTGCTACCTAATTGTACATTTTTTACTCGTGTTTAGAGAGGATTCCAAGCGCTTTTCTCGTTTGTTTTTTCCTATTTTTAATACTAAAACAAACGAATAGAAGAATGAAAAATAAATAGAAGAGAATAGAAGTGATTATAACATTGTTATTCTTCTTCTTTTAATAAACCAAGTATTATTCGTCGTGATAAAACCCAAGTATTCCGCCTGTCTGGCTGCAGCTTAACTACTGAATATGTAGGACTAAGTGTATTAGGTCATTCGGTTCCAACGTGTTCCTGGGTTTTAAATCACGTGACTGACCCGGTCAGAATAATTTTTTTCCTTTTTTTTTCTTATCTTTTACATGACTTCAGCAGGAAATCTAAAAAGGAAACGCTAAATATATGATTCGATTCTGTTATTATTGCTACTTAATTTAGTTATTGAAACTTATAGCAAGCCGTACGTTTTATCGTTTTAATAAAATATTACGTGAAATCGATAATATTTTAAACATTTTAAAGTTGAAAATACTGTTAATTAACGTGAGGTGAAAGTGCTTAAACGCTCACGTGTCTGTCTGGACTCGAATTAGAGGGTGGTAAATCGGTATAGATAAACTAGTTGCACCGTTTCTTCGATGCACGATAATAGGAGAGAACCAATATTCCGTGACACGATAGATAAATGACACATCACGACACAAGGACACAACTATCTTCGTCCAGTAGATAACATCCAGCTGTCCTCATTCTGTCAGAAGTAAAGAGAAAGAAAGAAAGGACAACGTACGCCTTAATTATGAAGATAAATTCACCATAAGGGAAATAGTATACAGATAATGTCAGAATAACAGAAAAAAAAATTAATTTATAAATTATATTATTGAAAGTACCCAGCTTTTAATAGAATTCACGTGACGTTGACACGTTAATCGAACGTCGAGGACTTCTATAAATAATATAGACAGTTTGATGTTATTATTAAACAGTTTACACGTTGAACTCTGTAACATATATAGATATATATATAGTTTTTTATTTTTTTCCCTTTGAAGAGAGGCAAAATTTAAATTTGAATCACTGAATTCAGTCATGCCAATCACGTGAAAGAACTTCCCGAAATGTTTGAAATTGAAAAGAAGGAAATTCACTTTAGTTGCTTTTGTAAATATGACATTGTCTGTCCAGTTGGATGTTTTAATATTAAAACGATCCATTTTAAAAATCTCTTGTGTATAGTTTAAGACCTTCCATAACTCTCGGCTCTTCTAGATTTATGGCATGTTGCCAAGAGGAGAACCATCTCCAGAGAAGGAAAATAAAAATGTATAGTCCACGAAATGAAACTTTTACATAGTGCACTGATAAGAAGGGAGTTTCAAGTCTTTTAGAAGATAGGCCTTATAAAATGCGTAAGTTTTCTAAAAGGCATTCTGTAAATATTTCTAATAATAGAAAAAACCATTTTGATAAAATTTTCAACCATTAAAATCGAAATTTATCTTTATTAAAAAAAAAAAAAAAATGTTGAATATCAACGAAAAATGGCCGCTCGATCACACATTCTCTTTACAGCTGTGAGGGATCCGGATTCGAATCCGGATCCCACACAAAAGTTAAAAGAAACGTCCCTCACGAAGAATCAGCACTCGTGATCTTTCATGAATAGTTAGGGTCGAGTACGCACCTATCTCATACCTCGTGTTGCGAGTCAGGTCCACCCATAAAATGGGCAAAATTGAGGCCGGTCATATAAACTATGTTGTGTCGAAAGCCTGGAGGAAAAGTCTAATCCATTTCGTGTTACTTTTGGAAATTTAACTCATAATTAAACCTTTCGTTTGACACTATTAGGCACATATAAATTCATTTTAATGGTGGCATAACTTTTATGATAATATAAAGATTCAATTACTCCAGTGGACATTTTTTTGAAAGTTTATTAATACAATAACGGTCACCTCCCACAATAGTCATTTTTTTTCAAGAGCTTTATTTAAACAAAAAAACCTTCGAACAACGACCATCTTTTACGTTCTCGCAGTCGTTGTTCACAGGTTTGGTCGTATTAAACTTACAAGCTGGTAGGATTTAATAAATTTTAGAAGGGAGAATAAATAAATAAATATATATTTATTATTATTTTTTTTTACCTTAAAATTTCACGGCATTATCTGCAATAATTAAATTAAATGAGGTTCGACGGAGCGAAATCGTGATTTTTAGAAGGTTAAATTATTGCAAAATCAATAGCATGATCCGAATATAATTAAAAGAAGGTTAAATGCATATTTTCTAATCGCAGTGACTAAGATCGCGGTTTGTTTAAAATTTCTATACAAAATTACATATTTTTTATGCTAAAACTATTGAGAAAATTTAATGATATAACCTTCGTAATTTGTATATTTCGTTATAAGAATATATATAATAATAATTAACCATTGTCTTCTTTTATTACACGAGATTACAACACTTGCAACCCACTACTGTAACTTTCTTATGATATAATAATCACACATATATATATATTTAAAATGCTTATAAATCTCATTTTAAAAGTATAAAAGGTGGGGAAATTGTTATATATAATCGGTAGAACATAAAAATCGATAGCTACTACCAATTTTCACGCGAAGTTGCATCAGACAAATTGTTGCCAATAAATTGCCCTTCAACAGCCGCAAGGTCAAGATCAGGTGGATATGCCAAAAATTTTTTTCTTTCTTTTTTACTCGAATACATTAATGCTGTAATAAGAATTTTAAATTATGATTTAATTACTCCTTCTTTCATATGATCTAATTATAGTAAGGCTGGTTTATTCATTATTAATTGAGATAAAGCGGCAGTTTCAAAGATTATTCTTATTGTTATTATTATTATTTTTTATGTTCTTCAACGATAACCGTTATAAATTTCGTAGTTTCTATCCGTGTTTGTAATATTTATATTATGTGTACTTACTGTATATAGATATGCAGTTGCTAATATTACATCCGGTTTAATTATAATTTTTGTTTTATCATCTATCGTTGCGCATTAATAATTGTATTTTTATTACATGCCATGTAAAATATATTCCCCAATTAAATATTTAACCAGATGTTTGCTCTATATTTTGATTAAAAGTATTTTTATATATTATTTTACTGAGATTTTAACCTAATTTATGCAAATGAAACAGCTGCAATTTTTCATCTATAAAATTCTTTACTGCCACTGAATTTTATTAAACTTTGTTATAAATTTCTTAAAGTTTTCATCCTGTTTTTCGTCTTTTATATATTTTTTTTAATCGAAATTTACTTTATTTCCTTTAATAATTACAAAGTTTTTACAAATCATTTTCACGTCATCTTCGTCATCATTATTTTGCATCGATGTCACAGTTTTAAAATACAGCATGTCTTCACATTTATAAAAATTTACCACAGCATTACTTTTCTTTTTAATTATTATTATTATTGTGTTAAAATTCTCTATTTTATATTAAAATTATATAGAAAAAGTAATAATTAAAAATAATGCGAAACAATTGCCGTAATAACGTGAAAAATGTATTTAAAATGATAAGAAAAATTATAAAATATTCCATTAAAAAATACATTTTATAATAGGAATTTTCCACAGCTTTTTCATTTCATTTTTTTAAAGCCACGTTTACTTTATTTTGTAAATAGTAACAGTGTAACCATAGCAAATTTATCTATTACAAATATACAAAAATATTATATTTTTAATCAAAAAAGTAAAAAAAGAATTTGACTGATATAAAATCAAATACTTTATTGTCAGATAGGATTCTGATACTTTGAACTTTGCTCCTTCTTTTTTTGTGTGTGTATGTGTGTATATGAGTAATAGAGATATAAGTCGGGATATTTATCGCTTTAAAATTTTAAAATTATTATATACTAAATCACATTAAAAGTATTTGCATAGTAAACAGTTTCAGTAATTACTGGATAAACATAGTTTGCATATAGTAGCTTCATAGTAAAGTCGTGCTACTGACAGGTTAGATAATAATTTTAAGCGATTATTTAGCGAATAACGTTATTCTATACACACTTAAAAAAAAAAAAATACTGTTCGAAAATTTCTTATAAATGACTTAAAATTAAAGTTTAATCGGACGTAAACAGGTAAAGTTTCTAAAATATCCTTTAACTGACAGTTAATGGACAGACAAAGAACGATTTGCAGATTGTATTTACTGATACGGATCCTAACAGATAACTATGGAGCCAAATTTGAGACAACGACCTTATTTTTGGAGACATTATTCTTCGAGTACAAGGGTAATTTTTGTAGAGTAGCATAGAATTTGGTGAAAAAGGTTTTTTTTTTAAATAAAAAAAAAATAATAATAATAACGTAGACATCTTCAGTAGGAAAAATGAGGATACCCATTTTTGGTTAAAATTACTCAACCTTGATCTTTTAATATAACTTTAGGTTCTTATCCTTGGCAAGGACAAATTTCAAGGACAAGACGAGTTAAATCAACTTTTGGGTGAAAATCTTTCCAAATGGAAGAAATATTTCTCAATCTTTATAAAATAGTTTTAACGAACCTGTAAGCGGTTAATCAACTATACACGTGAATAAAATATGAAAGTATAACGTACATTTTATGCATTTAATAATTTTTATTTTTAGTTATAAATTGTTAAAAGTTAAGTCCTTGAACCAACCCTTGGGCGTCTTAAAATATCCATATTGGGATAAATCCTCTATCTTATAAGGTTTTTTTTACGCTAATATTATATATATAAAACCTTTGCACATTTAAAAAGTAAAAGTGGGTCATTTATGACAGTTTT
The DNA here is from genome assembly GCF_030686945.1 of Centruroides vittatus. Taxonomy (NCBI): domain Eukaryota; kingdom Metazoa; phylum Arthropoda; class Arachnida; order Scorpiones; family Buthidae; genus Centruroides; species Centruroides vittatus. The sequence goes on from NW_027122644.1 coordinate 1,360,691, forward strand.
AGAAAACTGACGAAAATCCTCCTCTTGTCTATTGTAGCAAACTTAACCCTTTTCTAGGCATATCCAATATAGAAAATGTGTCATAGGCATATATGAGATTATTGTATAAATCGACTTTTCGTTTAAATGACCCAATTACGTCACCGACGTCCTTCTAGTAAATTGCTGGAAAAATTCAATTAATGATATATTAAATCATAACATTTACTATTTACTCCTTTTTCGAAAAATATTTAAATTATATCTCGGTTTTATACCCCGAAGAAATTTCGTATTCTATTTCTAGTCGAGATGTTTTCGTTTATTATGAAATTCTTCCTGTTTAGAAAGAGATTTATACTTTTATTTCAAGGATGCGAATCTAAAGGTCACATTTATATGCCTTTTTTAGGTCTTATTTGTAACTTAAATTGTGTTATAATCAACGTTTTTTTAGTGTTGCAATAATTAAAAATTACTGCGCTACATTGTCTTATTTTATCGTCGTGAAATGCTCGACAGTCAAATCTTCTAGGAAATTTTTTCTTCGTGTCTTCCAGCAATATAAAATGATTCATCGCGTAATAAAAACTTTATTTTTACTTCAAATTTAGCTTTAAAGCATATAAATCTCGATTAAATATATGATAATTTCTACATATGTTAAACAGGAATTACTTTAAAAGGAAATTATTAGTTGCGATGTTAACTTTAAGAACGTTCGCGTGTATAGATGTGTACATAAAATCTCATATGTAATTTTGTTAAAATAATATTGATAAGGAAAAATTTTTATTGAGATTCTTCAAGGTTAAGAGCACGCACGCATGTTAACATGCAGCCAACTCTCATTATATTCAATTAGTCGGTCATGGTTGATCGTACTCATGAACAAGGACATTTACTTTTTCAACGTCTGCTACTTATGTCTCATTCGACTGTCACTTATCTTTCCCCTAAAAATTCTAATAAATAATTTTATTTAGTTTGTATGTTTAACTGATACATAGTTCTTCTGTAAGTCTATTTGTAAATGCGTTGATGCATAAGTTTTATACATTATCATTATGCACAATCGCACGTATCAGGAAGTTAGTACACGTGTCGCAGCGTATTGTAATAAATCTAGAAATACACATACGACGCGAATGATGTGTAACGATCATGTGACCTTGATCACGTATCCCATCTGTCGTAATTGTTTACATCTGTTTATTCGTAAATATGTCTCTATAAATATATTTATGTATATATATGCAAATGATTTAAATAGAAACGTATATCTTCCGTTTTTCGTACATTAAAATTTATAATTACATGTTCACTTTCCGTATTTATTAAAGCATGAAACGAGACTCGATAATAAAAAAGTGTGTCACGTGACCGTCTGAAATTCCACTCCAGTGAAATGCTCGAGTGATTTCTTTTCCAGTTAGTGAATTGATACCGTCTAATTTTAGTGAGTAGAACCACTTCTTCCTTCAACGTTCCTGAATGGGCCATTCACAATAGATAAACGATTAGTAACATCAATAAAAGTGCAACTTGACAGTTTATTATTGATTTTTTAATAATTATTTTCTCTTCTACTGTAAATTCTGAAATATCAATGTTTCACTTTTTTTATCTTTACACGAACATCATTTTTTAAAATGTAATTCTTATATAAGCTTGCTTGTAGACATAGCATAGATTTTTCAAAGTACAGTATTAAGAGAAGAAAAAAAATGAGAAAAACAGCTATCTTCCATCCCATTTTCTTTAATTTCCAAATAACATTCGAAGAATCGAAGTTCTTACAATAATTACATACACAGTAGTTATAATTATATTTTAATTTTAATGATTATTACACCGAAAATTCAATTATTTCCTAATTATAAGTGTATACAGGGGATGCTCTAACTTGTAAGAGGTGGGCCAAGGGGCCACAATCTCTCTCCCTCTTGCTAGTTCATCTGATAATAATTTGTGTAGCATGGCTTTGAAATGAAATTCGTACAGAAGAATAACATTTTAAAATTTGTGAAATGTAATAATATTGTTTTATTATGTATTAATAAGATTAATAACAAATAATGCTTCTTTTTTCTTTCATTTCTTTCCAATATTAGTTATTATATATAATAATTACAGTATATACAGTATATAATAAGTAACATATATATTATACACATTTTTAGGGGTCCTTTTTATATGGAAAGGGCACCTAAAAATGTTGATGCTCTTGTTCAGTATGCAAATATACAATTAATACATATGTACAGTATATGCTATTGCAAACATTTGATATTGATGCATTTTTTAATGTTATTGCAATTAACGAGAAATATATATTTATATAATTAATAAATAGAATAAATAATTAGAAAAATTAATTTTAAATTTGTTTTAAAAAAATCAAAAATAACAAATAACCACTGAAGAAAAACTTTCATTAAATATTACATTGTTCTAACTCAAAAAACTTAATAAAGTAATTTATTTTCTATTTTTCCTCTTTTTTTTATATTAATCAATGAAAATTATAATAACAAAACATTGATTTTCATGTTAAAGAAGACAGACAAGTCTATTTTAATCTCATCAACATATAGTATTTCAGGAACAATAGGATTGTTTCACCAACAATAGGAAAAAAAAGACTAAAAAAATCTTAATTATAACAAATTATATTATTACTATAATTATTATACATTGTCATTTCAATAATAATAGTAGTAGTTGCTATTTTTATATATTTTAAAGTTATTTTATATTAATTTAATATTAAGGCAGTGTGATCATTATGTATATATATCTTATAAACATAATTAATAGAAAGTTATTTTGAGATTACTATTTTTTCAATTAAAAAATAATAATTATTTTTCTAATTATAAACTATTCAAATTCTTAAATGATCCTATTACATAAGAGTTCTTTAAACAGTATAAGAATTCAATCCATTTTCTTTTTGGCATATCCAAGTGGTGTCCTACAATTGATACCCTATCAATCATAGGTTTAGATTATATTTTTAGGATTTACTTCTCAAAGAACTCATTTATAAAAGGTCTCATTGTTTCATACAGGAAGTTATACAGTCAACTATTATAACAAAAACCTAATAAGAGTGGTTACTAAGCATTACATAACTTATTACAGAATTTTATTGTGAGACATGAGTGCTAAATTGAGATATTTGATGGATTTGTATAGGAGAAAAAAATTATTTTATTAAAAGCTATGTCAAAATATTTATTTTCATACACTTTTAAGAAATAAAATATTTAAATTTTGTATATATAATGTTACTAAGTTTATAAATATTTTCTAGATCTGAGAGGTCATACCAATAACATAGAATTCAATTTATTAGCTTTTATAGGAATTAATAACAGTAATAATAAATTAATGGCATCTAAAATAGGATATAAAAATATTAGATTTTATGGAAAAACTCAATCCTAATAGCTTGAAAAATCATTTTAAAATATATTTTAAGGTATGGTACCTTCTTTATGGCTTAAATAAGCTTATTTATAATGATACATATCTATAGAATTTTTGTATGGATTTTCTCATTGTTTTTAAGTATGCCTACTCATATTATGAGTAGGCATTGTGAGTTACTATTTCGTGTTTATCATTCAGATCTTATCGAATAGATTTTTGAAACTATTCTATAGTCTCCACTCCGAGAAACTGTTATGAAACAGGCAAACCTATAGTCTTGCCTTCTACTATTGCGTTACATCTTACAGAAGTCCTACAACGTTATAGAGTTTTAAGAAGAAATTTTTATATTTATATAATATATTTTGACTACGAAAAGCATATTTTAAAACGTCGTAATATATTTAAAACGGTTTTAAATTCAAATCCAAGGTCACATGATCGTAGCTCATTACGACAATCCTTCAAGCACGTCGCTTTCCGTGACGGAACCATTTCTTTTTTCTTTTTATCCTTTTTCAATCTTCGAAAATCATTTTAAAATAATACTTACAAGTACATTAATTAACATAATTTCTGTTATTTATTTTTTTTTATTAAGGTAAAAACAATTCCGTAACTTGTTAAACAGTCTATTAGCACATTTAATAGTGGTAATCGCGCTGTACCACGTGAACAAATGATAATTGATCGCTTTATAATCACTTGTACGCATTATGTCATCGGTAAACTGTTGCAGGATACAAATTTCGAAAGTTAAATAAAAAAAAATAATAATAATACTAAATAAGAGAAATATTGTATCATTCGAGTGTTGGCTAACAACTGTTTAAATTTTCACTCCCTTTTTATATATATACACGTCTATAGTTAAAGTTTGTACGCGTGTATAATTAACACGTTAGTCTGTGTACGTTTGTACACGTTCTGTAGAGTCAGACGATAATTATAAAAATTATGTCAAACTAGAAAGTTTCGTGCCGCAAAACGTTTCTTCCAGACTTGCAGTCTGGTATGACTGAATGACGTCATGTCTATAAATGCAGGTGCTGAATACTATGCTTCTCTTTGTTCACTTCGTGGAAACAGATGGTTTTCCGGGTATATTATAATTAAACTATAAATTAAATTTTAACTATTAATTTTTAAAAAAGTTTTTCAATTTTTTAATTTAAAAAATTGTTTTTTTTTCTTTCTTTCCTTTCCTTTATGTATTTTATGCAATTTTTGACTAGGCTAACTTATCGCTTTTACTTGGCATTGCTGCAAGTTATTGCAGTCAACGAACGTTAAGATTTTTTTTTCGACCTTCAATCGTTACATTTTTATCTTTTATCCAATATATCGATTTTTAGATCAATATGTTACAGCGTGACGTCGATATCTTCGGTGACGTCATTTTTCTCTTTTGCAAAAAGATTTGCTGTAACTGATGAGAAAAATGGAATTTTTTCCCCCTTTTTATTTTATTTTTTTTTAATATTTTGAAAACTATTTTTATATTTTACAAACATAGTTGCCAATGACAGTTTTTTTTCTAATTTTTAATAATTTTTTTGAATGAACGAATTTTAATTAAATCTTTAAACTTTTGACATTTTTAATGCTATTATTGAAGCTTTAAAGCAGAAAGTTTTGAAAAAAAAAGTTTACGATTATTAATTTTTAGTTTATAAACTCCTTTAAAAAATTTGTTTAGAATCCTTAATCAATTTTATCCTCCTTAATTAATATATATATATATATATATTCAGAAGAATCCTCGATCCGTTTCGGTATCTTTTGATGTTCATCATCCATCTCTTTAACACTATCAGCGACAGTTCCAGTGATACAACTACATAGCTCCTTAGCATCCTAATTCACGTTTCCAAGTTCCTTAGCAAACTAAATTCTTAGTTAGATACGTATACAAGCTTGATTTATTTTCCCATTCATTTAACCTTTTCAGAAATTTGTTTCGTGTAATTTACGAAAATAAATAGGAAAAAAACAGAAGAAGAAGAAGAAGGAAAAAAAAGATATAAATCTAGACAATTCTAAATAGTAATTTACAATTTTAAAAATTATTTTCTAAAAAAAAAAACCATGAAAGATATAATAAAGAAATAAAAATTCTTTCACGGTTTTGAATTTAAAATTTTACTTTCAAGTTTTCGATGTTTCAAAAATGAAATAAAAAAAAAGTCACATTGGAAAAATGCCAATTTAGAGCTTGAACAATTTTAGATATCCAACAGAGAGATTTATAACAAACCGTTAGTTAACAATAGTTCTATCACTGTCTCACTCTTAACATTTTCAATAACTGAGAAACTTTCCCAAAAAATTCTGTAGACAATAATATAACTTTATATATATATATTATTCCATTCTTCTTGAAACAGGGTCAGACACGTTTAACGCAATACGACATTCCTATTTATATAATCAACTAATATTCAGAGCATTGCATTAAGTTAGTTAAGGACTGTAGAGAGACAGAAAAAAAAAAGATTTCAGAATTTACCATGCTCTAAATAATAAAATCAGTTCTTTTTTATTATTATTATTTCGATGATGATTCATTATGACTTTTCCAATGATGTAAATACTGAAATAAAGTCGGTGTACTGTACCTTGACGCAGTTGACATCTAAAGAAAATTTGTCTTCTTGTCAATCTCTTCGACCTTTGACGTTAGCTCTTAACTCTATTATATTAAAAGTTTTTATTTATATTATTTTCGAAGTAAGCGCATATTTATTTAACCTTGGCATAAAAGCATAAAATACGCTCGAACCGAAGAGATTCGTGCCTTTACATATTGTAGAAACGTGATAAGGTTACTTTAGTTCATATTCGCTATTGATTTTTGTGTTTCTTTTCAACAGGCATACGTTGTAATTTTTTCAAGTATAGGAATCGTGAGTATTAAATGGAAAAAGTAATAAGGTTGCATGTAATGAAAGCAGTTTTTTTAGACAGATAAATCCCTTTCGTGTTTATCCTTGACGGATATAATTCGAACTATTTGTAAGTAGTCACTTAGTATAAGCTTATAATTCGAAGAGTTTACACGCGTTCCTGTGTTCCTTACTGTATCGGGTTTCTAATCCTTAAAAAACACTTTAAAAGGTTCTAATATCTCAAATTATCGTGGATTTTACACACAAACTTGACGTATTTGATATAAATTATTATCACGTATTCACTCTAAAACTTTAATCACGTTCTAACTCACGAAAGTCACACGGTGATATGTAATCGTGGAAAATAGATATTATTTTGATGATTATTTAAGGATTTAAAATAAAAGAAAAAAAAAGTCTTATATTTAGTAATAAAATGTATAATTTGGGTGTTGTTAAATTTAAATTACGATTTAAGTTTTTCGCAGTAGTTTTGGGATCAGCCGGAATAAATGTAATTTTTGTGTGTTGTGGATTAAAAATTATTTATTTTATAAAATATATTTTATATAAAAAGTTATAAAAGCTGAATATAGAACATATTTTTAGTTAATGGTGAAAAATAATTGAAAATAGAACAAGGATGAATTTTATCAATTATTTTTGTTTTTATGACAAAAGTTTATCTATTTTGATTTATTTTTCTTTTATTTTAATGTTAGAAATCATCTTTATTTTTATATATATTAATAATTTGCGTTCTATCCAAAATTTTTCCATATGCTCGTTGTGTGTTGATAGTCACGTGGTTTGCATATGTTTAGTTTTCTTAATCGGAGATTGTTAACGTGGACATCCGGTTGGATCTTCTCTTCGTTATTTTAAGATTTAGAAAAATAAAAAAACCTTTTTCTTTCTTTTTTTTTAAAAAAATAAAAGCGTGTTTTATACTTTAATAAACACAGATTTAAAAGATAGGGTAAATTTAATAGGAAATGTACAGTACATAATTAAACTGTTTATAGTGAGACTATAAATTTTCTATTTTTAAATTTATTAAGAGTTTAATTTGTATATTTTTAATATAATTTGATCGATATTAATGTCCTATATATGAAATAACATTTGTTATAATTTTCAGAAATTTCACAATGCATTTATTGATTTTTTTTTTGTTTTTTTGTTCATATTAAAATTGTCACTGCTTCCAGTTTCTGTTAAATTTTACTAGAAAGCGAATTTTTTTCTATTAGGATTTTAGTTAAAATTAATTTTTTACATCAGAAAAACTCATAAAAATCGTATTATCGGGGGATTGGCGTTACACATTATATTGAAAAATAATTAGCTCTAGTTGATTTAAAGCGTCGTATTGGTTTAACATGGGTATAAAAAGATTCTTTAGTTTGTAGAAACGATCGGGAACTAAGAACAAAATGTAATTTTATTTGATGAATTAAGGCTTTTTACTACTTTCGATGGGATTTAAATTGAAAACTTAGTGCCTGGTATATGATCTATAAGGAAGAAATGATTAGTTCGGCCTGATTTAATTCCTTAATTTTCGATTTAAATTGTTAATTGGTTAATTTAGTAGTTGATATGCATGTTAAAATGTTTTAAAAGATTTTTAAAAAAGAGTTTAAGCATGATTTAATTGGCAAAAAATAAAATAATTTTTAAAAAAGGTTACAAAATAGAATTTATTTATGCAATGGAACATAAAAATAGATTTAAAATTTTAACTAAAATCGTTTTAAATTTCTCCGATAGACTTAATTAATTTCTACTAGTTTAAGAACCTCTTTAATTGGGTATACACTAACATTCTTCAAGCACGACAAAAATACAAAAATCAGGTACAAAACCTATTTAACTTCAATTAAAACAAACAAATATTTTGTAAATTAGTTTGCGAGTTTATCAATTGTTTTACAAAAGCGCAATTAAGTAGGAAAAAAGGGGGGCGAGTTTAAGAGCCACGTGCCTGTCTGGTTTGACACAAAAATCTTATTTTAGCATCAGTATTGTTTGATTAAGTAAATAAATATGTGGAGAATTAACGAGTTTAGCTTAGTTTACACTAACGGACGAAGGAAAAGAAGAAGGGGGAAAGTGGCATAATAAATCAATCCGCAATAACTGCGTAAAGAATTAAAAGAAAAGTATGTTAAAGTCTGCTATTCTCAAATACGTTAGAGGATATCTAAACATATTTGATTATAGCTATTATTAGCAGCTAGCTAATTGGTTAGTATAGTGAGTCTGCGTGTCTCTCAAAGTTGGCCCAGTTGTATCAGTGATGTGCATTGTCAAGTACTCGCAATAGCTTTTAAGTGTTGCAGCAGCAGCAACAACTTCTTTCTTTTTTTTCTTATTCTTACAAGATTTTATCGACGTGTTTAATTACATAAGAGTTTCCTAAAATTAATTTATGATATCCTTAGTAAAAATCTAGTAATCAGATCCATCAGAGTTACGTTGTAAAGCTTACAAGTAAGGGAGGAGTGTTGTTTTTTTTTTCCTCCTTCAAGCACTCTCTCTCTCTCTTTTCCCTATCTCAGCTATATTCTTTAATTAAGTTCTAGTAATTATAACGTAGAAAATTGAGTAAAATTATCGTTAAATATTCCAATTTATCATCTTCTCTTCCGACATCGGGCGCCGTTCAAATTACAGTAATAAAATGGGTTTTTCTTTATCTAAAGACCTTGAATCGATCACGTGACTGGGAGAGTCGAAGAATAGGGGAGGACCAAAATGCCGGTTTTTACAGTTAAAAGAAAAGAAAAAAGAAAAAAAGAATTGTTCTTGGCAGAGTTAGAATGTCGCTTCTTACATTTTCCCCCCTTTTCATTTAATTTTGTTTGGCTTTGTTTTATTATATTTAACCCAGCTAAAGAATTTTTATAAGTGTTTGAAGTCTTTTAAGAATTTCTGACTTTTTTCTTTCTTTTTAAGTATAAAGCAGACAGGGTGTTTCCCATACTAGTTTTCCCAGACGACCTTGGATGCTGGTTCAATTTTTACTATCGAGTTTGTTAAAAATTGAAATTAAAAAAGAAAAAATAATAATAATAATAGTGCTGTAATAAATTCGTATTAATCTCCAGTTTGGTTAAGGAAGTTTATATTATTAAAATTGTAAAAATAGTTTCAAAACTTTATGTAATATATACGTAATTTTGTTTAGAAAGTATTATAAGTGTATGGGTTTTATTTTTAAACTAATTTAATTTATACAGTTTTTAAATTGTTTTATATTCATTTTAAACTTTTATCTATTATATCTATATATATATATATATAGAGTGTGTGTGTGTGTGTGTGTGTGTGTGAAATCTTTTAATTTTTTATTACGTATAAAAATTTTAAAAACTAGGTTAAAAGATAGAATTTATACCCATTTGCCAATTTTCTTTCTTTAAAAAAGAATAATGATAACGTAAAATTCTACTTTTTTTTTATAAAATAATTTAAATTTTTAATTATTAAAATCATAACATCTTGAGAATATTTTTCGATTTTTAATTACTATACTTAGGAAATTTGAATATTACTCAACTTAACAGATGTAACAATGGTGTATGCACTCTTTACTGTAGTTAAAAATGACGATTCGTGCACAATAACAACCAGCCACTTCCCTTTCCTGTATTGCAGCAAAATGACTAAAATAAGCACGACAACATGGACAATATGATGCAAGAGCAAAGTACTATTTAGTTGATAAACATTTAGAAAAAAAAAAAAAATCTATTTCCAAAATAAAACCAAACAGTTTATATATAAATATATAAAGTAACATTGTTGCTAATACTTTATAAGCTACTACGATTTTAACTAATTATATACTGTAATATAAAAATAAAATTACATAACTACTTACCATAAAAGAGCTGGAATTTTAACATATGAATTTTTCTACCCACTTTGTTAATATATTCTTGAATTAATCGTAATATATATATTCTCCTTTAACAAAATTCATCTTCTATAGGAGTTATTTCATACTAAAAATTCTTCAACTGAGTGTTCATTACAAGAATTTTCATTTCCATAATTCCTTTAGTAAATAAATGCGTTTAAGAATGTTGATATGGCAAAATTCTCTTCAAAATATCATTACATAATATGAATATTTCTTGTACTAAAATTCTATCAACATGATAAATATACATAAAGCAAATGTTCTAGTATCATAAAAGTAACATTCGGTAGTAAATCTATGTATCAGATGTTCTTGTATCATTAAAAATATATTGTTTTTATGATGTAAAAACATTTTAAAAACTTTTAAAAGAACGAAATCTTTTATAAAACGGTTTTTCTTTTTACCATTTTAAGTTTATGTAAAAAAAAAAAAAAAAAAAAAAAAATAAAATAAATTTCACAATTTTTTTCTTAGTTATAACTGCATTTTTCAAAATATCTATTATGAAATTTATAAGAATATTACAAAAATCACCATTTAAAAATTTCATAATTTATACAATAAAATGTTTAAATTAACTTCTTTATTTTAAAATTGATATGTAATGTGAGAATTAAATTATAATTTTAATTAGTTATTTTAAAAATTCAAAAATAATATATCAAATTATGTAAACCAAATTAATTTACGAAATATTTTAATATATTAAAGACTTCATATAAAATTTTATCACTCAATTAAGAGTGGATAAATTGTAAAAGTCACATTATTATCATCATGTTGTTTTTTTTAATATTAAATATTAAATTAAATAAAAATTAATTTAGGTCGTGTTACTTAATTAATTTTCTGTAAAGTAATTAATTGCTTGATTTTTATTAAGTTATGTATATAATCAAGTTAATCAAGAACTTATATTTTATTTTTATTCAAACCTTTAAAAAAGATTATTTTATTTAATTTTTTTGTCATTTTCTTATCTATAAATTTTTATAATTAATCATATAGGCCTTGATATTAACTTATATAAAATTAGATAAAATATATATATATATGATATAAGTACTTTGGAATTTTCTTATTGTGCAAAACAGAATTTTCAAAGACTTAGGAATTTTATTTTGTAAAACTGTAAATAATAAGGAACTTAATCATTTTATATTATATTTTAAAACTTAAAAGTCTTGCATTTTGTTTAAAATAAAATTAAATTCATCTACATATTATTAAATAGAAGTTTAATGATAAAGTATGTATTTAGGTCTTTCTATACATTTTATATACCATAAAATAAATGAATTTAATTTGCATTTTTGTGGAATATAAATGATATGATAATTAAACTTTTATAAATGATAAAAGCATTATAACTTGATGAAACATAAATAAAATTTATATTTTATAATATAATAGTCTATAAAAATAATTTTTTTAAATATTTACATTTTTATAATTCTTTTATCATTTATATAAATTTAATTTAAATAATCTATTAATTTTATTAATTAATACATACTTTATTTTTTTAATAAATTAAATATTTAATTGAAAGAATAGCAATTTTGTAAAACAAAATAAATCATTCATATTTTATAATGTAATTTGTAATACAAATAATTTAAATAGTTTTATTTGATTAAATTAAAATAAATTAAATTAAATATATAATAATTTCTACATTTAAGAAAGAAAAAGAATGAAATTTAATTACTTTAAGTTTTTCTAAAAATGTCAAGCACTTAATCATTGTCACAAATTGTTTTTTTATGAAAAAATACATCAATTATTTTTGCATTTTATTAATTGAATAATTCAAGTTATTAATCAAATTATATTTTATAAAATAAAAATTAATTAATTTCATATATATATATATATAACATTATTTTAAATTTAATTGTGCATTACTTAAATATAATTTTTCACTTGTTCATTTTCATAGCTTGAAAAATTGAAATAAAATAAAATTAATTAGTTAAAAATGATCATTTATCATATTTAACATTACAATATTTTGTTACATTTAAAATACATTTAAATATTAATTATATTAAATGCTATACATTAAAATTTTGCTTATATATATATGCATACAATAAAGTATACATGTACTGTATATAAAGCAATACAGCATAGAATTCAATAACGGTGAGAGTGAATTGATAAAATAACCTTTATTATATAATTGTCTTTTCAGATATTTTATATCAATTCACTTACTTTCAAGGAAAGTAAATTGAAGTTAGATATGATTAAAAATAGAAAAATCTCATTGAAACTGTCAGCTGTTTCATACAGATGAGACTATAAATAATTTAATATGAGATAAATTAATGAATATTTTAATGTGTATATTTATAAATATATAGGCCTATTTAAATGTTTAAAAGAAAGGTTTCTACAGTCGTGAATAGAATGTAGCAGCACTCAAGGAGAATATTTATATATAAAATTACGAATGAAGAATTTTAATTGAGCATTTTTCACAATTTTTAAGAAAATAATTTTACTGTAAATGGACTTAGAAAAATATGTATTTAATATATATAGGCCTATATACACGAATTTATTTGCTCAATTGATTTTAATGTTTAAATTACAGTAAAACGGTAAAAAAAACTTTAAGCGATAATGTTATAAATAATGGAGAGTGAGATGGTAAAAAATCTATTCGTAAAAAAAAAACTTATTTAATGCTTCAATACTAAAATTAGATTTACGACATTTATATAGTCTACTGTATATTGATTTTACTTTTATTTATATAGATCTCTTTTAAGGAAAAGAAGCTTTGAAGTGAATAATTTAGGTTTACAGATATCGTCGATTTTTTTAAATAATTTTTTTTTCGTTATATTATGCAGAAGAGCTTCTAATCAAAATTTTTTCTATGTGACGCCCATGTTTTATATACATTATTATATTTATATAATTATAGCTTACATTTCCTTATTATTTGACATTAGTAAATAGTTGGAAGATTTATTTAGTTACTCAAATATATAAGATTTGATTGTGATTACTAAATTTTAAAGTTCTTTCAAGCAGATCTAAGTAGTTTGTAATGATGGCAAGAAAAAGTTCAGTTTTATTTCTCACCAAATGATATCTTTTTCTATTAAAATTTTTCTTCCTATATTTTTTATTTTATTGTCTGTTTGCCTATAGCAAAAATCTTGCAAGTTTTTCTTTTATAATTTTACTTTCACATCCAGATAGAAAATGCTTTACATACTTTTATGTTTTTTTTTTTAAGGAAAAAAAGGTTTTTTGTAACATTCCAGTAAATCAATTCTAATAGCTCACTTTTTATATTATCAAAATATATATTTATATAATATAAATACATATACATTAATGAATATAATATTTATATACATTAATATATAAATATGTTAATGAATTTTTAATCTTGCAGAAATTTTTAAGTAGATTTTCATTATGAAAAGTAGTTAAATTATTAGTGTATCCTGGTTTCAATAAAACATAATAAAATATTTATAAAATTTATATTTTTAGTTCATTGACTCTACAGAATCTTATCAGATGATAGTTGTATGACTAAACCCTATAAATATAATATATGAAAAAAAAAAAATCATAATGTCTTCAGAAATTACAAATGTTTTATCATTCTGAACTATTTATGACTGGATCAATTCCAATTTTTACTATTTTTTTTTTTTTTTTTTTTCCTATTTCAGATTCATTAAAACAAAAATATTGCAGCAAGTAAGCAAGTATATGAAAATTCAAATCTATTATAGTATATATGTATAAGTCATATGTAATTTTTATTAATTAAGCATAATTAGACCTACCATTGAGCTGCTACATGCAAATATATTATCAACAAATTTAGATATTTGTTAAATATAAAATATGTGATATATTCTAATGTTTTCGAATTTTTATTATGAAGCTTTATTTTTGATATTTTTGACATTTTAAATCTCTATATTAAATATAAAAATAGTAAATGAAAATTTCAAAAGTTATTCTGTATACAGATTATACAGGCTATACAGTGGCGCGTTATAGCTTCATGGGACCCAGGCGAATTTGAATTAGGGGGTCGCATGTAGTGTTGACTTCAGATATTTTTCTGCGAGGGAATTTTTTGGAGGAAATATTTTCTTATACAAGTTTGGTTTGGGCAGTTGCCTGGGGACTACCTGTTGGCGGAGGTCCCAGGCAATTACCCATTTTGCCCATAGGATAACGTGCCATTGAAGTTATATATGAAAAGGAATTATATACTGTAAATGAATTAATATAACGGAAATACTGTACATGTTTGTTTATAACTTATATAAGATTTTATACATTCTTTACGTTTATATATATTTATAATACATATGCAAATAAATATATATAGTATATCAGAAATCTATTAGGCCTACAGTTTAACATCTCTATGTACAGTACAGTACATACATATTTTATTTACTTTCTGTTTATAAGTTATATATGATATACCTATATTAATATAAGAATAGCATAAATATATTGCATGCAATATAACTTTATACAGGGCCGTCGAGAGCTTGTATGAGGCCCGGAGTAGGGCGGGCTCCTTTTGCTTTTTGTTTCTTGAATAAATGAAATACGTAGAATGTTTCTTTATTAATAAAAAGCAGTCTTAAAATTTTTATTTTCTGTTAATAGGCCTAAAAATAACATTAATTTAAATAGAAGTAGGAATGGACCCCTTTCTCCTGGCCCAAGGAAAATCGTCAGTTCCCCCTCTCGACGGTTGTGGATTTATATAGGCTCTAATATGCATATAATAATACGAGATACATGTGTGTCATATGTGTATTTTATATATAATGCACATGTAATACTATATATGTATGAGTATGTGCATAAAATACTGTATGTGCATGACTATATAATGCATTATATTGCCCATATTTCAAGGCTCTATATATCACACGTAGCTGTATAACTACATAGAAAATATATACCGTACAGTATTTCTATAGCCAATCATGTGCAATCTGTTAACATCATACACTATGCGATACCTAACACCAAAATTCGTGTTATATGTTATATACATATAAAATTTTATGTATGAAAGTATGTACAGAATCTATATAAGTTGTGTGCTTTTGTATAAAAACTAGATTTAACTGTATTACTAATTTCAAATTGTAGTATTTAAAAAAATTATAATTATTATATTTTACATTTTAAAATTGTTACTAAGTATTATTATATATAATTTAAAACCCGTTAAAATAATCATCCTAAAACTACATTGTTCGCTTAGTCAGTTCTATACAATTACCTTCTAAAAATATCATATAATACTAATGTCGGCCATTGACCTGCGTTGCGGTAATTACATACGAAAGATACAGTATATCTAACAATTTTAATTTTTTTTTAAATATTAACATAAATCATAACATGTTCTTTTACATTATTCTAATATAAAATTTAAGCTTAAAGAAAACCTTAAATGTATTTTTAAAACGTTAAAAAAAAAAGCAGAAATTTTAAATTAGTCTACATTTCGAAGAGAACAAGGTCAAGAAAGCAAAGATTTATCAAGAATTGGTGCTGCTTCTAGACAGCAGGATGCCTATAAATAAAACAAAATTCAAACTGTTATTTTATTCTTTTATAAGCGATTTTATTTAATTTAAAATCAATACTTTAGAAACATGAACATGAATGAGTTTGAGTTGACTTAAAAATAGCTAACTCTGCTAAAAATTCTGACAAAAAAAAAAAAATAAATAAATAATACAAGTTTCATTACGAAACAGTATTTTTTTAAAAAGTAATTTTACACTAAAAACTTTGCAAAGTAAAAAACTTGAAATCGATTCTTCTAATAAGTTTTGAACCTTTTCTAGAAGCCAATTGTAGAGATGAGTCTATGATACTTAATAAGGTTTCCTTCCAATGTGATTGCTGTAGTTTCGTTATAACAGCACGGATTCCGAGGGGACAAGATATCCAGTTTTGAGGCCCATATGTGACAAGAACTTAATTTGTAGCTCCATTAAGCTTATGAACAGGACTTTCCGCCCACCTAACCCCTCCAACAGTCTCTAAAGCGGATAATAGAACTTTAAATGACGTGGACTAAACTAAAAATGAAAAATATATATATGTGAAAAGTTGCATATAAAATAGAAATCATTGAAAAAGTTTGTTTAAGAGTAATCAATGAATTTGTTTTTGCTAAAAATACAAACGGAGCAGTCAATGATGGAAAATTTTTTCGTCTGTCAAGACTCGTTAAGGAGAGAGAAAGATATCCCTCCCTCTCAGTGCTTTTACAGCAAAATGTCAACATTTACTTAAACATAAACAGGGAAAATATCGATTCAATAAGTTTTTACTTGCACTCTTTTAATAGTTCGTTAACCTATTATTCGATTGTAGTGTAAAAGAAAATCGAGGAGTGACAATCTGTAGGTTACATTAGTAGATGTAAATATGATAAATTATACTACTAAATATAGAATTTTTTTGCATGTTCTCACGCATGTTCGAGTTAACTATAAATCCTATTAGTAAAACCATACTTTAGAGAGAATTTTTAGTACGAGTTAATTTTTAACTTACCGCCCCAGCAACAGGAGTGTTTAAAAGGGATCGGGGAAGCTCGGATGGGATGGTTAATTTAGTAATAGAGGGTGGTTACCGGTAACCATGGGCGTCGTATAGCTCCTTCCGGCCCTGTACGGCATTTAAATGACAATATGGCTAGGGACGGATCTTATAAAAGAGCTCTTATTATAAAAATTTAAAGCTTTTGTCTTAGGGGGAGGATACATCATTTTTATAACATGGGATGTACTGTACAAGATGACAAATGAAGTAATAGTACACGATCAGGCTCGAATAGAGCTTTTTCAGCATTGCATAGTATGCGCGTGTTCTGTTTTAACCCAATTAATAATGTACAAGATGTAAAATTAACATTTGAATAATAATTAGTAACCTACGGATCTCTTCCTGGCCTCTAAACTTAGAAAACAGGTTCCAAATGAGAGAAAACATACTTATAAAATGAATTATGTCTCTTTTTGATGTTCCAAAGAAAAGAAGCCAACTGACTAAAATCGGTTTGGCTTATGCTCTAAGAAATTAAGATATTTATATAATTCTGTAACTTAACTAGTTTGGTTTGCAAAGCTTATTAGTTACGTTTGATAGCACTAAAAGTTTTTTTCGCACCCCTCTAAAAGGGCATATCAATCAATACGGGTCAGTTGTATATATATAATAGTAATAGGCTATGTCTAGCTTACTTAACACTAATAATTAGTTTATAAATTTATTTTTAAAATATTTTAAAAATATACCTATTATTAGAGTTTGTATCATATTATCATATATCGTTTTATTGTTATCTGAATCATATAATTGTAATTGAACCGCATTAAACCGACCTTTATACCTCAATTGAATACTTATAAATGTATGAAAAAAATTAATACGTATAAAAATCGATTTTTCATTTATACATTTTTAAACATAATTAATGAATATAACATAAAAGAAAGAATTAAAAAAAAATTGTTTCGGAAATAAGGCAAACTAACATCTGTTCTGCCCTTGAAACAGCAATATGACGTCTGTTCACTCTTCTCCATCCGACCTTGTAATGGACGAGGCCACGATTTCGCCATGACAACCAGCATTACTACCTCCTATCGGCTTCCATTTTCGGACCACAGCCGTAGCAACTGGAATGATCACGTGTTATCACTCAGCTGGTTGCAGTTGCATTATGGGACGGATCTGAGGAGTGCTAGTCGAGAGCCGGGTCAGTCATTAGTTGCCGGCTAAGCCACATCGATCGCAACACGTGCTATGTATAGGCTTGTGCTACCATCTTTATAAAAATGCATCCCCCCGGTTTGCTACTGGCTGCAGACGACGGTTGTGGTTGTGAAACGTGCTGCGGTACCGCATCGGGACCCACAGCTACCACAGGGACCACTACGGTACACGTGCATCAAAGGTGGTGCAACGGGTGCCCCTGTCCGCCGGGGACCACCAGCCACCCCGCACATAGTCATCCCGCACAATCAAAGCCGGACTGTAGATGTTTATATAATGTGTGTCTACCTATTAATCCAAGTAACGGTTACAGTAATGATATGGTGAGTAGTTTTATTGCTATAGTAGTGCTATTTTCTTATTTTTATACTCAAATCGTGCTCACTCGCCTGTGATTCCAATTCCATTCGCGTCGCATCCTATATTATACTACATTACATTGTATTGTATGATATATTATGCTATATATTCTCATTCACGTTCTATTCATGCATTAATCTATTCTTACGCGTGTTGCTTCGTACATTTAACCATAAAGATTCCAGCTCGGCGTGCGCGTCGCGTTGCGATTTATTCTCAATAGTTTCTCTAAGCTCGCGAGCGCATCGCGTTTCCAATTGTTCTTTGCATCGCGTCGCGGATTATACTGTATAACTAACTTGTAAGTTTAATTGCGTCGCGTAATAAGTCGTGTTGTACCATCTAGTCGCATCGCGTCGCGTCGCGTCGCTTTCTACTTTATCTTGGGAATTCTCTCTCTTTTCTTCTCTTCCAATTCTTTTTGTTTCTGGTTAATTTTATTAATTGTGACGTAGAAAATTAGATAAATGTGTTACTGGTTAATTACAGTTCATATTCCCGCGCTCCGATCATTAAAAAATAATCGCGAGTTGAGTTTAACTAATAATAACGTTACAATTAAGTTAAATGATAATTAGATCTGTTCATTTTATGTGTTATTATATACAACTTTTCATCATCACTGTTATAAAAAAATAAATTATAAATTTAAAAAGTTATTCCATACAATTTTCATAGTCTCATTACAAATTGCACATTTTAGTTGCTTGTTTCTAGGGTCAGTTAACACAAATTTCATTTTAAAAATCCTTCGTTTTAATTAAAAAAGAAAATATTTTATAAAGAATTTTTAAAAGAATTCTAGACGAAAATTCAATTTTTAAAATCGAAAAATGCTTTGATATAAACCAAAACATTATAAAGAGTAGAGTGATATATGACATTTTAAAGCTTATAAAAACCATCCGAATATTTCATCCACCTACAATCATTCTGAGTACGTTGACATAGAATAATGCACGAGTATCTGCTATTTCTCCTCTTTCAAGTTAAGAACAGATGGTTGCTAATTTAGTCATGATTTTGCAACTTCCATGTTCATGCACTTTTTTCGTGTTAAACTTTATCCTCTTTTCTAAAATTTATTTAAATAATACAACTTGTTGAATGACAATACATAAACTCATTTTAAATTATTAAAAAAATAACAATAAAAAGAGAGAGACTCCTAAGTCCAGTCACTTGACCAAGTGGCTGCTTGTCCAATCACGTGAACGTCTGTGTCCTCGATATTCGAAGCTAAATTATTGCGGGTTAAGAGTCAAGGTAACGTTCGATATTTTAATTACAGATACGCTCCTGTTATGTTCTTTTAATTTATGTACAGTCATGTATATATAAATTATATATATATATATTTTTTTTTACTCTGCTTTTTATCGTTAATGGTATCATTATTTTTATAACGGGCGGTTTGTTTGAGTTTCGATGCTAATCAAACATTATAACTTGTATATTTTTATGTACGAGTATATATGTATAATACTATACATGCGAGACTTTTAGATTATCCCAAACTGAGTAGAATTTTTACGAAAATGGCAATAACCTTTAATAAGGTTAAGTTATGGAACACGAACACGTTTCTCAGCACAATCAATTCCTCCTTACTGTACGCATAGAGTGCATATCCACCCGTATAAATGCAGTAGGTCATACACGTGGATGCTGTACAGGATAGCACCGACTTCTTATTATAATTATAACGATTAAAAATCCTTTTTAAAATTTTTTTCTTCCAATTTATATGTATTTCTTTGGTGCAAGCCTAAACCAATATGGAAACTTACAGCGAATACAGTCCGAAAGAAAAACTCCTTTATCGAGTGACACTTATAACCATTCATAAATGATACTATGCTACAGGATTATTATTTTTTTTACTTTCGTAATTAACACGATTATTTTTTTCAATTAAATCGATCACGAGTGAACGTGTAATAAAATTATATTTTATATAATCGATCATATATTATGATGTAGTTACTTTGTGATCATTAGAAACGGTTCGGAAGATGTCACAAACCGAATTAAATCTAATAGTTATGGCTTAATTAGTTATCGTAATCGTGTATAATGTTAAATGAATTAATTATTAATACTGTTTTTTTTTAACGTGAGTTTTAATATTTTATCGACATTTTCAAGAAAAACTCTGATGCGTTTGTTTCTGCAAGCTTAGATCATAGTTTTTAGGGTGGTTTGGTACGGATAATGAAAGGATTCGAGTTCATCCGGAAAGGCGAATAGATGATTAGTTACGATAATACAAGTTTTTTGGTAAGTGAATTATTTTATGTCGAAGAAGAATACTTCTAATAGATTTTTCTTGTGTGGTTAAGAATTATATAAATCCTAAAATCATTCGGTTCGGTTTCCCTCTAGATAATCCATTAAGAGATCCTAATTCTAAAATATTTGTAATAAAATATGATTATAATATATCATATGTTGAGTGAAATAGGATACTTTTAACCGATTATTTGATTAATACATCAATTTTGTAATTGTTAATTAAACTCGATTATCTGTTTTTAAAAAAATTGTTAATTTATTTAGAAATAATCGATTCAGATAATCGATTTCTTTCGAAATAAATTGTAATTTTTTTTTTAAATTTTAAATGCATCACAGAAAATTTTTTGAAAGTAATCGATTATTTGCACTTTATGATCGAAAAATCGATTACTTGAAATGTATAATCGAACATAAAATAATCGAGTAATAATAAATGTTTCATAATCGATTTTTAATTAATAATTGTGTAATTTTTAATCATTTTTTTTTAAATTCGAAATATTATTTATTCTGTTAGAATAATTAATAAAAATGTTTCTAATATTTTTTCCCTTATAAAAATCGATTTCGAAATTTTCTAGTTTTAATAGGGCAGATTAGTTATTAATAGTATGTTATCGTTATATCAGACATGACCCTTTCTGATACGAAGAATATCTTTTCCCCTCGAAATAAAAATGATTTTTTTCTTGAAAAGAAAAAATATCTTAAATTATATTTATTTTATTTTAAAAAATTTATAAATGTGTGTCGGCTTCCATAGAATTTCGAATTTTTCTCAGAGAATGGAGTTTGTCGTCGTCATGACTACTACAGGGAAGGGAGCTATAACCAACCAACGGCACACGTGTCGTACTTTTACGTGTATCTGCCCTCGTTTTAATGTCCTTGCACTTTGATAGATCCAACATTCTGGTGTCACATTTCTTCTTTCCGTATGTTCTCTTCTCGAATTTATTCGCATTTTAAATTCAGAAACATTTGGAAAAAAATATTTCTATTCCGTTTCAGTAAACGTTATTAACAACCTTAAAATTTAAACAGTGTTTCAAGTTTTCTTAACAGAATTAAATTCTTTTCTATAAATAAACTTATCCAACCTTCCAAATGACTGAAGTCAAAAGTCATTAGAGTGCAAGTTCACAGTTACGATGTGTGAGAAAGGAAACTATTTTGAGAAACTGCTTTTTATACGCCCTTTTACGTTTACAATTCTAATTTTTTCCCCCGTCTTATAGAAAAATTTGAAATTTTTTCGTTACATTAGCACGAAAATTCTGTTCTCGCACTCTCACTGATTTTTCCAGGTATTAATTTGCTATAATAATTTTTTTTTGTAGCGTAATTCTTCGTTTGATACTGGTAATTTTAGTTTTTGTGATTTTTTTGAGTTTATTTTTTCCTATAGGAAAAAGAAAAAATATGGTCTCGTTAATAAATTGATGATTTGCAGTCACGAAATACCTAGGTTAACGTTAACGTTTCATCTATCTAGTTTCTAGGCCACGCGAGGCGCCTCTATTGGTGATTCTCAGAACTAAATGAAGTGGAAGAAACTCAATTTTTTTTGTGTATATATATATATATATATAACTATCTTCAATAGCTTTTTTCATAGGCGTGGTTTCTCTCTAATATTATATTTTTTAATAATAATTATAATTATTTATATATATATTTTTTATTGTTAATCGTTTCAGATTAGAAATGAACCAAGATAAAAATTGAACTCATTGTTTCAATTTAAACTTATTCGATTCCATTTTTATTCTTTTGCTGCCAGAGATTTGATTCAAGATATTTTTCTTTTAATAATTTATCATAGTATCAAAGTTAAAATGATGATAAAAAAAAAAAAAAAAATGGATACCGGTAGGCGGACTACTTGCTTTACAAGTCGTCGGCAGAATTATCGACATTTAGAATGCTTGAATGAATTATTGATTTTTTAGTTTAGTTTTGCTTTCCGAAAACAAAGAATAATTTTACATCTTTAATTACTTAAAACTGACGTGATTTGATTTTATGTATACAACACGCATGTATTGATATTTATGATTTCTTTTTAAAAAATCGAGCTCTGCCATTGGCTAATTTTTTAAACGAACCAAAAGGAGTTCTCTAATTGGTTATTTTTTAATTAATCGTATACATATATTATTTTATTATCAACATTTTTATAATAAATATTAAAAATAATTCTTTTATAATATTAATTAAAATAAGTATTAAGTAATATATATATATATATATTCTGAAATGTTTTTCGATATTTTATACATTATAAATATTGATTACATCTTATTTATATCATAAAATTGTTTGTTTTTTTTTAGTTTGGAAGTTTTTGAAGATGTAAAATATTTAATGTTTTATGCATCTTCCAATCTTTACACGAACTAGATATCTCGATTAAATAAATATGAGTTAATTAATCATGCTGCTATAGTTTAAATATGAGTGTGAAAGGTTAGATTTGCTTCAATCAATAAAATGGAGGCGTAAAGATTTAATTTAAATCAAAACCGGACGTCTTGAGATTCAATATTTTTCTTATACTAAAAATATACTTTTAAACAATATACAATTTTTAATATCAAAAAAGTTTTTAAACTTTGAAAACAAATATTTAAAATTAATGAGGAATAATTCTATTTTAGAGTTTCTTATAAGAAATATAATTTTAATTTATAAAATTTAAAATAACCAATTAGGTTGTGTAGAATTTGAAACGTCCAATCAAGATCGTCCGTAGTTTTTGAACGTTAAATAACATTTTAGAAGAAGAAGAAGAAGAAAAAAAAAAAGAGTCTAAGAAAAGATTTTTTGAATTGAATTTTATAATTTTTTAAATAAGATAATCTAATCTTTATTGGATCAATAATTATACATGGTATATAGGCTAACTGCCTTTGATAATCTTTGGGGTCAACCATTTAAGATAAAACGGGTTTAGAACTGATTCAAAATTTGATTTAAAATTGTATAAATTATTTAAGTTATATAAAATATATATATTATTTAAATATATATCGATAAAAAGTATTATTTTCGTTTTATAATATAATATGTTATTTTTATAGTACTAATTTTTGTTTATTTTGACTCTTTCAATATTACGTTTCTTATGAATGAACTTCATTATATAATACAATACAACTGCTAAAAATTGCAACATTTCAATTTATATATTTTATCGCATAAGTTACGCAAAGTGTAGTTAAGAATGACCTCTGAACTTCACTAAGTCAAATCATTTTACAGGAGAACTTATCGGTCTTAAGATATGATATACTTTAGTCTATCTTCTTCAACTACTTTATGAAGTTTCTTTTAATTAGTTTTCAACTCTCATAAAGTTTAAATTGTGCTATTATAACTTTAAAAAAGTTACACAAATTATAATATAAAAAAATTATTACAAGCAAATATAAAATGTAGGGAAATTTTCATTAATTATTAAGGTTTAAAAATAAAAGTTTTATGTAAGTAAACGTTTAAGAAATTTATATCTTAAGTAATAAATTTATTATTAGTACATGTTTAAATTAATACCGATAAGAAAACAATTTTTTCCCCTTGCCTATAAATTATTTTTCAAGAGTGAGATCAGTTTTCTTATAGAGAGAAATATGATTGAATTTTAGAGAATTTTGTATCGTTGAATAGCAGAAAAAGGATATAGTCTCGCTACTAAATCATGAAGGTTATAGGCTAGTCGAAAATTGAAGAAATACGATGCTTCGTGGCAGCACTGATTTTTGGAGAGGTCCCAATGGTCGCCTGGTCGGCGACTAATGAAAAAGAAAGGGGAGAGAAAAAACATTCTACTTTAGAACGTCCTTAGATGAAATATAACCCTTGTCATTTTGAAGGCATATATCATTCTAGGTGACGTTAAGAAGTTTCTGATTGGTTGATTTTAATCTGGTGACTTCTAAGATGGTATCTATTCCAAGCATCGATGACAGAAGTTCATTGATTAATATTGAAAGAGTTAAATTCTTGATCCGTAATTTTTAAAAATTGAAAATTCTCCTTTTATAATCTTGTTTAAAATTAGCATCCATGAGGCCTATCTGAGTTATAACTGGTTTAGATCTGATAGCATTTTTATCGCGTTTCGTCGTTAAAATTATTTTTATAAAGTCGTAAAGAAGCCTAAAATAGAATTAATCATAAAAGAAAAAAAATGAAACTTATTTAATTGTAGGGAGAATTTATAAGATATATCGTTATAGGAATTTTTTGGGAAAGTTTTTGCTTCTGCAGCTTAATTACGTGAATTCGCTACAAGTGCGCTTTAGGGGAAAATATGTTTTAAATATACTTTAAGGAAAGAATTTACTTGGAAAAGTAAGGTGAAAAAATATAAATTAGCTTACAGCGAATAAATACTCAGAAATAATACAAGAATGAAATTTTGAAAAATGTAGAAATTGTAATTTTATGTCATTCATTGTAATGTTAAAAGAACAGCTTATTGTACAGTACCTGTACATGTATATATTTTTCTTAATGCCAAGTATAAATATCCAGAGAAGCAGAAAAACCGATATATGTTGAAAAATATATATATATATATATATATATATATATATATAGAAATTTTCTCAATATATAAAGAAGGTTCATATATAAACCAAAATGAATCATAAGATGGAAATAAGAACTCGATATTCTTGTTGCTACGTTAGTATTTTTCGACAAAGTAATCCCCTCTACCCTTATGTCGTGTTATCAGCAAGGAGAAAAAAAACTTTTAGCCTTAAGCGAAACGTTATTCCGCCTTTTGAATATTAATTGGTAGGACCTAGTCTCGTTTCGGATTTGGAACGGAATAATAAAAATTGTAATTTGCTAATTACACTTTAAGTATACGTCATTCGCTTAACTTAAGGGGGTAACGTTGACTCTAGTAAAAAGACCCGATTACATTCTGTGTAGAAGCATTCTATTGGTAGATTTATATAAGCTAAAAAAAAGTGTTGGTTATCTCGATCGGGTAATGGGGTTATAATGACGTCACGAATCTTTGCAGACGCCATTTTGCTTCATTAAAGAAAGAAAATGTAGCGCTTGTTTCAGCTTATTCTAAAATCATAAACGAAGGTGGCTCTAAGTCTTAATACGTAACTATCTATTAAGAGGTGCCTGACCCGTGTTCGTGATAGTCTGCGTGACAGCTGCAACAGGTGATCACGAAACATGCGACCATCATTTAGATAAAAATGATTAAACTGCATTCGATTTTATTAATAATTATGTTTCGAAATAGATAATTAAAATCAAGTTATTTTATTTTTAAGACGTTAAGTTTATTATACCACGTTAGGGTCGAGAGCGGACAATTGTATTATTAATAAAAATGTAACACGTCGTTACTATTTCCACGTCGCCGTCTGCCGGCCAATTATCATACTATTTCTCAATGGCTTTTTATGGATTGAAGTTACAGGAACTAATTGACCTATTTTTGTTTCTCGTTGCCTGTCATTGTAAATCACGTAATATTATTTTATTTCATTCATAATGATTTATTAAACTTACTAGAATGGTCACTTTAAAAAAAGAACTTTTTATTAATTGAAATTCCCGTTCCGTTTCCGAAACGTTTAAGATTACAGTAACGGCGAATTTGAAGACCGAATTTAGCGATAACTTCGACCAAAAAACTATTTTAGAATAGGTACAGAAAGATTTGTTTGTCCCAGAAACGAAAATCGAACAAAAGCCAGCGAGCGCAAAATTCCTTAAATTTAAAGACTGTTTAAGAGCAATTTGGAAGTCTATCAGAATCTTAGTCAAGGTTGAGTACAAGAGTTAAAATATAGAGGCCAACTGCTGAAGAATAAAACTAGTGACCCTTTTAAACAGTTTTTCATGAAATATGTTTTTGTTGACTTATTCCTCCCATACCAATTACGTATTTAGATATGCCAAGTCTATTGGAATTTCGAAACATTTTCAGAATAGAAATTTTGTTTATATCGTTTTCATTCCTACATGTACTAGTTAATAGATTTTACATGTATTTTTATCCTTGACAGAACAAATGGCTAAAATCGCTTTCATGAAAACTCTTTCAAATTATCGAAAATGTAATTTTCCAACGGGGAAATCCTTACTGTCACAGAAAATTTATAACTTTTTCCTCTTATGATGCATCTTAATATTATCACCATCGTCAATTCATATAACATTTCAATTTTGTTTCGGTTTTGACGCTATACAGCTTCAAATATTAGATTTTAAAGTAATCTTTATAAAAAAGGAAAAAAAAAATCGCAATTATATTACTCATAAGAATTATTAAGATTTCAAGGCCAATCAGATAAATACGTGAAAACGTAACCAGTTCAAAAGAATTTTTCAATTAAAACAAATACTAATTAAATTTATCCGAATTTTCGATAAAAGAAATCAATATGAATTTTTCCAAAAATCTAGTTTTGAATATAATTTACTTCTCTACGCTTGTGTACAATATTTATGATTTATATAAAATAATTTCGGTCTTGTTTTTATTAAATTTTATAAAATTATGCACACTGTTTGAATGGTTAAAATGTAAAATTATTATACTGCATTCCATATTAATGCATGCACAGAAATCTGCTGGAATAATTAATAAAATTCTTAAAACTGTAAAGAAAAAAGGGAAAGCGTGAGAACTATAGCAAAATTAGCTTAAATATGGAAAACTTTATTTTATGTGTTAATACTATGTAATTTAATATATGATAATACAAAATATAAATTTTGTATAAAGGGTGTTTGTGTAAAATTTAAATTTGAATATAGTTTATTTTTTTATGTAAGTCTATACAATAGGTCTACATGTGGGATTATATAGGAAACAGCATATAATTAGGGCGTTATGTATATGAAACGTGGTACTAGTGTGCCTTTCTATAAAATGTTAACATGAATATAGTTTCGTATAAGCAAAATAATTTTTTTTAAATGACTGTTTAATATAATACAATATACAATTTGATCAAGAATTTTAAATTACAAAGAAAAGGGGGGGGGAATTTTTTTAGAAGTATAAGGCATAATTTTAAAGGAGTAAATTGTTTCCGGGCCCTCGTGCCAAACTATAAGAATAGTAATAAGCATTAAGAATGTAATTCCATATCTATGCCGTTTCTTAGATATTTGATTCCTTTTCATTTTATTTTTATTTAAAACTTTTTCCCAATTCCACCAAACTCGAGTAATTGAATAATCTATTAAGATACGTGTTATCTGCTTTGTATTTTTCACACTTTACAATCTGGCAATGATAAAGGATTTTAACTACGTTTACTCAAAATAAACTAAGGTAGATGTACGGTAGTTAGGTAAGAGTTATTGTGCGTAGCGTGTATAGAATATCGGTTATTGGCATCAAATCGTGTTGATCCAAAGAGCGCCTAAGTTAGATTTTAAACGTATAGTTTCGTTTACGTCTACGTTGAGAATACCTGGTCGTATTTTTAAATCTTTTGTTTGCTGATAAATTAAACGTTATTTTGTTAATTAGATAAATGAAAGTAAAGCCAAACAACTAGAGTAAAATCAAAAAACACTATTCTTAAAATGTCAACAGTGGTGCTGTAATACGCTACATGACGGGCATCACGTGACCACAACGTCATCCTTTAGTTTCCAAAGGATAACCAGAATTGAATGTCTGCTACAGGGGGTCTGTCAGTTGCTCGACTGCATGCCGCGGCGTACGACATACCCCAAGGCCTCTCTGTCCTTGGAAGGATGGGGGAAGGGGGTGGAATGTCCGCATTGCCCTTGGTAAAAGATGTCGGCGCTGTGATAGCTGCAACACTTCCTGTACGGCGCCTAGCAACGGCGCTTGAGCTTTTGATATATCTAGGCAACCTCGATTCAAAAAAAAAAAAAAAAAAATACTCAAAATGTTTTTATTTCCAACTCTGTGACCGGAATGCATGCAACTGGTCAATTTATCAAAGATCCTTCAGGTTTATAAATTCTAAAAATCAATTGTTGTATTTCAATTGTTCGTTATAATTTTAAACGCATTTAATCAATCCATAAGAAATTCATAATAGATATTCTTATTGATTTCTTTTTATTTTACTAAATGAAGAAATTAAACTTTTAGGGAAATGGGGAAATTAAAAAAAAAAGCTATTTCTTTTTCCTTAAGTAATTCGAGCGTAACTATCAATCATTGTTCTCTAAATTGTTAGCAATTATAGTTTATTATTAGTAATATTTTTTAAAGGCGGAATTCAATAAATTGCTAAAGCCTAGTCTTGAGTCATTACCGAGAGAAAAAAAAATTCTTATTATAAATATTAAAAGTCTCGTAAATTCTGGGAAATGTGATTCATGTTGGCGAAGTTCCAACGTTTTGCACGTTCTATTGGCCGTGACAGGACACATAATAATACTTGCATAATCACCACCTTCGGGACAAGTTAATCAAAAACGACATGTTCTAGTCCCGATCGAGGCGCCACGATGTGGCAAACATATTTGGTAGAAAATTTATCGACCACGTGTTTTGTCCACCACGTGGTCGATTGTTTATTCAATGGCTAGACAAACTAGAGCAACTATTTAATGGTAAACAGATTGAATGTGACTAAATTCCCAAGGCGGTTAATCAAACAATCATAAAATTTAAATATACACGTGTTTATTATAAATATTATGTATACATAAATAGTACTACTTAAAAAAATGACACGGTCTCTTAGAATTTATTTTTTTTCTATATAGAATATGGGCATTAATGAAGATTTTAAACAAAAAGCACTAGTTCTATGTGTAGATGGATTCTGTTCCAGAAATAACGTAAGTATATGTCTGAAATACTAGCAAATTATATATATAACTATATATATTATTCTATTAAAATTGATAAGCAAAACTGAAAAATAGTATTTTTATTCATTGATTTGTATTAGCCTTTTTCTTCTTTCATTTAAAATATTTTACTTTTGATCTTTCTTAAATTTAAGTCTTAAAACCCTAAATTCATTTAAAAAATTTGATTTATACAACATGAAACAATAATTATATAATATATATAATTTCAGAGTTCTATGGAAGAAACCAAGAATGTTATTGATGAATCCTGTACAGATGGGGAAAGTAGGTATTTTTTCCCCTATAGAATTTAAAAAATATAAAATTTAATATTACTTTTCATCAACAATATTTTCTTATTTTTTAGCATCTCCAAGATGCCAACAGCAGTTGCTTGAACATACATTTCCACCTCCTTTGTCATGTGAAAAGTGCCAAGCTTATTTGAACAATTTTTTGTATCAAAATATTTTGTGTCAAGGTAAGCTGATTAATAAATAGATTATCAATATTGTTAAAATTTCTAATCATTTGATTTCAACCAATAAACTATGATAGCTATAATTACAAAAGAATCAAATTAATTTTACAGTGTGTAGACTTAGTTGTCCTCATCCCTGTACCCATGACCCACCTCCAATATATACAGAAAATAAAGATAGCCCAAGGAGGCTTAGTGCAGCATCAGGTAAATATTTAAATTTTAAAATAAAAATAGATTGTATTAAGATGTTAAGATTAGCAAAGTTTTTCTTTTAACAAAAATCTTTAAAGAAATCAATAAATCAAATACAATTTATGCTCTCAATGTGTAATTCAACCTTGAGCTAGTTGTTCTCCACTAGAACTTCTGAAGGTCATCATTAACCCTTTCTGTTTATCACTGTCGATCTGGGGTGCAAAGGGTGGCAGGTCATAAATATGTAACGTGGCAAAACTCCAAGGACATCCATCCAATCCTAGCTTTTCTGTGCTGTAAAGAAATGTTTAGAACTATCTAATAGTAGTGAAGGCTAATAGTAGGCAGTTTTATGAGTGATCATGACGATAATTTTTTTTTGTTGTTTTATTAGTTTAGAAGGTTAATCAAACTATATTAAACACCTAATTATAATATTTCATCATTTTCCATTCAGCTATTTTAATTTATTAAAAAGTGTAATTAATATGCACACTAATTAATATTTATTTTATTAGTAAATGCAAAATATTTAAGAAATAAAAAATCCATAATTTTTTTTCTAGTATTTGGAAAAGAGCTTTCTGTACAATTTAATCCAAGTGAACAAACATCACCTTCACTAGTCTGTCGATGTATTCAAGAAATTGAAAAGCGTGCAAAACAAATGAAGGGTAAGCATCAATAACATATAAATTTATGTATTTTAAAATAAGCATATAGAAAAACAAACAAATGAGGAAAAGTTTAATAAAGAAGTGAAAATTGAACTTTATACAAATAATAAGAAGTATATAAATTTTATGTAAATACAAATTAGGTGTTAGAAAAAATAATATCTGCTAAAATAACTTTCCAGCTATTTTAATGTCAATAATTTTTTAAATATTTATTATTTTAATACTCTTATGTACAGTACTACTATCATTCTAATATCTATTAATTAATCATAAAACCAAATTTTTGAAAATTATATATATATTATCATTTATTTAAAAAAATCAAGTATCTTTTAATATTTTAAGGTTAGATGATAATTATATAGATGATATATGAATTATTCAGTTATTTTATTCTACAATTATCTAATAAATATGTTCATCATCATCAAATATTACCTATGTATCTTAATTTATGTGTACAATTTTTAAAATATAAAAACAATGAATTTTTAAAATAATTATATTTTCTTTAGGTGTTGATTTATATCATATGTATCGAAAACCTATCTCTCCAAATATTGTGGCAGAGTTAAAGCAAAAACTTAGTGAAGGTAATATAATTTATATTACTAAATGATATAACAAAATAATTTTTATAATAATGAAATATATAATAATTCATTTACAGACACGAATGCAGAATTAACAAATTATGATATTAATTGTGTTGCCAGTGCCTTTAAAAAGTATCTAAGGGAGCTTCCCAATCCTATTCTATCTGTACAGAATTATGATATGTTCCTCGAAATTGCAAGTAAGTCTGAATTATAAACAGAATGGTACAAGTTTAAACGTTTATATATACATTAAATATCAAGGATGAAAAGTATTGTATCATGTAATATATGTAACCTTGGACAAAAAATTGTATGATATAATTACATATAAAATTTATAGTTATATGCTTATAGCAAAATAAACAAGTTGTGTGTTTAGAATAAGAAATCTTATTTGAAAACTTACAGGTTTGTTTATCAACATTGAAGGTATATAATTATTTATTATTTTTATTTTAGAAAACAACAACACAGAACAATGTGTATTATCACTGAAGAAACTTGTTAAGCAGTTACCCATCCATCACAGATTGACTCTACAAACTGTGATGGCACATTTATGTAGAATATGTCAGTTACAATATGAAAATGGTTTTCGTCACCCACCAACTACTCTTGTTCAAGATCTCAGTCATGTGTTTATTAGGCCGCCTTGGGAAAGAATCAGGTAAAAATTTATATATAATGACTAATTTCATTGTTAAAAAAAGGATAAAACATTTATGTAAAAAAAATATTATTCCAGTGAAGTAGTATCCAATTTTGAACTTCATTTTCGTGTCGTTGAACTCTTACTTCTGAAATGTGACTGGGGAGAAAAATTACCAGAATTTGATTCAACACATTGTAAGTATTGAATATACTTATGTAAGATAGACAATTATGAAAAATCCAGACAACTTATGGACAAAATCTTGTCCAGATTTTTAAATTGTCTGGATTTTAAAGTCATTGACCCTTTAAGTATTCTAAATGCCTTTTGGTGTTTAGACTCTTTTCAATTTTTTTTATCTTTTATTATATACTTATATACGTAGCCATAAATTATATGAAATTTACAAGAACAAAATTTAGTTTTTGCCACATTCCCTTAAATTTGGAGTGCTATTACAAAATTTGCAAATATTTCAGTAAAACAAATAATTATTGTAATTTATTATATTATGGTAGTATAAATTATAATGACTAATAATATGTACAGTTTAGATACTTAAAAATAAAATATAATTTACACAAAAGTAATTACTAGTTTTATTCATAAAGTTTTGTTAATTCATCATACAGATGTTTGTAGTCACATATAATAATTTGAATGAATGAATACAAAAATTCATTGAATACATTAGATAACTAAACTTGTAAATATTTAATATTTTTTGTATCAAATTTTATAAATTGATAAATTTTAAATTTAATTTGAAGTATTTAAATTTAAATATAAAATTTAATCTATCAGAAAATGCCTAGTGTATATGTAGTATTTAAGATATTTATTTTATTCGAATGAATTTAATGGCTTTATCTATAAACAGTGAAGATAAATTGAATAAGTATTAGTATAAATATTACCTTGAAAAGTCTAGTAATATTTTATCAGCTTCAGTTGTTGTAATCACTCTTTCTCGGGTAAATCTATGTAACGTAAATGAAATATAAAAGGTTTTAAATTAACCTGTGTTCTAACATTCTGTTATATGAATTTATGTGAAGAAAGTTGTTAAACTAAAAACATTTCAATCCATTAAAGTATTGCTGGACTTTTTAACATGTTTGTACTAATTGGTTTTATTTTTAAAAACAAATGTTAAAATTTATTATTATTATTGTTTTTTAAATTATACTTTTATACAATAAATATTTAAATACTAATTTTAGTTCCACATCATCACAAATTGTCTCTTGAAAATGCTGAAGACCTTACAAATAGTCAAAATGTGGAAGATTGTACAGACGGAATTAAAATGCTTCAAAAAGCAGAATGGTATTGGGGAGATATTACTAGGTAAACTTTTTACTAAAATTTATTTTATAGCATCTATTTAGTTTGAAGTATAAAATTAATGTTTGTTTTCAAATTTGTTTAGGGAAGAAGTTAATGAAAAATTACGTGATATGCCTGATGGAACATTTTTAGTTAGGGACTCTTCCAACAAAGGATCAGGAGAATATACATTAACATTAAGGTAATAAATATTTAATATAATATAATACTTATAAGAGATTAATAAGATTATTCTTTTAAATTTTTGACAGCTAATATTATAATAGTAAATATGCTTATTAAAATTTTTCCTTGATTTACTTATCAAGGTCAGCATATAGTAATATTTATTACAGCAAACAAAATTTATGAAATAAGTTAAGTTTAAAAAAATTATTTATTACAATATTATCAGAAGATTTGGAATATAAATTGAAGTTTAATTTTTAAATACAATATTGTTAATAAAATATATTTGAATCCTCTTAATATTTATTTGCTCTGTAATGAATAAATTAAATTAGTTGATACATTTTGATGAAAACCGACTGTCAGAATATTCTGTTTGAAACATTAAGAAAGCTTTAACAAACTATTAGTTCTGCTTTTTTTTTCTGATGAAACATGCTGATATATTGGCCTTCAGTTTTTCAAGGTTTCCCCTTGCATTATTTTATGTTTTCCTGTATGTTATGTATTCATAGTAATTGTTGTTTATTCTGAATAGTTACTAAAATGATTTTTATAGATTAATTTTTAATTGTAAATTGTCTATTTATTTATATTCATTTTTTAAAATTTATTTTCAGAAAAGGAAATGGTAATAAACTCATTAAAATTTGTCATCGAAATGGAAAATATGGATTTTCTGAACCTTTAAAATTTTATTCTGTGGTGGAATTAATTAATTATTATAGGAATGTATCTCTTGCACAATATAATAGAAGTCTAGATATTAAACTTCTTTACCCACTGTCACGGTTTAATACGGTAAGGGTAAAAATTCATAAAAACTTTAAATACTATAAGTTCATAATACTAAATATGCACTTTAAATTATTTGATAGATGGAAGCCGTTGGGAATCTTTCTGATGTAGAGTTGGTCAGAAATAAGTTAATTAGCATAGATTTAGAATATCAAAAGAAAACAAGACAATATGATCAGTTTTATGAAAATTTCTACAAAGCTTTACAAGAAATTCAAACCAGACAACAAGCATTAGATGTTTTCATTGAAACATTAGCAGTGTTTCAGGAACAATTAGATTATCATAAAGTATTTCAACAAGAAGCTCTTCCACATGAAGTAAAAGTGTAAGTTAATATTATTAATTATTTAGTTATGCTTAAATATTTTAAAATAAAAAATGGTTTATCAATATGGGCTAGTCTTTTACAACTATTGGCTATGTTTCAAAATATTTTGCATACAAAGCATGTACTTTTTTGTATCGCCCAAAGTTTTGAAATGAAGCCAGTAACTTGCAGAACTGTATTTTGTAAAACGTTTATTATGAGAGAATGTAATTATTTAATTTTAATTTTAAATTACCTTTGATTACAAAATATTTAGATATTTGAAATAGAAATACATTGTTAAAATTTCTATAAAATTAACTATAACAAAACTTTAAAAATATTACAATAGCTTGTTTTTGGTTTACTTTAAGATAAAAAGCAAAATGTCATCAAGTCTTTATTAAAATATCAAAATACTTAAATACTTTGAATCATTAAAAACACGAAAGAACCTATTTTTTGACTTTTAAAGAAATATTTTTTTAACTTTAAAACAACAAAATGGTTAGAAAATTATTATATATAATAATTTGTATATGAGCTTGTAAAACATGCATTCTATTATTCATATTAATAATAATATTCTGAAGATAATAATTTTGATATGTATCAAAACTGGATGAATGTTTAATATTATTAACAATATAATATAAATTGATTAACATTAGATTGTGCATATTATATTTGTAGTTTACTATTAACAATAGATGAGGAAATGTAATAAGTAAAATATAATAAAGTAAGTAAGTAATCAAATATTGCAATATATAATTGAATAGATAAGCTTAAACTTACTTCAAAATTTTACTTCAGCTCATATATTTTTGATACTGTTCATAACTGAAATAACAAACAAACTTTTCTATTCAGCATTCAATACATAAATTATTAAAATAATGAAATATAGTGAAAAATAAAACCTCAGAATTAGATTGTGTTATCTAAAATATGATTTAATTTATTTTATATAAATATTTATATAACATTGCCAGTTTGAACAAAGTTCTGTTGAATTTGAGATAATAAATCAGTTTTAAATTTTCAAGAAGCTTCTATGCAGTAGTTGATAAGGCAGTGACAAATTAATTATCTTCTTGCTGTCTAATTTTAAACATAACTTCAAGGAAAGTAGAAATTAAGTTATAAAAGGATTCCTGTTTGAATGACCTATTTTTTTTATATTGCTCAATAATCTACATTTTAAGTTTCAGAAGTCTTCATTAGTATATTAAATCTTTTGTGTCATTTTAATAGAAATTAATAAATAATTAATTATAATTTATTATTCAATTTGCATAAATTGAAAGTTGTGAATATTGAACTAATTATGACATATTATTTTTTTCAGAATTATGTCAAATTTTGAAATGCTTTCTCAAAGATTACATGCCATTCAAGAGAACAAGGTTCAATTAGAAAAAGAATTAAAAGAAAAAGCAGCTTATTGTCATTCCTTAGATAGGGAAATGAATACCTTGAGGAACCAAATAATGCAATTATACAAACAAAGGGAACATTGTCAAATGTAGGTTATCATTCTTTTTATGATAAATAATTTTTTAATTTATAAAATTATGTTTTAAATATTATATTTATATATTTTTTAATTTAGGTGGATGTTAGGTAATGGAGTTAAAGCTGAAAAAATACAAAAAATTTTAAATCCCTCTACAGAAAATAAAGACTTTGTGAGGTAAATATACATATTTTTCTTTAATGCAAAATGTTTTTTTTTTATTTAAAAATTTAAATTAAATTATTAAAAAATAAAATTTTAATTTCTAGTGATGCAATGTCATCTCAAAATGATCTTCCACATAACAATGAATCAACTTGGTTTCTACAAGATTGTTCTAGACAAGAAGCTGAAAAGCTCTTAGCTGGGAAAGCAAATGGGACTTTTCTGATAAGAAACAGTAGAACTGGCCAGTATGCTTTATCCATTGTGTAAGTAGCATCTAAATTTATTTTTAATATCAAAATAATTAGCTTAAATTATACAAATTGAAATAAAAGCATTATTATGTCTAAAATAGTGCATTGTTTTTTCCACAATTTAGAAATTTAAATTTTGGAATGAGCATATAATTGGAATCATCATCATATAAGATGGAAAACAATAGTCAAAGAAAGCATTTATGCATCATTGAGCATAAATTATTATAATGAAGATGCATTGCATTTATGAATTCTATCATTATAACAATAGTTAGGAGTTAGAGAGAAATAAAATAAAAAGTTCACTTAGGTTATTTGATGATAGCTGACCTATTAACAAATCATACTTTATAAATAGGACTCATTGCTACATGATGGTTATTGTTACAATGCTAAGAAAATATATTCTCTTATGCAACACAAATCTTTTTCTCAATCAATCAAATTGGTATTCATAAAAAAGAAAAAGATTAGAATGACATTATATAGGAAATTTTGAATTAGAACAATGAATAGAATCAAGAATATTTAATTTCTGTATTTATATCTTATAATTTTTCTAGGTAGGAATTATTTTCTGTTGAAAAATTTAGTGTCATATTTGATTCATATCTTGGAACTCATTAAAATCAATTAAAATTTAATTTGTTTAGTTTTGAGTTGATTTCCATTTTAATATTTAGTTTCCTGGATTTAAAAATATAATTAAAGGATTTTAATTGATAGATGATACAAGTATTGATTATTGTTTAAACATTATTATTTTTTCATTAATGGTCAGAGGAGGTTTTATGACTTTATTTCACATTAAGTAATTATATTTAAATTTTAGTTAAATATATTGCACAAAAGCAAGAGGCTTTTATAAATTTAATGAACATTTTATTTAAACATTCATTTAATTACATTAAGAATTTTAAAATATCAAATATTTTCAATAGGTACCAAATATTATAAAATGATGAATATTTTTATTATTTTTCTCCAGGGTTGATGGAAAAATTGGTCATTGTTTAATCAATAAAACAGAGAAAGGTTATGGATTTGCAGAACCATTCAACGACCATCCAACATTGAAGAGTTTAGTGCTCCACTATGCTCGGACGTCTTTAGAGGAACATAATAATTCCCTTCGGACAACTTTGGCTTATCCCGTATTCTGGTCTCAAGTTAATCAATATGTAGAACAGACTTGAAATGCCCATAAGTGTAAATTAGGACAAAGATGTATATTTGTGGAATTTTTCACTTGATATATTAGGAATATGAATTCCTTTTGATGATCTCAGGCTACAAGTGACATTAGTGTGATCTGATGTGAAGGTTTGATGCTGAAACCGGCCACGGTTTGAGCACGATGTACAGAAAAACTTTGCCCGACGGAGGTCAACCAATCACTTACCTCCGAGGGACAATTAAGCTGAAAGCACATTACTTTTTAATACATTTCAAACAAAATCTGTGATTTGTTGATTATTTGTGTGCATGTGTTGTTTAAGAAATGAATCCATCCTTATATCCCGTTACACAAGCTGAAATTGTGACATACCAATTGCATATTTTCCCACCAAATCAAGCAGCTGCGGTTTTTGTATTTACAGTTTGATTAATATAAAATTATCTTGTCATAGAGAGATATACTATATATAAAATTATAAATAGCATTGTAACTGTGATATTATATATAACTTACAAAACAAATTTATCTCTTGAATTATGCATACAGTTATCTTTACTAAGATACCCAAATATGAAATATTGTACAGCATATTATTAAAAGAGTACCTGATACCAGATTAAGTACAGCATTGTTAAAGAATAGACGAGTCTTTACAAGGCAAAATTTTTTTCTATGGAAGTTCTCTTTATAATATTTACAAGTCTATCTTGAAAATTTTCAAAGTATTTACATAACATATATGTTATAATAGATTAAAGTTAATACCAATCAATTCTCAATTAATATTTAAGACGCTAATTTTTTGTTTTTTAATTTTTTTCTTTTTGATAAAATATGACTGGTTGCATAAATATAGGACATAGCTATGTAAATATATGTAGCAAAGCCATATGTTAAACATCAAATTGAAGTTTTGGACTATTTTGTTGTAATTGTGCACTGTCTGTATCTTTTTCTATCATCAATACTTCTGCCTTTAATAAATTTAAAAAAAAAGATAAAAATGGAAAATGTTGGAACATTGCAGTAAAATGTGTGCAGAGAGAAAGAAATAAAAACGTTGTCATAGAAAGAATTGATATTCGTTATTGATTGTTTCACTTTTTTAAATTAAATTTTACACTGTTTTAGATAAACATATGAAATTTTAATTACATTAATTATTAAAATGATTTTACATATATAGGCCTATATGTTAATATGTTTAATTATAAATTACGCTAATAATTTGAAATTTAAAATACAATTATGAAAATAAGTGAATGATTTGAAGTTTTATGAGGGCTTTTTAATTCTTAAAAATTAATTACAACTTTATAAATCTGAAAATTTCATTTTATAAAATTTATATATATATAATATAAAACATTAATTTTTAAAAATAATTAATATAATTTATTTTAATTAAACAATTTTTCAATTTAATATAAAAAATAAGATTAAAGATTTATATAATTTTAGAAATGAATTAATTTATGATAAATATTCTAACCTCAATCCAAATTTAACAAATTAAGACATATCTTGCTACTAAGATTTGTATAGAGTATTTATTTCTTATGAAGTTATACTTCCAATATTTAATTGCTTCATATGGGTGGTATAACGCATAGCTTAGGATGTATGTAGGAAAGCCGAAACCAAACAATACAAGGATCACATTAGTCCAGTAATTATCACATTTTGTGATAATTACTGGACTAATGTGATCCTTGTACCAAGTAAACTGTATTACACTACTGTATGAGTCTTTAGACGGGCGGGATGCCGCGACTCTGACACACCAATGGGACTTTCAAGCCTCAGACGTATAAATACGATTAAAGATTCATATAATTTGATTTTGTTCTCTGTGGATAATTTTAGAAATTAACTAATTTATGGATAATTTATAACCAATTTAATTATTATCAATTCAGAGATGATAACATTATAACAGGCAGTATTTATATACTATTGAATAAAATACTAAAAAAAATTAATTCATACAAGATCTTTTAATATATAAATACTCTAATTCATAGAAATTTTTAAACAAAAACTGTTTAACAATTTTTAAAAATAGGATTAATTAAACAAATTCACATTGGATAAATAAATAAATAATATATATATATTATATATATATATATATGTTGTTTGGGGTTAGTCGATGAGATCTGAAGGATTGATTGTATCGAAGAAAGCAATGTTATTGAAAGGCAATGGCCGAAAATTCCAATATTTTGTCAATTTAGAAATACACCAGGGTAATCTCAATTCGCTCGGAGATTTTTATAAAAATAGACTTTTGATAAATTCTATAGTACCTGTGAACGTAGTCATTGTTGAAGTTCTATCACAATACCAACAAAAATAACCCGTAAGATATCAACAAAGAAGACCTTGCTATTTTTATTCTACCTATGAAAAACCTAGACAACTCTATTCGATTCAATATTTCTCGCAAATATGACCGTATAGATTAGCCACACATCTGTAAACATTCATGTTATGAGTAGCTTGTGTCATCATCGATTTCGACTTCTCCGCATTCATTTAAAGTTATGCGTACTGCCTTCCATTAGAGTAATTAGGTAATTCGACTTGGATACGTTAATGTAATTTATCTTAAATTTAAAATAGGTTTTTAAAGAATAAATCATTATATATCTGACGACAAATATATTATACCGATGTATAATTACTTTAATGGTTTGAATCAATTATAAACTACTGTTTTGGTAGCAAATATCAGAAAATTGGGGAAAGAATTTGTTAAATCTTCAAGTTTGTTTCTTAAATATTTTTAACAATCTCTAAACTGGAATTGATTTTACTGGTGTCTTATATCCTGGCAAACTAATAATATTACTTCTTTTATAGTTTTTATTGCTTATAAACACGTGCAGATACTAATAAATATTGCTTGTAAGTTGTATATAAAGCAATAAAAACATTAAAGAAATAAATACAGTTTTTATGTTTAGTTAAATATAGCCTTGTCAATATTTAAAATTAGTCAAAATATTTTATATATAGTTTAAAAACAAAGTTTTAAATTTGAATTTTATTTTGGAAATTTAGTAATACACAGTCAAACCTCTGAACAAACTCCACTGATGAAAGGTAAAAATGATCTTTTATAATGAAAAAATTAATCTATACGATATCATCATAAATGTCGGCATTAAAAAGGCAAGATATTTAAACATTTTATGAATTTCTTTTTTATTTTCAACTGAAGATAGAACTACTCTTCAACTGATAAAATGTATTGATCCAGATCTGTGTTTACGTTTATCAAACTGAATTTATATGATTATTTACTTGTTCATGCTTTTTTAATTAAAGAAAGTCAATATAAATTCATACTTAAGAATAAATTTTTCAACTTAATTATTCATTTATGCACAAAAGTTCTTTAGAAATCAAAATTAGTTAATAGATAAACACGTATACACTTGATACGAATGATTATTAATCTGTAGATAAATACAACCTTCAAACAAGGTTAGATAATCGTTTGTTTACATAAAATCATTAAAAATTATCTGAAATCGGTAGGATGAATATAATATAAAAGTAAAATTTAATCATTTCCAGATTAAGATCAAATATTTTTATAAATTGCAAATGATAGAAATATGTATCAATAGATTCTATTCATAAATAAATCAAAGAATTTGAATCTACAAATCAATCTTTCCCTCTCCCCTAGTAGCTGTCTTGAAATTGGTACCTGACCTTGCAATGGAATGGAACAATATGAAAAATAAGAATAATTTTGTTAGTAGACATACTTCCAAGGCCTATTTAAATTTTTCGTAACGAGATAGAACATCCTAAATAACTAGAGACCTGCATAGAAGAGAAATTCCAAAAAAAAACTATCTTTTTTAGTGGAGAGAGAATTTAAAATAAAGTATGGTCCGAGATTGATTCTAAAATGGATATAGCAATTTTAGCGAAGATATGTGTCGTTGAAAACATGCAGGACATTGACACCAACGTTTGTCCGATGCAGACAGACAGCGATGAAAGAAGCTGCCTGTTAACACAGAGAAATAACCGATTAAAACTTCTTTATTAACAGACTAGACTCCATCTAAATGCAAATATGAAACCTTGTGCAAATGTACACATTTAATCAGTGCTTTTATTGGGGAAAAAAAGGTGGTGGAACGCTCATCTCATTACTAAAAATATATTACAAATATATTACATTACTTTTATTAATCGTATTTAAAACAAATGTTTATAATATATTCCAAAGTTTTGTCCAGTTTTCGTCTAACAAATCTTCTCGACTTCTTTTTTTATTGTTAGTATCTGTGGCCGAATTACGTCCTCCGAGTAACCAGAGATCAACGTATTTTGAAGGATCGAAAAGTCTCAGAGGCGGTCCGACAAGTTCGATGAATAAAAGTGCCGAAATTGTCTTGGTCTTTAACAAAGCTCTTGTTGGGGTGGCAATTAGGTTCATCTGCGAAAACCCGCGTTCACACTCACTTGAAGACATTGAAGTAAGGAATCAAATACTCCTTCTGCCGTTACTTTTTCAAGTTCTACCCAGTCCAAAA
Organism: Centruroides vittatus; assembly: GCF_030686945.1. NCBI lineage: Eukaryota > Metazoa > Arthropoda > Arachnida > Scorpiones > Buthidae > Centruroides > Centruroides vittatus. The sequence goes on from NW_027122644.1 coordinate 1,403,160, forward strand.
ACAAATTTATCGGTGAATTCATTCTAACACCTTCGATACAACTTCGGACATATACTCTGAGGGTACTTTTTTTGCTTATTGTGGTTGATTCATCAATTATCAATGAAATTTTATTCTTGAATTCAACAATTTTTAACCACATTTTCTTTCATTTCTTCACTTATATGATTAACAATGTTAATACACGCATTTGTAGAATGAAGAATACGACCCATTTCAACTCCGCCGAGTTCTTGCAAATCAATTTGTTTCAAAATGATGGAATGATTGATTTTCCTTTGCTATTTTATAAGCAGTTCGAAAAATTTTTTCAGTTATTATTTTTTCATGAGATAATGACTTTACAAAAACATTCTCAAGCGTCATTTTTTTTTTGCTTTCAGCAATTATTTCTAATGCTGCTTTATGTGAAGCAGATTCTTTGTGATTAAAAATTTTTTTCGAAGTGACGCCAACTGTTGGTTTCTATCTTTGCCGGAATATATTATCTCGTTGTTGGCCCATTCTTTGCTAACATTCATTCCCATTTTCGCTTCAACTCCAAGAGTCTAACTTTTCTACAAGGTGTACAGCCAAGTTTCATTTTGCAAACACAAAGCCATTCATTTTTCAAGTAAAAATCATTTTTTTGTTTATATGTCCAGCAGTCTGGCCAGTCATTTGTAGTTTGGCATTGCTTCTCAACATCATATTCAGAAATATTAACAGGCGTCGTTATTTTTATGTGTTCTGTGATTTTGTCTGTCTGTTGATATTCTGGCCTTTTTATTAGCAGGCCCGGTGGTTGAAAAGTAATTAGTGATTTTTTTGTCATTTTTAAATACGGGGTCACAGGTTTACGCTAAAAATTAAATAAATAAATAAATAAATAAATAAATAAATAAATATATATATATATTATATATATATATATATATTTATTTATTTATTTATTTATTTATTTATTTAATTTTTAGCGTAAACCTGTGACCCCGTATTTAAAAATGACAAAAAAAAAAAAATATATATATATATATATATATTTAATTTTTTTTATTTCTTTATGGTTTTAATTTCTTTATGGTGAAAAATCGTTGGAAGAAAATATATATATATTATATATATATATATATTTCCTCCAACGATTTTTCACCATAAAGAAATTATTTACCTTTCGCAAATTTTCAAATTTTTCAAATTTATTCACTGTACATACACCCTCACGACTCAGTTGTGCAATGAAATATAGAACAGTTGAAATGACAATCACCAGTCGCAAGTAGCACTGCAATTTCTGCATTGCCACCAAATCATGACACGACCAAACACGAGCCGAGCAGTATGTCACAGTCACCACAAACTAAGTTTGCAGTACGCATGCATCGTACACAAGATTTGGCACACAAGCAGGAGCAGGACCGTCTTAATAATTTTGTCGCCGATCTTCTATGCTCTACAGAGCGATTCAACGCGGACCAAACATCAAATTTTCAAAAATTCTCTTAAACTTTTAAAATATATCGAAAAAAGGTGGTGGAACTCCGTTCCATTGCGTTCTATGACCAAAAAAAAGCACTGCATTTAATGCAGCTTATTCAGCTTTCTTTTTTTTTAAGTTAAAAATCAATTGAATTTATATAGATTTTATATTTTAATTTTTAAAATAATACATAGATTAATATTTAATTATAAAGAATTGGTAAACTTTTTTAAAAGATTATTTTGTTTTTATTAAGATTTTCTTCGATAAAGTTGATATGAAATTACAAACACTAAGGGCAGAAAGTATTTTGATTTTCATACGAGGAATTAGAATTAGATTCTTGTATGCAGAATTTTATATTATTCTGTAGAATTTAAAATTAATTTTTTTTTTACAATTTCTAATAAATTATAAGATTATATGCAATAAAGAAACTTGCTTTACGTTTATTAAAATTTAAAATTATAATTTAAAGTCCTTACAAATGGTTAGTGATTAATTAAAATGCAATGAATTTCGAAATATGCAAATTGTCTGTGTAGAAAATAAAACATTGAAGATGTCTTGCATTATTTGTTGAAGATATTTTGCATTGAAGGCGTATGTTGTAAGGAGTTTTACTATATGAAACTTTTCATATGATAATTTTCTTTTTGTTTATTCATATGTTCCATATATTTAATCAAAATATTATACAATGTTTCTAAAAATTTTGAATGTTAATTTTTGTCATTTCTTATCATAAAATTTGTTATTTAGAGATGAACCTGATATTCATTTAAAAAAATTATTAGAACTTTGTGCTTATATAGCTAAATAATTTTTGATGTAAGCAAGTAAGAAACTGTACTATAGTGACACAGATCCTGTAACTAAAGTGTACACAGATCCTGTAACTAAATTAGAACATTTAATCTTTCCAATAACTTAAATTTTATGGGAAAATTTAAAACATTAAAAATTAGAGAATATCATCGTATTTCTAGCATTTTTATGTATTATAAAGGTCAGGCCAGATGGATGGAATCCAGAGAACCGTTTTATCCGGTTCCAAACAAAAATAGTCTGAAAATTGAATCTTATACGTAAAAAATATAATAGGAAAGTGATATAAATTAAAGTTTTTTTTAAAATTAATAATGTAATATTTATTTTATTAATTTTGTTTGTATATTTTTATAGCTTTAAAAAAAAGGCCAGGACTTATGTTCAGCATTTTTGAATGGCATTTTGTAAAGGCGATCTCTTGCCTTTACAAGAATTACTACATGTTTGTCAGGCTCAAACATTATAAATTATTCTCATAGAAATATCACAGACCTTATGTATCATTTGTAATTCTATAAGAAAATCCACAGAAAACAAAATTGCAATCTATTTCATACATAATTGTTGCGTAGATTATAAATATTTATTATATTTTTCGATTTACAGGTATTACCGTGCCCATCGCGAGTTCAACTAGACCGATAGGTCATCGGATGGCGAGACAAGAGGCCCAACATATGCCGTTCAATATTAACTTACTCGTAAAAATTTCCTATTTCCTATTTCCGGACACTAGAATAGAAACCTAGAGCTTTTATAATCTCGGCCTTCTGCCTATCACATCAACATATCAAAACAACACTGTTATATCTTTATAAATATATTACTACTTTTTTTTTTTTTGTAACTCTTTCCACCCAGTGGGCACTAAGAGGGCCTCTTACAGCAAGCCCATTATGGGTTCGGCCAGGCCCACAATGGGGCGGCCGGGTGGTGAGGGACGGGGACCGACATATCCGGACGGACCACCCCCCGAAAAATTCCTGGAGATTGTTCGACCCGTCCGGATTCGATCCCGGGTCCCCCAGGGCAGGAAGCTGCTAACCTTGACCGCTCGGCCATCCGGCCGCTAATATATTACTACTTTATTGATCATAATAAGATTTTTTTCATTAATGCCTTAACCGTTTGGCCATCCGGCTGGATAATAAATTTTTTAAAACTCTCTCCGCCCTGTAGACACTAAGAGGGCCGTCTTCTTATTGTTTTTAGCACGTCCACTATGGATTTGGCCAGATTTGCAATGAGGCGATCAAATGGTGAGGACGGGGGACCGACATATCCGGACGGGCTACCCCCGAAAAATTCCTGGAAATTTTTCGACCCGATCGGATTGGATCCCAAGACCCCCAAAGCGGTAGATTGCCCCCTTAAATGCTCGGCCTCCGGCCGTTCTATATTAGATATAAAATATCGTATGTCATTTTCTATAAATAAATAAATCAAAAATCGAATTTTCAAACTTCAATAAACCAAATTATTTACAATAAAATTTTAAATAATTTATTATTCTAAATTAAAATGCGAAAAGAATATAATATATGTTTCATGAAATTAGTTTAATTTTTAAAATTTCAGTCAGTTGGCAACACTGAGCATTTACATATGGCGGCTCCCAGCTTTTTAAAATTTCGTCGTGTTTTTAATCGAAGCATTTCAAAGTTTTATTAGAATTATGATTTAATTATAAGCATTAACAGAACCAAAAATGATATTTACCTCTGCATTACGGTGTAAACGTAAGAGTTATAATTAAGTGTCGGTTATTAAATTTATTCATTCGTATTTTCGAAATTTAGTAATTATTTTTATTTTTATGTTCAGACAGCTTAAATTTATTACAGAGAATATTTCAAAATTCAAAAAATAAAATTTCCAAACGTCCTCAGCAAATATTTGATTATTTTCTGGTTACTGACTTTGAAGCCACGTGTAATGAAAAGAGAAACGTATTAAAACCACAGGTATTTGTATGTTTATTAGTAAATTATTAATTTATGTTTTATAAGTTTATATTATTAAAAAATCGAATATTATTTTGATACTATTATATTGTAATAGTACCAAAGTAAATAAATTAAAAATAATAATAGGATAAACCTTCGCTGTTACTCTCGGCGGCTTGATTTGAGTTTCCGAACAAGACAGTTGGGACCGTAATGGAGTTGTAGAGCATACCCGTACAAGCAAAAAGGTCAAAGGAACTGTACTGCTACATGTGGTCTTTCGCAACATGTAGCCTCTGAAATCGGCCTACTTCCTGGATGTGCATGATCAGACATCATACTGCATGCTCTGCTAAGATTGTCGTGTTCAATTATTAGCCCGTGTGACTATCCACAAGTTTCCAGAATGTCATTCTGTAGGTCTGCAATTTTTAGGTTTTTGTTGGCAATGCATCTTATAAAACCAGTTCAGATATTGTGCAGTGATTGGCTGCCATAGTAGCCAGGGAATTCTTTATAAGTGGTTTGAAGCTGTATGCGATACACACAAAAACAAATTGTTCGTGTATTCAATCGTTTCAGTTACATTCATTTCCACATGCTGAAAATTTAAGAAGAGAATGGGTAACCAGCCATGCATGTACTGTACATCCAGCTATGTATATAACTTTGCTATCATTAGACACAGAAGTCTCATGGCTGCATTCAGCAGTATCAACAGTTGTAACTGAGCAAAGGTGTTTCAATTGGTAGCTGTTATGTAGTTACATCTGCTGAATGATGAGTCATATATGTGTTGGAACAGGAAGCAGCCATAGTTAGTCACTTGCAGTTAGCGATAGATAGCATAAATGAAAGACGCTACTAAATGTGATGCGAAAATGCCAAACATGTTCCAAAACAGCGCTACTGTACAGGGCGTTCAGCAGAAAAATACTCAACAGATCTGGAACTGTTGAGTCTGTTGAATGCAGTCAATGATTACTTGCAGATAGGATTTGTGATGGCTCTACATTTGTCGTGAAGACACAAACGTTTTGTGACAATTTATAAATTAAAATTTTACCTACTTTACCACTTGAAAAATAATTATAAGACTCCTATAATTAATCATTTCTTGGTAATCATAAGTTTTACTTTTAATAAGGTAAGCTATTCAAATATAGCTGGATATTCCAAAGGTGGCCATTCTCTCGTGTTATTATTCCATGATTTTATAGTACTAATTGATGAAAACAACTGTCCATCTGAAAATAAATTAGAAGATACAAGTTTGAAGAGGAAACTATACAAAAATCCAAAAACTTTGCAGTAGACTTAATTTTATGATATTCTGTGAATATTTTGGACTAATTTATGAATTAAACTGCAATATAAATATTTCCTGATAGATAATAACAGAAGAATATTAGTAAAATTATAGAAGCAATTTTGCTAATTATTTTCTAGAGAAAAAAATTTAAAAAATAGGATTTAGTTTTCTTAATTTTACTTTAAATTTTTCAGTTTTAAGATATTTCCCCACCATGCAAGTAGCATGCTTTTTTTTTTATTAGAAAAAATTTAAACTAAAAATTTAAAACCATTAATAAAATAATGTATAAGATAAAAATTACTTCGAATAAACTCCTATCTTAAAACCGATGGAGTCGGATAAAATCATTCTTTTTCTTATTTGTACTATATATGTTAGTACACGGAAAATTAATCTCCACTCTTTTCTGACGTACGGAGGCTAGAAATTTCACAGTACTCTAATCTGTTTACTTAAAAACAAACCCAAATAAAATTAAAAATTGTAAGGCAAACAGGTAAATCTTGAGAGAGAAAAAATTTTTTTATTATTCATATTATATTACCCATCTTTATCGATTTCTTCAACTGTAGTGTTCTCGGAGTTGTTTCTTCACGTAAATGGCACCTGAAGAACTGCACATCCTTCACATATCTCTCTCGTTGTTCCTGTAATGCCCTTAACTTTGCCTCTAGATCCATCCTTCTTAAAAATTGTATATTAATAAAATAATGTAAAAGATAAAAATTACTTCAAAAAAACTCTTATCTTAAAACCAATGGAGTCGGATAAAATCATTTTTTTCTTATTTGTACACTATATGTTAGTACACGGAAAATTAATCTCCACTCAAAATTTCCATGTACTAACATATATAGTACAAATAAGAAAAAGAATTTAAATCCAATTGAAACTACTCTCTTTATAATTTAAAATATAAAACTTTTTATCAATTACTAACAAAGTGGTCATTTTGAACAAATTTCTATTAGTTATTTCAAAATCAATTATATTCTCAATCTGAAGTTCCATAGGTTCTTGCAGTATCTAAATTGTAGCCAAACATTGAGAAGATGCCAAAATAAATAATTTTGATTCTTTTTTTTTATATATTTTTTTAATGATATAACATCATAAACTTAGTTATATTAAGTAAACATAAAAAGTTTTTTGATTTTGAAGCCTGAAAGGTGATTTGGAAAAATATAATTTATTAAAATGAATAATTTTCATATGCATTTGCCTTAATTGAATTATTTTGATCTTGTTGTTTATGGTGTCACTCAAAACCACACACTGTTTGGAGCAATCTAAAAAACAAGCAGTGCTTTGACAACTCTTGAATCTGTTCATAAGATCACACTTGTGTTCAGTTATGAAAATGAGTTTCCTTCAAACTGATATTACCATGATGCCAACAGTCAAGTGTCAAAACTCATCTGTTGTAATGTAAAGAAGATAGAACACTTACTTGCGACTCTGGCAGTAAGATTTGAGTGTTTTTTTTTTATCAAGGTTAAAGTCATATAATTATAAATAAACATATCTTACTATAGATAACAGGATTATAAGTCATGATTTTTCACTTGTGTGAATAAATTTAGGTAAACTTGTGCAAAAAGAAACAAATTATTTCATCCTTTAAAAAAATGTTTCATTAAGAAATCAAATTTTAACTTTCAATAGTTAAAATTCTGGATTTCTTTTCATTAGAGTGAAATAAAAATGCATAAACTATACATAAATTTCTAATTAAATATACTTTAATAAAAATTGGCTATTCATTTATTATATTAAAAAAAAATAGTAAATTATGAACAAATTAGAAATACAGATCACTAACTCGTTGTTTTAAAATTTATTTATTGCTTTAAATATGACAAAAATTGCATGATTTTACTTAACATTTGTATTGCCATTTTATAATTCATAAAAATTCCACTTATTGTTTCTACAAACAGCTGAAGAAATGTTATAAATTGCTAGTATATATTATAAATTTAAAAATTCTATTTGACCACTGAATGTGAATTGCTTCTATTATATATAATAAATATTTTAAAAATATTGTTATATACTTTGAATAGATTTAGAAAATAAACTTCTTTATAAAAGAAAGCTTTCAGCATTCATATTTAAAGGTTTCAATTAAACACATTTCCAGAATTTTAATTTCACATTTAAATTGATATGTTATCTTGGGATGTTTTATTTTTTTATACAAAATTGAACAAAGAAGAAAATTTTGTAAATTTTATTTTTATATATTATCAGATATGTGAAAAAATTAATAAATTCATTAATAGTTAACCTTTATATAAATTTAAGAAGTTAACTAAGCTTTTTTTTTTTTTTTAATATTTTTCTCATCAGATAAACTACAAATGTTTATTTGTGCAATAATTTTTAATTTACATAAAATGGATTTGACTCTTCAGTTTTCTTACTTATGCCCTATTAAGATGTTAAATATTTAATAAGACAATATTTGAACAAAGTTTAAATAATATAATTAATATATAACTTACATTAATTTATTTCCTATAGCTGACTTAGAGATTCAGCATCTGTTATGCCTTCTATTTCCAAGTGGCATTCTTATCAGTAAGAATAGGTTTACATTTAGTTACAAAATGTATTAAGTTAATTTTTCCATTTTATGATAATTTAAATTGTTTTATTAATATATTAATTATACTATTACTTTTATTGATGATATAGATATTGATTCAAAATTATAAAAATTACAATCTAAAATAACAATGTGCTTTTTTCAGGAAATTATTGAATTTCCTGTTTTGAAAGTAGATGGAAAAAACTTTGAAATTCAGTCTGTATTCCATGAATATGTTCAGCCTGTTGTACATAAGGAATTACATCCATTTTGCATTGAAGTAAGTAATAAAATAATAGAAAGATCTCTATTCTACTCTCTATTAATGTATTATTATGTTTTTAACATGGATACATATATATATAAAATCCATCTACAAAATTAAATTTATTATATATTGTACTATTACAAACTAGTAATTATATGATACAGAATAAGAATTTTCTAGAATTATTTTATTTCATAGATTATTTATATTTCATTCTGAAAGTTTGTAAATTATGATCTACATAGTTGAATTTTTTTTATTAAAAATAGTTTTTAATTAAACATTTATGTTTTAACAGAAATTGAAGAAAAATATATAACTTCAACATACACTTAGACTCATTGAATATTATACAACATATACACTTTATTGCTGAGAATCATTTTTACTACTTTAACTAATGTTTTCAACCTGATCAACAGGCCATTGTATGTATTTACTATTATTATCATGTTATTATTAACAGGCCATCATCACATTATCAGTTTACAGGAACGTTTACAATCATTCTATAATCGAATCAATATGCAATAAAAAATTCAAATTTAAAACAGTTTGAACATTTGGTTAAACATCAAAATATAAATAATATAACTAATCCATTAAATACATAAACTGAATGAATCAAAATAAAGAGAGTAAAACAAAATAAAATAAAATACAAATATAATAACATAAGATATAAAATTACATTGACCACACGCTATGCATCAGATTTTACTAGCCATTATTGATCATATATTTCCATGCCATTGGTAAGCCTGTGGCATCCTTGTAGTTTAAACATTTGCCAGTCAGGCTGGATTTATAAATTTTGAACTTTTCCGAACTTAATGTCAGAGTTGGTAAATGCACTGGTGTAACAATTCTGGCATCAGCCCATTCAACTACTGAACCATCTGTTTGTGCCACTCTGGATAGTGCTGTAGAATAGTGTCCCTTGCTTATGTCATACATTGCTTCTTAAGCTTTTTATCAAGGTTTCTGGTGGCTCCACCCACATACTCTTTGTTCAAACCTAATTGATCATTTTCATATGGCACTGATCCTAGCAAAAGGAAAATGAAGAAAGATATGAACAACAAGGTGACTAAGTTCACATACAACAGAAACATGTCAAATATTATGAAAGAAATTGCAGATTACAAGAACACAAGATTACTATACAAAAGGGCTCCCACAGTATATAACTTGCTTAGGAATGACAAGGATATGATCAAGAAGAAACAACAATCTGGAGTATACAAGATACCATATAAAAATGATCAATTAGGTTTGAACAAACAGTATGTGTATGTCATCACCAGAACCTCAACAAAAGGCTTAAGGAGCACATGTACGATATAAGCAAGGGACACTATTCTACAGCACTATCCAGGATGGTGCAAACAGATGGTTCATAGTTGAATAGGCTGATTCCAGAATTGTTACACCGGTGCATTCACTAACTCTGACTTTAAGTTTTGAAAAGTTTAAAATTTATAAATCCAACCTGACTTAATGAACAGTTCAGTTAATGAACAAATCGAATAACGAACAATTTCGCAAAAGATTTTTGTGTTCAAACAACGAACACCTCACAGAACAAACATGAGAAGAAGTGACATAAAATAATGAATATCGATTGGTCTTCCCTTGTCTTCAGGCAACAATTCAAAACTTTTTGGAGTGCAGAAGAGATTGACATTGACACTCAACCCAGTATATACTGATCAGATAGTATTCCTCCAAACTTTGAAACTCTCCCTTGTAATTCCAGCCTTTTATTTTTCTGACAGAAACAATTCTTTTATAGTATTTGCAAGACTCAGGTGGGCACTCGTTGAGTTTTGCGTCTGTTTTTATTTTCGAAAGGTGAGAGTATAATAGCAAAGGTAAAGATTGGGCAGAAAATGTCTGAAGTTGCTGGGCAGTATGGCTTGAACAGGTCTATAGTAGGCCACAGTTCAATCTTATCTAAGAAAGATACTGTATAATCAAGAAGACTCAAACAGCTGAAGGAGTAACAAAAATCACATCTGAGAAATAAAGAACATTGAAGAGCTCATAATAGAACCCAAAACTGATTTGACAACAGAAGAATGCCAAGAATTCTTGAACGAAAAACACCAAGAAACTCAGCAAGATATGTTTTCTTCTGAAAAAGACAATTGATATCGACATCTGCTATTAAAAATCTTTTGAAGTGGGAGGATGTTAGAACAACTATCTTAGAATGGCATCCAAATCAGGTTGAGGTTAATAGGCTTAGGGATCTCTGCAATTAAAATGCTATTAATTACTTCTGAAAAATCCTGAAAAAGTGAGAAACACAATTGACAATAGACAGATTCTTTAATCTCCACGAATGGAAAAAACATGACTTATAAAAATGTAAGTCTGTGTATATATGTATTTTTATTATTACATATAAATAAACATAGTAAGAAAGTATATATTTTTTATATATTGATTTGCCTGATCTTCAAATCTATTGTCCATCAAACATTTGTGGGACTGGATGGGATGCCAGCTTTGACTATATGTGAGGGATCTGAAGTGGCAGTTGCAGCATCTTTGGATAAATTTGTCTTAGGATATTATACATGTGTTATTCTAAGATAAATTCTTGCATGCTAAACCATATTGTCATGTTTCCAGAGAAAAGGAGGTCCTACAATGTGTTTCCCTGAAAATAAGACCTAGTAGAGATTTTGCTGAATTGCTAAATATAAGGCCTCCTCCAAAAGTAAGACCTAGCAAACTTTTCATTTGGAAGCATGCTCGCCGAACAGGACACCAGAACATGCAGCTGTGATTCTTTTTAGCCCGCTGCCGTTGTCCCCTACTTTCACTGTCCGTTGCAGAGCAGCTGCATGCAGGACATGAAGACCATCACCTACCGCCAACCCCGATGTTCCCTTCCGCAGCCGTCACTTGTAAATGTGCAGGCAAGGCATCGAGAGGCCCATTGCCTGCCACCATACCATATGCTGTCCCTGCTGTGCTGTACAAGTGTGCCGTAGTGTGCTCCCCTTGGTGGCCAGAATCCGCCATACCATATGAAAAATAAGACATCCCTTGAAAATAAGACCTAGCACATCTTTGGGAGCAAAAATTAATATAAGACACTGTCTTATTTTCGGGGAAACGGGGCACTAAAGGTTTTTTTAAAATATACTGTTATTTCAATGAAAACTGTTTTTTTTTGTAATCATTAATATGATTAACATTGTCATTATATTTGCACTAACAATTTCATTAGATACTAATATCTTTTTGGTACAAACTTTTTTATCAATGAGAATACAGTAGACCCCCCATAAGACGGATTCATATAACACAGCAGAAAAATTGCAATCGTGTTCATATAACATGCTAAAAGAGGCTCGTATAACACGGTAAAAGAATGAGACAGATTGTCATGGCCGACTTGTGCCTCGACAGGATTGGTTGAATCTGGACCAATAAATGGACATTGCACAAACCGTTGAGTTTAAATGAGCAGCAGACCTACTAAAAAACATTTATTATTCAACGGCCATAAAAATTATATTTCTATTAATGATGTCTCAAAGTTCAGCGAATTTTTTGCAGAAAGAATAACTTATCAGGAAACGTGCCCACTGTTTGATGAGCCGCTCCATGACGAAAACAAGCTTAAGCATGGCGTATATGAATGGTGCACACTTGGTAAGTATTCCTACAATTTTTTGTTTATAGCATAGTTTATGCGCTATAAACAAAAAATTGATTATTCCGAAAAAATTTAAAATTAGGTTATTCCCAAAAAATTTAAAATTAGATTATTCCCAAAAAATTATATGTGTTTTGGAAATGGTTGAGTCAAATTAGTCTAGAATCAATTAATTTTATGGAAGAAAACCTTTCAAACAGCCTTACCCCCTAAACTACACAAGTGCCGGGCTGTGAACGGCTCATGTATTTGTAGAATCTAAGTGACTCGTACAACACGGAATTCACATAACATGGAATGTATATACCGTGTTATAGGGGGTCTACTGTATTTTAAGTCTTTAAAATAGAAACGAAAAGTAAAAATTATACTTTTTATTTTTATAATATTTTATCAATAGTTAATTTTGTTTATTTATAAATTCTAATGATTAAGATTAGAAAATTCTGAATATATTCACATACTAGAATATATTTCATAATAATGAAAATTGTACAACTATTGGAAATATGCAATTGTTTGAGTGTTAAGTTGAAGAAAGAAGGTACTTTGAAAATTTTTATCAAATGATTAGACTTTATCTACAAATTGAAGTTTAAGTGTTTCAATATCAAAAATTTATTATAACATTTAAAATACAGTCAAGTCTGCATAAGTCATCACCCAGATAACTTGACACCGTAGGTTAAGTAGTCAGTTTTCTGTGGTCCCGGCCGACTTACATAGGCATTAATGTTATTAATGTTAAAAAACTCAGTTTACTCGACATCATTTAACTTGTCACCACCGGATAAATCAACATAGTCGACTTATCAGACATCTAAAAAGTGTGACACACTTTTTAGATGTCTGATAAGTCGACTCCCCTCCTGAAAAAATGAGTTCACACTGTACAATAAGCTGTGTGGTGTGAACTCATTTTTCAGGGGAGAGTCGACTTATCAGAATTCTAAAAAGTCTGAAACAAAAAGTATGTTGATTTATCCAGTGGTGACAAGTTAAATGATGTTGAGTAAACCGAGTTTTTTAACATTAATAACATTAATGCCTATGTAAGTCGGCCGGGACCACAAAAAACTGACTACGTAAATGAGTGTCAAGTTATCCGGGTGACTACTTATGCAGACTCGGCTGCAATAATAATTTAAAATATTTAACTATTCTAACATTTTATTATTTTAAAAATTTTTGGATAAATTATATGCTGGTAACACATTTATTCTTTTCAATAGCTAACTGGAATAATTCAAGATATGGTAGATGGGCAACCTCATTTTGATGAGATTTTAAAAGTAAGTTATTGAGAGATTATCCTTAGCATATATGTAACTTTGAATATTGGAAGTATAATTTTAACTATAGCAGTCCAGTTTTTTGTGAAACAATAAACAAATTAAATTAGCTTTAATTTTTCTATGAAAAATGTTAAAAAATTTTAAATTTTATAAAAATCAACAATTAATAATGCAACTAATAAAATATTTTGAACTATTATAATTATATCTTTCATATCTGTAACAACAATATTTACTTTCTAATAAGCAACTCCTTATTAAGATAAATTTATTTTTTTAGACTAGTGCAGAGAAATTCTTACTTATATATAAATATCAGTTTAGTGATTAAAAAATAATAATGGCAAATTGACTAGTGACTCAGTTCAGCCATTCCATTCCTCATTATCTACTGATGCATTATTTTTGTATGTATTTTTAAGATTGCTTCTGACAATTTTGTGTAAATGCTATTCTGGAGCTTCATATAGAAAGGAAGAGAAGACGAGTCCAAACACTATTCATAATTTCTTTTTATTTAAATAAAAACCATTTAAACATTTAATTGCAAAGAAAAATAATAAAAATTTAGGTTTAGTAGCGTCATCTTTTTATTTTATCCTTTTGTAATTTTTGTAGATTTTATGACCTGTTATCTTTTAAGTGAGAGAACGTTTTCCAAATGAATCCTGTTTTTTTTTTTTTTTTTTTTTGTTTAACTATATTCCCTAATTAGTGAGGATTCAATTAGTCAATTAGTATAGTAATTTTCTGGAATGAATTAACAGAACTTACTAAGGTATTTCTGTATATACTGGATGATATCAGTTCAACTGCTAAGTAGACAGAGTGCTTACGTTTTATCTTTACAAAATTAATATTGGATTGTATTTTTGTTTAATTACTGTAATGTGTTTTAATTTTCCTTAATTTTTTTAATCACAAATTTAATGTTTATTTTTATGAATTTGTAGTACTGAGTTCTGATGTTTAAAAAAGTTTTTTGTTCAAAAGAAAAAAAAAAAAAATTTTGTCCAAGTATTTCAAAAACTTCACTAGTGTGTTCATTTTTGAGATAGGTACTACTGAAGAAACTCAACTTAAGGAATCACTGAAGATGATAAAAAATTGTCTCATTGGTCAACACTAACAGAAACTCTGTCATTGCTGACTTTGACACTAAGCAAGATTAACAAACTTCACACTTTCTGTTTTATAGCATTCAATATGGTATTGTCCAGTTTGCAAGACCATACATTATAAAAAGATGAAAATATCCAGAAAATTACATTATCTACAAATTATAGTAATAAATTAACTGAGTAAAAGTAAGATTTATTCACATTGTTTAATTCAAATCAAAGGCAGAAAACTGATGATTGACCAATATCTTAAACTAAGAGGTTATATACAGGTATCCCTCGTATAACATTGTAGTTATGTTCCAAAAAAGTGCCTTGTTATGCAAATCTATGCTATATGAAACAAAGGACTAATACAAAAATGGGGTTAGGTTCTAACATTAACAAAAGTATGCTAGTCTTTTTCATCACTAAGTAAAATATGTTTACTAAAGCAATCAATAATTAACCAACAATCACAATTAAAAGTACTGTATTATGCATTAATATTAATTTTAGTTAAATGCCCTTATTTGGACATTTTTTTTTACAAAGTATTGTCATTTTCTGAACTTCTTTTGTTGATATTTCTGATCAAAGATCAACATCTTTATTTTTTTTAAATTTTTACCATAAAAGGTTTTTTTGGATGACAAAGTAAAAATATGTTATTAATCAAAATTTTGTTTTAGTGGGTCATGTTTGTTAAATCAAGGACTGGGCAATTTTTTTTCCAGAATTTGTGTTCAAATACCAAATTATTCAAGTTGGGAACAGTTCAAGTACTGATATACCACTGTATTTCATTTGTCATTTTTATGAATGATTACTTACCCACAGTTAGAAAAAGCTTAACTTAATAACACTTACCTAAAAATATTTAAATAAACTTTAGGGTAGATGTACCAGTTTTGGCCAGTGTACCAGTTCTGGCCAGAAAACAAATTTAACTTAAAAATATAATCACCACATATTCAAATTTGTCCAATGAAACAAACTTTTATTGTTAACTGTTTGCACAGTTAACAATAAAATTTTGTTTCGTTTGTGATTATATTTTTAAGTTAAATTTGTTTTCTGGCCAGAACTGGTACTACACTGGCCAAAACTGGTACATCTACCCTACTAAATTTGAAGATTAATGTATAAAAACAAAACACAGTGACAGTCTTAAAGGCTAAAATTTGAAAGCAAAAGCAATGACATCCGGTTGATAGGAAAGTCACAACAAGGAAGAAAAAATTGTACCAACAGTTTTCCTTAAAGTACAGCTGATGAAAGGCACAAAAACTGAAAATTTCAATATTCTAAAATCCTTGGGCAAATTTGTGATAACATGCATGCTTATTTGAATAAAAGAAATATTGAATGAAGGAGTTTGCACTTAAAAGTTGTGAAATTTTGTATGAAGAATTTCTCAAATTCTCAAACTGTGTTAGAGCAAAACCAGAAACCGCATTGTACGAGGGATACCTGTAAATACAAAGATTTCTGTAATGTCAGTCTCAGTTGTATATTTAACTTACTTTATATATATCCTCATTTTCATGAATTACTTGCACAAAAATGCTTGTAACTATTGATTAATAGATGGCCATTTTATTAAGCAAAGCACTTATTAACTGAAAGCAACCACAGTTGAACTTCCATATAATGAATTGCCTATAGGAAAATGTGGAAAATTTATGTACAAAATTTTGTTAAAATATGAAATGCATTGACAGTAAAAGGAAAAAAATTAAATTGGTAATGATTTATATTCACAAAACTATATTGTGAGAAACTAAGAGAGTAGAGTTTCAACTCTATGCCCTTTCTATTGGTGTCGGATTGGCAAGATCTGCTCAGTGTCACTGGATGTGTTATTTGATTTTATATGTTTTAACTAGTTCAAGTGAATGGGAGGGTTTAGTGAGGCCATCGATAAGACGTCCATAGAAAGATCATCCATGGAGATAAATTCAATAATTTTAATAAAAACAAAAAAAGATTACAAATGCAGGAATCTAGCCGAGAGGAATACAATTCCCTCAATCTAGTATAAATCATGAGAGAGTGTTAGGAATAACACTCACGTGATAATAACATCATTAACTATTTTTGACTGAGAGAAAGAGAGAGTGTACGTAGACTGATCAATTATCATACCTCGGTGTCGATGAAAAACTCAGATGTCTTTTGTGGAAAAGACGGGGAAGACATCGATAGGCTTGGGCACAAATTCACAAAATTAATGGTTATCCTCGAGAACTTAGTACGATCAGCCCCGAAGATCTGATGCGCTTGTGTTATATTGGTATTCAGTGTGGGAATCTGGTCAAGTGACCATTTGTTTGGCAGCGATGACAAGTCAAAGGTGTCATTGCTGGACGATGAAAGTTAAACAAAATTGCCTAGCATGTCATAACATTCAATTGTTAAAGTGTGGAAAAGTTGATAGTTAACTAAGACTGTTTTTGGATTCTTCCTCTATCAGTAGAAACAAGAAACTTATCCGGCAGCCCCATTTAACCTATTATTGTTATAACGTAGTGATTTTTTTTCGTGGGTTTAGGTGAGGGGGAGGACTTTGTCCCTTCAATGACCCTAAAGACATGACTTCTTTAGTTACTTGCTGATAAGTTAAGTAAAAATGTGGTTTGGCTTTATAAAAATTTCGAAAAACAGTCCCTGGATCCTCACAATATTATTGTTTAAATTTTAATTTTCCTTTAATATTTAAGCATTTATGTTTACATATAATTAACTTTATTGCACTAAAACTCTATATTACACATCATTTAATGATGATGATATATCAATGTGGGCACTGTATGGTACTCATCTGCAAGATGCAGAAATTATTATTTTATTTTTAATCAATTTAAACATTTATGAATATAAAAATAATTTTTTTTATTCATCCAGTTTTTAAAATATCATTATGTAGATATTAAACTTCATTAAATAGGGATATTTTTAAATATAAAAAAAATATACTTTTGATATTTCTATGAAATATTGCTTGAAAACAGATATTCTTAATGTAGAACTTTATGTAGAAGTTTGATTGTATTTGATAAATGCTAAATCATAAAACACAATTAAATGCATATATAGTTATTAGATTGTAAAATTTATATGGATATTCTATAATAAAATGTAGTTTATAAATAATAATAATTTTGCTCATTTTTTTCACTATTAGAAAAAGTTTTGAGGAATATAATCTAATAAACAATGAGAACTCGTTGCATGTTGCAATTAATATTTTGCAAATATTAATTGATGAAAGCAAATAAATTATTGTCTTATTTCATTAGATTAAATAATATAATTGTTTTTTCTTCAGAAATTTCAAGGATGGATGGAATCAGAAAATCTTTTAAATCCTGAAATAAAGTTTGCTTTTGTTACATACTCTGATTTTGATTTTAATAAAATGTAGGTATCTAATTAAATTTTATTAAATGAGAGTTAATAATTTTAATAATAAACTTTGCTGCATTTATATATTAAATATTTTCTTTATAGGTTGCCCTCTCAATGTAAATTTCTTGGTATAGATGTTCCATCATATATGACAGAATGGATTGATATTCAGAAAGTAAAGCAAACATTTATTTTTCCAGATATTATTAGTAAACTACGTAAAATAACTTTTAATATTTTAGTGTTTTGCAGATGAAACCACACAATGGCCTAATTTGGGATTGAAAGGAGTTTTAGACTATTTAAATATCACCCCAGTTGGCAGGCTTCATTCTGGAATAGGTAATTTGGTTCTTGTCACTTTTATTGTCTAAATTCTAATCTGTTCATGATGATGATTTTTACTTTTCCAAATCTGTTAAGAGTTTAAATGTTGAAAAAAATAGTTAAGTTCTCAATGATAAATTTTAAAAAAAAATTAAAAAGAAAAACTATAAGTTATTGAAGTAGAACACACTGAGAAACTTTTAAATTTTAATAAGTAAAATTCATAAAACAATTTTAAAAAATTAATTTTATAATTTATTAATTGTATAATTTTATTTTTTATGAATTTAGAATTTCTGGCTAATATATCAGTTTTAAGTGCCAGATGAAAAAATTCTTAAAAATATAAAAACAAACTTTGAACAATTAAAAAATTTTATGCATTTCATTTGAATGCATGTAATTATTGGAATATGTTGTATTCCAAAATAGTTAGTATATGGTTGGTGAAAGTATTGAATTTTACCAACAACCACTATTAGAACAAAAAAAAAAAAAAAAAAATATGCATATGGAGCCTGGCATAAGCTTGATGTGGAAGGCAAAAACAAATAAAATAAACTAAGTAAACATAAAAAATAATAAGAAAAATTTATGATAATATGGGTTATTTTATGCTACAAATAATACATTGGACTTTGGGTTGTTTATATATATTGTATTTATGATGGTGCATATTTAAATTTAGTTCTAATTTAAATACATATTCAATATTCTGTTTGATTTTACAAACCTGATGACCATTCAAAATGGTGGAAAATGTTTGTTTTTATATTAAATTACTTATTTGTTGCTGGTTGTTGGATATTTATATGTTTATCTTAGTACTTCCAGCCAGTATATTGTTGGTGATAGACATACTGAATTTATTTTAATTGAAAGAAAGATTTAGATTTGGTTCAATTTTTGATAAATTTGTTTTTGTAGAGAGATTGAAAATGATATAATTGAACATTTGAGTCATAACAGGATTAAAAAAGACGAGTTTTTCAAAAATGTGTGTAATTTCTGAAATAATTTTCCATTTTAAACTTTTTTCTGAAATAGAATTTCTTTTTAAAGTTTCTGGGTTAGAAGTTGACTCAGAAGTTTTAAACCTTAAAACTCAGGAGATATATTTGAAATTTCGTTAAAATCTGTCCAGCTTATTTAACATTGATTTTTTTATTTGCTATCTTACACTTTAAATCTGTTAATTTGATTTTCCATTGATTAACCAACATTGGTACAAAAAAAAATAAGACTAAGTTTTCATAAGTGTTTTAATAGCTGTGACATTTTTAATAAAAACAAAATGACATAATATTTAGAAATTGTATATAAATATAATGTACAAATACATAATGTAATTGTAAATACAAATGCAATAAATATAATGTAAATGTATTTGTACATCAAATATTTCATTTTTGTCTTCACTTGCTTCACTATCTTGGATATGAAAATAATTTAATTTAGTTATTGTTATTATTATTATTATTAGTAGTAGTAGTAGCATTACTACAGATTTCTTTAGAAAATGACATTAAACATTTTTATAAATATATTAAAAACTTTTAGCAGATTTTCTATTGAAAGAACTGAATTTAGTTTATATACAGTCAAACCTTGAGTTTCAAACAATTCAGTTTATGAACAAACTATTGGACGTCCTATTTGTCCCTGTTGCCATACAATGAACTCGGTTGCAAAACAAGCTACTCTGCAAGAGCCATCCATAGAGTAGTGAGAGACAGTCAATTTCATATACTTCCTGTGTTAAAGAAAATCCATGGCCTGACCAATCAATAATGGGACTAATGATTCAGAAGTTAGCATCGAAATCAACTTGGGTCATTAGACATTGCAACATGAACCATTGATGACATTGTTATTCAAATTAGATTTCAATGCAAATGCAGGTAAGATACTGCTACTGTTTTTCAGTACATGTTGTTATTGAATTTAAAACAAATTAATTAATAAAAATGATGTTAATTGACATTTGCAGTATATAAATGAACCC
Organism: Centruroides vittatus; assembly: GCF_030686945.1. Lineage (NCBI taxonomy): Eukaryota > Metazoa > Arthropoda > Arachnida > Scorpiones > Buthidae > Centruroides > Centruroides vittatus. The sequence goes on from NW_027122644.1 coordinate 1,423,386, forward strand.
ATGTTTAAAAGTACTTAACTCAAATTAAATAACAAAAATTTATTAATGTAATATTATATTTAATACAAATATATAGAATAATACTACAAAGTATGTGTGTAACAATGAAAGTTGAAACCATACACTTAGCTGTTGACAGATGTTTTAAACATTTTGACAGTCAATCTATATATATAATCAAGATGGGTTGATGATAAGTGCAGAGCCCAAACAGTTAGGAGTTGAAATTTGGTACATAGTTAGGGTACATCATGAGAATGTGCACTAAGATGGGATTTTTTGAAATCCCCCCCAGGGAAGAGGGAGAGGGTGAAGGATTATCCTGAAGAACTCTACTTCTACTATACTATTTTAGATGCAGTGTTTTACGTTTTTATGGAAAATTGAACATATTTTTAGACTCATCTAAAAATTCTCTAAATAGCCTTGAAAGATGGAGACCTAATTATTGCACCCAATGAAAATGGGTAAGATTGGCTATAATTTAATAATCTTTTCACTATTGTTACTTTTTGCCTGAGCAATGTCAGGCTCATCTGCTAGTAGTTACAGGTACTCCTCACTTTGTGACCTATCTGCTTAACGACCACTCGCATTTACGATTAATCGAGCTTCGACCTGCAATTCGGGGAATCCCCTTTCTCAGCTTGAGTGTTGATTAGTGGCAAATGGTGACATGTGCACTAAGCATACTATAATTGTCTTTTTATGAATAAATTTGAAGTTTGTTGCATAATTTGTATAATTTTACAACGATCCTATATTCCTGGCGCAAGCTCCTCGCTTATCGACCAATTCTCTTAATGATGTAGTCATCAGAACGGAACTCGGTCGTAAAGTGAGGAGTACCTGTATATAATTTTATTGTTTTTTGTGTGTTTCTTGTAATAAATTCTTTAGGATAATTTTTTGCCCTATATTTAAAAGTTGTTCACTTAACTGATGAAGGCCATTAATACAGGGACTGAAATGCATTTTAGGGATATATAAGACATTAAACAATTAATGTGTGTGATAACCCTTTCATTGTAATAGTAATCTACAAATAATCATCCAACCATCAGCCATATTAATTGGACAGAAATTATGCTACAAATATTAATTAGAAATTACATGATAGGAAAAACTAGAGGTAGACGTTAGATGCCATCTCTTAATGAAATTAGTAACTATAATTTAATTTTTAAATTTTAGAATAATCTGGAAGAAAAGAATCAGGTAAATTATAATTTCTAATTTCATTAAGAGATGGTGCCTAATGTCTACTAATAGTTTTTATCATGTAATTTCTAATTAATATTCTACATATATATAATAAAGTATATTTGTATTAAATGTTTTTTAAAAAAGGGATTAAAGGCTTATTATAATACAGAATATTATTTTAACAATATTAATATTTATTAATACTAGGTAGCCAGTTAATTAAAACTGGTTTTTACACTGAAACCAAAGGTAAAATTAATTTTGATTTTTATTTCTAAGTCAATCAATTAAAATAATATTTCAGAAAGTGTGGATAAAGTACTTGTTGTCCATCTTGATTGATTTTGTTATATTTCATTCAGGTAGAGTTGAATCTATTTATAGCACTTTGTAAAGTGATGGTTTTGGTTTTGTTTGGTGGTGACAGAACATTTTGCTTTTAATACTCATATATATATATATATAAAATGGATATAGATGATGATAATATATATTATATACTACAGTATATTGTATTTGTAGGTATTTTTATGCATGAAATACAGCTGAAAAGGTAAAGAAAAGGCTGTTTTGGGGATGAGGAATGGATTAATTTATTTTATATTGTTTCTAATGGAAAAATAAGATTTTCCTATAAGAATCAATTTTCAGACAAATTTTAGGAATGGATTAAGGTTTGACTGTATATGAAACTGAAAAAAATTTTTTTTATCAAGTTAGAAACAAATTTTTAAATTTCAAAGATGAAAATTTTTGAACTTAGTTCTTCCTTCAATTTTTTTTAATATATAGATTTAAAAAAAGTAAAATTGTTTTTAGTAATTATGTTTAATAATAGTTATGGAAATAGTGTAACAGGATATAAATTGTGATGTCTGTTTATTTAAGATGATTGCAGAAATACGATAGCTATCATGAAAGCTTTAGCAGATAGAGGTTATGTTTTTAAAATAAATAGCACTTTTAGTAGGAAAAAAGGTAATTATTTATATTTAATATTTTTAATTACTGTATTTTACGGACTATAAGACGCACCTTAATTTTTAAGCAATTTAAAAAAAAAATACCTATAAAACGCTACGGACTATAAGACGCACCTGAATTTTGGAGGCAATTTTTCGAAGAAAAAAGTGCGTCTTATAGTCCGTAAAATACGGTATATTACATTAAATTTTGTTGTGCAATTACTATTCTTATTGTTTTCTTTTATAGGAGGTGAAGGAAAGAAAAACTCTTAGCATAATAAATGTCACTCAAGTATTAAATAAATAAAGTTTGATTGTAATTATTTATATACATTAATTTTAATTCAGCATATAATATCTAAATTTATCAATAAATTTATTAAAATGTTTGAATTTTATTTATATTTTACAAACAAAACAAAATACACTTAAATAACTATCATAAATTTCTGTATACATTTAAGATAAATTTTTATTAGAAATTAAATTGAAAAGAGTTTTGGTCAGGTGAAGTTTCTTTATTGAAATTAATGCAAAGTTTGATGTATCTAATATTGCAGTATTATCATTATTACCTTCTGGATTTGCAAACAAACTGAAAACAGAACTGTTATTCAGAGAAACTGAAGCATATAAAGGATTATCATCAGTTGAAGGAGACTGAGCAAATAAAAACAGCTGGTGGCTTGACTGATCATTAGTCTTTGTAGGTAATGATAATGATTCTGCTTGTTGAGAAATTCCTGAATCATCTTGATAATTAGGTGTTTGGAAACTACCTGGACCTAGTGAAAGATCAAAATTTTTGTCAGATCTTTCGTTTGCTTTATTGGGAGTGAACATAAACCTTGAATTGTATGAAAATCCAGGAGATTTTATTGAAGGGACAAAACTAGTTTCTCTATCAAATTCAAAATCAATTGAAGATGTTTCAGAAGAATTTTGCCGTGTCTGATTTTCTAAACTTTCATTTCTTTGAAAATTATCTTCCTTACTTGTCTGACTTGAAGCAAGTTTGTTTTCAATTACTATGTTCTGATTAGAATTATCAAACTGCTGTGAAGTTGGTACATGGTCTGGAGTCATTTTGGTACATGATCTAGAGTCATCAAGATTTTGATAATTTTTATGGTATTGACTTTCTTGGTGTTGATATTGTTCCAATCTTGGTGTTGAACTAAATTGTGGGATATAAAATTTCAATTTAGGTGTTTGAAATGATACTGTTTTTGTTTGTAATTCATTCTGTATTGATTTTTGAAAATATGAACTAACAGATTGGCTAGCAATTTTGGATTGTTTCATTTCATTTGAGGTACTATTTAATATAATATACTGTTTTTGTTTAGCAATATTAGTTAGTTTTTGAATTTCATTGTGAATAGTCATAATATTTTTTTGATTATCAAATGTCTCTTTCTTCAACTTGCTTAATTCTATAATGTAACTTTTTAAATCATAATAAATCACATTATCAGCTGTCTTACTTTTAATGTTACATTTTTTTCTAAAAAATTCATTTTCAAGCTCTTTTAAATGAGACTGAAGTTTTTGTAAATTCTCTTCACTCTCTTTAAGTTGTTGTTGCTTAATCCGTAATGTAGGTATTAGAGGATGTTGCTCATAAATTTCTTGATAACTATTCCATTTGTTTTGATAGACATCTAATGCTTGACTATATTGCAAATTTTCATATTTTCCTTTTTCTATTTCATTTGTCAATTTTATGTTTAATTCATTTTCATGATTTTCTATACACTGCATTAATTGTTTTAAATCATTACATTTCTCTCTTGAAGAAGTAAATTTTCTGTAGACTTCTCTTGTCTGTTCATCTAGTTTTGTTATAGCTTCTTGTGTTTTTTCAGTTTCTTTCTGTAGTATATTATATTCATTTTGTAGATGAAGTATTTTCTGTTTTTCAGCTTGTAAATTTTTTTCTAAATCTTTAGTTTCATTCAGTACAGCCGTTTCTAATGAAATTATACTTTCTTCAACAGTTTTAGTCATCTTTCAAAATAAATAATTATATTCTATTATTAATTTAAATAAATGTTTCAATAATTAAATATTCTAATCATGTAAAGAAAATGATTTTAACATTACATTTTTCTATTAATATAGACAGTTTAATAAAATTTAAATTATTTTACAATTCTACATACAGAAAATAAAAATACATGTAATACTTTTAATCAAAACTTATATATTTAAGTAAGAATTAACTTTAGTGTTTGATTTATTATATGAAATTAAAAAAATCAAAACATTAAAAAATCATTATTATAGTAACATGATTGTGATATAAATCAAATAAACTTAAAAATATTAAATACATTTTCTGAATTTTCCAATTAACTATTCAGAGCTTAAGATATAACAAACTTATGAAACTTGTAAGAAAAATTTCATAAAAGAAAACCCAAATAGGAAACGAATATAATGGTTATTTTATGAATAACTCAAGATTGATTTATAGCAGCGTTTCTCAACCTGGGGGTCACGAAACAATAATGAAATCATTTTATGAGAAAAAATCATTTATTGTAAACTTATAAACATTTTACTTACAATAAGTACACATGTAAAAAAAAAGAAATTAATGTGATGGTTGCATTTGTTTTTCATTTAAAATTTTCTCCATACGTGGATCTACGCTAGAAACACACAAAAGCAAATTGTTTTCGAGTGATAAAAGATGATTCCTGTATTTAGTTTTTAGCACAACCATAGTTGAAAAACCCTTTTCACAGAGATAAGACATGGCAAAAGGGATTAATATTTTTAATGCTTCTGTGACTAAATTTCCATATTCATGTTGACAAGCAAGCCAAAACATATTTAAATCTTCAGATGTAAATTGCAGTTGTAGTGTTTTGTCGGCAGACATTTCGATGAGCTGGTCGTGAATCTCAACAGGTAGCAGTGGCAACATTTTCATCAATCTTACATCAATCTTAGCAGTGGCAACATTTTCACTAAACAGATTCAGTACCCATCTCTTTGAGAAATCATTTTTATCTTCCAGGAAATACTCAGTTGACAGAGTTTTTAGCTCCTTTGGGGGAAGGGAGGGGTCGCGAAATATTAATTTTATTTATATTTACTATTTGGGGGGTCATGGAGCTAAGAAGGTTGAGCACCAATAATTGAGTGCTCCACAAATAGCAAAGTGAGAAGTTAGTGCCTAAATAGCTGTTAGTAGGAAGACTTATATCTACTTAATACTAATAAAACTGAAGGCAATTGCGAATCTTAATACTTAACAGCTAGACAGCAGTGCAAAAAGAAAATGAACACAATGACAAACTAGACAAGATGAATGGACCAACAGAGAGAAATGAGCAAGACCCTAAATTTTTTATTTATTTATTATTTTTTTATTTAATTTTTTGTGATAATAAATTTAATAAAACTATTCATTAAATCACTCTTAATGTTTTTTGTATCAACATATACATGTCATACATGTACAGTACAATACACTGCACTGGAGAAATAAGAAACAGTACCAAACTGACAATCAATTAAATCTTATCAGCATACCGATCCTTAAATAATACTGAAATGAGGATCAACTATTATTTTTGTTAAATATCCAGTGAATCCAGTGATATCACTTAGATGAAGTACGACAAGGAAGAATATGTCATATGCAGTTCTGCAAAAAAAAAAATTTCTGCTTCCATCAAACATTTTCATTGATTTTTTTTTAATAGTTTCAATGGTGCTGAATCCAAATCTGACAACAGAATTTGGCTAACACCTACCACTTTTGAGAGAAATGAGGTTTTTGAAGGAAAACACTTTCTGTTCAAAATATATTTATTGGCTATACACATTGCTAATTAGATACAAATAAATTTATGTTAATTATTTCTTTTTTGTAATTCTATACATTTAAAAACTGAAACACTTAACAACATGTTTTCTTCCTTTTATATTCTGAAGTCTCTCACTGTATAGTCTAGCAATAATCTATTAACATGTTTTCATTCCACTTTCTGCTATACCACTATTCCATTTGAGAAAGAGAGTGATGAAACCTTTCTCCATATTCATCAAAAACAGCTAGGTTGGCAGGAAAAATATCTAAATGGGAATGCAGAAAATGCATATTGCAATCCAGTATTTGATAGGATGTTATCAATCTCCACAATTTCCTCTTAGTTGTTAGCTCATACATTACCCAAAAAATTCTTGCTCACATTTTTGAATGCGTCCCATGCTTGAAACTAGCATTCTTCAAAAGCTGTCTTACTTTGAGTCCAACAAAAATTCCCTCCTCTATTTTTGCATTGCTCAGGTGGGAAAACTTTTGCTTTGGGTGAGTAAAGCCTTTTCCTTTTCTGTCCATACCTCCTCTTCATATGAAGCTCGGTTTGATGAAAAACTTTGTGAAAGATAAGAGGATTTTAGTTTTCTCTGCCAGAGCATGAAAAGCAATATTCTTCTGATCTTGTATGTTTGTTTGGTATGTGATTGGGCCACTTTTTTACCAAGTAGTGGCTGGTTCTTGCTTAACTGTCCCATTCACATAAAAGACAACAGAATTTAGCATATCATTCTTGAAGATCTGTTAGCATTCCATTTATGTCCATTGTATTTTATCTTGTCCAGCATAGCCTTCGTGTTATTAAAGGTTTCATTCATGAGAACATCAAAAGCAACCTGAACAGACAGATGTTTGTTGCCATTGTGCAGCAAAACTCCTTTAACCTTTTCAACAGTATGTTTGGTAGAGCCTGATTATAGGCTTTGCCAATCAGGTTAATCATTTCAAGGTTATCAGGTATGAGAAATTCTTGGGAGAGTCGGTATTACCAAAAGCAGCAATCAAAAAACAAATTCTCATTCACCAGTAACCTACTGTTACTTGAGGGTGAGTGCTGTGCTCACCTTTCATTTTAAAATGCTTGGAAGTTTTGTGGCAAAACTCTCATCTACCTTTCTACCCAAGTATTTCCTTTAATGAGATACTGGAATCAGAAATAATAGTCATTGCTAATGCTTTCAGTGCTGCCTTTGTTTCAGTCATGTTGAACAAGTTAGTGTGCAGCACTAACCTACAAATAATGCTGTCTTTTTTTTTTTTCATTCAAAGTGGTATGTATGATTCTGATTGTGAAGGATATTGTGGATATATACTATCATAAAACATCATAAAATATTTCTGAAATTGCTTGAGGAAGAAATTGTAGGCTCCTTCTTCATAGATGAGAGTGAGGAACTCCATATGAAAATCCAGGAAGTGTTTAGAAAGAAAGAAACCATATCCTCCACAGGCAACGTTAGTATCAAGAGAAAAGTGCATATTGCCTGAAAAAGAAGATTAGTAAAACAGCATCCAAAAGTGTAATATGTAGCCTACTGCATCAATATGCAGATATCATACAATAATCTGCAAACAATGCAATTTTAAAAATCCAGACTAAACAGATTCAGAACTTATCTAAAATTATTGTTAGACTTAATTATAATTTTTATTCATCGTATTTCTGTTTTTATCAATCTGATCAGATATCAATTTTCTGTTTATATATCAAAATTATTTTTAGTGTATTCTAACTGAAGTAAAGTAAAATAAACATTAAAATGTGTATTATTCACAACAAAACTTCCTGATCTTAGTAAAATTTCTCAAGACAAATCATTTAGAATATGAAAATATGTAGGGTGAGCTCTGCACTCACCCTACATATTTTCATATTCTAAATGATTTGTCTTGAGCATCATACCCTCATTCTCAAGTAACGGCATTACAAATCTGATCGCAAGGAGCACTGGGTTAACGAGAGCAGAGCTGCAAGTTAAAACTGAACACAGTCAAATGTGAAATTCACTTTTTATTTTCTTTTGCATAATGATAGACATCCTAATGGGTACAGAGAAATATTGGAAAGGAAACAGAGTGAAAATAGTGTACTATTTCAATATAAAATATTATTATTATTATGTAATTTTTTACACAATAAGAAAATACAAAATAATCTTAAAGTTTAAACAAAGTGTTCTAAAAGTAACATTTAGGGTTTGCATTTATAAATACTTAGAATCATTTTAGGTGGGTCTACTAAAAGATTTTTCAAAAATTTAAATTATTTGTAAAGCATATCTTAATTGCTGTACTGATTGCACATGTGGACCAGATTGAGCATAGTCTCTGAAAGACAGCTGATGATTTACCAAGTTGGTGTTTTATATCAGCTTCAATGCTCCATCTGGTGATATCACACTGCCAAGGTAGCAGATATCATCACTCCTCCCATTTCACCCATTGTTTGACTCCCAACTGTGATTTTTACTTTTGTTTGCCTATTTATGGACATTATTTTTGTTTTATTACTGCTGATATGGATTCCCAACCTTCCAACCTCATACTCAAGGCATATTATACTCTGCATCTTTTGGGTACATTACTGAAAAATTGCATTGATATCAGAAAAGTTTGGTCACTGAGTTGCATCTGTGCTTTCCATGGAATTCCTGCATTGGGGATGGCCATTGCTCACCTCATTATAAAATCTATGACCAAGTGGAACAAGAATGGTGAAAATGTAACCTTGCCCAACACCTGTTTCAATTTTGAAGAAATCAGTGTATCCATTCTGTCTTTACACAGCAAGTATACTCCAGATATTAGTTCTTAAAAATATTAATATATTGCTGTGGTATGCCATAAGATTAATAATATTCCACAGCAATTCATGATGGACATTGTCAAATGCTTTTTAAAGTCAACAAAATTAATCAGTGGTTTCTGCAACTCCAGAGATTGCTCTATGATATTCTAAAGAACTTAGATCACAGTATGATTGTCCCTGTCTGAAGCCAGCCTGCTCTTCCCTTGGTTCAATTACTTCCTTTAACCTCTGTAAGAGAACTAAGCAGAAGACGTTTTCAGGAATTTAAAGAAACACAATGTCTCTCCAGTTATTACAATCAGCAAGGTTTCTTTTCTTAGGAAGTTTGATTATTACATCTTTTTGCCAGTCCCATAGGATACCTTCCTTCCTCCAGCAGTTGTTCAGAATATTTATGAGGGTCTGCACAATGCAATTGCCTCCATACTTCAGGAGCTCCACTGAGATCTCTAGGCCTGCTGCTTTGTTGTTCTTCAAAAATATAATCACCTTTGAAGTTTTGTCTATTGTGATCTCATCCATTTCCACCTCAAGATCATCTGAGATGTTGACAATGTTGAAGTCAAATGCAGAGGCAGGATATGATTGATTTAACATCTCTTCAAAATATCCCATTTGGCATGCATATTGTTCTTCTTTACTGTGCAGGATTTTACTGGTTTTTATCTTTTATGGAAACATTAGAATTACTTCTTACTCCAAGTAGTTCATGGACAAAACAATATAGGGACTTAGAGTCATTCCTATCTGCTGCTTCCGGTGCCTCAATGCTTTTGCATTCAATCCATGCTTGTTTATCAGTATGGCAGCTTTTCTTTACTTGTTTATCTAACATGTGATATTGTGCTGCAGCTTCATTTTCTGCATGTGATGATTTGACTTGGTCTCTTATTTGTTTTACATTCCTTCTTTTATTTATTAGTTTCTATTAGCCATTCTTTCATCTATTAGCTGCCTGTTGGTACCTCTTCCTTTGTAATACTTTTTCAGCACTATCCTTCACTACTTGTTGAAATCCATTCTATCATTTGCAGGATCATACCATAACAGGGTAAAATAGTTTCTGAGCTCAAGTTGGAACTTGTGAGAAGTAGGTAGATTGCGTAATTTTTCAGTTGCATAAGGGCATCAAGGTTTATGCTGATTTTTCTTTTTAAGTCGAAGACATAGGGAGAGCCAGAGGAAATTGTGATCAGACTCAATATAAGCTCCTCAATATGCTTGGACATCTTGGAAGTGATGACCTCCAGCAACTGTTGATAGAGATATAATCAATTTCATTGTTTGTGTTGCCATCAGGTGAATGCCGAGTTTATTATGTATACATTTATGTGCAAAATGTGTATTTTCAATGCACAAATTGTTCATGCTGTGGGACAGCAAGACATTTTCCCATTATCATTTGTTCACACAGCAGAACCACATGGCCCAATGACATAATCCAGGCCTATCCTATTCCTATCTAACCAAGCATTCATGTCACCCATAAGCAGCTTCATGCTGTGACTAGGAGTGTCATTTAATACATCCTGCAACTGATCATAGAATGCATCTTTATCTGTCTCATCAGCATCTTCAATGGGGCATATGCTTGGATTACAGTAATTTTTACATGTCATGACTAGAATCAAACTGCTATAATGCAGTTGTTGATGAGACAAGCCCCATTTCTGTTATGTGATCTTCATTATGGCCAGAATACAAGATGGTTTTGCCTACACCAATAATTTTGCAACTTCCTGTCCATCTTACTTCACTAATTTCAAGGATTTGCATGTCGTACTTATCAAATTCCTGGAGCAACTGAGACAGTTCGCCACACTGATAAATCTCTGTATATTCCATGTTCCAATTTTAGTTATGCTATTGGTGCTTAGTATTGAACTCTGCATTGGGCACTGGACATCCACATGGCTTTGTTCCTGCACTGTCAGAGAGGATGAGCCAATAATATCACGCTGAGAATTTTGGTTTCACTGAAGTCTGCTTATTGTTTCTTTAGCAATAGCAGTTTTTATAGGGTGGGGTTACTTCTCTATGCCCAACCCTCCTCCTCTCTCCTGTGGGCTTGGAACAGACAATAGAACAATTTTTGTTGGAAGGTAGAAAATATTTATTTTCCTTATGCTTATTATTATTTAGTTATTTTATATATACCAATGTTAAATAAAGGAATAATGGAACCAACTAAATAACTTTTATGAAAACAAAATGTAAAAAAAAATACAGAACAGTGTATTTCACAAAAACTTAACATAAAATTATTTTAAGTTTTTGTTTTAATAAAAGAAAAATAATAAATTTTGTATTAATCAGTCTAGTAAGAATGTGTCACAGACTGGCTCTATAAAAAGTTGATCACTATCTGGAGTATATCTGTAGTGTTCATCAAATCAAAGTCAAAAAATGCAGTCAATGTGATTTTTGTTTTTCAGCAGATTTGCTCTTTAGTGTTTTCAATTTAGACTTTGTTGATAAGTGTTTGATTTCAAGCTGTCTATAAATTCAAGTTTTACTACTAAGATTAAATATCAATACTAATGAAATTTTACAGATCATCTTCAATAATCTCTTACTTAAATCAATTTACTTATTTATATATAAAATATTATCGACTTCTGAAACTGATATAACTGCTGACTTTATGACAATATCATATTTACACTATTGGATACTGGAACTTTGTAAATAACCCTTTCAGAACCTTTTTATCCAGTAAGGTACAATATTTAGATGCAAGAACAAATGTTTTCGACACTATTGAGTCCTGCTTCAAGTTTGATATTGCGATGTTGTTCCAACTTTGGAATGCCCAAAGTTCAAGTTATTTAATACCAAATAATTTGCTATTTGTGTCATTCTCCATTATATAGGCCAGTGCCCTCATATTAATGTTTTCATCCAAAATTCTGTAAATAACATGTCATTATTATCGGGGATCCTTCTCATAAGCATATTGTCACGCATGTGATATTGTGTTGTTATCCTCGTAGTTTATGCAGTTTCCTGCTCTGTTGGCTTTATATATTTCTAGTTTTTCCAGTGTCCTTATGTGTTCGGTTTGGAATGACTTCTTTATAAGAGTAGCATTCCCTAAGTCTGTATGTACTGTACATCCAGGTCTGATGCATATGTTGCCAGTGCATCTACCCTTGTCTATGTCATATTTATATGTTCATATTCAGTCTTTTTTGTAGTGACCTTTTTGTTGATCCTATGTACACTAAGTCTCTATGAAACCTGTTGTCTTTGACCGGTATCCTGTATACCCTTGTCTGTATACATAGACAAGGGTAGGTGCACCACAGCACTGGCAACACATGCATCAGACCTGGATGTATAGTACAGTACATGTGGACTTAGAGAATGCAACTCTTATAAAGAAGTCATTCCAAACCGATCACACAAAGACACTGGAAAAACTAGAAATATATAAAGCCAACAGAGCAGGAAACTGCATAAACTATGAAGATGACAACACAGTATTGTATGCCAAGAAACCTGGAAACTAAACTTTAAAAACTGATATTGTACAAAATATGATTCATAATTTTGTACAGTTATAATGAAAAGATAACTAAATATCAATCATAAAATATTAATTTCAAAACATCTTTCTCTCTTTTTCTAGAAAATTTTTAAATTAAATTAAACTAACATTTTCAGCTATCTTAAATGGCCGTCTTCAGGTTAAGCATAATTTGGAATGTCAGTTAGAACTTAAACTAGAACAGAAAATTTTCTGTTCTAATTTAAGCTGCAAACATTAATTTAATTAAAAAATTTGTTAGAAAAAGAGAGAAAGGTGTTTTGAAATTAACACATAGAAGATCTAGCTTACTAATCATAGAATCATATAATACTTTAAATATAACTTTACAAATAATTCCAATAATAATTGATAAATCTTTTGACTCATTTGCTTTGCCAGCTATATATTGTGTGTATATAAAAATTCTAACATACATACAAGAAAGACATTGGCTGTACACGAAGTATTTAGCCTGTAGAAAATAGGGTAAGGGGAAGAAGGAAGGATAGGAGATACAGTAGAGAAAGTTAGGATCCCTCTGAATGGAATACATAAGGCTACAGTATCCTCTATGTTTGACGTTGGGGTGCAGTTTTAGGCTGCAAGGCTCTAAAAGAAAACCTGAGTGTAGCAAACATCAATAACTGAGTGCTGCCACGAATAGCTAAGTGTAGAAGTTAGTGCCAAGTGGCTGTTAGTAGGAAGACTTGTATCTACTTAATACTAATAAAACTGAACGCAATTGCGAATCTTAATACTACTTAACAGCTAGACAGAAAGCAAGAAAAGCAAACGAACACAATGAGAAACTAGATGAGACAAATGGTAAAAATTCTAACAGTATATCTGTTTCAATTACTAAAGCATGTTTGAAAGTAATTTGTCTGCTAATTGTTTAAAATTGCTGTTATACACTTAACACCTTATTCTTGCCGAGAAATATAAATTTAAATTTATATTTCTCGGCAAGAATAAGGTGTTAAGTGTATGCATATACTAAAGCATGTTTGAAACTAATTTGTCTGCTAATTGTTTAAAATTGCTGTTATAATAACCTGAAGAATGCACTATAGTTTCCAAATGTAAGGCTTTGAATCATATTCTCTTGACACGATATCAAGTTTGAGAAATCAAAAAACAGCAAAATTTATTATGTTTTCAGATAATGATCAACAATACTTCTTAATGCATATCTATACATTAGGATCTATGCATTAGCATTATTCCTAATGCATATCTATTATAAAGCAGGATGCACTTGCAAAGAATCCACTTTCTCATTTTGAAACTTAGAGAAAACTGGTCAACAATAGAATTAAACAATTTGAATATCCACTGAAGATTTAATTACAAATACCGTATTTTACGGACTATAAGACGCACCTGAATTTTGGAGGCAATTTTTCGAAGAAAAAAGTGCATCTTATAGTCCGTAAAATACGGTAATTTCAATATTCATGGGACAAGTTAATTTTATTTCAAGGTTACACAAATGAATTTAACTCCCATGATGATCTTATTCATCTGTCTATCAGTCTTCACATTTCTAAGGCTTAATAAGATTCTTGATGTCATCTTTCTACCAATTTCTTTCCCAAATTTTTCATTAAAATCATTTATATGGTTTTTTTTAATTGATATATGGATGATCAGAGGGTAAAAGTGCATAAGTCAAAAAAAGTCAACTTTTAGGAAATTAAAATAACTTTGTAGTTCATTTTTCTAGAATGTTATAAATATTTTTGTTTATGTACATAAAAATGAAGCAAATTAATTTGTCTAAGATGTTAATGTGATAAACATATAAGTTGTCACTAAACATAATATACTTTTAACTACAATAAACTCAGAATTGATAAAAATAAAATAAAAAATGACATGCCTTTTTACCCTCAGACCATTGCTACATCTCTTAAGCACTCAACTATTTTTCTATTTTCAAAGAGAAAGATTTTAATTTTTTAAAATTATTCAGTACCTAAACAAATTTCTAAATGATGAATTAATTTAGTGATTCATTTAGTATAAAGTTCAAACTAGGTTCTTTATACAGTAGCATTCACTTATTCCACTTAATGTTATCAGTGTAGATAAGTCCTGAAGTAATAAGTAATAAAAACTATATTAGTGGAAATACAGATTTTATTGAATTGAACATTAAAAGGACTTGTTAAAAATAAAAAGTTTTATAACTTGAAGATTTAATTATTATAATTAAGATTTATTGTTGAATTTATAATTATAAGCAACAGTAAATTCATCCAGTGTGATTAAAACAATTAGTATTTAAAGCACCGATTAAGTGTGATGATGGAAATCTTTGATGATGATAACTACAGAATTATCACATATTGAGACTAATAGCACAAAAAGACATCTTACAGATGCTTATTTGCTAATTCTGATAATGGTAAATGACTTATAACAATATCCTTGATTACAATAAATGAATTCTGCTGTATGTATATATACCTCATATTGACAACTCTAAAAACTGGACTCTGCTCTACCAAATAGTACTACAGAGTTCAGAGAGTATAGCTTAATCATCAGTAGTAAGGCATACATTAATTACTACCAAAGTCTGAATGACTAAAGTCAGACTGAGATAATGCTCTGGCTCTGGCAGTACAAGACCCAATTGAGGACCAACTTTCCTTGATCTCAGTCCAACTCTCTTACAGCTTTATGCAGCCTGCTCTGCACTTTGAATGTTCCACCTGAGAGAGGTCAGCTCACTTACATCAGTCAGCAATGCCCCTTCTCCTAGAAATGGACATCCACAGGAACAGCAACCACCTTCTTCTAGTTTGGACTTAAAGTGGAGAAACTTCTGATGTCCAGTCAACATCTATGTCAATAGCCAATTGCAACTTACTGGAGTTTGACTAACTTCAAGCACAAAGGCATAGGTTGACCTTCCTACTGTATTTTGAGTCCAGTTCTCTTGCCAGTGTGTCATTGATCATTGTAGTAGAATACCTTTTATGTATACGGCTGGAGGTTTGATCTTCTCCATTATGTATAGAGAGTATGTAAGTTATGTATTTGCTTAATGAGTAAAAATGAGTTGTTTATGTATTAAATAACGATACATACAGTAGATGAGACCAGTGGCACACTCAGGATTTAATCTTGGGGGAGCAGAGTTGAATGGATAAAAAATTTTTTATCCAAATTCAAGAAAATTCCCACTTTATGTGATCATCAGTTCATAATTAATTAATAAAGAAATAGAAGACAATATAAATAAAAAATAAAATGAATTTTAATTAGGAAAATGGCTTTAGAAAACTGTCTAGTGTTTTTTTCTTTGGAGTGCTAGGCCTTTTGTCTCTCCTCCTAAGTGTGCCACTGCATGAGATAGTACTTACCATCAACCAAAACATGACTGCATATTTTCTAATATATTAGTTATTTGTCAATCTTAAAATTTCTTTAATAAATAATATACAATTATTTTAACAATGATAAAAAATTTTTTGTACACATTGGGCTGCAATTTGAAAAAAATTGTAGACCTATGAATTCCAACTATCCTGTCTTTTTATCTGTGTTCTTCCTTAATCTCGAGAACAGTTAGATATATGAAAGTCAGAACCAGATATGGAAATCTTAGGGGCAGTAGGCCCTGATTAACTATATACGAACTTCTGATGCAAACCAGAAGTCATGTTGTTTCAATTCAAAAATTTTTCCCTGAAAGGTGTTAGATACAGTAGATGACCGGTACAACTCAATTATTAAAGGAAAAGTATGTTGAAAATTAATGTAAGAGCCATCTGCCAGGTAAAAGGCGGTGGGGTATGTTTTAGGGTGGGAAATTGGAGAGAAGGGGAAACGCTGGAACAAGCAATAAAAGAAATCAAAGATATACAGCTAAATATTAAATATAAGATTTCTGAAGGACAGAAACCGAAAATGATCCTAGTCAATGTTCCTAACTTTATTGAAACAGACCAGGTCTTAAACATCCTATACGAACAGAACCAAACATTGCAAAACATTGACAAAGAGGAGTTCAACACTGACTGTCAAGTAATTCAATATAATGTAAGAGGTAAAGTGAAAGAGAACTGCCGCCATCTGATACTTAGTGTTACCTCAAAAATTAGAAAGGAATTAATTAGCCTGAAACATGCAGCACTTTCATGGGCCCAAGTAAAGATAGACGATTTCCTGCCAACAGTTAGGTGCTACAACTGTTGTGGCTACCAACATTTCGCACGAGAATGCACAAAGAAACAAACATGTAGCCCTTGTGCAAACGAACATAGTTTCCATGAATGTGAAAAAACAGGTAAACCAACATGCATCAACTGTGTACAGGAAAACAGAAAGTTACCGAAAGACAAGAAACTTAGAACTGACCATAATGCGTTCAGTTTACATTAGTTATTTGTCCCACGACTCAAAAAATCAGGGAACTACTCATACACCAAACCAACTATGGACCTTAATACAAACAGTAACTTCAATCAGAGTAGCAGCGAAAGCAACACAAATAGGACACATCTTAGAATACTACAAATTAATACCCAAAGATGCAGAGCCGCGACATCCTTGACAGTCAAGATGGCCAATGATTTGAACATAAGCTTAATCACTGTACAGGAACCATATACAAAAAGTAAGAAAATTGTGGGATATGATGGATGGAGGGTAATGACCATAGGCAATGAGATAAAACCAAAATGTGGGATCATTGTTAGAGAAGAAAATCTGGACGCTGCGATAATACCCCACCTTACATCACAACGAATAATGACAATAGTACTGCATCAGGAACCACAGCTCTATATTCTTAGTTTGTACTTCACACCAGAGGATGAGGATAGTGAATGTATCGAAGAACTAGAAAAAGTAATTGAGCAAATTAACAGTGCCAACTACCTTCTAATAGGTGACGCTAATGCTAAATCTCCCAATTGGTTCCACTCAAGAGAGGACAATAGAGGTCGACTAATCAACAGCTGATGGACAGCCGGGACTTATACTCCACCAATACAACGGCTCACCCCACTTTCTTTACGGTCCATGCTGAGGGCTGGACTGATATCTTCCTCGCCCCGATCGGTATGAGCAGTAAAATCACTACCTGCAAAACACTTCTCCAAGATTCTGTGAGTGATCATAGATACATTTATGCGGAAATTATTAGGACTGACAAGACTACAGGAAATTACTGATATATTAAGAAAACAAATTGGGACCTATACAAAAACCTCTTCGCAACTTACTGGAGAAATTACAAATTCCAAGAAATTGACAATGAAGAAAAAATGAACAAATATGCGGAACACATCATAAACGCTATGCAGGCAGCGGCTAGACAGTCAACCAGTATTAATAGAACGGAACAGAAGAGAACTATTTGGTGGACACACAGTCTAACAAAACAAAAGAAAATTGTAAGAAAGCTTAGGAAGAAAATTGCAAGAGCCACTGATGAAGAAATGAGAAATATGCACAGAAACGAGTATAGGAAAGCCCTAAAAACATACAAAAAAGACATAAACAACACTCGCACAAGAGCCTGGAAGGAATTTTGCGGAAAAGAACGGAAGCGGACACCATGGGATGTACCGTATAGAGTGGTATTCAATAAAAAGAGAAAGTGTCAGATCCCAAACATAACTAAAGAAAATGAAAATAACTCGGAATTAAACATCACAGAAAACATTAAAAGAATATTACAATACCACTTTCCACCAGATGACGAAACTAACGACTTAGAAATACACAGGGAAATGAGGAGGACAGCACAGAATCAATCCTCACAAGATCAAGACGAGCCTTTCACATTTCAAGAAGTTCAGGGAGCTATCCTCTCCTTGGCTAACAAGAAGTCCCTGGGTGTGGACGGTTTGACAGCAGAGTTAGTGAAAGCCGCCTTCAAAGAAGTACCCATGGCTTTTGTCCATTTATATAACGAAATTCTAAGAACGGGATTTTTCCCGAACGCATGGAAAATCGCAAGTATTAAGCTAATTCCCAAAAATGGAAATGCCAGTGACCCAAAAGATTTCCGCCCAATTAGTTTGCTTCCAGTTGCAGGTAAAGTTCTGGACGGACTTATCATCAAAAGGATAAATTGGCATCTTAACAAAATTAAAAGAAACAGTAGTAAACAATATGGATTTAAACCAGGCACATCGGCAATACATGCCATCTTAAATGTCACTGACTTTATCTTCAAATCTTGGGAACGAGGCTGTCACGTCATGATGATAAGAATAGACTTCCGCAAGGCCTTCGATCATCTGTGGTGGACAAGTATAATAAATCGTTTAATAGCAACAAAATGCTCAAATAACATAACAAATTTAATAAAAAGCTACCTCTCTAATAGGAAGGCAGGTCTTTATACAAATAATATCAGAGTGGAAACAAACGTCACAAGAGGATGTCCACAGGGGTCCAGATGTGGACCCGGGCTTTGGAATCTGGTCCTAGACGACCTTCTTGAACAACACAAGGACACAGAAGAAATAAAATTACAGGCATACGCGGATGATACCCTGGTCTTAGTGGCACACAAAAATTGCAACCGTGTGGCAGATATTGCAAATAAAACGTTGTCAAAAATTGGAGATTGGAGTAAAGTACACAAACTACCAATCAATCATGGGAAATGCGAGGCAATAGTTTTTACAAGGAAAAATAAAAGAGGGCAGTTGAAAAGAGCAATTGGGGTGAAAATAAATGGCCAAACTATTCGCAACATACAACAAATGAAATATCTTGGCATTCACTTTGACAGAAGTCTAAACTGGCAGTTCCATGTGAATCAAACCTGTAACAAGGCCATTGAGAAAACCAACCTTTTAAACAGTATAACGAAGAATACCTGGGGTCTAAACCCAAAACATACAAAAATGATATACCTACAAGCTATCGAACCAGCTGCACTTTATGGGGTGCAGGTATGGGGAACAGCATTAAAAAAGGTTCACATAAAAAGAAAATTACTTTCGCTTCAAAGAAGATCAGCCATTAGGATCTGCAGGGCATACCGAACAGCACCGACAGATGCCCTGCTGGTTATAGCCAATCTAACACCGATACATCTGAAGGCTAAACAAACAATATGGAATTGGTTCTTGCTAAACAAAAACTTCACAAATATCTCGGACAAAGATTTAGAACAATTACAAAAAACAGAGGTCTTGCCACCAGATAATTCAAAGAACATCTCTAAATTTATCAGAAAAATCGACATTAAATAAAAAGAACCAACCAATTGATCCAAGAAGGATAAGCCAATATGAAGTCATCCTGGATTATGACAATACCAATAACCACAGGAAAGCACAACAAATTATAATATATACGGACGGTTCAAGGGATGAGCAGGGCGTGGGCTCAGGACTGATTATTAGGAACAAAAAAGGGACAATCTATCAAGCAAGCCTAAGATTGGCAAATGAATGCACCATAACCCAGGCAGAGTTATGGGGAATTTATAGGGCCATCTCATATGTAAAACAACTACAACTGGAAACGAGAAACCTAACTGTCTTCACGGATAGTAAGGCCGCTCTTTACATACTTAAAAATGGGAAGAACAGCTCTGCCCTGGCCTCAGACCTAATAGCCCTAGCAAATGAGATCGGCCAACAAACAAATATATCTTTCAATTGGATACCGAGCCACAATGGACATGAGGGCAACGAGCTTGCAGACAGATTGGCGAAGAGGGCAAGAACCAATACTATAGTCACCTATACAAAATACCCGATCAGCTATGTTCAGCAATATATTAAAGAAGAAATTAGAATACTGTGGCAACGAGACTGGGACAGCTCAAACACCGGGAGGCAATGCTATAGCTTCATCCCTTCGATTGAGGGACGTCAAAAAATCAAGACTTTCCAACCAAGCTACGAGCTTACGCAATGACTTACTGGACATGGGGCATTTAACACTTATTTAAAATGTTTCAACAAAACAGATTCGGATTATTGTGAAATAGACATACACGAAAAAGACAATGTAAACCACTTGATTTACGACTGTTCCAAGTACAGCGAACAAAGACTGAAACTCATCAGGACTTGTCTACAAGAAGGCTACAATTGGCCACCTGGAGATCAACGATTCTTCGCAGACACCAATCTACTGAAAGCCTTGACAACATTCATCAAAGACAGCAGAGCACTTGCCCCACCTACAAGCGAGCAACTTAGCGCCAACCGAAGCACCCAAGGAAACCAACAAGTGTGAAAAGACAAGTCCTCCTATACTTAGACTATTTAAACTGTTTTACCAGTGTCTTCCACAATTAATCATCGATCACCCCTGTTGTTATGTCTTCGGCTGGGAAAGTACAGCTTCTACGAAATCGTTTTCTGGAGGGGTTCTAGGTTAACCCAATGGGTAGGAGGAGGGGCCTAGCAGTTGGGGTACAACTCTGTCCCTCTCTCCCTCCACATTGAAAATGAAATTGACTTTGAAAGCAGTGATCTGACCATCAACACTTCCACATTGTTTATGTCCATGTATCCTGCAGCCTAGTCCCCTGGTGCAAGGGTGCTTTTACTCTGCTTTGTATATAAACTGATACTGCTGTTATTTGCTTTGCAACTGTCAATTTGTACATATTCATTGTTAACGCTTTACATTGTGATCGGGATAAGCTCTCACGACTACCATTTAATGTAAACTGTATCCTGCTTCCAACCATTAATTTCCATGTGTTTATTGAATACTGGTATTAATCAGAAAAGCTTTATGAACAGGATAAGTCCTCCTGTATACTGATATACACTTTATCTCATTGTATTTGCACTTACTAATTGTATTCGTTAAGAGTTAAGACTGCAAAACCGATATGTGGACGAGGAAGTGCCCCGTAGCATGCTCGGCAACACTGTACATAATGTTCTCATTTGTCTCGTGGGGGGCCCCGGTAGCTTCTTTTCACACTTTCCTATCTCCCTGTGTTTCCTCTTCTACCTAACTTCTTACTTTCCTAATTTCCTTTTTCCGTTTCCTACAGGGTTAAGTCTGTGTTATAACGGATAGCCCTTCTTATCTTTAAAATCAAATCAAATCAAAGGAAAAGTATGATGTACGGGGGAAAGACACTACTAATGAGGTAGAGAGCATATATTTAAAATAAAAATATGATAAAAAATTGCAGCACAGCATTGTGATGATGTCACAATAAATAATTGCTCTTAAAAACTAAAATGCATCAGAATATTGTTTTAAAATGATCAGAGAAATTTGAGGAAAAGGAAACTTTTAAATAAAAAATTTATTCAATCTAAAATGTTTTGGAAGAAGTTTGTAATTTGATGTTGATTTTTATATTTAAGGGATTTTCCTGATGAAATTTAGTGAAAAGATTATATTAACTATGTTTCAAAAATGATTTAATGTTTAATTTTCTTTGTCATTTGATTTAGTTTAGAATTAAATTTATAAATTTTTAATCTAAACTCAGTACCATTTGATTTTAGACGCATATTTACAAGAGCAATCAACAGATTACAACTACAATAATATATAATCATCATAAATCATAGAAATAACATTATAGAATTTTTTTATAGTATTATACAGGGTAACTTCAAAAAGTTTCCAGAATTGGTTTATTACTCAAAAGTATGTGTAAAGTTGACAAATCAAGCAATGTGTCCTTCAAAGTATTGTCCTTAGGCAACCACATGCTTTTGCCAATGCTGGTATAGCTGCTGAAAACATTCTTGGAAGCTGTCTTGCGACAGCACCTGCAATGTAGATGTTACACTCTGTATAATCTCATTGGCATTCTTGAAGTGGCGTCCCTCGACGGGATCTTTCAATTGGGGGAAGAGGTAGAAATCGCACGAGGTCTGCTGTGAGCATTCGTGGCACTGTGTGTTGGCAAACACCGTGCACATTCAATTTGATCACGTAGGATGGAATGACAACTTCCGACTGTCTCAGTGATCTGCTCAATTGACTGCCATCCGTCCAACCTCACAATCTAGGTACAACTGACAGTTTCTCCTCAGACGTCAATTGTCAACAGACTGCCACTTTGCAAATTATCAACAATACTTTCTCATCCCTCACAAAGCATTTTTGCCAGTCATAAACTCGAGTGTGCTTTGTGGCAGATTCAACATAGGCATACCAAAGCATCTTCAAGGTCTCGGAGGGTTTTTATGCCGATAACACACAAAATTTGATATTTGCTTGCTCTTCCATAGACATTGTTTCACGACATCTCACTAACACGATCTTCTATGAATGGTAACTCATCATCATTGCAGTGAGTATGAATTTGTTTGAACACATTTCTCTATTCCCAACACATTTAGCTAAGACATGTATTTCATATTCCCTTTCCCATTGTCTCTAATTGACTAACCCAGCATAATTCTGGGAACTTTTTGAAGCTACCTTGTATAACAGATATTACAATTGATTTTTTAATGTGAAAAAAATAAATCATGATTATAAAAATGAACTAAATATTGGCATGAAAAAGATGATTTTATTCACTAATATAAAAATGACAGGAGGAATGATAAAATTACTAATCTGCTTATATTACAAGATATGCAATTTTAATGAATGGAATGGACAGGCCACAAAATGTAAATCAGAGAAACAGAAAACAAATTAGCAGATCTAAATCTAACTTTCAGTGTATATTTCTTAGAAATGACATATAGACAAACATGACAGACAGATGAATGTTTAATCAAAACTTTATAATAAATACAATGCGTTATCTGTATTTAGATTAAATACAAATCAATTTTGCTTACCTTTAATTCGAAATTGACACCAAAACTTTCATAAATTTGTTTATTTCAGTTCAAAAATCATCAATTTCAACCTTTTTTTATTCGAATAACCTTACCTTCGATAATTAATGGAATGTATTAGTCTTTTAAAATGTCATATTAATTTTATATATTTCCATCCGACTTTTTATTAAATAGCGGTAATTTTTTTTTTTTATATCGTCTGCTCTAATTATTTTCATTCACAAAATACAATACGTGAGATTGGTTAATATAAGAAATAGTATTATTATATTAGCCAATCAGAAGATTTTTAACTATTGATTGAATTATTCCTAATTTAAAAACTTTATATCATACAGTTAATTGCCTAATGATCAAAAATATTGATATTTTAATGTTAAAAAGAATTAAAATATCAATAATACAAATTTTAAATTTAAATTATTGATATTTTAGTGTAATTAAAACTTAGTGTGTGTCGTCACAATTTAAATTATGAGCGAACAATTCCATAATATTTATGGAAAATTACTATTGTATAGGAAGTGTACGATAAAAAAAAAATACCATATGAAAAATTCATCAAAGTTTTATTTTGATACGAAAATATTTATTACAATGTTTAAAAAAACTGGTATACATTCAAAACATGAAGGTGACTAATGACAATTTCTTGTTTATCGCACGATGAATATTGCTATTTGAAAAATATTTGAATAAACATCCATAATTTTTAAAATTATGGATTAAAACACAAGTTTTATAGAACGAACTCATTAATAGCATGATAACCCAATAATACATATAATTTATTCAGCAAATAAATTCATTACATATTTATTTCACACACCTACGTTCCGACAAGTGGAACTTTTTTTTTTTTAATTCACACAACAGAAGATATTTCGACAAATCCAAGTGGTCAACTGTAACAAACCTTTTTTTAAGATTTAAAAATGCAAAATAAAAACGAGAAAAATTAGAAACGCAAATGATTATTATTGTTTATTTTTTTTTAAAAGTTATTTCTTTATTTTCCCACTCTTCTTACGAGCATTAACAGCACTACCTTTCGCAGGTGATCTAGAGTTCTTTGACTGATTACGAACTTTAGATTTGGATTTAGTTTGTCGAGCATAATCGGCGTAGATCTTTTTAGGCGACACTAATGGTAATTTTACTAACAATTTCTTTTTTTCCGCTGCTGATTTCGCTTCGTTCGAATTACTTTTCTTCCTTTTGGATGACGACACGGGTGAGGTCAGAGCTTTACGTTTCTGGGGACGTTTCGTATTTTTCATTGAACGCTTTGACGGCGTCCGATTATCATTGTCGCCTTTCTTTTGAGGATTAAAATCGAATTCTTCTGCTTTTAAATTCGATTTCGAACGTTTCAGGTAAGTACTCAATTCTGTTCTAGAACGGAATCTTTTTCCGTTTGGATTAAAGATATACACATCATATCTTCCAGCAGTTTTTCCGGTTCTTCTCTGGACAACTTTTCTACTCCAACCATTGGGAAGTGAAGACGCTTCTACCAAAATTGAAGATTCTGAATCAATCTGTACTGGTTTTTTATCTTTTGCACCCTTCTTCGAATTACCTTTTCTTTCTGCCTTATTTTCCGACGAATCTTCTTCTATAGATTCCTCCTCTTTCAATTCTTTTGTTTTCTCATCTTCGTGATCACTACCTTTATCAGAGCCTTCCGCTGAACTCAGATGGTTAGTTTCATCATCAACATTCTCGTCGTCTAAAGACGTATTTTTCGTGTCCTTTTCTTTATTTTGCTTATTTAACTCAGTCTGTTTACTGTTTGGCATGATTATAAACTTAAAAAACGTACTAAAAATGATACTCTAATCGCTCAACTCAACTCACGATTCTCTTCCAAATCATCCACAAATGACAACTGAAAATTCAAATTCATGCGTCCAATCAGAAAGCAATAAAATTTCGGTTATTCTCTAATCTTAACTATTTCTTCAATTTCATTTTCTTATATATAATTAATAATCGATATATTTATTAATAACAATAAAAATTTTACGATAAATATGTAGTTAAATATTTAAAATGAAAATCTTTCCAGTGACGTCACACAATTGACCAATAAGAAGTTATGTTTACATTAAGGAACAGTTTCGTTCTGAGGGCCGCCATGTTTGATTATTTTTTGGTTTTAGATTTCGAAGCCACTTGCCATCGTCATATTAAATTAAATCCTCAAGTACGACTAATTTTCGAATTAAAGTTTTTCTTGTTTATTCAAATATATTATCACACAATTAATTATTTTCCTTTTAATAAATTAATTTTACAATTGTAAGTTTCATCTTTAAATACGATACTTAAATGATTACAATGGTTTATTAAAAAGTAAAAATTAAATAAAAACAACAACCCAAATGATTTTAGCAGCATGATGAATGCTCTTCCAAGATGTGTAGAAACAGCATCTTTAGGGCTTAAACAGTGTTCTTTAATTAAGTTTTGTTTAAATACTTTTCTTCTCTATGATAGAGGCATACAAGGGGGAGATAACACTTGATAATTCAAGCTTTATGCAAATCTCAACATTAGAAACACTTTCAAAACAAGCAAGTGCAGTGTTGTTTCTGTTAAAACAAGCATCACGCTTATGTTAATACAATATCTGGGTATTATTTCAACTATTATACCCTATGTTTACAGTTTTCAGGCTGAATTCACTGTTTTTAGTTAGAATGCAATAAACTCCTAATTTCTATAAGAGAAATATATTAATTGAATAAATATAAATGACAGTTAAACAGCTTTCAAGAAGTTTGGGTTATTTCATTCTTCTTCAGAAAAGCAAAAATGAACAAGTACATATTAAATAATTCTGTAATCTTGCTTCTGCAGGTGTATAGAAACTCTTATCAGTAATTTGGTGGTACAAAATGTAGTGTAATTATATTTATTTTGCTTGATTATACATATTTTTACAAAAACAAGTTTATTTCTACTCCTGTCAAACATTATTAATGATTTTTATAGTTTCAATGGTGCTGAATCCAAATTTGACAACAGAATTGATCTAACACTTTCCACTCTTGACAGAATTGAGGTTTTTGAAGGAAAACATTTTCTGTTTAAAGTATCATTTATTGGCTATACACATTGCTAATTGTATTAGCAATTAGCTAATTAGATACAAATAGATTTATGTTAATTACTCCTTTTTCATAATTCTATACATTCAAAAACTGAAACACTTAACATCATATTTTCTTCCTTTTATATTATTATTCTTAAGTCTCTCATTGTAGAGTTCAGCAGTAATCCACTAACGTGTTCTTGTTCCACCTTCCACTATACAGCTTTTCCATTTCAGAAAGAAACTGAACCTTTCTCCATGTTCATCAGAAACAGCCCCTAGGTTGGCAGGAAAAATATCTAAATGGGAATGCAGAAAATGCATATTGCAATCCAGTATTTGATAGGATGTTATCAATCTCCACAATTTCCTCTTAGTTGTTAGCTCATACATTACCCAAAAAATTCTTGCTCACATTTTTGAATGCGTCCCATGCTTTAAACTAGGATTTTTCAAAAGCTGTCTTACTTTGAGTCCAACAAAAATTCCCACCTCTATTTTTGCATTGCTCAGGTGGGAAAACTTTTGCTTTGGGTGAGTAAAGCCTTTTCCTTTTCTGTCCATACCTCCTCTTCATATGAAGCTCAGTTTGATGAAAAACTTTGTGAAATATAAGAGGATTTTAGTTTTCTCTGCCAGAGGATGAAAAGCAATATTCTTCTGATCTTGTTTGTTTGGTATGTGATTGGGCCACTTTTTTACCAAGTAGTGACTGGTTCTTGTTTAACTGTCCCATTCAGTGGCAACTCAGAATATAATTTTGGGGAGGCTGTGTTGAATGAATGAAAAATTTTAACTCAAATTCAATAAAATTTATTAGGTAATTATGAAAATTTATTTAAAGAATGAAATCCAGTTTTCTTTTCTTTTTAGAAAGCTCTTGAATTACTTCAGTCATGGTTACATTAATCTTTCTGTGTATATATAGCAAAGCTAGACCATTCAATCCTGATTGTGTCATGGTAGATCTTAAAAGACATAAGGTGGAAAATAACCTTTAATTGATGCATGTTGTTACTGGAAGCATTGCAATATTTTTAATAAGTTATAGATATTTGGGCTGCAATTTGAAAAAATTGTAGATCTATAAATTCCCACTATCATCCATCCATTCATATATCTTTTCTTAATCTTGAGAATGGAGTTAGAAAGATGAAATCCAGATATGGAAACCTTAGGGGCAGGAAGCCCTGATTAACTATATATAAACTAATGATGCAAACCAGAAGTCGTTATTTCAATTTAAAAATTTTCCCCTGGAAGATATTACATAGACTGGCATGACTCTGTTGCTAAAGGAAAAGTATGATGTAGAGGGGCAATCCACTACTAATTTGAGGTGGAGAGCATATATTTTAAATTAACTAAAGTAAAAATATAATCAAAAATTGCAGCCCGGTATTGTGACGATGTCACAATAAATGATTGCTTGTTTTTATTTAATTTTTATTTTTGAAATACTCAAAGTTATATATTTACTTTTAATAAATGATTACATTCATTCAAGTATCTTATTTAATTTGTAATGTTTATCTGATTTGATTTTATATTTTTAATGTACCCTGAAGATGATCTATTAAATAGATAGAAAACTTTAGATTTTACAATTTCTTGCTTTTTTTGTTGTGTATGCTTAAAAAAAAGTATAAATTCCGTTATACTTATATATTCAAAACTAGTTCATAGATTTAATAATACATAGAAAACATTTATACCATTTGTAGTCATATATAATGGAATGAAACATACATGAAGCAATAATATTAAGACTATCAGAAAGTCTTTTTGTTTTTATTATAAAACTTAGTATGAAAAGAATAAAAAGGTAAGTCTATTTAATCAATGATATAATTGCCATTATTTTCAACGACTTTTTCCCATCTTTCAACTAGCTTATCTATTCCCTCTGAGTAAAAACTTTTTGGCTTAGACTTGGAATACTGAACTAATGCATTTTTAACATCTTCATAATCATTAAATTTTTTTCCCTGTAAGAAGTGCTGAAGCAATTGAAGCAAATAATAATCAGATGGTACAATATCTGGAGAATAAGCAGAATGAGGGAGAACTTCCCATTCTTCCCATTCTTCCCATTTTTTGTTGAGTGATTTTTGATGTCTGGGCTCTTGCATTGTCACATTGAAGGATGATTCCTTTTCTGTTTGAAACTGTAGTTAGCAGTGGCGTGCCGTGACATTTGATGATAGAGAAGCTGTGTTTCTATAAGAAGCCAACTTTCAGGGGCAGTCAGTTAATTGTGCGTCAGTGATTGTCTAGGGTCCATTTGTACATGAGAGGTGGCAGAAAAGACAAAGACAACAAGTATCTGACCAAAACCATTTATTTTAACATAAAATAAACATACACTATGTACAAAATAGTTTACTTTAGGACAATCAGCTGTTTAGATGTCCTGGGCATCGATGTGGTTCTTTGATTGTCGATCAAAGGGGGTTTCGGTACAGTGGTGTTGACAAGTCTGTGAGGCACGGGGAGACTTTGTCCATTGGTGTCGGGGATACGGTCTAAGTCCAATGTGGCATGGGTTACGGGTTTACACGATAGACGAGAAATTGTTTTTTTTTTGCACATTGACACACGGCGTTTTGGTTATTCGGAACATTAACCGAGTGCAAGGTGTCCTTGATTGTTGGGGATTATATCAATCTCTGTTCTTTCATTCATCCATTTTGATTGGTCGTTCTTCCTCAATTACGCTTTCTGCGTGGTTGGTCCCTTGTTACTAAATGTAACGAGACACTTACCTGGAGCATGAGAAAAGTCAAAATTGAAGATGAATTCGATCTTCCACTGATCATGAGATGACTTCCTTCCATGATTTATGGTTTCTGCCTCACAGTTTGATATAAACAATGGGTGTCTGACTACACACAACTTTTTCCTATGTTTTTTTAAACTAATAAATTTTTCTCCAAATTAACCATTTTTTTGTGTCTTTCGTGACAGTTCAGACCTGTCTGGAACCTCACATTTCCATAAAAGTTTTAAACAAATACTGGAAATGATAAAAATAAACAATTTATGTATTTTAGTTCTAAAATACAAATAATACATACATAATACAAATTAATATGATACAAACAATAATAGAAAAACTTGTTTTTTTAATTTTTTATAAACTAACTCTATTCGGTGATTTTCTCCGCAAAGTCGTTAATTACTTTATCATAAAAATTGCTCATCGTTGATTCCATCAAAGTATTTAAAAGCTCTTTTTCTATTG
This sequence comes from Centruroides vittatus, assembly GCF_030686945.1. Lineage (NCBI taxonomy): Eukaryota > Metazoa > Arthropoda > Arachnida > Scorpiones > Buthidae > Centruroides > Centruroides vittatus. The sequence continues at coordinate 1,452,846 of NW_027122644.1, forward strand.
AAAGCAATGCTAGCGATGACAGTTTTTCCTCTGACTGAGTGAGTGTTCCTGGCCAATGTATGAATTTGCTTTGTGGTCGAAAAACTGCGCTCAACAGATGCACTGGTAGATGGTACCATAAAAATTAATGATATTAAATCATATAATTCTTTTAGTACATCTTTGTTCGGATTGCCATTAATTATAATACTTTTTATGTCTAAGAGTTACTTGTCAATACAGTCTGGACACGAATATAAATATTGTGATTCGCTACGTAATTTAGATAAATTAAAAAATTTTCCATAAAATTTACTTAATTTAAAGAATTAAAACATGCTTGAAAAAATTGTTTTTCATAATATTAAAATTATTAACATTTAAAAGTGATAAAAATTCTAAAGATTTTATGTCTGAAAATCTGTCAATATAATTACAGTATAATTAAAAGAAAATTATAATTAAATATAACTTTGCAAAGAAACGTACATAAAAATAACATTGAATACTCTACTTTTTAAATCTTAAACAATTTACGTAATCAAATAGCTTCCTACCAGTGGCTAAGGGATAGAATCGTTGGAAGCATTATACGATATTTTGGGGTGTAGCTTCCACCAGTTAAACTAGGTGAGGTTGGTGCTCTGTAAAGCACATGCGCAAATGCCTATAATCTGGCTGCTATACACCATTCAGTTATTTTCGCTGTGGAAGCTGACCCGGTTTTGACAATACAGTGCTTCCATTCCACCACTGATATTCGAATATACAATAGCAATATTATCGTTTTTTTCACATGTAATATAGAAATTTGTAATAAGATACATAATGCGGTTATAATAAAATATTAATTTTAATTAATTCAAAGTATATTAAGATATGAAAATAATCACCCAATATGAATTTATATTTTAGAAAATACAAGGGAAGCAGCGCTTCCACATTCTTCCAATGATGGCACGCCACTGGTAGTTAGCTTGATTGATGTGGATTCATATAAGTGGGCCAATTGTTGCAATAAAGATCTGAAGTAATCATTTGACCCAGTTTTAACAGTTCAAAATGCACCAAACCAGAGATATTCCACTACACTTAAAAAAAGCATTTTTTTTTTCTGTGTACATTCTGGTTTGAAATTGTTTTTCATGTTTCTCCAACAGACAACCACTGCTTTTTCTTACGTGGATTATCATATATCACCCATTTTTCATCTCCAATGATGTTCAGGAAAAGGGTCATGTGCAAGTCTCAATGGCAAAGAACTGCAGACAGAAATTCATTGAAATTTTTATTCATCCATTATTAAGTGTGGAACCCATTCCCATGCTTTATGTGATGGGGTCGAGGGGGGAAGATTTTAAAACGAGAAAAATGATTATATGTGATATTGTTATCGTCTCCATTGCTGTCTGGACTGCCAAGTAACAATCAACAGCATGTGGGAGCGGTTGAGTCAGATCGATGCCTCATTTACAAACAACACAACCTGTTTATTAGACCATTAACTTACAAATAGTTCTATAGTCACAAAGGGTTGAAGTCCTTGTATACTTCAGCATGTAGTTTTCAAAGAAGAAAAGGAAAGTCCAGCGATGAGGATAGTTTCCTATCACTGACTGAATGTTGCATTCAAAGTCCAGTTCTCAAACAGGAAACCATGTCCAATGAATGCAGATCAGAATTTCCAATGATTCTCTCAATGAAGGTCTATAACTTTCGGAGGATACATTGGCAAAGGACAAAGGTGGAACCTTGCGGGAAGCACCCCAACGAGGGACATAGCTTCGTGGGACACCATGGCAAAGAATGAAGTGTTCTTGTAGCCTGGACTTAAATAGCTTTTTGTCTCGCAAATTGTCACTTTATTGGTTATAAATTGCTTTTCTTGGTCTCAGATTGGTCTCTCTCTGTTACCGGGTGAAATTGGACGAGATCGGTTCCAAGAAAGATGATTGTTTATTAATACAATTCGACACAGTCTTTTATTCAGTTTTGAACAAACTTTGTACCTTAACTAACATTACCTTTTTTGTTCATCTTGTCTTATAAAAAATTTGATTTACTAATTTTTCTCTCTTTTTACCACATAGTTTTAATATTAAAATATTTTTATTTTTTCCCCTTTTCCTTTATAATTTAGTTTCCTTAATTTTAATTAATCACAAAGATCAATATTTGTTTTTGTTTAGATATATGGTTAAAAGAATGTTTTTCATCCCAGCCCAGGGCTTCACACTTTGTAGACATTTCCAATTGCTTTCAAGTGTACTTTTGTTGTTGACCACAAAGCACCAATTTTGCTAGCAATCTCTTCAATCAGATGTACAGAGTCTTCTTTGACAACAACTTTCAAAACATTGTGATCAATGATACTTGGTCTATTAGATCTAGGCCTATCTTTCAAACTAAAATCACCCTTGCAAAATCTTGCAAACCGTATATGGCAAATTCTTACTTGTATAGCTTCTTGATACATGCTGCTGATGTTTCTTGCTACTTCTGTTGTCTTTGATGCATGATGAAATTCAAATAGCATACAATGATGTATTTATTCTTCACTTGATGCAAATGCTACCATTTTTGGGCTGCAATTTTCAAAACTTGTAGATCTATAAATTCCCATTGGCATCCATCTGTCTGTCCTTCTGTAATCTTGAAAACGAAATTAGGCAGAATGAAAGTCAAGACCAGATAAAAGCTTAGGGGCAGTTGGCCCAATTAACTATATATAAACTTCCGGTTAGGACTGATGTCCAGTATGACTCCAGGAAAAGTATGATATACAGGGGCAAGACTATTAAAATTGAGAGCATTGTGACAAAAAATTACAGCCTGCATTATGACAATGTCACAATAAATACTAAGGGTATTTTTTAAATAAGGTCCATTTTTTGCTAAGAAGAAAAATACTTTAAATATTGCTAAAATATATTTTTTTCCATATTCTACATACTTTTATCTACTTTTCTGCATAATTTCCACTTTTGTTCAAACATTTGTCATACCGCTCAAAATTTTTTAAAATTTCAACTTCAAAGAAATCTGCCACTTGCCACTGAAAGACATCAGGCCACGCTGCTTGTCTTGTATGGCACGGCAGAGTCACACAATAAGCATCAGAATTGATTGTTGTGCCTCTTGGTGTAAAATCCACTAACAAAGTCCATTTCCTGTCTCAAAAGACAGTTACCATGATCTTTCGTGCTGAAATTGAATAACAGATCGTATCTTACAGTCGGCGGGCAACTCAATCTTCTTAAACATTATAAACTTTTATAGTTCAGCACACAGACAGATGATACGGCTGCAAATGGCATCTAAACATGCACAAAGCATGCTGAAAGCATATGCTCGTGCACACTGCTGCAATAGCATGTCATTCTCACTCTCATTCACAAACGGACCTTATTTAAAAAATAACCCTTGTAATTGCCTGTCTAAAGATAAGTTTGATTTTGGTGAAAGTTGGTATACACAATAAAGAAATGTTAAATAATCTGGAATTTAAATTAATTCTAGATTAAAATTAAGAATCTGTACTATAACCATGGAAATTGAAAGGTTTAAAAAACAAAAAGACTTTCCAGTACCCTTGATAGAATGCTTAAATAATTTCAATATTCAATATTAATTTATCATTATGTGTTTTTAATTTCATACATCAATTTAACTGTGAAAAATTTTTATAGGAAATAATTGAATTTCCAGTAATAAAAGTAAATGGGAAAACTTTTGAAACTGAATCAGAATTTCATGAATATGTACAGCCATACATCAATAAGAAACTCACACCTTTCTGTACTGAGGTACTGAATTTTATTTAATTTTTTTAAAAATAAATTATAAATTCATTTCTAAATTGTATCTATATATATAATCGAGATTGTGAAGATCCTAAAATGGCGCCGGGAATTCGGTTGTTTACAAGATCGCTACCTCGGGAAATTTCGGAAAGTCAATCGGAGCAAGAATGCGCATCGAGCTATAAACCGGACATCTGTAAAGCATTTCTTCTAAAACAAACACAACGCGGTAATAAACGACGAAGGGAATGTCGCGGTGCTCGTATACAAGAGTCGAGATGTAAACAATTAACAAAAAAGGGGGAGAAAGAAGAGAGACAGATGGTCAAGGACACCTGCTAGACCATATGAGCCCGGGATCGTCTTGAAAGGGGGGGCAGCCACAGAACGTTTGGCGGATCGGTTCAGCCCGATGTCCGCGAGAGGGGGGCAAACAGTGTAAATTATGTGAGTAGCTGTCAACGCCCGGGCGCCGTCCCCGGCCAAACTTGGTTTTTGTCTTGCTTAGAAACAGTAGACTGACCAATCGAAAAAAGGAAAAAGGGACTTAAGACCAATCAAGAGGGGAAGATTCGAGGGAAAATCGTATAAAAACCCCCGAATCAAGGTCAGAAGGGGAGACGACGGAGCTTTCTACCAGGAAGTGGACGACGGTACTCCAACCAGCCACCTACTCCTTCGCCGACGTCCGTCACCGACCCCTCGGACTCTCCTACCCGACTGCCCCGGGCTTTACCGACGACTCTGACAGCATTCTCCGATTGCCGTCATCCGGAGCGCCTTCTGCCGCAGACGATCTAGATTGCATCTTGTATTGTAGGCCTACTTTGTAAGTTTGTTTTGATGTTAAAATAAACAGTTATTGTAAGACACTTGTCATCTTTGCCTCTGCCGCCACCACCCACATACGATTGGTCCCTAGGTTTTTCCTGACGTGCCATTAACTAATTGCCCCCATATGTCGGCAGCTTACAAGATGAGTTGATAATAATAATAATAATAGTAATCAGCGCAGAGCCCAAACGGTTAGGGGTTGAAAGTTGAAATTTGGTACACAGTTAGGGTATGTCACGAGAACGCACACTAAGAAGGGATTTTTTGAAATTCCTTCCCACGGGGAGAGGGACAGGATTAAGTTTTAACATTTCCATCAACAATGGAAGTGTTAAGATAAAGCGATATGCAAGACACAGATGCAGTTTTTTTCATTTTTTTGGGAAATTGAACATATTTTTAGACTTATCTAAAAATTCTGTAGTTAGTCTAGAAACAGGGGGACCCAATTCTTGCATTCTGTGAAAACGGGTAAGGTTGACTATAATGTAATAATCTTAATTTTCGCTAAAATGATTAGGAGTTGAAAGATGAAATTTGGTACACAGGGTACTAAATTTAAGTACCAAAGTAACAATGATAGTGTTAAGTAACAATGGAGAACAAGAGAAAGCAACGTGCAAGACTTACGGGTGCTGGAGGAAAAGAAAAAGAAAAAGAGTACTATGTTAGAACATATTCGATTTTCAAATTTAAACAGATTAGTTCGGTTTTTCTTGATCTTTCTTCTTTACAACATTTGATGCAAATCGAATGATATAATCAGAACATGTCATGAAAATCGAACGATATAATCAGAACATGTCTTGAAAATCAAACAATATTAGAACATTCGATTTTCAAATTCGACCTTTCTTTAGAAATAATTGAAGCGTGCAATGCCATAAGGTTGTAAATGCCATTTTACTCAAAATACGTTTTATTGAAGAAATGAATTTTAAATGCAATGTTTTTTCCTACAAAAAAATATTGTGGCGATAGTGGCGCTCTAAGTGGCTATATTTTGAAGATGAATTTATGTGCAAGCCATAACGTTTTAAGCGCCAAAGTGCAAGCCATGTGACTTTTGGCACGTAAAATGTTACGGTTTACATTTACATCATTTTGTTATTTCAATTTGTAATGCAGTGAGTTTTTTATGCAGAACCGGATAACTGAATGCCAGTTTATTAATAGTTAACCTGTATCACCTTATTATTTGATATTTCAAAATGATATTCGGACTTCCATTAATCTTTCAAATTTGAAGTTTTTAAATACATTTTAACTTTTATTACACTAAATTAATACCTTATTGTTTATATTTTCCTTTATTTATCATAATTATATTACAATTGATAAAGATCACAGCCCAGTTCAAGTACCAAAACTGTGGGCCTAACCTTGTTGAAGCCAGGAAGCAGTCACTAATAGATTATTGCCAGTTTTTAATGTTAAAATTGATATTGAATTTGTAAATTGTGTTTAATAATTTAAATGTAAGTTTTTGGTATTCAAAACTGTTTTTCAGCTGTAGAAACATTAATTTGATGATTGCAATTGTTTTTGGCATTTGCAACTTTATGCACTTGCACAATTTTGGCATTTACAACGTTATGGCTCTAACCCTGTTTTTAAACTTTTTTTGTTTCCTTACCATCATACTTAGGTGTTTGAAATTAAACCCAATGTTTTATTCCAAAGTGTAAATTGTTAAAATAATTTTTATAGCATTTGATTAAAGTTTGTTCATTAGAAAAAGTGTTTTTTCTCTCTCTTGAAAAGTTTGTTTTTTGGCATTTACAACATTATGGCATTGCACGCTTCAATTAGTTTGTTGATGAAATTACTCTTTTTCTTTTGTGACTATAAAGTAATAATCTTAATCTTTGCTATCGTTACTTTTGCCCAAGCAACGCCGGTCTTACCTGCTAGTTTAATATAACATTATTAAAGTGCTTTCTTATACACAGCATTAAAAAAAATCCATATTATAGAAGAAATTTATTTTAAAACAATAGGAAGTGCTTTTTTTTAAAATATACCCAACATGTTTGTAACCTTCATACACTTTTTGTAAATGTAGTGCCTTTTTTTATTTGTATCTAACAGAGTAAATGGAATTTACATCTTTATTGGTGATAATAAAATATTACTAATTTCACACTGATACCTTTAATTGCAATGTATTTTAATTATACTTCAATACTTTTGGTCATTTTTAATGACCTTCTTTAAAGAAGAAACATACATTCTAAGTATAGAACAATGCCATCAGTGTAGAACTTATTAATTCAATCTGAAAATTAACATATTAGCATGTAATTTTACTAGGGTTTGTCAGTTTTTAAAACCCAGTTATGAAAACCAGTTTTTTGAAGAAATTTGTATAATTTGAAAACCGGGTTTTCCTGAGTAAAAAAATCAGCCTTTTTGAGCCTATACTTAAAACATAAAAATTAATTAATTATTTGATTAAAAACATCAACATTTTAACACAAAATCGTCTCTGTCATAAAACGGGAATATTGTTAAATACTAAGTGTCATAAAACTAACTACAAAATGAAAAATCACCCTACATTTAAAAAAGCATTCAATTCAGCTCAATTCAAGCTCTGAATGAAATGGCTGGGACCTTATCAGAGCTGTAGAGCATATCCATAGGAGCAAAAAAGTCAAAGGAACCATACTTCTACAAGCAACCCTTCACGAATACAGCCTTCAAAATCAGGTCGTGCGAGATCGATTACATAAATATCTTCAAAAACTTGAAAAAGTGACTTCATCCGGCCCTAAGACCCTAAAGGAGTTTTTAGTATTAGAGGGTACAAACAGAATAACGAAAAATTTAGATTTATTATTTAATGCTTTAAAGATGATTAAACCCAGCTCAGTAGCAAGTGAGAGAGTTTTTTTCTATTTCTGGCAATTTTGTGTGCAAAATAAGGATACAGTTGAGCAATAGATCTATAGATGTTCTTTTCTTTCTAAAATCATATATTCTTAGGAAAAATAAGAAATAAAATAATAACAAAATATTATTTTATTTCTTATTTTTTATTGTTATTCGTTTTTCTTAATGGTTTTCTATGGAGTAAATTTTATATTTTAATGTGATATTTTAGCTTTTTTTTTTTTTGTTTTGTTTTGCATAGATGTTGGTCAATTATATTTTGTTATATTCTTGAAATGTTATAAATATTAAATAAATTAAAAAGTTTTAAAATAAGTTGTAAATATCTCTTATTTCCTTTTTTGGGTAAAAATTCAAAAACCAGTTTTAACCGGTTTCGTATAAAAGTTGAGATTTGAAAACTGGTTATATTAATTAAGTTATCAACAACCGTGAGGCAGATAATAGTGAGGGCTTATCAGACCAATGATGGGAACAAATGCTCATGAATCAAAGTGAAAACATTTAATAAACACAAAAAATGCCTACATAAGTATAGAATCAAAAAAACCCAAAATGCATTTTGGACTATTTTCTGATAGAAAATAGTCCCTCATCAGTTGGTATTAGATAAAGGTTTTAGTATATTTAAAATTATACAAGGTAAAGATAAACTTAAAACTATGCCTAAAGGTATACAATGTAAAGATGAAAATGCCATTGTAACTGTATGAGCAGTAAGCATTATCAGTAGGTATTATTAAAGGTAATAATATATTTTAAAATATTTTTACCAACTGAGGACAGCATTGTTTTTGTCATCAAGATGCATTCTAGTCTTTTGCATGTTGCTAAGTTTAATTGTTGAATAAACATAGGCTAGTGCATGATAAGTTTGTTGTGTTTGAACCAAATGTTTAATTGATTATTTAAAATGCAGACAAAAGGCATTTGATATATGAATATATGAGGGCAGTTTTTCAAGCTCAAATGGTCCATAAAACAAAGACAAATGTAAATAACAAAATGAATTTATTACCAAAAGTTAGGTACAAACGTGGTTACTTTTCGACATAATTGCCGCGAAAATTGAGACATTTGTCTATCTATGGACAAGCTTTGAAATCCCCTCTTCATAGAATGCTGCCACCAATGATTGAGATGGGCCTTAATGTTGTTTTGAAGATCATCATTAGTCTCGAACCTCTGCCCTCCTAGCCACAATTTTAGTTCAGGAAAGAGGTGGAAGTTGCTTAGCACTAAATCAGGACTGTACACTGGGTGTTTAAAAAGTTCCAGTGGCGTGCCGTGACATTTGATGACTGGGAAGCTGTGTTTCTGCAAGAAGCCGACTTCCAGGGGCAATCAGTTAATTGCGCGTCAGTGATGGTCTAGGACAGTGGTTCTTAACCTTTTTATACTCGCCGCCCACCAAATATTTCATAATTTTTTGTGACCCCCATTTTTTAATAATAATTTATATTTGATAATTTATCTATAATAAATTGATTTATTTATTATTGCTTTATTTTTTATATAATAAATGTAAATCATAATTTTATTATTTCATTATCTATTTAAATAACATTCAAACTTCACAATTAAACACGAAAACTCATTAATTTTTAACAGAAAATAAAATAAGAAACATGTCGATAAATCGATCCAATGTCGATGCTAAAACTAAACTAAAACTAAAACGCCCACTTGTCGTAAAGATTTTGCATATCTTTTGCAAAAATATTTAAATTTTCAAAGCCTACTATTTTTCCTAGTTATTTTTAAAATTCCAAGCATTAATAGTTTCTTAAAATTGCTTTGGAATAAAAGAAGTAAATACTGCGGTGTAAGTAGCATATTTACATTTATTTCTTCTGTACTAACAAAGTTGTATGTAGGAAGAAATACAAAATAAATAAATAAAAACTAAATAGGAAAACTTTATCTTTCTTATTTCACTTTTCAATACGATATTCGGATTATACATCAATTTTCTTTTTATTATATTCTGAAGGAAATTTTGCATAATTTGGCGGCCCCCGGCAAACTTCTTATGGACCCCCAGGGGCCGCGGCCCCCTGTTAAGAATCACTGGTCTAGGGTCCATTCGTATTCATTTGTTCGATAAGCCAGTAAAAACTGTAGACTTCTCTAAATGTATTTTTAATATCACAATTACATTCTGAATCGCTAGCCACGATATAAGGGCTAAAATTAAAAATAAATTATAAAAACTTACTCGGTGAAATAAAATGTGCGGTGGATATACATACCTGGTACAATGTATTGTTCAATTGTATTAATATACTTTTAAAGAAAATTATAATTAAAATATAGCTTTGTAAAGAAACGTACATAAAAATAACATAAAATAGTCATTACTTTTTAAATCTTAAAACAATCCACTTAGTCAAATATCTTGATACGAGTAGCTAATGGATGGAACTAGTGCCGGTCCAGGTAGGTGTGTAGTGAGTGTGTGCGTGCCAAATCCCGAGGGTGCCGATACCGGTCAATGTCAAATGCCTCTTTTGTCGCATCACTAGTATATCTCAAAGGACGCCACAGGGCTGTTGTAAATTTTAAACGTTTCTCACCGTAGCTGTAAAAATATAACTATGTTAAACTTAATAGTCATTTGTTTTCTAACTAATTCGTTTTAATACCAGGTGTACACGGAAATCAGTTTCCCACTGTACTGAGCGAGTGATTGGTTCTGTTAAGCTTTTGTTGAAGTAAAATTCTGGCTCTTTCAACAGGGTTTTATTTATGTCCCCATTCCCTAATCTCTTAATTATTTAGTCACTCTTAAGTAGAAATAAGTCGAAACCAGTTACTTTGTACCTGAATATCTGTAGTCTTGGGAAAACAGTGGAAAGACAAATTTTTATGACAACGGATATATAAATCGTAAATTTAAGGAAAATAAATTCTAGAGCTTTTTTTTTTGTACCATTGTATGTACTGTACGTCTCATTCATTAAATTTGGTTGTAAATGATGCTGCCAAAGTAACAGTTAATTTTTAACACTGTACTAGAATTGTACACGTTTTTTCTGCATCCCCTTATAGATGGGACGTACTAAATCGTAATATCACCGGTTTAACATCGAAATCCGTAAGTAATATAAGATGGGAGAGCGGAATAAACGCAGAATAAATATATCAAATATTTTAATGGAGTTTTTTTAAACTCCTGTCAACTATACAGAACTATCATAAAAACGTGCCAGTAAACTCCTATCGGTTGGGTTTATAAATCTAGTCTAGGGTGGGCAACCCTTTTTATAACATGGGCCAGAATAAATTTTACGTTTTTTTCCGCGCCATAGTAGTTAATTGACCCTTCTTGTGACTCGTAATTTTTTTAGTCTGCAAATATGAAATAAATAAATAAAAAGTTAATTACTACATTTATTTCTCTTATCGTTTTCGAAAATTACAAAGAATTGGAAAAATAACTATTAATTAGTTATTTTTCCAATTTAATAATCTATTAAAGATCTCGCGGGCCGGATAGAAACTTTTCGCCAGCCGTAGCTGGCCCGTGGGTTGCCCGCCGTTGATCTAGTCTGCTCGTGATTCACATAATCGAGCGAGGGTGGCCGAATATCTAGCAGGCGGCTAACAGCCCGCAACCGCTCCGGGATATAAAGTCGCGTACTCTTTACGCGTGTGTCGCTTCTACCAGCTAAACCGTGACGTTTGTGCTATGTAAAGCGCATGCGCCAATGCCTATAATCTGGCTGCTTGGAAGTTGACAGGCAGGCGGATAACAGCCCACAACCGCTCCGGGATATAAAACTTTACGAGTGTGTCGCTTCTACCAGCTAAACCGGGTGAGGTTGGTGCACTGTAAACCGCATGTGCTAATGCCTATATAATCTGGCTGATTGGAGACTGACCCGGTTTCGACATTCCTTCCGCCACCGAATTATTCGAATATACAATAGCAATCTTATCGTTTTTTTTCACATGTAGTATAGAAATTTGTAAAAGATACATAATGCAGTTATAATAAAATATTCATTTTAATTAATTCAAAGTACGTTAAAATATGAAAATTTATATTTTATAAAATTCAAGGGAAGGTCATTGGAAGGTGGAATCGGCGCTTCCATCGCTTCCAATGACGGCACGCCACTGAAAAGTTCCAAGCTAGGTGGAAGTCTGGAAGGTAAAAGTCTTCACACCTTTATGTGTGAAGACTTCCACTTCTTTCCTGAACTGAAAACGTGGCTAGGAAGACAGACATTCGAGACTAATGACAATCTTCAAAGGAACATTAAGACTCATTGCAATCACTGGTGGCAACATTCTATGAAGAAGGGATTTCAAAGCTCGTTCAGAGAAATGCGTCAATCTTCACACTGATTATGTCAAAAAGTAACTTAATTTATGGTAATAAATTCATTTTGTTATTTACACTTGTCTTTGTTTTATGGTTCATCGGAGCTTGAAAAAAAAGCCTATGTATATCATACTATATATATATAAACATTAATGCAAGTTGTAGAAGACATCAATGGTATGGTGGTAAACATGAATAGAATGCACAATTACAGCTGATGTAACAGAGTTATTAAAATTTTATGACATGTCACTAATGAAGAACTCTAAGATATGGAATTTAATCTTTTTCTTCAAAACAAAGGACAGTAAACTAGAAAGAGTGTTAAGTATTAAAGTTTTAGAATGAGCTTTATAATTCTGTAATAAATGCAAAAATATTTTAGAACAACATGATAATGATTTTGACTCTGGGAGTTTATGCTGAAAGAAATTGTGAAAGTTTAATGAACTTCTATAAAGAAATTTTATTAATAAAGCAGAAAGCAGAGATAGCAAAGTATTTATGGTGGATTTCAAACATGAAATCTAAGCCTTAAACATGGTTTAGAGGCTGTGTGGTGGAGTTGGTAAACAAATAGTCTGACTCCGACTCCAGCAAATTTGAAATGTGTGATTCTAACTCAGCCCTTTCCATTTTTTAAATGTCACACTACAATTAGGACAATGTAATTAAACGTTGTCCTAAACTTCCTCTATTTTTCTTTTTTATATTTTAAGTTGACTTAAACTTAGATTAAAACTGAGGTTATGGTATTGTAAGTTAGCCAACTTTTAGGGGGAATCAGTTAATCCTGCATCAGAATGAACCTAAGGGCTGTTTGTATGTGAGTGGTGGCAGAGGAGACAAAGATGACAAATGTCTAACAGTAAACCATTTATTGAAACTTAAGATAACTTACATAAGATCAATTTTAATTTGGTGTCAAGACCAGAAAACTGTTGCAAGGCACATTTAGAGATAAAATTCCTTTCGGAGGATATTGAGCTCTGAGGATATATGTATGATTTGTTTGAATTCCAGTTAAAAGAGAGAAAGATTATAATCAGTTTTTTAGGCTAAAACACATAGTAATTAGGGCAAAAAATTCCTCACGTTAAATCACATTTAAGAAATCCTATAACCTTAAGACAGAAATAAAAATCATTTAGATAAAATTTTATTTATTAAGATGATAATCTTATATTATTCTAAAATTACAATTGTTAGTTAAACTGCAAAAAATTTCATAGACATTAGTCTATGAAATTTTTCGCAGACCTGGTGTGAGGTTTGCTGACCTGGAAAGGGGTAGTTAGTTAAACTCGCATCAAGATGTATGAGGTGTTTACAATTGTATGTGGGTAGTGGTGGACACACACTGACTTTGATACCTTTACAAATGAAACCTGTTTATTTCATATAAGAATGAGGTGTTTTGGGAGATGCTCTTTTCTGATGAATAACAAATCAATAAAGAGTCCACAGATGCTAATTTGTAGCTGTTGGAACCTTGTTGAGTCATTGGGACCCTGAGGCAGTGTCATGGGTAGTCTGGCAATGGCAAAGCATAGGCAGGAACTATGAAGACAAGAGGCATGCATGGGTTGCTTTGGATGGTACAAAATGACAGAAATCCACACTTTGTCCTTGAAATCTGTGGATTTTATTAATTTCCATCCTTGATCACTCGTTCTGATTGGTCACTCATTCTTTCTTTTCAAGTGATTGATCATTCATTACGCATAGGGCGCGTTTGGAAATTGTAACCAGTAATACAGCGGTAGTGGTGCCTGACGTCATCGGTCATAGCTGGTTATTCCAGGGGAGTGGCGCATTTCTAAACAGACTGGTCATTTCGTGGTGAACAACATGGCGGCGCAATCAAACCGAGAAGAGACCATTTCATTAATTTTATCAATGCTTTCGAATATCGATTCGGAGGCATATGAGGATGACGATTTGGCAAGTTCAAGTTTGTCAAAAGATGAAAATGAACTTAGAGAAGTTGGCCAACTATCGGAGAAAACTCCGAAGGTGGAAGGCTACGTGGAGTGATCGATCAACTTAGATCACAGGAGAGGTCAAAATTGATGTTTAATTCAATCCCAACCAGTAATGGTCGATCTTAGGACTTACATTCTTCTATTGTTTATAGTTCGCATCACTTTTTTTATACAAAAATATTTCTAGCTTTTTTGTTTTTTCTTTCAAAAACATTTTTTTATACAGATTTTAGTAAGGGTTTGGACCTGTCCAGAGTCTCACACTGATAGGAAATTTTTGTAGAGCCAAAGTTGAAGAACACTGCACTAGATAACAGGTTTATGATCAGACATCATGGGGTCCTCACAAAAGATCTGTTTATATACAGTGTTTTTCATAAGTCACTTGCCTTGGGAGATTGTGAGGAGAAGCATCAGAGGCAAGTATGTAGTATACTGGCTATATGGTACATTATTTGAATTATTTTGGGTCTACAAATACTGTCAAACAGAAATTAAATACACAAAATTCATATGTGTGGTTGAATTACTTTGCTAGCCCAGCTGCATAGTTCTGTAACTAATCAGCATGTTGATATGGATTGAACTTGTTTGTTTTAATATTCAATATGCATATGATAGCAAGAACATAACACATTACTGATTTTATTAATGTTGTTTTTAGTTTTATTTAAATAAAATCAAACACAACAATAATAAAAAATAACTAGTAATGTTTCATGTATTAAATAGAACAAGTTCAATTCTCAAAATATATTTAGTTATAAGTTACAAAGTACTGTACTAGGGATGCAATCCAGCAGTGTTTTGAATCCAGCTGGATTTTTGCTGGATTGAAATCATTCCAGCTGGATCCAGCGCGGATCCAGCGTGGATGTATTTTTGGTGCAATAAAGTGCTATCTATCTATCTATCTATCCTGCAATTTATGTTTTTTTAATGAAATAAAACATTTAAAAAAAATACTTTAAAAGCTTTTATTATTTAGACTGGTCACTATAAATCAGTAAAACTTCTTACACATTTAGGTAGTAAAATTAACTTTGGTTCGGTTTAACATTTGAGATAGAGATAATTAACTTTAAATGTTTAATTAGATTATAATTATAATGTAATCTTTAAGTTAAATAATAGCAAAGGTAATTCTACTGATTAATTTATATTAATATATTATAATAATGTAAGGACGGATAATCAGTGGCTAAGTGGCTATCAGTCTTACCAGTTTTCATATATATATAGGCTCTACATATTAGTCTGTAGTTATTTATAGGTATGTAAAACTATGTACTGGAAGTAGAATAAGTTAAATAAACTACACCTTTATCAATCCAGCAAAATTTAATAAAATAATAACGTTTTCAATCGTTTTTAACGATCTTCCTCGGTTACAAAAAAATAGAACATTAAATATAGAACATAAAATGTGTTCGGAATAAATATGAAAATTAACGGAAAACGCCCAAACGGACAAAATGTAGATAAATAAACAAAATAAATAGCGGAAAAAATATATACAGGGTGTTTTTTTTTAACTGACGGTACTCAGAAACATCTGTAGAGCAATCTAGCAGCCGGACTGTCGCCAAATTTGGGAGAGTGACTAAGGACGACACGGAAAAGAGAATCCATGAAGAAAAAAGTAGTACCTAAATTCGCCGGTAGTGGAGGATTTGGTGCTGTTGTAGCGAAAAAGCTACCAGCACTTCATTGAAGAAAGGGTCATCAGTCGCTTTTTTCCACTTGCATAGCTGCCTCGCTCCCCGGATCTAACCCCATGTTACTTTTTCCTGTGGGGTTACTTAAAGTCCAAGGTTTATCTTAGTAGTGTCCCAAACTTGATGACTTTGAAGGACAACATTTCTCGAACTGTGATGAACATTCCTGCGGACATGTTACGTTCGGCCATAGAGAACACGGTGTTCAGGATGCAATGAGTTGTCCAGCAGGACGGTGATCACATTGAAGAAGGGAGAAGGTTATTTGCTGATTAATTAAACTTTCGTTATTACACTGAAACCTCTGTCTGATTAGTTATTCGTGTGTTTGTTAATTGCAGCTGGATTTTATGCAGATTCTTAGCTGTTTTGCTACAACAGTGCCAAATCCACCCCTACTGGAAAATTTGAGT
Organism: Centruroides vittatus; assembly: GCF_030686945.1. NCBI lineage: Eukaryota > Metazoa > Arthropoda > Arachnida > Scorpiones > Buthidae > Centruroides > Centruroides vittatus. The sequence continues at coordinate 1,468,803 of NW_027122644.1, forward strand.
ACTACTTTTTTTTTGCGGAATCTTTTTCCCATGTCGTCCTTAGTCACTCTCCCAAATTTGGCGACAGTCCGGCTGTTAGATTGCTCTACAGATGTCTCTGAGTACCGTCAGTTTAAAAAAAAAAAAAAAGTATATAAGATCCAATGAAACCAGCATTGTCCGTTAATAACATTAATTAATGTAAAAGGATCTCCACATGGTAGACAATGAGTCTGCATCTCTATGGTTTATACAACCAGTTGTCATGTGCGCATTACAGATTTCCAATCTCTCAAGATGTTTGACCATTTGCGTATTCGTAATTGTTTTTATAATTGCTATTTGATCCCATTGGACGTTAACATCCTTCTGTCTTGTGTATGATGCCAACGCAGTGTTGTCAAGGTTCTTACTGATTGTATATTTGTGCTCTTGAGCCTTTGTTTTAAACTGCACATCATTGCACCCACATAAACAAGCTTGGAATTGAAACGTTGGTTGTGTAAAGGCACCGAATATATACCTGTTGTTGAATTCCGATCCTCTTTCTTTTTATCGTTTCTTAAAAGTTTGAAAACAGTGGGATTACGTCGGTATACAATACGAAAATTATCAGACCTGGCAGTACATCTATGTATCTTGTTTAAAAAAAATGGGATGTAATTAAGCACTATTCTTTTTATATTTATTCCAAACACATTTTATGTTCTATAGTTAATGTATTTTTTTGTAACTGAGGAAGATCGTTAAAAGCGATTGAATACGTTATTATTTTATTAAATTTTGCTGGATTGATTAAGGTATAGTTTATTTATGAGTAATTTAATTATTAGTGTTAGTAAAGTAGTGAGTAAGTAATTAGTAGCAGTCTAGTAGTTAGCAAAGCGGCAACGCAACGACGTAGACTTTTTCACAATTATTTAGAAAGTTAATTGAGTATTTGCGGATCCGCAGTGCTGGATCCAGCTGGATTGCTGGATGAGGGATCCAGCAATTGCAATCCCTATACTGTACATAACTATACAACTGGGCTACATTTGTTGATGGTGATTTGACCATGCATATGAATTTTGTGCAATTAATTTCTGTTTAACAGTATTGTAGATCTGAAATGATGAATCATATAACCAATATACTATACACTTGCCCCTGATGCTTTGCTTACAATCACCTGATGCTTCTCTGCACAATCTGTGGTGTGTGACTTATGAAAAATCCTGTAATATATACTGACTCCATTCTTCTTATACTGTTAAAAAATTTTAAATAAAAATTTCAGTTTCCATTATCAAATTTTATATTATTACATTTAATAATTATTTTTCGCATCTTAGACTGACATTTTAGACTGTTTTACATAATTTGGCAGAGGCGTAGCCTCTAAAGAAAGGTCATCTCTGCTGTGGAGAATAGTTTGTTCCTGGTGATTGGACATGGCGAGTAAAGAAGATATTTTTATTATCTGTTTACGTGTTTTTACGTTGTTATTACATTATTTCCACCAGCCCTATTTTACAAAGAAATTATTTTCTTAAGAGAAATTTCAGTTTCCATTATGAAATTATATATTATAACATTTAATAATTATTTTCTTAAGAGAATTGACAAAATAAAGATGACCAATTTTGAATTTTTACATTTTTGCCTTATTATGGTACTATTCTCAAATGAGCTGTTCTTTAAACTAGATACAGGATTAATTCCAGATCTGATTCATTAATGCAATGGAGTATAGCCAATAACAGTACACCAATTGAAAAATTGTAACCATAAGTTTTTAATGCACCACAGATATTTAATGTAGCATGTGGCTTCCTTCTGTGATCTTGATCTGAAATAGGCTAACATCAAGATGATAGCCTATTTCAGACCAAACATAATGTAGAGCAGTGTTTCTCAACCAGGGCAATGTTTTGGCAATATAGTTAACTTACCTTAAAACAAATACAGATAAAGCAAATTTTGCCATTGTCATGGCAAAGCACCATTGTCACAATTTTAATTTTTATGTGATAAAGCAGATAAAAATTTTATCAGAATTCATTAAACCAAACTGTAAATTATCATCACAATTCCCAAGAAATAACTCTACTTTCAATAATTGTTGCTTTTACACTTTTCGAAGTGAACAATTAAGTGGTACTGTAATAAATGTTTCATTTTGAGTTGAATAGATTTTCTTCTCCTAGTAGAAAAGATGGGTTCAACCTCCAATTGTAGAGCAATTCAAACATCTGGTTTTGGTGGACCATCCTACTATACTCAGTAAATAGGGGTTAAGGTTTAAGGATGCCCACCTCTTTAAATCGATATAGTCCCATGCAAATGCAACCTAGTTTGCATATTAGGGAATGCATGCAGTGATGATAGGTTTGGGCTACTTTGTGCTAAATTTGGCTCCTTTTTTACTTTTTTGGCACCAAAAACGAGTTAGTGCCTTGGCTACTTTTTGACTTGCATGTGCTGCCATTAATGTAACAATATACTAATCCCTAATATGGGAAATGAGAGAGAGAGTTTACAAAATCTAAGTATATTACCTCATTATAATAATGTATAAAAGTTAGCAATCACATTATAATGTGATTGCTAACTTTTGTGTATTCTGGGTGGAAGTTCAATCTGAGGAAGTATGGCACTAGTCTTTCATTATGGAGGAAATATGTTGAGGTGCAGAAGTGTTGTAGTGTGCTGAGTGCTGAAGGGCTGAAGTGCCCTGAATTTAGCACTTATCCCCTATTCATACTATTTTTTCTCCTCCAATAGAGATTAAGAATTAAGATCATCTGACCAATGATCTAGATACATGATGGGTGTCATGATGAGTCTTTTGGGTTTAGTCAGCTTTTTAGTCATGGGAGTTAAAAATGTCTCTCAGGAACTGACTGTCAACAGGAAACATTTGTTCCTTGCTCTCTTTGATGTGTAACTTTGATAAAAATTTCAAATTATTATATTAAATTTTAACAAATTTTCTATTAATTTTCTAGAATATTTTCTCTAAAAATTCAGACTCTCACATTAATATATATGTTTATATTAGTTTATATTATTAATTTATTCATCAATATTTGTAGTCTCTACTAATGATGTAAAATAAATTATTGAAATCTAAATTTTCTAGCTATTTTCAATATAAGTAAAAAACTCTGAAAAGTGTAAACAAAAAACCTTTATTTTATTCATAAGTAATAAAATTAAGAAATATTTTTAGTTTTTGTTTTTATTTAGAATATATCTTTTTTTCATTGATATTAAATATATTTAATTATAAAATAAATTTTAAAAAATTACTTCATTTTTTTAATTTATAAAAAAATTATATTTTGTTTAATTTTATCCATAAGATAATTCTTCTCTTGTTAATATATTAATATTTGTTAAATAATATTTTCAGCTAACAGGTATTTCACAAGAAATGATTGAAAATAAAAAACATTTAGAAGAAGTTTTACAAGTAAGTGCATTAAAATTGTTGTCTAAGAAATATTAATTTATATAGTTTTGAATTTGGATTGAATCTGAATATTTAATCTGATCAGCCTGAAATTATCTATATCTTACATTTTAATAGAAAATTAGTAATACAGTAAGACCCTGCTTAATACTGCCTCAGTTAATGCTGATTTGATATAACTGCCTGTTCGAAGTCTAAAAAAAGCTCAAAATTTATGCTGATTCAAATTATTGCAGCATTTTATTGGTTCATATATAATACGATTACTCTCAAACACAAACCAATCAGCAAAAGGTGGCAATTTGTTCGTAGCACTGTACTTTTCTTAAATCTATGTTTGTTTGGTGCAATTTTGGAAAAAATAACATCATGGATGTTAGGCAATAGGCATAGGCCATAGGCAATATCAACTTCGCTTAGCAAGAATTAACTGACAAATGCATGAATGAAGTGTGAAAGAAGTTCTGGCTGAAGGTATCCTAGAATTCTCAACGAGAAGAGCCTATCTTTGTATTGTTAAGTTGACCAAATTGTCAACCTAATCAATACAGCAGGACTAGGAGATGTAGACAAGCAGGATATTGAGGAGCTACTGCAAGTTGCTGGTGAGAAGCCTTACCAACGATGACCTTCAAGAACTGGTAGAATAAGGAATTCATGTAGAACTGAAAAATAGTGATTCTGAAAACGAAGAACCCAAAAAATTTCTTTACAGATTTCCTTAGTAAAAGTTTGGTAAAGATAACCAAAATCACAATGATTTCAGTGATCTTTACCAAATTGTAGCAAATAATCCAGATTTTGAAAGGAGTGCAAAAGCAAGACAAGGCATTTTGAATGTGATCTCTTGCTACCGACATTTGCTTAAGGAAATAAAAAAAGTGACAAATGAAACTACATGACTTTATTGCAAAAAACAAGAATTTCAGAAGATCCTGTATCTTCATTGTAAAAAATAAACTTTACATTTCTGTGTGCATATGTTTATGTGTTATTTAACATATATTATTATGCAAATTAATAAAAAAAAAGAACTTAAAATTAAAGTAAAATCTGTTTATTTTTGGGCCCCTTTCCCTATTTACTCTGTGTTAAAATGACCTTGTTTAATGCTGTTTCATTTAGTGCTTTGTTGTCTAGGAACGTATCCTCTGCATTAAGCGGGGTTTTACTGTATCTGTTACAGTAAAATTTAGTATTTTGCTACAGAATTTCTCAGTTTTATCAAAGTTTCAAAGACAGTTTCAATTTTAATGATTTAAAAATTATTTTCATAGTCACAAAAAAATAAAAATATGTACAGTGATATTTTAATATTAAAACTGCTCTGAACTTGAATAATTTGGTATTCAAACACATGTTCTGGAAAAAAAGTTGCTTGACTGAACAAACAAGACTTGCTACAAGAAATTTTCAGTTAGTATCAAATAGTTTTATTTTAACTTTAATTTCATCATTTGTAAATAATTTTCTATGATAAAAATGATTAACTAATTGAAAAATAAGATAAAAACCTAGAGTTGCCTATTTTCATCATACAAAATTATACTCAATCCAATTTGGTTTTTTTACTTAATCTTGCAGAAACCATTTTGCAACCATTTCAAGTTAATGAAATGTTTTAACTATACATATCTGTGACACATTTAAGATCTATTGTAAATTCACAAGTTGTTATTTGTCAATTTTTAACAATTTCTTCTTGCAACTTTTCTTTGTTGACAGCTTTTGAGTGTCCTTCCATTGTGTATCCTTTAGTTCAAAATTTCCAGAATGAAACTTTTAAAACCACATTTGACATGTTTGAAAGTTAGGTGCATCTCCACATACACATTACAAATACTTTTTATGGTTGATACAGCATTATTTCCTTTCTGAAACTCATAAAGCATAATATGCTGGATATGCTGGTTTATCTGATGGCATATTTGACTTGATTTTACTCAAATAAAATGTGAAGTAAAAAGTTCAAAATAAGCTTCTAACAAGGAATACAGTATCACATTACCAATAATGTGTTAAATTTTGCAACTGTTATAATTAAAGTGCACATCTGTGTCAAGTAAGGACAGCTGTTAAAATAACAAAAACGTTTTTGTTCAACCCAATAAAATTAATAGGCTTATTTTACCACTGTTGCATATGGATATATTTTGTTTTTTTTTTAATGCATGCTAGGCTTGTAAACTTGTTAAATTTGTGGGATTATATTCTAATTAATATTTATATATTCTAATTAAAATGCTTCTAAGTGTGTTATATTCTAATTATATTCTAATTAAAATGCTTCTATAAGTGTATTTTTGGGAGGTGTGGAATGTACATTATTCCTTATGGGAAAAATTCATTCAAGTACTTGAGCAGACTTTTGGAATAAGTTTGAGTACTGAAGTACCATGTAGTAAAATTAATATCAGATATTTGTTAAATTATGCATGTATAGAATAAAATTAAAAACCTGGAAACTTATTATTTATATATGTATGTAATATTACATGGATAAAACAATTGTTTTTGTAAAGAGGAATATATTTATTAGATAATCAGATTTTTTGGTATTATCATCTATTTATTAATACATGGAATTACTGTTATTTATCTGTTATAGCAATTGAAATAAAAAATAATAATACGGTAGAGCATCGATTATCCGACCCCCGATTAACCGACTTATCGGTTAACTGACCGCGTTCTAGTCGGCAAATTCAAATGTCCGCTAGTGATGTGGCGCTACAATATTTGGTTATGTCTTGGCTACTTTAATATTACTTTTGTTAAATTTTTGCATGTTTTAGCTGGCAGCACTGGCTCGACCATAAAAGGGAGGCTAGTATTTAAACCAGGCCTAATACACTATACTAATAATGTATTTTTTCATACTTTTCGGTTATCCGACTTTTCAGTTATCCGACCAACTCCAGTCCCCAATTAAGTCGGATAATCGATGCTCTACTGTAGTATTCTAAAAATATGGTGAAAAAACCACATTTCCTTTTTACAGAAAATACTTTTCTTATATATCAAATGTTATTAATTTTAGAGAGTAACAGTCTTTCACTTATAGATAACTTAATTAAATAATTAAAATTTATTTAGGCATTCCTCTGAAATGAAAGAATTTTGCCACTTTTAGTTTTATGTCCCCATTGTGATCTTCTGTCTATTCATTATCAAGGACAAGATTTATGTGTTTAAAATTGCAATATATATATGCATACATATGCATGTTAAAAATTTGTGAATTGAAATACATGTGTACTGTACATCTATCTGCAAATAAATCTTACTAATGTTTATTGTATCACACTTTTTAGATGCTAGATGAATAGGTGATGCAAGGGATTTGAAAATTATTGCATCACAAAACATGTATTAGAAAAAGCAAACTTGGGATAGTAGTATCACAAAACTATTGTGTAAAAAAATAAATGAAATTGATAGTCTAGGTAAATAGATGAATAAAATCAATAAAAATATTTTGCACAGAATTTTTTAGATTAATTGTTAAAAGTCATAAGAGAAGTTACATATTATTTATAATTTGCTAAAAACTTGTTTTAATAAACTTATATTTACAACTGAACTTTAAATGCTATATACAGTAAGGCCTCATTTTATGAACTGATTAGGTTCCCTAGTATACTGTAAAGTGAATCATGTATAACTTGAGCAAAACTGTAATATATTTAAATGAGATTAGTCCCTTCAGAATGAAAATTGACTACTAAAAGTTAGTCTTTTTTAATTTTAGGAAAGAATTATGATTATTTTATAATTACATAAATAACATTTATAAGTAAAATAAGAGAAAAGACCTGAACATAATTGAAAACATATTAGCATAATATGCTAATGTGACCATAGGGCCGGTATCTCTTTGATACCACGTCAGGATGACACCACTGTATCCTTAGATTGATACAGAAAATCAATTGCGCGAGCGGTTACGTATGGGTTAGACCCGGAATGAAGCGAGTGGAGAGGATGACGGAAAGAACGCACCCAGAGATTTATATATAAAAATATACCCGTTTATTTTTTCCATAGGACTAATTAGGTACAAACGATTACTTTACAGAAGCTGATAAGATACAGGACACACGATCCGCGAACATAAATTCCACGCGGATTGAGAGAGAGAGAGAGAGAGCTTACAAATATTCGCGTGTAGGATAAATACCTTAAGATATGTAGTCGGATGTCGATGTAATAATCGATGATATCCTTATAGACCGTTGTAGGCGTTCGGACTAAGAATAAATGATCTTGTAGTAGATCGTCGGTAATGACTCTGTCCACTAACAGGTAATAGTTGTTCAGATAGGAAGTGTAACGACGACAGTTCGGCTTGAATATAGATGATGAGGGAGGATCGGCGGCGACAGGTAACTATCCTTTTGAGCGCACAAACACACGGTCAGTAACAACTTCCCCGTCTTACTCATCGTACTCCCCTTTTATATGGGGAGGGAGTTTGCAGGCCCTTCTTTGATTTCGTCAGAAGAGATGATCTTCTTGGACCAATAAAATTATTGGTGACGTAGTCGTGTCACCGAAATTTGACTCGTCTTAACAAGGAACTCAACTCGTGGGAATCGAGTTTAGACCGCTCTTATCAGAAAGTTTTATCAGTCGATTTCCCGTTTAACCAACCCTTTTTGGTCTACTTCGTTCCGTTTTGTATAAAATCTAGAGTTTGCATAAAATATAGTTAAAAGATTATAAAGGTATATATAAATGATAAAGTTCACAATATCCCGATCGTCACACTAACATGTTATATATGAAAAACATATTATGGAACTGCAACTCAAGAAAAGCAGTAATTAATCCATCAAAGCTGAGAGATATTGCTATCATTGAGAGGTATGTTAACAATTCTGAGAAGGAAACAATTGTAATTAACAATGCCTTACAGTGCTTATTTCTAATTTTATTTTTTACTGTCTACTTGGACATTGACTATTAGTAGGACGTTAACTGGTGTTTAATGTTTGATACAAAACTGACTGGTTAGATCAGAAAACAAAACTTTTATTAACTTCACCTGTAGTAGTAATTTTTTCTGAAGTTAATAAAAGTTTTGTTTTCTGATCTAACCCGTCAGTTTTGTATCAAACATTAAACACCAGTTAACGTCCTACTAATAGTCAATGTCCAAGTAGACAGTAAAAAATAAAATTAGAAACAATTGTAAGCTTATATAAATCTATTTGTTGGTACTTTTCTGCAGAAAAGCATCCAAAAATGCACTGTACTCTACAGAAAAAATAGAGTACAGTGCTGCAGAGAAGCAGAATAATGACTTTCGGTAAATTATTTTGATGTTTACTGTGTTTTGTAGTGTACACCCACATTTGTAAGGTGATCAACAAACTTTGGATCATGTAAAGTTTTGGTTTTGTTTCTGGTGTATACATCTCGAACGAACCATAAACATGATGTATTATATTTTACATGATCATATTCATTTGTATCAATATGAACAAATGCATATCATTATGAATTTTAGTGTTTCTGGTAGTCAATTAACTTCTGTCCAGCATTTTTAATTGTAAAATCTTCAAAAGTTTATATTCAATTTGTGTTTATACTACTATGAGATTTATAATTTATTTGAAATAATAATCATATTTATCATAATATGTAAGCATGGTGAGGCAGAGCTATAAATATTTGTGTACATGATGACTTTTATTATCTGGATTTATAAGACTATTATTCTAATAAATTTAGCTTTTACAGGCAGTTCTTGACTTTTGGATTAGAACTGCCTATGTTTCTAAAAATATGTACAAAAATCAAATAACTGAAAGGCAAGTAATAGAATTGTTTATTAAAAAAAGGGAGTTCTGTTCATAGAGAACTAAAAAGAAAAATATGAAATCTATTATTAAGATAGAAAAGTTTTAGCTTTTTATAGCAAATATACTATAGTGTATAAAACATTATTTAAAATCTTAAAATTATAGATTAAAAAGAAAACAGACAATAGAAATTAATTATCACAATGATTTGATGGTATAAAAATAAAAAATGGCAGAAAGTGTGACTGCATGTTAATTCAAAATTTTCATTTAGTTACTGAAAATATGCAAGTCCAAATTTAGTGTATAAAAATTGATTTAGGAATTTAAAAGTGGAAAGAGCAAGTTGTCTGAAAATCAGACTGCCTTGTATATTCATAAATAAATTAAATAAACTGAAATAAATTTCAATTTTTCCTCTTTCTTATTTTTTTATATTTAAAATCATAATTAAATATTTGAGATAGTTTTTTTTTTGTAAATTATAGTTTTATACATAGTATGCCAATTAAATAATGACACTGGGATGCCTGTGCATGCTCACATAGAGCATGCACAAGCATCCCAGGAGCAAAAGATAGTTCTTATTTCTATGCATAGTCAGTGGTGATATTCAGCGGGTTTTCACAGGTTCGGCCGAACCCGTTGTTAAAATTTTCAGTTTTCCGAACCTTGTTAAACACGCGTAACATTTCTCAGTAGTTTTGTTTCTTTTAAAAAATATATTAAAATATACGTATTATACTCTGTAATACTACTAAACTAGAGCCTTATACTCCGTTCGCACCGAGCATTTCAATGTAGATTGTGAGCAAGGTCAGGGACTATGTCTTGGTGCGATCTCTCTCGACTGAAACGAGGTTTAATCGCGATTGATTCAAGAGAGTTCTCGAAACTAGATCCAGTCATAAGAGAGATCCCTCAATCTCACGTGCACGAGATAATACAAGATGGCTGTGGAACACGTGTCGGGCTATGGACAGCAAAATAAAAAGGATATTGTATTTCGAGAGATGATGACATCTGTCTATTATCAGCAGTGCCATTTGGGGTGAAAAATTTCTCTGCCTAAAATAAAAAAAAAAAAAGGTCGACAGCAGTAATATACTATTGTTACCTGGTCTTCGCCCAGGGCTCGTTACGTTCCAAATACGCCACTGATTATTAGATATATCGCAAGAAAAGGTATTGTATTTATTTCTAGCCAAAACTTCCATTTCGTTTGTCGGTGATTGTCAGGGAAAAATTTTCTGCTAGTGAACCCTTTGTTAACTATTTTGAATATCACCACTGTGCATAGTAGAATAAGAACTATCTTTTGCTATTGAGACTGCTCTTTCCAACCATAAGTTTCATAAGTCTGAATTGATTGTATACGTTGCTTCTTGTTTTGTGATTATTTTAATGAATGTATCTCTGTGTGTCAGGTAGATGAGTTCAATAGCAGTAGGTAGTCATTTTATGCAAAATTAGGCAAAAGTTCCACAGATACTTTACAGGATTTAAAATTGTGTTTGGTTATGAATGTTTGATTTGGACACAGGTTTGTCAATGGCATGATTGTTTTCAGAAAGTTTGAGAGTTCATTAAAAATGACACAAGCCAGGTTAGTGAGGTTAAATAATTTGTTCTTCAAGGGACAGAAATTAATGCTACATATTATTTAGAAACCATAAGGAGGTTACAAGAACAAATGAGTGAGAAATGAATGATTTGTCAACAATGATTGGTTTCTCATGCAAGATAATGCACCAGCTCAATATGCTACTTGTTATACAATTTTTGGCCTCTGTACAAATCAAAATCATTCAACATCTCCCTATTCATCTGATTTGGCTCTTGTTGACTTTTTTTATTTCTGCAAATCAAATTGGTTTGAAAGAAACATTTCTATAGCACACCAAGCACATAAGGCAACAACTGTTCAAGTGAATTATATCTCAATTGAAGACTTTCAGCATGCCTCCAACATTCTTGTTGTTGTTGCTAGCATTGTACAATGATAGTAGGGAATGATTTCAAAAATATATAAATTTTTTTGAAAAGTAAAGGTTTCTGTTTATGTTATAACAACTGTCTCATTGTTTAATTGGCACACCGTAGTGTATTAAACAATTTTTGCATATTATAGAAACTATTTCAAAAATGAGTAAAAGCATTTTTAGTTAATTGAAGAAATCTTAATATAAGGTTACTTAATCATATATAAAAATTTTAAAACACAGCTGCAAATTAATAAAATCATATTTTGTTGTTTTTTTCAAATTCATTAATAAACATTAAAATTACATTAGGACTTTCAGTTGTGGATGGAAAAAGAAGTTCTTTTAAAACCTAAAGTGAAATTTGCTTTTGTGACATGTGGTGATTGGGATTTGAAAAAAATGTAAGAGAAAATTTAATTAATATAATTACAGTAAGTTCTTTATTTTATAGATTACAGATTGTCCAAAAAGAAACTGATGGATTACAAAAAGTATTATGTATTTAAAGAAAATATACAAATATCAATATCTAAAACCCAATACATATATTAAAGCCAAATAATTGCCGGATTATATCGAGCTATACTAAATTTCAGTCCTGTTTCAGGCAATTCTTTTCTTCCAAAACCTTCTAAATTAATTATTAATTTAATTATAATTATTAAATTTAGCAAGAGATGGCACCTAATGTCTACCTCTAGTGCATTTAATTATTAATGGTAGTAGTAATATAGTCCAGTATAATCCGGCAATCATTTGGCTTTAATATACTGTGTTTAAAGTAAATAGATTATACACATATTGTTTTCAGTAATTGTCAGTGAAAGTTAAATGGTTTTTCCTGCAATACAAAAAAAAATTGTGTTGTAAACTGTTGCTGCATGTTGAACTTTTGGATAAAGTTATTTTTAACTGATGGATGGAACAAAACGGACCAATTCATTTTCCAGTCCACTCCCCTATATAACTCCTTCAGATTTGTAGGATTATATGAAGGACCTGATTTATCAAACACCTGATACAGATATTGAAACATAAGATTGCGTAAAAAGCACAGTTGAAACCATATGTCATTTGACACTCAGAGAAATTGAATATTGTCTTAATATTATAAGAATAATGCATGATGCTCATATCTGGATTTCTTAAAGATGATAAATCTTTTTGAGTTTTCTCATTAATTAAGATAGTGTGACTGTATCTGTTTTCCTAAAATAAATATGAGTTTTTGTAATCTATCAGTTCTTTTTCAGACACCTTGTATATAGGAGAAAAAATTATTGAATTAAATTACAAAAAATGTTGAAAATAATTTAAAAAATACTCAACATAGAAGTAATAAAATATATTACCGGTAAGAAAAATAATATACTGAAATAATGATATTCATTTGCAAGTTGGGATCTTCAGAATCAAGATTTTTCTGGATAATTAAATTTTTAGTTTTTGAAACAATTATTTTTATATTAAAATTATCATGTTTTTGATAAAATTATGATAATTTATCTAAAATACAGAAGACCCATGTGTATACAACACACTTTAAAAGAGGGTATCTATGGAATTTTTTAAAAGTTGAACTGAATTATGATGACAATGTGTGGTGTAATATTCTGTCAAAAGATATTGCTGATCACATGAATGTCAGAGCCTTCATGCAACTGGCAGGAGAGTCAAACAAAATGGCAGAGGCACAATTATCATTTGAGCAATGCAAGATCATTTTGAATTGGTATTTTAAATTCATAAATGTATTTGGCATACAAAAACAATGGCAGCATGCATTTGTGATTATTTAGTAGATGATGATATTTGAGAGAAGTGCACAAGCAAATATCCAGGAGGCCTTGCAAAGCAAGAATTCTGGTGTCCTCAGCCATGGTGTTGGAACTAACTGATAAATTGCTTTATGCAAAGTTATCTCTATTCTGATTGCACTAAGCTCTTCAGTAAATAACATGTTCGATTGGCTGTATGGAATAGTGTTCGATGATGGTTGGTCAAAGTGTGAATGAATATTTGTTTTGCCATTTGAAAGTGGTGTCAGCACTGCTACTATGATTTCACCCTAATATATAAAATGTGTACATAAATGTAAAGAAAATTTAAGTTTAATTATTAAAATTAAATATCATGATTAAAAACATCAGAATTAAAATTTGCTAAAAGGTATTTGTCATTTCTTTATATTTTTTTTTTATTTTAAAATATTTACTTTTTAATTAATATATAATTATTGTATTTAATTTATAATATAATATGCACTTAGGCTTCCTTCAGAATGCAAGTATTTTAACATTTCATATCCAGAATATATGACCTCATGGATAAATATAAAAAAGGTATGTGTATGTATATACACTCAAACCTGTTTTTGTGTGATTTGTTTTGTGCAATTTTTTTTGTGCGGTATACCAATTTGATTGAAATTCATATACCGCACAAAAAAATCGCACAAAACAAATCATATAAATAAAAAATCACACAAAAACAGGTTTGACTGTATATATATTATATTTGTTTAAAAAGTTAATTTTTAGTTTCTTTAATTTTTCTTTATAGATATTGTTTTAAATTTAAAATATATGATTTTATGTAACTTAATTAAAAATTCCTCAAATATTGAATAGAAAAAATCAGATAGAGAGAAGAATACTGAATTAAATTGTATTTTGCTGGCTGTTTTAAATGGAGATTGTTCAACTAATAAGTTCAGTTTTTTAATCAAAGGGTTTTATGTTTTCTATATTCCATCCCAAGAATGCATACTAAAATAATACTAAAGCTTTGCTAAGTTTTGAATTTCATACCTAGGGATTTCTTAAAAGTTTAGTATTATTAAAAGTTAGTATTATTTTAGAGGATATGTTTTATCTATCTTTTCTTCATCTAGTTTAAGAAGATTCAAATGAAATGACAGAGATAAGTATCAATATGGCAGAAATCTGGTCTGTACAGAATTCTGCTACATAATATATTCAGAGGTGCAAAATATGTCTGCTTATGCAAATGAGGTTTGGGGAAATTAAAGCAGTCTAGGGAAAATTTTCAGTAGAAAAAGATAATAATATGACAATAGCTGCAAAAAATGGACTTTGATATGCCTGTAGAAGTTAATTAGTGAAATTAACCTGAGGGTAATGGAGGGCCGCACGTGGAATCAGCAGAAATGGCTAGTCCATCACCCATCCATTTTGATCATTACTAAAACTTGCGTTTTTTGGGATGCGGTAAAAAGATTCTCACGAAGTCCACAACTACCTTTTAAACACTAACAATATTTATTCATGAACAATCGGTACAAGTACAGTACACATTAGAGCTACACGTGCTCTAGCTGCTAACATTCAACAAAAACTGGTATCCCAGAATCCAACAGGAATAATAGAGTTCTTGTGTACGAGGCTATGGGGAAAACCTCTAGGGGAGTGGCGCCACTGTCGAGTCTGTGACAAGTTACTGATCATCGCAGTACCCCCCTCTTAGCAACCGCGGTCGATGAATCTCACTGGGCATTTGATTTTGCGGTCACATCATAAGGTCTTTGCCTCGCTTGTGGGTTCTGCTTGATGAGTCTGCCCAGCCACCATGTTACTGGGTTGGTCATTCACAGGCTGCGTAGGGTTGATTGAGTCCTTCTCCTCAAGCATAAAGGCGGGTTTCAGTCTGTCGATGGAGACAACCACCTCTTTACTATTTTTCAGAATTTTGAAGTATTTGTCTCCCCTCTCCACCACTGGGAATGGTCCCTCTTAGGGAGGACGCAGTGGGGTGCATATGGCATCGTAACGTAGAAAAATATGGCTACAGTCTCTTAACTGCATGGGAACAAAAAGTTTGGGCTTCCCATGTGATGCTGTCGGCATCGGTGTTAAGTTTTTGAAAAAAAACCTTTAGTGTCTTTATGAAATCGGCAGTGTTTATGTCTGCTGGAGTAGGATTGAAGAATTCACCTGGTAAACGTATTGTCTGTCCGTAGACTAACTCACTGAATGTTGCTTGCAGGTCAGACTTGAACATTGTCTTTAAACCAAGCAGTACGGTAGGGAGTATCTCTGTCCATTGTTCAGTTAAGTAGGCTTTTAGAGCACACTTTAATGTCCAATGCCAACCTTCGATCATACCATTAGCTTGGGGATGAAAGGAGCATGTATGTATATGTTTGGAACCCATTAGGATAGACAAGGACTGAAATAGACGTGATTCAAATTGGCATTCCTGGTCAGTAGTAATGACTCCCGGAAGGCCAAAATGCGATATCCAAGTCTGATATAAAGCTTTGGCCACAGTATCAGCCTCTATATCCCGCAGTGGTTCAGCTTCAACCCAACGAGTATAATAGAGTTTTCATGTACGAGGCTATGGGGAAAATTTCTAGAGGAGTGGTGCCATCTGTCGAGTCTGTGACAAGTTACTGGTTGCCGCAAACCAAAATGCAGGGATCTTGTGTTTTAAAGGCAAAATTGTTTACTTTTTTTCTAATTAGTTCATTCTCTTGTTACATGACTACCCACTGATACAGTTATGCACTCAGGTGGATTAAGTATGCTGAGTATGCCTGGGCGTAGGGCAGCACACTTCCAGGGGCGACAACCACCATAGAAGAAAAAAATTTTGGTTAAAGTTTACCTTGGTAATCCCAATGGCGGCACTTTGGTTAGGTTAAGATGGCTTGGTTAGGTTAGGTTAACTACATTTTTAGTAGATGTTTCCTTTTTTTTCTTTTGTTCAAGAACTACCATGAATCAATGTTAAACAGTTGGCGGCCTTCCGGCAGCTCCCTTTTGGGAGGAGTCCATCGAGAGCATGAACAGTCGGAAGCGCGGCCATTGGGCTACCAAGGTAAACTTTAACCAAAATTTTTTGTTATATCTTGACAAAATTTTTTATATTTGAATCTGCCACTCCTGTGAGCCTGTTTTTATTTTTTATCAATGCATTGTAATAATACAAAATGTGGCAGAGACGAAAATATCTGTATTACAAAAAATAAACACTAAACCTCTTACAAAAAGTATAACAATTTTTTTGAGTTAAAAAATATGTTTACATGCTTTTCTAATTGCAAATTCATCAATCAAATTATCATAATTTGTTTGTTGATTTAATTCTGCTTCTATCATAACAAGGCTAATGAATTTAATCAGTCTGTTCTTTGGGTCATTACTAGTGTCAAGTGTTGGGTGACACCGGTGGATTGGCGGGCTGTGGGTGGTGGGTCAAGTAAATAAAAGAAAGGTTGGCAACATTGCGTGGCAAAAAATGTGCTGTCAGCACTTGAAAAATACAAAAAGTAGATTTGGCTCCTAAGCATCAAATCACATTTCTTTTAATATAAACTTAAGTAGTAATAATAATAATAAGTTGACAAAACTGCATCAAACAGCTGGTTAGCTCGGGGATGCCTCTTTGGGGAAACGGAAAGATTCACGATCACCATACAGGATCAGGTCATAAATACTAAAAACTACAGAAAACACATACTCAAAGATGCAACAGTCACAAATGACACATGCAGCAAATGTCACATCATGCCAGAAACTATACAACACATCACCTCTGGTTGCAAGCTCTTGGCACAGACAGATTATTTACACAGACATAATCAAGTAGCAAATATAATACACCAAGAGCTTGCAAAGAAATACAAATTAGTAGACATCCACGAGCCATACTACAAATACATTCCACAGACAGTATTGGAAAACAACACGCACAAAATGTACTACGACAGAGCCATAATCACAGATAAAACAATTTACCACAACAGACCAGACATCACATTCATTGACAAACACAATAAAATCACATACATTATAGACATATCCATTCCAAACACTCACAATATACAAAACGCATGCACTGAAAAAATTAGCAAGTACACAGAACTCGCCCAGGAAGTAAGGCATCTGTGGAGGATGGATAGGGTGCTTATTGTACCTGTTGTTCTCTCCTCTACAGGTGTCATACCACACACACTACACAAAAGCCTGGGCACATTAGAATTGAATAGAAACACATACATCACACTACAGAAGGCCACTATATTGAATACATGTCATATTGTGAGAAAATTCCTGAATACAGACACACACACTGATACACTTCTTTAATTTCTGTTTTGGTTACTATGCCTTGACTTTGGTCCGGCATAGTACACAGCCACCGGTGTTAACCGAGTATATCTCACATAACTAATAATAATAATACACTTCTTTAATTTCTGTTTTGGTTACTATGCTTTGACTTTGGTCCGGCATAGTACACAGCCACCGGTGTTAACCGAGTATATCTCACTTAACCCAACATAATAATAATAATAATCATTTAATTAACTTAAAAAGATAAATGAAGTTTAATTAACCAAGATATAAATTAAACTTGAATATATTGAGTTTTTGATACAAATTACTAATGGAATGGAATAAATTACTAATAAATAGAATATTAATCTGATTTATATTGTTTAATTAAACAATTACTAGCTACAACTTTGTTTTCAATCAATTTATAGCATATTAATACTTAAAACAAATAATAATATTTAACTCATAGGACATTGTAGAGATATAAATTCCTTTAACATTTTTAAAACTTAATAATTGAAAATTTAATAGCCTTAATAATGTTTTGTTTCACATACCATTATGGTTGATTATTGAGTTTAATATTTGAGTAATATAACTGAGTAAAAGAAAAATAAAAATTTAGACAGTAGTAAAAATTTTCATCGACAGAGGGCACTATTGCTTTATTTATCAAATAGGTTGCACTATAATTTATCATTTGTTCAGAGTCTCCATACTATTCTAACAAGGAGATAGAAAACAGCATTATTAACACTTCTCCTGGAACATGTTGCAGATGTCAGAAACCTTGTGTTGGATATATAATTTTAAGTGTATAAAAGTACAGGTGTGTCTTGATAAACCTGTTCTTTTGAGATTTATCCATAACCAGCAAGAGAGTGAAATCTGGTGAACATGCAAGTCATGAAGTCTACTTATTAATATTTCCTTTGTGAAGATTATACTATATAATAATACTAGCAATATGCAACAGCATACCATCATGCATTTAAATCATATTTTATAGACAAATATATGTTTGAAATCATAGTGTAAACTCCACCTTTCTAATAGTTGTTTAAAGTACTGTTTAGATACTGTTACTTCCATTCCAATAATAGTTGATTTCTCAAAGAAAAATGAACTAAGCAAAAACAAGCTATAAAGTTTTAGTAAACCATCATTTTTGTGGCATGGAAATTTTTCCTGAAAGCTATATGGTTAGATTAGAGTGACAATTGTACATTCACTATCTAATTTAGCAAAAGTTGAGTTTTATGTGTTTATATTTTGGACAAGAATTTGGTTATAACTTTACTTTCTGCAATAACCATATATCAAAATCAAATCATGCAAGCTTATCTGATAACAAAATTTTCTATATTCTTTTTTTCCTACACAGATCATAGTATATATAAACTCATAAAAATTTTTAACAGTACTGACAAAGACATCTGTTGTTTATGAAGATGTTATGTATAGTACGTTTTGAACTTCCTGCATTGTAACATTGTATTAAATATTTGTTTGATAATATACCATGAAAAATGAGGATATTCATTCTATGGTTTGTCAAACTGTAAAGGGTGTGTCTTTAAACTTTTATTTAACTTAAACACTAGTTTCTTTCATTAGCAGTTACGTGTCTTATAAATATCATCACCTATGGTTTTTTTATAATAACAAAATATTGCAACTATTGTAATTATATTATTCTTTGTAGAAATCTCCATAATTAACAAAATTGATAGATGAACACCAAACTTTTTATAGCTATTTGATTTTTTTTGTTTATTTATTTTAAAAATGAAAATGGCCTTTACACATGGATTTTTGAGATAATATCGTAATAATATAATTAATAAAATTAATTTAAACTTATTTTTTACATTTAATAAAAACATGCTGATATTTTTGTAACTTGTTTGAAAATTCTTTAGAGAATTTAGTTTTCATATTTGATTATGTAAAATTGTAGATGAAAATTTATAAAAAATGAATATATTTTTTTAAAACTGAATTTATACTAAATTCAAAACATAACTTGTTATTCAGAAGTTTTACAATGAAAAATTGTAAGTGCATTTACAATGAAAAATATTAATCATCCCCAAGAACTGGAGTGGTAATTATGGTAAAAGCATGTCCTCACTTAATATCATCAATAGATTCTTGGAAACTGTAACATTAAATGAAAAGACATATAATGAAAGCAATTTTTATCATGGGCTAAATGATATAAACAAGATATAATATTATTCTAATTGGATCAGTTTTTTAACATCAAAATGTTATTTTGATGTTATTTTGATAATTTTGTTGATGGTTACTAATTTTTTTTTTAAATTATATTTTATTAAATTATGAATATTTCAGTTTTGAAGTACTTAGATTATAATTTTAATATATTTTTTTAAATTAAAAAAGAAAATGCTTTTCTTGATCATTTTTCAAAATTGGGGTGGCTTCACCCCCACCATATACAATATATCACTACAGTGCATTTACAGACATACATCATGATTAAATTCTACATTTGATTATGTTTACCAGGTTTTAGGATGGAGAGATTGTGGGGGCCTTTTCTCCAAAATCATCATTAAAATTCATTTTCATCAGACTTAGGTTTTCATCAAGGTTTCAGCTTTCTATTTTAATTAGAAGTGGATGAAATTTGAGTTGTAAGATATGAAGACATAATACAAAGCAAGTTCAATAAAAGTACTTAAAAATATTAAAAAGTCTATAAAGTTTAATGCAGTATTTATTAATTAGAAGGAAGACAAAGTCTGTTGAAACAGTAATCTTTTTATTCACTTCCATATTCTAGAATGCATTCTATAACAACTTGACATTTCTTTTTAGGTTACTTTTAATTAATTAAAGATAAAATTATCATCTGGGTAAATTTCACAAAAAAACAATCTAGTATTTGATAATTTCCAAGATTTTAAAATTGTTTTGAAGAAATTTATATATAAATAGAAAGCTATTACATTTGTCATTTATAAATACTATATATTAAATCAAATACATATTTAAAGACATTTGTTTTCAATCATACATTTAAAGACTATTTTAACAGATTTTCAAGATTGATGAAATTAATGATATTAAGCATAGTAGAATAATTAATTAAAAAATCATTTAATTCTAGAAATCAAATAAAGTTTATTGAGTGATATTTTCAGCTTTATTTTGAGCCATTCTTAGCTTAGGACAGGAAAAATTATTCAATAAACTTTTTGATTTTCAAAATTTAGCAGCTTTTTAGTTAATTATTCTAATAGGTTAGTGTCTAATTTTGTTTATTTTAATGAACATAAATAATATGATTTTATTTTTTCATGTTCTATCTGTTCAAAAATAATATATAATTGACAATTTTTATAAATTATATATATATTTTTTTCTTAACAGTCATTTGCACAATTATTTCACTTAGAAAGACCAAGAGATTTAGTTGGAATGTTGGAATATCTCAATCTTACACTCATAGGTAGACATCATAGTGGCATTGGTAAGATTTTTTTTTAATTTATAGTAATGTAATTTTAAAGCTTAACATTACCTTTAAATCAGAATTCAATTATGCTATATTTTAATGTATAATTATTTTATATATCCTATTTTCTTCCTTTTGAGACTGCCCGTTAACAAATATTATTATTAAAGACATTTTGATAAAGTCTTTAATGATAAAAACATGTCAAAGGCATTGTTATTAATGACTACAAAAATTATTTAAGAAATAAATTTTTGAGGAATCCAGAAAGACAACTATCAATTAGATAGACACTTTTAACTATTTTAGTGAGAGCACTTAATATTATGTTGCTGAAAATTAACAGATTCTCCAATCATTCATACATTTGCAGAGCACACAGATGATCACTTCTCACAAGTAAAGATCCTGAGCCTGGTGTAGAGTTACTCTTATTGACAATTAGATGGTAGTGAAGATATTTTTTACATCTTGTGACACTTTTCCCATGGTAATAATCAGTCTCTCAGAATGAATACATAAAGTAACTTGCTTCAGACTAATGGTTATCAATTTTACACATATAAACATATATTTGTTGTTTTATGCAATAATGTGTAATCATGTATATTCCATCCATATGATTTCTAGTTAGTCTAATGATTGCTATATCATAATTAGAACATTTGAGTTTTTATCAAAACTTTGAAAGTTGTAAAATATGCATTTCATAAAAGGAGGAAAATGGTATAGATTATAGAATCTTGTGTAATGTATATAAAGAATGTAACAACACAATATTGAAAGGATGATAAACCTAAGATAGTTCAATAACTGTTTATTCTGAAAAACATTGTAATATAATATTTTGATATGTATATACAATGTATTATCTTATGATAATACATGGATATATATTTTTCTGAGATCTGGTTTTTGTTGTGATGACTTTTGTCTTAATCATAACAAACCATATGCAACAAATATATATCATGAAGGGTTTTGAAAAGTTTATAAATTTATCCATATAAAAGATAGCAAAAGCCAACCATAATGGATGTAGGGAGAAAGGTCATTAATAAAGCTTCCTTAGTGATGACCTGAATTAGTTTGCATTCTTCATCAGTTTGAATTCATGATAGTGATGTCAACTCTGGAATTTAGCACTGCTTGCAAGCCTATCATCATAAAGTTCTTGTTTCTGCAAGGGAAAGGAATACAGGAAAGCCACTCTAAGATATTGGCAACTCTACAGCAGGGGTCACCAAACTATGGCCTGTGAGGTCAGCTCATCTGGCCCACTACCGCATTGTGCCACAATGCGGTAATGAGCTAAAATATTTGTTGAGCTAAAATATTTGTTTATAAATGAGCTAAATTATTTGTATGGAAATATCATAGATTGTAGATCAGTGGCGTGCCATCCATGGAAGCTGTGGAAGCCGTGCTTCCCTTGTATTTTCTAAAATATAAATACATATCGTGCGATTATTTTCATATTTTAAAGTACTTTGAATTAATTAAAATTAATATTTTATTATAACTGCATTATGTATTTTTATTACAAATTTCTATACATGTGAAACAATGATAAGATTATTATTGTACATTTGAATATAAATTTGTATATGCATATTTTCAATGGAAGTGCCTTATTGTCAAATATGGGACAGCTTCCATGGCAAAAATATCTGAATCGTGTAAAGCAGCCAGATTACAGGCATTTGCACATGCGCTTTACAGAGCACTAACCTCTCGCAATTTAGCTGGTGGATGCTATACAAAAAAATAACATAGTACACTTCCAGCAATTCCATCCAACTTGTAGGGAGCTATTTGACTAAGTGCATGGTTTTAAGATTTAAAAAGTAAAGAATATTCAAAGTTATTTTTTGTACGTTTCTTTACAAAGCTATAGTTAATTATAATTATATTGACAGATTTTCAGACATAAAATTTTTAGACTTTTTATCATTTTTACATGTTAATAATTTTAAATATTGTGAAAAACAATTTTCCAATGCAAATTTTAATTCTTTAAGTAAATTTTATGGAGAATTTTTTAATTTAACCAAATTATGTAGTGAATTGCAATATTTATATTCACATCCAGACTATATTGGCAAATCATTCTTAGGCATAAAACATATTATAATTAATGATAATCTGAACAAAGATTGTATTATAATTAATGACAATCTGAACTAAAAGAATTATATGATTTAGTATCATTAATTTTCATGGTACCATTTACGAGTGCATCTGTTGAGTGCAGTTTTTCAACCACAAAGCAAATTCATACATTTGCAAGGAACACTCAGTCAGAGGAAAGATTGTTGTCACTAGTGTCACTTTCAATAGAAAAAGAGCTTTTAAATACTTTGATGGAATCAACAATGAGCAATTTTTATGATAAAGTAATTAACAACTTTCCAGAAAAAATTTCCGAATAGAGTTAGTTTATGAAAAATAATAAAAACAAGTTTTCATATCTTTGTTTTGTGTCAGTTATCTATTTTAGAATTAAAATAAATAAACTGTTTATTTTTGTCATTTCCAGTATTTGTTTGAAATTTTTATGGAAACACAAGCTTCCCTAAAATATAATTATTTATATGGAAATATCATAGATTATAGATAAACTTACGACATAGAAAAAATTAAAATAAATGTAAGTAAAAATGCCAAAATTGGTCCAATCTGATTTTTGCATTTGACAGTAATATAATTTTTAGGAAAATCAGTGAAAAAATTTGGCAACTTTTTGTGACTTTGGATATCAGAGCACTTTTTGTGTAAATATTTGCAATGAAGTTTCTAAGAAAAGCAATTACAAACTTGCTGCAGCAATCATGTTTATGTATTGGTAAATAAATATGTTGGTTGTCTTTATTTTTTTGTGTATTCAGTGTACTGTATTGAACAATATGGTTATGTGGTCTGTACTTGTCATTCTCTCAGTTATCTGGCCAGCTATGAAAAAGTTTGGTGACCCCTGTTCTAGAGGAAGACTGCCCTTCCCTCACAATGGTGAAAAAATAATGGTATGTTTCTGTACCAGCCTTTTTGAGTCAACAGATAAACCATGCTCTGGATGGTCTATTTCAACAGCAACAAATGAAAGGGTGAATAAAATCTATGACCTGATTGTAGGGTTTGGAATCGCCTAGGGAAGCGATTTCCGCCCTGTTTTATAATAACGAACTTTCATAACGGAAAAACCGTTAGAAACAGCCGTTAGAAACTTCCGTGGGAAGAACCGTTAAGTTTCAAATCGACGACCGGCGGATGATTGGCCGGCGGGAAGTGACCGTTGGCGGCCGTTGTGGGAACATTCGAATTTGATTGGAGAGGGTTCGAACATTGGACACTATTTAAGGAGTAGTTTCGGCGGGAACAGAGTTCGTATCGGGATCGGTTGGTTGGTATCGGGAGGATCGGATCGGATCGGATTAGGATCGTTGTTACCGAAGTTCTAACTGTCTCTCTCGTTGGACGCAACGGAAATGTGGGGAAAGTAAACCCCAGTGTTTTAGTACGAACTTGTTCCTGACTCGGAGGTGCTGTTAATTACAAGTCTGTTTGTGGAGGTCGTAAGGAGTTTCTTTCGACGAACGTGTACGGGAATAGTCGGTTGTTGTTTGGACTAGTGTTTGTGCATAATTAATTGTAACTCTAGTTTGTATCATTTTGTGCATTTGTATTGTAAATATAAATTTTGTGTTTCGTCAAACCGACTGAGTGGTTATTTTGAACATTACTCTGATCTTTGAAGATTGCTGCATTTTTGTCAAGAAGATTGCTAAAATCTTATAGATTTTCTAGGAAAGGGTTTCTTGCATCATTCATAATACTTTCAATATGCAAAAGCTGTCTTCAAAATGGGCTTGCAGACAGCTTTTGTGTTCCCAGTCTCTTTTGGTGCAGTTTAATACTTATGCTGAAAGCTTTCTGACCTGTTGATGACTATGGATGTAACATAACTTCATCATTATGATCCTGAGACAAAGAAATAATTTAAAGAATGGCAAGAATAATGCCTTAGGTCTTCTAGCTAAAACAATTCTGTGTTCAGAAATTGGCTAGAAAAGTTATGCCGTCTATATTCTGGTGTCATCTTGATGAAGTATGTGACAATGGGTGAGTAAACCAACACCACCTATTGTATGTCCTTAGATGAATTGCAGGAACTCTAAACTCAGACTGGGGGAGAAGCTGAGTCAGGGATGCTCTTTAAATAATACAAAGTGCCCCAGGAATCCCAAGGATTTGGGGTTCAAATTGTTACACTACCTGGCCTATTTGCTATACCCTCTCTTCTTGGATTATCACCTGTTTCCAGCATTGAAGAAACACATGAAGGAAATGACATTTGCTTCCAATCAGGAGGTCATTCATTTAGTTTATCAAATTTTCTTTATCTTCTAAGAAGAGTTGCAAACTTTTCACCCCCTTATATTTAACATTAAGTATTTCTTGCTTCCTATCAATTTTCATGATATCAGCTTTTTTTTTCTTTTTAAAAATTTTATTTCTCTATAGAATATTGCAACTTTTCATTTTATGAGAAAATATATAAAATATATTCTTTACTCCAACTAGCATTTTTTCAACGTTTGGGACTATTGTTTCTGGCTGAATAGATGTAGTTTTTGGTGCAAACATGGAGCCATATCGAAGAGCTTGTACCAGAACTTTTGGGGCTGGTACAAGCTCTTTGATATGCTGCCAAATATTTTATGTATTTTTTACATAAAATGAAAAAGTCAAATTTGTTTTCTGGCCAGAACTGGTACACTGGCCAAAACTGGTACATCTACCCTACATTTTTGTTATTTCATTAAATATTTTGACACATCTGTCAACTGCATTGATTTTTGTATACAAATATAAACATCCTCCGATTGATTTTTTATATTTTACTTTTCTAAGTGTTTGGTTATTGTCTATATTGCCCGTTAATCAAATAAGTAAATTTCATCTGTTTCTGATCATGTAATATCTTCCTTAAATTTGTTGAGAGTATTTTGTATTTTTACAATCCAGTCATCTTTCTCAGCAGTGTATCCATTCAAATTTATGATCCTTATTAATACAAAATAAACATTTTCTAACATATAACACATTTACTATAAATTATACAAATGTGTTTAATATATAAAGTGAAGACTATTTTTTGATTATCAAAAAAATGGGACAAAAGTGAAAACTTTACTAAAAAGATGGGATGGGGGAAAAAATGTATGTATGGCCAGCTTATGTTTAATTCATATTAATATATTGTAATGTAAATTTTATATTATTTTTTTTTCTTAATTAATAAATTAAATACATAAATTTAAATATTGACAAATTCTTTATATATAATACGTTTAAAAACTTGACTCATCTTTCACAAAACTTAAGGTATTTAAATTATTATTATCCTGTTCAATTCATAAAAATAAAGCAACTTGGTTATCAGTAATGCCTAAACATTCCTTGACCACTGATGGAGAGTTTTTTTTATTGTTAAGATTATTTGAAATTACACTAGTTTCATTTTTAGAAACTTTCACACCAAATAAATTTATATGTAAAATTTTATTGTATTGTTTGTGTGTGTGTGGTTAATCAGCATAATATTAATTTTGCAGTTTTTATATTAATTCAATTCAGTTATGAATAGCCTGTGGTTCCTGGGTCACATGCAGCCTATGAGGACTTAGGTGGCATTATCCTCATGGCTTTGGCAACATAATTTTGTTTTCCTATTTTCTATCTTGTGCCATTATGCAATTTTAATTAAGCTGATATTTATGATGAAGAACATTCAAACTAAACTTGACCTGTAAAAAAAATTAACAGAAACTATACATTAGGCTACTAGTTTTCATATCATCAGCATGTTATTTTAATACATAGTGTACTGGCACTTACAGAGCATGTTGGGATTTGGCAGGCTTAGAGTCTGCAACTCCATAAGAAAATATATATGACTCACTGGAAGCTTAAGAAATTCTCTTGTGGCCTGCATCCAGAAAAGCTTGTTCATCATTGATATAATTTCATCATAGATCAATAATATTGAATCTTCTGGAATTTATGGAATGTTTTTAACAAATTTTTATAGAAACCATCATAAAAGTGATTTTAAAACATGAAAATATATTTTTGTGTCTTAAAATCGCTTTTACAATTTTTAAAAGTCATAATCTTTATTTAAAATTTTTAAATTTCATAATAAAATCTTATCATGCTATAAATTTAAAATAAAATAAAAGATGAAGGAATGCCAAGTGTTCGAATTAATTACACTGCATAGTGTTTAAACAAAAAATCAAAAAATATTGTTTATATTATCAAAATAAAACAACCTGTGAAAATTGGGATGCTTACAGGTGTACAGAGAATTTTCAAAGCTTTAAAAAACAGAGTTTAAAGTATTACTAACATTAACATATTCTTAATAATGGTACACTGTCTAACTAATGCTAGTAAACACTACCTACTATTGTGTTTGAAATATATTTAGTTATATCTGATAATTATTGTATTAAGAAAAATAAATTTTCATTATATAAGTTTAAAACAGTATTTTTTAAGAACTCTCATTTTGATTTTATTCAAAATAGATTTAATGAGATCTAAATCAGACTTTTGCATTCAGAATATTGAAAACTTGTATAACTGCTTTTGCATTCTTATTATTATTCTAAAGGTAGTAGTTATAATGAATTCATTATCTCATAAATATTGTTTTATAAAACAGTTAAGTACCATTAGTCAGGATGATCTGTTTAAAAAAAGCACAAACATTTTCGAAAAGAAAAATAAAAAAGCATTTTTAAGAATTGTGATTTATTGAATCTGTTGTTTCAGATAATTTTTCATTTTTTATTTTTATTTTTTAATAATTTAATAATAATTTAATGCTTCTTTTAAACAGATAAATAAATATATAATATATAATAATTCATAGTTTCATATAATACATGCACTGTACATTTTCCCTTTTGAATTGATAAAAATAAAAAGAAGTAAATTTATGTAATAAGTTTATTATGAAATGAGATTGGAAATTATTAGATCTATAACAAATTAAAATGAAATGCAGAATTAGATATTATATAATTCTGCATTTAATCTTAATTTCTATGATATAATTTAATATTTCTCTGAAGAAAGTTTAAATATATAAAAATTTATAGAAAGAAATCTTTAATTTTGAATTGTTTGTGCATATTATCTTGATTGTTTTGCAGTATTTTAGTTTGATAAGTAAAAATCCTATTTTGTTAATGTATAATCACTTATAATTATATAGATCTTGTTTTTCAATTATTAAAGAAATAAAATTTTGCAATACAAATCATTAATTGATCAGTTAACAATATGAATGTTTGAGTATTTAATCATTTTGTTTATTTAATATCTAGATTTAAATAAAATAATTTATATCAATATAATTAGTCATTTTGTATACAAAATTAAAGCAAAATAGAAAGTTTAAGTTGATACAAATACAGAAGATTCAAGTTTTTAATAATAAAAAAATTCACTTATTAAAAATAAAATAATTATTTCTAAAAGCATCACATTTATTTAAATACTGGGCATAAAAAAAATTATTCCTTATTGTTATAGTGTTATATCAAAAGTAATTAATGAAGTAAGAGATATTAAACTAGTTAATACTAGAATGAATTTAATGATATTAAAGAAAAAATCTATAAAACTTTAATCTCTTTCAATAAAATATATATTAAATTATCTTTTTACAGTTTGCAATATTAGTTTAAATTGAGAATAAAAATATGTAATATCTGTTAGATTATTGAATCAATATTGTTTAGTATTTTCTATCCTAAATGGTGTTGATTTACTATTTTTGAAATTAAAAATGAAATATTTGAAAATACTATAGAAATATTCTGTTCTTTAAATATTTAATTTGTGTGAAAACCATTCATGTAAATCTGATTATACATAACAAGATAAATTGCATATAATTTTATGTTATGCTCTAGTTAATTATTAGGTTTATTTTTTGTCTACCTGGAATATCCTGGCTATGAAAAGAGTTTTGACATATCAAAAAGTACTTCACGTTTATTCATATTATTATATTGTGTCTAATATACAATTATAATTTTAAATACTTATTCTAATTTTTTATTTGTATTTTACATGTATAATATATATATTTTATAATTTAAATTTTTATCTCAGCTTATTAAGAATAATCAAATATTGATATAAACATTAAAAAAATTGTGTCATAAAATATATATGATATTTAATTTTTATCTATCATATTCTTATAATATCTTAATTTCTTACTTTTATAATTTAGCTTGTAGATATTAAATTTAATAACTATATTAATTTTTCTGATAAATTATTTTAGTAGTCATCATCTAAATATAGCTAACTGATGAAATGCAGAAATATCAATGGATCATTCTATTTAGTCATTAGAATAATTTATTGATATTTGTCTGTTAAGTGTTTTAAAAAAATTATAATGAAATATTTATTTATCATAAAAAATTAACAAATGTTTAAACTATAGATTTTATTTCAAAAAGTTTTACATTCTTAGGACAGTTTTAGCATATTTAATTTCAATAATTATTTGAAAAAATTGAATCAATTGTGTTTTAATTAAGAAATTAATTTTTGTTTAAACTAATTTATTATTATTATTATTATTTTAAACAGCTTTTGTTTTGTTTGTTACATCTTGATAGTTTTTATATTGCAATAAGGAAAATATAAGTATGGGAATTATATGGATTATGAAAATATTTTATTCTTTTATCATTTCTTCCTGTTAAAATTGTTGATTTTTTTCTTTGTAGATGACTGCAGAAATATTGTTAGAATTTTACAAGCAATGGCTGAGAAAAATTATAGATTTTATATAAATGGAAAGTTGTAAAAAATTTTTAAGAGATGTATTTGAATTATTAAAAATTGTTTAATTTAATTTTCATATCATTAAAGATAAAATTGTTTAAAATATAATAATATATTTTCAAATAATAAAGAATAATGCACTATTTTTATCTCAAAGAATTGCCTTTATTTAAAAAATTAAATAGCTATATATAATTTACATATAAAGTGGTTATACTTTTTTCATTTTCAAAACTAATTATGCTCCTCCCTCATCTGTTAGCTGTAAGCTATTATTTTGTTGTTAATATTCTAGTGAATACAAACAAAGTAAACTTTTTTCCCCTCTCTAGTTTATTTAGATTAAGTTGAGAAAATATCAACATAAAACATTAAAATAATAAGCCAAATATGCAATTTTCTGATAGCCTAATCCATTAAATTCCATAATATATTATATTAAACTATTGATGACACTAATTATTAATAATAAAACTCTTCAGTGCATTCCTAGCTAATCAGTTAATATTGGAAAAGGAACACGAATAATCAAGTTCATGAATAATGAAGTATGAGTCATGTGTATTAACATCATATTTTGTAAACAGAAAATAAAGAACCTAAATGCTACTTAATATTCAACTAGTATATTCATGCTTAAATATGTATAACTAATTTTGATAGTATTATTGGTATACTTGAATTATTGCATTATTTATTTTATTTTATAACACACAGAACATTCCAAATAGAATTAATATTTTGTTATAATTAAAGTATTATAAATGTTTAAAATTATTTTTTAGAAATCAGTGATTTAATTGAGTATTTTCAAACTAACAAAACTATACTGACAATAATTATAATTGTTTGAAAATTATTTAGATACAACAAATATAAATATTTTGCTTGTTGTTATAAATATTAATATGTAATTAATGAATAAAAACAAATATTTATGTATTAAACAAAATTTAAACTTTCTTTATTTCTAAAAATTAGAGAAATAAATTTATAAACAAGTAAAAATTTAATAAGTAAACTAAAAATTGTTTTAGATTAACTATATATATGTAAATTTAATCAAATAATGCTTTGCAGCTGTTAAAAGTTTTACATTATAAACAAAAGCTTACATATGTGAATGTGCATTAATATAACTTGTGATGAACATCTGTATGCTTACTGCTGCAGTTTTTCAGTATTAGAATTTTAATCCTGAAGTAAAAAAAAAAAAAAATTTATTTATCTAGAAATAAAAAAAGCAATATTTTGGTATATGAGACATTACTAAACATATTTCAACATTATTCATGGATAGTTTTTTAGGATATTTACAATATGATTATTATAGAAAATATTTTAAGTAATATAAATACAAAAATCTAATATTTCTTTGTAATGTAAAGAAATGTCACAATAGTTCTTCTAATGCAATCTTTTGTTTGTATATTGCATTATAATATTGTTCTAATTCCTGAATGATGATGAATCGAATTTTTAATAAAGTTTTAAATTTTACAAGAAAAATTAAAAATTTTTCTCATTAATTCCTTAAAGTTTTAAATGCTATTAAAAATTCATAAAATTTTAGATTGTTCTTTTGCTAAAAATAAATTCTAATATATTCTAAATTTATTTTTAAATATGTTTAAAAATAATAGAAAAAAAAAATTATAAATTTATCCTTGATTTTATATTTAGTTAATATATTAAAATTGTAATTCTTATCTTCTAATTAAAGTTAAAAATATTTACATATCTTATAGCTTTATTTAAATTTACTTTTATATTTCCTTCTGTATGTAGAAACAAACATTTTTAAAAAAAACTTATTTTTTTATGTAATAATATTTGAGGAAAAAAAATTAAGGCTGAAGAATTGAAATGGTCACGTGCTGATACTTCCTGGAAAACCTTCCTAGTCAATTATTGACGTTTACATCAGAATGTCGAAGGTTTTGCTCCACCCAACTCTTTTCTAGACAATAAAACGTCAGATATTCATCAGAGATAATGAAACGTGGTGTTGGATTCACTTTACAATAACTATACGCTCCATTAGATGCATTGTGTATAAATGTAGCTATTTATAGTATGACAGTCCATTATAATAAATTAAACTGGCAAAAAAACTTTCTCATATCTTAGAATTATTATTATTATACAGTAGAGAATGGCATATCTTAGTTCAGTTAATAGTAACAATATAATCCTGATAAGTAACTGCTGTTACTACTACATTAATAAATGTTACTAATAGATAATTAAGCTTTAATTAAAAGAATTTTTGTAGGAATAAGCTATTAAAGAAAGAATTTAAAAACCAAAAGGAGGCGATTTCTGGATAATTAATGAGATAATTTTACTTTCCAAGAATATATACTAATACGATTGCTTTTAGTATTACACTTGTAGGATTTCAGCAACTTCTTATCTAAATATACAGTTTTATCTTTAATAATTTAACATTGCAATCGATGTTTTGTTAGTAAATAAATAAATATATATATATATGTATTCCTTTTACATGTTTATATAATAACGATTTGTTATATATTTAAAGACGGGAAATAATAATAAAACTGATATGATCTTCAATAAGTTTTATAATTATTCTAAGAAGAAATGATATTTTAAAGAGGTTTAATTTTCAATAGATAAGCGTTATGATTAAATTATTATTTTAAAACTGATGTAATATTGATAAATCTTTATATAGATACATTTATTTTTATATATATGAAATGTTTTCTTTTATATACAGTGTATATTTAATGTAAATACTGAAAAATCTGTGCTTAACATATTTAAAATTCTTACAAAATAAGTAAGCCTGTATGACATGACCAGTCATCGATCATTCGTGTATAAATGGAAACACGTAATAATTGAATTATAAAAGTTTTATATATATTAAAACGTAATATCTTCAACAGTAGGTTAAAAGTCCTCATAATTGTCTACACCAGTGATTTTTGAACAAGTATAAAATTTATTTACTAAGTTGGAACTACAAAATCCTCTTAGGAAACATTAGATTTTAAACTCGATAGTTTTGATTTCATTTCACTAAAAATCGATAGGTATTAGGTAACATCAAGGTTAAATATATCTACTGTGGCACCGCAAAGACTGATATTTATCCATTGATAAATGGGATACCGAACGGCGATTAAGAATATATTAATCTAGAACAGAATCCATTTTGCTCTTTATGAATCATAGAACATTATCATCCCTCTCATCTGTAGCATTCCCACCATCACCTTTAATTAATCCGTCGTCAGAATGGGAAGTTTGGCGCCTGAAAGAATATATTTAGAACATATCGGCGCCATTGCCAATATATTTTTTTCTTAGATGAAACAAACCGATAAATGATTGCGAAGAGATGCTTCAATATGATAACTTGGAAGAAATATAGCATCTGTTTGTTTATGTTGGAGCGTACACGTAAAAGCTTTCGACATCTCGAAGAGAAATTATTTATTCTCTCACTATTTAAATTTACTTGTTTAAAGAAATTGAATACTTGTTTCCATTAATTTCTCTGGGAAAAAAATTTCGAATAAATTAGCACAAACAATCAAAAATAATAGATTATAAGTTATGATAAAATACGAGTTTCTTTTCTAAATTAGTAAACGGAAAAAAATTATTCTATTTTGTAAACTTCCGTATAAATCTTACAAGAGAATTCAAAATTTTAAATCATCATAAGATTTTATGAATTATTATTATATTTTCTTTAATTTATTTCGTGATAGAAGAAACTGAGCTCGACAATGTTCTCAAAATATTAGAACGACCTTTAGTAAATTAAAAAGGAAGAAGCTAGATGAAGCATTGATATGAATCAAACAAGCTATAACATCAAGTCCAAATAATAATTACGAAGATTACATACACATCAACTACTATATAGAATAAATACTGTATAATTGTAAGAAGAGATGGCAGATAAGACAACTCAAATATAAAATTTTATTTTACGACATAATAACGAAACAGCGTGGTAGCTTCAGGCATTAAACTGCCTACAACCTCTAATAATGCCTATTACACTATTATTAAAAAAAGAAGGTAATTGGGATATAACATTTTTCGAGTAGAATGATTTTGTTTCTCATTAACCATAATGTTCTGCTAGATAATAATGTGACGTCGTGTAATGAAGATTAAAGAATAATTAGATGTTAATTTTGTATCTTTGCAGATAATTTTCAAAACTTTTCTATATACAGTTCATAAAAACATATTACCTCTTATCATGATTATCAAAACAAAACTGGAACTGATCTGTTGATACGAGATTTGAGAATTCGTATATACAAATTCGTGGGTAAAAAAAGGTAATTTCGTAGGTAATTTTTAAGTATAAATAATATATGTAATGAATTATCTTTATTATCCTCATATATAATGAATATCCATGATTTTAGTAGATCTTAACTATAGAAGTATGTAATTTATGGTTTTTTCATATTTCGGTCCACATAAAAAAAGCTATAACCTTTACGGAAATACGAAATTTTTATGTATATAAGGATTTATATATATATATAAATCCTTATATACATCAAGCTATCAAGCTTTATATATGTGTGTGTGTGTGTGTGTGTGTGTTTGTGTATATATATAAAATGCTTGAAATCTTTAAAATCCAACACTTCCGAGTTATTGGCCCATCTTCAGGGCATAAAATGTTCCAAAAACTGTTAAACATTCTGATATATATTCCAGTAAATTAAAAATTTTAAACAAATATCAAGATATTTAATTTAGTTGTAATAAACAGTAATAAATTGCAAAATTGGCATCTATTAATTTTGTTACTTAAGAAATTCATTAAGTAGAACAAAATAGAAAATAATCTTATCTTTATTAATAGCAGTTTCGATTATATATACTAAAATATTATCAGATTTAAAAAATCTTAGTGGATTTTTTAATGGTTGTTAAAAATTAATGAATATGAATAGCATAAATCATTCTATTTCCTTATTTTGAAATAAATTCTAAGGAAGGAAATTCTTATTGTTTTATTTTGAAAATATCATTTATATATTTTCATAATTTAATCCTAAAAAATAATTTTAAAATGATATATTCCATTTCGTCAGAAAATAATATGAATGAATTGCAAATTTTTGCAAGTTACAAAAATGTGATATGACTTAAAGCACAAGATTGATGTTTTATAATTCTATGGAACTATTCATAAATTCTTCCTTTAAAATATACGGTGTAGAGTCAAAGAAAATTATGTGAATAATGTACTAAAAATTTAAAATGTTTCATCTTCAATAATATATTGCATCAAATATATTAATGCGACTGAGAGAAATTTATGGTTTGGAGCTACAAAGCTATATAGATCGATACGTTGGGATGGTAATCTGAAAGCACTAAAAATCATTTCGTGCAGATAAAATGATATAAAGACGAATTAAAACTGAAAGGAGGAAATTAAAAATTATTATAGACAAAGAAATTTTCGAATTACGTACTAAAAAGATTAAGCATACAGAATTTTAGTAGTAATAAAGGAAGAGGAAGACCATACTGGCCTGGTTAGAATTAAGGAAGGCCTGCAAGAGTGTGAAAATGATAAAAGATTTGATCCAAGATAGGAACAGTTGTAGGAAATGGACTTTTTTTAACAGTCCATTTCCTCAAATAGAGTCCATATAAGAGTAAAAATAATGATGACGGCGATTTTTTTAGTGAATGAGATGTCGTCATTATTTCATAACCTATAAAAAATATATTTTTTTGTTTTTACATTATCTTCAGGCTATAAATTCTTTTCTTTCTGTTTACGAAAAAAATTATTTTTTTTTCTATTTTTATAAAAAATATAAAAAATTAGAATATATTTATTTTGTGAAATATTATATTACTAATTTTTCCCCTTTAAATTGATTTATTCGAATTAACCGTTACTGAAATTTAATCAAGAGAATTTTAAAATATAAATTTAATCGAAAAATATTTTTGTCGTGATAAATAAGCAATCTCTTTTTTTTAGAATGTTATTACCAAACTATAAATTTTATGAAAATAAATGGGAAAACATCCTTTCTGAGAAACTCATTAAATGAGAGAGAAAAATGACTAAGAATGACTCATTACTTCAACAGATGTAACGAAACAACAAGAATCTTATTTCCTATCGAATCCTATTTCGAAAATCCATCCGAATGTCTATAGACGGTATGTATAAATACCTTCATTTTAACTACTGGCATTATATAAAATGGCAAATGCAATTCTCCGCATTTCCTGATTAATCCTACCTTCAGAAAATGAAGGATGCAGTTGTCATGACAACCACTGACGTCATATATTGTAAGGTGTTCTCTTCCAGATGAGACAATCATTTTTATTCTTTTTTCCCCCTCTTCTACAACTAGATTATTCTTATTATTATTATTTGTTCACACAAACTAGATTCTAGAACAAAACTAGGACATTTAAAATATTTTTCACTTAAAATAATATTTATACTTAAAGATTATAACTAGTTAAGAATGAGTGTATGTGTGTGTGGGGTGTGAGTATGTAACTCGTCCTAATTTCTTACTAAACACTTTCGAGATGAAATCATGTGTAAGAAATGATTAATTGGAAAATTTTGAAAATACATTTAGAAATATTTCCTACCTTTGATAATTGTAATCTAGTATTTTTTCACTCAGATAATGATGAATGGATCTTTCTCTACATAAAATAATCTTTATATCATAACATATTACATATGTAAAATCTATTTATGTTTAAAATTTTCTGTGATCATTTTCTTGAAACTGAAAATTATAATCTAAACTAGTTTATATATATTTATTTTTTTATTCTTTTAGATCTCTCAACAGGTTTTAAATTATAAAAATCTCAATTCTTGCCATTTATTTTTAAAGAATTTTTAAGAAAATGTCCATTACTGCCTAAAAATAAATATACGTAGATTAACTTATTGATAAGATATTTAAGTGAATATTTCTCATATATCTCACTATTATGTGTAATTGATCAGTTCATAGTCCTTACTTTACTATGAAACAAAATATCGTTTCCTAGAACGTGATATGAGATTAAGCATCATCAACCTTAATATACTCTTGCTATTAGAGGCACATTCGATACTTTTATAGCTTTTTCCCAATCGATAGATTAAGTTTATAAGATTTAACCGTTAATATTCTAAAAATAAATACTATACAAGCTAGCATATTGGCTCGAAATTGCTGCAATGACTCCGTGATGTAGGCGTTATCGTAATGTCAACATTTAATATGTATAGTCCTATACAGTCTTTTTCTAAGAAATGAATTAATGATAAACCGTTACGTTCTTTATTCAATTTAAAAATAAAAGTCTGAATAATAGTTAATTCATCGTTTTTAAACATAAACGTAACACCGTTCCGGTAATTAAATTCATTTAAGGAATTTTAATATATTAGAAATTAAGCTTTAGACGCTAGTTACGGCCCGAGATAAGTTTAATTATAAATATTTACCAGATAGATTATACAATAATGGATTTAAAAGGCTTTAAACTTAATCAGTATAAACTATGTTTATCTTAGATGCATAAGTCGGATGATGTGGACGTTCTCATGTTGCTTATCTTCTCTTCTCACATGCCATAAGAGTTTTATACGAGTTTCTCTTCTATTGTTTGCTTAATATAACATTCCAGCGACGAATCGTTATCCATTTTAATGTACATAATTATAGCATAAGTCCGTATTTATAATAAAAAAAGTATTAAAAGGTATAAAGTATATAAACATATTTTAGGAACTCTTGAAATGTGTTAAAGTTGGATTACTTCTGTAATAAAATACTTATAAATTACATCTTAAAGTTGAAAGGAAATTCATAAAAACCTCCTTTTTCGTGTAAAGAATATCCTTGAATGCTTTTTAATATTTATATACCACTGTATGGGTTGTAGACCTTATTTACGGATGGATAAAAAAACATATTTTTTTTTATATATCTTCAACCCATATTTTTTCTTAAATATATTTAAGTAAATTTTAATAAAACCTAATTTAAAAAAATATTAATTAACATATAATTATATTTATTAATAAAAATTAATTATTATTTGTGGTATTTCTATCGAAGATTCTAATGCTTACGATCAATTTTAATATGACGAAAGTCACGAAAAATTATTAAATTTCAAATTTAATTACTTACTTGACATGATTTTGTAGCGGAATAATTTTATTTTATTAATTCTATAGCGAGTTTTATCAATAAAAATAGGTTATTTTATCAATTGATCGACCGGTTAATGCTAAAAATCGAATTTGAAGGATGTAAATTCATCTTTAAATCTTTTATTTAATAATATATTGACATTATTTTATATATTATCCTGAAAATAATAAGTAAATTTAGGTAATTAAATCTCTTAAATATTAAATAATTTCGCTTTTAATCCGAATTATATAATATAAACTTCTACAGTTTATTATAATTTATAGTTTATTTTAACTTAATTTAACTTAAAATGATAAAATAATGAGAAATTCTTAAAAATTTAATTACTTGTAAAGTCATTTTAAATCACCATTTCTTGAATTTGAATGAAACTTATAAATATTTTAATCATCCATAATAAATTAGTTTAATCATCAATCTATTCAAAATAGATTCAGAATGAATTTAATAAAATATAAATAGAAAATTAATTGTAAGATCATTTAAAAGATAATTAAAATAATAAATTTAATACGAATTAAGGATTATTTTTATCATTAGGTTAATGGTATTTTGCATTGTATAATTTATTAATTCGTTTTATTTATAAATCTCTCTATATATATTTTTAAATTATGAATGACTCTGTTGACATTTAAAATATTGAAAAATAAGCCAAGATACGATAAAATTTCAAGATTATAAAATAAAATTACTTTAAATAAAAAATTATTTTATTATTTTTTAAGGAATTTCTAATGGTTATTATTCATAAAAATTAATTATTTCACATTTTTTTCTGGCGAATCGTTTAATATTTCGAGCAAGTAGGATCATTTATAATGCGCAGTGGAAACTTGAAAATATTTTCGCTGACGTAATTTTAAATATGTAAATTATTATTATTAATTTTAGATAAAAATATAAAATGATTTTCACAGCTAAAAAAAAAATTATTTATCGGTTTAAAATAATAAATTATTTACTTAGAAAAATTAAAAGTCTTCAAGAAGTTAAATTAATTCAATTTAAAATATATATATATATTTTTTAAGCATTTAATAATTCTATATGTATATTATTAATTTTATTTAATTATTATTTAATTTAATTATATTCAATAGTCTATCATTAATAAAAAATTAATTATTTATAGCTTTATATTTATATTATTATTATTAATAATATTCCAAGTCCATTAAATTTTCAGTAAAACAAACAAAATTTTTAAGTAGTTTAATCAATATTTAAATTTTAAAAAAATCAAATTAGATCGTCAAGATGTGGAAAAGGCATTTAAAATTATAATTAAATTACCACGTGACGTCACATATGCCTTTACAAATTTTAATAAATAATTTTACTGATTATTACTTATGAAGTATAGAAAAATTTTTTCCCTGTAGAAAAAAAGGAAAATGTCTTCTTTTTTTATTATTTTTCTTCTAGCGAATTAGCCGAAGTTTAGAATTTGAAGTAGTAGAACAATAGAACAGTTTGCAGGTGCACAACATCGAGTACCTCCTCATCTATAATGAGATCGCCTGAGTGTAGTCAGCACTCTCCCTCTAGCGGCACACTATAGACTAATATAGTATGTGCGACCGGCTGTTAGTATATGCCGAACACTTCTCATCTACTGTACTATATTTTCGTTTCACCAGACCGGAGAAAAGTAATGATACCTCTTAGAGTCGTCAGATAGATGTACGTCTCATCCTCCGATGCTATCGACAATGCACGTTAAAAACTCATCCAAGATTTTAAGGAAGAGAGATTTAAAATTAGGAAAAAAGAAGAAGAATCTAAAACACTGTAATAATAACAGCGATAATAAGAATATTAACATTAATAACAACAATAATAATATCGAGCTACCCGAATATATTGTCGATCCACGTACCAAAGTAACTTATTTGAAAGGAAAATTTCTTGGCAAGGTAAGTGTGTATGTGTGTGTGTATTTTCCTGTATGACGTTATCGTAAAAATTCTCTTTAAATTATAAAATCTACGGGTGTGGAACCAGTTCAACATATATTAATTCCGGGAATTGAACAGGTGAATAAATTCCCGGAAATTATTATGTTTATTATTGTGTTTTTCTTTTTATATATATATATATTTTTCTTATTCTTCAATGTCGTTGTTTTAGTAGTAATTGTTATTGTTTTAAATATACTAGTTTCTATTTAAAAGTCGAATTTTAAATATATAAATCGAGTTTCTATTCTTAATTAACTGTCGGAATTTCATAAATGGCTAATAAGTTCTCGTGTCTGTTTACTCTTTAGAGAGATAACTGCAGAGGATCGATCAATAACAAGAGTTTGTTTTAAATAATTTTTGTAGTTTAGTTAAGATCCTGTTGCTCTTTCTATTTTATTTCATTACTCAACTTTTATCCTTTTCAGGAATTTTGTATAGGAAAATGTTGTCTTTGTATTACAGTGATTTCTAGGAAGAGATTGGTTTCTTTGATATGTTGTAACCGGTTTTAAACGCAGCATCTCTTTATTATTGGCAACTCTTTCCAATTCACTTTCTTTAATCTTGACCTTTTTAAAATGTTTTCGTGTATTGAATTTCGTTAGAAAGTTGAAGGCGATTCGTCTTTTACTTTATCGAAAGCCTCGAAAAATCTTTATATTTGAACTGTTCAATTATAGATCTTAAACGATAAGGGAGTTTCTTAAATACTTGACATCTCTTATCTCTTTATAAAGTTGGCAGGTAATTTCTGATAGAAATATGACAGATTAATGAACAAATAAACATACTTAACAAAGTAAAATAACTAATCTCTTTGACTTTTTTTTATTAGGAGCGTAACGAATTAAGATCTAAGTTCTGATTTCGTGCAAGAACTAGTCGATGTTCGGGACGATTTTGTTGTGTAAATTTCTTTCACAAATTAAAAAAGAAAATATGTCCTTCGATTCCTTTCAAAACTTTGTTCGAAACTCTAAAATATTCTTTAAGAAAAATAACCGTGAGAAATCTCATCCGTACCAAAATTAATTGAAGCTTCGATTGCGTGGTTTTTACAAGTCAATTATCTGAATTATTAATTTTATAGTAGACGTTTTATTGATTTCGATCAAACGTCTGACATTCAAAAAAGAAGCTAAAAATAAGTATTTTACTTCATTTAAAATTAATTTAAATGTAATCTAATAAAAGCGTCCACTAGTCGATTGCATTAATTTTGTTAGCTCCTATCAAATTCAAAAAGCATTTAAGTGTAACGGAAATTAAAAAGAAAAAAATTCCTATTCTTGAGTAAAATTTATTTATAAAGAAAATAGATTTTAATACATTTAGCGTAACATAATATTTCAGCTTTAAGGGAAACACTTCTGTAGACGTATCGGATTTGATTCATCAAGGTGTTTCTTAGCTAAGGATTTACAAATATCAAATGTCAAGGCAATAAAAGCACGTTTCCTGTGCATCCGAGCCATCTTTTTCGTCCACATGATTCCTGTCCGCAATCTGAACCCCGAGGTCGTGAACGTCTGGCAGTATTTTCACACCTGCTCGTTACCAGGTGTGTAGCTTGATGCAATAATCATACTCATCAATGTAACTCGAGATAGTCGAACGACTGGATATCTTATGGTAGAGCTTTACTTTGTACAGTAAAAAAGGGTCGAATTTCATAATTACTTCAGAAAACATAGTAGTAACAAAGCATTTTTTTCCTATGGACTCTAACAATTCCAACTTTATCTTTATTAATACCAAATTTGGCTTTTCGGTTACAATTTCAATCTTTTTTTTTATTCCTGTGTGTCATCCATTTCTCGAAATTTTTTTATAAATACTTTAGTTTATTAATTTGACCTCCTGGAACATTTTTCAAACCTCAAAATATTTTTCCTACCTCCCGCAGAATTCTTTTTCTTAATTCGTTCCCACAGAGTTCAAGAAAAGTATTTCATTTTCTCTTTCTTTGAAAATGTTAATGGCACGGTCAAAGTTTTTAATTTTGTAAATTAGGAGAATTCTTCGAAACCACTAAACTAATTTTAATTACATTTGACTAATTTCCTTTTAAGAAAAGAGCATTTCATTTCGACTAAAACCTAAAAGGAAAGCGGTCAAACCTCTTACTGATTCGTAATTACTGTATTTTGGGGAACGTTTCTATAAACAAATAGTTCAAAAATACCTTCAGGAAAAGTCACAGAAACGAGACGTTTTCGTGTTTTGAGAATATCATCATCATTATTATTTACAAATGGATGAAATTTAAACACGTCTTTCAATAACTTCGAACAATTTACGACGAGTTAATGGAATAAAATTATGTAATAAGTACACAGTTTATAATTACGTTTATTGTTTCTTCATAACGTTATTTATCATTAATATACTAATCTTCATAATTATCGTTTATCTAAGATCTTTCTTTTTCCTCTTGATTATTATTCATTTCCTGTCTTCTATATATTTTCCATTTAATATCTTCCGTTGCCTGTTTCCACATTTTAATTTTATTTTATTCGAAAGTATTATTATATATATATATATATATATATATTTTAAAGGGTAATCAATTCGATAATATACCTGTGCGTTTCTATAAACGTGGGCGTTTGATGGGACAATTGATTTAAAACGACACCTACGATTCCAAACCTACTACTGCATTGGGAAAACGCGTGGGAGAAACATTCGCAAATATTCATATTTATCTCGTTCTTAGTAAATATATACAGTAAAAAATATGCGCGCAAATGTTCGATTTTCGCATATTTTAAAGAGAAGTTCCTCTACGATTGTACTTATCTTTTAAAATACATTTCGAAGATTTCTGGGAAAAATTTGGCTGAGCCAGTACTGGGGATGATAGATACTGTGACAGCCAACAGGTGGAAGATGTAGGACTTCACGAGAGTATTAGGAAAACCAGCTGTTACGATCGTACTTCTTGGAATACGGCAATTATACAAGAACAATATCGGTTTGCCAATCGCTGAATGATGTAATCTTTATAATAATGGTTTTTGACTTCTATCTATTCATGTTTTAATAATAGGGTTTAGTGTGTATATATACATATATATATAACTCCCAGTTTGTTGTTAACAGTAACATTTATAAAAGACTTTACTGATTGATTTTAATGGCAGAAACGAATTAAAAAAAAAAAACTTTTATTTCCTACTTTCTAACAAGAATTGTCCCCGATTGAAGTTAAAGAACCACACACAAACCGTTTGTCTCTGGACATTCACCCGTTGCATTATTTAACTTTTAACACACAGTTTTACACACGTTTGCTTCCCGGAATTTTTTAAACTTTTTTTTTGTAAATATATTCCCACTCTTGTTCAACACACCTTAACCCATTGAATGACGTCACATCCTCGTTTCTGTAGGGCAGGAAACTGTGACGTCAGATCGTGGCAATTGTAAACCTGTCGATCCTCCATACCCCGGAGCTTTAGTCGATTCTGGGACTTATACGAAATCTAATTACTCTGTAACAATAATTGGAACTGTCTTTGTATGGCTACCAAAGCCGACAATAGAGTTATCTTTTAAGAAAATCCGGCCTGTTTAAAAAGTTATGAAAAAAACGGGAAAAAATTATAGTACAGCGCTTAGAATGTGAAAAGGATTGCAGCATTCATTATTTCAGTTCTAGT
Source organism: Centruroides vittatus (assembly GCF_030686945.1). Taxonomy (NCBI): domain Eukaryota; kingdom Metazoa; phylum Arthropoda; class Arachnida; order Scorpiones; family Buthidae; genus Centruroides; species Centruroides vittatus. Next base: position 1,512,341 of record NW_027122644.1, read on the forward strand.
TTTTTTTTTTTTTCTTTCTTTTACCCCCTCCTGTCTTCTTTTTCTTTCTCTCCATCGAGAAGAATAAATTCACTCTTGTAAAGGGCATTATAATAGTTGTTTTCTGTATGTAACGATGCCGTCTATTGGCTAGTTTTATTTTTATTTCGGTGATATGCACAAAATCGAATTTTACTCGTTTTTTACTGTCACGTTTATAGATATTAATGCCGAATAACAATTTAAAAGAAGGAATAATGCGTGTTCTGCTGTCTCCCATTCCGAGAAAACAGGTCCAATAACAATCAGGTAATCTATTCTGGGAATAAACGGATTCGCGCTTGTTTATTGGTCGAAATTTCTCTCATCCGATTTTCCTTTCTTTATTTGTAAAATAAAAAATTTTAAATTATTACTTTTATAAATACGTCTGTATAATATATAAATATAAATATCGTCTTAATTATACCCATAAATATATTTACGCTCTGTTTAACTAAATTTTTAATTGGATACGTATATATTTAGAAATTAAAAAAAAAAGTATTTTAGTTTAAATAATTAAAACGATGTAGTTAAGAAATGATGTCAGACGTTAGGAATAACGTCATTTCGACTGCATTGTCTGCTTTTATTATTATTATTTTTATTTTTTTATTTTTTTAAAATAAATATTCGCTGCGTAATTTAAAAATGTATAAACGATTAAATTTTAAATTTCTTATTTAAAAAAAAAGTTCTAATAATTAAATGAACGTCTTGCAACGTCACAGATCATCCAATTCCGTCTGGACGTAGGACGTGACGTCAATTTTGATTGGGATATTTGGGACGTAGGACGAGAATATTGGGATTTTTCCACGACGTCACTTTTGATTTCAGAAAAATGAAAATAAAAACGTATTATATATACTTTTTTAAGGAAAAATTCTTGGCTTTTATTTTGACTTTTATATATATATTATATATATAAAAGGATTTTAGTAAAAAGAATATCACGACTTTTATCACAATGTCGGCCCGTTATTGACTCTTATATTTCTTCTAAGGCAGCATTCATTGCAAAATAGTGGTTTTCTTCTCACAAGATGAAAGGTTGTTGATGGTTCGTTGTTGGCACGAATAAATAAAAAAAAAAAAGAAAAGAAAAGAAAAAAATTGGACTACGCCCACAGCCAATTTCATCTCGAGTTTTGATGATGATGGTAGTTATGAGATCATGAAGAGATTTTTGGCAGATAATTTTTCTTATATACAATGGGTTTACTGATAATTCGCAGCGCGTAACCGCAATCTCCGTATCTATCTTCACTCGAAATCTTTCTTTTAAATATCAAAATATAAGAGATTCTCATCTTAAATTTGAATATTCTACCAATAGTAATTTAACATCCGTTCGCACATACTTAAATTTACTAGGCAATGTTTACATAAAGAAATATTAATATTCGAAACGCGCATTTAAGATCTAGTGTTAATATTTGAGATTAATTATCGAGAGCACTTCGCTTCTTAAAGATGTTCTTTTATTATTATTATTATTAGTTTTTTAATATTAGAAAATATTTTTAGCGATTAATAGTTGCAATTTCTTGCTTTTTCCTGTATTAGGAAATATTCTGTTCATCATTTATGTAACATGTAGGGTGCGAAATATTTATAAATCAGAGCGTTAAGATCGGTCTAGTTTTAGGTGTAGGGCCTTGTGCTTTTAAGGGCCTCAGATAGGTACAATCATATGCTTGTCCAGTATCCAGATCTTGATTTAGTACTCGGAATTCATGCTAGTTAGTATCCTAGACCTTGTGCAGTATCAAGTATCTCGTGATATGGGCTATAAATTATATAAAAAGGGCCTGGCTATCTGTTTGCCTAGGGCTTCTCACAACTTAAAACCACTACTGGTTTTATTATAAAACTTTTATTCTGTTGCGGAATGTTACGAAAAATTACAAGTAGATTTTCTAGGAAAATATGACGCGTTTCCCTATTTAATTTCAACGTCTTTTTTCTAAGAAATGAATTAAATTATTTTTACGCTTTATAAAATTAAATAACGGAGCTTTCTTTTCTACATCAGATAACGCATAAATGATGTAATAAATAATGTGTAAATTAGTAATTGTTGTAAGGAATAATCTAAGTTTCAAGCTGTGATGAATGAACAAAATTAGTATGTTGCAAAATATAATTTTATATAAATAAAAACTTAAAAAATTGTGTCATATTTAATGTTTTTCCTTTTTAATTAATGAAAAATCAATTTATATGGGCCTATATCAACAACAACAAAAAAAAAAAACAAAGTTTATTGTTATTAATAGGCATGATTTTGAAAGATCAAATATATATTTATGATCTTGTTAATAATAAAGTAATGCTTCGATAATTATATTTTAATATTCATTAACTAAATATACAACGGACAATGTTGATTGCGATGATGATTTACACGTAAATATGCATTTATTTTAGGGTGGATTTGCTAGAGTACACGAACTAACCGATCTTACAACAAACAGACTCTACGCAGGAAAAATCATTCCAAAATGTAGACTGATAACAGCCCATCAGAAAGAAAAGGTAAATAAAATATTATATATCATTATTTTGTTCGAATTATTTTTAAATCGATAATGTTTAGTATATATTAAAAGGTTTTTCTTAGAATGATATTTATTGATTCCAATGGATTTACTCAACTTTGGCTTTACTAATAGTTTCAAAATGTCATGTTGTAAATACAATATTCTTTATGGGCTAAACATAAAAACAAATACTTTATCGAAAATCTATAAATTTACGTATTTACTCGCTTAATGATTCTGCAATGAATAACGAGTAGCCTAGATTAAATATACTTAAATGCAGAATCTGTTTTGTGTATGATACGTAGATAATAAATAGACGCAGCTGGTACATAAACATAAAAATAATCCATAAAAATATTCTTTATATAAAGAGATTAAATTAAATATTTTACTGGATAATTTAAAATATTCTACGAACAAATTGGTTTGGAGAATTGTGATTTGTAGATGAAAGTCTTTATTTAATTTTTTTGGTAATGTATAATATGTTTATCGATTTAATTTTACTTTTAGATATTGAGAGAGATTGAATTACATCGTTCCTTAACGCATAAACGGATCGTTCGTTTTCATCACTTCTTCGAAGATGACGATCACGTTTATATTGTTCTAGAATATTGCACAAGAAAGGTAAAATATGTATATATTTTTATATGTAGATTCGTGTATTTGTGTTCTTTTTTTATATCCTCGTAAGATAAATAAAGAGCGCTTCATCGCCGGACCGTTTAATCACGTTTTGTTCGATCTGTTCGAAATGATACCATGAGAAAATCTAAGTTCAACGACTTGGAAAACGTTTAGTCTTGCTTCATTCTTCTTTCTTACAAACAAAGGATGCGAACTAAACCGAATCTAATGAACAAAATTAGTTCCCTTCATAATCGGGATGGGACTTTTTCCTCTTATCACGGAAGTTCTTTAAGCTTAATTAACGGCAAGTTTTGACCCTCGATATGACCCTAAACACAGTGGCAGGTGCTACTCGATGCTGTCGTGACGTCACTTAATTCAGATCTTTTAATTGATCAATTTCATTCTAAGAAATTGATTACTCACGTTGACCAGCTGTTACACAAGAGGAAACGAAAAGATATGAATTTAAAAGTGAATGTTTTGATTGTTAAAGCTGGTATAATCAGGGAACAATGTACTAAATTAGGAAGTAATTTTAATTTCTTTTGTGAAAGATAATTAATGATATATAAAGCTTGAAATGATTTCTTTACTGAAAATAACTTGCTTCTGTAGATTATTTTCTGGGGAAAAGAATTAGTTTTATATAGTATTTAACATTATTTTAGGTAGAAATTTTCGTTATTTTAAACGTAATGCATTATAAAAATATTTTAATGAGAATAAATAATAATTTTTCTATTTTAGTCACTAGTCCATGTTTTGAAGAACAGAAAGTTACTAACAGAACCAGAAGTTAGATACTTCATGCTTCAGTTTTTAGAAGGTGTGGATTATATTCACAGAAAAGGAATTATTCATAGAGATTTGAAATTGGGAAATTTGTTCCTAACTGAAAATATGGAACTCAAAATTGGAGATTTTGGCCTTGCTACTTACTATGAAACTGAAAAGAATGCAAAAATGTAATTAAATAGTTCTCTAAGAAAATGCATATATTTAAATTAATTATTAAAATGATTTTTTATATTTTATTTATTTAATTTTTAAAGGACTGTTTGTGGTACTCCAAATTATATTGCTCCAGAAGTATTGAATATGGAGGGCCATTATATGGAAACAGATATTTGGGCTGTGGGTTGTATTATGTAAGCGAAACCCGTGTAAAATAAATATTGATTAGTTATATATAAAATTTTGTAAAATAATATTTTTAATATTGATTTTTAGGTATGCTATGTTAGTTGGCCAACCTCCTTTTGAGACTTCCACGTTAACCGAAACCTATGCTCGTATAGTTGGCAATAAGTACAGTCTTCCCGATAATATTTCTGAGCCGGCAGCCGATCTTATAATGAAAATGTTAAAAAACAAACCAACTGATAGGCCTTCTATTGAACAAATTCTTAAACATTCATTTTTTACCACTGGTTACACTCCTACTGAATTATCACCTATGTGTTGCATGGTTTCTCCTAAATTTCCATCTGTTGTAACACTTTCAAGGTAAGTTTAATATTAATTAATGCTAATATTCTATAGAAAAAGTATACAATGAATACAAAAGAGCATTATTATTTTTTATCTAAATTAAAATATCGATAAAACTTTAATACATTGTTTGGAGAATTGGAATTATTGATTTTAATTTGTTACTTTGCAAGGAATATTGATTTTTATTCTTCAAAATGATGTCAAGATTTTTATCTTAATTCAATATAACTTTGAACTTTTTTCTTCTCCTTATTATAAAAATCAACTATATATGACAGAATAATTTCTCATTGATTTTATAAGTTTAAAAAAAAATTAAGTTTACTAAAACCAATAAAATTACTTCTTTTATATTTAAACTATTTTTAAAACTTGTTTGAATTTATTTGCTTATTTATTACAGATTTGTATCATTAATTTAGCATAGTTAGATAAATTTTTGTATATTTTTTGCACAAAATAAAATTTTATAAACAATATTTTTTTCTGTAATACAAAAATTATTTGTATAATTTTAAAGTAAAACTGTTTAATGAGCATGTAATATAATGTAGTACCATAACAATTAGTTAATTTGTCAGCAATCAAGATTTTCTAACTTAAATATCAAGCTGCGTATTTCTTATTTTTGTTTTTTACTTTACTTTCTTTTATTTTATTCTTTAATCTTCAAGAATATAGTGAATGTTCTTTTTTATTATATAGATGTTCTGCAAGTATATCAAGTCAGATGGAAGGTATCACAGATTCAATCACAAATATGCAGCTAGATGCTCAACCAAAGTCAAAAGTTACAAAGGTATTATTATTCTGTTTTAATTTAATAAAACATAAATTATTTTGAAATAAAGTTACAAAAATAAGCTGACTAGAATAATGAAGTAATTATTTTTAATAATTAATCAATTTTCATCAAATGAGACTTTAATGATTCATACAAATTAGGCAAAAAGAATTTCTAACATTTAGTAATGATTAATTAATTAGTAATAAAATATTAAATTACTTGTTCAGAAGTGTAATGCTTAAACTGAAACATCACAAATAATATTTTAAAATTTTAATTTAGCTTTCTTTTAAATAAAATAAATTTAAAATAATCCTACAGTAATTAATTTGCTGATGAAAATAAATATCATTTATCAGTGAAATTAAAAATAATTTATTATAAAAGTTTTAATATATCTATTTGAAATTGTTATTTAATTTTAAATTTAATTAACATTTTTTAAAATGTAAATTTAATAAATTTATTTCATTATTTCAGTCAAAACACCAATCACTCTCTTCATTCAAGAAAAAATTAAGTAATATTTTTTGTCCTGAAAAAGGTATTTACTTATTTATACTTTAAATATTTTTAAAAGATCATAATGTTTAGAATCAATGCCATTTAATAGAGATTAAAAATTTTTTTATGATCTGTTTTAAGTAAATGGCTGTAACTTTGAAATAATAATTAAAATTAAATATTGAGAATGTAATAAATTATGATTTTGTTGATACGCATACAAACATTTCATTGATTCTGATTATATATATAAAAGAACAAATTTTTTTATTATTAATTAATTAATTAATAATAATTATCTCTTAACTTTTTATCAGGTAAAAAAGTTAAGCAGTATTCAACTTTAGCATTATATCAAATTGTTCAATCATCTTTAGAAAGTATGCCAACAGGTATGTTAAAATTAGTAATATATATATATATTTTTTAAATGTAATTATATATATTATATTTACATGCCTAAAGTCTTTGCCTCAGGTTAAAAAATTATCTTAAAAATATGCATAAATTATGCATATTTAATATAATTTTTTTCTGAATAGTTTTTCAAAATAACATTGAAAGTTATTCAAGAATGATATCATTCGACGACCTTGGCATCAACCCAAAGAAAGATTGAAATGATTTTGATAGATTTTTTGAATTCCTATATTATTATAGTTTAACTTGTTGCATTAGTTTGATTTATTTTGTTATTGTTTGATTATATAATATGAAGTATAATAATATTTAAGAAAATAATTTTGTTTAAATTCAAATATCAAATTATCTAAATTGCTATTTATTTTGTTTCAATTTAAAAATATTATTTTATTAAAAGCAAATGAAAATAACTGTATAATGTAAATAAAACTTTATTACAATCATGCATATCCTGTATTTAAGTAAATATTTAAAAAATTATTTAGAAAAATTTATAGATAAAAATGTTTATTTGCTTAGTAATTAAGTTTTATATTAAATAAATATAAAATTTGTAATTTTAAAATTGTAGTTTATTTTATTTTAATTTAGTATTAAATATTATATACAAATTTTTGTTTCAGATGAATTAACCAATCCAACACCAATTGATGACCATTTGGTTGTATTTGTGACAAAATGGATTGATTATTCTAATAAATATGGGTTTGGTTTTCAGTTGTCAGATTACAGTATTGGTGTACTTTTTAATGACACTAGTAAAATCAGTTTGTCATCAGATCGTACGTAAGTACTTTGACTTTACTCACGCTTTTTTTCCTATTAGACAATATTTTTATTGTTTAAACTCTTTACAATATTCTTTCAGGCATATTGAATATCATGACTTAAATGGAAAACTTAGTATTTTTACTATTACTAATATACCTTCAAGCTTGCTTGAAAAATATACTTTATTAAAATATTTTGCTCAGTATATGGATGAAAATCTTACTGAGGTGAATAATCATTCAATTTTTAAATACAGTATATATATATATATATATATTTTTTTTTTTTATAATAACTAAATTCTGAATTGAATCTGTTATATTTTTGCTAGGGTGGAGAACCTCACATGATTGAATATTCTCCACAAAAAGGTAAAAGTCACATTCCTCACATGAAACGATGGGTACGGACATCTCATGCCATTCTTATGCAGCTAAGTACCGGTACAGTGCAGGTGAGTGTCAATACTAAAATGTCTTTACATACTGAATTCAAAAATATCTTAAACTCAATTGATTTTATTTATGTTTTTATAGATAAACTTTTTTAAAGATCATACCAAAATAGTGATTAGTATTGATCAAAGGAAAGGAATTGTAACGTATATAAGCGAAGAACGCTTATCTACCAGCTATCTGTTATCCGACATTGCACAGCAAGGGTGTGAACCTTGTATAAGAACAAGACTTCAGTATGCACTGTCTGTTCTTCAGCAGTTTGCTGAAACAAAAGATTTTTAATCATTATCACTTTTATTTATGAAGAGAAAAAAATGGTGTCCCTGTATTGTGATATATACATATATTTTTGAGATGTTTTAAGTAATGCAAGCTGTATAGGAAATATTTTGTGCAAATGCTATTTTTGTCTTTCAGATGTTTATTTTTGAGACAATATTTTGTTTCATTCATTCCAGTAATTGTGCCATTTTTTTTTTTTTCATTACTGTAGTATGATTAACTCTCAAAAATCTTGAATTTTAAAAAATTCATATATTATACATTGTACACATTTTACATGAATGTATCATATACAAAATATACATTTCTTCAAATTTATCTTTTCTAAAATATTAAAACACAAGAAATTAGTTTAGAAATGATAAGTAAAAAAATATTTCAATTGAAATATTGAGAAAATTTTTCTCATACATCTATATATCAATCTTACATCTGTCATTTCCAATTAAGTACATTTGGAAACAAAAAGTTTGATCCTTTTTCTCTAAAAGTGTCTAAAATGAAACCTCCTGCATTCAAAATGTTTTAAATTTTAAGAAAATAATATTGTGTAATTTAGTCAACTTTAGTTTCACTGAAGCTAATTATACATAATAATTCAATAAAATTTTTTATTGAAATACCAAAATGATGATAAAAAGAACAGTTTAACTGGAATCAGAAGAGATTAAATATGTTTTTCATTCATTTTTATATCCATAACATATAAATTAAAGAATATTTTATCTATTCAAAGCAAATATGTTTTGCTCATATCAAAGCACTTTGAGTTAGATTTATGTTTGATTTAATATATTTTAAAATACAGTGGAGTCTCGTACAATGCAGGGGTTACGTGCTGCATTATAGAAATGAGATTAAGAAAAACCTGATAAAAACCAGTAGTGCCGGCAAATGTTAAATTCTGTTTAGTACACTAAGTCGTGATAATTTTAGCAGTGCATATATGTGTTTTTAAAAGTGTATAATAGTTTGCATCACTATGCTAAATGTCTGTAAGATAAAGCTGACAGATGAGGGGCATATGCCTGAAATGAGTATCAGCATCTAAGGCAGTGTTTCCCAACGTGGGGCCAATGCCTCCAGAGGGGCAATTCGATTTTTAAGCCGGGCAATTCGAAAATTGACTCGTCCAGATTTTAAGTTAACTGTATAGCTGCTGTATGCTATATTTATTGTAAATGTTGATTTAAGTTGGTTTTAGTTTTCTTTGTTCTTTGTTTCCTTTTCCTTCTAGAACTTTTCTTTATAACCCTTTTCCCTTGGGGTGGGATTAACAGTTCTGGGAACCACTGAGAACAAAGAGATGAATGAAGACCTGATGCTGGTGAAAAAGGAGAAAGGACATTCTTTCCCCAGACCTTGAGATGGACAGACATGAGTTGTGGTGTTCCAGGTTGTGTTTGGCAACAACTGGAAAGTGCAAGAGACTTTGATGAAAGCAGTGCCGGATTAAGCCTCTAGCAGGCCCTAGACAAAATTTAAATTGGGGCCCCATTTAAATAAGTTGTTTCTAAACAAATCTTATATAATGTGACATTAGCGTAGCTAGCATGGGTGACACCCGGTGCGGATATTGTGGTGTCACCCCAAGTCACACCGTAGTGTCACCCTTTTTAACTCTTTTATAAAACACTATTGAATTGTAATATCTTCGCACTCGAGCAACTTGAACGCTATATCGAATATGCGATGTTACGACGTATAAGTTTAGATTTAGAAAACAAATCATACCCATCATACATCAGTACTACCACGAGGAGGCGGCCCTAGGAATATTTCTAGATGGTGCGAGAGATCTCGTGGCATACATCACTTCTGATGCACGAGTGGCTGTTGACCTTTTTATTTTTTTTTTAGGTAATGGCTAGTCGAGCGGAGCTTAGTAGGAATTGTTAAATACAGCCTTTTCTGTCCTGTCGAATTTCTTAAATAATTTTTAACTCGTTTTGAAACAGAGAAATCTTCTGCACTGAAGCCGGGCCCCTCCGAATTATGGGCCCTAGACATTTGTCTACTTTGCCTATTTGATAATCCGGCCCTGGATGAAAGGATTGGGTTTTATCGTGGTTACGACAAAACAGTGTGGCAATTTAAGTGTACATGTTAGGGGAGGCATAAGAATTTTAGAAAGGCTTAGGTGGGGCATAGCACGAAAAAGGTTGGGAAACATTGATCTAAGGTATTGCAGAATACAGAGTGATGTAAAAAAAGCCTAATGCTGCACATCTAGTTGTGTGATAAAGATTAAGAAAATCACATTATCAAGAACTTTATTACCAGACTATTTTATGCAAGTTTAAACCTGGACCTGGAAGTTGAACCTCTGAATGACAAAATTCAAATTTTGTATGAGTACTAGTTGCAATTTTTTCATTGTGTTATACAAATTCATGTTTTATAGGAGTTTACTGTTTATTAAAAACAAGACACTTGTTAAAAAAGCTGATCAAACATAAACTTAATTCAAACTGCTTTGTTCATTGTCAGGAACACAGTAAAAAAATTGTTTGATTGGATATATTAACCATATTAAGTACATATCTCACTAACCTACATTTCTTTTGCAAAGATTATTTAACTTTATTCTGAAAATGAATATTACAATAATAAAATCTAACTTTTAACATTCATTCAGTCATAAAATCATATACTTGAAAATTATTAAGCATTAAACCAGATTTTAAGTAATTCAGAAATCAGAATTAGATCATTTTCTATCTTGATTTTTGAGAGTTAATTTTATAATTAATAATAATAGTGGTAGTATAGTTACTTTGGCTAAGATTATAATGCACATATCAACCATCTATATTTATGTTGCTCAAATAATGTCGTGATATTTATATTTGAGACCAATGATACTTTCTTACAGACGTAACATTCGTATTGGCCTGGTGCCTATGCCGATCATGCTGTCTTCCTAGCTGTGATAGTAATTTATTTTTTGTCATAATCACTCAAATTGTCAATCAATGACACTGTATATACATGTATATAAATGTCTGTGTTTTGTGTATTTATCGAGGCAGCGTTTTGGTTTTCTTGATTTAGAATTTCCTGTGATTGATTTTGATTATTATTATTTTTTTAAGAATTCCAGATAAACTTTGAATTATATTTAAAATTATATATATAAAAGTTTTTATTTATATATTATTAAATCAGCTAAGTTCCAAAGTACACTGCCACATTTTAATGTTTTGTTTCACAGATGTGATATGAAAATAATTCCATGGCTTAATTTAATGCTTTGTTTTTTCATATTTAAAGTAATTATTGTGTTTTCTTATTATAAGAAAATTTAAATCTATTTATATTGTGAAACTAATGTAGAATATTGTCTTTATTTAATTTTAGGAATATTGTATTGTCTTTATAAAAAAAAAATTCAAGTGTCAATAAAAAGTAATTTTGGATATTGTGTGTTTTTGTGTATTGCTTGAACTTTTGAGTTTGGAAAATTATTACTTTGGAAGAAAGAAAATTTAATTTCAGAAATAATTTTATGGTAATTTATTTCCAATTATCACGTAATAGAATATCTCAATGTTTCAGCAATGCATTAAATAACTTCCTTTGGCATTAGAACTGTAATAAATGCAAATTATATAAACTCCGAAGTTTTTATAATAATTTTGAATTATTTCAGTAAAAGTCTAAAATTAAAAATTTGTTTTTGATTTGAAATTCTAGCATTACATTCTCAATTTTATTCCATAAATTATAAAATTATATTTAACTTGTGATCAATATAAAGGGTGCTTATAAATTATTGAGCACATTTTGAGGAGGAATAAAAAGAATAGTTAAGCACTCAAACGTATGCTGTTTTATTTAATAGGCCATTAATTAATTAGAAAATTTATTTAGAATGTAAAATATTTTATGAGCTCCATGCGTAGGCATTGTGGTACATAAACTATCTGGGCAGCATTTAATTTTGCACCATGCATTACAAAGCATTTCAGCAGTTATTCCTCCACAGATTTCAATTCGTCTTTTCAGTTCTTCAATGTTGCAAACCTTTGTTGTGTACACCCTGTCTATAACAAACCCCAAAGAAAGAAATCTAGTGGTGTAATATTGTGGAATCAGGAAATTGGTCCTCTGTAACCAATCCAACATTTGGGGAATTTTTCTTGTAGGTAGACTCGAACGATTAAACCCCAGCGTAGAGGTGCCCATCTTGCCGGAAGTAAACGTTTGGATTTAACATATTCTAAGTTAGCAAATGATAAAATTTCATTTGCATTTGCCTACATTGATAAATATATTTAATTTTGAATAAAACAATAGTGATGACGGATATTCTGTTTTAATGTGTCAAGAATGATGAATGATTCCCCTATTAGTGATCGATTTCTTACTGCAATTGACGAGAAATGGAGGACCAAAGGTTAAAAAAAAAATAAAGTCATAAAACATGTTTTATAACTGTCCTTTTTATTGTCATGACAATGTAATAAGTTGTGAATCTGGAGTTGTTATAATGCTGAACTCCTTTATGGATCAATCATAGGATTCTCTCATCCCTAAAATCCAAAATTCAAAGATTTAACCATCTTTGAATTTTGGATTTTAGGGATGAGAGAATCCTATGATTGATCCAGAAAGGGGTTCAACACAACTACAGAAATTAAAAGGGAGGTAAAAAGATAAATGTATAACACCTAAATAGGGCCATTTCCCCCACAAAGTTTTCTCTTGGCAGATCGCATTTATCATAATAATTATCATATATAAATTTAAACATTAATATATATTTATTTATAGAAATTTTTTTTAAATGTGTAATTCTTATTCAAAACTAGTTCTAGGAAATTTCAAGGTCTGGGGAAATTTCACGAATCTACTGCCATCTAGGAAGTAAAATAAGTATTATTATTGAAGATAATATGAAATTCAGAACATCTTATAAAAATAAATTTTCTTTGCTATAATAATATATAAAATTGCGTGTGTCTATAAGTATAAAACTAAATTTAAGATACGCGTCTACTAAATGTTATATGATATTTTTATTATACGATAATTTTTATACCATTTATTATATTTTTAGAAATTTACATAATTTTTTAGTAAATAAATATATACAGTAATTATTTTTAAAGTTATAAATTCAATTTTACTAAATTTATTTCAAAACGATATAAAATTAAAATAATAAATTCTATGGCGCCATCTGTTATTCTGTTCTTCAAAATAAAACATTTTTCAAAATTCGTATGTAAGAATATTTAATTGTATTAAAGAATAACAGATGGCGCCAGTTTAAGTAGCCAATACATTATATTTTAATTGAACTTTCTTTTTTTTATTTTATTTTTTCTTATGGGAGAAGTTTTTACCTTCTTACGCGTAATCCATCTTAGTTCAAGAGAGTAAGAAAGTAAAATACAAGTAAAAAGAATAAGAAGTTAAAGTATATCTTCAAGGCAAGCGTGCCACTGATAGATATATTAATTTGTTAGAGCGGCTTTATGGCCGAGTCGACTACCTTCTCAGTGGTAGATGATTGGCCAGAGTTTACATTGTCTGGATGCACGGCCAGAAGGAAGTAATCCCTTAGCCATAAAAACCTTATCCCACAGGCTCAACAGCCAGCAGATGGCGGGGATATGGCTCGGCCATTTCTGTCCGGCAGTAAAACTTCATAAAAGACTTGATAGATTGTACACCAACGTGTCCAATGGCTGCGGCCATTGCTACTAAAAGCGACAGCTTTCCTTTGAAAAAATCCACTTCACTTACTCTTCGTCCATTTAACCTTAAGAAGAAATTGCTATCACAATAGAAAAATCCACGATAAATAGCTCCCGTTTACAAACTCTACTGTAAAGATAAAAAAAAAGCACCCAAAAGTTATTTTAAATTAATTTATTAGTGTTTTCTCCTGTATCGTTTACTCGCTTTTGTAATTTTAAAACTTCAATCCTTCTCGTATAACATTTTTCAAAATGGATGAAGAATTTAATGTTAAAATTGAATCACAGATGGCGACTCTGTAGCAAAACTAAATTTTAATTCTTTTTCTTTGTTAAAAAATTTTTAAAATTATAATTGTTATTTATTCTGTTAAATAAAGTCTCGAAATAATTGAATTTGTTATTAATAATATTAATAACTAACAATTAAAAAATATATATTTTATTAATAATGGACAAAATTTTTGTTTTGAAGTAAGAAACTCAATTATCTGATTTCTCGTTTGAAAACATCAAAATAATTAATCAGAATGGACATATTCATTTACTTAATATCTAACAATAAGATATTAATCACGAAACCTTATAAAACTTATCATCATACAAGCGAATTGACATAATTAAACCTTTGATAATGATCAAAACTCCGATGGTTCTTTACAAACTTTTTGGTCTTCTTCTTAAATAAACGCTTCTATTTTCTAATTTTCTAATTAAAAGACATTTAAATTATTTTTATAATTTATTACAGAAATATTTCTGTGTAGTTTAACTAATTATTTGTACTTTAAAAAAATAAAAAAAAATTATTAATTACTTAAGCTTTTCTGTATACAGGGCTTTATTCTCATGCTTTTCGATGCTCATTATCCTTAGCTTCTATCCTCTTCGAATAGACTGTATACCTTAATTTTAGCGCAGATAGGGTGGTCCAAAACCGTTTCACGAATCGCAGGCTGAATTTGGCTATTTAATCTTATAAAATGTTTAAGTGATTTCTGGACCTTCTAGTACCAAATTAAAATAGTATATTGTTTTAATTTCTCGTTTAAGTTGTATATTATTGAAAATTCTATTTGGAAATTCGTCTTTTAGTGTGGTAATTCATCTGGCATCTAATTACTTGCCGCATGTTTCTAAGAAGCGTATCATTATCATGGAAACATGCGTGATAATGCTTATATATTAGCATTAGCAGTATTCTTTTTCTTGTTTTTTTTTCTATTAGTAACATGAGATATAATAGAATGTTAGCTTTATCGATAGGAGCAAGTTCTTATTAGTTTGCAAACATCTATCGATAGAATGGGCTATAATAATTGCTTAGAAATCGAACTAGAAAAATTTACCCAACTTGATTCATTAGAAATTGTAATTTTAAACTTAGAAAATTTAATATATTACATTTAACCTATATTTGTCATTTTGTTCTAAATGATAAATGAAAGATTGAAATGATAAATAATGTCATTAAAAACATTTCATAATCCTAAAATTACGCGAGAAAATACCTGCTTATACTAATGATTGCAAAATATTCTGAATAATTTAATAGTTACGTACAAATTGTACATCTGTAGCTTGGTTTAATCGTATAAATTTTCAATCTACACCTTAAATTTTAAAAAATTTTTACTTATAAAAGTGTCTGATTAATTAAAAATAAAATAAAGTTTATGTTTATAATTTAATAAGTTACTAATTAAAGTATTATTTATTTAAATACATTTTATTTTATATAAATTATGGATATACAAAACTATATTTAAATATGTATTATACGTTAATTAAAATGTTAATATATTGTATATAATTCTTTATTAATGTACTTATTAAAAACTTCATCATCATTATTTAAAATAGATTTATGTATTTGAAATGATGATGATGGGGATGATTTTAAGAAGCATTTTATTATAAATATCGGTCTATTTACTTGGTTTTTATAAAATTTATTGTAATTGGTACGAAGGCATCTTAATTAACATCTTCATTGTAATTAAATTAATGAACTTCTTCAATGAAAATTATACTTTCTTGAACATATTTTAGTAAATTAATTTGATTTAATAAATTTATTTCAGTAAATTAGATATAGGCCTATAATTCAAATAATAATGATGATTATGAAGTCTTGATTAATTATCACCATCTTCCAAATCATCTTTAGTAATGGCTTATTAAAAAAAGTTTATTTGTGAATTATAAATTATCAATTTTTTAAATAATATTTTATAATTTATAAGATTTTAATTTATATTATTTTTTACACATTTTTGAATAATAATAATAATAATGATAATAAGCATGGTGTAGATAATGTAGTGTTATATGCATGTAGTATAGAAGATTTTAAAGTTAATTATACTCCTAATAGGATAATATTTTTTTAAAATTATATTAAAATGCATGCTTTATAATATTAATTATAATAATTATTATAAATACAAGAGCTCAATTATATTTATATTAAAGTGCATTACACTTAAAGGAAAATTATAGGATTATCAAAATGTGTTTTGATATTTTACTAAACGACGGTTATATCAATAAAAGGAAATAAATTTAAATCCCGTTTTATTATTTATTTCCTATTTCGTACAAGAACTAAGTTTTAATTACCAATTATTATGCTAATTTAAAGCTTTAATTAATTCGATGCGATTAATTTGACTAATTGCAATTAAGACAACGCAATTTAATTTTAAATTACAATTAAATGGAAAAATTCATTTTTCTAATTGCAATTAATGCAACCCACTTATAACTTGGGTGGTTTTTTTTCTATTGCTGTAATTGTCTTCATTATCTTAATTGTAATTAACTCAATGCACTTAAGCTTTCTTCTTTTTTTAAAGAAAAAATAATATTATTGTAATTAGAAGGAGACATCTTAATCTTCTTCATTGTAATTAAATTAACGAATTTCTCTTCGGAAAATTGTAATTACTCGAACAGTTTGGAGTCAACAAAAGGTGAGAGAAAGAAAGCATTTTAAAATGGCCGCCATTATAAAGTAATAAAAGGGTCGTAGAACCGTAAAAAATTGCAATGGGGATGTCGATATTTGGAAAAAAAATATATAAGGTTTAATCAACATAATAAACAAATCTAACGAAATCGGCCATTCCAAGTTTCAACGACCGTTTAGTACCAAAATATGTCAAGTTAGACGTATGAATAAAGCATGCAGTTTATTCAAACGTCAAGACTTGAAGTCATTTGTCTCGAAGGACAGTCGCGTAAATGTCTCTCTTTGTCACATTGAGGGAATGATCAAATGTGCGATTCACTGTCGCATTTGTCACCTTGCGAATGATTCTACTTCTTTTCTATCATTAAATGGAACTGCTATATCCAATGTTTCCAAGTCTTATCCTCCTGGTTATATAAGTGCGAGCATAGAAAAATACTCCAAATATTGAGGATTTCAAATCGTAATAACTTCTTTTAACTTTATAATATATAAAAATACAAACATTTTATGCTTTAAAATGGGATTTTTTAAGTTAAAAATGGATAAAAAGTGATGCAGATGTGTCATCAGTATCTGCTCCTTTGATGTACTGTACTTGTGTACATGCTTTATACTTTATGATAATTTAAATATAAAACCCGATAGTTTAATAAGTTTAAAGTTTAATTTATATGTATTTTATCAGTTGTATCTTATGAGATTTATATTGTGAATTGTGAGTAGCACGAGATAACTTAGGAGAATGTAAAGAACGTCAGCTGATAGGATGGAGATATCAACAAATATCAATGTCATATTTTAAGTGATACGTATGTAGATTTGGATTAATATAGAGGAGTGTTAGAAAGTCACATAAGTCATTCGTGCAATAACTTTTCAATTAATGAAAAGTGACAGAAATGATTTCAAACTTTCAACAAGAATTACTAAAATCAATGGTGTCTTTTTTTTTCACTAGAAAGTTTGGAATTGAGAAAAATTTGAGTAAATTATTATTAGTTTATAAATACTTTATTCTGATATATTTGAAGATAATAAGGAAGAGAATACAACAAAAGAAAACTCCTGTAACTCACAGAAACTTTACAATTGACATCAATTAAGAGAAATTCTAGTATTATAATATTAGGCCTTAAAGAACCATCGGAGTTTTGATCATTATCAATAATATAGCATGTACAATATGGTTCTACTTGTAATACTTATATGACGTGTTTAAGGTAACATAAAAATCTATGCAACTTCTGAAAATGAAATCTGCCATTACAACTTCGACATAATGACCCGATTTATGTGGTTTAAAGAAGGAATGCGCTTAACAGTAACTTTCATCTGCCTCCACGTTTCCTCCATATGTTGGTTCCACTTATTTATCACATGGCATTGAAGCTGCTAAACTCCCTTTTATATCTATTTATGCCTTGTTCTATGTATAGTGCTACGTCATATAAACCATGCGTAACTCACCCCACACTTTAAATTTTCAGGAATTACGGTAACTAAATCGATTTAGTCTGTGAAAATTTGTAGAAAGCATAATGGGAATTAAAACTGATCGATATTTTGTAAACTTACAGGAATTGTGATAAGAACTAAATTGATTTAACTTCTGAAAACTTATAAAAAACACAAAAACATCTGAAAATTTACTAGTTACTTTCTTAAATTTAGAATAAACTTAATTATAATCTGAATAAATGTAATGTAATTAATTGTTATAAATTATATAAAATTAATAGGAGCTTTGTTATTTATAGAAAAATTATAAAATTTAACTTTTTAATTTATTTCATTTAAAGTATATGCTCTCCACCTCAAATTAGTATTGACTTGCCCCTGTACATCATACTTTTCCTTCAACAATAGAGTCATGCCGGTCATCTATTAACTACTTTCAGGGGAAAAGGTTTGAATTGAAATAACGTGACTTCCAGTTTACATCGGAAGTTCTTATATAATTAATCGGGCCTCCTACCTCCAAAGTTTTCATCTATCTAACTCCGTTCTCAAGATTAAGGAAAGACAGACAGACAACAGTAGAAATTTACAGGTCTATAATTTTTTTCAAATAGCAGTCCAATAATACCAACCTCTGAAAAACGGACACTAAAAGGAACATAATAGAAAACGGCAGTAATTTGGAGATCATTTTGTAGGCATTTTTATTCAAAAATACAAGTTAAAAAATGGCCACTATTTAGATCGGAGGTTTGATCGAAACTGTTGTTATCATCACTCATTAAATGCTTATTTCATCTTATAGTTGTTTATAATAATAATAATAATTAATTACTTATTTAATTATTAATTTTGAAATCCAAGTTAAAACCTCAACTTACATTCTTATACAGTATATTTGTATAAATGTTTTAAGATATAGTAACATGGTATAAAGTTATTAGTTAAAGAAGATGAATTGAATTTACTAAAGTTACTCTACTGATGAGAACATTTATCAAAGGTTGTCATCCGACTAAAAACACTTAATGGATCACAGGCGTATAAACACTTTGATTATGTACATCTCGACATTCGTGATTTACAGCTTTGGAAAGAATCACGAAGTTCGTGACGTACAGACGTGCGTGACGTTTGAGTTGGTTTCGGCAGCCATTCCTCCCACCAAAACTTGTACCGACATGACGTCATCGCCTTGGATACGATAAATTTCGACGTGGACATCAATCTAATTCTCGATTTAGTCGATGTGATTTATTTTATAAAATACTTTTTTTATATTTAATATATCGAAAGAGAAATGATCGAGTCAAATTATTCTTAATTTCGATTTTTTAAAAATAGAACAATTGATTTTTGCTTATTTAGATAAGTAAAATTACTATAGTCAAAACCTCTGAATAACGGCCACTGACGGCCTTTGTTTGGAAGTTATTTTGTATGTATGCCGCTGTTTAGAGGTGGTCGTTGTTGAGAGGTTGACGTTATTGTTGGTTAGACTGTATATTAGTAAATTAGGTAACTTTTATATAGTTATATACGATTGTATTCCAGTAATTATATATAATTAAATGTTAGGACGGCTCGCTTTACGACGGGAGTTCGATCGTTAGGTTATACTATATTATAATATAATTATATGCGGTAGATCTTTACCATATAAATTGGTTTACTGTAACAAGGAATCTCTATATATCTCGAACCTATGATGGACATAGATTCGTCGTAAAGCGAGATCTTTCTTTTAAAATTTCAATAAGCTATTTACCATACAGGCTATTTGTTAGATTATCTTCTCGAATATTCAATTTGAACTATATAGTATCGCACAAATATGTCAAAGAAGTAGTTAAATATGGCATTTAATACTGTCATAATAGAAGATTTATATCAATTGTAGGGGAAGGAATTGTAAAGCATTAGTCGTAAAGCGGGGTTATACTGTATTAATTCGTATTATTCCGTAGCTAGATTAATGTATAAGTATTTATATATTAATACTAAAATTTGTATTTAAATAAGCGAAAATTAATAAATATAACGCTTTAGGCCTGTATAAGTTACATTATAATGTAATCTTCTCAAAAAACTGACTTCTCTTATGCATTATAAGTCGATTTATGTTAAATTTACTTTAATTAAACTTTATTTATAGAGCTAAATGCTAATTTCTTCATTCTATAACGCATAATTCATATAATTTATCATTATTTCCTAACATGAACATAAATTCCAATGTATTCTGCGAATTTTTGAATGATGAATCTGAATCCTCTTCCAGGCCTTGACCCATTAACAGGAATATTCTCGAAATTGCTCTCCAAATTTACTTAAAAAAAAAAAAAAAAAAAAAAAAAAAAAAAAAAAAAATTAAATATAGGTCTTATAATATATATTCTGTTAAATGTTATTTAAATATTTATTATTTTTTTCTTACTAAGAAATACTCAATAATGTAATTTAGATTTAACATGTAAATGTATAGGCCTATATTATAATGTATATACAGTAATATAACGTACAGTACAGTATATACATTATAATGCATATTCTTCTAAATATATTCGTATTGTTAGAATGTGTATCCCTTTACGTCAATTTGACACTTTCTTGTTACAAAAATGCACACTAGTAGGCCTACATCAATTCGGTCTCAGTTTCTCATTACAAAAGATGTTTAGGAATGATGACGTAACTAACGTACCGTACCGTATGTCATTACGTCATTATCCCTGTATATTAGCCATTTCTCCTAATCATGCATTACTTGTTAAATTTTTCTATCAACGAAACTAGAATTCAGTTAGGCAGTTAAGAATTTCAGCACTTAAAAGACCCGAAATTCGTTAGAAAACGTACTTAATAGCGCATTAAGGGGGGCAACAGCGCCAAATTTCGTCCTAGCAGCTGAATTCTGAAGTAAAGTTTTTCCGAAAATCTAAACTGCATATTCAGGACAGTTTTTTTAATTATTACTTTATTAAAAGTAAAATAAAATAAAATAAAAATCCTCAAAAACATTAAAAAAACCAAGTTAAGTAATAAAAAAAATTAAAGTTTTAACCGATTTTTTAAATAGAATAATACATTAATCTATGGCCTAGTTTTAAAGAAGATTTTACACATTAAAAAAATAATAATATTATTAAAAAACGAAATTACAACGAGAAGAATCGAAGCTGATATCAATAAAGTTATGAAAGATCAGATTGGAAGTAATAAATTCGATCGATGATTGACAATATTCTTGAATAAAAAAGAATGCTGCCAATAAGTGAATATTTTAAAAGAATAATCAACACAGTCGATGTATCAATGACGGGATCATTTTTTTTCTTCCCCTCTTTCTCTCTCTCTCCTTTTGCTTCTTTTTAACAAGCCTAATATTGTTAGACACGAATTTCCTCTTCCCAGATGACTCATTAATCAAAATGTCGTAAATGTTACATTCGTAATGGTTTTTTCTTATTTGGTTTTCCTCTTTTTTTCGCCCCCTTTTGCCAAACTACAATGTATGTGTCATTAATTGAAAAATAAAAGTTTTGTTTCGGTTTGCTTGTCTCTAACACGTTCTTTAATCTGTCAAGCAGACACTTAACGATAGATCCAAATGGCGAATAAATCGAAAATAATCGTGAATTTCTCCCATTTGTAACTTTCACTAAATCTCTCGACTTTTTCGTATTAAATATATTTTATTTTTAGAACGAAATCTTATTAAATAAATACCTTTCTATTCTCTTGCAATAGAAAAAATATATATACGGTATAATAATTTATTTTAATCTCGCTAGATGGCGACAGCGATTAAACACTTAACGTATCTAGTCGTTAAAGTGACATACTTTAAAAAAATCTTTTTTTATTTAAATTTATTTTAATAAAATATTTAAAAATAAATGAAAAAAATAAGAAGAGAATTTATTATTAAATTAATTAAAGTTTTTATAAGTGCCGTAAAAGTGTTTGATACGTTTTACATTAGCGTATAAGTGCCGTTTAAGTGTTTGTAAATTAATTCAATTTACATATCTTAAATATATATATTTTTATTAATGAATTAATTAAATTTTAATGAAACGGAAACTCGCATTTACAATAATCAAAATTTAGTGTAAGTTAGAAGAAGTGGAAGAAAGAAAGAAGTAGAAAAGAGCAATAAAAACGAATGGACTTTTGCCAGTTCTACAATAGAGTAGAATTGGATCAAATAAAAATTATAAAAGTGGAAGAAGACGGAAAGAATTTCTTCTAACATTTTTCTTTTAAGAATCATCTATTTGCTCTTAACAAACATTTTAAAGTATCATTCTTGCTTAATACTTTATGCAAGATTGAACAGAAAGGAAATCATTTGTGTCAAGAAGAAAATTCAATTAAATCTTCATCCTCTTTCAAAAAATTGTAAATCAACATTTATTTGAAAAATTCTCCTTTTTTAAATTTTTATTTTAAATATATATTTATGTAATTTTTTACATCCTAAATACACGTATAACTTTCGATATTTTAAATGTTTTTGAATTATTGCCAAAATACATTTTCATCAATAAACGTCACCAAGATATTTTCATACATTTAACATATTTTTATTTATTTATTTTTAATTATAAAATCATATTATTTAAATATAATTTTAGCTATGTTATAAGTATTAGAAAAAAAAATAGGATGAAAGTTAAAGGTTTTTAAATTGGAAGTAAACAAAGTCTTCCCCCTGTAAAGTTAACTGCAATCAGGAAACAAATTTAAAGTTGTAATAAAAGAAAATTTGATCAAATTTATCAAGTCGAACAGGAGAAGGTGGATGCTCACCTATGGGGAGATGCGGTACAGATGTTATCTGAGGTTTTGTTATTTCCCAAACTGTCAACAGAGGATGTGCAATGACAAGATAAATATCGTTGTTCTCCCAAAGGACTGCATACAATCTGGACACGGTGATACCAAATGTTTCCCAATGGTTTACTGATTTTAACTGCTGGAAAACTGTTTTGAATCTATAACGCTTTACAACGAGAAAAGAAGATTCTTTTATGACGCTGTTAATTCGCATAATTATCTAACTTTATAGTCTCGAAATTTTATTGGATAGATTCTACGATAAATCGTTATGTTTCTATTTCCGATAAGTTAATTTTTTTTTTCCTGCTTCTAGATATACAATTTTTACCCTTAAGGCGTGAAGAATCTGTGTTGTAGGGGGGTGAAAATGATGCGAATGTTATCATAATAAAAAAATTCGCATGCACATTCTGTTACTCGACTTAGTTCGACGAATAAAAATTTAAACGTTAACCAGTTATATACTTTTTTACTCTTTCTCTCTCTCTCTCTGTGTGTGTGTGTGTGTGTGTTATATATATACAGGATATATACTCTATATACGTGTGTCTTACTTTCTATTTTTTTCATTTTTGGGAGTAAAAATCAGTTTGGAAGAAAGTAAAAAAGGCAATTGCTACAAGAAGAATTGATTAAAGAATACAATAGAGCGAAGTTGATTGCCACGGTAAAAAAAAGAATGTGGGATCATAACGGAGAAAGAAATCTCCAGAAACAACTTTATGTCTTTACAGAAGAGTGAAACATTTGTCTAGAACTGCTCAAAGTAGAGGAGCGACCACATATCGACAATAGATTCAGCACACTAAGACAACGTAGTGGCTATAAGAGTGGCGAGACCTCTTTACTAAATATATCACAATGTATGGGTTTTACTCCAGATACGACAATAAATGGACATCTGTTGTCAAAGTCTAGAAACTGTGGTGAGAATGGAGTTCATGTATTGAACTAGTCATACCGAGAGGGTCAGAGCGGTCAAATTTTTCTTTTATATTTTTTTATTGTCTGACGTTTATTTTGGAAATTAACAATAAATACAGTGATTTATTATGAACGTTATATATACTGTTTTATTTTTTATCTTTATAACTTATATATTTTCTAATTTTGTAGCTCTTCGGCTTGTATTATGTGAGATGTAACGCTCGTTAAATTCAGTTAAAAATGATGTAAAATATATTAATTTTCATTTTTAACAATCAATTTTTTCAATTTTCATGATTTTAATTACATGTTTTAAGGGGGGAAAAAAGAAAAAAAATGATCGGCCGAACATCGGAGAATATTTATAAACGCCTATTGCGGGACGACAAACGGACCAGACAAATTTGTAAAGATAAATTAATTTGAGATAATTGTAGCATAATAGATGGGTGGACCATTAATATTCTTAACCCTAGAGTTCACTCATAAGGTTAACAGGTCCAAATTGGTTAAATTAATGTAATTAGCAAGTACAGGTTATTGATTTATGGATCTTTATAAACGTACACAATAGCGATGAAATTATAATGTTGGAGTTAATCTCATCGATTTTTTGCTACCAACTTTTAAATAACAAAGCCTCTGTGCTAACAGTTGTAACTAATAAGAGACGAGCTAAGTAAAGCATAATGGAGGAGCGTAGCTACTAATCAAGCAAATCCCTCCCCCGATCTGTTCCTCTTTGCACGATGACAGCTTTCGTGAGACACGTCGTTTGTCACTTTGTGGGACGGAAATTTTACTATTCACGTGCAGGCCAAGATTACAATGATAGTTGATGTATGTCTTTTCATCCCTCCCTACCGCTTTTGGTCATTCTAATCCAAAATTAGCAGATGAAACGAAAGTCGTTTCTGTCATTGACTTATTAACGCCACACCTGGCTTGCTAGATGCTCGTTTGTAACTGCTTATTCTCTATAATGGATAACTGGCTCATGACATTTTCCTCAGTATTTGGATAACGCCAGGCAGCAATGCAAGCCAATGATGGAAAACCTTTATTATTATCCAAGTTTCGATGGCGTGTAAAAATAATTATCTATATATAGCTTCTATATATATATATATGAACTACTATGTGACTTATAATCATTTAAAATAAGATTTATGTATTTATTTATTATCTTAAGAGTTAGGGTTTCGTCTTAAAATAATAAAAATTCTTATTTTTTTAAAGCAGAATATCTTACACGTTATAATACAGTGCAATAAAAGAAAAAATCTATTATTTTGGATATTTTATTAATGATTCAAGTTTTTACTATTATAAGCATAGTTTGTCGTGTATATTAATACATTATTTTAATTCTAAAATAAAATTTTACTGCTTTTATTTTGTGATTTCTTGCCTATAGTGAAGTGTAAGAACTGGTCCTAGGAAATCCTATTTATTAATGTAAATTAAACTTGATAAATATAATCTAGACGAAAAAAATTACAATAAAATGTAATTGAAATGAACTGCAAACTTATTCGTCCGGAAATAATTTTATTATTTAATTTCTTCTTAATTTTATTTAAAAAATAAATGGATAAAAATTCAGAAAACATTTTTTTATGCGGGGGAGGGAAAATGAAAAAGGTAAATATCTTCCGATAGTCATAAATCTTCACTTTAATTAAACTAAAACCAACAGAAGTAACGCGTGAGTAACGATGATCGTTTCCTTAAAAAATCGTCACGTTTATCTAAATATAGGAAAAAGTAAATCACGTGTCAAAGCCTTGTATAGCCAATAAAATATAATCATCTCTAATTTGCTAAAATTCAGACAATTACTTTTTAAGCATTTGCAAAAGAGAAAAATGGATTAAACGTGCTCGGAATCTTTAACTAAATGGGGACTCGAATATGGGCTCGTGAGCCTAACCAATCGATAATTTTGTTACGAGAAAATTATGTCTATAAAGAAAATTTCGGGTTAGGGCCAAAGAAACACCTATCGAATCTAATCTCCATTCGAAACTGTATTATCAGGGAATGGGATAGAGTGGCAATGCTTTTTTTTTCTTGGTGCCACTTCAGGTTCCGATAACCACGGATATCCATCACTCGCTATCTTCTCTTCTAGGATGGTGTGCGTGAGACACGATTGATCTGCGTGAACATCATTCAATATTTTCTCTTCACTTTGATTAGCCGAATCCAGTCAATATGGAGTTTGTCCTTTAATCTGGCAAAGAGTCATCGTTCTTGTTTGGTGAGGTACTTCAGACAATTTGGTACCTTATCTGTTGTCACAACAGCCAAAGTCTTATCTTAAACAAAGGCCCAAAAATCATTGCTTCTCCACTCTTTCTTCTGCTTGCAACAAAATAATGACTCTCCATTTTTGCCAAGGAAAAAAAAAAGAGACAATTGTTTCTGGAGGAAATTACTATTATTACTATTATAATTTTATCTTCTTGTGGCATCTTTTTTTCCCATTGTGTAGGGCGTTATTATAACTCATACCATCATTTTGAAATGAAAAGAAATAATTTCAGATTTTATTTTTTTCTGTTGTTGCGCTGTTTTTTAACAGTTCAGACATTAAATTATTTCAAAAATAGTGTTTTATTGCCATGCTACTTTAGTACTGATTCATTTAGAGCTAAGTAGAGCATCGCTGAAGTAATGCTAAATGAAGCGTTTTATGTAGGGTCCAATTTATCGCATTAATTCGTCTATTTTATTATTTAAGTAATGTTTAAAATGATTTTTTCATATTATTTTAAGTAAATTAACCATCTTAAAAATTAAATATATTAAAAAAAAATCAGTTAATCTAAATTACAACTAAATGCTAAAGGAAATTTATTCATTCCTCCTAATGCATTGATCACATTTATTCTACTATCGTAATATTAATTACCGGAACATTTTTTATACATAAATTTAAATTTAAGAATTAAAAAAAAGAGAGGAAGGAGGGGAAAAAATAGAATTTTTGGAAGTAAGGATATTAATTAAGCATCACTTCTTATACATTTTTATGAGTAGACAATAAGAGTCTTTCCACTCTCTACAGAAATTTGTCTTTTAATGTATCTCGTCCGACTTAATACTCCGGTGGCATTTTAGTGATTCTAAGAGATTACAGTTTCGAAGAAAGCGTAATTAGATGAAAAACTCCATTGAAGAAAGTCTTAAACTGTCATGTTTCTGCGGTGATTGAACCATTGCCATCAATGGTCCTTCGTTAATTAACTGTCACATGGATAGCAATAGGCGATTTCCCAACACTAGCAAATTCATTGTGTACAACTAATGAAGCGGATATTTTACTCCACCAAAAAAAAAAAAAACAAAAAAATACAAAAATCCTTATTGGTCAAGTGGGTAGAAAAACCCTCGAACGAAAAAATAAAAAAAGTAAAAAAACGAGGGAAAAGCAGGAGAAGTTATTGGAAAGCGGATTATGTGGTAAAGCTACCAACTAATTACGTAGCAGATGAAGACTGTTTCTTTTTCTAAACTCGCGACATAAACAATCATTTTTACTACGATTGCCATTTGTAAATAAAAGGCAACGGTATAGGAGTCATTTTAGGTTTCATTATTTCAATCATTCGATTCTGAAAAAGTTATTTTTTTATTTTTATTTTTTTTTGTTACTTCCTCCCCTCTTCCTTTTTTGTTTCTTCAATGGCAAAGATACATTCAAAGAATTGATGAGCCTTGACAACCTTCTATTGTATCTTGCAGAGTTCTCAACTTTTCTACTTCCAGAAAGAAATTTTCTTTGCTCTTTTTTTTGACTTGATACTGTTTCTTTTCTTCAAACACTTCGTTTATCGGCTATTTTCTTCTTTTATTAGAAATTTCAACGAGTTCTAACGCTCTCCCCAAGAGGAAATGAAGCGAGTCAAGAATAATTTTAATGTTTTCAGACGTCAAAGTACTTTCTGGTATTTCAAAACAACCAGTTAAATGTAAGGATTTGATCACTTCTTATTTGAAAAAAAAATTAGAGTTTTGTTTAAAGAACCATTTTTTTAAGGGAAGAAGAAAAGATTTTTTTATTATTTGTATTTCACTTTTAAAAAATTGACCTATTTCTAAAAACGGATTTTGTTAGTTTAAAAAAATATATATAAATGCTTTTTACATTGTTTCAAAGATTCGCCCAAAGTAATGTTTAAAAAATAAATTTCTTTTTTCCATATTTTAAAATCTATCTTAAGAATATTTATGTTGAGAAAATTCCAAAATATGTTCCGCTATACATTATTTATATATAAAAATATAATGTATCAAAGTAAAATATGTTAAGAAAAATATATAAAATTTCGAATTTAAGAATTTATTTTATATTTTTTTAAATCTATTTTTAAGTAATAAACACTGAAGAAAGCTTACATTTTTAGGTAGGAAAAAAATGTGTATTTTTATGGCTATTCAATGTGAAGAAGCTTCGTACGAATTGACCATATTTATAAGGATTTTTAATCGATTTAATAAGATATAATTGATAAAAAATCGATTTTTATTAAATATATTTACATTTTATTCTATTTTTAATCCGCTGTAAATTGGTATATGTTGCAGAAAAGTGTATTTTTGTAGCCACCATTCCGTAACCGCCTCCATAAAAAATGATAAATTATGAAGCATTCCTCGCTACTTAATTCACTTTTGCCATAATTAATAGCTTCATTATTCAATTTGGATATTAAGAATTAATCAAAGCATACCAGAGCTATCTTCAGTATTGTAGAGAGGGGGGAGAAAAAAGTTGTTAATGGTTTAAAGATGAATTGCTAATCGAGACTTTTCTCTTACAATATCCTTAAACGAAAAGGAAAGTTGTTCCATTCACAAAACTTTTCACATGTTTACTTTTACTAGAAACTGTTTGTAAATAATGATTTACTATTTTCCAAGCAGCTATTATGAGGGCCCGTTTAAAGATTAAAACCGTTCCACTGACTATTTATCTAATAGTATGATGAAGGTAGGCAAAGAGCCAAAACCGCATCCATAAGAACACATTTATCATCTCTAATCAAACAATTCCAGAAAGACATATGAAAGTATTCCCTCCAATGAAAAACAAATTAAATTATCTAAATGATCGATTGTTAATGAATTTAGATTAATTTTATTTTTTCAAGTAATTTCTTTTTAATACTATAAAATGAATGGAAACATAATTTAAAACGTGTAAATACTTATTTTGAAACGGTTCGAATGTATTCATATACTGTACTGTACATCTTAAGAATACTGTTTAGAGATTTTAGAGGTTGTTTATACATTTCTCTGTAGTTTTTATAGGTTATTTTATTCATTGTTTGATGCTTTTAGAGTTTGTTTATATGTTTATTTAAAGTTTTTATAGATTATTTGTACATTTTTGGAGTATTTAGAGGTTATTTACACATCTTTTTAGAGTCTTAAAAAACTCTAAATAACATATGATGACTTATAAACAGTGATTAACTTACAAAAAATTTTGCATTAATGTTTTAATTAAGAGTGCAAAATTCATAAAAAAGGCATTAATATTATAAATTTAATTAAATACTTTATCAAAATAAAGTATTTAATTATGGAAATAAAGAACTATTCTTCGGGGTGATTCAAAGTTTGCTGCTCAAAGGGATAGGTTTGTGATGCGTGCGTACACATACGTTTACCATGAGGGGAAGAACTTTCTATGTACAGTACAGTACATTCGGCTAAATGGTATGACTTATAATTGACTGCATAATAATAATGGAAATGTGTCTATGAATGAAGACTTTAGAGTTACTTTGTTCGTAAAATCACAGAATAAAGGTTATTAATTACAGGATTTCATATACAGAATCTTATAATTGATGTACTAATAATGTATTAATATATAGTTATACGCAATAACCTCTCACAAAGAAAAGGGTGAGTATGTATGTATCAGAGGATCCTATGTCAGATGCGTACGTATCAGAGGGCCCTATATGCCTACTGAGATATCGGAAGGCGTATAGGGCCCTCCGCTACGGTATCAAAATTTATCAGTCTAGCAATTTGCTTGGGATGTTTTACGGTATGGAGTTATGCAAATAAAGTAAACATAGCATTCATCTAACCTAAAAACATTATAAGGATGCTGAAAAGTTTATTTATTTTAACAGAATGCGATCTAAAACTTTATTAACATGTGAGAATATTTAAAACTTATTTATTTTTATAAAAATTCTGAAAGAATAATAAACATTCTGTCTGTCTTCTCCTTATTTTTCTATTACGACAGATAAATTTTAATAAATCAATATTTAATCTGACAAACGTTAACAAAATAATTTCGAATATCTTGTGCAGAAATATTTATTTTTTATTTTGATTCTTTCGTATTTTAAAATGTATTCTTTAAGAAAAAAAATATATATATATTTACATACAGGTATTAAAATTATTGCCATTAATTATGACGACATTTTGTATCTAAAAATAAAATCATCCAGAGATATAATTAATGAATTTTTTGCTATTTCATTGATTAATGGAGTCAAGAAATTAAAAATAATAATAATTTAAAAATTGCAAATTGCAAAGTAATTTCAAGAAATTAAAAAAAAGAAAAAAATATTCCTTTAAACCAAATCAAAACTAAATAGCATGATTTAAACTATTTTAAAGATTAATTTTTAAAAAGCAATAGATTTATGTTAAAAATCTGATATAAAATCTGAGATTTTACATTTTTTTCATCCTGGAATTCTTTTTTAAACTTTCGAAATTTTAAATTTACAACCTAATTATAAAATAAGTTTTTTTTACATATATATAAAAAAGCAGACAATTTAATTTATATTTTGATGGATTAAGCGGAGTATAGAAGCCAAGTAGTAGATGACAGATAGCAGTCTTTGACACATCCTAATCTTGACATGTTTCATTTCTAGTGATATTTAGTAGAGTGACAATTCCCCCGTCAGGCATTACCCATATCAAACTTTGCCCCTACAGACAAAGCATCCTTTACCAAGTTAATGATCCATTAAGGCTTTTAGTAACATACAGAATGATTATAAATTATATCAAAACTGTATGATTTCCTCAATAACCAGTATTCATTTATAACTTATCTATGGAAATTTGGAATGGTTTTTAAAGGTAATTTTTTTTAGATTCTTTATAAGTTTTCCACCAGCTTTCAGGGGGTCTACGTACTGATGAACTGCCTTGACAGTATCTTACGTGGACTGAATGGATGGCCATGTCACATGTAGATGTGATAAACTAGACAAAGAACTTAATTACGCATCGACTTTGACATCTTATCCAATATGTAACAACTCTTTAAAAAATAGATTTCATGAAAAAAAAGTTAAAAGATTTTTATCTATGATGAAGTATTTTTGGATGAGATTTGTATTGCTGATAGAAACGGAAGAGGAAGGAAGGAAAAAAGAAAAAAAAAATACATAACCTTATTCCAGAGAAATAAGTTTATATCATAAAATAATTTATAATTAAAATATTTATTAAGTTATTTTCCAATATTTTCTATGTATTTTTAATGATATTTGACTTAAAAATCTTTAATAAATTGATGCTACTTTACCCACTTTCCTATAGAATGATGCTTTTTGAAGCGAAAATAATAATTTAAATACGTTCTCAACACCATTAAATTACGTTAAAGGTAATTATAAATACATAATTTAATATTATATTTATATACATGTAAATTTAAGTGTAAAAAAAAGAGCATAGAGACTTAATTAACTCATCTCCTGTTTCCATTTCTTTAATATCCTATGTTTTATTACTTGAAAAAAAAATCGAAATTTAAATATTTTAAAAGAATATTTTACATAAATTTTAATGATTTTTAAAGATTTTCGATAGATATCTATTGTAGAAGCGGCAGACCAAGTGGAAAATGAACAATTTTCTTTGATAGCAGGATAATTGAACGGGGAATGTTGACGTAACCTTTAATGATCTCTTTAATCATCCTACTTCACAGGTTAATAAATGTTGTCTCACTACATCTGATCTTCTTCACTTTCTTTTCTCTTCTAATTTTCCTTTTAAATATATTTTAATTCTAAAAATGAAAAAAAACCGATTAAAAAAATTAACAAAAATGTTATTTTTAACGATACTAATTATATTCCGTTTAATAATATTTGTTAAATTTATTATAATTATTTTAAAAATGAAAATTTTTATTAATTTTTTGTGGTAATTTATTAATGTTAAAAATTTCTCCCGTTGTAATTAATTTAATTAATTTTTTTTAAAGAAATAACGCGTGAAATTGTATTTATAATTACATTTATTTGACGTGATTTTCGTGGTGAATTTTTATTAATTTTTTAAATTTTTTATGGTAGAGAACATTCAGATAAATATATGTATATTCTGATTTAATTTTATTATTTATAATAGAAAAAAGTTATGTTTTAATTAAAATCAATCATTTTAGTCAGTTTTTACTAATTATGTAAGTTTTTAGTGAAGAATTTAGTAAATTATAAAGAAAGATTTACTTTTTCCATTTAATTCTTTTAAAATTTAAAAGCGAATAAATATAATAAATGCTGCTAAATATTCCATATTTATCAAGTAAATTATATATAAATTTTTATATTCAATACAGAAGTATTGGAGCATACTTCAAACCTTTTCAGGATTACAAAAACATTCACGGTATAAAAAGTATTATAATTTAATCTTTCATTAACTTGTTAATAAAAGATAAAAAGAAAAATAAGAAAAGAAAATTAATTTCCCTTGTAAAAACATTTATAAAAGTAACAACTTATTCAAAAATAAGAACAATGGCATTTTATGCTATCTTGAGTTTAGATAGAAGAAAAGATTTTAAAAAAAATGGGGGATTAAGCGAGATGCAGACAATAAAATGATAGTTTTAATCTCTTATCGGGAGGGGACTGCTCTTCGGCTTCTTCCAATAGCGATCGTGTCACACTGACACGTCATCACGTGACAAATAGTAAAGACCCAGGGGTATTAAAAGATTTTCTTTGCCAGTTCCTGACGTTGAAATGGGTAAGATTCCATTTGTTTTCGTTCACTCCACTTAAATTGGGGATACTCCACCTGGACAACGTGCTCCTAAATGGGTCTAAACTTACTCAATCCATAAATTATTCTCTTGTTTTAGGATTTATTTATAAAATTGTTATAGAAAATATATAATTACAACCAGATAATGAATTTTTAATCATATTCTTAAGTAAAGGAAATTTTATATCGAGTAAGAACTAATAAATCAAATTTTAAACGCGAAAACTAAGTGTAAACTTGTGTTTAGAAATTGTCATATGAGTAATTTAATTATTAAATATATTTAATTTAATTACAAAGCTAGAAGCTTGTAGAACAAGACATAAATCATGATAGACTTTATCGAGGAATGTAATATTACAGACCTTTATAAAGGAAACTTCACGAGACTAACGAACTAATGTAAAAACAACCATCTTCACGTGTCAAGACAGTTTTCAAACATTCTACAGCTGATTGAATAATTTGTAGTTGCTAACATTTAATTTTATATATTTTTTCCTCTTCTGTTAAGTTTCATTACATCTCTTATCAATTTTCTGTCGGTAGAATTATAGATTTAGCAGAGGAAAAACTGGAGTGTGTTTTTCCCCCTCCTTCGCAAATTAGAAGTATTCGTTAGAGTATATTTTTGAAACAGCTAAACCTTTATGTGATATTTATCGATTGCAAGGAGAACCAAAATTCATCCTTAGAGCAGAATGGGTAACAAGTATCTTGAATTATAGGCGTTGTAGACGTCTGAGTTCTCTTTCAACGTGGCACTCCAATCTAAAGCATCTAAAACAAAATTGGGTTAGTGTTTTCGGCAACTAATTGGCGTCTGACCGCTAATCCCGTACAATCGATAGCCACCAAAGTGTGTTTTCCTCCGCAAGAAAAACGCCCTGGAGACTTTCGGATTAGAGCCAGTGCAACTCCAAGGATACCTCTGTACAAGATAAGTATGGCCTTGTACTCTACCTCTCTTATCTCTCCATTCGATTTCCTGTTTGACTCTTCCTACATAAAGTATTTTCTTAGCGAAGGATTAAAAAAAAAAGTTAATTACGGTAATCTTAAGAGTTGACAGTATAAATAGGAAATTTATTACAATTTTAACTCGATTTTGTACATCTTTAAAGCAAATTTAGATAGATTGCTACTGTATCAAACTAGATCTATAAGTATAATATACTCGAAATATTTAATATTTCACTTTTATTTTTAAATAAAATAAGTTACAAAATAATATCGCTTAGGGAATATAATTTTAGATTAAATATTATAAACTTAGAATATAAAATTTATTTATAAGTATGCAAATTCTCATAATAATGTACAGTACGAGACGTTTGAATGCAATCCTCGTATCATTAGCACTGCTTTCGAATGGCTTCTCTCAATCTTTTACTTCATTCTCAATGCAGCACGTACTCTCCATTCTGCTTATACTTGCAGTACACCTTTCGTTTAACTCTGAAAACTACCAGATTCAAAGGAATCTCTTCCGAGCTTAAGGAGGAAACTTGCTTCCAAAAATGTTTCTTGGAAACCTCATCATAATCTTACTTAGTGAGATATTTTACAACCAATTTGTATACTTCTCTCTTCTCTGCATGAACAAATTCACTATATATCGTACGTTGAAATCTCTGTCAGCTAATTTCACACCTCACAGGAACAATTTAACTGATTACCTAAAAGATACAGTCACCGTTGCGGTCGATCTTCCATCTGAAAGTTCAACAAGACTGTTAATAAAATCTGTGCAATTTCCAACTACTTTACAAGTCGAACATTTTAAAAATTATGGAGGAATAATCGAGCTAAGCTTTAGAATAATTAAGATAAATAGTAAAGTCTTGTTTAGAATAAGATAGAAAAAAGTCAAAGGAAGACATTTTATCAATCGTCTTGACATTTAAGAAGCACATCAAAGAAAAATCAGTATGAGCAAAGACACGTAACTAAGTGTAGAGAATTGCGAAGTAATGTTCGTACAAAGATCGACCCTTGAATGTAAATTTGAATAAACTAGTCGCAAGTGTCATGCTAGTTGGTGTTAATGCACACTAATGGAACCAAGTAATGTTTGTGATGTTTGTAAAGACGTCTCAAATGGCTTTTATCATTTCGTATACCAGATTTATGCGAATGAATTCTTTTATTTTTGTTTTCCATTTATTCCTTAATGTATTATGACGATTCGCAAGTACTTTTCGCATTCCTTTAATTAACTATCTTTCTATATCCTGTTTAAAACTTATCGGGAATTAATAAACGAAAGTTCGAAGGACAGAATTTACTCGTATTTATCGTTTAGAATAATACAATTTCTAATTAACTCTCTTAGCAAACTTGCTTTGCTCCGAACGGTCATAAATATTTATTTGATTAATAATTATTCTTTATTTAATTTATTTACAATTTTTATTTAAATTATTTATAGCATAACAATACTAATACATCATAGAAGCTTCAACTATATCCTCATCAAGTTAACTTTTATAAATAAATTTTATTTGAAAAAATTTATAACGTAAATAAATTTTTTCCTATTTTTTTATCCGTAAGATGAATATTCCTTTTATGTATATTTTTATAATCAGTATAATAAAGTTAAATTTATTGGATAATTAATTTTCAATTTCTTTTAACTGCCTCTTTGTAAATATTCTAAATTCGTCCCTGATGTATATAAAACTCGAAGAAAACATTAATTATAAAATAAATTTTAAAAATATTTAATTTATAAGAAGCGTAAAAACACATATGATGCAACGAGCAGAAATTATTACAATACTGGGCTGTAATTTTTAATTTATTTAATTTAAAATATATGCTCTCCACCTCAAAATTAGTGGTTTACCCCTGTACATCACACTTCTCCTGTTAGCAATAGAGTCGTGCTGGTCTCGTCTTTCATCTATCTAACTCCGTTCTCAACATTAAGATAAGACAGACAAATGGACGAACGACTGGGCATTTATAGGTCTATAATGTTTTCAAATTGTAACCTAAAAAGAATCGTAATTAATGCGAATTTAATGTATAAAAAGCTGTAAAATCAATATCTTTGGCCTCAAATATAGTGAAATAAATATATAATTGACAGATTTCTCTTAATATTAATTAAATAAACACTTTAAGATATGAAGAAACATCAGACAACTGGAAAACTTACGTGGTGCATAATTTCTGTATCCAACATCCAAGTAGAAAATTGTAATTGGAAAAACAAAGAATTGTCAATAGTACATCAAACAGTTGTAACTGATGTATAGAACGAGAAATATAATTAGAAAACCTGTCAAATGTTAGCTGATTGTTTTTCTTATTCAAAAAATTTAATTGAAAAAAATAATAAAACTTTACAAATCAAAAATATTTAATTATCTATTTTCGCTTAAGAAAAAAAAACAAATCAAACAGAATATAAGAACTTAAATTGCGTATATAAGCACAATAAACTTAAATTTACGTATAATTGTTTACATTTTTTTCTATTTTATAAATTACTATTCATCTTGTACGAGATTTTAACTTATTAATAAATATTCAGTAATTATTTATTATTATTTGAAGAGAGGAAAAAAAATCATTTATAAAGTGATAAATTGTGTAAGTCCGTATGCCTTTTTTTTCCTTTCTTTCTTTCTTTCTTCTCAGTATCATCGGTTAAATATACAAAGACGTATCCAATTTAAAAGAATGGCAAGAGAAAGATATCCTGCCATCATTGTAAAAGTGCATTTCATGCTTGGCGACTGAACAAGTCATTTAGAGAAAAGAAAGTGTATCGGTAGGATGTATTTCTTGATTCATGGGCTCTTTGCTAGACTCCTTGTAGCTCCTTCTTTCATGTTTCAGATTAATTTTCTATTTTTCACCTTCTCTTAACATTATTTTTCATCGAAATACACAACGCCATGTATTTTTCAAATTTTAAAACCAACATTTTCGAATTGCCAGAGCTTTTTATTTTTTATTTTTTCCGCCTTCTTTAATCTTTTCCAAGAAAGATTTTCTTTCGATTCTTTCCTTTTATTATTTATTTTAGCTGAGAGCTTTGCTAAAATTCTAAATGCTTGTCAGATTATATTACCTTTAACAGCAGAAATAATTTTACATTTCTACAAATCTTCTTTTGAAATATAAATTTGTATATTTATATAACTTACACACACACACTCACACACATATAAACATATATTTTATATATCTGCACTCAACCAATTTATGAAAAAGCTCCTTTATTTATATTATATACACAAGAAGCTTTATAAATATTTTTTAATAAAAAAATTTACGACTAATTTATTATTTTATTTTTTAATTTTACAATTTTTTTCATGTTAATTTTTTATTTTAAATTCACTATAAAAATAAAGAATTTTATAATGTTTATCCCGTGATTTTTAACCGAATAAAAATAAAATTATATACAGACTTTAATTAAAATTAAAATCTTGAGTAATAATCTTCATATTTTTATAATTTTAAATTCAAAATTAAATAATACACATTTAATATACATATATGGGACCATTGAGAGAGAGAGAGAGAGAGTTAACTAAGAATTCTCGTGCCCAGAGAAAACTTAGGGACCTATAAGTGGCCCCTATTACTAGCCTATTCTACCTCTATAAATTCAAGTAATTTAACAAAAAAGTAATAACTTTAATGAAGAGAAATTTTATTTTTATCATTAAAAAAATGGTAAAAGAGACCCGCTCTACCCCCATACGAGTTCTGGACGTCCCTGTGTAGCCAACACACTATTTGCATTATTTTAAAAAATATGAGTCAAATTTTATATGATCATCCTTCTCGATTGGAGTCATAACTTAATTATCTCTCATTCTACATTCATTAATAAAATCAATCTCCATTGGAAATGAAGTTATATTTAAAAAAACCCCCACACATAAACTGAAACTTTTTCTAATCGATTAGATTAATTAAATTATTTTTGAAACTCGGTTAATGTAGTGGAGATGAGATTGTAAAACCGATTGAAGTCCATCTCATTTGTCAAAAGAAATCATTTGGACCTACCCTTCCTATCGAACAGACGTCGATATGGGAGGAACTGCAGATAGCAAGAACAGATTAACTCCATCAAGTTATGAATGTAGCAACGATTCAGCACAAGTACATATGGCTAAACCAACTCCACCCTTGGCCACTGACGTACCTCTAATCCCGAAATCCTTTAGTAATCATTTGATAACAAATTACATTTAAATGTTACCAGCGATTGAATATTTTACGAATTCAGAAGATAAAGTAGACGAGGGAAAAAACCCAAGGATTTCGCGTGATGGAAGATAAATACAATCACGCGATATGTATTATTATTATTATTATCATCATTATTATCATCGTCGTCGTCGTCGTCTTTTCCCAAATGATGGTAATTGCCTCACTCTTTAAGCTACTAGAAAAGTATAGGATGTCAGTAAATTTGTCGCTCTTTGATAACAAAGTAAATAGAATAAAATATAATAATAAACTGCATAGAAATTTTTCTGGTTATATAATTTTTATAAATATTATCTCAATGAAGATGTCGAGAAGTGGATGATTGTAATTAAAAATTGTAATAAATAAAATGGAAATTTGTAATGAACAACAATTCATGTGTTAACATTCATTTTATCATATTATTTTTTTAATTATAATTTTTAAAAATACATTTCTTACATCAGTTTTGAAGAAAAAAATCATTGATAAAATGCCAGATAAAAAGAAATTTATAGGTGATACAACTGTATGCTTTTATATTATGTACAGCAACATTTTTATTATACTATAAACATACAGCTGTAGTAGCAATAAACGTAGCATAAGTTTGATAGAATATTTTTCTATCTGTCTTATCTTAAAACTTGAAATATGTAAAATGGAAAAATTCTGGTAAGGAATATAGAAATTGCGGTTACAATAGTCGAGCATCTTTCGTCCTTACCAGTTTAAATATCATCGCAATTCATTGGAGTAAAGAAAATATTTTGTAGATCCCTTTTATAGATTCTAGTAACCATTTTTTTTCCTCTATAGTAAACTTGACTTTGTCGTTTAGAAACGAGAACGAAACTTCTCATCTATCTTTCACTTTGTTCCTTAAAACTTTCCTGATAAACCAAACCACTCCGTGGAACTTTCCTTATCAGCTTGGTAATAAATTGAAGGAAGTATGGTGAAGAATTTCGGATCGTCTTTCCCTTTTCCATTAGTTAAGCGGCGAAAAAGATAATTAGAAAGTTGTCTGTGTGGTAAATCCTTCTTGTTTGAACTGAAAATCTTCTTTTCTTCTTTTTTAACTTCTGTTTTTTAAGAGGCGTATCATCGATACCTGATATATAATTGGCAAAGAATGTCCATGTGCAGTGTACTTATCTCTGATTTCTAGAGTAGAAATTCTCAGTATTTTTATTGATAGAATAATTATTTTAGAAGGCGAATAAAAAAAAATAATTATAATAAATCACAGAATCGGCGAGAAAAAATTATAAAAAAAGTAGATAAAGATGCAAAAATTAGATAGAGATAAAAGAGATGAAGAAGAGAGTAAAATTTAAAAAAATTAAATTAAGTTGAAATATTTAGAATAAAAATGATTAAAGAATGTTAAATTTAAAATGAGAAATTAAGGTTGAAATTAAGAATTAAAAGGTTAAATGAAATTGGTACAGTACATAGCATCTGTCTTCAATTTTGTCCATCACAGACAGCACTGACCACAATAGGATTAGCCAATATTTAAGATGAAGGATGAGAAATTACACTCCTATCCGATACTATAATGAGAAATCGTGAGAATCCAGATCAGAGTCTCTCACGATAGTAAATAGATACTTTTTTGCACGATCTTCCGAACGAAGAAAATAGAAAAATTAGAGACAGAAATGGAGGAAGGAAAATTACAATTCAAATCAGAAAAAAATAAAATGAACTGTGTTGAAAAATATGAGACAAAGGAAGAAAAACACGAATACGATGAAAATGGATGTAAACAATGTGGAAGATGCTTTACCTGATTTTCATCATTCAAGAAAAATAAAGAATATTAAAAAAATTCTGAATGAAGGGATGTTGAAGAAGAAGAAGAAGAAGAATGAAATGAGAAAAAGTAAGAGGTAGAATAGGAGCACAATTAAAACTTTTGAAGAATTAAAAAATGTTGAATGAAGAGAAATTAAAATGAGAACCGAAAAAGAAGAAAATAAATTGATTAAAGATAAAATAAGAAAACATCCAACGAATAACATCTTGAATAAGAACAAGAAAAAGAATAAGGGCAGAAGAATTGAATGATGAAGTAAGTAACTAAAGGAAGAAGAATCAGTGAAAGAACTCAATGAAAAATAGTGGAACAAGTGCTATGCAAAAGAACTAAAGGAAGAGCTCAACCAAAAAAGAGTATGAGAAAAAGATGTAGAAAATTAGAAGACCAGCTTTTCCATTGATACTGTTCAACAAAACAGAGCAGAACTTTGAAAAAAATATCAAAAAAATAAAAACCGAAATAAGTTCGATTTTTAAAAAAATCATTTATAAATAATAAAATAGAATATTTAAATTTAGGAAAAGAATATTTGATAGGATCGGATTTTAGAATTTCAGAATTGGAAAAATGCTGGTGCTAGAATTTTAGAATAGAACGTTTTCCTCCAATACAGCAGATATTAGATATTGAAGATATCTGAAAGATTAAATATATATATATATAGGGCCTATATATGTGTGTGTTGTTAAATTTTGCAAAACTTAATCTCCAAAAATTTTAAATAACTTGAAATGACAGTCTTAAAATTGTATACAATATAAATGCAAATAAATTTATAAATTAAAGTTCACTTATAAAAGGAAAACTCTAGCATAAAGTTTAGAGATGTAGAACGAGTGGAAATATGTACAAATTCTATTTCACTAACATTAACTTTATCTTTTCTACTGAAGTCGATTTAAAAATAAAAAATAAGGAGTGGGGAGAAGAGAAAAAATGTGGAAAAGGCAGAAAAAGTCAAAAGGGAAAGTGGTATACGAGTAGAAAAGCCTGTCGGCAATGAAGTAGCATCAAAGAAGCGATATTTCAATTTCCGTGTAACTGGTCCTAACGAATTTCCATCTGCTGGATTCCGAATTCAATTACCATCTTGATGTAATAAAGGAAGAAACTTGGTGTTGTCGCTCTAACTTCTAATACCGCTTCGAAGAATTGATGACGTTGAAGAATCGATGAGGTTGGTCGGCAGATCTTCTCCTCTTATCTATATCTATGCCTGGATGACAATTTAATTGAAATACATCTGCAAGAATAGATTTGGAAAAGTTTTGGTGAATAGGGAGGAACGAAAACTCCACTTAATCCTTCACTTGACATATTGGGGTGTCTTGGAGTGTTGGAGTCAATAACTGATAACAACAGTAATTCGCTTGTTGTGCATAATGATACGTTGTTAAGGAATAAGTAATTGTTTGAATACATTTTCCGACAAAGTTGTCTCTTTAAGATGATGTGAGACATGTCTAAATCAAGTGGCCCGTCTTCCTTCGTCGGCGATTAAATCTAATCTGCAAACCTTGATAAACACATTTTGCTCATTCTTGTTCTTAAATGTAGATAATTAAATGCAGGAAGTGAAGGTGATGATGTAGGGAAAATGCTATTAAAGTAAAGATTACGCACTAAACTCTCGCTAGCCAGTGCTTAACTAGTTAAAGAATAGGAAGCCGGAGCATTATTGGTATAACTAACTGTCTAAGGGTGATATGATATTAAATTAGTTTTCTTAACTTTTAGTTTAAGAAAAAGAGCAATAATCTTCATGGAAATTTATTCGGGATCATGTAAAATATGTAATTTCTCTCTATATAAGCTTATTTTAAAAATTTGAGCCGTATAAAGTATACAATTCCCTCTTAATTACAACTTTTTTCATCCTTCTTCTCTTCCCTTCTCGATGAGATTGCTTATTGAAATTGTTGATGTTTGTTGGTTGGATACACAAATGGAATTTTAAGCATCTAACATGGTTATGCATTCAATATCGTGAAGTTTTGATGTTTACAGATCACTGAATTTACTTAAAAACCTCATTCTTTGTTTACATATAACATAAGCATCTTCTGTGGAGTGTAGACTCTTGCTTGTAGCGTATCGAGGAATTTCACTCTTTTACGATGATTTCGGATTCCTCAACATTGTTTAGAAGAATAAGAAGGTTTGTTACTTAGCTTTAATTGCAGTTTATTTAGAAATTTTAATTAAAATTGCTTACGCTTTTTTACCTTTTTCTGTTTAAAAGAATCAATAAGAAAATCACGCTTGGTGTGATGCTTTAATTACTACAGTATATTTATTCAATCTATAAGCCAATAATGGCGGA
This sequence comes from Centruroides vittatus, assembly GCF_030686945.1. NCBI lineage: Eukaryota > Metazoa > Arthropoda > Arachnida > Scorpiones > Buthidae > Centruroides > Centruroides vittatus. The sequence continues at coordinate 1,554,627 of NW_027122644.1, forward strand.
AACTAAGTTTTAGTCTGAATTTAACTTGCACTGAATTATGTAATAAGAAATAATAACTTCGTTTTATGTTGATTTTAATTTATAATAAAATTTAATAAACTTCTACGCCAAATTTCTGTACAACGTTCCATTAAAGGTTTTACAGGAAATTATATTCTACAATTAAAAAAAACTCCATAATTATTGATAATTTGTAAGCTGTAAATCCCATTACTTTCAATATTATTAAGCTTTTAATTTTCCATCAAAACGTGGAAGAAAATGATAATGATATTGATACGATGGATCATTTATCCAAGAATTTATTTTATAATAAAATAATTTTTATAATATTTGAGTTTTATAAAATGTTAATAACATTTTTACAATTTTATTATTCATTAAATATAATAAATGTTATCTTTAAAGTTTTAATGGAATGCTAAAGAATTAAGAAAATGTGGCAAAATATACGTAAAATTATTAAGATGTTTGGAGTAGCAATTTTAATTCATTGTAATAAATTAAAATCTTTAAAAATAATCTAAATTTAATTCTTAAAACAATTTATAAAACCTAATAATTTTTATATTTAAAAATATTATTTATTAAATCAATAATTTATAAATTTATTACATTAAATGCTAATTTTTCATATAAAAAATTAAAGAATTGTTTTAAAATAATAGAATAAAAATAGATAAAAATTAAAATCAAAATGTCAAGAAAACAATATTAATTTACAGATTAAAAAAGAAACAGGAATTTAATATAAAAATATCATTTTTTATAATTATATATATATATATATATTATATATATATATTTTAAATATAAGTTATAAAAAATTGTTTACTTATTATTATTATTTTTTTTTTTAGTTGCAAAAGGAATATTTGCTTATTTCATCACTTTTTCAGTTTTGCAAAACATTTCAAATTTCACCTGAATAAAAAAAAATAAAAATAACTTACCTGAAAATAAGAATTCACAAATTTGAATTTTATATATATATATATATATATTTTTTTTTAATCGAAATAGTTGTATTTAGATTATATTTATATATGCATTTTTTCACTTCTCTTCCGAAAATTTTTAAAGAAAAATTAAAAAAAAAAAGGTATTTGGTCGAATTTATTTCCACCACAAGTTTTTTGCTGTAAGGCAATAGAAACTTGAATAATATATATATATATATTCTATATTCTTCATTTTCTATTAAAAAAAATATATATATAAAAAGCAAAAGTTGTTCGGTCGTTTCAAATGATTTGATAGCTGAAGGCATTTAATTTCTTCAGATGATATTTTGATATTACACTTTTACCTGAATGAATGACTGTTCAGAAAATTAATTCTCGGATATAGAAGCTTGGAAAATATTTCTTTGAAATTCTCTTCTCTGTTGTATATCATGCTTCATTATTCCTTCGAAATTTGATCCAAAATTCTTCGAAATTCCACACTAGTAACGTCCTAAAATATAATAATAATAATAAATAATAATTGAATTAATTTAATTAGCATAAAGAATTAATTTAAAAAAATTCTTCGAAATTCATTTCCAGAATTGATCTGAAATATAATAATAAGAATTAAATTAACATAAATGAATATTTTATGTTAATTTTTAATGCTATTTAACATATAAAGTGCAATATTTATCTCTCGTTAGCATAAATAATTAAATTCTTCTTTGATGCTAATGGCTTTAAAAAAACATAATTTTACTTTTTTCTTAATTAATATTAAGCGATTGTAAAATCGTTTAAAATTAAATTGAAAAATATTAAAATTTTTAAAATTTAGGCCAGAGTTTCGAGGATAGAATTAATTAAATTAATACGAGTTATAATACTACTAATAATAATTAACTAGTTAATTTAAGCCCTTTAAAAGTCTTTAAAATAGTCTAAAGTATAAATTAAATTGCACTTTTCATTTAAAATTAATTAAATGTTGAATTTAAAAGAATTGTGTAAGTCCAGAAGATAAAATTAAGTGAAAATTAAAGAATTAATTAAACTTTAAGAAATATTAAATACGCTTTTAAACCGAATTAAAGCAAAATAAATTTTAATTTGTATTTTTTTAAAAATTAAAACGTTAAAAAAAGTTAAATTCGATTTAGAAATTAATTTTTAAATGGTTAAATCCAAGAATAAATTCATCGATAAGCTGTATTTTTAGTATATAGAATTATTCTTTATGAATTTAAGATAGATAACGAGTTAATTAAATGGAATTTTTAAGAAATTTAAAGCATTTAAATTCTATTTTATATTGTATAATCTTTAAGGATCAAGTTATTTTATAATAAAAGTAACCTTTAACTTACCAATACAGATTTATAGTGTGGAAGTTTAGAAAGGCGGAAGACTTAGAAAGGAGGAAGAATGGGGGAAAAGAGCAAGTGATGTGCAAGAGGCGACGAAATGATCCCAGGTTTACAGAAGCTGTCACGTTCAATCATGGAGGCTTCCATTAGTCGGTCTTACTTCCCATGCTGTAATTAACCATAGACTGAAACTGTAGGAAATGCTTATCTAAACTTTCTATCGCCCCTCATTGATTTTAATCTTCGACATCCTTGGTTGGCACATTAATTAAGATCGGTGCACCTAAATCCATTTGTTGTATGTCTATACTTTCCGTTGTTTATTCTTCGTCCACCAAGTAACAGAAATGGATACTTTAAACAGTTCGAAATATCTTCGTTGATAGAGTAGTAAAGTATAATAATAATAATGTAGAAGGATTGTACTGTATACAGCTATGTTAGAATGAGTTAAAAAGTATCTCGTAAATTGAAACTTTATGGGGATTACTTGTAAAAGAAAGGAAATTAAATGACTGGAAGAAGATAAAATGTCAAAAGAAAAGTGTAAATAAAAATTTTCCGAATAAATGATTAAGAGTGTAATCATGAAAATTATGATACGCAATAAAAGAAAGTTTACTGTGTCCATATATTATTTAAGAAAATCTAAGATGAACTTTATAACAGTAAGATAAAAATGCACTTTACAAGAGTGTTAATGAGCAATTTTCGAATAAAAAAGTGTTAAATTATAAGGAGTAAACTATTAAAGGTAATCAAACAATTAAAAGTAAAGGAACTTCATAAAAAAAAAGTTAAAAGAAAAATAAATTGTAGATAAAATATAAGAATTAAAGTGATACATTTAAAACAAAAAGTTTTTTAATCGATAGAAAAAATCTAATTAAGAAAAAAATATTAAATAAATACTTTTTAATGGAATTCATTATCAGGTAGGCCTATTGAGTTAACGTTTTCAATTTTTAAAATAATTTTATTTATTTATGTATATTTATTAAATATTTTGTTATTATTATTATTATTAATAAAAAGTTTATTTTATAAAAAAGATGCAAGAATTAAAATAATTCCAACAAAATAAATGGAAAAAAGGAAAAAATGTAATATTTTACTTAAAAAGATCTAAAAAAAATAACATTTTAATGTATTAATCCAATGTAAAAATGTATTTATCTCGTACATCTCAAACTTGTTTTAACTCTTTCCGCTTTGTGGGCTTTTTCTCGGGCTCATTATGAGGCCCACAATGTAACAGGAGGGAGGTGAGAGGGTCCGAGATATCCATTTCAGGTATGTCATGCACCATCCACTCCATCACCCCCAAAAAGTAACGTATCTTCTCTGACTTCAAAACTTTATGTATAATGAAGATTTTCAAGTATAGGCCTACTTTATAAATGTTTCTACTCTTAAATAAACTCATTTAAACTGTATTTACTTTTAATTATAATCCAATTTTTCCCTAGAATTAGCCTAAAGTAGGTCTAAGTAATGAATATTATATTATCGAGACACTTTTTCCCACGTTTTCATTCATTTAATGCAATAAAACCAAGGATAAAATCAATAATTTAACTATTACAATAAGAAATCAGCATGATTTATCACTGATATAAATAAAACAATTTCTCATCGAATTATTTTATCCAGATTAAAAATAAAAATGATGATTTTTTTTTCTTTTGGTATTGATATTAATAATAAGAAAACGGCTTTGTTTGAAGATAAATCTGATTATAAAGACAGATGTTGGGATGATTCAATTTATTTCTGATCACAGAAAAAAAATAATAGAACGGGGGAGAAAGAAAGAAAATTTTAAAGGCTAACTTATAGTATTTTTTGATATATCATAAGATACAAAATATGACAAGTATTGATGCCGAAGAAGCGACAGCTGGACACTTTTGTCAGGAAGGGGACATTAAATATGGCTGATTTGGATAGAAAAGGCATTGATCCGACTTGGTAGATGGACGACGGAAATTCTAAATCAGTGATAAAACCGAAATCTAGCCAAGATGGCGGAGAAAGATATGAAGAGCGTTATTGGTTTCTTCCACCCATTGATATTAATGCTTTAAGGCTGACGTTTAGAGGAAAGTGAAAAGTGTTTCATAAAATATGGCAAACTTTCTGTTATAGTTCCTATATATATGTGTGTGTGAGGTAATTTTCTAAGCTGTGAGTTGTATAATTCTAATGCGACAAGTCGTGCTGGATGTGTACGTATGTGTCTCTCTGTGTGTGTGTTTATGTAGCAATATCGAACCTTTCCTTGCTTTTAAAATGTCTTGTTTACAGTTTAAAATTTTAATGTATGCTGATTTATGGTCATATTTAATTTGCAGTTTTAGAAAAGAGAAAATTTAAAACGATTCGTTTGTCCACGTGTGTGTAGCATAATTTAACATCTGCGACTAATTTAAGAGACTAATTTGTATTTTATAATATTTTAATTATGGAAATTATCCCGTTTTGCTAACTAGCGGATGATTTTCGTGTTTTAAACACAAGATATATAAAAAATATCAAATCTTTTTCTTATTTTATTGGATTAATTTTCGAAAGTAAAAGGGAATTATGACGTAAAAAGGATTAGAAACAAACACGTGAGAAGAAACAAATATGAGTAATAAAAAGTTGTATGGATTAATGAATTTTTAATTAACATTGTCAAATGATAATTAAGATGTTTTTATTCATTATAAAGATTTTCTTAAGTATAAATTTATACTTTTTTTTCTTTAATTTATGAAAGTTAATAGTGTTTTATGAACAAATTTTTCATTAAAAATTTATATAAAACGTTCACTTTAAAAAAATCTTAATAACTCTCAATTTTTTATGAGTTATGTGGTTCTTGTAATAATAAAATTCACCAGTTAAATAAACCCTCTAACCATTTTATAATTAATTTAAGAAATCGATTCTGCTATCTACATTCATTATAAAAAAATTTTAATGATAAAAAGAACTGGAAAATTTTGAAAGATTTTTACTTTCGCACTTTCATTCGTGTTTAGCGATTCAGTCACCATCTGTTTTCACGTTGTTTTCTCGCTTCCAACATCCCCAAATTTCATAAATATTACATCGTTTCATTAGTTATGTATGTTCCTAAACTACTTTTCCCATATTGAATATAATGGTTGTTTCCAGAATTATCATTAGCATCTGGGGTACGATCGAATAAATATTACTAGAAATGCAAAAATGCCCTCCCCCTTCCTACAATGTTAGCCTATATAACGAGGTTGATTAGCCTATTTTTGTATACATGCATACGAATTACACTATAATATTTCGAAAGTATGGATCAATACATGTTTTGTACAAAAAATTAATAATAAAAATTTTAATATTTTCTTTTTACATTAGCTTAAAAATCTCATTTAATCATATTAATATAGAAATTTATACGAGATGTTTTTCAATTTAATGTGATTAACAACCACTCGAGTAGAAATATTAATAACCTTTTAAAAAATGTATTCTTTTTTTTGTTTTTAAACTTTAAAGGAAAAAATATATATATAAAATTTTAATTAAAATTTTGTTGTTGGCAATAGAAAATGACTCATCTATTAAGAAATAATAACAAAAAGCGCAGAAATATAAGTGAAAACACGGATCTTACACGTGAAAAGTGGTTAAAATTATGTAAAATTCCACATTTATAATTGGAAAAAAAAACATTTCTTACTGTCTAGAATGGAAATTTATCAAGCCACACCAATTTGAAGTATAAGACAACAAGGACATTACGATCACGACAGAAAGAATCAAAGGAGTCATCTGGAACTAAGTGCAGCACAATTACAAACAGGAGCATAGTAGATTTATCATAATTATAACTCATATCCATCTAAACTCAACTGAGAATGGAATTGTCTATAACGGATAGAAACTACATACATCGTTGTAAGAGGATAAAGTATATTTTAAATAAGTATAACAAGTGATTTAATTCGGTTAGTACCTTTATATTTTATTCACAGTTTTTACGATAATTTCTGTGGATGTTTACAAAGAAGACAGAGTGCATCTTGTAGATAATTTATCTGCTTTCTATTTCAGCACTAATTTATCTCGACGGGAGAATAATGACTCCCTTTAGAATAAAGAAAGCGCACCTTTGTGTCAAGTCGCATTCTTTCATTTATCTAATTAGATTCATTATTCTCCTTGTTTTGAAATTTCTTTATCCAATTGTTTCGTCATAAATTTAAGAAGAGATGAAAGATTAATTAGCATGAAGTACAGTAGATATGTAATGGCGGTGACGGTTTATCTTATTTTAAAAGTGTACCTTGACGTTTTTACACTTTATATTTTTAAGGCCTCTTGTAATAATTTATAAAAATATTCTAAAAGGTGTAAAATTTATCTATTTCTTAATATTAATTTATAAACTTTATATGAAAATTCTATGTTAAATAGCCTGTTTAATATGAAAGTTTTATTTGTATTCTGTTTAAAAATTATTTACTAATTAAATATATTCTAAAATATATTAAATTTTTTAAATAAAATATTAGATTAGGTCATTATTATTTTAAGGTACAAAGAGCTAAAATGGTAGTGTTCTGTCTACATAGAATCCAATTCAGTGAAACTTTAACCTGTCTAAAACTAAATGAAAATAGCAGAAATATATATTAAGCTACTCTATAAAATATAATTTAAAAAAATTTAACGATATCAATAAATTTTGATTTCAAAAAAAGGGGAAAAATTGATAAAGGCTCAACAGCTTAGGAAATTGCATCGCATTTACTCAACACGAAACCAAAACTTTTCAATCGCTTCTAGAAATTCTATCCTCTACTAAAATTCTTTCCAATTATAATTAAAACCCCGAGAAGATTTATCATCCAATAGGCCATTGCAGTATAACCATCGATCGAATAACAATTTCACGAGATAAACATTAAGATAAATATCCGTCATTCTAGATAACGACCGACCATAACTCCTAGAAGATACAATGGTGTATAAAGTAAAATAAAATTACTTATTGTGCTATACCAAAAGAATATCAAAGTTGAAAATGAAGTATATTCTCAACCGAGTATCTCAGACAAGCGAAGATAATTTACTAACAATTTAAGTCGTCCATCTGCAAAACAGTTCCTGTAACTGATGGTCCTCTTCGTCCATGTAGAACAAGGCGATATTGGACCAACGACGCATGACGAATATATAGGTTATTTTCTATGTAATTTATACTCAGATATATATACACCCCTCAAACTCTTCTTTACCCCTCTCATCTACGTCGTCGATCACATTTGCTAAACTTCTCTGCCGGACTGGAAACATGCCAAAGAGAAAAGGTTGTCAACCCAAGTCAAAACTAACTGTCAACTTACAGATTACCCTGTACATGATCAAGCGAAACTCGACCGGTAATTAAATGGGTGTAGTGTAGATAGAAGAGGAGGGGGGTCAAAACCTTAAGAGTTAAAAGGATAGATGATCGTAAACGTCCGGAAATATCCAATCATTTTTGGCTTTAATGGGACATTGACCAAAGAAATTTAAATATAAATAGCAGTCGTTACATCAGATAAGTTGGTGATCGGGCACTACATCAGCTTTATTAGTGTTGTTAGTTGCGCTCCGAATGAAACGATCGAAAGGAGTCCTGAATGAGGTTGGACATGATCGAATCTTACACTTCTTTTCCTATCTGTGGTTCGTTATTATAAAGAGAGAGAACGGATCAGAGAGGAGGGAGAAAAGGAGGAGGAGGAGGAGAAGGAGGAGGAAGAAAGCTAAAAAAAGAAATCAAATTTTTAAAGCGCAACTTTCAGCAGAAATGATTGACGTAGGTAGATTGAAAATTAAAATAAATTTCGATCTGAGTCATTAAATATCATCAATCAACCTAAGGGAGTCAGATAAACAAGAAATTAATTTAGACCTTATGTAACTTGTAATGTAAGGATCAAATTTCCTGACAAATAATCGTAGGGGAAAAAACAAGAGAGAGAGAGAGAGAGAGAGAAAGATGCCAAGTTATTAAAGAGGTTAATGTTAAATGTTGAAAGGTGCAATGCGGAACTATGCAGTTTTAATCGGTAAATAGACTAAGAAAAAATTAATGTGTAACATTAATATTAACGTCATTAAAATTTTATTTTTGCTACCCTTGATATTCTCTTAAGTTTTTCCCTGTCAAAATTTTCAATGTTCAGTTTTAAGAGAGATTTAATGTCATATTTAAATGTTATGAACGTAGTCGTTAACGGTTTTAAAATTATTTTTTTATATTTTCTTTGTTATTTAAATATAAAATTTTAAAACATTTTATATAGGTTTATAAAAATATACGTATTAACTTATGTAATTTATGAAGTGCACGTACAGTACTTACAAATCTGAGGTTGTTTATTTATTGATTACTTAGTAAATTTACTAGGATTTAAGTTTATTAAAATTCCAAAATAAACATATTAAAAAATATATAAAATTTCTAATAACTAAATATTTTAGAAAATGCTAAAAAATGTTAACTTTTTTATATACGTTTACTGTAAAAATGTAACAAAGTTTTTAAATGAATAATAATTTTTTTATTAATAATTATTACAATATTTTAAAGAATATATTTAAAATTTTTAAAGTTGTAGAAAACTTTAATATTTTAAATGAATTTCTCTTTATAGAAATGTAGAACAAGCAAAACTTTTTACAACTTGCAAACAATTCTCTGTGATCTTTTTTATTTTTACAGACTTCTTTACAGAAAACAAGTGACTACTATTAATCAATCACTTAAGTAGTTACATATGATGTAACTTAAGTGAAGTAGACAAATGCTAAAGTTAGTCTGATGAATCTTCTCTAAAGACTGAAAAGTTGTGTCTTTGAATGACATCCATTAATTATAGCAAATCCTTGGTTTTATTTCAATTAAAGTTTCGATCGTATATATATATATATAAATTGGCTATATCTTTTTTTTCAAGTTTAGCCCATGCTTGTTGCAAGCAGAGAGATCTAATTTCTCACTCCAGCAAGCCCAGTGGTCGAAATACGGTGAATTAACAGTTAGAGTGGTTGACACACCATCTAGCTACAGGGTCTCCAGTGGAGAGTGAAAAATCTGTTTTCTCTTTTCGCACAAAGACCCTATTCTTCTCTTTAATGGTTATTGTCTTACAGCGAGAACAGAAACTATCGGTTGACAATTGTGTTTCAGTCAAAGTGACGAGCAGATAGGGATTTCTTTGCTATTTCTCAAGAAACAATTACCTTTATAGACTAAGTTCGGATACGTTTCTATATATTAATTAAGCATATTGTTGTTTTCTGAGTTAGTTTAATTCCATTCGATAATAGACTAAGCTTTTATCTTAATAAATTAAACCGAAAGACTTTACTTTAATGAACCCAACTCGTGTACAATCCGCACGCTCCTGATATAAGAATTTATCCGAAAATTCGGTAAATATTTTTGTTTACGGATCAAAAATTAATTATCTTCGAGGAAAATGTAAACATGAAGAAAGATTTCGTTAATAAATAATAAAATGCATTAGTGCATTCATCTGATTCTCTTATTATAGCTTAGTATTATATATACAATTTAAATAAATGTGTGCGTGCGTACACGTTTAATAATCTCTGTAAGTAAATATAATTAAGTATATAAAGTGAAAACTGAATTCCCATAAACATGTTTAAAGAAAATATTTTTAATTAAACAAGATTAAAGAAGATTTAATTAATTTACTAGGGAGATTTCGTTACACTGGGGGGAAAAAAGCGAAAAAGGATCTATTCAGAATAAAATTTCAAAAGAAAATCTTCTAGTTGCATCTTCATCTTTTGTGTAACTTTATCTCTTGGATAAAATGGTGAAGTTAGACAAGTGAAAATTGAATTTTACTCTCTTTCGCTCTCTTGTTCATCATATTCAAGCAGTGTACTGCTTGGAGGTAAATACTGTTTAATTGGCTTGTGTGATTATCAAAGAGCACATTGTATTTAAGCACGACATTCACTTAGGGACAGTTTTGTTCGAACAAATTAGAAAAGGAACAAATAAGTCAAAACTAGACCAACCACTGCTATTGATGATATGACAGTTGCAGGTATGGTATGTAAGACCTGTTTTCGCTTTCACCTATAATGTAAAGATTGTAAAATGTTTTCGGGTCATGCTGCTATGTAATGTGGGCTACATTCAACAGCTTTAAAAAATGCAAACCTGAAAAAAGAATACAAAAACAATCAAGTAGACATTGTTTATTCTCTTAATATCAATCACATTCACTTTAAGAGGGCTGCAATTTGAAAAAAAATTGTAACCTATAAATTCCCACTGTCTTTCTTTAATCTAAAGAACGGTGTTAGATAAATTTCGAGACCAGATATGGAAAGCTTAGGGGCAGGAGACTCCGATTAACTATATACGATTCCAATGTAAACCGATAGTTACGTTATTTCTATTCAAAAACTTCTCCTGAAAGGTGTTAGATAGAAGACCGGCACGACTCTATTGTTAAGAAAAGTATGTTATACAGGGGCAAGCCACTACAGTACTAATTTGAGGTGGAAGGCATATATTTTATATAAATACTGTTTCTTAAATAAAATAAATAAGTATGGTTAATAAATAATTAAATTTATATTAATTATTCGCATTTAGTTACTTCGATTTTTGGGATGTCAGCATAAATTTATCAGATTTTTTAAACTCAAATTTGATAACTTAACTTTATCAAGCTGTTGTATTGGCCAATAATATAAATGATGTATAAAATGTAAAGTGTATTATATCAGCTGACGATCACGTTACGTGCTCATGAAAAATTCTTGTGATATTGTCATTTACATGAAAATTATATGATATTATATTGTGTTATTTCACCATAATATTAATTTTAATAATAAGACCTTTACGTTCATTCCCAAATCCATCTCTTCAAACCAAGCAAAATACATTATAACTACGTTATTAAGATTAAGGAAAGACGGACAAACGGACGGGCGACTAATGCCAGCAAAGAAAGTGATTTCAGCATAAGAAAGTTATTTATCTTTATATTTTAATTGTGTAATTAATAATAAAACGAATTTTCAGTGTACAAAATCGTATAAAAGCGTAAATATTTTCATAAACTACAACCTACTGAAAGTGTTTTGAAGAATTTTTAAAGATTTCTTCGAATAATTTTAAAAAATTCATTACGTAATTAATATTTATGTATAGAAAATAAACAATCTGTATTATTCGATGGATTTATTATAAGCCATACAATTACATAAAAAATATTCTACATACAACATAAACGTTAATGAATGATGTAGCCATCATTCAGCCAAAATAAAGTAACAAATGATCATTAAAAAAAAACATAAGGTTATTTAAGTGTATAGGAAAAAAGAAATTTTTATTGTAAGTTGCAAATTAAATAAAGTAGAATGAATTTTAGAACAGAAAACATTTATAAGTGACCATTAAAATGAAGAGAAGAGGATATAAAAGAACTAGCATCCTGTGTTAATCATCATTACGCTCCTCATTCTTTAGACAAAAAATAAATAATTTATTTATTTATAAGTATATTTGGTATATAAAACAGTTTAAAATTTAAAATTATAATTAAATTCTTAAAACTTTTTTAAAAAGGATATTTTTAATTATAATTGAGTAAAATCGTATAGAAACTTACTAATATGGATAAAAGAAGATTTATTTTGTAGTAATGAAAACTTTTATTCCTGATTTCTGTCTAGCAAAGAGGAACAAGAAGTAATCCATCAGAACAACTAGGTGCATGACATCAGCAATGATTGATCTGTGTGTCTTCTATTTCCTCCGAAAGTTCCTCAAAAATAGAAGTTGGCTACAACGATGCTGGCACAAGAATCGTCACGCTTTCACTCTCACCCTCTTGTAACGCTTTCCAACAAATTACTTATTATTAAAATCTTGTAAAATTCATAAGCCAAATCCACGTGATCAGAATATAAAGTTACATACAACTTTAAACATTTCATTCATTTCTTTTTTTTTTAATTTCCTATAAATCAGTTTTTGTATTGTGTGGTGAAAGAACAGAATTTTCTTTTATATATATATACGAAAATGCTTTTTCCATTCAATGGTTGATGGCCACATTTCAAAAGAATGGAAAAAAAAAATGTTCTTTTCGTGATAATTCGACTTATGTCACTCAATTAGATTTCGTGATACAGAAATAAAAAGCGCATCTGGACTTAAACTGGGACAAGCGACTTTCTAGGAAAATAATGGGAAAAAAGTGCTAACTCTTATCAAATTACAGGTCCAGTTTAAATCAAAAAAGAACTTGATTGTTTTTGACACAACTTTTTTTATTATTATTATTTCTTCTTTTATTTCTTCTCGCTATTTTCGCGATTTTAAAACTTATGCGATTTTTTAAAAGTAAAAAAAAGGTCATTCAGATCCACTCTAATCCTCATTAAAAAATACACAATTGATTTTGCTTTTTTATTTTAAAATATACGTAAATACACTTCTTTAAAATGCACAGAATAATTTAATTTTTGTTTTTTGTATTTCTCTTCTAAGGACTTATTTATGAATTAAAACAGTAATACAATTGCAATTTTCTGAAGTTTTGAAGTTTTAATCTTCGTAAAAATACAATTAATTTTGTTTTTGTTTTTTAATAAAAATTCATATAAATATACTTCGTTAGTTCGTAGATAAATGCACAGAACACTAAAAATCAAAGTTAATTGTATTTTTTTTCAATAAAAATTATTAAAATTGCACGGAAGAAGGGAGGAGAACAAAATTTAATTTAAGTTTTTTCCTCCTCTTTTTAACACTTATTTATAAAATAAAGAAATATTATAATTACGCAAGGATGAAAAACTGTTTACTAAATATTATTAAAATTAAAAATTATATCATTTTTTAAAATATATTTTCTTGGGGTGTGTCTCGACCGGTGAAGGTGTTGGCGCGATTACTTGAGGAGAAAATATCGACACTACATTGTGTGCTAATGGCTTGTTCTCAGGAGAAAATGCAACCTCAATTGAAATGGATATACAAAAATAGATTATCCGTGTTATTGATATTATATTTATTGTTCATTTCGGGGATAGAATCTAATCTAGGTCCGTTGTCTAGATCACCTCAATATGGTGGCCATACAGATATGAAAAAGAAGGGGCGGGGGAGGCCTCGCAATGTTAATCCTAAAGTTACAGATAAAACTAATATATCTGAAATTATGCCCAGTCAAGAAATCCAACCAGAAGAACGGGTGAACCACTGATAAAAAGACTATCTTACTAGAAATCCAAAATATGATAATAGGCTACAGAGAACTAATATTACAGATCTGTAGATAATAGGTGGAGACGGCAATAGCCGAATAGGTGAAAGAATGGATACAAAAAACAAAACTAATAATGGAATAATTAATAACATTAGAATGTCGAAAGATAAAGAAATTAACTCAGGAGGAAAAATATTACTAGAATTTGTACAAGATAACAGTTTATACATATTGAATGGAAGATTCCCTAACGATTGTCATGCAGAATATACCTTTCTGTCTCATGTTGGCAAATCCATAATTGACTATATCATTTGTTCGGAATTCGCTCTAAATAACATCAGAAAATTTAGGATTTTAAATAATATTTCCGACCACTTCCCAGTGCAACTAGAATTAGTTGGATCTCCACACGAAAACAAGGAAGATCAAATCCAAAAAAACAATCAAACCTATGAAAAAGATATGGAAAGAAGATTTAATTTGAGAAAACTTAAAATCAATTCAGTAATAAATTGTCAGAAATACTGGATCGCAACAGTAATACTAAGGATATACAGAAATATGATAACTTAGTAAAAATAATAGACCAGTTCCGTTACAAAATCTCCTGGAACAATAAAAGAATACAACTCGAACAAGCTTGGTTTGATAAGAGTTGTTACCTTCATAAGATTAAAAAACAACGCAACTTACAGTATTTTAGAAAAACGAACTTATGAAGTCAGCATTGAAAGAATATATAAGGAACAAAAAAAATTATCAAAATTTAACTAAAGCAAAAAAAAAAAGAAATATTTTTCGGAAATGAGTGACCAACTATTGAAAGCCAGAGATACCAAAAAATTTTGGAATATTATTATTCAGGTCAGTAATAAATCGCAAACTACAGATCCCAAGTGCTATGTGACGTATGATAAATGGAAGCAATACCTAGAGGAATTTTCTATTACTTATATAAATAAATACAAAGAGCAGAAACTACAATGTATTTTGACCACGATCCAACCAATAATAGAAATATTTACTGTAGAAAATTTACATAGATGTGTTAAAAAGTTAAGAGAGAAAACGGCTCCTGGTGCTGACTCCATTACCAACTTGATAATTAAAAATTTTTTGATAGAAGGTATTCACGCATTGGCTAATCTATATAATAATTTCTATTACACGGGTATAATACCTAAAGATTGGAATAGAGTCATTTTTTTCAAATGATATTTAAAAAAGGAGTACGAAACTGCCTAGCTAATTATCGTCCTAATGCTCTTCTGTCTGGATTTCGCAAACTGTTTACAGCAGTATTAATTGAAAAGTTTAATGAATGGACTGATACTAATAAATATCTCAATTATACTCAGTTTGCATTCACAAAAAACGGAGGTACTCAAATTGCATTATTCACGGTGAAACTTTTTGCTCAAACTAAGCTAAAAAACATATACATTCATTTTAAACTGTTTACTTCCATAATCCTTAATGCGATAGCCTATGCCTCACCAATTTGGACAAAATATAAAAAATTTGAAATAATCCAAAATAAATTCATTGGAAAAATTTTTACTCTGGTCTATAACATAGCTAGATATGCTTTCAGAATTGAACTGCACAGATTCAAATTAACTCCCTTCTTTGTTAAAAGATTTATTAACTTTATAAGATCATAGACAATGGCAATCTACCAACAAAATTGTTACACTCGCTGTATAAAAAATCCTGTCAGAATCCCCAAAAAAAGTTCCTGGATTAGTCAAATGAGAAATATTGTCAATGAACAAAGAGTTTCTATAACTCCATTGTTAGAAAATTCAGAAATTAGCGATTTAATAAGGAATCAACTAATTCAAAATACATTAGAAATTACTTTTGCTCAAGATATGAAAGAAATGCGTAAGAGAAAAGAACCAAAATGGCATATTATTATTCTGGACTACCCTTTTAATAATAATTATATGCTATATACCAGGAGTGGCCAACAAGTCGATCGCGATCGACCGGTCGATCGCCAAGCCAATTTTGGTCGATCGCTCGCGATGTCTTGACTTAATGTATTATATTTGTAACCGAACACGACAGTATGCATGCAGTTATGACTCGACTCATAAGCAGTGCACCACGTACTGAAACACAGTGTATAAACATAGTATGTATTTCACACCTCCCCCTCCCCACTTACACTACGCCTATGACAACAAGTCGATCGCGACGCATTTTTAAGATAAAAAGTAGATCTTATGTATACAAAAGTTGGCCACCCCTGCTATATACTATATCATATTATAATTGTTACGATGAATGTGAATACAACGTAATAACACCCTGTAATAATAGACTATGGCCTAATATGATTAATAAATAAATTTATTTATTTAATAAATACATTTTCTTGAAATTGTGATATTTTTTAATGAGATTAAATAAATTCGAAGGATCTACTTGAATTTTCTGGCAATTTTAATATAAAAATGTTTAATTTTTTACTTTTTAAAATGGATATAAAAAATTTATTTTCTTATTATTTTTAAATAAAGGAATAAATTTAGTTTTTTTAATATAAATAAGAAGATTATGATAAATTAATAAAAAATATAAAATAAATATAAGAGGATTATAATAAGAGAAGATTTAATGTAATAATAATAATATAATAATAATAAAATTATTTTAAAATGTTTTCAACTTTTATTAAATTATTTTAAATATGTTTTAAGTATTTTTCTTAAATAATTTAATTTTAAAAATATATATCTTTAATTAAAATAAACGTAAATTAAATTTAATAAATTAGCAATAAATATTATTATTATTATAAAATAATATTATTACAAAGTTATAATTATAAGAATACTTTTTTTTAGTTTTAAAAACTTTTTTAATTAGAAAGATGTGCTTATAATTAAATTAAAATGCCTGAAATATTACGAAAAGTTTTATATAATTCGAGATTTATTACTCGAATAAACAAGAAAAATAAGCTATTTTATCATCTGATAAGATGATTTATTCAAATATAAATATTATTTTAAAGAAATTCATCATTTTTTTAAAAGAAAATTTAAGTTAAAAGGTTTTTTTTAGTAGATCGACTTTATGCACCTCTACATCAGTTACATAAATCAATTTAATACAGTTTTATAGACATAAAAGTAATTTATATACATCTAGAAGTCTATTGTGATCCTAAAATTTTCTAAGAAATTCTCTTAACGCTTACAATTTTCAATGCGAAAATTGAATTAAAAACAATTTTTAATTATTCGATTTTCTGGATTTTATTTTTGTGTAAAATGTATTAAAAAATATCCGTTGAAAATCGCTACTGTATGCATTACAATGATGAATAAAGTAGATTGTTAAAGCTTTTCTTAAACACGTTGAAAGATTTATTGCATTATTGAATATGTCAGGACGTGCGTGGTGCCGTTACTTGCTTTTACTTATCGCTTCGACAATCATTTTGTACCTTTTTGTAAGAATGGATAATAAAAAAATACAGTAAAACTTGCCAAATTTAACCTTACTTAAGTAAATTTCACGCATTCTTATTGCAATTTATTAAAAAATTATAATCTCCTCTTTGCGATTTTTCCGCTCTCTCTCTCTCTTACGCGACTTTCTAACATTAAAAATTATTAATTAAAATTGCGTATAAATTAAGAAATTGTAGCCGAATTTATTTTAAATATAATTTAAGCCAGATTTTATTTCGATTTTTTGATTTTTTAACAATTAAATTTGGCGAGTGGCATCGTTCCGGAACAACAAGGTAAGACATTTCAGTCTCCCCACTAATTTGTCACAGCATATCTAATATCTATTAGTCAACATCTTTTAAAATTAACTATTTTTAACGTACCTTCAAACATTTTCACTTTTAGTAACTTGTTACACGGCTGGTTGGATTACAAATTGCATTTGATTATCAGCGTGATCTCGGAGTCTGGTACTGTACATCCGGTTAGATATATGTTTCCAAGTATTGCTAAAGTTTCTATCGATTTATAACGTTTAAAACAACGATTTATAGCACTTCGAAAGCTGCTATTATAGATTAAATGCTTTTATCAACGATGATTTAACTCAAAGAGATCTTTTTTAATATACAGAAATAGTCCATTCCATTATAATAATGAAGCTCAGTCTCTAGCGTATTGCATCTTACTTTGCAACATAATTGACGGGCGGTACCAAATAAGAACCACTCTAAATACGTGATAGACTTTATAGAATCATTTAGAACTTCCCTACAGATATAAAAATTCACACAGTTCGAGTTTCTTCTGTATTAATTATATACGTGTATAAACTCACTCGATAATTAGGCATGAAAAGTCTTTAGCATATTGCAAAGCAGTTTGGTGGCCGTATAACTCTTTATATATATTTTCGGAAATTACTAGCGAAAATTTTTACTAAATAAATCACAATTTAGTTGTAGTTATAACTCGTAAAATTCACTGAACTATCTCAGTTTAAGTGGAGTCCATTTTAAGTCCATTAGCCAATTAGGTGGACCACTGAAACAGAAACCTGTGTTAAAACTGACAGACTGAATCGGTTCTGCTTTACTTTATCTCTTCTATGACCTGGTTGTTAAATAGTTAAGTGTTGTCGCTGGTAATAACATAAGTAGCTTTGCTGAGATTAATAGAAGGTACTTAGTGCCTTGATTACCTTACAGAGACTGAAGTCACTTCGCTCCTCATTCGTTCTTTCAATTGCTTATTAAGGAATTCGGCTTTTGACAACGTTATACCGATTATACTAATTTGTTTAGCTGAGTAATAAAGAAATTAAATATTCTAAGAATTACTGCTGAAGCTATGATTATTGATGATCCCGTTTGCGAGCAAAGAAGCGAAACACTCGGATCGATGACGCGTTTCTCACTTTTATCGCTCTGTTCTCCAGATAATAAACTGCTAGAAGTATGTTTGTGCTTGTAACTGCAACAGTTGTTACCGTATAAGTATTGCCATGCCACAATATTAATTGGGGATTAACCAGTTTTCACCAGTAGCTCGTACCATTTACGTCTGTCTTCTAAAAGTTTAAATTATCAATTGAATAAAAAGTAAAATTGAGAAAAGAAAGAATAAATAAATCCGTCTTTAAAAGGTTCGTTTCAAATAGTTACCTTACAAACTGATTGAAAAAGCGAAGATTTCGTGGACTTTTGCCACCTGGGACCACTTTGAATCATGCCATGGGACACACCCGTTACGTTTCGATTGAAAATATGTAAAAGAAAGAAAGTTAGATGGGAACTAGATAAACTTTTCTTCTTCGTAGAAGGAAACAAAAACGAAAAAAAGAAAATAAGAAAGAAAGAAAAAAAAAATACTAATCCAGCCTCTACTTCTGTTTCTTAGACTCTAGGGAACGAGTCTTGTTTTTGTGTTTAAAATAAGGGAATTCTGAGGATTTTTCTATTCTTAAAAATTTTTGGAAAAGAGTTGTGAAAAACTCAAAAACATTTTGACATACTTTCATCAGGAATTGGTTGTATATTTATTAAATTTGACATATTTTTTTAAAGTCTCCAGTGTAACTTTTTTGTATTTTCGAAAATATTTCCATGTAACTTGAAGTTGTCTGTCCAAACTTGTCTCTTTCTTGTCAAATTCTTTTATTTAGAAAGTCCTTTCACTGATCTTTCCAGTTTTCTACTTATTTTTGATTTCTCTACAGTTTTCTTTTTACTCTACGTACAAAATTTCCATAATATCTTTTTCTCATGTTTTTATCCTTTTATTTATCATTTATAACTTTATTAAATTGGCCCCTATAACGCTTTTAAACGCTTTTAAATTGGGGGAAAATATATGAAATTTGCAAGCATCCAATCATATAATGTAATTTATTTTATGAAGTACTTTTATAGCAGTAAATATCTAGAATACAAACATCAATTAAACAAATATTTAACCTGTGATTTAACTTTCAGGAAAATAAAATAAATTTAAGATATGAGAGCGCGTTAAAGTTTAAAAAAAAAGAAAAAAATTGATCCAAGTTACTGATCAATCTCCCTTTCTTTCGTTCTATGTCATTAACGTATAGAGGGCATTTAAAGAATTTCCGGCCATCCAGTCACCTTCACAATCAATACATGTGTAGTATACAGCTCTGTCGGTTAGATAAGACCGCTGCTATCCATCATTCCAACAGAAATATCTGTATTCCATAAACATCTTTATGCGCCACAACCAACTAATTTTATCCTGTAAAAGATAGTTTTTTAAATGGAAATACCTCTATATATATCTGTAAAAACTAAGCCATTTATCATAAATTATTTTTATCAATTTTGTTTTTTTTATCAAATTCTCTTATCATTTTAACTTAATGAGATTAACATTGAAAATTAATAACTGTATTTTTTCCTCTAATTTTTTTCGTTTTATATATACTTATATTATATATATATGTATGTGTGTGTGTGTGTGTGACGTATTCTTTCCATTAGATATATTAAACTTTTGGAATAAAAATTTTATTTTTTTCTAAATATTTTCCATTAAATTATAGCTTCTTTTCATCCCTGTTTACTTTATTAAGTTGAAAACTATTCTAAAAAGTGCATTGACTTCATTTTATCCTAATTAATATCCCGAGGAGTTTCTTATCCGTATTTAGAGATAATAAAGACCTGCATCCATGTCAAAAAAATCAATCTCTTAAAATCACGTGACGTTCTATCACGTTTCTTCCGTCAAATGACTTTCATTTCGTTCTCTCTCTCTCTCTCTCTCTCTCTAAGATGATGATAAATGACGTGGCATCATCTTTGACTAGATTCATGCTGGTGTTTTGTAAAGTCAAAATCATTTCCATATCCCATAAAGTCGAGCGTGTTTCTAGTGTTTCCTGCCAGCATGTCTGATTCATTGTTACACAGAATCCATCCGGATACTGGAGTAGAAAAGGGAAAGGATGTTTCACAATCAGAATTCTCTTTTCCTGTCGAAATATTGCAATCGATAGGACACGCTGTGATATACGTAATTTGTAAAGAATTTTCTACTCTAAGCACGAATTTCTAATAATAATAAATATATCTTTTCCTCTTATTTTTTTAAAAGTTAATCGTAGTGAAAGTAAATGCATCTTTAAAGGTGGAGTAAATCCGCGAATAAAATTAAAACTTAAGCATTTAAATATATTGGCAATTTTATTAATGGAGTGTTAACAACAATAAAATTATGCGAGTTTATATTTAATTTTCGTGTTAGAAACTTTAAGAAATGTTTCAATACTTGTAATTTACATTAGTTAATTAGGGATTTTTAAATACATTTTTGAAATATTTAAATACACTTTAAAAGCGTAAAAATAATATAAAAAATATATTATTATTTCTATATTTTCTTAATAATAAATTTCCTAAGGGGTTTACGCGAGATAAATTCGAAGTAATACGATATAGCTTATGTTCGTCTCACTTTAAAAAGGGATTTTTAGAAAATATTAAAAGTAGATATAGTTTAAAAGAATTGCTAAACAGTAAAATCGTTAAAAATGTATATAAAACGAAATGTAATTTTTAAAAAAATGTAAAATAAACAGGAAATTCTCAAAAATTGTCCTTACACATCCCAAGTTTTCAGTTCAAAAAGTGAGTTTTTAATTTCAAATAATGCGATATATACGTATACTGTATATACTGTATACAGTATTATATTAGTATAATATTATACAGTAATAATATACTGTAGAGTAGAATTCGCTCATTATAATCACCTTAGCACCCACCTTATGGTGATAACAATAACCGAATGATAGCATTTACTCAAGTAAGTAAATAAGAGTGTAATTAGGAAATCTCACGTAAAAGCACGTCAAACAATTAAAATATTAAAATATACAAGGCTAAGAACAAGTTAATTCGAATGAAATCTTTAAAAATTTAACTGAAAGTTGACTAAAAGCTGCAAAAGTTGAAAGAGGGGGGATTTTAAAATGATAACTCTTTTCGATTTGTCTAAAAGTTGTATAGAGTTAAAGAGAATATAAGAAAAGTTTAAGCGATAAAAGTCGAGTCGCATGTTAAAACGGCAATCGTAGAGTAGTACCAACGACTTTATTATTATTCAATTTGTAGCTGGATGCACTTCTTACATCAATGCACCACAGTTTCGTCATAAAATGCTCCTCTTGTATGTTTACAACTCTCCAAACCGTTTATATGGCCGAAGAACACTTAAGAAGCCACCGTTATGGGAAATTAAAGAGTAAGTGTTGATGCCTGCTTCGTTTTTAAGTATCCTCTGTAGCACCGCCTTGATTATGTATAGAAAGAGTAAGTTTATATTAAGCAAAGTTTGATAAAATTTAATTATTCACGCTAATAAACTCTATTATTTATTAAAATGATGTTTTGAGTTCTCATTAGAAGATTTTTCAATTAGCAATAAGAGTATTCGAGAAGATTTTTTATCCATTTTAAGTATTTTCTTAACCGAACTTGATGTTTAATTTTAATTAAAATATTTTTGATTAATTAACTTTTAAGTTTTATAATTAAAACGATTAGAAATTATAATCATTATTTTATACGAATTTAATTTTATTCATTTAAATTTTTTAATTTAATTATAAATAATAGAAAACGAGCAATTATTTTATTGTGACATCATCGTCACAATGCCGGGCTACAATTTTTAATCATATTTTTTAAATTTATTTAATTTAAAATATATGCTCTCCACCTCAAATTAGTGGTGTCTTGCCCCTGTACATCATACTTTTCCTGATAACAACAGAGTCGTGGAGAAAACGTTTGGATTAAAATCACGTGACTTATGGGCTTTACCGGAAGTTCTTATAACGTTAATCGGGGCTTCCTGTCCCTAAGCTTCCATATTTGCTCTCGATTTTCATCTATTTCTCGAGATTAAGGAAGAACAAACTGATAGACAGACAGTGGGAGTCTATTTACAGGTCTACGATTTTTTTAAATTGTAGCCAAAAATATGTACATTTTGCTGGAATTTTATCGTGAATTAGACACATTAAAACAATTATATTATTATTTTTTATAGAAAAATCCATATTTTCTAGAATTATCTAGGAGAATTTTTCCAGATAAAAATAATGTATATATATATATATCTTCTTGTCTTAAGAAGTAATTAAAAATCGATAACCTATTTTAAAATAATATTTTTATATTTGCATATATATAATAAAATTATCTTAAACTAAATGAAAATTTTCTATATATAAAACTAATTTGATTTATAATTCAACATTTCAATCTTAATAACGCGATTAAAGTTGAAATATTTCGTGTCACGAATGATGACATCTGTCACGCGAATAATGAGTCACTTTATGGATCAGTACATGAAAAGCCAGACTATCGAACACGTTATTCATTTATTCACCGCAATTCTTGCAAGTATTTTTTTTCTCTTTTTTTTATATCTTCGTGTTTTTTTTTCTATCAATATTAACAAACAGCACGTAATAATACATTTTTGCATAGTCGTTATGGTCCCACTCTTCTCTTTATCAACATCTGTCACCGACTCTTGCACATTGTTGCCAATGGCATGGGACACATTGACGAATATTGTCGATGAAGTTTTGCCATGTTGTCTAGTAAAAGTTGATTATCCGGTTCCAGAATGTACGCTTCGTGATAATGTCGCAATGCCTGTTGACATTTTCCCTGTAAAAGATAATATGCCAGCGTAAATTGTCACATATATGAATATTTTATTTCGTATTATCTAAAACGAAAAAGGGTGTGCTATTATATTTATATCTACGCGTTTAAAATAGTACAGGAAATGCTCTTATCTATGAAGTATTAGAATTTAAAGGTTTTGTACATCTAAACTGAAGTCATGTACTGTACATCAGTTTGAAGAAAATAAAGCGTGTTATCTCATTTTTTTTTCCTCTCTGGTGAGACTGTTGGTGTCTTTTCTCAAAGAGGATTCCAATCAATCTCATTTTCTTTCCGCAAAGATGCTCCTAAAATGATCTGTCATAATTCTTTTTCAGGGGGAAAAAAGAATTTAATCAGTCTCACTCTCAACTAAAGACATTCACTCCCAAGTAAGACTGATTAAAATCTAAAGTAATGTCATATTTTTCTTTTTTTAGTCTAAGAAAAAATGACGTGCCGATCAGAAAAAAAGACTATTCATATATATTTTTTCCTCTCTTCTCAGAGGAGTCGTGGACAAGATAGAACATTCATTTTTATTCCATATTTTTATATAATGAAAAACAGATGTAACCTATGTAAAGCGATCGACTAGTTCGCACGTTACTGTCTATAATAAGAAAGTATTATTTTTGATCACGTTATAATTTAAATGTAAGTTAATATAAGAAACATCTCGTGATATATTATATATTACATTATAATTTAATAAAGTTTAATGAAAGTTGAAAGACGAGAGTTTTAACCATTCTCATTCAAAATTTACTACTTTGAAGAGCATTTTAATACGATTTTCGACCGAATATTCTTAAAATAATAATAAATATTTGTAATTTAACCGTTCCTAATATTAAAAATTCGTATAATTTCCTACTTTAAAGCGAGGTCAAAGTGTGCAACCAATTTACTAAATTATAAGTCACGTATAAAGTGACAATCTATTAAGTTACGTACTCGATATTCGCCTCGAAAATTTTATTTAATATTAGAAACTTAAAGCAATCATATCAAATTTTGTTCTATTCATTAAAAGTTGACAAAATTATCAAAAGCGGAATGAATCTCATTACCCGAACCATCCCAATATACGAACAAATTTAATTGTCACCGGCCCGACTAATGCACATGGCTGACGGAATTCCCTGATTGTAATTATCCACTTAAATCTACAAAATTCATTTGAACCACTGCAATATGTAAACATTATCATCAAGCGAGTTAAACAATAACAAATTCTCACCTGAAGATGTTTGATAACGGCTAAGTTAATGTGGGCATGAGACAACTTGGGATTCAATTGTATTGCCATCTGGTAACTCTTTAATTAATATAAATGAATGTTAAAATGGATACAATAACTTTTAAAATTTTGTAAATTTATTCAATAATTTTAATTGAATTTTCCTTTAAAAATTACTATAAATTTGATCAAAATTATTAAGTAGAAACGATCATTTAAAGATTCCACGTTGCTGAAATGGTAGGTAATCGATTCAAATCAGTTATTTATGGCTGGGACATAAAGCGCAAGATCATTTATCTAAACAACTACAATAATTAGACAACAAAGGTAGGTTAGGATCATTACTCTTAACTGTTCCTCAATTGTTTATCGTTGTACTTAGTCATTCTATCGATTGGAGTAATCAAACTTATAAAATTTCCTACCAGTGAGTCTCTCACAACCAACGAATGCCAAAAATTATGATAAATCTGGCTTAATTCACATTATGAAATGCTTAAATATTATTAAAATTTGAATTTATTATCAATTTTTTATTACTTAAAAATTGCTATAAAAAAGCGCATCGGATGAGCGTTAACAAAATAATTTTGATCAAAAATACATTTTAAAAAAATAAAATAAAAAAATTTAATAATTATTTTATTACCTTAACAGCAGCATCCATATCATTAATATCTTTCAAGATATCTGCATGTTCTGCATGTAAAGAGGCGCAAGATCGATCATCCGCCGAGCATAAAGTAAGAGCTTTCAAGATGTAATCGAGAGCCTAAAAATCGAAAATTTAATAATCGATTAATTTAATAATAAATGTAAAGTTAATTAATTTTTTAAGACAAATTTAATTAAAGCGATGTCACGGTGTTTAATTTGTTGAAATTTTCCTTCAAAAATTTATATATTTTTCTATTAAACAAAATAGAAAAATTCTAAGTGAACCAATTAAAAAAAAGAAATTAATAATAATAATAATAATAATAATAATAACTTTTAAAATATTTTTATAAAATTAGTAGTTTTTTTTGTTCAAAGGGGGGATCAATAACAGATTCATCATCATCATCAAGTCTTATCAGAATTTGGGTAATGCCAAATTGTGACGTAATAAATGCGCTCATTAGATAACTTTATCCAATATACAATTTTTACACAAACAGATGTCCTTTTGTTAGCTCAATTCACGAAACTAAATAGATAATTAGTAGTGACATTAAGGATCATTTCGCCATATTAATGACGTCATTAACATCTGATAATTTATACTTTGTTGTAATTATGACAGAACGATTTCATGTTCCATCTGTTTGAATCAATGCTAATCGAATTGCTGTTTGTTTGTCCGACGCAAACACACGATTTACAATTTTTGATGAATTGAATTTATTTTTTTTTTATAAAAAAAAAAGAAAGAGAATTTTACTCTAAAATAATGAATGCATTCATTATTCTACTTCATTTATAACTTACACCATTTTAAAAATCTATATCTATAGAATTACATTCTTTTGAGTCGCTTTTGATCAATTTCCTTCTTCCATTTATATATGTATATAAATTTTTTTTAACAGCACATCTGTCTGTCTGGACACGAAACAAACTGTTCAATCATTAAATTAAAAAAGAAATTGCTGTCATTTAGAAAAGTGCAGATAAAAACCTATCTATAAGAGTAATTTATACAAAAATATAGCTCATTCAGAAAATATATTTTCAATATAAGTCTATATACATTAAATTTCTAATCATAATAAAAGGTTTTATTATGATTAGATATTAATCTACCTGTTATCATAAATTACCATAAATTATCTTTAATTTAATGATCATTTCTTATGCTTATTATTATTTTTAATTTTAATGTATAAATAGATTTAACAATTTAGATAATTTCGATAACACGAAATTACAGAAATTTCAGTAATGTGAAGTGTGAAATTCGTAATAGTGAGTCTCAAACACCAACGTTGATGTATAAATTATATAACCGTAAATAATATAAAGTTTACAGTTTTAATTGTATAATAATGTTGATTAATATAAATTAAATATCTCCTATAGAAAATTATCTAGCTATAAAATGAAGTATATAACTCAAATAATATGTATATATTTCAATAATATAGACTGTTTCAACTACAATTATATTAACATAAAAGCTTTAATAATGGCAGAAATTTCAATAATAGAATCGAACCTCTGAACAGCGGACACTGACGGAAACATAAAAATTGCCCGTTGTTCGGAGGTTATTTTGTATGCATTTCAAATAGAAACGTTCCTGAAAACAATGGCCGCTATTTACAGGTGGCCGTTATCGAAGGTTCGACTGTATATGGAATAACTCAAGTTATGAAAACACAAATAAAGTGTCATGAAGAGAGGTTATGCAATGCACTTAATCTACTAATATTATCGATATTATTCAAATGATATCAATAAATCTATGTTATTGTTACGTATATATTGATATACAATGTGTCTATATCTATAACGTCTATATAAGTATAAATATATGGATGTATGTAACTGTATATTGCTTCTAATTTAGGATGCATTTTTATCGCGTTTCCTAGGTTAAGATTGTTTTAATTAAATTATTATTATATTATTTTTTCCTCTAAAAATCTCTTTTTAGAGTAGTGATACGTCTGAAATTCGAAGTAATATGGGATGTATTATGCTCACGCTGTAATTCTACACTGTAATACACGCAATACTTTGTTTACTTTGATCAATTGTGTTATTCTTTAAATCAGGGGTTCCTAACCTTTTTCTTGCATTGATTCCCATATAGAAAATATTCTTTTCAATCGACCCCATTAAAATGTTTATGTTATTTCTCAAGATTTGCCAATATATCGAGTAAATTATTAAAATTAGTTAATGAATTTTCCACGTGATTATTATTCTTATTCTTACATAAATGATTTTTCCACTGACCCCAGGAGGTCTATATCGAGCCCTTTGGGAATACCTGCTTTAAATGAACAATATAAATTAGCATAAAATGTATCTGTTATATTATCTAAAACAATGCTAATGATCAGTTTTAGCAATTTAAAGTAATTTCAAGAGATTTGAACTTTCTTCGGAATTGTTGCTCATATTGTTGAATATAAATGAATTTTTAAGCTATAAAATCCCTTAAACACTCCTTTAATAATGGATGTATAATGTTTAAAACTAATTAATTAAAAAATGAATAAAATTATAAAAATTAAGATGTAATTATTAATAGAATTCGTGAATGGTTATTGGGGAGGCCATTATTGTCTGCCTTTTTATAACAATATAATGAATAAAGAATAAATATATTTCGATCAAAATTACAAACGATGTCAAGAAAATAATAAATTATTCTTATTATATTAATAAATAAGAATTTTATTTTTTATTTTTGCCCCAGAGCGAATGTAAAAGTCAATTATTACACGCGTATGTCATACACGCATGCATCTACTGTAGCCTATATAAATCTCTAATTTTATCACAGATTTCTATATTTTATTACGTTCTAAAAATAAATAAATTATTATTACTTTTAATGAATATCTTTTATCTCGCGTTAAATTATATAATTTTCGAATATTTAATTACATTTTTAATAGTCACCCCGCATAATCGAGAGTTTCGAGCACGTAAAGAAGATATCGAAACAGAATTTATAGACCTTTCATTATATGTAGTTTATTATTAATTTAAATCGGATCGAAATCACTAATTTTTCTCTCCTATTTATAAATTATCCCATTAAATTATTTTTATATTTAGAGCAAAACGAATCGGTGGTGACGAGCTCGTAAAATCGGAAATTAATGCCAGCAGATGGCACCACTAATATGAGGCTAGGAGATCAAAGATAATCAGACAAACTGACGTCTTCGTTATAAAGCCATAGGTCGAGGCGCGTGCAGTAATCCCTCGTGTAGTTCAGACTCCATCTTGGACACGTTTATTTTTTATTACTATTATTTTTTTTTAATAATAAAAATTGCCCCTGGCTTTAACTATATGAAATAAGAGGATAAATGAAAAAGTCGAGGAGGAAAAATTACTAGGAACCAATTTTTTTCCCTTCTTTTTCTAGTTTGGAATAGTGGAAGGCAGATGGATTCGATTGATTCCATATCTTAAGAAGTTCAGGAGCAACAAATTTTATGGCAAAAATGTGAAGTCATAAGAGGGAAACTGAGAATCGGGATTTTTCCAAACTGATTATTTGGCGTCAAATAGAATCTATTTTTCGTGATAAATGGTTGATCCTTGGCAATAATCGGGAACCAATTTATATGGAACTCAACTGAAAAATACTGTCGATAATGTCGACTTCTGTTGATATTGAAGAAAAGATATATAGATTGCTGGCAGTTTCTTATTTCTTTGCCACTGCCTCTTTATGTTTAAAGGATCCGAGATGGTGCATATTATAGAGTATTGGATTTATCCGAAGGAAAAAAAAACTATATATATATATATATATATATATATATATTTGTATAAGTACCTCTGCTGTTTGGTTTGTGTGACTGTACAGTATTGCTAGTTGATGATACACTTCTCTGTTGCGATTTTCTGCTTCGGATAAGCGTAATAGAAGTTTCTCTGCTTCTGAGTAACTCCTTTGGTGAAGAAGGAGTTGAGCCTGTAAGAAATCGTCGTTTCGATTGAGTGTAAAATAATACAAACACGAATTATCTATTAATGTAGAAAATTAAATATTAAAAATCCATTTAATTTTAATAATTTTTATACTAAGCGGACACGAAGCCATCGAGAGGGGAGGAGTTAAGGATTTTTCCACGGTCCTCCTACCTCTATAAAATTAATGATGTCTTTACTAACGAAAAATTAAATTGTAAGATGCGTTTATTAATATTAATAATAATAAAAACATTCCACTTATTTTATTTTCCAAAAAAACTGGCAAAAAAGACCCGATCTATCGGGTCCACGCACAAACACCCAAAGTCACTGGCGATGACTCGAAAATATCTCGATGTTTAATAACTCAATTAATTAAAGAAAAAATAAATAAATGAAATAAATTTTAAATATATGTTCGAACAGAGCACGATTTTCAAATGAATTTTATAGTATTCACCGCACGCAACGACTATATCCGAGATGATTACTTTTATAGCATCGCCCATAAGAATGACTTTATTAATAACTTCAGCTAATGTTTTCATTATTTTTCTCTTAATTAAAATCGAATAAATTTTAAAAAATAGTCTTAATTAAACTCACGTAGTGAATTTTTCCATCTATATAATTCGGATATTTTTGATGAAGTTTTTGATAAATGGAGTTGGCTTCTTTTATTCTTCCGGTAGACAGATAGAGCATTCCTAAATTATCCATGACTTTAGCATCGTCTTGGATCGAAAGAGCTCTAAAAAAATATGAAAAAGATAATATCAAGAACACTTTTTAATTTTTCCAATATGTAGATGAATCGAATTTGTAAATTCTTCGAACGTTTTGGAAAATTTATTAAAATGAGAAACACGAGAGAACAAAATAATATCGTGATAAGCTCATACATTTTAAAATAATTTTTTTTTTTTAGAACTATGCAGATTTTTTTTAGAAGAAAAATATTTTAAAAACAATTCTTCAAAATTAGAAAATTTTTATTGTTATTTAATATTCAAAACTTCTTCTTCTTCTTATTTTTTAAATAGGAAGAGAAATTCAAAATTATAAAATATTCCGAGAGGGTTCTTAACTTTTTACGAAACAATTATTTAATGAAGCATTTCGATAATATTTTCTGTCATAATTTCCATTTTAACTTTTGAAGCAGAAAGAAAGAATGTTCTATTTTATCTCGACCTCTGCAGGTATTAAAAATATATATTAAGAAAGGAGAAAAAAGAAGAAAAAAATAAAAGAAAAGAAAAGAAAATGTCAACATATGTAAAAAGAGAACATTCATTTACATTTAATTTAAACTCGGGCGCTTTATTTCATTTTCTGTTAAAAAAAAAAATTCTTCAGGTGCGTTTTACAGAATGATCGCCGGAATATCTTCCATAGAACAGTATGCCGTACGGAGATAGAATGAGAGGAAAAAACAGAAAAGGCTACCTTACAAGGCAATATATTAAAGGCAGCGGTGCAGAAAGACTGCAGTCTTGTGTCGTCCGTCTTTCTAGTATCGTAGCAAGATAGCATTTCAGTGGAGGGTGGGATGATCCCTGGAACTTTCTCTTTACACCTCAATGACAGCAGTACGAAAAACAAGAAATACAACTTTCTCCGATATCCTATTCTTTGACCCGTGCAAGCACATATATACACATTCATATAAAAACATTTTCTTTTTACCTCTTATATAAATTCTCTGCCTCATTTGTGTGCTTGAGAGATTTGAGGGTCCTGGCGGCGTTGACCAATGCCACTGTATGGTTAGCATTCTTTCGGACGGCTTTCAAGTACTGTTCTACAGCATCTTCTATTCGGCCTATATAACGTCAAAAAATTATAATAAATAAATAATATGTTTAGTATAAGTCTCAATTCTGTTCTAAGTAACTTTTTTTTTTTATCTTACTATCAATATTAGATGGAATTCTGAATAGGATATACTGTATATCATTTGTTGGGTTTATTGATGTTTCTCTGTGCAGAATGCAATCTGTTATATTATATAAGTCGACATATCTGATTATAAGCAAAAAGGATGATCCGAATTTCCACTCGAACGAAATCAGATACGTTCAGACAATCATGTGATCTCATTTCGAAAGGAATTTCGAAATGAGATCACGTGAGAGGTAAAAATGTTGCTGATAGTAGTATATACAATCAACTTACCTCTATTCTGTAGGAATGCACCGTAGTTATTCAGGAAATCGGCGTTGTTTGGTTGAATTGCTAATAGCTTCAAATGAAGTTTTTCTGCATCTTCGATTTCGTTCAATTCTTCTTTAACTCGAGCCAAAGAGGAATAAGCTTCTGTGAAATCCTCTTCTAACTGTACTACATCTTGTAATAACATGCCAGCATCACGAAGTCTTCCATTTTTTCTGAAAATATAAAGAGAACAACTGAAATTCAAGCCAGAACAGCGGTTAAAAAGTAGGATAGAAGTCAAAAAAAGGTTTTCTCAGCTTTCCGAATTTGTAGATTAATCCGTGTAAACTTATTTTATAATTTTTACATGAATTAATAAATAAAACAAGTTAAGAAGATGCAGCATTTATCCGGTTAGATTATAACTATGAAAAAATACATACACAGTATATAAATTATATATGAAAGATTAAGTGTACTCAAGTCAGAATTGATACTCTTTATTTTTAAAGAAAATACACAATTTTAAAATTAATATCCGCCCGTAAATAATAAACTTAACAATACTCGAGGGATAATACTCGGAAGAACGTAATAATTTATTAGTGAAAAAACCATAATAAATACTTACCTATAAAGTGTTGCCAGATTATAAAGAGCTTTAGAATGTGTTGGATTAATGGACAGGGCCGATCTGTAATGTCGTTCCGCTTGGCTTTCATTGGTCAGTAGGGTGGCCAAGTTATTGTGTGCACTGGCGTGATCGGGCCGTAAACTACATTGGAGAAGATAATGACATCGATAAATAGGATCACTAAAAACACAAGAAACTTCCTTCTTTATAGACAGTAAATTTAATCTCTGTTACGAGACAGGTTTATTGTAAGCTATTTGTTACTTGTGAATAGCAGTTTGGTTTCGTTGGTTAACGAAGATTCTCTCTATTCCTTAACAATACTTGATTATAAATAGTGCATTAAATATCAATTAACATTATTATTATTATTATATTCCTATCGAGTTTTATTTTCTATTTAAATTTAATAAAATCGAAACGGCTACTTACCTGATTGCTATTTTGTAATGGCGGATAGCCAAATCGGTGTTTCCTTGATCTTTCTGTAAATTTGCATAGTTATAATGAACCTTGGCATTATTCGGTACTGTGTGAATTCCGGATCTAATTAATAAAATCATCACATTAATTTAGTACAAATAATTATTCTTTAATGAAATATTAGCATCTAGAGATTCATTTGTTCGATTTTTAAACGACTTTATAAGTCTTAATTATTTATTATTAAGCGTTAATATACCCTGTATGAATTCTTTATCTAATTAGGAAATAATTCCGATATTAAGTTGTTTTTTTTTTCTTCTTGAATCGAAATGTTATCTCTTCAACAGAGGTAAATTACTATTTTAGAATGGAGTGAACCTCAGTGGACCGGTTGTCTAATGGGCCAGTGATCAGATTGCTTTATCATGTGCTTCCACATTGACTAAAATATGGAGTCTGCTTTACCGAAAATATGGTTGGTCCTATATTTTACCTCAGTTATTTCTTGCTTGTAAGCTGTGTTGAGCTATTGACGATCGGTTAAACAATATTTTAATGCATTTATTCTCGATCCAAATCTTTAAATTAATATTATTAATGAAATTATATAATTTAATCTTTTTTTAGCTTCTATAAATAATAAATTTATATATATATATATATATATATATAAGTTTTACCTATTTAATTATAGCGAATAATAGATTTAATATCATTAAACCATACATGTTGAAACGTTTTTAGGAAATGAATTTATCGCATTTAATGCAATGTAAAATGTTTCTTATATTCTGTATAATCCTATGATATATCTCTGATCATGTGTACATGGATAATTACAGTGAAAACTAAGCACACTAATTTCCTAATCGTGCACCATCTGTTCATCACGTAATTGTCATTCATCATTAGTCTCTACAAAAGACACGTTGCTACTTTTGTACCCTACAAAGTCTGCTATGCTATCAGCTAAAACCATTTACCTACATTATATCAGCTTTAATTTAACACACTAGAAAAAGATAAATCATCTTTATAACCCCATAAATTTTGAAAAAACATTTTTTTAAATAAAACATTAAAGAACATAAGAAAAATTCGTTAGTTAAATAAAGAAAAAAAATCCTGTAGAAATCCAGAATTTAATTAAAAAATGAATGACTTACGTAAATAAAGCTTCTCTAGAAATCCAATCTTGATTTCTTCTGACTGTTCGGACGAAGAATACGATAATTAATATAAAAGTCAGATATCTCCATAAACAGAAATACTTCGGTAATTCTTGCTTTAATTTATAAAGACCACAAGTTATTAGAAGGCAAAATCCTGCACTATAAATACGATAATCATTATTAAAATATGTTGAAAATTATTACTTGAATTATAAAATATATATATAAATATGTTAATATTTACTTTATATGTTATTGAACCCACCTGGGTAGGTATAATATTCTCTCTGCTACTACAAATCCCACTGTAAAAAAGAGATTGGATGCTGGTATGTAAGTGAAGATGATAATCCCCAATCCTATGTATAAAATTTTACTTTCTCCATTCTGTAATGGGAATATTGTCAAATTACAGAAAATAATTTTAATATTAAAGATATTTACTATATTTCTGGAAAATATTTATGCTAATTTTTTAAACTTTATTATTTACATGGCAAATATCCCTTTTTTACTCGATATTTAACGTTATTAATGAGATAATCTAATATATTTTTAATCTAAAGCTGTCCTTTTTAAAAATTTATTTATTTTTTATTTCGTTTTATCAACTTTTTTTTAAAATTTAATAGTTTCGAGTATAATTTTCGATGAGAAAAACGCCGATTCTCCGTTGACGGAATTAAGATCAATCTAAAATCTATATCTCCATTATGGCACCTACCTTATCTTACCTTGGGTACTAGAAGGACTCGAATAGTCAAAGCAAACACCATTAGATACAGGAATGCAGTAGGTATGTTACGCGGATCCCAGAAACTTTCCACCAAAGGTATACTATCCATTTGCCAGTCGTAAGAAAGAGTTATGGGTGCCAAAAGTAACCATACGTTGAAGGCAGCCAAGTAGGCGTGTGTTAATAATCTGTTTAGATAATATAATATTATAAATACCTTTTACATTTCTTTTATTATTATTATTATTATTATAAAATTGAAATTTTATTGGTTTATAAAATTCTATAAAATTTTATTTCTCAGAAACTAGTTTATTCGTTGAAAAATTGGATACTTTTTCCACCTCCTCCCGTCCACAGTAAAGAGAAAACTAAAGCAAATCTATTCAGTTTATAGAATCAATATGACAAGATATTTAAATTTCAATTTGAATTTCACGCAAGAGTTGCAAAAGTAGACGAAGATAAGAGGTAACTTCTATATTATTAGTTTTCAAAGACGAGAAGAAGCGAAGACCTATTCTATCCACCGTTCAGTGCTCAAGAACTTGAAATAGCCATTATTGATTTGGTTGGATACCTGCAAATAGAAGCGATTTCTTCTACGCTCGGCATCCATCACGGATACCGTATCACAATGGCTGCACTATTCAGTCAGTGAGCAGAAATAGGTCATACGTTACGACAAGAGCTCCCTGTACGTACATCATGTATAGCCGGAATTAAGGATGGAGATTCATGAAACATCCCCAATCCTTCTGGAAAAGGAGATCTCACACACACCTTCCGTGCCGTTTCCATTTTATATATCCTCTCTATGAATGATGATAGCGCAAAAAGTTAAAGTTTTTATAATATTAAAACGTTCGATCTTCCATAATGCAGCGTGACGCTTACTTTATATAAATTTATTTACCTCGTAGATGTTAGAAATCCTAACCTTTTACACGTTCTATAGGGGTTATATAATATATATTTTCGCGCTGTATTAATTTTATAAGGTTAAAGATATATATTCTAAATTAGAATAAGGATCATAATTGAAATTCGTTTATGTCAAAAAAAGAAAAAACGATGTTTAGAGAAAGATAAGCACTTAAAAGAGGAGCTTGTTTAGTATAAAGACATTACTCAGTAATTAAAAAAAAGGGAATTGAAAATCTATTTTAGAAACGCTCATATTAATGAGTGATTTTTGATTATGATATACGATACCTTGTAGAAAGGAAAGGCGAAAAAGAAGCTGGATTGTCTTGTTCCGAGAAAGACGGCATCGCTCCGTTCATTATCCAGAAACGAAAGGCGATCAGACACACAAACTGAAATGAAATTATTTCGAAATTAATTTTAAT
This sequence comes from Centruroides vittatus, assembly GCF_030686945.1. Lineage (NCBI taxonomy): Eukaryota > Metazoa > Arthropoda > Arachnida > Scorpiones > Buthidae > Centruroides > Centruroides vittatus. Next base: position 1,590,287 of record NW_027122644.1, read on the forward strand.
AAAATATCCTACGTTAAAATATAAATATAATAATTATATCTGTTTTGATATTCCACCCCCCCACAAAAAAATCACGATAAAATTCTGTAAAGATGCTAAAATTATTTAAAAATCTACATTTAAAAAAAGTTCTTTTGTATGTTATTATCGACTATAACATAAATATACCGTATGTCGATTGTATATAAAGAAAGAAAGAAGAGAAAAAAACTGCCTTTATGTATAAGAAAACGTCACACGCATAGACAATATACGATAGCTTTTTATCGCTTCCTCCTCCTCCTACAGATAATACAGATTTTAAATTTACATAAATCGAAAAACAAATTATCCGAATTCAAATGATCGAAATTAATGATAAAATGATTTATATATTTATACGAAAAAGCGCATAAAATAGAAAATATAATACTAAACCTTTTGTATTATTTATGATTCGTGTTTGGTTATATACATTATAAATGATTATATACATCTAAGCTACAAGTTTCTAAATTTCTAGGAACGAATAACGATTATAAATCAAAGTGAACTTTAACTATAATAAAACTAAATTATTATTTATGTAGCCGATGAGAAAAATCGCATTTATTCTCAAAGGATAATCTTTTCTATCAATAATTTAATCGAGAAAATAACAGTTATCACCGTCTAATTTTTATAGATGAATCAAGCTTAACGATCGGTTTATATATATATATATATATATATAAGAAGTAGGTTAATACGAGAAGCGACGAGACGTTTAGTTATCCTCAGTTAATTATGTACAACTCCAAAACATAACTTCTAATTAAATCTTTGGAATTAATTCATAAAAATTTCATTTATTCATTATCAGCAACGGTTAATGGATAGAAGCACTTTATGCTACTCGAAGAACTTTCATGCCAAACAATACTCGAAAAGTGAGCTTTTCAGCCACTATAAATATTAATTATTAGTCACGATATCAAAATAAGCAAGTAAGTAATGTCGAAGAGAGTATTGTAAGGGTTTATAGTGCACTCAAGATGATGGTTTGTTTGCCCAATATATGGACAGGAACTATTAGTGCAGTTAATTGAAAGCGGGTTGTAATCGCATCTTATCTCGATTGCGACTGGATAGAATATATACCAAATCACTTACCACTGTACAGATAATTAATAACTTCAAGTCTTGTTTACAAAATCGATTTGCATTTTCTTTCGTATCAAATCTAAGAAAAATAATTGAATTATAATTAATATTCGGTTGTAAATATTGACTAGATGTCTCTCGCGTAACTCTTTTCTTTTAATTTAATTTTTAACTTTTAAAAATTCTATAGATTTAACTTTTTAATTTTTCTTAACAATAAATCTATTTTCGCTTTGTTTACTTCATTAAAATTAAATTAATTAATTAAACGTGTTTCATTATAAATTTTCTAAGAATGTAACAATTTTTACAACTTCTGTCGATCGCGACTGAGTTAGCGATTCGCTTTAGCGTTAAGCGAGAGAAGGGGGGAAAAATCGATTTACAATTTTACCATTTCTTAAGCGACAATTTGCATATTGATTAATTTTTAAAGCTTAACAATAGAGTAATTTGGATATGGTTTCAATTTTTCCAGTTTTACTCTATTAATAAAGTCGTGAGCAAACATTTACTTTTGGGGCGTATCGCTAAAGTTAAATAATATAAACTTGAGTCACATTATTTATAAAACCATTCGTTAATTTCAAACCGTAAATGCCCATTCGAAGGAGAAACACGAACCAAATCATTGTTTAGTTTAGCACTTCCTTATAACGAATAGTATTTACGCCATGGCGAACACCTTATTTAGTATGAATGCAATTTGGAAATTGTTAGAAACAAATCTTCTCAACTGCGGTTCTAATTCATTTTACGCATTTCAAATCCAATACAATCAACGAGATTCTTTATTAGAATTGGCTTTAAAGAGCGGCAAAAGCGAATACAATCGACATGCCTTAATTAATGTATGGAATGCAACCCGAAACTCCTTGCATTTGCAGTTGATCCAATGGTTCACTTAATGACATCGCAAGCGTTATCGGAGTGGTTCTATTACTTCCGGTTAGCACCAGATTTAGACTCGAGCTACAACGATAGCGTTAATCATCTGGTGCGATTGGGCGGACCATTTCCGAAACTATTCTGTACTTGGAATTGCTCGCCTTTACTAACGTTTAGAACAATGCGACAGTTTACAATTTATTTGACTTGTACCTTCGATCGTACTAACTTTATATACTGTATATTTAGTTTTAAGATGATAAACACTACAAACTACTCTCGACGTTAACGCTATAGATACTTTAAAACTTCATTGTCTATTCGTTGGTCTTTAAGCATTATTAATGAATAATCTGTGTTAAGTCGGCGTGTAAGCGAAAGGAAGTATCCTCCATTTAATAACAAACCGACTTTAATCCCTTCATAGCCGCAACTACAGCACTCCAAACGTGAGAATAAACGTGTTGCTGCAGAAAGATCAAATAAATCAAAAAAGTTAATAGTGGGAATTCTCAGATTTTTTCTCCCTGCTTTCACCGAAAATTATCATCACTCTTTCACTATTTTTTTTTCTTTCTTCCAACTTACAGCTGATTAAACCCTTACAAGATTTATAAATAAACCGTTATAAAGTAAGCTAGAAAATAGATATAAGTAAAAAAGAAACAATTAATTGCGGATTTATTAAAAATAATGTACTTTTTTCTGTGGTATTTGCACATCCAATGATATCCAGCACACAGAGGGAGGACGGTTATGCCTTGTTCTTTGGCTAGAAGGGCCAACATTGCACATGCCATACTAAATATAAACCATAGAGATGATTCGTTATCTTCGTTTGATCTGAAAATATATATATATTTTTTATAAATTTAATTGTATGATTTTAATGGAAATTGTTACTCGAAACTATACTAAAACCACTAATGTAAGGTTTCACGTTAATTAACTGGAACTAAGCTTTCTACATTATGATAAATATAACAAAGTTAAACATTAAAATAATCTATTTTTTTTAAGCGATAATTTGAGATTTTATAAAAAGAACAATTCTATTCTATATAGGGTATTACAAATAAAAATTTCAACAGTTTTAAGAAGTTTCTATATTCAATTTTCACTCTTAAGTTGCTATCCTTCAAGTATAAGTACCAAAAATATCTAAAAAAATCTCTTTACAGTGAAGAATATCCAAGATCAAGCTTCATCCTTCGATTGATCCGAGTTTTCCAATATTCCAAGATAAGGATTCTTCTTACACATGCGCATGTGATTTAGAATAAAATCGAACAGAAATTTAATCTAAAAATCCCAGATTAGGATTAGATAAGAAGGCAATAAAGGCGGATTAAGTACAGAAAGTGAATGGAAATAACCTTTATCTTCCTACACGTTATACAGCAACGGAAATTTATAAACACTCAGAAAATGAATATTTTTAATTGATTTTTCAATTTAAATATTGATAATTTGTTATTATTATTTTTTAAAGCTTACTTGCAGAAAGATAGAAAGGATGCGAAAAATAAAATGGCGGATAAGAGTTCTGCTCTTCCGACGATGCTGGATACCTGTAAAATTAAGGCAATTAATATGAATATTTTAGAATGAAGAATAGTAAATTAAATTACTTATAATTATTACTTTACTTACAGCTTCCGTATGAATAGGATGTGTAGCAAATAATAAGGCTACTGTGAACGATCTATGTCGATCCCATTCTAGAACGTTTCGACATAACATAATTAATAAAATGACCACGCAGGCATGTAGAACGAGGTTTAAAACATGAAAACTTGTTGATGAGGGACCAGAAAGAATCATGTTTAACCTAAAGAAATGTTAAAATCATTTTAAAAATGTCACTGAAGAATTCGGCGAGTGCATAAATAGTTTTTATATATATATATAAAAAGAAAGAAAGAAAAACAGCGGGTTATCCCATGCTTTGATAGACTCGATTTAAGGTGTAGAATTAGAGGTGCTTTTATAGGATTGAAAAACTACCAGAAGACGCCTCCAGCTTTTCACTAGGCTCTACTATTTAAGAGCCTTTATATAAAGGAATGCCAACTACAGTACTACTCTATAGAGTGGTAAGAGGTTACTGTCGGGTCGGCGTACACCCAACGACCTTTAAAAAAAATAAGAAAAAAGGAAAAAAAGAAGGAGAACCGTGTTCGCTAGAACTGAAATTTAAGGCCTTAGAATAGATTTTTGAAAGCTGAAAACCTATTGAAGGCCATCTAAAATTATACGGTGACCTCATCACTTTTAATTGAGCTTACTGAATTTCTAGACAAACTATGAAAGATACGCATAAACAAAAACGAATTCTAAAATAAAACAGTACAAATAAGCATCTTTCCAAGCTAATAAAACATAACAAATGTTTATTTTTATTAAGGAAAATATTTCAAAATTAACGAGAACCATATGATAAAAGTAATATTTACAGTGTTTTCCTTCCTCCTTCCTTTATTTGTTTAATATAAAACACAAGTTCATTCTCCTATTTACAATTCTTTGTTTAATTTTAACGAAAGAAGAAATATTTTTCTCCTTTCTTTCCATAAATAAAATAATGATTAGTTACCGCAGTATCAACAAACAAATCTGAAAAACGTTCTAGTTCATTAAAAATTAATCATGGAGTGGCATGAAATAAACTATGTTCATTCAGTAACACTTAACATCGTATAAATATCTCATATTACGTACATTAAACCCCTTAATAAGATGAGAAAGTTCAAACTTGGTCTTAATGATGAAGATCATATTACAAAAGTGCAGATGCTTCGTCTTAAATTAGTTTCGTCTGTCCAACTGCATAAATAAAAATACACACAAAAAAAAGTGAATAGTTTTATGATGATATGTCACGTTCGTCTCACTAAACAGTTATTTTCGGGATGATTAGTTTCACTGAAACCTCATAACATTATTTAATCCTTTGGAAAGTATCAATTCTGCATATAACCTCGTTTATATCAGGTTTCATACTGTGCAGCTTTCACGCGTGATATCTAAGAGACTCGTTATATATTAAGCCGTGTAAATATTTAAACCATCCTGAGGTAGGAATATATATATATTCTGGTTAACCTCAATTTACAATTTGCGGTTTGTAAAGGGATAAATTAGATCCCCGACATCCTTATTTAATGGCCGGATAACGAAGCTATCAAAAGAACATTTAGATCATTTTTGTAATTATTACTATTCAATTTTTTTAATCTAAAATCTTGTTTACAGTGTGAAGATTTTGGTAATTAAATTATCTACCCGTACACTAATTAGTTATTATATAGGTCAAAGTTCAATTTACCGCGTGCGGGTAGTAATTAGACCTATTTAAAAATTCAAAAAGTTTTTACACTTAACTCAATAAAACTTGATCAAATTTTTATATTAAAAGTAACACAAAATTGACTTTCGATAAGATCTTTACTCAACTCTATATCCTATTAAAAACTATGCTTTAATTTTTTATAGCTTCTTATATAAAGTAGTATTTAGGTCGATAAAATTGAGCGTTAGAAATTTTTTTTCCTGTGTAAATGTTATAAAAATCTATTTAAATTACAGATCAATTCATATAAATCTATTTAGATTACAGTCGATAGTTTGGGAGAGATAACGTATCGATAAAAATGTGTTTAGTGTCGAGAATAAAGCAAAATATTTATGATTTTGTAAAGGATAAAGAAGAAAAAATGAATCAAAAATTCCCTATTGCAAGGTTGGACGAAGGAGAATTTGTGCAGCATTCTCTTGAGAACTGATACGATCTTAAACATCTTATTACAAGGATGCCAAGTAGCAAACAGTATATAGAATCTTTAGAGATCTCAATATATCTATCAAACGTTTTAACGGGTATTAAATTTAAAATTAGAGAAAAAAAGAGAAAGAGAAACAGAGAAAAGACGAAAGAAACTGAAGACATTTTTATCGAAATAATATTTTTATATAATTTTCGAAAAGAATAAATCCAAAAGAAGCAAAATCAATTTTCAATTCTCTTATTCCTTTTCGGAAATAAATCTTTTGAAAGAAGTTATTCATATGGATTTCCTATAACAATATCGTGACTTGTACCTCACGCATCTTTCACGGTGCAATACACGCTTCCATTTTTTTTATTTATATGTTTGGAGTGGAACACATCACACCGATGCACAAGTCAACATCATTAACGTCATATCCTAAGTGCTTACTTAAGTTGATTGCCTGATATTTATTTATTTATATCAACAATTAAGTTGGTGATGAATCCAATTTATTATTGAAATTTCTGATTTATAATAATTCTTGTTTGCTTTCAGCTACCGACTTTATTAAAATTACACGATATGTAAACGTAGATGAAGCACCGGTGTCGTGTTTAATTGAAAAACTGTGTTACACGCTTTTTATACTTAATTAACGTTGCCTGCTATTAATTCTGTTTAATTACAGTTACTAGTCGTGCAGACCCTTTTTTTTTCTATTAGGATTTTTCTGAGGAAATTGAAAAAAGCGCGTGTGTAATGTTCTGTTCCGTATGCAGTTCTGTATCTATCTATCCCATTTTAATCTTATCTCTCCGTAGAAATTTTTTTTCTTTTTTTGAAAGTCACGAACTTATAACTCTATCCATCACTTATAAATTGGTAGAAGGAAGATGTTTCGCAGGCGTTATACTATCCGCAGTGCTATATTTGGTCTATAAACTATCACGAATGGCACCACCAATGATAAATATTTCCAGAAAGTGTTCCGTTTAATTTAGGCAATTTTGAAAGCGTTCCACGTACCAAAACTTCGAAGAAGCTATCTCGAAAACCCTCTCCTGCAAACGGTTCGGATAACGTTACGCTAGTCTAAAAGCGTTTATAGATTTTATATTTTTAGGCTAATTAAACATCCTTAAAAGTAACTTCCCTTTTGTTAAACAACTATAAAAGGAGTTATTAATGATTAGCTACGACAAACAACCCTTAAAAAATGTACGCTAACATTAAATATCTAGTATCCAACATATCCAACAATATGTGTTGCTATAACACATAGAAAGAAATGGTTCTAATAGCTTCTTGGCCTTTTGGCTAAGATCAAAGTAGAGTAGTGTATATTCTTCTATTCTTCTACATTAAAACTTGGAAAGTCATTCGACTCGTAGTGCCTAAAGCAATATTCTTTTATAATGCTCTGCACAGAATATTAATCTGAGTAGAGATGCTCCAGACTGATATTCTTCTTCAGTCAGAGATAGACGCTAGATTATTGATTGTGTTCGGTCAAGGTTACTAAACATCACACACACCTGGCAGGAAACACTCTTATTTTTTTGCAATTGATAAAACATCGCAGCACGCGCTTAATTCTTTCCCCTGTTTTAATATCACCACCCGTAAAAAGATGCATTGTAGCATAAGAGTGTCTTTCTTCTCCTCTATTGGTCGATTAATATGCGATCGAGAACGATCCGGTTGTCCGAAGATGATGTTCACAAGAGCTATTGTTCCACTACAATTGGCCATTGCGTATCAACTGGCACTATAATAACGATAAACCAGAATTACTCTTATTCCCATCAGGAATTTAATGGCCTTAATAGCTTTATCATCCTACAGATAAATCAACTAATTCGCTTCAAATGCATTTAAATTAATAGAATATCGCGTTCAATCTCACGTTTTAGTTATATATTTAAAATATTTTGAGATAAACGATGAATTGGACGTAATATTATGAGTTTTATTTATTAAAAACTATCATTTCCTACCCGTCTTTACGCTTGGAAGATAACAGAAAAACTAGTATTTTCCACTTCCAAGTATATTTAAAATGTTCAATTTTTTGAAATGTACAAACTTTACTAATCAATACTTTTCTTTCTTGAGTAATTAAAGATATTTCTATTTAATTATTTCTAATTCTGAACATCTTAAATAATTACCAATTAATTAGTACCTTCTTCCAATTATCTAAAGACTCGGCAACTATTACAATGTTATTAACTAAACGGAATTTTAATACTTCTTTCTTTGAGTTTATCTTGTGAAAGTTACCTTTAATTCCTAAATAATTAAAGATATTCTGCTGAATAATTTCGATTTCTAAGTAATTAAGGGCATTAATGATTATGAGATTGTACTTTTTAATATATTTTTAAAAATATTTCTCAGAAACGACAGATAGTTTTAATTACTAATTATATAGGCCCTTTCGCACCCGAGAACTATTGATACACATTCAACACACGATGTATACGTAAAGTATAGAAATTCATACGCAAATATAATTTCAAAATCATTAAATTAGCATAATAGAAGATATAGAAAGTCAATTATTATCATTTGTGTGTCAATACAAAGCAATATTATCAGAAAAAAAGTAAGTCTATTGAGCTTCATCCTCTAATTATCTTAATTAATTTATATTTTCTCGTTAATTTATGCTTCTAATTAATTATATTTTTTGAATTTTTAATTTTAATGGCGATTTTTATCGTTTATATAATAATAATTAAAGATTATTTCAAGGAATAAAGAGCATTTCTTACTGGAAATTTAGCTCTTATCAGTAATTTAAGAGATGATTTATTTATCTAAAAATCTGCAACAAAACTGAAATTTTCCATCAGATAGACGTTCGAAGATCTACTGGAATGGATCAGACACTTATAAATTGATAAGGGACAAGCGTTTTTACACTCGATACGACCGAACTAACAAGAGAATAAGAGGATAAAAACTTGTTTCCAGACAGTAAGACCAGTTACATAGTTGTAAGCATCCATTCATTCGTTGTCTGTCGAGCGTAAACATCGAGATTTTAAGGTAGATCTGCTCCTAAGTAAAAGTTTTGAATTATCCCAGGATGTCTTTTTATCCGTTGCATATAAGAGATTTAGTTAGAACCGGAAGTTACGTTGTAACGAAGGTCTGGCGGAATCGAATGAATTTAACGCTAGATCCAACGGAAATCTCTGTCCAAACTAATGATCCATGTCCCGTGTCCACTCCGTCCGGATGCAGGATTGATGGTAACAATTGCTGTAAAATCTAACGATCCGTAATAGTTCCGCGCTGACAGAGACGCCTGGTGGTCTCTACGCAATCGATAGCAGGCCTCATCGCTCCCTCCTATCAAAGAACCCATTTGTTAATCGTTATTTTTAAGCTATTACATTAATAAAATGCTACCCGACACTTCCATTTTTGCATTGTTTTTAGCTCTTGTTTAAACTATCGAATCGCTCGCTCTTACAGGAAGGGAGCGATTTCTTGCAAGAGTAGTTAAATTATTATTTAAGGATTAAAATTGCTGATTTTTTTTCTTTTTATAAATTTATTCGAGTGGAAAATTTCGATGTATTAATTCCGCCATGTTTTTTGACCTTAGATTCCGGTTTAGAAAGGAACTGCACTTCAGCACTTGACTTGATAATATTCCTTAATGACGGCTGAAAGAACTTCATTTTTTTTTTCTCTTCAGACCCCGTTTTTCCACTTTCGAGTAATGCTACAATACTTCGAATCTGAAGGAACAGTGTTATTAATGGTACTGACCGGAAGTAGTGGGTCATCTAACGAATGGAACGTTAGAAGTTTCCCTAACTCAGCTTGACTCCTATGCAACCTTACTCAGATAATTGTAGTTTTCGGCATTCTTTTATAAATAAAAATTACTCCACATCGTTTATTTTAAAGCTGTGCCACGAATGAAAATCTCCGAGACATTTTGCATTTAAAATGTCGTATTTTTCTCTAACTAACTAGACTAATTTTTGTACTTTATTTAATGGCCCGGGACATGCGGTTGATTTCCATAGAAAACACTTGAAATAATTCTCTAGTTAACAATTAAGTGACTAAATAATTTTATCCTCTTCTATATCATAAAATGTAATTAAATTAATCAAATTAAAAACACTCTTACTCGATTTATATTCAATTAAAGTTTAACTTTTCCAATATATTTTTTATTTTTATTTTTTTTGTGTCGTCGAAAATTTCACGAGATGTATAAACATGATAAGGAATGTTTGTCTTTAGATGAGTTTTGCTTAACTCCTCCACTTTAGTAATTGGCTAAAGTTTCGAAAATGTTCATGTCATTAAGCAAGATGGCTTTAAGTGAAATGACAGTCAATCTAACTAATTGAACTATTACGGTCACGTGTTCGAGTAGGGGGAAAAGGTGGAGAAATTTCGGACGATTTCTCTAAATATCTGTAAGATAAACGAGTCTGATAATATCTATCGAATATCAATTGCTCTACTCTTAAGTGAATGGAACGAGTTGAATTCTAAAGCGTTATAATAACCGTCCCATTCGTCCCAATAACGTTAAACCGAGTGACTACACAACTGGAAGTTATAAATTTCAAGTACAGTACCCCCCTATGAGGATTTTATCTCCATTTCGTGTCACCTTGACATGTTTATAAGTTGTTGGCAGCCTTTATTTGTCGTTTATTGTCAACCGAGCTTTAAAATTGTACGAAATGTTTACTGATGGGGAGTCTTTTTGAGACGTTTTTAAACGTAAATTTCCGTTTGAGTAGACCAGAATCAAATTTGTGATTACGTTGTAGATTTTAGAAGAAGGAAGAATTATAAAGGAAAACATTTCTTATTAAGTAGGCGTGTTCAATCATATGAATGATTGGATTCAATCATAGACTTCTAGATCTAAGTAAAACTTTAAAAGCATTTACTAATACAAGGAAAGCATGGAAATTAAATGGAGCGAACATGCAGAGAATAAGATTTACAAATTGTTTCCTAAAATGCTTTCCTTGATAGTCTCCTTCTGCTAAATTTACACTGTTGCAAATGGTCTACATAATTTTCATTTAAGCTTTATTATTCGCCATTTAGTTTTTCCAGGAGAAGCTTAAGTACCCGGATCTAACTAGACATAAAATATCAAGTATTGCTATATACTTTCTTGAAAGCTAACAGTAAGTTCCTGATTACTATTATTATTCACGTTTCATGGTCTATAGTTGAAGCTGCACTTCTCGGAATTGCGAATCACAAGCTTGATGACCTAGAAAGGAAACTATCGTCGGATAAAATTAACTATTTAAGGCCCTTTCTAGCTTTATTTGTGACGACTTGGGAGGTTTTGAACGATGTAAAAGTGTTTACCTGGCACAAATTTTATGTGCGTTATCAGCTACTTTCTTGTCGTAAACGTTAGTGAAATGTTGTATATTTAAACTGTCAGTTCAATACAGACAAGTGACATTCGTTCCTTCAACAAATGTTCTAAATATTCGACCGAATCTCGGTAATTGCCACCATATTTAGATAACCGATAATAGGGTGCATATGTTTTGTGCAGGGATCTAGGAGGGGTTCCTGTTACATGCTTCTTGGCGTGAGAAATTAGAAGTCCGGAGTGCAGGGATAGATAAACATCTGGAAACCACATGAAAATTTGTAAAAAGGAAAAACAAAGTTCCAGATGAGTTATATTTGGTCGCGTTTCTAGGAAAAAAAAAGAAAAAGCTTTGTTTTTTGGCGTTTTATATAAGTCTGGACCCAACACTACGATATTTAACATAGAAAAAGTTTAAAATATTTATATAATATTGAAGAATTTGAAAGAACTTTACCTGAAAGTCAAAATTGTGAGAGGACGATATGATTTGTGACTGTTGGGATCAGCCATAGGTTTACCCCAAAAATCGTTGAGGAATAATTGCCAGATTGACGAATGTCCCAAAACGTCTGGATTTGTCGTTATAGCTACAATGTCATCGTGCACAAACTCACCCCCCAACGAATTACAATAACACATGATACATACAAAAGTCACTACGAGTACGAGTCCTAAATCACCGAATTCCCTATCGGAAGAAGCATAGTTACAATTTTGGAGTATGACTCGAGATATCTGCTTAGCGATGCAGGTAGTTCTTTTTTCTCTGCTGGTTTCCGACTGACACCTGTCTAATCGACAGCACCCACGCCCCATTGTGTTCCTGCTGCATCGGATGACTCCAACATAACTGAGCTCCTACAGCACGCGATACGTCCTTTATCCTTACCGGGATCGATAAGCACGTGATACAAATATACGCATGCGCTTTCGAGGGGGTGTTCCGCAGAGGGCGCTTAGGACCGGTAGTCGAGTGGGACGTGACCGGGACTGTTAAAGCTTCCGAATATCCTAAAGATCTGCTCCACCCGATCCAACACAGGCGAGAAAACTGTAGGGAATTTCTTGCTTAGGGAACTTTTAAAAATTAGTAGGGTGTGAAATTACGGGGTTACCAGTGACAAATATGCTAGAGGTGATGTATAGATTCGGAGCCGCGGGGTTTTCAATTAACTTTCCGAGTTCGATAGAGTAGACATCCTGGGAGTAGCACACTGTTTTCTTAATAATTCATCATCTGTTTCCTCCCCCTTTTGACAGACGATTCTTAAAGCCTCTGGCAATACTTTAACTATTTCTAGAAATTTTTATCGATAACTTATATAATAATTTCTTTAGTCACGCTTGTAATACTTTATAACTTATATATTTTTTTACAGGCATTATATTTTATAAGGCCGATTTTGATCTGTCTACAGAACAACTTTGTTTATACTAAAGCTTTAAGTATGATACGTATGTAAAGAATTTAGATAAGTAAATTACGGTACAAACAGTACAAATGATAAACTTATCTAAAAATAATAATTTTTATTATCAAAATGTTATATTAAGGGTACACTGTTTATGTTAAAAGATATCGTGTGTGATAATATATAATATCTAGGTCAATTGGCACATCTAACTTAAAGTACCGCCACTGTGTTTTTGCAATTTGTAATGTAATTTAAGCTTGCTTTTTAAATAATTTATGGTTTATTTATAACTTTCTATATATTACTTTATATTTATATTGTTTGGTATATATAGATGTGTATTTATCAACTAATAAAGAAAAAAACATTTTATTTTTGAACCCGTATGGGACTATGGATGATGTTACCTAGTTGCTAATAGGCTTCATTAACTTATTACTTAAACAGTGTCATTAATGCTAAATTTTAAATAGCTCCTATATACCTTTTATAAAACATCCCTCCTACAATTTTCCTATGAACACATCTTTAACCTTTCACAAGCGTATGTCCTTTGCGAGGAAGAGCAATCATAATATTTAATGGTAATTTTTTTGTTAAATATGTCCTTGATCGCGATTCATTCTTCGCTTTCAATTGTACAGTACAGTACAATTCTTCAGTTTTAACGCTTCTTAAATCCTTCAAACATTCAATTCAATAACAATCCTTTAGAATCTTCGACTGTAACATCCTTCAATTGTCATTTTCTAGCAAACCACTAATGATTAACAATCACTCCAATCAACATGCTTCTATATCTACTCTTAATTCTAATATAAACTCCTTCAATTATCGTATTTCAAGAAGATTTCACTGAAAGATTCTCTCCTTTTAACATTTATCTTAGAAAAACAGAAGAAATCCTGTTTGCTTTCAGTTTGTATAGTGAGTATATAGGTAACTCCAGTTTACCATAGACAATTTGTGATGCCATCTCGGCCGTGGGCTATGGAAAAATCGCGTCAACTGTGTCCTAATCTAATTACCTAGAGAGATCTCGGAGTAACCCGTTCCGCTTTCCAGATGACAAAGAAGTAGACCATGTGTGTCTCCTCGCCCTTGTTCCTCGCAGGTGGTTAACAAAAGACAGGAAGGAAAGGTTACTCGAGCGTACCAGAGAGAATTATTAATCTCTTGTGCTGAGGTCAATGTCTCCTTCACTCCACATATTCTGATATTAGAATTATTAGGAGATGAAAGTTTTTGACCGGAGGCGAGAATGTCAAATATATCTTCCACATCTTTCGAATAAATTTGCATCTTTTTTAACCACGCTCTTGGGTTAAGAATGTAAGATAATATAACCAGTTATCCGGTTTACTTAACAGAAAGAGAAATTTTTCATATCCTCTGTACTTTTTTTTTATTATTATTATTTTTATTATTATAATTTGCCAAGACGACAAAACAGATGGAAAGCGAAATAGAAGAAATTTGATGCGTTAAAAAATGGAAACTTCAATTGGCAGAGATAAATGTGATAGATATTCGCGTATTTTGAAGTTTAATCGAGAACGTACGCTAATTGAGCGGGACCTGAACCTTTTTATTTTTAAAAAATGGCTAAAGCAAATGAGCTATTTAGAAAAAAAATTGGCAGATGTCAAGAAATTCTCCTTAATATCTGCCATTTTTTAAAAAAAATTCTCTTTTTTTACAAATTTCGAACATAATTTATTAATATATTGAAAATTATTTTTCAAAACTTATAAATTTTTATATTCTCATTTAAAAATTCGACTTTTTTAAAACTAAACCTATGTAACAAAAAAGCATCGTTTAAGGATGAAGTCCTTGATGTTTGATCAGTTCTGGTCATGGGCGCCCGAAGAGGAGGGAAAAAGGGACACTTTCCCCTGGAATAAAATAAAAATCAAAAATATTAATTAAATAATTAAGTGAAAATTTATTGATGTAATTATTTGTCTGCAAGCTTTTCCCTTCTGGAAAGTTTTCTGCGGATGTCCACGGTTCTGGTGGATACATAACGAAATCCTCAAACGAGTAAACAACAGATCCACCTCTGGCATTGTCACCAATAAAATCCGTTAGAAATATGAATCTACAGAGTCCAATCACTTCTTAAGTTACGAAGCAATAACTAAGAACTAGTGAGAAAGGATAGAAGCTAGTTGTCATCGTAAATTATCCTTCGGGATTAAGCTCTGTTCGCTCGCAGCTTATGGAGGAAGTGGAGAGAGAACGGTGCTTCATCAAGCATGGAAGACCTCGTATAACCTTTAACACGTGTAGAAGAAGTGGCTCTAGACTTAATTACAGATTAAAACCTAGAGAAAACATTTTCATTAACCGAAACTCGGTACGAAGCATTACAAAAGAGGGGGCATACGGGGTGGCAAAACAACGTTTTAACAAATTCGGTTCCGTATCGTTTAATCTAGTAAATTAAATACTTTTCATGGGAAGAAAATGCAATTTAACGCCTGTGGCGCATCTCCCAGGCTGCAAAATAGTTAGGTTGCTCTTTAAAATAAGTTCTGATATCGCTTTATGTAGCCAGATCGACTTCCTGAAGAAGTGATAGTGAGACCGAACTATCCAGCCTATTTTAAATAAGTCCAGAAAGGAGGAAAAAAAAATATCCTGCCGTATCTTTATCGTACGATTTTTCGTATTCTTGCACGGGTCTTTTGAATTATGATGCTATTTTTCAAGTTATTATGTGTTCATATCTCTTAACAAGAACACTTTGTTATCAGATATCACAAGAATTTCATCTGGTAGGTGTAGCAGACAATACAACAAGCCGCGGGGGTAAAAGTAAAGATAGAATTGGGCCTAAGGTCTCTTGATAGTTTTATCGTCAAAATGTTACCTTATGTTCTCTATTTAATTTTTTTTCTTTGGCTTTTCCTATCTTCTTGTTCTGTCAAGAAAAGTTTTGGAGATGTTAAAAGGGATATGTTTTTTTCTTTTTCGTAGTACAAATACAAATAAAAAACATATCTAAACTTTTATTTTTGATTAAAAAATGATTTAAAAAACAGGCTACTTGTAGAAGAGATAGAGTAGAAAAGTTTTAAATAGAAAATAACTTCGAGCTCCAACATCAAAAATCAATAAATCCTATTAAACATTTATTGATTTTATAACTGATTTTACAGTTGTAACGCTTAAATATTTAACGAAAAAGAAAAAACGACAGCGTAATTATAATTTACGTCCGTAAACGAGCCGGCTTTTTATAGTAATTTTCTTAAACTAATTTGCTTTAAAAATCCCCGCCATTTTTCATATAATTAAGGAGGAAGTTTTAGAAAAATAAATAAATAAATAAATTTGAATAACTGTATATCAAATTTTAGAGAAATTTGTACTTTTTTTACTACTTTTTTTACCGGCGGAAGAAAAAAAAAGTGTATATAAAAAAAGGAAGTGACGTCGCACCTGGCAACATAAAATAACTGGAGGTAGCAGTAAAAAAATAAAAAATAAAACCGGTCGTAAACAGCTATAAAAACGGCAGCAATCAAACTACCTACAGGCAATGTAAATAGCTACATAGAACCATTAGAACGGTATGGAAGCTGTTTGGACGAATTACCTAAGGCTCGTTCATTTCCTTGACCCTCAAGACAATTTATCCTCATCAGGGATTAGTTTCACAGCAGCTATTTCTCTTTTGTCAACTGACTAGATTCTCAAATTGTCTGCTTTTCCAGTAAAAAATAGGGAAAAGAAATACCACATTTTACGTTTCGGTAATATCTTAGGGATATAAAGTTAGATGCGCTATTTTAGAGGCTATTTTCATAGATTTCTATTGTAGAAAATAACCGAAATTACCTTTCTATATATTTTCTCTTCGCTAAAATCATGTAAAACACTTTTGGAATATATATATATATATATATATATATATATTTATCATGAAAGGGAAGTAAGTTTATGTGAATTGGGAACATTTTCCTCGCTGAATATAGATAAAAATATGCAAATATTTCAAAAAAATGTTCACATTTTTAGACGTGTAATGCTAGATTTATGTGATAAAAAATTAAGTAAATATTTGACGTGTATTTTATGAGTCTCTATACGGGAAAAAAACGGTAAATTGATAACTGTTGATCATCAACATGTGGAACAGCAAGCAAATTTCAACTTTTAAGCAGGTATCTAAGCTAACAAACATCTTTTCTTGCTTCGCAAACGAATTATTTATATATATATTCTCGTATTTTTAATGCATATGTTCGAATTAGTACGTCAGACCTTTCCAATTTTAGTCGATTGTAAAAAAAAAATTGAAAGAAAAGTAAAGAAAAATTAATTAAGTTTTCATAAAGAGCAAAAGAAAATTAAAACCTCGCTACTTAATTAAAAAATATACATTAACGATGTGAATTATGTTTCTTCCCCCCTCTTCTTTTCATTTTTAAATCACGATAATAAAATTGCCTTTTTGAATTTAAAACACTTTAAAGTTGTTATAACTCGAAGTAATTTAACGTTCTTTTCAACTAGAAATGCTATCCAACGCTCGGTGAGATGTTGAAGGATTTATGCATCACTTTGCAGCTGTTGGTGATACTTCGCCATGTCAAATGACACGATCACGTGCGATGATGCATTCCCGCTACATATTTAGGCTACTTGCGAATATTTTCTAAGTAAAAATTGCGTTAATCTTTGTTTAAAAAAACCTCCTCAATAGAAACTCATTTAGAGGCTAACTGCAATGACTTATTTTACTTGGATAAAGCGAACGTTACAGCATTATCTACTTATATAAGGAGTCCGTTACGCCGTTATTACTGAGATAATAAAGGAATTAGTGGCTATTTTTAAAACCACTTCTATTGTTCGAGGTTCGGTGGGAATAAGACACGATAGGTTTTCCTGGAAATAGAAAAAACTATCTTCCATAGTTACCAAATAATTTGAGGGTTTATGTTGTTAAGTCGAGCGTATCTTCGGTCGTGCCTCTGTTCTTTTGCGTTCCATCAGAGCTATCATAAAAAGCTTTCGTCTTCCGAACACTTAAAGTAACTAAAAATAGCAACTCTAGTTGGGTCTTTGCGTGTTTTCTGCCGAGTTTTTCGGATGTTTCGATCTCGATGTCTCTTAAGATTTCGTCTCTTGAAATGATCAAGAAGTATTTCCTGTCCAGATAATTGATTAGTGAAGGTTCTGTACTATCTTTTTTTCCGTTTTTAACAAACACTGGACCGAAAAATCTGCAGACAGTACATAGAAATGGAATCTAGCACTTCTTAATAACAATAATATAACAAAATAACCGGGGTTTAACCGTAATTAGAACACGATCTTACTCTTCTAATTCCTCTTGTTAGACTGGAGAATCCAAACGAGAACCCTAAATTCTTGGTATAAACCTGTCTGTAAATTATAGTCTATAGGTTCCTCGAAAGATATAACAGGCGTAAACGTTATATAAAACTCGTTTTTTTTAATAATAGTGTTAACTGTAAATACAATAATTAACTTTAAATTTGTTTAGTACAAATGATAGTTTAAGTTTCAATAGGCAAACAATCTCCTGTGCCTATTGTACAAATAAAGAGCTAAATTATCCTTTAGAAATTCAACAGTTGCATAGTAATTTTATGTAATTTTGACGAGCACAGATTCGTAGTCGGTTGTAAAAGAGTAGGCCTGACTAATGTTTATGTTACCTGAAGTAACATGGAAACACGTCAATCGATTTTTGAATGTGGAAAGGCTCGAAGGGGAAAGGGAAAAAATAATAATAAATTGATTTTCTGATATTCTCAGAATTTGAATGAACAAAATGATACCAAAGATTTGTTTGCCATTAAACGCATAAATGAGCTGCATAAATATGGTAATTTTTATTTTTAAAATATAAAAGATTTTATATAATAAATATACTTTTCTTTTATTATTTTTTAACAAATAAAATAAAGAAAATATTGCTGAAATATTGAATCTCAAAAGTTGTTATTTTTCGGTTGATCTAACATAACTTGATCAAATTTATGAATTTGAAAGCAGATAATATTCTTAAATCTATTTAAAATAGACTAATTTATATAGATATATACAATATTTCTTAAATACCCGATTAGATACGTACTGTATACACTAGATTGTAGTACCCACCAGTAACGAGTGGCTAAAACCTGTGAAAGTTGGTCGTGGGCCAGGTGGAGTTTTCCAGGTTTTCTTCACGCTAGTAACATCTAAATAGGGACCAGTTTCCCGTAAGTCCTCCTGGAGACACCCCTCGACAGATCACCCACGTGTCGCATTGTTGCAATCAAATAAACCAAAAGACTTAGTACACCTGGGAGGATATCTAGCATATTGCCTACAATATAGGCCTACTACCTAGTATATTAATATTAAGCATACTAGATAGGTACTTATTACATACCAAGCATACTACCTGATATACTAGTAGTACAAGTCATACTACCTATTACTTAGTATATTTTATATATAAATATGCCTAACACACAGAAAAGTTCGTTTATACAATTATTTTCTCAGTTGTTATAATATAACAATTAAATTTTTAAAAAGAACTCCATAAATGTTGGAGGGATAATAATATTAATTTACTTTAAATTAAAATTTAAAAATATTCATAAAAAAGGTTAGCTTAAGTTGATTATAGCTCTAATTAAACAAATAAGAAAATGATTAGATTATTTAATTGACAGTTTAAGATAAAAATACAAGTAGAATGATAATAATAAGAAAAGTAACAGTCTTTCTATTGTATTTCTAATTGACCATATAACAGCTTTTAAATATTCATATTATAATCAATTAAACCAGAAAAACTTAGTCGTAGCATCTATATTAATTTGTAATTATAGACAGACAGAGGGGTCCCAGCAGAGCCATTTGCCCAGGGAGTTTGCGTGGTATTAATACAGTTCAGGATGTTCTTACTCCAATAAACTCAAACAGTAAAACTAGAAAAAACTCTTAAAATTTAATCTTTAATATAAAAATATACAGTAAAAAAAATTATATAGATCAAAAATCTTTTTCGATAAGTAGAGTAAAATTGTCTTATTGATTTCATTCATATATTTTTATGGCTTTTAGAGAGGGGTGGAACCGATATTTATGACTAGTTCGTCCTTCGACAGGTTTTATTTTATTTATGAATAAAAATGGATATTTGAGTTATAAAATAAACAGAAAAAAATTGATTTTAATCAAATAACTTTATGGAAAATGTAGATGATCTCACTTTTCATTAAGAATAATAAAAGTCGACCGTTAGCAAATATGTCAGGAAGCTTTTTGATAAAAATCAGTCGGTTATGGCAGGTGTTGTTACTGTGGTAGCGGCTCAACTCAGCCGTACAACCGCACTTTTCATATATAAATATATATATATATATATATTTAAATAATAACTATATAAAAATTCTTAACTAACAAAGCCAATTTGAAAGGCCATTTTACTACATACAAAATAGAAACTTTTGACGATTTTATATCGAAATTTAAATATTATCATTTTGAATTTTTGTATAGTAATGAAAGTGATGACATTTTCGTCGAAAATTTTCAGTTAAAGTCGAATCTGTCGAGCGGAATTGGAAACATTTGCACGAAAGCTACGCCTCAACTGTCACAAACATTTCAGCTGTCTAACGTTGAATGATTGATCTGCTGTTATCGAAATGAGAAATTTTCGAAGAAATTTTATTTATGTTTAATGTTAAAAGTAATAAAAAAAAAAGCCGAAAGAAGAAAGGAGTAATTGCCACATTAGAAAATATACATTTAAACTTTCTTCCTAACCTTCTCCTCGCTCCAATGATGCTCTCGTATTTTCTCAAGTGTTTTCGTCTTCATTAAAACTGCTTAATTTACCTCGTAACCTTATAATTATATTTAAACATAGAAAAATAATACTTATTCTATGTAAAGTGAATGCTCACGAGAGCGAAACAACGTCGGAAAAAAACCGGTTTTGTTAGAACAGATCCGTATTCTCTCGATACTGTAGATCATGGGATTTTTTTCCATTATGATAATGTATTGTAATCCATACACAATCTTCCAATCTACTACGTGTTTTAATAGGAAAAATAAGTTTCGTGACAATTCTCACGGTAGAGTTTATCCCGAATTGCGTGACAAACACGTCATTTGTTCCAGTAGTAGCTGCTGTAGATAGTTGCGCTTGTTGTACAGAAAAAACAACAGCCAACTTGTACAACAATACATCATCGAAACCGTCTTTGTCTATTAACTGCAGGAAGCTGGGAAAAAGGGAAAATGTGGTCGAGGTGATCTGTTGCCTTCAATGCTATCGTTTAACAGCAAAAGTTTGTTTCCACAGGCGTTTTTATTGTAGTCTTTAGATGTTGGATTTCCAATCTTCCTTCCAGACGCTTCTCTTATAAGTAGAAAGTTTTTCTCTTATTTTTTTCCCTTCTAACCTCTAGAAAAAAAGCAATAAAATATTTTCTAAGTATTTATATCATATAGGAAAAAAAATGATATTAATAGCCTATAGACCTTATAGGCAAGAGTCAAACTAATATATATTTTCTTTATCACTATCTCGTTTTATTGTGAAAAATGTAAGATAAAGTTAATAAAATATATATATATATATATTTTTTTTTAATAAATAATTTTAACGGCATAAAAGTGATAATTTTAAAAAATTATATTGCATTTTCTATGTATTTTTTTTCTCTCGTTTAAAATTGATAAACTCTATTTGCAGTTATTTTTTATTTTCCTTGAGGGAAGAGAAGAAGGATAGATATCATCGTTATGTGTAAGAGATCCTGCTTTGAACAGATTCTGTCTGCCATATATCGTTGGGTCCAATATAATTCTTCTGGAGAGAAGTGGTTCGTTTTTCGTCCTTTGCAGCTGTTGTGTGTCCATCTCCGTCCCTTCGAGAACTCTACAATATTTTCGACCATATTTTTCCATTCTCCTATATATATATATATAAAGATGCACTCTTACATAAAATAGGTTCACGTCCCAACATAAAAAATCTCTAACTTAATTTCGGCATTTTACTTCTCTACATTCACTCCACGACAGAAAATTTCCTAAACTAACGAAATATCTTTAAAGTCTATGGAAAAATGGACGTTGGTGAAAGTTTATTAAGTATATAATCGTATTTTAATCCCTTCTATCAACAGTGAAGTGCATTATTTTCTAAAATTAGCTACGAATTAGGAGATACGTTGTAAATTACGTTGGTTACAAGTAGCCGAAGATCATTTCTTTGTCAAATATTTGATATCGAATAAACTATTGTGGTAAGTATTATTTAAGATGAATATTGATTGCAATAGACAGAAGTTAAAATGAATTCTTCGATGCATAACGTTGAAAACTATGCCTTTTATAAGCAGATCAAATTAGATGCCAGACTTTCGCTAAACATCTTATTACAAATCTTCAAAGAGAAATGCGGGGTTTTTGATATTTTCCGACATCTTTTCACTTCACTACTATTTTCAGCAAGAGAGAAAAGCTTTTCTTTAAAAGTAAAGAAACAATGTTACATATATATATATATATATAAAGACTTATATATCTTTGAATATCTTTAATAAATGGAGAGAAAATTCAAAAGTTCAAAAATTTATATACTTTTAAGTTTTGTTTGAATAAAAGATAAAGAGAATTGTTTGTTTCCGGTCGAAATCTTTATCTAAAGTACTGAAAATTTTAATTAAATTATTCTCTATTTTTTGATGCATTTTAAAAGTTTTCTTTAATGTAAAAATTTCGTTTTTTTATATGATTATTTGCGAAATTTAACGAAAAAAATTACATTTTTTACTTCAATTTTCACACTAAACAATTTTACGAAAGTAATAAAAATATCTGCAGTTTTTTTAGAACCTTAAATAATAAAAATAAAAAAATAATAATAATAATTTTTGGAGATTGTAAGTAATAAGCAAGCAAATTCTTTTATTCGGAATAAATGTAAAAATTCTAATTTTCTATGTAAATTCAAGTCTTATGATTATTTGTAATTATGTACTTTTACTAAGATAATTTTCTCTCTTTCTTTTTTATTTTTAAAACTTGTAATTCCAAGCACATGTTATTTTAAAGATTAAGCATGCTACATGCACCGTAATGGGTGCAAGTAGAATATCTAATTAAAGTCGAGCACAATAATTCCGTTCAGTTTATGAATGTCGTTTAAAAAGTTCTTATTTGTAAGATTCTGAAAGAGTTTCGGTCATTATTCATTCTTTGGTCTATGCTCCTTTTAACCTTTTGATGCAGACAATTTTTATTCTCCTTCTTCGTGTGTTTTACAATGTACAGGATGTACAAGGAAGAAGATAATTGGGAACTATTGCATCTTTTGCATATCGGTAATGAATGAAGAGTGGAACAAATCCAGCATAGTTTCTTCTTTTCTCCAACTTTTTTTTTTTACTATAAAACTTCGTGAATCTTGATTGATTAACCTATTCAAAACGATCCGAAATAGCTTCCTTTAACGTAATTTCTCCTTAAACTACTTCTAGTATAAACAGTATTTTTTTGTTTTATTAAAAAGGAGATAATTAGGTGTGATAATTATCTTAGAAGCGTAATAACTCTTTAAATATCCATTATATTTGGTTACTTTAGAGTTGAAGTCGTAGAACATTATGTTTGAAGCAAAGAAACAATTGTATATAACATTATTTTTTATAAATTTACTCCTGGAAACGAATTTTAAAAAAAGGAATTTCATAATGTCAATAAGCAAAGTCTGTTTTCAGAAAGGCAAACTTTGCTCATTACTAAGGAGGAAAAAAGGGGAGAAAAAAAAGATCAAATTGTTCTCAGAAGTAATAAGAGACTTTAGTATTCAAGCTTCCTTTCTAACACCCCTCCTTCACGGATGGTTTCAATTCACACATCATCAAATAATTTTAGTTAATCGTTATTTTCGTACAAGTCGTCTCTTTGGTCACGAATTTTATCCATTTTCCCCTCTTCTGGATAGCTTTAGTGCCCTTTTTCGATGGAGATTTTTTGTGAAAGTGGAAAAAATTTTTCGGTATTTCTTACTATAATCTGCATCTCGAATGCTAAACTGTCGAATTAAATTTCTGCTAATATAGTCAATTGTCGCCTGTATGGGTTGGCTTGTGAAAGACTTTACGAAATATCTTAAACTCGGTCGATATACTGAAAGAATGGAATAATTAATGATTTTCTAACATTACTATTGACCCGAGAAATCGTTACAGATTTTCTATTTATTCTTAAGAATACTTAATCTTTTCACAGCTCGTTTTGATAACTTACCTAGCAAAATTAATTTTTAAAATTAATTTTAAAACTTATTTTTGGCATTTTATATTATTTTCTACGTTTAAAAATATCTTTTATTATTTTACCGAACAGAAAAAAAAACTTTTCTTGTGTCAACTTAAAAAAAATTAACTTATTAATCTAGTAAACACGGAGGAAAATCTCAATTTTCTACACTTCAAAGTACTGTTACTTCGAACCCACCTGAGTTTAATGATAAATTATTGCTTTAGAAATTTAATTATTTAAATAATTGATAAATAAAACTTTTATTATATATATATATTTGAGATATTTATCTTCGTTTTCACAGAATTCATAGCGATTACGTGGTAAGGAGCTATACAGATGTTGTACAAAACCCATCGTTTTGTCCAGGATTTATATAAATTTATTTTTTCTCGCCATTCTAACCTCCGATATGAGTTGTACATGGCTTACACGGAAGGTTTTGAGACTAACTGACCTTTTATCTCAACGTGATTTAGGCCCCGTTCGGGTTTGAAGTGCAGCGATTCATCAGCATCTAACGATGACACAACGAAACAGGACATATAATAGATGGACAATGTTTCTGTCATGTTGGTCATCTTTCATGTTGACGTGTCTAGCTTTGTAACTATAGCACAATTCGTTCTCCAATGGATCTAATGATATCCTAACAATTACATTATATATATTTAGCCTACAGCTTAAACATTTGGTTAGAAGGATGGGTAATTGTCTACTGTCTATTGTAGCGAGACGATATCTATATATGTATATATATATATATAGCTTATTCTACTAGAATTGTAACACAACCCTCATTCATTTAAATAAATCACCCTTCAAACACGGTCCTATACAATTCTCGAAGATTTTTGGTTTTATTTATTTATTTAAATTTTGCCCATCATACGAACGATTTATCTCATCTTCACCTGATTCTAAGTAATGAGAAAATGTTGTAAATGGTTTTAAAATATCTTCTATGCAATTTTCCTTTATGTTTAGTGTAAGGGTTTGATAAATATGATGGATATTTATACAATTTGCAAGAAGAGATTCGGGTATTTTGTATGCAGGGTGAGATACAAATCAGTTTTATAATATATTCGAAGCTATTCTACTCTACTTCTGTGTTTCATAAGAAAATTTTCCGCTTATGAAAATTCATTCTTTGTAAAATAATGATGAAAATAAGTAAAATAATAGAAAAGAAAACTGTATAAAAGTAATGAGATTTTGTACAATTGATGTACTGTACAGCTCTGCATTAAATATATTTTTAATGCTTTCTTAAAATATTAAAACAGCTGAAAATATTTATAAAGGTTATGTAAAGAGAAGAATTTACTTTCATTAATGAGATTTTAACTTTTATACTTATTGAAATGCAAGAATAAACCCAACACAAAAGAGTTCTTTTGCATGTTTAAAATTATTTTTTTTAATTACGAGAATTCAATCGATTTCGGTTACAAAGGATGTTTTAATTACTGTTCATCCAGTGAAAATTTTAATTTCTGGTAGAAAACACGTTACAGAAAAAAGGGAGTCGAAAAAAGGAGAGAAGATTTTAGAAATTTCATATTTAAACGTTAATATTACGTGCTTAAAAAGAAAAAAACAAATAATTTACGAAGATATTTTAAAATGTTAATCAATTTATAAATTACTTTAACGATCTTTATACGTTTTAGCCTTAAAATATTTTATAAAATTATAAAAAGTCGACATTAAAGAAAGTAAAGTTTGCTCTCCCTCGAAGCGAGAAACAAGCAATTTTTGTTTTTGTTTTTTTTCTGTGTCTGTTCCGAATTTAAGGGGAAAAAATAAATTTTGAATTTTAAAAGAAGTGAAAGTCTACGATAGAAAGGTAAATTCGTAGCAAACTAACTTGATTAGTTCTTTCGGAGGTTGTCGCAATCATCCCAAAATCGAAAAAATGTTAGTCCCCTTCTAGATACAGAGCCCATTTTGGATTAAAGTTGTTCCCAAAGGGGAATTATTCCATGTTATCGTCAAACATTACTTTTACTTGATCAAATAGGAATTCTGAGACGTATGCTAGCTTCGGGCATTCTTATGATTGAATTCAAATGAAGTTATATCCTCTCTACACACGCTACGATAATAACAACAATTATGCGCACTATACATAATTAACCTTATTGTTAGTAACTGTATTTAGTTTATCATTAGTAACATTTGTTATTCATTTCTAAATTTCGACTATTATTAATTAAAATTTTGCTTTAGAACGAATAGAAAATTTATTATTCATTTGTAACTGCATTCAACTTGGATACGTGCCTACTTATTTTATATTTACTGTAAATTGATACACTTATTAATCATCTTAAATGATAGAAAAAAAGGTCGAGAAAGTAGTTTATCTTCGAAAATTTTAAGATAAAGAAGAAGAAAAACTTTATAAAACGAACTTGTTTATCACTTTTTTAAAAGAATCTGTTGAATATTGGCGAATATCCAACAACGAATCTCCAGTACAATATTGAACTGCGAAGATAAAAAGTAGTTGTTTTAGTTTTTTTTAAAGAAAAAAAAAGTTTTTTTTTATTTTTCTCTTTTAGAAATTAGAATTTATTTTAAGACTATTAAATAAAAGATTTATTAAAATTAAGTATTGTAGGAAACTTTCTTCTCTACTGAGACACGGTCAAAGTCCAAGTTGTTTCTTGTTAGATAAGAATGGAAAAGATGATTAAAATGTTTATTAATATGGATGAAATTTACTGTTTTGGTCGATAGAATCAGCTAACATAGAAAGACCACGTTGTAGGGTCCGAGAATGTTGATTTTGTTGCTGTGGCAGTCACGCTTGTCAACTTGATGGTCACAGTTGTCAGTCGCCTGCGACGACAATCTACCAGACAGAAAATTTGTCCAATTCAATAAAAAAGTAAATTCATGGTTTTTCATGCTTTCGATTCAGTTGAAACTATTGTCTCGAAGAAAATTTATTGTAGTGTTTACAGAAGAAAAAAATAAAATAAAATTACCTAACTGACGACAGCCTGTAGAATTTCAAACAATCCACAATGCGGCATTAAAGTGTTAAACAATAAAATTTCGCTCCTTTTTTTTGTTGAAAAAAAGGGATTTTATTCTAATTATTTTTCTATTCTGGACGAATGTAAAACGAAACTTTAACCTAAAACGAAATTTGCTCCCACTTAAACTAATCATTCTCGGCAAGAATGCTTACTTTAATGAATTCTTTGTTATGTGCCATCCGAAAAGACTTCACGCCATGTTTACAGAGGAATGCATCACCATACCTCAACCCACCTAACTGACTGTCGGCAATCCTTCGCTTTTATAAATAGAGCATCTGTCTGCCTTTGCAATCGCACTAAGTAGGATATATAACTACAGTCGGCATTTTCTGTGAAACTAAAAATATTTCTCTTTTAAAAAAACGGTTCGGTTGTTGTTAAATGATGAAAAGTCCGCTACCGAATTTATGCAATTATAAACAAACTCTGTAAAGAAACGGGCAAACAGTAACAGAATATCCTAACAGATCAAAATTAATACGTATAGAAAAAAAGAAGGAAGAGAAAGGAACGTTAGAAAGCACGCAGACTGCACATTATCTGGTTATTTTGCATACTTTAAGGTTTCTACATCATTAGTACTTGCATAGAAGCTCTAAAAGTATTTGTATCTCCTCAACAGAATTAGAACAAAAAATGAAAAAAACGTTTTCCTCTGTTCGCTTGGTTTACTTTTAATCCACTAACTTACCTATTCAAAGTCCCTATGAGGCTACAATTTATTTAATATCGTCGTCTCGTATCTTTATACATTTTCATAAATGTTAATTCGACTGTTTGAATTCTGCTCCGTACGTTAGAAGAAGCAAGGAAAGAAGGAAGGAGGGGAAAAAAGTACAGTACTGTACAGTACATGGTCGACGCCCTTCACAGGGGAGAATTAAAAGAAAATTACAGAAAAAAAGACAGTATTAATAATAGAGAAAGCACACAATTTCTTAATTTCGATTGTATAAGGGGTTAAATAAGGAATTTTAAGTCGTGGAATTGCTGTTTAACGACTATTTCTTCTTCTAGTTTCCGAGACAGTCGCAATTGGAACATCACCAAGTCTAAAGTGACACTTTTATTCTGACAATTACAGTAATCAATCGTGGCTTTATCTAAATCGCAATCACGTACGGCAGCGTGTCTGTACTTAACCACCGAATAACCAGAATGTATTGGTCTTTAGCCAAAACTTTCCAAACCTTAACTCTATAATCAAGAACTACTTGTAGAAGATAAAATAACATTACAGATGTATTTATCATTCCCTGAATAGAGAGGAATGCAATTGTTTAAAAAATACTTTTATTATTATTATTATTTTTTTTTTTTAGTAAAATCATCCTTTTATCTAATTTAAACAACAACAAAAACAGAGTTTATTGTCTCCGTGTCAGTGTATTTGTAATTTAAATAAGTTTGTGTAGAGTATTGATAGACAATGCTTACATTTCTAGAGTATCGAAGGTGATTACTTGAAAATATATTTTAGTTTTATAAGGTTTCGTTTAATGGAAAAATTGTTGAAGTGCAAGGTCTTCAATAGAAGCATCACAAATCTCACCTTAGGGAGGTGTAGAGAAAGGTTTCGTGCCGCGGGTGGTCTTTTCAGCTCTTTCATCGACTGACTAGTGTAATATTTCTGTTACGCTCCGTAGATTATTAAAGTAAAAATCAATTTTTAAACTAATCCAATTAATCAAGAATTTATATTAACGCACTTAACTATTCTGAATACAATTAAGACGTTAATTAAGCAAAAAACTTTGCATCGGAATAGCGCTTAACGCCATCTGTTATCGAAAAGTAGCATTAAACGGGGGCACACTCCCATCCAAAACTGCAACTAAGTCGCGTTAAACCTCCTCCTGGCTTAGAAAAATTAAACAGTGGTAAACAGACGGTTAAGGTGTAACATTAACGCTTTCTACACAGTATTCATCTCTACACTTTTTACTTTATTCAGCACTCAAAAAAGTAAGAGAGGAGAGGAAGAAAAAAAGTGGAAAAATTAAGTAAAAAAAGCCAGTAAAAACGCCGTAAGCAGTAATTTTTAATAAAAAAAAGGAAAAATCAAATATAAATCCAATGATAAAAAATCACTTCTTTCAATCCTCCTCTCCAATATTCAATACTTCAACACTTTTACAACGAGAAACAAGGAGAGATTTGAGAGAAGATAATAAAAAGAAGAAAAAGGGAAGAAAGGGGATGGAAAGACTTGTAGAGACTATTATGCACATGGCTGGGACATAAATTTAAAACCTCTTAATACTATCTCAGAATCTTTTCTTATTTTTACCTTATAGAAGATGCGCTTCATTTCTTTCCATCTCTTTGGCATTTATTGCAGAAACAATGGCCCGCAGTTAATCATATTCATTATTCAAGTTGTAATGTTGCTTGTGTGCCCGAGAAGGAATCGCTAGATGTGATAGTGCGACTAAATCAGACGGTAATTTCCTCGCCTGTCCATTTATCAAGAGAAATGTACTGTATAAACCGTTTGTGCCCCATGCTTTTCTCTCACTGTGTATGGAAAACAGAGAGATTACTGAAATTCAAAACCGTATGACACAACTGGACATCGTTACTTGCTACTTAATTATAGGGATTTCAATGATTATTTCCGATCCGAAATTAATTTTATAACTGATTTCGTCTGTTCTAATCCGAAATGTGTTCATTTTAATTAAATCTTCCGCATTTTCCTCATTAATTATATCACTTTCGCTTTTTTTTAATCACTCATTATATGCGACGTTCGTTTATTACAACAAAACAAAAATAGAAACCAATCGCCGAACAACATTAGTGTGACGTAATAATGTAAAATATTATAAAAGCCAATCAAATTCTATTATTTGAAATTTTAAAAATATTCGTTCGTAATTGGTCGATGTTTATTATTTAAAAATAATAAAATAATTTGGTGTGGTTTAGCTATTTCTGATCGACAATTTTGTATTCAATTTTGTATTTAATTAATTGAATTAAAATTTAATTAACTAATTAATTTTAAACAAATCTAAATATCAATTTATTTTTAATATATAAAATTATTATTATAGGGCTTATTAGTATATATATATATATATATATATATATATTATTTATTTCGCTAAAAAACCGTAAAGTTTACTAATAAATAAATTATATACAGTATATATATGTAATTCTATATTTTTCAACAGAAACTAAATTTTCTATATATTAAAAATAAAATATTGAAAAATTTCCAAGAAAACTTTGTTAAATTAATAAGAATTTTTGGAATATATTCATTATTTTAGAATGTTTTTTTTTTCCTATGTATTAAAATTCTTCTTTGATTCCAAAATAAATATTTTATATATTAAATCTTCTATTTTTAAACTTATTTAGTTTTCAAATCAATTATTTTTTGTAAAATTTTAATGATTTTAAATAAAATTTCGATCATTAAAGAAGCGAATTTTATTTTTAAAAAAGAAATAAAAATAAAATTAAAAGATTTCTAGAAAATATTTGTTGAACAATTTACATTATTAAAATTTATAAATTTTCTTCTTTGTTTTCTTTGTACAATTCCCTTGTTTTTCAGTATTAAAAGCAAAAAAAAAAAAAAAAAAAAATCTTGTTTAAAAGTTTCGAAAAGTATTATTATTTAATTAATTTGAGTTAGAAAATGGAATTTTGCAATAAATTTTCAGTTTTTATATTTATTTAAAACAACTATTCCTAAATCATAGAATAGAAAAGTCTTACATTGTAGAAGGGCAATTAGCTCTTAGAACAAAAAGTATATTTTTTTCTCTAATCAATGTTTTAATAACTTAGAGATTTTCATATCAGCAAATAAATCCAACACGCATTCAGATAAGCAATCCAACAGCGAAGCTATATCTAAAATGTAAATGAAGCTAATCTGACATATCTAAGCTTAATTTAGAGGGTTCTAATTGGGTTGAATACCCCATTTGGCTTGCATTCCCGTTGTAGTTTGCTATAAATACAGGATTATTTGTCATTATTTTGGATTCTGTCGAGTGATGTTAATCTATAGAGATGTTGGAGTCTACAGCAAAGCTTTTAGGAAAACTTTATCATTCGAGATTTAGATATGTTTGGATTTATAACTAAGTATAGTTTGGCATAAGTCATTAAAATGATCTTGTAGCCGATATAAAGCATTATTATATCAATGTTTAATTAGAATTAAATAGAGTAATTTGATAGTTTATATTGATTTAATGTTAAACACGGTCAGGCCATGTAGAGTTAATTCATTATTAGAGAGGACGTGGATTTGTAGAATTAAAAGATGCTTAACAAGTTTGTAATTTTATTAAAATATTAAAATTTCGGAAGGAAACCGAGAGAGGAAATAATGAATTATTAATATAAATAGTAACTTTTATTTAGAAACTAGAATGGAGAGTTGGAGAGATGCAAAGGGAACGATCGAATATTGCTTTTACAAAACGAAGGGAAAGAGATAAAGCGAGAACATCTCTGTCGATCCCTTCTGGCTATTAGTCGCTACAGAAGGCTCAGGCGTCACAGACAGACAGAGATCGCTATTAGTACGCCCGTTGTTGCCTGGGGCAGTTTATCAATAGCGGTTGGCGAGACACAAGTCATTTACTGTACCACTCATTACAAAGCCGCAGATGTCCGGAGGTGTCTCTTACTCTAATGCAGGGTTTGTTTGACTATACCTCTTTAGTTTGTTATCGTTGACGTAAATAGGAATAAAGAATCCCTCTTACATGTTAACAACGTATTCCTCTTGCTAGCAACACCTGTTATAGTAATACAAGTTTTAACGTAACACAAGTTGACCCATGTTGTAATAATTTATTATAAAAGACAAAATAATTAACGTAAATGAATTTAAGAAGCATTTTTACTCTTTCCTATATTTTATGTTGGACGTTTTTATCTTCTTTTCTTAGATAATATATATTGTCTGGCTGACTCAAATGCACTTCTCGTGTACTGGTGATTACGAAGAGCTTCCACTACCTGAGAGGAAGAGAAGTAAAGAAAAAACAAGAGATAAAGAAGAAAAAAAACCATCAATGATTTTTATGAGAGATTTCTTTAACCAGTATTATTTACAGTTAAAATATTTATTGATTTTCATAAATATGACAACAACACTATTTTATGTATTCATCTTTAATAGATATTAGGAATAAGTTTTTAATAATTACACTCAAAAGATTTCATAAGAAGGAAACTATCACTTTCGTAATCATTTTTTCCCTCTTATTCGACTTGTAAACGATTTGAAATTGTTTGCATTTAGCTTTAAAAAGTTAATAGCACTGTTTTCTATCCAGGAGCAGATTCTAACACCAGATAAATAGAATAGAACTTTAAGAATCCCATCAATTTTCGAATCATCTCTTACCATCATTTATCTAGAGATCTAACAGAAAACTTTCAGGTAATGTGAAACTTCTGCCCTAGACAACTCCATTTATCATTTACACGGGACAAATCTGCACTAAAGGCCACTCTTCCATGAAAAAAATTTATCTGTGTATGTGTGTGTGTATATATATATATATATAATATTTGGACTCACTGATTTCCATCCTAGGAATACTATTCTAATTGAATATAGTTATAGAATAATTTCGAGTAAAATTTAAATATATTACAACTGATATCCTTGTTTATGCCAAGTTTTTTGGTCATAAAAAGAAGTTTTTATGTCATTTTTGGAGAAGATGATGCGATATTTTTTGTTCGTAAAATTCGGACAATGCATTATTATGAACGAATCCGATTTAAAACTAACGATGCGTGAGCCTTACCACTTTATTGCAGCCTTATCCTCGACAAGGATAAAGTATGATGATCATAATTATGCTACGATAGAAGTCATGCGATACTCGCTATTCCATTGGCGCCAGCATATATTCACCCATCAATATAGCAGTTTCACAATTCCTTTTTTTTTTGCAACATTCCTCTTCTTATCAATATAGAAGGCATCGAAGCGATTCTTGAACACTTTGTAACCAATAGTTTGATATAAAACTGAATATAATTCTATAAAAGTGGCGTATCATCTCGCTGTATAGGATTTATTCTGTTGTATTCTGATTGTGTTTCTACATAAGCTATGATTTGATATTTCGGTGTCTAGACAGTTTTAAAAGGTATTGAAATTTTCTACGGGAAATTTACTATGATTTACTGACTGCTATACTTAGATTGAAGCTGTAAATATCTTTAGAATTTGCGAAACAAAAAGATTTTTGTTAAATTTAATTAATAATTTATGTTAAAAGTTGTGTAATGTGATTTAAAAGAATGGCTTAGATTTACAACAAATATTTAAAAATTAAATTATGCGTATTAATATAATAAAACGCTATCCATTTTACTCGTTTTTATAAATATTTTATTGTTAAATTATTATGAATTATCATTTAAATATTAAAGAAATCAGTTGTATTACATTATCATTCGCCTGTAAATCAGTTTTCACTGTCTGCTACGAGTGTAATGGGGAGAAGTTTGCATTTCAATTTTGATTTAAAATAAATGGCACGTCATTATACTTAATCTGTAAGGTTTATAGAGCAATTTTAAACAATAAAAATACCTTATAGTAATATATTATCAAATCCAGGAGCAAAAAAACGATAAATTATAATTACAAATTCAATATTAACTATGATGCTGGAATATAAAGAAAATGCATCTGACATTTCGACATTAGTTGGCTTCAAGCCACCATTTTAGTTCTGTAGACCAAAAAGAAAAATATATTTCTATATAATATATAGTGAAGATATCAAATCCATTCAAACGCTAAATTTTGAAAAGAAAACTGAACTATCTGGACTACAGCACTTTCGATTGACCTTTGACCATAGACATGTCTCACGAGACGTTTCAGGACGTCACCTAATCAATCTTATACTTTCTCTCTTTGGTGACAATCTGAAATGATATCTGTACATCGAATACCATTGCAAGAATGTCTTTGAATTCTTCTCAAGTTGTTGTCTGCTTCTGGTATGATCTCATGATGGATATCGAACCGTTATCTAAAAGTTTTCTTCGTCACTCTTTTCTGGATATTATCCAGAAGTTGATTCGAAACTCCAAGAAAACACTTGAACCAAAAAATTATAAACTTTCCGATTGATCTTGGCGAAGTTAACTCATTATATTAAGAAATATTCTGGTAACTACACATAAATATACTTTATGTGTTAAGATAGGGAAATATTATCTAATTATTATAGTCGTAGATATTAATGATATCAAATACGAGCCTATTCTATGTAGGCTATGAGATTACTTAATATAAATTTTTACACTTCATTCAAGAAAAGCACATTTCGAACTTGGATTAATGATCGTTGGAGGAGAGCCTTTGAATTTTTCATTTTCTCCTATTGTCTGTATCAAAACAACTCTCTCCAAATTGAAATCCTTTGATTAAAAAGAGTTTCCAGTGATGTTTAATATATTTCTTGCTTTCCTAAGACATAAAGAATGGTCACAAAGAACTATTTTGAGAAACAGTTTCGAGTCTTTTCTATTGAGAGAAACAGAAAAAGTTTATTTTTATTTAATTTTTTTTCCTGACTTCTGCTTTCTTTTCCAGATAACCTTTTGTTATTCTCAAGATATATATTGATGCTAGCTGGAGTTCGGAAGTTTTGTTTTCTTCCTATAAACAAAGTTTATATTAAAATTAAGTGTGTTTTCTGTAAATTCTGAACCCGAAATTCAAGAATTCGTCGAAAAAAAGAAAGTGATGATAAAAGAAGTACAACTGCTATTCCTGGATAGTTTTTTTACGGTTCCTTGCGGAAAAAGAGGGAAAAAAAGTTGTAATTTTTATAAAGAGACGAGTGATAGAAAGAAAAGTTCCAACAGTTTAAGATATTTTTCCTTTAACATTGTTTTGTTTCGACGTTTAGTGTAATAATTCTTCATTGCTGTTCGTCTTTTCTGTTCCGTCATCTTATCTAATGTTCACTTATCGCTTCAAAAGAAAATAAATTGGCCCAAGAGACGACAAAGCTCTGCCGATTGCAGTTACAACAATTAAAACCTCCATAAAAAGTGAAGAGTTTTATCGTCTGGATAAAGAGCGTTATTTTTCTCCTTTTCTCTCGCCTGTCATTTATCTGAACTAACAGCTACCTCTTAAACCTTATCTTGGTTGTTGAAAGAGGAATTTACAGCTACTTTTGAGGAAAAGTAAAAGTAAGATGGGTCGGGGATGCAACTGGTCGCGTGAAGTTTAAAGACAAAAATTTATAAATATATATATAAATAAATGTATATTTTAGCTAATATCATCATCCATTTAAGATACTCATTTAACTTTCTAAATATCTGATCAAATTTTTGAAGAATGAAAACGTTTATGGCTATTTTTTTTCTTTCTTTTTAAAGCAAATTTTCGCTTAGTTTGTTGATCAATTTTCTTCTCTTTCTTTTAAAATCATCATAAAATTGACAAACGTTTGCTTGATTTAAACTTCGAAATTAGCTATTTAGGTAAATTCCCAATTTGTTTACTGGAGCGAAAACATTTCTGCTTGAACAAACCAAAAAGTTTAGATTTACGGTTTAAGAAGAATTGTATAAAATATCCATTTATGTTTCAAATATCTTCCTGTTACAAAATAACTAACTATTCTTTCTTTTATAGAAGAAGAATAATCAAATATTCATTTACCGTCTTCTGTTTATGTTTGAGAATATTCAGCAATTATTTAAAGCTTCACAACATGTATTTTGGTTGAAAATGCATGTTATGAAGCTCTGCCTGCAAGTAAAGAGGCCCGCAAAATTATAAATTATCTTTCTATCTAATAGTGCTGTATTAGGTAATAATATATGCATAAGAGTGTAGAGGTTATTCTATTGTAAATTCTTCGAATAAAGACATTTATCTAAGAGAAAATTCATGAGTTTTTTTTAAATATCTTCAGTATTTAGTTAAAAATTCATATTATTATTATTATTATTATGTTTTTTTAAAAGAAAAATTGTGCGGTTATTCCCCGAACCGCATTTACGTCTCATCAAAATGGCTAATACTCTTGACAGTCTTCGAGATGAGGAGCACGTTCCAATGTGGACCGAACCATTAGCATCCATTTGCAGATTCCCCTCGGAATAGCCGCGGGACACGTGACACAAGCTGTCGTCTCTCCGATTAAAGCCAAATTGGTAAGTTTTCAGCCGTCGAAAAATCTGTAATTATTAGAAGACACCTCATAATCCTGAACAACTCCCGCTCTTTAATGAGTAGCCTGGGGGATTATGCCAATCTGTCGTTGGCGCCCTTTACAAGGCTCTCTAGTTGCTACCCTTCTAGTCTAAGATCAAATGATAATAAAATGCATCGTGTTTGAGTTATAGATTCTTATTTTCTTATGCAGAATAATTATAAAATTATTTTTAACGACACTCTCCAAATGTTAAGTAGTATTTAATTGTTAAGAAATGTTTACTTAAAAGAGAGAAAGTTTCTCTCCTTATTTTTTTCCTTATAAGTTAATGATTATTTAAATTATGAGAACGAATGCCTGTTAAATAAAGTTTTTAATCTACCTTTATAATTAAAATCTTTAAATATTACACAGTAAAAAATTTATAAAATCATTCAAAAATTAATAAATTAAATTTAAAAAGAAGAAATTATTTTCGATAATTCTATAAATAATTTATTATTTAAATGTTAAGCCATTAAAAATTAAGTATAAATACAAATTATTTTTTTTTAAATCCTTAGGAAAAACACGCAAAACTGAAAATCTATAAAATAATAATTAAATTGATAAGAAAAAACAGTAATAAAATTTAAAAATAAATTAACAATAAAAAGTAAAAATTAGAAAATTAATCTAAGAAAATAGAAAAATCGATTTAAAAAATAAATAATAATAATCGATAAATTGTATTCTAGTAAAATGAAGAAGATACGAGAAAATACAGTAAAAAAAAATAATAATAATAAATAAAAGAAGTTCATAAAAGAAAATAAAAAGTAAAATATCAAAAATTACATTTAGGAAAAGTGTTTATGTTAGATAAGAAGCGAACATTTTCTATTTATATAAATGTAAAAGGTTAAATACAAAATAAATAAAGTAAAGAATAAAAAAAAAACACTAAAAAAAGTTATTAGAAAATAACCAAAAAGTGAATAATTATTTGTTTTTTTTTAATTCAAACTTTTAAAAATCAAAAATAATAATAAAAAAGAGGAGGGGGAATATATTAAAAGAGAAAGAAAAGGAAGGGGGAAAAAATATATATATTTTTTTTTATTCAAAAAATTCAAAAGTTGTATGTTGTGAAATTTGTATATTTAAAGTTCCTTTTTAAATTGGTCATAATAATTGATTACTTTTTCTTACTTATTATTTTTTTATTTAAAAAAAAAGAAAAATTTATCTAATTGACTTTTGATTACTTTCAAAACTGATGTTTTGTTATGGAAGGATAAGAAGAAAGAAATTCTTAAAAGTTTTCTCAGATGAGACAGACCCACTTAAAAAAAATTTAATTGGTTAGAAAACACTTTATCCTTGATTTTAACCAAAAATAACATTTTCTTCCAAAATCATATTAAGTCGAAATTTATTCTTTGTTTTTTATTATTTTAGTTTTTAAGTAAAAAATCAGATTTTCTTCTTGGAATTCAATTATATTCGTATGGATATATAGTTTTTTTTTCTAGTAATTTGGTTACTTTTCTACGAAATGGCCTTCCAAATATCGACAGAGAGTAGTTTTTTTTAAAAGAAGTAAACGTCTAATCAAGTCAAATGACGACATAACGACACCAATGGATAGGATCCCTCACTCGATTGGAATTATGGTTTCCTTCTATGAAGCATCGTTTTTAATGTCAAAAGAGTAAAATTATTTGATTTCTCACTTTCTTTTCTGCTTGTTTTCAATTAAAGACCTTGTAAATTTCTACTTGTTTATTCGTAATTCGACAGTGTTTACTCTAAAATTTCATTTACCTCTCTTCTATCAGACTCGAAAAACTCGTTATTTCTTAATTAATTTTCATATTCTCGAGTAGTTACTGCATAAAAATATTTAAATTTGATCTCTACAAAGCGTTTTTTTATGAATAATTTTGAGATGTAACCATTTTTACGTATGAACAGGGCTATAAAAAATCGATTTTGATATATTCTTATATCCATTATTTGCCCGTTAAACATCTTTAGATTTATGTTAAGGTTGTTAAAAAGCTTTAAAACTCTAATTAAGCACGTAGCGTAGAGTCTAATTAGACATAATCATGATTAAACACAGCAGGAGCGTAATTCACTAAAACCTTTATTAAATGAGTTAACTCTATCACGTGTTACTAAACAAATACCCATATCTTTACTGCTTTTGCTTAAAATAGACATATATGAATATATTATACACATGTGTATCAATCTCTATAATTATTAAGTCATTTAAAATGACTTATTTTGACTTAAAATCAGTACCAGTCTCACACGAAACCGTGTATAATAATCAGTAGCAAGAAGAATTATGGAATCTCTTCTCCTTATTTAAGATTTTTAAAACATGTACAAAAGTGGAATCTTAAGTTAAATAGCTAATTATTTTGCTCGCGTTGCTAATCCATACCACTAATTATCATCGTGTTAGTCGCCTATCGCTAATCGCGTGTGAAAAGAGTTTCTTCATCATCATCATCAGTCGATGTTTCTCGATCGTTAATTTATTTAACTTCAACCATTTTTTTTCTCTAATTTTAATCCTTAAACATAAACTTACAAATTTTACTTTCTACACAGTCATTTCGACTGTAAAAACGCCTTTATACTCAGGTAGAATCGAGTTATTTTCTCTTATAAAAGCAACATTGTGGAGTGGAAGATTATATATATATATATATAAAGGAGGAGGAGAAGAAGATGAATCGAAAAAGCTGTAAAAAGTTGTACTCCCAACTCCATCTAATTTCTTTTATTTAATTGATTTTACATTTGACAGAGGAGTTAAGTGTCTTTTTCTAAACAAAGAGAGATTGGTTAAGAATGAAGGAGCGACTAATGTAGTAGGACGTAGCAAATTGTGTTTCTTGGAAGGCTACCAGAGGTCTGGTTTGGTGAACGAAAATATCTTTCTTAGAAGACACAATTTAGTGAATCTATCTGTCCTCACTTCGTCACGTGTCCGGACAGTTGTCACCAGTTGTCAACTTCCCATCCTACTTCCCGATTTACTTTTTATAGATCGTTAATTTCTACTTCGTAGAAATAATTTCGTTCCCTATTCTCTTCTACTCTTTTTCCCCCCCCTCTTCAAAAAACTATATATAGAGAACGTTAACGCAACTAAGGAAAAAAAAATTAACAATTAGAAAAAAAGGAAGCGTTAAGAATGGGTTCTGTAGTTATTAACTTTGACACTTATAAATTTTATTCTTCTTGAGAATTTAAACGTCGGAAATTTTAAAAAATAATTATAATTAGCTTTAAAATAAATTAACACAATGTAATAGTACGAATTTAAGCTGTGAATCCTGCTGTAGTTACGTATAACTAAATACACACTAAAATATGCATCATCATCATCATCATCATCATCATTTATGTAATGATAATTAAGGATGCATCGTCATTATAATCATAAATTTTCATTAAAACACTAATGTAACACAAGTTAATTCTATTTTGATATTAATGTTGAATTATATAAACACTAAATTAAAATTTCTCACTTAATTGTAATTAAATATTTAAATTTGAAAAATATCATTAATTTGAAGAAATAATTTCCAGTTTAAATAACACTCAAAAAGTAAATAAACGCCATTAAATTAATATGTAAATTTAATGTTAAAAACTGGAAAATTTTTAAAAATTAGAGCAATTAAACATTTTCTAAATCATTTTTGTATTCATCTAAAACAAAAAGTAATTAAACTGACGTTAATTAATTGAAATTAAGCGTTGAATTGAACATTAATTAAAATTAAAATAAAATTAAAAACAAAGTATTTCACAAGTTAATTAAAAGATACGATTTGCTCTTCTTCTCCACCTTTGTATAAATTATATAGTGACAAAATGTATCAATAAATAGACATTTTATCATCACATAGATGATGATGATGCTCAAAAATCTCTGTCAATAACTGTTATTTTAATTTACTTTAAAAATTCAGAATATTTTGGAATATTTTCACTATAATTTCAACTTTATCATCATATACAACACCTTGATACATTCAGATTCCCCCCCTATAAATTAGAGTTTGTATATGATATTTTAATTAATAAAATCGGCTTTCTAAGAATAATAAGTGTGTAAAAAATCCTCAATATTATATATATATATACCATTAAATATTAGAAAATCGTCACTCGATGCGTGGGTATCTCAATAAAACCATTTCTTACTTCCATCTCCTTTATCCTTTTTCACCGAGTAAATTCTTACTTTCAAAACAATTCAGCGTAAAATATTTAAATCGAAAAATATCTCAAAAGTCGAAAATCTCGAGTGAATAGATAAGAATTGCTTAAGAGAGTTTTAAATTTCGGGGGGGGGGGAAATATAAAGTTGAAAAGCAATTTTGAATCATTTTATTCTTCCGTATATAAATGCCAGACACGAATCAAACATACTAACTGGACATTTTTTTTCTTTCAATTCCCGTATTATCCACTTAAAAACCTTCTTTTCATTTCGACTTTTCTTCCATCTAGACAGATGCTCTCATCTACAAGACGATTCATCTTTCAACATCTCTTCCTGTCTCCACTTCACAATCTGAAATTCACATAGAAAAATACCATCCAACAAAAAGATAAAAGTGGTTATAAAGAATAAAATACAATGATAAAAAGAACAAAAAAATACGATTTTATTAATTATTCTTTATTCGTTTCTGAATTTGTCAAATGAAGTAATTATGTGATACATAAAACGTAATTTATAACTTCTGATACGCTTTTTATAACAACTTTTCAACTTTATTTATATCGATTTTTTAAAATTTTTATGCTTATTTTTCAATGTTTATCTCTTATTTAAATAAGAATAAACTTATTTTTCGTGTAGAAATCGCCAACCAAGTACAAAATACCTGCGATTTTTCTAATTGATTTGCGATTTTCACGCGAATATTTTGTGACTTTTAGCGATCATTTCCGTAAAAAAATAATTTTCGGGTAATTTATTTGTGTTTCTCGTGTTACTTTTCGCAATTTGCGTGAGTATTTTTTGCTATTTTAGCTTTTTAATTTGCAATTTTATGCCAATATTATCATCGGTTCTCACTACGATTATCGTAATTAAATAAATATTTTAACTCGATTTTTTGTTTTATAATTAAGTTGGCACGATCGGGAACAATTTAAAAACGAAAATTAAATTATTTAGTTGATCCGAAAACTTTTTAATTGCGTAAAAACTTGACTTTTCTGATACCTTTATGGATTTTCAGAATTGGTCTTTTATCCTCCGGTTCCTTAACTTAATTAACCTATTGGACATCGATATTTATCGACAAGGTTTGAGTTAATGTAATTAGAATATAATAGACATGGATTGTTATAGAACTACTTTTTTTATAGGTCAAAATTTTGTCAAAAACTTTATAGATCGATATAGATGATGCGCTTTTAATTAGTTGCGGTGTCTAGCGATATTACCTTATTATAACGAAGACGATTAACAGATCTGATGAGATAATTAATTATTACTTGAGTTTTGTATAAATTTATATTCAAAATTGTTTGTAAAATATTTATTTTTAACAAATTTCTTCTTTAAAAAATAAATATATGTTATTTAATGACATCAATGCAAATTAAACCGTGCTGATTTGCATGGTTTTCACACGTTTCACAGAAGTTAATAAAATTAATTTTTTTTTAAAATTTAATTTAATAAATACGTTTTAAATAACAAAAATTATAATTTAAACTTCTGTACATTTTAAAAAATTTATGAATTATAACATAATTTCATATATTTTTATCCCCTTAACAATATACAGAATTACAGCATAATTCGATATATTGTTAGGGGTGCTATATGTTTTATAATTCCATATTTCTCTTATAATTCTATATTTATATATATTATGATTCCATATTGAGCCTACTAAAGAGTCTAGGCTAAAGAAA
The DNA here is from genome assembly GCF_030686945.1 of Centruroides vittatus. NCBI lineage: Eukaryota > Metazoa > Arthropoda > Arachnida > Scorpiones > Buthidae > Centruroides > Centruroides vittatus. The sequence goes on from NW_027122644.1 coordinate 1,632,401, forward strand.
GGAAGGGAGTAAAGAGATGAGAAAGAGGATAAGAAAGAGAAGAGAAGATCGCAGTTGGGATATAAAATATAAAATTCTTTATTTTTATGCATTATTTTAAGTTAAAAAAACTGCAAATTATTTCTTAAAGTTATAACTTTTGATATATTATTTTATTTATAACAAAAAATATGTACAAAATGTGGTACTAAAATTATAAAGAATTTCATTTATAAAATAAATATATACAAAAAATTAACTTGAAATATGATAAAAATGACCAAAAACTAGAAATATTGAAATAAAATAACTAAATTAACATTAAATTTATAAAAAGTTTTAAATGTAGTTACGAGAAGTAGCTGATTTGAGATGCTAGTTAATTAAATACATCGTTTTACATTTTTTCCGCTGTAAAAACTCAAAAATTATAAATAAATTCCAATATTTAACGCGTAAACCATTAATTTACTGAGAAATTTTAATCTAAAACAAAAATTAAATCAGTAAACAATAATTAAAATATTAGTATAAAAAGAACAAGAAAAGTTGGTAAAATTTCAAGATTTGAAAAAATCACAAACAAACATTTTTATAATTATTAAATGAAGCATAAAAATTAACATAATTATGCCAAAAAATGATCAAAACTTCGCAAGAAAATCTAAAATTCGGAAAGGAAACATAAAAAGAGAAAAAGGTAAAGACTTATTCAGCATGAAAGTGGGAAAATATCCAATTTTAAACGTCAAAATTTAAATATATATTATAAATTTACAAAAATTTTTAAAAATTCTACAACATAAAACTAGCGAAACAATAAAAAAAGAAGCGTATAAAATGAAAATATAAAAGTAGAAAATAAATCTGTAGACGATAAGAGAGAATGCTACAAACTTTTAACAGAGTATACAACGTGCCATTTAATTTCGTAATAAACATTAAAAATTAAAAACAGAGAAAAATATATAACTTTCTCGAAGGAGCAATGCCATAAATCGCTAGCTTTACCTAAAATTAATTTATATGCCAACGTCTCCATAACACAGCTTACAGTTTATTGAACAAAGTGGTATTTCGATCGGAAACCCACAGTACACCAGCGGTCTGGCAGTATTCCATTTGCTTTATTATTAATGAAATCAGCACAAGTCTCCCGACGAGCTCCACACGACGATAAGAAACCTCCAGAGATTGCAGAGGTCGGACATTCTGCTATTGTCTGCCTCTTTGCTTATTCAACATGGCGTTCGTTCATCACCTTCCAGATGGAACTGGCATTCTTTGAACGAACGGTAACTGTAACACGTGTCCGAGAAGCGTCACATGTTACTTGCAGTTATTCAATCGTTCGACCATTGTGACGAGTGTGGTAACACACAGGTGGTGGCCGCTGGCAGCACGCCATTGTCTGACGGAATTTTCCGGTCATTCTACGGATATAAGTGGCCACATTTGGAGTTTGTCTCCCTCTCCAGGTGCGGGTTAACTTAGTACAATCCTGTTATGGACTTGTTGGGTTGCAATATTGATTGCTGCAACAATGAGAGGTGTTGTACCGCGTGACGCAATGCCAATAAAGCGGTTTCCTCCTCTACTCCTCCCCATCGAGAAGGCCTATTTCCCTTACCAAAATGTAATATTTTCTCCTTTAACTTCCAACTAAAGTCATAAAGCAATGTTAAGTCCTTAACAATAAAAGGGTCTGGCGTAATGGGCGCGTGATTTTTGTGACATTCCGGAAATTAACTTTTTTATATAATTTGTTTCAAACAATAAATTAATCAGATGGTGTATACGTAATTTCCGGATGGATAGCGCTCCTCCTTCAGTCCAATAGACTAGACTTGTGCTATTCATCCACGTCTTTTATCAGCCAATGTTCGTCATCTCTCCCGCATGTTTGTGTTCTCCATAGAGAGATTATCGGATGCTGACTCAATGCCCCTTCGGGGAGAACGAACAACTTGCTGAACAGACAACTACCCGAATGTACACTTGGCTATGACTCCAAACCATGCAGAAAATCGCTATTGCCTGTATCAAAACCATTTTCAGTTGTTCAAATAAATGCAACAAACCTGAAATTTCCAAGCACGCAAACCTCCTTTTGTTTGTTCGAATATAATTAAATTCTTTAAGCAATAATATGGCTTCATTTATGTTATTCGCGTAGGTAACAACTTCGGAAAAAAATGACAAAAATTTCATAAATAGAATTTCGGTTTTTACCCGTTTAAATAAATAAATAAGATGAAAAACCTTTGTATCTCAATTCGAGTTTTTGACTTCCATAAGTTTAAGAATAAGCAAATTGCAGACGATTAAAGTAGAGAATAGAAATGTCACAAAGGAAATCTTCCTGTTATTCTCTCCTGTGGGTTGGACAGTGAATAATTCATGTGGCTGCTTCCGAAACACGATAATTCAAAGCTGTCACCGAAGGGAGTAGAAAGGGACGATTTTGCCAACTTCATATTTTCTATCCAGAAAAGTTAATAATGCAAAAAAAATTGCATTTTATATCGAGTTCGTTTCCTGATTTTTCTTTAAAAAAACTAAATTTTTAATCATTTAAATTCAACTAAATTTTAAAAAACCGCACACACACACACACACACACAATTTAACACTTTAAATACTTAAATTACATACTAGAATTATACCACAATCAGCAAGAATCAAGAACAAAATTCTTTTCTATAATATTAATTAATTCGAATTAGGTATATTTATAGATAATGATTTAAAAGGAAGGTTTATCATTAGCTACACGGAATTACTCTTAGAAGTAAACTACGAAGTTGGTCTATAATATATATATATATATATATATATTATATATATATATATAAAGTTTTAGTGGAAGAAGAATGTTGGAAAGAAGAATTTGTTAAGGAATATTTTCAGTCAATTCGGGAAAATCATTTCGAGTTATATGTTAAGACGTCTGACCAACTTGTTAGTACTTTAATGGAAAAGTTAAAGTTGTAAACGTTGACGCTATAATTTCCCAAGTCAGTTATTGACAAGCTGTCAAGTGCACAACTCCTATTTTTGATTGTCTGTGGACTTTTTCAACATTCCGTGTGTCGACAAGAGTTTTCCATATATACTCCCCATCGGAAATTGGTATGCAAGAAATGTTTCTGCTTGCCTGACGTTTAACTTTTTCCATGCAACGCATTGCAAAAGGAGAAATTGTACATTGGAAATATTCAATTCTCTCATTTTTTTAAAAAAAATATACATTTATAAATTTATAAGAAAATCAAAATGATGAAAAAGAAATAAAATTAAGAAGCAGAAAAATTTGATGAAGTGTAGATTAGTTTGAAGTATCAATTTTTTTTTTAAAGTTATAAAAATTTTACGATGATTTTTAAATATACTATCGACTAATGCTTCCCCAAAAAAATAATTAAAAAATTAATTTCGTGTCTATTAAAACTTTAAAAATTATTTTATTTTATTATAGTATTAATTAATAAAATCTGCATTTATTAAATAATAAAAATTTTTTACATTTAATGAATAATTTAGAAATAAATTTCAATCATTTTAATACATTTATTTATAATTTTTTTTTCTTAGAATTATAATGTAAATTAATATTTATAACTTTATTACCTTTTGTTTATTTATTTTTTTAAAAGTTTTATCGTTGTACACGTCATTTCTTATGTATTTTATTTTTATTTTTTAGGATTTTATTACGTTTTACTTAAAAAAAATTGAAATATTTTAAATTTAATGTATGTAAATATTATCAATAGCATTAAAAATAAATATAAAAAATATTTCGGAATTTTTTTTTAATTTGAAATTTTATAAAGTTAAAGATTATTTATTACTTTAAAATTCAAAATTTTAATTTAGAGACATTGAAAAAAGTTTATCTTTTTATGCAGATTTTTTTTAATGCTTTGATTTCCTAATAATTTAATATTAATTTACATAAATTAATATTAAAAAGTTTGGTTTTTAGTTTAAAATTATCATCTCAAACATCACTAGAATATCATCTTACAAAACTTATCTTCATTAGCTATCATCTCTGGTAAATTTTATTAATTTTTTAAACACAATGATCATCTTCATTAGATCTTCGTATAAAAATTTTTTCTGAATTAGTTCAATATTTTATCATCTTCAGTAGCATCCTCGAGTAAAAATATCGAATGAAAGAAACAAAAGAGAAGTAAAAACATATCCGGATACAATTATAATTAAAAATTGTAATGAATTTTTTAATTTACGGATCTAGCGAGTAATTAAATATAAAATTTTAAAAAAATGAAGGAGGAGAAAAGTGGTTCTTAACACATCAATTAAATTACATTTTGGTGAGAAAATCGCATGCTAAGGGAATTTCTTCTTTCTTTATATATATATGTATATATAGGTTATGTGTAGACAGTATACATATACATAAGTAAGTTTATCTTTCTTCTATTTTTATTCTTGGTTAATTAATTGCTGGAATTAAAGAAAAAATTAATGGTCCTATCACTAATTAAAGAAAGAACTCCCGAGGCTGCCGATATGAAGATATCAGTAAAATCTATTAATTAAAAAGGTAAATAAAGATAGTTCACTGGTTTTCTTTTTGTTGTTGTCTCTTAAGAGTTTTTACGTGTTGTAGGAAAAGGGGTAAAGTACAGGCGATGAAAAGTTTGGTTCGATATAGAGCAACACTCCCCGAGGCTACAGTTGAACGGACATTTTCCGGTCCAGCGAAGATAATGGTGTCTACTCTGTGTAAGACGAAGCTAATTCAGAACAGTGGTAGCCCTGGGGGTGGATCTGACGTCATTTAGTTGGATGAGGACACCTCTAGAGACAGACTCGTGGTCATTTCTAATCAACTTCTGCCGGATAGAATGGCTACTATTAAAGCATGTCTTCACTAACCGCCAACTAGTACGGTAGTAGAAATATCCATTGAGAAACAAGGCCGAGTAAACTAGTTGATGAAGTATCCAACTTGTGGTTGTAAACAGAGGACGTGATCCTAACGTTTCACTTTTTTGATTTGTTCCGCTCGACTTCTTCCTCTGCTGCTATACTTTATGATACAGTTAGCTTTATCCTGGACCTTCGATTAAAAGAAGAGAAAAAATGTTCTAGAACGATTTCTCGTAGCAGTTGACTGCACTTATTTCTATTAGCCAACTTATGAATAGATTACTAGAAGATGATAAAGATATTCTTATCCAGAAATGGCTCTTCAGTAGCTTCGGAATCAATTTTCTTCGTCTTATAGCGGCCAGATTAATAGCTTTTCTGTTACGCTAGTTCTTAATTTAATTTGTTCAATCGACGGACAAAATTAGTTTAATTTATTTCCTACGATAAAACATTAGTTAACTAGCTCCTTTACTTATATTTAAGTTTAATAGTAAAGAAGCTAGTTAAGTAATAATTAAGTTCTATGGATTAAAGTACACTTAAGTGCACTCAGATACCTTTTTAAGTGCTTTATTATGCATATCGAATAGAGTTTTGTGGATATGAATATTCCCCTTGCTACAATATACACTTTACTCATCTCATAACAAATTTCATGCAAAATGAACAGTTTTTGTGAACTCCTGAAGCATCAAAATTTAACTTAGTTTTCTTATTCCACAGAACTCCTCAATTATATATTAATATCACATCTATTAATTTAGATAAGACTTCGATATTTTTAATATAATTTTAAGTAATTAATATCACACAAATTTATTTTTTTAATATATATATAAGTTTAAAAAAGAATCAATTTTCTAAACTTAAAATCAATATCAGAATTAATACAAATTGACTATAAATGATTCTTTAATAATGCAAATCAATAAGATTTCTTTAAAAATATATTTTTTTGTAAGAATTCAAATATTTAATTCTAAAAAATAAATAATAATAATATAAAAAAGAGAATTTTAAACCGCTTCTTATCTTTATATTCTCCATGTGGAATTGATGTTAGGACGATAATGTCACCTGTCATTGTGTAACATCATCGGTTTTCATTTCCAGATTCCTTCCTAATCATCCATCAAATAGCTTGTCTATTTTATTCTTTTTTTTATGCTTCTACATTTAGCTCGAGTCTTTTAAAGATCTAGAAAATTTTCTTTATTTTATTGGCACTGAGAGAGAATAATTTATTGAAGTTAAAACGCTTCTTTCTATAAAAAAATATAAAATAAAAAAATAGAAGCAGCAGTAAACGTTACGGATGATTTGCATATGTTTCATGTTAGATTTTTTCTGTTTAATTTAATTATTATTAACGATAATATTTGTTAATCATTCATATTCTTTATCTCTTGATGTACGGTTTGTTTTAAAATTATTACTTTATTAGATTTTCAATAAATTTAATTATAATACTTTAATTAATATTTATTAAATTATCAAATTATTCTGAGATTTATTAATTAAGCAGATTGAATAGCTACTTTGTTTCCTTTTTCTCATTTCGTTTGAAAAGAATTAGAATATTTTCGTTATTGTTAATCCTTAGTAATGACGTTCCTCAAATTTCGGATTGATTTTAATTCTAAATATAATACATGGATTTCCGCCCGTTTATTGCGAATAATGTAACAGTTCTCGAGGATTTTGCGTGTTTTCTGCGTAATCTGTGAGGTTAAAATTAAATAATATATATTTATTTATAAGTTATTTAATGTAAAATTTAAAATAGATAAGTTTCAAAATGTCCAATTGCCGCAGAACAGTGAGTGGTTTCATCTTTTGCTTATTAAATCTTATTTTCTAAGAGATAATTAATGGTTTTTCTGAAAAAGAACAACTTTTTTTAGTAGCTAAATGTTTCATAAACCGTGGGAGGAAAATTTTGGAAAGTACTAGACATTTTTGCTATCGAATTTATCAACTAGAATGGCTATAGTTAGCTTTTTCCAAGTATGATTCTTCAAAAGTTTTCCTGAAGACCCTCGCTTTGCAGGCAAGCTTTTAAAAAAATATCTGCAATTTATATAAATATATATACGGTTCTCGGTCAAAAATTTCCAAAAAAATTCAATTGAAGGTTTAATAAGCTTTAAAAAATTCTTCAAAATGACGTTTTTATCATCCTAGAGTCATTCTTGTTCATAATATACCAATATTTTTGTAAGAGCAGTTTGGATAATTTTTAAAAGAAACTTTTACAAAATAATTACTTTGGTGAAACTTTTCCAGCAAAGTTAACACCGAAATGTACTTTCATTCATCAGAAAATCATAAACATTTCCTGTTCGAAACGCATGTGAGACGGTTGGAAAAAGATGGCCTCTTCGGATGTATGACAGTTCAATTTCTTCATATTGATAGCGGATTGCTGCACTCCCGTGGGAAGACGAAAGTAAATTGGAAGTGCTAGAGGCATAACCGCTTTAGCGGACACGTTCATTAAGTGCCTCGGGGTGGACACATTCAAATACATCACCGGAAGAAATATGTCATCTTACGTTCGATTGCTTCGATCTTCTCCTTTACTTGTAAGCGAGACCGGTTAAACGAAATGGAAAGTTAGTGCGGCAGAAAGTGTAGACGAGCTTGTACTTTCAGGTGTAGATGCACATATCGATGAGACAGGCAAAGAGAAAGAGAGGAACACATGCAGAACAGTGAATTTCTTTCTCGATATTCTTATTTGGACACTAAAAAATGATAAGAATACTTACTCCAAGACACTTCAATATAATATAATTGTACTCAGTATGAATACACACATCTGTATCGTTGATATTCAACAACTTACACCAGTACCAACAAGAAGACAATGCATTTTTATTCTTTCTTTTTTACGAAATTGCTTTTCTTAACAATTAAAGACAATTTAGAAATTTCTTTCTCTTTAAATTTTTTTCCTGAAGATATATATGTATATAAAGTATTGAAGTGTACCTCTGGAGGCTTATAAACGTTAGTAGGATTGGATGTGTTTGATGTGAAGAGCCGTTCATCATCTATAGGCGAAACCAGAGTTATTTGACTGGATTTATGATTTGACAAGCAAAATCTCTATTGGGAAAACGTGACGCAGCAATAAACACTTCTCCATTACGTTTCGCTCAACAATAGGGCAAACTGGGGAATAGTTTGAGCCTTTTTCCCTTCCTCAATAGCTCTAGGTTACTTTGGCATCATTTTACGATTACCTAATAGGGTTTTGGTGTTTATGAGTCATCGAATGAGAAAATTTTAACGGGATATGATTTTAAAACAACAAAAAAACAAGGTATAATTTAAATAGGCTCAGTTCCTATTGCTACTAAAGCTTTAAATAATAAGGGTGTTGCAGAGGAAGAATTATGAGTCAATCGTTAAAGCACGAACAAGGATATCAAAAGTGGTAGATGGAAGCGTGTTCCCGTTATTAATGACAACTGTGGCCAACCCAATACCAGTCATTAGTTGGCCTTTATATTGTCAAGGCTTAGCCTACCTCGTGAATGATGTCGATTGAGCATTCTCTATCGATGCTTCTCCCCAAAGAGTAAATGGTTCTGTCAGAAGCTAACAATAAGCGTTCTGTATAAATATTTATTACTAGGTTATTGTGAAATACTTAACCATTATTTTTGTTAGGGTGGTTTAAAGAGCAAAAATTCTCGATTCATAAATCACTGTCTGCTCGAAAAACAAACAGTGACTTTATTAATTGACAGATGAATTTCTATCTTAGATAAGAAAATCTTTTCATTTCTCTTAAGTTTTTTTTTTTATCTTCTTTTATCAATTTTTTTATTACTCAAAAGGTATATTTTTAGGATTTTATATAAAAATTTTCTTAAAATTCTCTATAAAATCATTATTTGTTAAGTTTATTAAATATTCTCATAATAATAATAATAATAATGCTATTGATTCATAATGTCAGATAGTTATGTAGATAGTTATGTAGATAGCCAGTAAAATAAAGGATAAAATAAAATGGTTCACATATTTTAGTAAGATAATTTATATTTTTATCAGATAAATATGTAAATGAGATATAAATCCTCTGTTATCTGAATTTGTTGACGGTTTAATACTGCAAACAACTATCAAAGATGTTATTTACACATCTATAGGTTGTAAATTGCTGAGAGGACGTTCGCGAAACATTATACAAGCCTTTTAAACGTTTTTATAACTTACACAGTTAAAAAAAATAATTTAAAAAGTGAACTAATTGTAATAAAAGCAGCGATAGAGATAAACAAAGTATTTTACGATAAATTCTTAACACAGAAGTTAATATTTAAGGACTATAAATTAGTTTAAAGTAATCTTAATTCTCCTTTAGAATTACTAGCTTTAAACACCATATACAGTGGCGTAATTAAGATTTTACTCTGGTATAATCTAAAAAGTACAATCAGAACGAACAAAAGTTTTTAATTTGTGCAGTTTTTAGTCATATTTTTAATTTATTTAATTTGAAATATATGCTCTCCACCTCAAATTAGTAGTGTCTTGCTCCTGTACATCATACTTTTCCTGATAACAAGAGTGTCATGCCAGTCATGTATTTAACTCTTTTGTGGAGCAAACCGTACACGATTATATTTATATGTATTTACATTATTTATTGGCTCTTGCAGTTTTATTGATAAGCCGAAGGAGCGACAACAAATGCAAAAAAAAAAAACAATAAAAGCAAACAAATCAAAATCAGTTAATAAATGATTCTATTAGATAAACTAAGTAATAAATAAGATAAATAAGCGCCGAAGGAATATCGTCACAGAAAGGAAATTTTAGTATTTAGTATAGGAAATAAGTACATGTCGACAAACGGCCTATTATCTATTAGACTTAAATAACGATTCAAACAAGTATAAGGTAAAGGTAGAAGTTAACAAACCCTTGAGAATCCACAAGACAAATACAGTCAGCTAATTGGAGTCCGAAGTAATTTGCTTGGTTTGTCGAACGTTTCAATTTTAGTCCGCAGGGGGGTGGACCACCCGCCATCCACTCTTCTTGATGATCAAGTCTATTCTATTAAGAGATTCTCGTCTAATTGCAGCCTGCCCGAAGACATAACAGGATTTGCAGTTTCTGCTATGATTTTGCATTTTGCCTCTTCTATTGATGTTTATTGATAAACACGCTTGGAAGGATTCTCTTTCTAAGAATGTAACTAAATTATGGAATATTCTTACGAGTTTTAAAGTTTTATCTTTAATTTTTCGATCGATAAATTGTGAAGAGCTTGGCTTCTTTTATTTTTTAAATCTATAACTTTGTTTATGCATCTTAAGTAATATAAAGGTAACGTTTTCATCCATCTCACACATCCCTCTTAATTATAATTCTGTGCGTACGAACAAAACAAGTTTTATTAGTTAAAAAACAATTAAATAAACTTATAAATAATTTTTTTTAAACTGCATTTAAAACGAGTTAAATAAATAATTTATTTAAAGCAAATATTTAAATTAACATCATACAAGTTCTAGCATATGTAAAACACTTCATGATGATATGAGAAAACTACAACCGTAAAAATCGATTGTAATGCCGGAAACTGAATGGTTTAGACAATGTTTACGGGCATAAAAATGTATATATTAAAGAATTTTTAACATTCCCGACATCCGAGTCTGGATTAAAAGACGAATAAAGTGTCGAGAATCGTAGAATTGGAGAAGTGTAGTTGCCACCTGGGACTAAAATCAAATTGCGCTCATTAGCGAGTTTTCTTAGCTCCAGGAGGCTGCCTGTGTATTTAACAAACCGCTAATCACCTTTCTAATGATGGAATAGAACATTAAACTATCATCAGAAACGGTGAAAATGAGATTGGAAAAGAAACAGTTGACGATTTTAACACAGATTTGAAATTCTTTTCCCTTTTCTTCTGTCGTTTATCACCTGTAAAATAGGATTAATCGCGTATACTAAATTATCTATTTATTTCTTGTAAAGCCCCTTAAATTAGTTCGATAACACTTACTTTTAAGACATGAAATCTTTTTAATAAACTTTATCTTGAAAAAATTTCTATAATTGTTATTCCTTTAATGATATAAATAAAACTAGATTTAATAGATAAATATCTAACATTTTCTTTTGATAAAAAGAAAGGAAAAGCACTTATGCTTTTTTGCTCTGTAAAAAAAAAAAAAAAAAACAATTCGGAAGCCATTTATATTTTTCTTTAGTCTCCAAAGTGAAAAAGAGCATTTATACTTTGAGTCTCTTGGGATAAAAGAAATATTTACGCCTTTTCTATCTTCCGAAAAGAGACATTTAAGCATTCTTTCTTTATTCTCTATCAAGAGAATATTAGTAGTCTCCACCATTTACAGGCAGAACAGTTACAATTATAACTTTCACTCCCCGAGGATGAAAAAAGTGCATTTATGCCTTCTACTCCCCGAAGAATTTGAAGACATTTACGCATTTCCCATTCCCGAAATAATTATTTATGCCTCCTCAGTTTAGATATAATTAAGCTGTTATTTCTAGAAACTTGAATTTTAAAGTTATAATTTAGAAAAAAAAGGGCAACAGCAATTCGAACAGTTTTTTTTTTCCTTCTTCTTCTTCTTCTTTTTTAATGGGGAGAAGACTCCATTTTCTTTTTGAGAAATAGGAAAGAAGTAGCACTTAGATAAACGAAATTTTATCAATTAAAAAATCCTTTTTCAAAAAGCATTTGTCGAGTGGCTTATTAAGAATTTTAAATTTCAAAAAGTTCTTCCATTAGTTATATATACATATAAAAAAAAAAAGAAATTCCTCTAAAGAAGTATCATTAGATAATCAAAGTTCTCATTAATTCATCGAACATTTTTCTCATCAATTTTCTTCTGAAGATGTATCGTTCAAAATTTTGCTGACGTCAATAGATGAAGCGATAAGAGAAAAGAAGGCAACTGGATAATTATGAAAGATGAGTTAAGAGTTGTTATACTTAAGTCTTAAAAATAGTTTCAAATTTGTTATTATTTAAAACTTCAATGCTTCTGTCGATTATGAAATCAATTAATTTTTTATAATACCATCTAAAGTAACTGCACGAAATTTAAATCGCTGCCAATAAAGTATTAAAAGTAAGTAAGTTGTTAGTTCTAAGTAAATGTCTTGTAAGTTCATTTTTTATTATTATTCTACTAAGATTTAAAGGAAATGGGACTCGAATTTGAGCCCTTAATCCTTAAAGTTGCGCTTCCTCATGAAATAAATGAGCGCAATTAATTTCTGTTATGTAAATTTTTAAATTTTTATTAAAAAAAGATGGTTAAATTTTATTTAATAAGCAATCAAAATCAGTAAAATCTACTCAAATTACAGATTATAAAGCGCGTAGTTTTCTACGAGAAATTTTAGTTTCGTTTTTTTCCTGTCTAATCACTGTTATATAAAAGTAATAGTAATAAAAATAGATAAAAAAATTGTGTATGTTGGAAAGTAAGAAATTGCAAGAACCTTTTAACGTTTCCTTCAAAAAAGTTTGTCTTGTATCAAATTCCTCATTTTTCTATTTATAAAGTAAATATACTTTTTAAGTAAAGGAAGAAAGGGAAGGAGAGGAGAAAAAAAAAAATTATAATTGTTATATCTAAGAGCGTGCTTTCTTATGTAAAATATTTTATTTTAATTATTTTTATGGATTTATATAAACCTAGTTTATATATATATATATATATATGTGTGTGTGTGTGTGTGTGTGTGTATTTTTTTCTTTGGGATTATTTGATAGTGCAGTTTGTCTATGTGATTTTTGGATCGAAGAACTGTGTCTTTTGCAACAAAATGGATAAAGTAAAGTCCCAGTGGTGCTTTACTTGTAAAATGATCTCGACGTTTCTCCCCAGAATAAAAACAAATAGATAGAAAAAGATTTTTCAAATTGTATTATATAGCTAGGCACTTTTTCGAATTTGGAAACAAAAAAATATATATATATACATATATAATATTTTAAAAAAAGGGGTAAAATTTATGAATGATTTAGGCACATCTATATAGAAATTTACCTTCGAGTGCTTTTATTTTAAGGCTAAAATTACAATATATATTATTTTACTAACAATGAGATTGATTTATAAGTTTACTGTTAAGAAAACCTCCATTGGAGTTTGGAATTTATCTTTCACTTGAAAATTTGGAGAATGAGAAGTTGATGGGGGCACTTATGATGGCGAATGCTGACATCAAGAGATTTAAGTTTGACCTTTACAATGATAACGGTCTATTTCTTTCTGTAATAGTTTTCAGTATCTTTCTTTTACGGTTTTTTTTTCTTACAATTTCTTTATTTTGTTTTAATAATTCGGTTTAAAAAATTGTTTTATTGTGATTTAATTATAATTTAAGGGAAACTTTAAACAAAAATTGAAAAAATTCAATGATTTAAATATTAATTTTGAAATTAAATCCCTCTTTTTTATAATTACAATGATTATTAATTATCATTCTAATTTTAATTTTCTTGTAGAAATGATCATCAGGTCATCTGTTGAATGTGAGATTTTACAAAGATTTATGACTTGGTCCTCTTCTAATGACAATTTAAACTTTAAAATCAATTGATTTTCCACTTGTTTAATGTTTGCATTAAAGTATAATTAATGCAAAACAAAAGTACTAATTAGAATTATTAATCGAAACAACTTTAATCTCGTTTCTCTCTTCAATATCCTTTATTAACCATGAGAAAATTTAATTCTTGTTTCTTCATCTTTTATGTTTCATTCTCAAACGTTCTTTCCACGCGACTTTTTTCTAATCTTTCTAGATCCTTCTTTCTGGCTGCACCTTTTCATTCTTCGTTCCCATCTTCTTTTAGAATGTTTTTTCCATTCCCATCCACACCTTCACCATTGGCACATTCTTCCATTCTATAAAAGGTCGCAACCTCTAATACAGGACCAATATCAAGCTGAGAAACTTGAATTAACACCTCAAGTTAGAAATGGAAGGAGGAGGGGAGGGGAAAAAAATTGTTTTAAAGAATCCTTATTGTCATGATTAGAAAGATAATTGATTTTTCTTCATCAAATTGCAAAGTGACGGTCTGTTATAATGCAGATAATTGCTTATAAAAATGGATCTTTTTCGCTTGCCTAGATCTCTATCGGGCAACAGATATGGTCTTTCAGCCAAAAGCTATTGCTTGTTGTAATTGCTTGTGAAATACTTACGATCCAGCAAATATCCAATCCAACATCTAATTACCGTTCATGGTGATTTCTCTAGAGTTATTGGTGTGCTTCCAAGCAAAAATAATTGGTTTAAGTTTTAATTTGCAGACGGACGGGGTAATTAAGCCAAATAAGGCTGGCAGAATTCGTCCTAGCGTGAGAGAACCTCCCTCCAAATCCGGATTAGTCAACTTATTAGTCAGGCAAAACTTTTGATGTATAATATGAAGTGATCAGATTCCTTTTTTTTTCTCCCTCCTCCTCCTTCTTTCCTTCCTTCTTGTCTCACTGTTCTCTCCTTGCAAAATTTTATTTATTCTTCGTTGCACTGGATTAATTCCACGGAAAATTTAGAGGAAAATCTGTCTGAATGGAAGTAAAACTAGTTTATTAAATTTACCTGAAGAGAATTGCTACTTTTAATTTTCTTTCCATTTTTCGATTTTTATTTCCAGACTGTTGGTCTCTAATGTATACTCCAATAAAATTTATTTTCCTTATTTTGTGCTTATTAAGAAGTCAAAAATCTTTCATTTAAAGGTCAAAAACTACTGACTTGTTAATGCAATAAATTCACAAATTAGATTATGAGAAGAATCTACAAGTTAGCATTTATTTATCTTAAAATATTCTTATGATATACTAAATATGTTTATATAACGTCACGTAATTTTTATTAATTAACTGTTTATTTTTAATTACAAAATTTTAGTTTTAAAAATTTTAATTTATTTTTATTAAATTATAATTAAGTTTTCAATAAATTGTTAAATACACTGAAAAATTAAAATTAATTTTTAATTATTTAAATTTTTCATCATCATTATTAAGATTTAATGTAAATTAAAACAATTTTAACATCAATTTTAATGGTATCACGCTATTAAAAATGAAAATTTTTAGGACGTTTTTTGGAGAAAGATCTTAAAGGAAATTCCTTGAGAAAAAAAGAAGAGGAAGAGGAAGATGGAGGAGGAGAAGACGAAGAAAATCTTACAAGATTATACTTATGAAGCTACCCTAAAGAATTACTCCAGCCTTAAGAAAGGACTAAAAATATTATTAAAAAAACGTTATTTTTTCAGAATTTAAAAAATTATTAAATATAATTTTAAACATTCTGAAGAATTTAAAAATCTTAAAGCTAAATCACCCGTCGCATCTATAAGTCGGAACTTAGATCCTTTAATGAGAGATGAGTTGTTGAACTTTACACAATTAAATCATAGGAAGATAAATGTAATTTCGGTATAGTAAATATTCTAAAATATTACTGATAAATGTATGTTTGAAAAAGAGTGAAGAGATGCGAAGAATGCCTGCACGTCACCGATAACATTCAACTCGGACGTTAGCAAGGAAGAAACGTAGTCGAAACAATACATCGTCTTCGGAACATCATAAAATAAAGAAGAAAATGGCATCCAAAGTGTTCTTTATCCAATCAGTTGAAGAGAAAGCTGATTTACACAAGTCTATAAATCGAAAGAGTGCGAGATCGAAAGTGGTCAGGGGCTAAATGATTTAGAACCGAAAGGTTGCAAATAACTGAAGGTTACAAGATAAACTGGGCATGAAACTTTGCCTCTTACTCTATAGTTTTATAGATGTTCTTTGAAATTTTGTGACTCGTTATATGTGTATATATGTTCTAGATATATTTCAAGTTTAACTTGTATGAAATTCTGATAAGCCTTCTTAAAATAATAAGAAAACAATTAGATGCTTCATCATCTCTGTTGTTTTCTTCAATCGGATATATCTAGAAGGTATAAAAATAGAAGGAAATAGTACTAACAATGATTCTTTGTATGTCCAGACAGTTAGCAAAACAGTGTCGACGATGGTCAACAGGGAAAAAGCTTCTGTAGACAGAAACCATTTAGTAGGTTTGGTGGTTTGTTCGCATTGCCACAAATTCGCTTAGCCTTATCAAAGCCTTGCAGAGAAGCTTACTCTCGGGAGTAAAGCTTCTTTTCCACCAAAGAAAGACGTTATTATGCGGGAAAATCAACGTTAAATTGAAGTAATTTCAATTCCGTCTCCGCATTATTATGTTTGGAAGATTTATCTGAAAAGAATTTAACATTTCTTTTCAAACTTAAAAACTTCTGACAATTCTAATCATGCTTATCTGATTCTAAGATTATCCGGGTAGGAAATCGGTTTTATTTGCAATTATCCTTAACAAACTAGATATCGATATACCGTGTAATTTTTTTTCTTCCAACAAAAAAACTTTCCCAAAAGTTGCAATCATTATCATCGATAGTTTATGAAATTTAAGTAGGGGAATTGGAATAATTACATTTATAGTCGGAGCATGACATTTCTGTCATCTTACCTACCATTAATTGAATCAGTAAGCACGAAAGCATCAAGCAGATGTTGCAAATGTAACGTATAAAGTGCTGACATCACTTGTCAGAACTTAAGAACAATCTTCCAAGTGCGAAAATTTAACATTTCTTATCAAATTCTCCAACTTCTATTTAAAAAAATCGCCTCTCTCCTTTTTTATATTAACGACTTTCTCTCTCTCTCTCATTAGAATAAAATACGATAATAGGCAAATATATACATATTTTTTTTCTACAGACTCTACACGGGATTTACTCCTCTCCTTCGCTTATTAAAAAAAAAAATAATAATAATAAATGCAGAGGAAAAAATAATATATCAAGAGTTCTTATTTTACTCATTAAACTAAAAACTTCATCTCTCAGAAATTTTAAAAAAAGTAATAATAATAATAATAATAGTAATAACACGCATTAAACTGGAATGAATTCATTTGAACTAAGAGAGTTCTTATCGTGAATACCCCCAATAAGCATACTATAAGGCTTATTTAATAAGTTAAAATATAATTAAGTTGTTTCGATGGAAATGAGTATAAGGAATAATATAGCTCATTACTTTTGCCATTCTGACACTTTGAGAACGTTTCGATTCCTCTTCTCTTATTTAGATTCTCATCATATTATTTTTTCCGTTTACTCTTAATATAAACTTTGTTAATTCGCCCTTATTCATCTTGATTTTTTTATACTGATTCTTCACTAAACTGACTTCGACTCTTGCTAAGAAGAGAATGAAGATAATCGACTTTCACTAATGCTTTTCCCCGTTTTTTTTCGAGCTTAGATGACTAGTTACATGGATTGTATTGCCTCCAGTTTGAACCTATCTTCGTATAATTTTTTTTTTTTTTTTTACTAAAAAGTAGAATTTTTAAACTATTCATTTATATTTTTTTCGATTTCTTTATATAAAGTATAAAAGACTAAATGTCATTTCTTTTTTTTTTCTAATCTTCTTTAACAGCAGAAGAGCGTGTGGATTTGAAAAATCTGTTCTATAGAATGGGCAACGTGTAATTTAAACATCATTTTTCCGACTCCCTCGTGTAAAATACATGAATCTAAACATCAAACTTCTTTACACAAGAGAATCAATAATTATATTCGCATTTTTCTAAATGAGTTTTCTTCTAACTTTTCTATTCACCTTTTCCTCTTTAATTGCTCTCCTTCATTTATTCTTTTCTATATTCTCCTTCTCCCAAGACATTCAACCCTATTTAGAATTCTATTATGGAAATCGTCATTTTTTCTAATTAGTGGAACTATTATTCAACATTTTCCAACTTTTATAAAATATCATCTCTCTTTTAACTTTGTATAACGCTTCTTGATCGTTAATTCCGGGTGGTCAGAGACAGAGAGAGAGAGACAACTGGCAAAAATTTTAATCTTATTTACCAGCGTATCCTTTGGGGCTTAAAGCAAATGACAAGTGTCCGGTTTTTGTTGGATTCAAAGTGAAATGGCAAACATGTCTCTCGTTCATTAACAATTCAATGTTCCCAAGTGGCGAAAAAACTCGTCATTAAGAACGAAGGGCTAGACAGAAAACGGTTTGTTAGGAATGACAGGTTGGTTAACCAACAAACTCATACAACACATGTGTCCTGAAGACAGACTTACTTCACGACGTGTTCATTAGTGAGCAACTGACGACACGACTTGTCAAAATCTTCTGTCTTATTCTTTCCTTTCTGTACAAAACAGGATTTTTCTTCTATTTATCTACACCACACGTATACAAAAGAATTATCTGAATATACGTAGACTACAAAACTTTTAAGTACCTAAGAAGTATCTTCACTAGAGTAAACTCACAAGAAGTTTAAAAATAATAATAATAATAAATCTGTCTTAAGATAAATTATTTAGTAATTTATGGAGTTTGATTTATGAAAAGTGACTCACCAAAAAATAACTTCACGAAATCCTTATATTTTAACTAACTCTCTCTCTCTCTGTTCTTCGTGGAATGCCAAATTTTTTCTTCAAAAAAAGAAGAGTATTACCAATATATCTTTCTAAAAATTGCAAAAAGTACAGTTTGAGTAGATCTATAGTCAGCAATATGTACTACTCAGAGCTGCATAAAAACTGACAGTGTCAACAGTTTCAGTTATGGATGGTACTGGTAGCATTTCAAAACTGCCGTCAATCCCATCTGCACTTCATGGCAAAACTCCTGTTGAACCGAAACTAGACTAATGATTTCTTCTAGCGAATGTCTTTTTAAAATCATTTAAAGGAATACCATTAATAGTGAGTGTGTGTGTGTGCGGACGTCATTCCCAATGCTTTTGAATGACTCCGAGATCTTGGAAGGAAGGAAGGAAACCTTCCATTTCTCTACTTCTTTCATAAGTTATCCATCAAACTTGACATTCGCAGAACACGTCGCCCAACACTTTATCGGCCAGAAGCAGTTTCTCTATAGTAAGTGTCAAAGAATAACTCTAGCCCATACATAGAAAATGCTCTATATATTTTCTACTGCCTCAAAAAATTAAAGAAAAAAATATATATATTCGAATGTGATATTTCAGAGAAAGTTACCGTATGCTAACGTTTTCTCTAGTGTACCCAGCGGAATCAGATATAATAATACATTACGGAAGAACGTTAGCGTACATCAATTATGTAAAATTTCCATAATGGTTTTTAGAATTTTCGTGAGAATAATGATAAATCATCTACCATTTGATATTTGTCCGCGGCCGCGTAACAATGCCAACTTTTTATCCCCTGACGGGATTATCGCGCCATCTACCGTAAAACAGTATAACGAATTTTTGGTTACTAAAGTTGTTTAAAAAGCTACTTTAAGCATTTGGTCTACATAAAAATATAACTAAAGTCAATAACAAGGAAGACAGCGTGGTTATTTATTATAAAAATAAATACGAATATTTGAAATTTATTGTAAAATGTTGGACAATACAATACAAAGTTTTGTTAAAAAAAAAAAGTTTATTTTACACATAAATTAATGAGACAAAACTCATGACGTAAGAATAGTTATGATACTTTATACATAATTTATTAGTTTTAGTGATAGTGACTATTTCAACATTTTGAAATGGTATTTGAAGCATAATCCAATTTCCAATCATTATCGTTCTTTACTTGGTCCAACTCACTTTTGGGATATCGTAATGCTCTGTTAAGGAATCTAAGTGTCTGTTGAATTCCTAAATTAAAAAATATTGTATTTCTATTAAAAATTTCTGATGAAATTTTCTTAAATAATTATAAATTATCAATAAAATAAATTACTAAGACATGATGATATTCTATTTACTTATTCTAAAATAACTTTTTAAAAATACAGTAGAACAATTAAAAAATAACAGTTGAATTACATAGGAATAATATTAGTTAGGTAATAATACTTTTCTTACTAAAATTTTATTATTATTTTGTATTGTAATAATTCAAAATGCATTATTATTCTGGACTGAATAAAATTATAATACTGATCATCGTAATGTTAGGGTGAGTAAACACGAATGAAAAGGAATGTAAAAATGAAAATAGATAATAAAATAAATTCTGTAGCTAACCTAATCATACTTAAAACATCGTTAATATCTTATCTAACCATGTCCAAAATATATTTTTTATTGAATACAATTTTCAGAGGTTCCAAATTACGGGAATCTCGGCTGTTTTATGTAAAGATGTAAGTATATAGCATTTAATAAAAAGTTATAGCTGCCAATGTCTAATATTTCTTCTGCAAATATAAGAAAGTTTCAGTTTAACTTTATTGTACAGTACATGTAAACCCACACAGAATTTGTTTCCTTGCATTTTAAAATCTATTAGTATAAATTTATTATTAATTAAAAGTATATATTTTGATGTATTAATAATGTAATAATATGAAATTTATTAAATTCAAAATTTATTTTATAACAAATGTTTTTAGATATAAAATTATTGTTATAAAAAAAAGTGAATAAAAATGTTCTGGTAAAATAAGATTTTCACTCAGGTATCTAAAACCTGTTTTGATTTTAGTTCAACATTAATAGTTAAAGAATTTGTTGTGATATGTTAAAAAATATAATAAGTAGCAATGTTTCATCTAGGCATTTAATGTTACTTTTATTTTCATCATTATTAACTATAAATATACTGAATCAAATGAAGTAAATGATTTTATTACATGACGTACAGATTTCTATATAAGTGTAGAATAATTAATCCATAAGAATTTTCTTTTGTGCATATAGATGTTGCAAAATATGAATTTTATTCATATTTTCAACAGTTTATTTAATACTTTTTGGTACATTTATTTCATTACTCTTTCCATTTGGTATAAAATTGAAATTAGAAGCAATTATAGAACAACATGCCAAATCGTGGCACTATACGAGTTCCTTAGATGCTCAATTTAATTATCTAATAACAGTAATTTATGGTGATTTATTATAACAATATAAAAATGTAGGTGAATTGTTATTAAACATACCTCTACTCTCTGCTTGTGAGTTTTGGAAGCTTTCTCCATTATTCTTTCCATTTGCTATAAAATAAAACGTAATATATTTGAATTTATTATAATACATGAGAATATATTATAGATAACTTAAAATTTTATTTGTAATTTATAATAAAGTAAAAGTTCTGCTAGATCGTAAATCTATTTGAAAGAAATTGTTAGGTTCAAAATTATAAACACAATATCTTATAGCAGAAATGCAAGAAAGTATAAAACAAAGCTAACATAAATTATTAACTTAAATGAAAAAAAAATAAACAAACGAAAAAAAGTTAAACAATATATAAAATATATTATATAGTTATAAGAAATACTCAGAAAAATAATGATCATAAAAAATGGCTAATTAATATATTAATAAAACAGAACACTTATTTAATTTAAAATTTTTATTTATAAAACTCAAACCTTTTTCTCTTTCATTTTGAGAAATGATTTTTCAGCTTTGGTGAGAGGTACTGTAGGGGATTTTTTATTGTTTTCTGTCTCTACATCTGTATTGATTTTAGAAATTTGATCCAAGAGTTTTTTTGCTTCTTTATCTTTCTTCTTTTTTTTTCTATAAAAATACATTCAAAGCATTTTATTTTCATACACTGATTAAATAAATTATTTATAAGGAGAAATAATTGTAAAATTATAAAAACGTTTAATTAACTTAAAATTTTCCGACTTAATTCCTGAATTAAATAATAAACAAAGAGAAGATAAATGAAAAATTAATTTTTAATTCTACGAAAAAATATAAAATTTTAAATGACAATAATAACTCCACTAGGAAATATTATTGTCATTAATAAAATTTAATTTAATATTTTTAACAATAAATTTGATTTTATATGATTTTGTTGTCAAACTTTGGGATATTATAGTAATAATATATGCACTATTTATTTCAGTTTGTGTACATCAGTTTTATTTATATTTACAATTTAATTTCTAGTGTAAATTAGGTTTTTGATTTAAAGAAAGCTTTTTCAATATTTTTATATCTTTGTAAATTTTAAATTTCCTTTCTCAAAAGTAAAAAACATTCAGTTTTAACAAATACTCCCTGTTTTAGTAAGTTAAATCAGAAGGTTTATCAAGAACTTTTTAAACAAATATTTCAATTTTGATGTATAAATTATAAACAAACAAACATTCAAACATTTTAAAACTTCAAATAAAAAATATCTGGTAAAGTTTTACCAAATGTTAAAACTTAATTTCAAAATACATTGAATATACAAATTTATTCTAAATGAAAAAAATACTAAAACAAGAATTAATTAATACAATTAATGATACAAAGTTTAACTAATTGTACTTTTCAAATTATTGAAAATTTTAAAAATAAAAATAAAGCCTATGTAATTTTTCTATCTAACAATCATGGGAGTTTATTAATAAAGCCCAAAAGATAATAAATAAATAATCCTTTAAAACTCTGTATGAAACTAGTATTTTTAATTCACCTATTATTAACTCCCCCCTTTTAACCTCAATAAAGTGATAATTACTTGTCTACATGCACTAAAATAATTATGACCTACATATTATTTGTATAATTCTATCATAATATCATTTGCTTAACTTTTTGTTATATCAAATACTTTGTAACCATGGAACATAAGTTTAAAAATTTTTAAATTTCACTTTATTGAGTAAACTTTCTTTACATTTGACATCATTAACTGAAGAAGCCTAATTAAAATGAAAGTACATTTTATTTCTTGTTTTGTTTAATTTTGTAATTGACCAGCAGTTTATAACAGCATACAAGTGCATTTCTAATACTTAATTTTTCATTAGATTTATTTATAGTTAACATTATAGAATAAATAAAACAATAATTGTTGAATATTAGATCATTAATTTTTTTAACTAAATTTATATATTCAAAGTAAAAACCTTTTTATGCTGCAATTATCCATCTTGATAACAATCAAATATGAGTTCCAGCAACATATATGAGAAGTAAAACATTCTTTATCTAACAAATGATGTTACAGTATGTAAAACTAATACAATTTTCATTATATCATAAA
The DNA here is from genome assembly GCF_030686945.1 of Centruroides vittatus. NCBI lineage: Eukaryota > Metazoa > Arthropoda > Arachnida > Scorpiones > Buthidae > Centruroides > Centruroides vittatus. The sequence goes on from NW_027122644.1 coordinate 1,655,424, forward strand.
ATCAAATCTTTATTTTTAACATAATATCAGACAAATTTTATATCATTAAAAGCCACTCCTTAAACATCATGTTTTGTATATCAATACTTATTCCATTATGACATTAATGGCTATTCAAGAAAAATATTAAATGTATATTTATAAAAAAAAATTACTTAAAAATAACCATAACTTTATTTATACCTAATAAAAATTAAAGACAAAGCCTGGACAAAACAGTTACTTTAATATTCTGAATATATTCCATGACAAGCTGACCTTTTCTTTTAGGCTACTCGGTTGTCAAAATTTTTTTAAAAGTTTCCTTAAAACACAAAAAAAAAAAAAATCCACTCAAACAACAAAACACTTTTTAAAAAATCAGTGCAGAAATAAAAACAGACATCTTACTTCATCTATATTGCATTGGAATTGTTGCTTGAAGTGTTTTTGCATTGAAAGAAGTGCTGACAATATGTAGATTCAAGCTTTCCCCTAACAATAAATATTTTTAAAAACTGAAAATATTTTATAAGGTTTTTGCCTTCAATTTTAATTAATACAAAAATTACCACTTGGAATTTTTTAAAAATTTATTTGCACTTATAAAAAAGAGATATGACTGTAAAACTACTCTGCCATCAACAGCAAAACCTTGCATCTGTTCCAAAATCAGTTTTGCATAATCTGTGTAAACTATTGAAAGCAATATAAAGTCAAATTTTCTTACAATTTCAATAAAAAAGATACCTCACATCAGATGAAATTTAATGCAAATTTATGTTTTAAGTAAAAAAAAGTTATATATAGTGGTGCCTCGTATAACGTACGCCTCGAATAACGGACTTTCTGTTTGGCCGTTACGTGACTCGAGCAACGGACTGGCTGCGAACAACGGACTTTCCGGCATAATTGGTGACTGCTCCATGGGTGTGTTTTTTAATAGCGGTCGCTCTGCGTCTCCGCTACTACAGGAGTGTGCTGCTGTTTGTAGGCATTTAGGAACGACGGTGAAAGAAAGAAAGATGGCGGCGCCCGCACTATCGATAGTATCGTGATGGAGGAATCTATAATTCTAAAATATGAGCTTTAAAAGGCAAAAGAAGGATCCCAATTGTAAAATTTAACCATAAAATGGATTATTTGTTGAAAGAGCATTCAAAATAGCCTCGAAAAAAAAATTCGTAAAGACACTTACATCACCGCGTGCGCTAACTCACGCTTTCACAATTTCTAAATTCTCATTCATAAAACCACATAATGGACCCGGAACGAAACTATCTGAGCCATGGAAGACGCCATGTTGCTTTCTACCGTAAACTACTGCTACAAGCGGCCGTTTTTGCCGTTCGGCGGCATGCACTCCCACCGGAATTTAGGAACGCGTTCCGCAGGAATTTTTAAACGGATGTCGCTTGCGCAGAGTTACGCGGAGGAATAAAAGAACGCACCCCATGTTCATTTTTTTATGCTGCAGAACGAATTAGATGTTTTAACATGTATTTCTACGGGAAAATGCGTTTCGTATAACGGACGTTTCACTTAACGGACGTGCACCTGGAACGGATTAAGTACGTTATATGAGGCACCACTGTATATACATATATAACATTAAGAATTTTTTAGTTAATGCAAATAACAGAATAAATGTCGAGCATGATTCCACTGACTTTCCAAGCACCATTGTCAAACTTCTAGGCTTACAGGAAAGCGGCGCTGAACATCCGATGTACACGTTTTCGAGTTTAAAACTTTGACCTCAACCTCACTATTTACATTTTTAATCAATTAATATAATCTCTTTAGTAATTACTAAAGGATTTAGTAGAAAATTTGACCATGATAAGAGCAAAGCTAAACAATCATCAAGAAGTTACCACTTCTTGATGATTGTAACAGGGAAATAATGCACCCAACACATCACCAATGGAAACTCTAACCATGTGCTGTTTTTTCTCAACAATTGCATATAAGGCAATTGTGACAAATTATGAAAAAAAAAAAATTAAATGATAAGCATGCCTGTTCTTGTTTAAAACAGTTAGCCTTGGCTATTATCATGAAAACTTATTATTTTATTTTGCTAAAAAATGCCCAAGTCCTTTTTTACTAAGCAATTTGGATTTAATCAGCATCATAATGGTGTTGCTTGAATGACAAGAGTTTATCTTATTATGACACACACACTTTATATCTCTGAGAACCAACATTTATTGCTTTAATAAATGTTTTCAACCTGATCAACAGGTCATCATCAAGTATTTTCAATTCTCTGGAACATTTTTATGGTTGTTCTATATTTGAATGATTATGTGAAAAGATATTCAAATTTATAAATGTTCGAACACTTCGTCCAAATATCAAGTATACCAAAAATGTAACAAACAGTGTAAATATGTAAAATTTAACAAATTAAAATAAATAAAATAAAATAAAAATATACTAACACAATATACAGAATTATATCAACAGAGTGAACATTATGTATTAGATTTTACTGTGCTATTTTTGATCATATATTTCCAGGCTGATGGTAATTCTGTGGCATCTCTGTAATTCAAACATTTGCCAGTAAGGCTAGATTTATACTTTTCAAATTTTTCTAAAGTCATTGCTAAACATTCCTAGCCTCATTCCATTCAACCAACAAACCACTGTTTTGTGCTACTCTGGATAGTGCAGTAAAACTAATACAAAACGCACACTCTTGATATAATTCTGTATATTGTGTTAGTATATTTGTATCTTATTTTATTTATTTTAATTCGTTAAATTTTACATATTTACACTGTTTGTTACATTTTTGGTATACTTGATGTTTGGATGAAGTGTTTGAACATTTATAAATTTGAATTTTTTTCATATAATCGTTCAAATATAGAACCACCATAAAAACATTCCAGAGAATTGAATTCCTGACGATGTCCTGTTGATCAGGTTGAAAAAGTTTGTTAAAGCAATAAATGTTGGTTCTCAGAGATATAAGGTGTGTGTGTCATAGTATTTAAGGTGTATATTGCAGTTTATCTTATTACCATCAATCCTTAAAATTTCTCAATCCATCTGAACTATTTTACACAATCTATTTTAAATCCTTACATCATATCTCCATTGATTTCTAATAACATAAAATGTTTAAAAAAATAATCATGATTAATCACAACCTAAAATAAAAAAAAAAGGTTTAATTGAGGAATAGAAGATATCATTGGGTACACAAATGCACGAGTTGGAATATATCAAGAAACTTAGCATTGAATTTGGTTTCAGACAACACTTTAGTGTCCCAGATCAAAGGATTCAGTCTAAAGCAAATTTTACTTTGCTTAAACTTTTGCTTGATTAAATTTCACTTTGCTTTAGACCAGTGATTCTCAACCTTCTTAGCTCCGCCACCCCCCAAATAGTAAATATAAATAAAATTAATATTTCGTGACCCCACCCAAAGGAATAACAAAAGTAAGCCTTACTATTACTAATTGAATTTTGACTGTAATTATAAATGTAAATTTTTAAAAATATTATATAATCACATTGCACTAATTTTATACATTAAGAAAATACCAACAGTATAAAAAATGTAATGCAATTATTCCTATTATTTTATGTCGCTGCGTTTATAGCGACGGGTATGAACATGCATGTATGACGTGTACGTACATGAGCAATTTACAAGTTCCAACTTTATGTGTACATGTTCTTTTGTAATTTGATCCACATATGGAGAAAATTTTAAATAAAAAACAAATGCAACCATCACATTAATTTTTTTCTTTACATGGGTACTTATTGTAAGTAAAATGTTTATAAGTTTATAATAAATGATTTTTTCTCATAAAATGATTTCATTACTGTCTCACGACCCCCAGGTTGAGAAACGCTGCTTTAGACTGAATCCTTTGATCTGGTACACAGTAGTAAATGTTCTATCCTTATGTAACATCTATAGAAAGACAGGTTAAGCAATGGGGCATAGAATTATCTTTAAAAAGGAACCTAACAATATACAGGATCCTATTAAATGACAAAGAATCTTTCAACCTGTTGCACATTCCCAGTGTATCAAGTTCCAATTAAGGATCATACAACCTATATTACACTGGGGTAACTATGAGAACGCTGAATGTAAGATTAAAGGAGCATCAAAATGACATCTGAAAGTATAATCCAGCAACTTCCCTAGCAGCTTATGCTTTATCCAATCCTAATTATATATCAATTAACTGGAGCCAGATCAGAATCGTCCAAAAGTATGGAATAAACATCACATCCAATATGCAGAGGCATTACACATATATAAAACAGCAGCCACAGACCAAGCCATTAATACTGTGTAGGGGGCACAGAGAATCTTTTTTGAGATTTGATCAAATGCTATATTACATGAACTCGGAGATTGCATACTGGAAACAACACTTGTATTCAGCTATTACTATTGTATAATTCTGGTAGTATATTTTATTTTTTGCATATATTTTTGTTTGTTTATTCTTTTTTTTTGAGTTGATATAATGTATTTTATAAAGTCTGATACTGCATTTAACTCGTATATTCTGAAATGTTTTAAACTTTTTCATTCTATTTGAATGCAACCATTATTTGTTTTGTAAGTTTATCATGAAGAAGGTTGGTTAAATATGGCCAAAACCATTAGAGATTAATGCAATTTTTAAAGTATTTTTGGATTGTTGTACACAAAGTACTACATAGTTTACAATCAGAATTTTTAAAGCTTTTAAATGTTATCTACCCCATCTTTACTCTGACATACAAAGATCTATGGCACTGCATGCTGTGAAAATGCATGAAAAACGATCTAATGCTTTAATTTATGCAAATTTTTTTGGAACGGAAATGAATTTGTTATGCAAATTCATGTCTTACCGTCATGTCAATAGAAAGACGTGAATGCGGATAAAGTGAAAATGTGCGATTAATAAAATTAACGGTGATGACGTCGGCACCCGAAAGTAAAATATAGAATAATGTCATTCCACAATCACGTTGTCATTGGATAGGCAACAGACTGCTTATTAAACATGTGAAATTTTGTTGATCTGGGACAAAAAGATGGTGTTTTAACAGCCTTGAAATTCCACTGCTTAATATCTACCGGCACGAAATTGAATTTATTCGCTCCTTTTTATCAGATGCAAGTAAGTGATGTTTGTGTGTTGTCCACCAGAGGGCGATAGGTCGTTGTGGTTGATAGCTTTCATTTGCACTGATTATACGTATATTTTTAAAAGACTTTTTTAAAGCATTATTTCCATTTTTATAATTAAATATAATTCATTTATACTCTATTAGACAGTATTAGTTATCATAAACACTAGATTCATTATTAATAATCCTCACATTAACGAAAATATTGTCAATTTTCCATCTAAACAAAACACTTTTCATATCTACGAAGCAGGATATCGTTTATACCATTTAATATAAACTTACTTCTTTATACCACAGCCTTTTAACTTTAGAGCACCTTTAGAAGCAAGTTGATACTCGTCCATACTCGTAGAATTCTTATAAGTTCAATTAAAACAATTTAACCTACGATATAAAAGAACATACAACAATCAACCACGACAAAATGGCGTACTCAGCATTTGTTTCGACGTGTTGCCAAATCTAAAAATTTTATATTATGTGAAAATATATATATATATTATTATTATTACACAAATTCTTATTATTATTTCTAATAAAAATATTTGTATAAATAAAATTATATATTTATAAAATGTTATAAATTAAAATAATCAGATATAAAACTAACGGTTTATCGTGTTGCTTAGCGACGGTTACTTGGTAACATCAGATAAAAGAAAGGTAAACAAAGGTGTGCTTAAAACCTATATTTTTTCTTAAATGTGTAACAGTAGGCTACTTGATGGTTAAATAGGTATTATGTTAGTAGTAAATTGAGGTTGGTGATTTGCTGATTAATTTAATATAAAATGCATGAATTTTAGTTATTTAAATACAAAGAAGAAAAATTGTCACGTTGTATTGAAATACATTATTTTTTTAATTTTTTATACACGTGTTCTCACTCTTAAGTAATTATTATAATTTTTTTTTATTTCTATGAATTGCAATTATATATATATATATATATTTAAGTATTATATATAGACTGAAATAGATTAATTTATTATATATATATGTATATAGTAATTATAAATTAATTTATTTCATATGTTATTATTTTATATATATATATATATATATAATAATATGACAATAATATTATATGAGCTTTACTTAAAAATATTTTAAAAATTTTGTTAAAAAATTACGTTTAAAATATATATATTTAAATAGACCATGAATAAATTAGTTATAAATATTGATAAAGTAATAAATGTATAAAGTATTGCAAAAAATATTTAAAATTAATGACTTGTCAAAATATAAAATTAGCTATGTTAAGGAAAGTAAAGAATTATATATTTGTATAATAATAATAATATTTATAGAATTATTTGTTAATATGTGTATCTTATCATGTTAATAGGATCAACATTGATTAGTATAGAATAATCAAATATTTATCTTGTAATGAGAAAATTAAATTGTCAAATCAAAAAAATATATATATTTGTAATATAAATGTCAGAAGTTTTAAAATTTATTGTGTGTTATAAAAAGTAAAATCAATTCAGTAAGACAAATAAAAATAGACGATAAAAAGTAATTTTTTGTTTTAAATAACTGTTTCAAATATAAATATACTTGTACATATTTGTTTTCTGCTTAAGACAGGATTTGAAATTTAATTAACATAATAATTAATAAATTAAATTTTATATGTCAAAAATATTTTAATTTCAAGGAATTTTGAAGTGTCTGATTAAATGCCATTGATTACACTTTTTTTTAAAATAAATAAATTTGTTTTATTGTTATTATTTTTTAATTTATTATTATTTAAATAATACTGTATTATTTAATTTTAATAATAATATATAGTATTTATTAAAGAAAACGATTTTTTTAAATATTTTCATTAGTTTCTAAGAGAAAAAGAAAAAAAAATTGCTTTAATTGACCAAACACTATTCCCTATAGTACTACTTTTGTTCTCAATTGTATTTAATATGTATTATGAAAACGAGTCAAGTTAACAAATCAAAGTGTCTACTGTAATTGATATGTGGTAATAAGAAAAAATATTGTAATTTTTTAAAATATTATTTTATTAATTTATTAATTAAAGGGTCCTCTTTTAATTAATAAATTAAATACAGTTTAACTTTAATTAAACAAACTTTTAAAATATATTTTTTTAAAATATTTTAAAAGTTTGTTTTAATTTGTAATTGTCCAATAAGCCAAAAAAATTGTAAAGTTGTTTTTGTTATTTAAAAGTTTTTTTTGTTTAAATATTTTGAAATTTTTAAATTTAAATTCATTTTTTATAAAAAAAAATTAGATTTTTATGAATTTAAATTATTTGCTGATATATGATCTTAGTTATTATTATCTTATTACTCAAAACTACATTTTAGTTTTGAATAATAATAGTATTATAATATATATTTCATTTATTCTTTAAAATATTGAAATGTATAGAAGAAGCTTCGGATAAGTTTCAAATAGTTGGTTTAATTTCACTAATTTTACTTGTAAAATATAACAAAGTATAATTGGATGATATTTTTACATTTTTAATAATTATAAAATAATGTGTAAATAATTTCTTCTTTAAGTACAAGTGAATGATCTCAAGAAATAATTATTTTTCAACATATTATTGAAATCAAAAATGCTCTTTTTGGCTTTGTTTTAGCTTAATATTATTTATTATTTTTTATACTATTTTACATGGAAAAGTTGTTTTTAATTATGATTATAAATAAATATGATAAAATATGAGATGAATTTTACATATTCATAATTATTTATATAATTATTGGGCTGAAATTTGAAAAAAATTGTAGACATAAATTCCAACTGTCTGTTCTTCTTTAATATTGAGAACAGAGTTAGATGGATGAAATTTGAAACCAGATATGGAAATCTTAGGGGCAGGAAGCTCCTATTAACTATATATGATTATTTCAATTCAAAAATTTTCCCCTGAAAGGAGTTAGATGACTAGTACCACTCTATTGTTAACAGGAAAAGTATGATGTACAGGGGCAAGTCACTACTAATTTGAGGTGAAGAGCATATTTTGAATTAAATAAATTAAAAATATGATTAAAAATTGCAGCCTGGCATTTTGACGATGTCATAATAAAATATTACTTGTTGTTATATGATCATCATTATTATAATTATATAAATATTCATAATTATTTAAATAATTATAAATATGTATGATGTAATTATGAATAATTAAATATGAAAGCATAGAAAACTTAATTTGACTTTTATTTTTAGTTATTATTTTTATATATTGGAGTGCATTTTGGTATGAAAGAATCTATCAATTAAGTTAAATATGTTTAAGTTAGCATTGCTTTTCAGGGAAAAAGTTTATCTTTCTAACAAAGAGAACTAAAGTCTTTTTATATGCAATATATAGTTGAATAATTCTATGAATAAAATTATGGCAAGCAAAACCTACATAATTGCTATGATATCTATATATAACAGTCATCATGTGTATGCTTAATGTAGCAAAATTGAGGCATTTAAACAAATCAAATGATTGTTATAATGCCAATTCAATCATTATGCCACTTATATCAATCATTTATGTCAATCATTTGATTAGTTGTAATAATGAACTTCATATGATACAAAACTTTATAAAAGAAGCATTTTTCATTAAGAAATTTAAACTATCAATATATAATTTTATAAACTAAAATTTTTTAATCATTTGAATCGAATATTCACTCAAAGTCTATGAATTTTTAATTTGCAACACCTTTAATATTTTAATTTTTAAAATACATTTGATAATAATAAGTTGAAATTTTAAAAAATATCAGTTTGTTATAAATTATTCTAAGCTGATTTAATAGATAATTTAAGAATATTTATTTATTATTGAAGAAAATAAAATTTTCCATTAAGTAGGTACTTGAACTATTCTGATTTGGAAATTCTGTAATTCAGTTAATTTGGGTAATTTGAAAAAGAACTAAAATATTCGATTAGTAAATTTTCTTAGCTTGTTAATATTCTGTAGGCAAATGAATATTGTACATCATGCTATTTAGTTGATCTGATATGTATCAGTCAACTAATCAGACTGTTGACTTTTATTGCATGTAATTTATTTTTAGTATGATATCGGAGACTTTGTTTGCATAATTGACTTTACATTCTAGCAATCAAATTTGGGTCAAGGATATAGCTATTCATATAAGACAGGGGTACTTATTCTTCACTTTGAAACTATATTTCAAATTTTAATAGTTTTAGTTATATTCTGATTGTTAAATATAATTATAAAAGAAATTCAATTTACTTGTAGTAGGTCTTTTAGTATTTAATATTGTAAGACATTTTTATTGAAAATATTATTGAAATTTGATAAAAAGAAAAATTCTTTATTATACTGTTTAAGAATAACTATTCATCAGAATCAATAGATTATTTGGCTCTTTTCCATAAAATAATTTATGATCCTCTTCCTCAATATGAAATTTCTACTCTCAAAAAATTTTTATTTATAATTTTGATTAAGATTTTTTTATAAATTATTACTACTTTTGTTCATTAATATAGTATGATAATTATTTTTCAGCTATATTTTTAATGTTTTGAAAGTGTAAAATTAGAAAACAGTAAATTAATTAGATTTTTATGTAATTTTTTTTTATGTAAAGTCACACATTTAAATGATTTTATTAATTAAATAGCTCTATTTGTTTCAGTTTTTATTAATATATTTTTATGTATTTTTCAGGCACTGCCAATAATTATCAAAATTCTCATAAATTAAAATTATGCCTAATAAATCATTAAAATGTGAAACATGCATTAAAGTTAATGTGGTAAGATTATTATCAGACTTTTATAAAATTATAGTAATATAATTAATAATAAAATTATATATATAATTTTTAATATTTTTTTCTAGATATCCTGCCCCGGTGTTTGGTTACAATGTAGAAATGATATTTTCTTAAAAATTTTTATGTTTGGTAAATGTGAATACACTCGTCTAATAATTGCAGTTTTTCCTCTTCTTATATTTGAAAAGTTTCATTTTGAGAAGGTAAACATTTTAATTTATAAAAAAATAAATAAATTTATTTTATAAAATTAAAATACTTTTAGAGCACAATTTTTATTTGTTTTTAAATTTAAGTCTTTTCCAGAATGTTGTGATCCTGCAGATTTAGCTATAGCTCTGCAAGGTGAGTTAAAATAAAATCAGATATTTTATATCAATATAATACTTAAATAAAATAAACATTTTTTTGAATTAATAGATGAACCAGTCTTCCTTGAATTGGTACAAGTTTCACATTATAGGAGAAAAGGAACTATTTTAGCAACATATGAAGGTACTGCCAGAGAGTTTCTCTTCCCTTTACCTATCATTAGGCCAACATATACAGAAAGTGAAAGGGAACTGTTATTCACTGCATCATCAAATTTTAGTGTAAGTTTATAATGTTTAAATTTAAAATACATAAAATAAACAATAACTGTTTATTTTATGTATTTCATTAATCAGATTTTTATAGTAAAATATTTATTAAATTAAAGTTTAAGTACATCTAAATATGTTATTAAACAAACAGGATTTAACACATTATATGATGCAAATATTTTTCATTTGAATCATAAAATGAAGAATTATTTCACCACTGAAGTATGATTAGTAAACATTATTCTTTTAAGATGCCCACTTGGTATTTCAAAATTTGGAAAAATGTTCTGTTTTTCTTTTTATAATTAGTTTTGTTACAATTTGCAACTTGATGTTAGTTGTTATTAATATTATTTTAGACATGAAATTTTCATAAATATTAAATTAAATATTAATGAAATGCCATTATTAATCACTCTATACTGTAAAAACCATTTTATTGAAGAATTTGTTTCTTTTCATTTTTCTGATTTTTTTTTTTTTTTGACTTTTTAGTTAGAAATAGAATCCTTAGAAACAAAGTCACAAACCTGTGTTGATGTTGACATAATCTATATAAATAAAAATGTAAATGTTTGTTTGTTCCTAATCTCAAATCTCCGAAAGTTCTTCACCGATTGATTTGAAATTTTGAACGTTGCATTCGAATACGTGTGTGTTTTTATATAATATAGATGCCGAAATTCCCCCCGCGAGGGAGAGGGATGGGATTAAGGCTTACCATGAAGAACTCGGCTTCTATTACACTATTTTAGTTATGGTTTTTTCCATTTTTGATTGTGTTTTAATAGGGTATGTCAAGAGAATGTACACTAAGAGAGGATTTTTCAAAATTCTCCTTCTGCAGGGGAAGTGTTATACACTTATAATAGATACATTTTGAGCCACAGCAACGCGTGACCGGGTCTGCTAGTGAAAAATAAATAGCTGGAGCAAAACTTTGTTAAACAAATGATACAAATATTTAAACTATTTAATGTATTTAAAAAAATAAAAATGAATAACATTATTTCTTATTTTATTTATTTTATAATTTAATGTAAAAGTGAATATATTTGCTAAAATGTTAATCTAACACACAAATGAAAATTCCTTTCTCATAAATAAAAATTGATTATAATTAATCTTATTTTTTAAATTTATTTTATTTTGGTTTTCACTCTTTTTACTAAACATACAATCAGTTTTAGTTAAAAATTTACATATATCACAAATTTGCAACTAAAAATGATTATATTGATAGTTATAAGTTTGTTTTCACATCTATATACATATTTAAAATACATGAAAACCAATTTCTTTCAAATTTAAAATGAATATAATTACAATCACAATTAATTCAAACATTTTTTATTGTTCTGGAAGGTTTTAGATTAAAAAATAATAGAAAATAAATTCCAAGCATTACTAACAAGAAACAGTGTGCTCTTTTTGATAATGAAAATATGATAAATTTACATTTTAAAAAGAACAGATTAAATAGCTACAAGTTTCCAAAATTATCTAAAGTAATTTAATAATATAAGTATATTGAATGTAGAATTTTTATATTATTTTAATAAGAGATGATTACTATAAATTGTAAAATAATCAAAATTTAATACATTTTTTTCTAATTATACTACTATGAATTGACTACAACAATTTATGCTTGCAATACTCTGGAATAAATAAATTTATTTTTTGGGAGTACTTGAATGATAAGACCTTCATATCCAATTGGAAGTTGCAATATAAATTTTTGCAATATAACATTTCCTATTTACAATAATAGAGTAATAATCTTATTAGAAATCATTAATTAGCATTATATAGTACATACAAACTGGACATATACTGTTATAGAATATTAGAATTCATTAATTAATATGAATTCTATACATATATATGTATATATATATACGAGGCGTGTTTTTAAAGTAAGTACCGTTTTGAAATATAAAAAAAACAAGCAAACATTTTTAACAAAATTTTTATTTATGTGAAAGCCCATATTTTACACTACTTTTCTACATAATTCCCATTAATATTGAGACACTTATTGTATCGTGGGACCAGCTTTTGTATTCCATTCTCAAAGAATGTTGCTGCCTGATGAGACAACCACTGCAGAACGGTCGTTTTGACTTTGTTGTGATTGTTATGGCGCTGCCCTGCCAGATGCTTCTTCAAATGCAGAAACAAATGATAGTCACTCGGTGCTAGATCGAGACTGTATAGAGGGTGGTCTAATTGTTCCCAGCCAAATGATGTGATTAGGTCTTGAGTTTGATTTGCTGTATGTGGACGAGCATTATTGTGGAGCAAAATGACACCCTTGCTCAGTAAGCCCCACCTTTTGTTTTGTACTGCACGGCGCAGTTTTTTAAAGTCTCACACGTCTGTTCTCTTTCACTCTACAGTCCACTTTTTTAATCAAATCATCGATAATGACTGAAAGTCACCCACTTCATTCCTCCTCGTGAATGTTTATGCGGCCATTACTAAAGGCCCTAACCCATTTTCGTGCCATTCCATCACTCAACGCTTTCACCATAAACTTTACTGATTTGGCGATGAATTTCAGCCGCTTTCGAGCCTTTAGCACTGAGAAAACGAATAACGGCACGCACTTTGCAGTCGGCGGGATTCTCAATGAGCAGCGGCATTTCAGTAACACACAAACAACAGTAAACACAGTCGACTGGCTCCGTAATGGCGTTTGTGGCTTCCCAACAGATGTAGGTACACAGCGCGCATGCATTAAGTGCCAACTGCAGCGCTCCAGCGGCGTTATATTAAAACGGTACTTACTTTAAAAACACGCCTCGTATATACACTGTATATATTTTTGAAAATATTGCAAAAAGTACTAATCCAAAGTGAAGATTGTATTTGTTTTTATTAAGTATATTATATATTAAATAATGTTAAAGCATGAAATTGTTAAGTTGTAGCAAACTAAATATATCTTGTAATATAATTTTCAGGGGATAATTGCACCAAAATTGGAATTTTCAACAACAACAATAATCAAAGAATATCAAAATCCAGCAGAAGTAAGAAGAAAATATCATTATTTAGAAGTAAGAAATGAAATTATATATGTGTTTTATCATATTTAAGAATATTATTAATTTATGAAAAAATTTATATAAACATCAGTGATATTAGCAATGTTATTCTTTGTGTGCTATTTCAAGTTGATAATAAAAATATCCAAATGTATTCTTTATTGAAATTTTATTTTTCTTATAGATAACATTTCATAAATTAAATAATTTGTTGGATCATATAATTAGTAACAAAGGTTTTCTGATTAATCCCAGTTCTCTAGCCCAACTGTAATCCATTGGGACTGTTGGAGGGGGTACTTCTGGTTGAGGAATAATAACTCCTTTGGTTACTAAATCATCATAAACTTTCTTAATTGTTTCACCTAGAGCATCAAATGTTGCTGGAACAAAAGAACCTACTTTGGCTAATGCCTTGTTCTTTGCTACTTCAATGCAGTAGAAAGTGCTAAATTGCTACTATGTTAAATCAAGCTGTAGGCTAGTGTTGCCACCTTTTCAAAATTGCTGACCCGGATAGGGTCAGAAATTTATAAAAATTGGCAACACTGTCTCGAATAGGTCGTAACCATTTTTGAAATTTGTTTTGTGTCAGTCAATCTTTATTAAATTTACAAGTTTGCTTCCTCTTTTTTAGGACTTTCAATTTCTTGATTTATCATATTAAATAATTAAATAATTAAAATAGAAATTATAAACTTGTAAACTGAAACTGTCACATTCACTTTACAATAGATTTGTTCTAACACAACCCCCTAACTGGTTTGAATTTGAAACTGTACGAGGCATGCACAATGTCATTTTACAGCCAAGAACTGAACAATGAGCATGCCAGTTTTAAACCAGTTAGGGACTTGTGTTGGAACAAACCTAATATTTGCCAGAGATATTTGCAAGTTAGAATTTTAAAAAGTACATTTTCTGTCACTCAGCCTAAGGATAAGATGGAGATAACTTTGGGTGGGGGTGTGAAGTTAGTCTTTAACTGTTAAAATAAAGTACTTGCAAATATTTTTATAAATTTAATTTGTTTTATCACAATTTCATAATTTCTATGAAAACTGAACAAATTAATAATTAATCCAGACCACAAATTTAAAAACCGGTTGTCCAGGTGAAAACCGGCCTGGTGTCAACACTATTGTAAGCACATATCAGAAAATATATGCATTTGAGGAAAGTAATATTTCTACTTTGGTTATAGAAAGTACAAATATTTAAATAAAACAGGTAGTTTTATTAGTTTTAGTTATGTTAAAATAATTTATTGAAATTAAAATAATTTAATTATAATGTTAGTTTAAAGTGACCAGATATATTAGGTTGAAATGCGGGATGCTTCTGTGTTGTGGGAGCTAAAAATGGGGTGGACCTTGGACATACATATATATAATAATAATAACTAATTCATTAATAAATAATTTAATAGAAAAATATATAAATACATAAAGATAAATAAACTTAAAAATAACTCTTTATAGAAAAAAAAATTGTTTTTTTTCACAACTTGATGGCGCTGTTTGTATATCTGTCATAGTATGCCTAGAACAGCCACTAGAGGCACCCCTAGATATTTTAAATTAATAATAAATTCAGTATATTATTATTGCAATAGGAATTTATTATTGAATTATTGATATGAATTTATTATTTATAGCACAGAATGACACCGTTGCTGCTAGAACGCCCACTAGGGGATGTCCCGGGCTACTAGTAGTAAAAGAAAATGACAACTTTGTGCTCTTGACAACTTGCGAATATGTTGAAAATGTTACATGACCAAATGCGGGACACTTTCCGGGACGGTGTTCAATGCGGGACTAACAACCCAAATCCGAGACAGTCCCGCACAATCCGGGACATCTGGTCACCTTATGTTAGTTACATTAATTACAATCAGTTGATCTGCCAAATTATCTTCAGCAGATCAACTGGTTGTGACTAATTAAAATTCAAGTTATAGAGTTGTTGTTTATAGATATTTAGGGCTATATTATTATTATATTATTATTTTTATATTAGTTATATTATTATTTAGTTTTATTTAGTTATATTTAGTTATATTATAGTTTTATTTAGTTATATTATATTATTATTTTTATATTAGTTATATTATTATATATTAGTTATATTATTATTGGGATGCAATTTTAAAAAAATTGCAGACTGATAAATTCCTATCATCATTCGTTCATCTATCTTTCCTTAATGTTGAGAACGGAGTTAGATAGATGAAAGACAAGACCAGATATGGAAACCATAGGGCAGGACGCTCCGATTAACTATATATATACTTACAATGCAAACCAGTCCTGTTATTTCAATTCAAAACTTTTCTTCTGAAAAGGTGTTAGATAGATGACCGGCATGACTATTGTTAAAGGAAAAGTATGACATACAGAACCAAGCCACTACTAATAATTGAGGTGGAAAGCATATATTTTAAATTAAATAAATTAAAAATATGATTAGAAATTGCAGCCTGGCATTATAACAATGCCACAATAAATAATTACTCATTAGTAGTATTTTCTGCAAATGCATACTATTGTGGTTAATTCATATTTTAAAAATTTATATTCCTTTTGTAGATTATGAATTATATATAACTGAGAATCCATTTTGTCATCAATTGCAGAATAATTGAAATTTATTTAAAATAAAGCATATAGAGTATTAGAAGGATGCCAATACATACATACTCATTCATGTTTAATATGAGATATGAAATGTTTGATTCATTCAATTGAGAAAAAAAATCATTCAAAATTTACTGTACATAAAATTTAATTTGTGGATACATGAAAAAATATTAAACATCTTATGTTTAATATTCCTCCTAAATAATAATATTTTTCCTAAATTTTATCATTATCAAGCACATTTCAATTATATACAGATTATTTTTAATAACCGTAATAATTCAAGTTAAATACAAGGATATTTATTTTGAATTTTAAAATTATGTAATTAATGACAACACAAAAAAATCCAGCAATCGAACATAAATTTATGTTCGATTGCTGGATTTTTACTTTCTCAGCTGTTATATTTAACAGAGGCTAAGTATGGTGTTCAGCAAAAAATAACCTCCCTCCAAGATTTTTGTTGTTGTCATTAATTACAGGTTATCCAGTTATATAATGATTTTATTTTAAACTCATGATTAAAAAACTACTCAATTAAATTTTATGGTGATCTTTTCCTATATAAGTGATATGAAATTTATTGGATTTAATCAGAATAAATAATTTAGATTCATGTATTATGCATTTTAAAGAAATGACCAATATAATTCTTTATTTCTTTTTTATTAAAAAAAATTAGTATAAAAGTGGAAGTGAAAGAAACATACCAAGTTTATGTTATGATATAACTGAAAGTCCTGAATATGTTGCATGGGGTAATTTTTTTATAACATTAATTTTTATTTATTTATATAATAATTGATAAAATAATTGCATTTTTTTCTTTTCTTTAATAGAAGTAGATCATCCATGTACAATATGTAATTTATATAAGAAATATTTTAAAAGAGATTATGTTGGTCATCATCATCCTCCTTTCTCTGTAAGTATTATTAAGATATAGTTTAATATTAATAATAATTTATTAAAAATGGGTTTCTAAATAGCATTGCTTAACTTTACTTTGAAATAATTATATTTCTAAATACTTTAATTCCAAAAAAAAAGTAGTTGTTATTGAAATTTTTAGAAAATTTTATACACTGCTCTGAATTAATAAAAATGTAATTTGGAAACATAAACTCTGTTATTTTTTGTAAATCTGTAATACAAAACGTTAAATTACACAAAAACAATAGCATTTAAAAATCCTGTATACTAATATTTATGTAAAAACAAACTATATAAACTTAATTTAGTATGTGTTTATTCATCTGTCATTTTATTTTTATACATTTAATATATTTTTGAAAGTAAATTAGCTTTTAATTAATTGATGTTAAACTATTGAAATTAAAAATTATTATTGGAATTTAATGAAGAGAAGAAATAAAAAAAAACTTTTAAAGATAAAAGTATCATTCAGTAAGATCTGATAACATTGCTTAAAATTTTTACGATTACAAGAAAAATGTTAGCATGAATATTTAATAAAAATAAATAAAAATCAATTGAAAGCCATATATATTATTTCAGTAACATAAAATAAAATGATTACATTTTAGTACCATTAAAAAAAAGATCAAGTAAGAATAGCATAAAAGTCATTGAATAAATCAATTACACTGTTATCCAGTCTAATTGACTTTAGACTTTAGGTTTGTTCTAACACAACCCCCTAACTGGTTTGAATTTGAAACTGTACGAGGCATGCACAATGTCATTTTATAGCCAAGAACTTGACCATTGACTTTAGACTTTAGACAATAGGCTTGTTCTAACACAACCCCTAACTGGTTTGAATTTGAATTTGCTATTCTTAGTTCTTTATATAGGTCTGAATTGAATAAATATTTAGATAATTATTCTTACTAAAAATAAGATTATATTTATGAATATGTGGAAAAATAGAATAAACAACGTGGTTAAAATTATTAAATATGAAGAGAAGTATTAGTTTATAATTTAGAATATAAAAGGAATATGAAAGAATATGCTCACTTAAATGCAATGTCATTCATTTAAATTTTATTGAATAAACTAATTTTCATTTTTATTTTTCTAATGAAAAGTTCATTTTAATATAATATGTTGATTTTTTAAATTAATTTTATACCACTTCATATTATCTGGAAAGTTATAAATAATTAGTGAATTGTGTATGATAATAAATTAATCTGACTGGAAAATTTACAAAAACATTTTTATTCTATGAAATCATTAACAATGAGTAAATTAGCTTTTTGCTTAATTTATTAATAAAATTTTGAAATTTTTATATAATTTATAATATTAATTCATAAAATATTTTTTAATTAATTTCTTATCAACTTTTAGACATACTCAGACTCTTACAATCTTAGTAGTAGTAATCCTAACATTGCCAAAACTAGAGAAGAAATTAGAACCTCTGATGATAGTCAGTCATCAGGTAATATTTATGTTGCTATTAAAAATTACTTTTAATGATGAAAAAATTGATATTTTTCAGTCATTTTTATGTAATAAATTGTTTCATGTATAAATTAAATTTTGGCATTTAAATCATTTAATTTGATGGCCTGATGGCTAAGCAAGTAAGGTATCAGATACCCTGGAGAACCCAAGATTGAATTCAGGTAAGCAACCCCAGGAATTTTTCATGGATGGTATGTCAGGTGCCATTATTCACCGCTTGGTTACACCTATTGTGGATCTGGCCAAACTCATGATGAGTATGGAAAAAAGATCCTAGTGCTTACAGGGCAGAAAGAGCAAAAAATAATAATAATCATTGAATTCAACTTAATAATAATACATTTACTATTTCATTTTAAAGAAAATTTTTTATATTTTATGTAGAAAACTACCTCAAACTTTTCTTCTATATTTTTAAAAGTATTTATAAAATATCAGAAAAAATAAAACAATTTTAATTTTATCTTGAATTCATTTTTCTTTTTAAATTTCAAATAGGCCTGAAATAGGACTTATAAATAAATTCAAGATTATATTTTAAAACAAAACATAAATATTAATGATGTAAGATATAAGATCCTATTTTAAATTTATAACGTAAACTTTAAATGTAAGTGTTCAAGTCATCAATCAAAATGTGAATAATGCTATAGATTTAGAATAATTGAAACGACTTTGATGGCCACCTTTTAGAATTGCTAATAATTTTGCAACATGAACATTTTCATTTTAATTCAAGTTTCATATAAAATATTTTAAGTGATGAAATTCAATATTTAAACTTTACTTGCATGAGAAAAATATTACAATATTTTATAAGTACTCTAATATAAATTAAATATTTATTAAAATCTTAACTATTTAATGTCTTAAGATTTTTATATTAATATAATCTTTATTATGCTTTTATATTTGTTGTATAATTTCTATAATATCTATTATTTTTTAAAAATTTTTCACCAAATTAAAAAATTAAGAATTATACTTTTCATCAATTCTTAAAAATATGAATTCTTAGAATAGTTTTAAGATAATTCTTAATAAGTTTTGGCATTTAACAACTTTATTTATTTAGATTAAAGTTTTATTAATCAATAACAATGATTATTTGCCATCGTACCATGCCATCTTGTAGGAAATTTGTTACCTGTTTTATATATATATATATATATATAAATTTACATGTTTGTATACTTAAAATGAATACATAAGCACAAGTCACTCTTCACACAAATTTTATCATCATCATCATCATCATCATACACCATTCATGAATTTAGGCCATGTTGATCCATTTCAGTCTCAACTAGACAGGGTCTAGGAGTCATTTTAGCAGGCCAAATTTCAATTAATTTTAAAATCTTAAAAATCTATTTATATATAAAAAGATATTTCCAAAAAATACAATAAATTACAAGCACAAGTACATATTAAATAACTCTATTTAAAAAAATTAAATTAAACAACTTACTAGCAATTAATATCAGGAGTCCAGATGTTTTTCTTCTGATTTTGTTTTTATGTATTTTGTTTAATGACTTAAAATTTCACATGCCTATTTTATAAATATATAAGTATCTAAGTATTTATTAGTTTTGTCAAAATTGTTGATTGGTTTTTATGTTTAATTTCAAGTTTCAATTTCAAAATAGCTCATAACACTTAACTTTTGTTAATCTTACTTCATTGTACTATGAGTGAGTACACGAAAATTCAAATTTTCCTTCTTTTCTGACTTACAGAGGCTTAAAAACTTCTGAACTCTAAACCATTTACTAAATGAAGTAGAATTAGAATTAAAGGTTAAAAAACATACCAGTTTTTCTTAGAGAGAAACACTTTTTTTTATTACATCATATTTATCCCTAAATGCATTTTGCCAGTACACTGGCCTCTTCAGTAGGGCTCCAAAATACATAATGTGATTCAATTTGCCAATCACATTAACTATCCATTACAATATCTTACTCCGTGTTTACAGTTTATATATCTGACAAGGTTTACCCAGCATTCTGCTGGTACCACACCATTATTTAAATTTACAGAGTTACTTTGCATAACAATTGCAAAATGTTCTTTAAATTTTCGTTTTACGGTATTTATTTCTTTATATAGGTAAATATAATAGGTTAAAAAATTTCTTAAAAACTCCAATCTTTGTTTAATTAGAGCAGATAAATCACAACAGATTATAATACTGACTATACAAGAACTCATATCCAAAGGAAACTTTGAAGAACTAGAACAAGATCCGACAAAGGATATAAGAAAAACATTAACAAAAAAGCTAAAGAAATTGTCAAATGAAGGTACCATTTCAAAGTCAGAAATTAATGAAATACTTCCTAAGGAGAAAGCAAGGATACCCAAATTAAATATTCATATAAAAACACATAAACAAAATAAGTGTAGACCAATTATAGACTTTAAGTTAATATTATTGTACAATTTAGAAATCTTTTTAAAAAAATCCTTACATGCCATTTTAAATTCAGAACTTAGTTTAAAAAATGCAGATTTTCTAATATCAAAACTAGAGAGAGGAAAAATCATACCAGATCATAAATTAATGAGTCTAGATATAGTATCAATGTATCCTTCATTTAATAAAGAAATGATAGTGCAGAGTTTACATAAGTATAAAGTTCCTAACTATTTAATAGACCTTATTGATTTCACGTTGAAAAAAATTATTTTACAGCTAATGAAAAATATTATTGTCAAAAAGATGGTATCTCTATGGGATCTGTTATCAGCCCAAAACTAGCAGAAATATTTATGATACAAATGGACAAAACATTATAAAGATTAACAGGAATAGAATTTTTTGCAAGGTATGTCGACGATATAATTATCATATATAATAGTAAGATAACACCACCTGATCAAATACTGGAGCAAATAAGATTAATTCATATATTAAATTTACCCATGAAATTGAAAAATATAATAAAATAAATTATCTAGATATAACAATCAAAGGTTTTAATAATCATCTTGAATATAGTAAATACGAAAAGCCGTGTAATGCTAAAAACGTTATAAATTTTAAATTATATTGTCCAGTAAATCAAGAGGAAAATATATATTTGATGGAAATTAATAAGATTCTTTCCAGAACAACAAAATCTAATGTAAGAGAAAAAAGAAGTCAAGATATCAAATAATAAGTTTTTTTTGTTAAATGGATACCCAAGAAATCTGTTTAAAAAAATGGTATGACGACTTCATGTCAAATAGATATAAAATAAAGACAAAACAAGAAATTTAAAAGTATGTATCGTTTCCATATATTAAAGGTTTATACGAGAAATATCAAAAAATTTTTAGTGAAAATTTAATAAAATTAGCTCCAATCCAAACACTGGTGTGTCTTTTTAACCTTTAATTCTAATTCTATTTCATTTAGTAAATGAGTTCATAAGTTTTTAGGCCAGAAAAGAAGGAAAATTCAAATTTTCGTGTACTCACTCATAGTACAATTAAGTAAGATTAGCAAATTCTGACTCTATCGTTTTAAATATTTTAATTAACTTTTATACTTGTTTTGTTCTATCTGATTGATCTGAAGATGGGATATAACAGTCCTGAAAACATTTAATTGAACAAATCTTTTCTAGACCTCTTAATAAACTTACTAGCAATTAATATTAATTCCCATTGTAATCCATCCATCCTTCATTAATCTTGAGAATGGAGTTAGATACATGAAAATTGAGACCAGATATGGAAAGCTTAGAGGATGGAGGCCTCAACTAACTATATATAAACATCATTGGACTGGAAGTCATGATTTCAATTAAAAATTTTTACCTATGTAGAGCAATAAACTTTGAATAGAATTGATCTTTATGATAAACTGATAAATAATATATCACTTGACCTTCCATAGTGTACAATATTTACGTGATTTTGTGTTTTCTGTTTAAAAAGTCACGTGAAAAATAAAGCCGTCATAAAGAAAAAGTAATCACAGCTTCAGATTGTGTCAAAAGTTTATATTTATTATTTAAATCAGGGATGGGCAACCTTTTTCTATGTAAGGGCCGTATTTCAAAACTTTTGAACTGATGCGAGCCACACACAAGAGAAAAGAGGGGGATCGGTAAATCACAATTCTTTATTCATATATAATTATAAATTATCACAGGTATACTTAATATAGCTTCTGGCACTGATATAAATGTAATATATCGGAAATATTTGGTTAAATATTAGTCACTGCTAGTTTTAAATTAGTTTTGACGTGTCTGTTAGCTGGTTTTTTGTTTTAATTTTTACTAAATTCATTGCAAAAAAACTATTCACAAACATAAGTTGTAGAAAATAACATTTGAATTTTTGTTGAATACATCCTTAAGCTGGGAAATTGATATATTTATTCATATTTTATGCCACGCAGGCCACAAAAAATATTACTGTGGGCCACAGGTTGCCCATCCCTGATTTAAATTAAAATATGATTAAAAATTGCAGTCGGTTGCAAATAAATAATTGCTCATAATAAAAACCTATGTAAATTTAATCGTTATTATTTTTAAAGAAATTATATTTTATTATTTTAAATATATCAATTCTCTAAAAACTAAGAACAAACATATTTATTTGACTTAATTATATTAAGTATTTAATTTAATTCTTTATCTTTATGTAAAATTTCAACTACTGGCACTTTTATTTAAAGTGACAAAACAAAAAAGAATGTATGTAATGTTGGTATCATTGTGATTAGTACTGCTGTCCGATATTCTGAATAATGCATTTCTTAAAATTAACTCAGAGAATTTTATTAAACTTGTGTAACTGGAAACTTTTATACCTAGAATTATTCAGTGAGATAAAATTGTTAATTCAGTATTTTTTAAATTTATAATACCTTTTAACAACTAAGAGTTTTATTAAATATATTTGATAATCTTATCAAACATATGAAGTTTTGTTCTTTTTTTCATATTTAAACATATAATTATTGACATAGGAATGGTTCAAATTTGGTTTCATGTTCAGGAAGTTTTGTATAAAAACAGAAATCAAAATCTATTTTTTTACAATTCTTAATGATTTTATAATAGAAAAATTTATTACTATAATTATTTAATCTTAATTTTATTCTTAAGGTTTTAAATTTTAAAATTGTCTTAAATAATATCAGCCAGAGAATTGAATTTGTAGCTTTTTATTCATACAATAATTTTCTTTATAAATTAGTAAAAAATAGTATGGCTTGTTTTGTTAATTTTGTTTCAAATGTAAAATGTTTAAGAGTAAAATTGATTTTGTAGATGATGCTTCATATGATAGTAATAATGAAATGAAAAGAATAACAGCACTTAGAAGATCAAATGATCAGGTAATTTTATTTTAATTGATTAATTTTAACAATAATACATTTTATATGTATAATTCTAAAAATATTTAAATTATTTATGGCTTCTATTAATATTTCTAAAATTTTTGCTCATCACTTTAATCAAAAAATATACATCTATATGCTCTTACATAATGTAGGTTGTCATTACATAGTATGTAGAAAGGAAACAAGCAGCTGAATAATTTGAGATTTGCATAGTACTTTCCAAGAAACAGAATGACAATGCATATACGCACCCCGGCAAGAAAAGTGACACAACTCAAAAAATGGCAATTTTGAGATTGTGTCATTAAAAAATATGCATGAAGTGCCCCCACATTCACAACAAGCGTCACATCTCTATCTCACAAAATAACAAAGTTTTTAGAAAAGCAAGAAAAGTGACATAACTCAAAGACCTTGCCTATATTTAACTGATAACACCTCACATTCGACGAGAGCAGAGCTACAGATCCATAATTACTATACTATAGAATATAATAGAATTTACTGCCATAAATACTTACCTGAAATTTAAAAGCAGCTTTTACTTTAAGTTTTATAGTATTCTTTAAGTAGATTTTTCTCAAATACTGCATTTTTGAGTTGTGTCACTTTTCTTGCCGGGGTGCAATATATTGTTTTAACTTGATTAAAATCAAAACACTAGTATATAAATATGATTTGGAAAGTTATTTTAATTCAGGACTTATTATAGCACGAGTTAAATATCAAACTCATGCTGTATTTGCAATTATATTTATTACACACAACTGAAATGAGAGGATAATCTATTTTATAATTATCCACATATAGATGTTGGGGTATGTACAGTGTAACACAACACCTTCTGTGTGTTTTCCAGCAAAAAGTCTTTAACGAAACAAATGTTTTCGACCTGTTAGGGGCCTGCATCAGGTTTTTAAAACTACAGTATTTCAGAATTGAATGTTCTACTGTGTGTTTCAAACTGGAACATTCAAATGCTATATGATGTCATTTAAAAATTTATAAACAAAATATTATGTAGACTGCCAAGCTTGTGAAAGGTTTTGCTTTTTTGTTGTTAATGTATTCACCCTCAAGTTTCATTATAGATCTCTACAACTTCTGTTCTGTTTTTGTTCATAGTTTGCAAGGATTATAAGGAAAATATTGGGTTGGCAACTAAGTGATTGCGGATTTTAAATAAGAAAAATTTAAAATTTTTGCTTAAAAATATAACTTTATTCAAGTAGGTATTGTCCATTTTTGTCGATGACCTTTTGCCATCTTTCAGACAGTGTCATAATTCCATGTTCATAAAACTTCTGACTTTTGCCAGCAAAAAACTGAATTAAATGTGATTTTACATCATCAGCGTCATTAAAAATTTTACCATTTAGGGAGTTCTGCATGGAACGAAATAAATGGTAATCTGAAGGTGCAAGGTCAGGGCTATATGGTGGATGTGATAACACATCCCAACCTAGTTCCAATAATTTTTGGCGAGTGACCAAAGATGTGTGGGGCTTTGCATTATCATGCTGGAAAACAACACCCTTACGATTTGCCAATTCTGGCCGCTTTTCTTGAACTGCATCACTCAGTTTGGCAAGTTGTTGAACGTACACGTTTGAATTAATCGTTTGGTTTCTTGGTAAAAGTTCAAAGTACAGAATTCCTTTATGCTGTCAGTTTGGTGGGATTATAATCTTTTTTTGGTGAATCTCAGTTTTTGGTGTCGTCTGGCTGGTTCATCTTGCATCACCCACGATCTTTTCCGATTAACGTTGTTATAAACTATCCACTTTTTGTCCCCAGTAATCAGTCGTTTCAGAAATGGATCAATTTTGTTGCGTTTCAGAAGCGAATCGCAGATGCTAATGCGTTGCGTCAAATGAATTTCCTTAAGCTGATGAGGGACCCATAAATCCAGTTTCTTGACATAGCCAAGCTGTTTTAATTTTTTTTGAATGCATGTATGCGATACATTGAGCTTCTCTGCAATCTCATGCGTTGTGCTATGACGATCTGAATCGATAATGGCCTTGATATGGGTCTCATCAACTTCAACTGGACGGCCAGATCGTTGAGCATTTTTCAGTGAAAAATCACCAGAATGAAATTTGGCAAACCAATTTTGACACTGCTTTTCTTTCAAGGCTTCATTCCCATATACGGCACATAACTTCTTGTGTGCTTGTGATGCGTTCTTGCCTTTTCGGAAGTAATACAATAAAATATGTCTGAAATGCAAGTCTTGTTCTTCCATTTTTAAATTGGGATAAAAACGAAACTAAATAACTAATCGATACAATTTTTTTACTAAATTAAAGGTGGAAGTCCAAACAGCAAGAAAACAATATAGGTTAGGCGTTTTGAACATGATGACAAAGCAAAAAAATGTGCTAAGGCCACCTATTGACAAAATCCGCAATCACTTAGTTGCCAACCCAATATTTCAATGTCCAATTTATTCTATATATAATGTTTTGTTTATAAATTTTTAAATAAAGTCATGTAGCATTTGAATGTTTCAATTTGGGATACTCAGTAGACCATTTGATTTTGGAATAGTTTCAAAAAACTGAAACAGTACTCTAAAAGAAGCAAAAAACATTTGTTCCATTATGGATTTTTTGCTGGGAAATTTACAGGTGTTGTGTTGCTCATTGTTAAAAGGGTTTCAGCTTCTAGAAAGTATATACAGCAGACTAATGTTAATCTGGCCTTTCAATTATCCAGCATAGACTTTAATGTACTTCTTTTTTTCATGAAAATTTTATTCATATCACATATCTTGTTTTCCAGTTTACTTGAGTTTCTGTGCATAGTATTGCATTTCAGCATACTGTATTATTTGCTCACTTGCTTCCAAAAGAGTTGACACCAAAAAGTACAGGTCATGTTACTTGCTGACTTTAGGCCTATACACATTCAGTAATCTGGCACTCCTCTGTGCAAGTGATGGCCATATCAGTGAGAATACTGTATTACCATTTTATTCGTATTCTTCATATTTTTAAAATAAATTATAACAAAGTTAAATTCTCTAATTTCGAATTGATTTGTAATTAATTTACTAAATAAATAACAACAGCAGAGACATGGTAAATAATATAAGGTATATCAATATTAGTAACAAAATATTTTGTATTTTAATTAAGTTTTATGAGAGTAAAAATAATTATTTTCTGATATGAAATGTAAATTAAAATTTTGGATTATCATTCCAGCTTCATCCAAGAAGAATTTCAGGGTCAGATAGGTATTCACTGGAAAGCAGAAGGTAAATTGTTAATATTTGCAATCAATAATACTAACACTCCATATTTTTTTTAATTTTCATTCAAATATTTATTTAAGCATGATAGATTTAAGCAATATTCCTTCGCCTAGTCACATCCTTAGAAGACATCATTCCAGACATCGCAGACACAAATTGAATGAAGAATTGGAGAAACTATATTCTAATTTATACGATGAAATAAAGTGGAGAGAGACAAATTGTGATTAACCTGCCATATCAGTCTTTCAGTATTAACTTTCAAATAATCAAAATTTTTCACTAATATGAAATTGTCACTGCACATCCCTGTAGTGCATAATATAGAGTTAAACTTTGCTCTATCTTAATATGTACATCAATTAATCAACAAATGTTGTGATATAACTATTATAATCAAACTGTTAAAAATTCTAGTCACATAATTTATATTTTTTTTATATATTAAATAAAATATTTTTAAAAACATTATATTATATACAAATAACTTTATTTAGCACCAAATAAATATCTACAAAAGAAAAAAATGATTATTGTACAAGATGTGATTATTTATTTAAACAATTTTCACTTATTCTTCCATAAATGACTGTATTGGTTTACGTCAAAAGTATCGTCTATTTCGTTATCTAGAACAATCTTCTCCTTTGGTTTCTGTTTATTCATATATTTCCACTTTTCTTCTTCTGACATTTTATCTAAATCTGGAGGCAGCTAAATAAAATCAAACCATTACAAATTAGTACATATCAAAGATATTGAAACTAGATTCATCAAAATCTTATAAATGTTAAGAAGAAACTATAGCTACATTAAGGAGATCATTAGTTTACTGTATGTATTTGAATGCAAGATGCAATTTTTTCAGTTTTAGTATCTCTGAAAATAGGGTTTATCTTAGATTCGATGTGACCCATCATAATTCACAATCTCTAGTGCTATGCATCTTCTTTCTCTATCACTAATTCCATTATGTTATTTAATTTTATCAGATCAATAGTATTAAAAATATTTAAGAGGTAAACTCAGCTCAATCTCACTAGTCTATTACAGTAATGTCATAAGTACTTGGATGAAAATCTCAAAAAGTTGTGCAGCATTCTTTCAAGAGTGCTGTACAACTTTCTAATGCAATCTGTTTCAAGAAATGCTGCATTTCCAATTCTTTAAACAGCACTGACATGTTAGCATGTGGGAAGATATGAACATTGAATCCAGTGTTGATTAGCATAGTTTTAGTTTACTAAAAACTACACATATATGACAACTAAAACTAATACTCAAAAACGTGATTGAAATCAGAAGAATCTTCCAATTTTGATACACAGAATAAGTGATATAACTTACTTTACTTGCAATAAATCCTGATTTTATTGACATAAATTTGTCTCAAGTTGTCTATAACAAAACATCTGTGGGTGAGCATGTAGAAATTAAGGTGCATCTTAGATTCAAATAAATGCAGTAAGTAAAGATTTTTGGACCTTTTGCTCACAACATTGTTTGAAATATACAGGATATGCCCCATGTTTGAAAAGCATATCAAAAACAAAATGAGGAAAATTTTATAAAACTCAGTACCAAACTTATTATTATAATAATTACAAAGGTGATTAATTATTAGATGATATATTAAATGCAATAATAAAATGTATTGCAAAAACTAGCATTTTCAACAAAGTAATAAAATACTACTAAGTATTTTAAGCAGTTATTTATTAAGCTTGTTATTAGCTTTTACACTTAATTATGAATGTAGTCAAAAGAAAAGACAATTTCTGTATACTTAATTAAAAAAGCTGTATGAAATAAATCATTTGTGTTATTAATAGGTTAATATTGTGTAGTAAGTGCAACTATAAATGAATACAGTTGTACTGTTTACTAATTTTTGTTACTAAAATATCTAAATATGCTAAATACAGTATATTTGGAAAATTTTTAAGTCACATAACATCTGGATATTTCAGGTAAAAATACCTTTTATCCAAATTACTTCAAACATCTAAGTAATAAAAAGTTGGATATCCAAGTACAAAAACTTTCTCACTGACCATTATTAATAATACATTAAATATCTAAAGTAGCTTTCTAAATAAATTTGTTCTTAATTCACTTTATTTAAACAATAAATGAGGTATTTATGAATAAATACTTTACATATTTAGGTTTAATTGTTTAAACATATTTCATTACTTTTGTTTACTGAATAAAATTTTTAAATAAATATTAAACTTTAAAAATTCAATATTTATTCATATTTTTTGATATTTCCATAAAAAAACTAATTATTATTAAAATACAAGAGAAATTCAGCAAAATATTTAAATATTGTAATTTCTATTAATATAATTGAAAGTATTTACTGTATTATATAATTAATTACGCACTAGATTTTTTTTGTTCAACTTCAATTAAAATTGCCAATCATTCAATTAATATGATATTCTTAATAAATAAATAATATCCAATATAAACCATATTGTTTGAGCTCCACAGTGCAAATAAGGCAAGTGTAATTTACACTTGCCTTATTTACACTGTTTGATTATACTTAACAAAATCCATTTTGTTATTTACACTTGTCTTTTTTTTTTTATGGACCATCGGAGGTTGAAAAAGAAACAGCTCTTGTACACTGGTAATATGGTCAAGCAAACTGTACATGTGTTAAACAGAAGAAGTTGCAATGTTACATTTACTATGTTATTTATATGCTTCTCCTTTATATTTTTAAAGTTTACAACATTACAAGTTACACATTATTATTAATATTCAGTAGTTAACATACAGCATTTTCTTGTAACAGTAAGATACAATGTTCTGCTGGTACACCCTTTAAAACTATTTCAGTTTAGAAACATTCAATAAAGAGTATTAATTATGAGTTTGTAAGTACTGTGATGTAGTAATGTACCTTTTGTCTTGATTTAAAAATTAAATTATTATTACAGCTTCTGATATATTTGTTTTTTATTTCTCCTGTAAAAAATAAAAAATGTGCCATACATAGTTATTCTGTGGCATACTTCAATTTTAAACATTCAATATGTTTATACATATATATACAGCATCTCACCATTGAAATGTTTTATGAATAATGAAAATGCAATTAAAGTAAATTATCTATTAAAATTAGATAATCTATCAATTCAACAAAGTGATATTTTTTAAAATTTCTATGAGAAAATCAAAAATGAAGAAATAGTAATGTAGTCATTTCTTTTATCAAATATTATATATGTCCCTACATAAAAATATAAATAAGCAAGAGTTAAGAAAAAAAATAACAGAAACTTTTTACAATATAAAAATATATTGATGAATAATAGTGAACCAAGAACAAATTTCATACCTAATTTTCTGTATATATATATATAACTAAAAAAGAAAATTACCTTAATTATCATCCTAGGTTCATGATATCTAATATTTATTGTTGATCCATCAGGTTGAACTAAAACAGCAGGATACATTTTGGCATATATTTTTCTCCTAATTTTTGTGATAGATGCTCTATTACTATTAAAACATTGATTGCCAATAGAAAATTTTTGAAAATATATACCAAAACTTTTATGCATTTTCCTGAAAGCAAAAAACAAAATTTAATTAATGAAATATTTTAGTTTTTTTAACTATGCTATCTTTATACGATTGATTTTCTGAAGAACTTTAATATTGTAAAAACACTTATTCAGTATTTTGTTAAAAGTATTGAATTTATAATAATCTCATTATAGTAATTAATAAAAGCATGAAATTACTTATAGTGATGATATTAATAAAACATTGTTATTCAGTTTATCATAATTTAATATATTTCTGCAGTATCTATTTTATGAATTTTGTGAATTTCATAAATTTAAAAGATTATGCATAGTCTTGATTCTAGAAGCATGCAATATTTCTAATATTTGCTTGAAAAAATTTACACAATGGATATTTGAGTTGGAATGTTAGCAAAGCTCTTCTATGTGGCTTACAGAATTGTGTTCATTCTTAAAATCTGTTCAATTGATTTTGAATAAACTTTGCCATTTTCCATTAATTGCAATGAGGAATCCAAAAATGCAATAAAAAATAGGGGTCCACGACTTTCTTTTTGAGGTATAAGGATGTAGCACAAGCACACGTGACAAAGTGATATCACTCAAATTTCACGACTTCTATGGGCTTATAGAATTGAGTTCGTTCTCAAAATTTAATGGGCCAATTTTGATAGAACTTTGCCATTTTCCATTAATTGCAATGAGGAATCCAAACATGTAATGAGAGTCCATTTAAATGTAAAAAATAAGGAGTCCATAACTTTGTTTTCAATATGCAAATGTATTAAAAGTGAAAAGTCCATGCTCTCTGATGTGACTGAGTGCACCTAACGGAATTTATGCGTTAGGTGCACTCAGTTAGATCAAAAATAAAAACAGCATTGCGTGCACCTAACAAAAAAATAGATGCAAAAAATGAACAAAACACAAGATTTGTTCTTGGATTGCCTCTCCATGCTGGCAAGGATAGTCTCTCTGTATCCAGCCAGTGCAAAGGATTCTCTCTCTCATGGCTGGCAGGTACAAGGATAGCCTCTTTTGTGGCAGCAATTTCTTATTTACAAATAAAAGCAAATATCATTGAATAATTTATAGATGTTTGACCAGAAGTCATGTGATTTCAATTCAAAATTTTTACCTTATCTCAAAAATGGAGTTAGATAGATGGAAAATCAAGACCAGATATTATTTACTTAAATTAAAATATAATTAAAAACTGCAGTCCAGCATTGTGACAATAATTACAATAATCCTAGTTACATTCCTCCTGATGGATAGTAATTTATTTTAGTAAGTGGCACTCGACATTTGACGTTCATGTTTTAGAGATGAAAACTTCGGCCACAACCTTGCTATTAGTTATAATGTATTTTTACTTGGAATACAGTATTATTTTCTGCTTATTCAATTCCTGTTAACCATTTTCAATGTAATAAAACTTACAAAATTTTTTATTATTATATTAGTGTAATAATAAAATAGTTATATGCAAAGACAAAAAGTTTTTGTAAGTGAAAAATTACATTCTTATCAATTTATAACTGCTGTAATAATTGCAGTGACTATAAATTAGCAATCACTGATCAAACATCTATAAATTATTCAATGACATTTACTTTTATTTGTAAATAAGAAATAAACATAAACTACCAACAGTTTATGTAAATGAGTTAGCATTAATTCTTCCGAGACTGCATATAACTTAACAGATAAACATTTACTCAAAAACCTTTAAACGTGCAGCCAAATTTATTAACTTCAAATGTTTTCGGTCTTGTTAAAAGACCTTTCTCAAGAAGAAAAATACATTGCAAAATTTGAAGACAGATACAAAAACGAAACAGCTTTAGAACGTTTTTGAATGATATTCTGTTGCAAAATTACGTGCGTCATTGTAATAAATAACTAATATAATGATATGTGCGCAGAAATGGGAAGAAAAATAAAGAAAAGAAAGAAAGACCTTTAACCTTATTTCTTTATATAGCCCTTCACTTGTTTAGTTTAAGAATCTTTGTTTGTATATTTTTTTCATCCCGATCCAGATGTTTACTGTTATTTTTATTCATATTTTTTCTTTCTTTTCTTTATTTTTCTTCCCTTTTCTGCACACATATTGTTATATTAGTTATTTATTACGATGACGCATGTAATTTTGCAATGGAATATCGTTCAAAAATGTTCTAAAGCCGTTTCGTTTTTGTATCTGTCTTCGAATTTTGCAACATATCTTTCTTCTTGAGAAAGGTCTTTTAACAAGACCGAAAATGTTTGAAGTTAATAAATTTGGCTGCATGTTTAAAGGTTTTCGAGTAAATGTTTATCTGTTAGCATTAATAATAGAAACTTTCTATTAATTGTAAGATGTATATTTGATAGTGCATAATTTTTAAAACATACAAATTATTTAAAGAATTCAATTTTAGAAAATTATTAAATTTTATCTTCAGAAAATGTCTTTATAATAAAACAAATAAACTATAATGTTTTAAAACCTGCATCACTTTTAAATATTAGAAGAGAAAATGTACATTTTCAGAAATTGTATAAATGTAAAAAAAATGAAATCATACCTTAACTGAAAAATTTAATTTTATATATATATGATGATGATAAACTAACGAAAATCATATATAGCTTTCAAAAATTAATTTTTACAAAATTTGAGAAAGAATAGAAAAAAATGTTTTGCCAAATAGTTGATTCGAAACTTCATTATAAACATTTTACATCTTCAAAAAGTAAAATAGATATTTGTATATTATTTTTATCCGAACAGTATTCAAAAGAATTGTACGGGATGTCCCGAAAGTCTCCATACAGCGACACAAATCAAACCCATCAGTGGCTGAATAAATAAAACCATCGAATGCTGATAGTTGGTCATTGCTTCATGCCCGACCAACGGGCTTCCACCATGCAGTGTTCTAAGTTTTCTTCAGGTGTCTAACACCTAAACAGAATGCAGGTTCCACATAGTAAGTCCTGCTAGAAGTTACCCCATTGGCAAATCACTCATGTGTTCCATTGCCTTACTCCGTCAATCATCTTAATGGCTTGTGAATATCGTTATATTTCACCTTTGTATGTATGAAAACTTTTGGGACACCCTGTATTTCTCTAAACAATGTTGCAAGGGTGGCTTGCCTTCCATTCTAGTTATCTACCACTTTGGCGTTCTTCTAGTCTATGATCACGACCCGCGAGAAGCACGTGTATGATCTGATCTGACCTAACCTATAATATAACATGTAGGTTACATTAGATCACAGCCAAGCATTCAACCCCTTTATAATATTGTTTTCTATATTTGCCGTAGTAAACAGAACGAGTTAATCCAAATGAGGTCGAAATTCTTTACTCTAGCAAAATTAGATATAAAAAAGTTAATAATGCATCGATATTCATTTTAGCATTATATCAGAGAGAAATCTAAACGAACCTGAACAACGCCATTTTGAAAGCAGTGTCCACCTAGCGGTAATAATAAGAATTTGATACAGTCAAACCTGAATTTTTGAACTTAATTCGTTATAAAGAGTGGTTCGAAAACCGATTTGTTCTCAAACCGAAACGAATTTTCCCATAAGAAACAATACAAATGGATTAATAAACAGTGGCGTAGCGAATATAACTGGAGCCCGGGACACGACACTTTATTGGCGCCCCTCCCTTCTCCAGAAACACATATAGTTTGTCTTGGAGACCATTTGGGCGCCCCTCTGCGAGTGGCGCCCGGGGCATGATACACCCCCTTGCCCCTCGTTACGCCACTGTTAATAAAAACTTTTCTTTAAAACAAAAACAAAATTGTTTGTGTCTTATGGCGTTAGAACGCAATTAAGAAAAATAATCAACATTGATTTATTTAGTTTAAATTAATAATACATATAACAAAACAACATCTCATTTATGTCGATTTAAAAAATGCCTTAATAAAGTAATACAAATCAAAATTATTTTAAAGAAAATAACTTTCAAATTGACTTAATTACTTAAATTATAATATTTAGTCCCATTTAGTATATACACTTATCAAAAATTTTCCAGTTGAAATTTCAAATGTAACATCATAATCTTCTGAACCTTTTGAAATTTCAAATGTAACATCATAATCTTCTGAACCTTTTGAACTATTATCTGAAGATTCTAATATAAACTGATCGTTAATATTGAGGATATTATATGTAATTATCCTTAATACTGTTGCTCCGATTTCATCTTTTGTTTGGTTATTGTTATAAAGAACATTAACGTTATTCATTAAGTAATGTTTAACGATATCAATTCCTAATTTATCAGCTTTTTCCTCGTTTCTAACAATTATGTTTAACTTCTTTCTACATCTTATTTCTTGAAAATCAAATAACCAATTCTTGACTGAAGGTACCGATATTTCAACTTCTTCAATCGGTGCCAAAATTGGTTGGGGTTCAAAAACACTATTTAAATTAGCAGAGGAACCAGCATATTCTAAACGCTAGAGAGTAGTTTCGGCGAATTCCTGAAGAAGAATCTTCATTTCTTCGTTATGAATAAAAGGATAGGCGAGGTTGTTACAAGGATTACTGGGATCGAGTACTAAGGGTCTCTGTCTTAATATAAAATCTTTAACGTCAGTAATGCTATAATATTCTTCAAAAATAACATTCAAATTGTTTAAATTTTTTATCAGTTTCATAAAGTGACGAAATGCCTTTAGTAGAGAATAGTATTCAGACGTTTTTTCTTCATTTTCTACATAAATAGCGACTGTTTCGAGCATCCATAATATCTCGGTAGAATATTTTTTAATATAAAGAGTTCTCTTCCAAAATTTTACCAGTCTTATTAGACTATGAGCGAGTTTCGACTGCCTTTTTATAAATTCTGCTCGTGATTCACTTAAACTGCTGCTAAATTTGTATCCATCTTGAGATCGTTTTGTTTTTATCAATTTGTATATGTGTATTCTCTGTAACGATGCGTCGTTGATAAAGTTCGTTGCGGGAATAACATCCAATTTCATATGATTTAACGTAACTCGAATAGAATTTAAGCTTCTGTAAATTTCTACCTTTTGATTCCAGTTTTCCTCCAAAGACAGAATTTCTTCAAAATCGTCGATGACATTCTTAAACGGAGGTAACTCCTCATTAATAAAGACAATGTATTGAAACTCTAATTCCATAGTGATAGCTATTTGTTTCTCAATGCTGCAAGAAAGTTCAATTCTGTCAATTTTAAACTTACTTTTTCTATTAAGAATTTCGAATAATGTATTTGCAATCGTTTTCCTGTCTTCTAACTCCTCATCTGAAGGAATCAAAACATCGGAGATCTTCTTTAGATCATATTCCATTCTTCTACGTTTACGAGACATTTTGTAAATATTTTAAAAAAAAATTTCCTCTGTTTTATATCATACGCCTATCAAATTGTTGCACAATTCAATATTTTTATCTCAAACTAAAAAAGAAACCGAAACCGATTCTTTTGAAAATCTTTCTAATCAATAATACATAACACACAATGTATCGATATGTAACACTAAAGGTAATAAAATAAATATACTAATTTATGATAATATTAAACATATTTATTAACATATTATATAGGCTATATATTTATTTCATCATCTAAAACAGAAACTTTGCATAATCCTTATCAATTGACTTAGTACAAAGTGATCCTCCTTTGATATTGCAGTATATTTTATAAGTTTATTCCAAATAAAATAAATAAAATTTCCAAGTTAAAAGATCAAATTAATTAAAAAGCTCTTAAATTTAAGATATAGATATATGAAATATTAATAAATAAAAATATAAACATAATAAATTCTAAGAGAATGGGTTAAGGAAAAGACTATAAAAGTAGAGTTTAATAAAAACGAAAAGACAGAAACAAAAATATATAATAACGAAATTTAACAGATTTTTAAAAATGTGCCATCAATCTCTTTGAAAATGAAGTTAATTACAATAAACAATAAGTAAACCAAGTGTTAACAGAATATTATTGACTGTTACACGTTCGTGCATAAAACTTATAAAGTAAAATATGTATAAAAATCAATCAAAACTTTAAAATAATATTTCTGAAAGTATTTCTAGAGATAAAATCAAAAGTTCATTCATGTTTTAACTAACAAATCCCAAGAGATAAAAAAGATAAGGATGCTTACTCATTGGGAATTTTATGACTAATTAACAGCAACAAATGATGATAATAATAAATACATAGGCCTACATACATATAAAATATTTTTACAAATAGTGCCAAAATATTTTTAGTTTTTATCAGTAATTCATTGATTATGATATAGTATGATATATATCATAATAAGCAATAAATATTATATATTATTTAAACAATAAATATAATAGTTAATTTATTTTCCATTTATTTTATAATTGGTTTTCCATCTAAATCAGTAATTAAGTAATTTATAATTTTTTTTTGCTATATAAATTTATATATTTCTACATATACATCTATTTTTATATGTAATTTCTGACAAACAAAAAATTAAGCAAGATCCTGGATTAAGAACGATTTGGTTTTAAACAGTAAAACAGTGAAGCATCGTAAATCTAGACGGTCCCTTTCCGGATTTTCAATTTGTCCGTATTTACACGTGTAAATTAGTATTTTAAGTACTGTACTGTAAACTCCAAATATATTCTAATTCAAATTTAGGTATTCTAAGTTCAAGACATGAATGCAAGAATATTTACAAATATGTAAAATATTATTTACAGAATCACTATAGTTAAACAACAAAATATATTAATCATCAGTTCAAAAAAAAAAAAAAAAAAAAACTGAACGAATTCGATGAATATTCGTATTCGAATGAATATCAATAATGAAGTTGCCATTGAAAAGTTTAATATTATATAGAACTTTTTTGTAATATTTTG
This sequence comes from Centruroides vittatus, assembly GCF_030686945.1. Taxonomy (NCBI): domain Eukaryota; kingdom Metazoa; phylum Arthropoda; class Arachnida; order Scorpiones; family Buthidae; genus Centruroides; species Centruroides vittatus. The sequence goes on from NW_027122644.1 coordinate 1,693,178, forward strand.
GGCATTATGGGAGAAAAGAATAATCGCCTACAGTCTGTCTATGGAAAGAATCAACTTGGGTATTCACCAATGAGCATCAGCCATTGATCGCTTAGTTGCGGCAAGTTATTTCCGGTTTCTTCTTCATTTGTTAAACATGTCAATTAAACAATTGTTGTTGTGTATAACAATTGTTGAACAAATAATTGTTTGTCCTGTGATCATCTCCCTTGTAATATTTTTATATTTCGTACTTCTTTTGCTGCCATGGTCAATAGCAGTATAGGCATCACGCAATATCTCAAACATTTCTTCAGTGTGAACGTAATATTTAATCAAATTACATTCTATTACAGGCACAATTAATTTTTCTATTTCTCCAATACATATCTACGTAAACACTAATATTCTTCTGGTAACTTCAAAGTCGCATTGGTTTTTCACTCACTTTTTGTATCATTGTTAAATACACTGATTTTGTAAAAATTTCACTGTTCTGACTTTTTGCTGATATTAACTCGTTTACTTGGTTGTTCGGAACGTCATTGGATTCATGCTCGACGTTCCGAACGCCATTTGTTGTAATCCATCATCCATCCATCCCCATCCTGTAAGCCTGGAAGTTTGACAAACGTCAAACTTACAGGCTTACAGGATGGGGGAGCTCAACGTTCGACGTTCACGTTTCAGAGATGAAAACTTCCGCTGCAACCTCTCTAGTAAATAATAACACATACTAACATTAATATAATACCCTTCATTACGATGTATTATCTCGTTTTTTCGAGCAAAGAGCCCATAGGTTTTTTAATTTTTATATTAACTAAATATTTTCACTTAAAAGCGAATCTAACACTTAAAAAAATTGCTCGGAAATAATTGCCGCGAAATAAATAACCGGCAAAAACGTGTTTTTATAGAAAAACTATATAAAAAATTTAAAATAATCTTTAAAAAATGCGTTTCTTTGATAAACATAGCTGCAAAGATTATTATTCTTTCATGTAACAGTGCAAGAAAATTCACAGGTGCAGTCTACATTGTTTACAAACCTTGGAGCTTGAGCAGGTGACTGTTTTCCCGGGTCGTTTACATGTACGCCTCAGGGTAAGATCGGTCTTAAGCAGGAGGGAAACTAATTTACCATATCTATTCAAATACAATACAAAATTTTCCATTTTTATGCAATTATAATAAGGAGAAACCGAAAAAAGGTATATAAAAAATTCTACTGTATAAAAAACAAAAATACCTGCTGATATCATAAAAAACATCCAATAGTATTTTAAAAATTTTATCGAAGTGAAATTGGTTTAATAAAGATTAGAACGATTTAATTAATTTGATTAAAAAACTGTCATAAAAAAACAATAGTTCAATTAATTAGCTAATTAATACAACCTTATAAAAAATTTTCGCGGCAAAAATAATTTATGAAATTAACATAGGACATAGATAACAATGTATATGTACTAACTCATTCATTTTTGGAGAAGTTACAAGTGGAGGCTTGTTTTTATCGAGACCTTCAGTACCATACCCGAGATATCTCGGGAAAGGTACTGAAGCGGAATGAATATTGTTACAAAGGATGCATTGTATCTGATACTATATATAATATAAATATAGAAAATTCAAAACTAACATCAGTAATGGTTACATGTAATAATAAATTACAGTAGAACATCGATTATCTGACCCCCGATTAACCGACTTATCGGTTAACCGACCGCGTTCTAATCGGCAAATTCAAATGTCCGCTAGTGATGTGGCGCTACAATATTTGGTTATGTCTTGGCTACTTTAATATTATTTTTGTTAAATTTTTGTGTGTTTTAGCTGGCAGCACTGGCTCGACCCTGAAAGGGAGGCTAGTATTTAAACCAGACCTAATACACTATACTAATAATGTATTTTTTCATACTTTTCGGTTATCCGACTTTTCAGTTATCCGACCAACCCCAGTCCCCAATTGAGTTGGATAATCGATGCTCTACTGTATATCTAAATAATTGAGAAAAATTACATAAAAATAAATAGTACATTATTTTCTATTTACTGCCTTAAAAGCGTATTTTTGGTTGCTCCTAGCTGCTTCTAAAAGTTTTTATTTTTTATTATTTCTTGGTAAAATTTTTACATTCAATTTTTATGTTACTGCAAATTAGTAGTTCAGCTTTAACATTTTCAGTTGTTAATCTGTTTCTTTTATCCTACCATAAGTTATTCATTGAAGAGAAACATTATAATAATTATTCCTTTTATGTCTACCTCATTTTAATATTAATTTAATTAAATATAAAAAATACTTAAAACTGAAAAAACGAAATAAATGCATTAATTCTGAAGAGAAAGCTTCCAAGTTTAGGCCCTATGTCTTTTGTTTGCCATGTGGACTTTACCCTTGTTTACAACTGTATGACTTTGCTAACAGCTGGTGTCCTCTTTCCCAAAACGCTTACCTGAGGGGATAAAGGGTCTAAAGTAGAGTGAATACTAGCTGGCTGTATATTTCTAAATATTTTGCAAAAATTACATATTTTATTGCGATTTCCGTCCCCCCGACTTAATTAAACGTATATATAATAAAATCTATTAATTAAAAAATTAAAAACTACTGGATGTCGTTTTCGGCATTAGAAAGTAGCTTTAAATAACTTTACCAAAGTAAAATCCTTAGAATGATGAATGTAATTTGATATCAAACTCCGATAAAAAATTAAGCGTTAATCGCGCGTTATTAAAGGTTAATTAAAAATCGCTATAAAAATTTTCGTGCGGGTAAAAACGTTTGAAAAAAGAACGGGAGTTAAGTTTTTTGGACTTTTAACGCTCGTGCCCGAGTTATCTCGGGTACGGACAGTAAGCATAATATTCAATGTACTCTTTAGAAGTTGGAATGCTAAATATAAATTCAATTAGTCTTTGAACGTTTGGAAAATTTCCATTTTTTTAATATAAATGCCCATAACTGTGAATTATTTTTTTCTGCTTTTCACTTGACCTCCAAATTTCTTACTCTTCGTTATTGTGCAAAGTTCATTAAAAACTTTGAAGTCAATTTTGTTTACATATTTATTATTTATATAACAAATATTTTTATAAATTTATTTTGTTTCATCATAACTTCACAATTACTTCAAAAACCAGACGAATTAGTAATTAATCAGGACCATGAATTTAAAAACCGGCTTGTCTTGGTGAAAACCGACCTGGTGGCAACAATAACTGTAGCAAATGTGGTCTAAAATACATTACATTTTATTTAATGTATAACGAGTTTCTCGACCTTGACAGTATGATAATGATAAATGCGCTAGTTTTACTCTTTGGATAGGGGAAAAAAGGTGATGTTGCATATGCGTCACGGTGCCGAAGATATTGACCTTAATGCTCATTTGGGGCCTAGACGTTTGTCATAATAAGCTTTGGTTTTGGTTTTGTTTTCTGCTGCTATCTTAAATGTAAACAAAGATTACCTATAGTACTGTCCTGTACATATATCTTTGATAGTTCAGGTACAAAAGTTCACATTGATAACAGATGTCATGGTGATATCATGTAATAACACGATTAGACAAATTTTTAAATTGTTCGCGCATGCGTCTTAAGAAAAGACGGTTGGCCAGACATCATGCAATCGAGGGGGACGTGAAATAGAGCTGAGACCAGGAAGCTGCTGATTGGTCAGTTGTCGGCTTGATGACGACTATATAAGTCGGCGTTAAGGCGAGTTTGGATCCGCCTTGCTTAAATAAAGTTACGTTCGCTTAAGTAACTGGACAACTGCTCATTTGTCATTGCCATAAGTTCGAGATATACGAACCGATTGACCTTTACATTGTATTACTGGCGAAACGGAAACGGGCGCCAATTGTAGAAAGTTTTATTTTAACTTCACTACAGATACAAAAAAGCCAGCTTTAACGTTTGATACGCATCATTTTCAAAATGTCGGACGAACAACTTATGTTAGAAAACGAATTGACAGAATTGTCAGTTAGTTTGAAACCGTCCAGAGAAACTTTGGAAGAAGGAAAGAGAAATGCAACTAAGCTGTTTGAACTTCTCAAACGTAAAAGCAACTTCAAGATTGACAGAGTTGGAATATTTGGTAGCGTCAAGAAAAACTCATCAATTAAAGTACATTTTGATTTCGACTGTGTGATTTTCATTAACGATGTTCTACCGCCTTATGACGATGTCACTGAAGATTTCGAAGATGTTCTATTGATGGAAGAGAATTTGAATGGATATGTCATCAAAAATCGGAATACTGTTCAAGTGATAATAAACAATATCAAATACGACATAGTACCAGCCACGAACTTTAGTCCAGACAAGAATTTGCAAAGAGAATTAGTAATGCAAAGAATAAGAAATCTAGAAAATCCTTCTAGAGACGGACATAAATTCAGTAGCAGTTTGGACGAAACTCAAACAGAGTTCATAAGGAATCAATCGGAATTTGCACACAACTTTATCAGGTTAGCAAAATTTTGGAATAAAACTTTATTTATCAACAGTTATTTTAGTGGAAGATCGTCGATGATCGAAGCAATTGCGCTTTACGTAGCCAAGGAGGAAGAAAGGAAATATTCTAATGTTTCCATATTGAGAACATTCCGTGAGTTTTTGCAACTAATGACCAATTTAGACAATTTAAATATTGTGTTCGGAGAGCATTATAGATTCAACGAAGTGGATGATTATATAAGAATGCAAAGACCGTTAGTGCTGGATCCTAGCAATCCTTATAATAATCTCGCTTATCCTTTTATACAGAAGGAAACGGTGAAAGATGATTTTGAACAATTTGCCGCCATTACTATTAGTCGTTTGGAACAATTCTTTCGTGATTTGAATGTAAATGCTATTTTTGACCCTCAACCGCTACAAGCTCCGATTGAAGATGTTAGAAGATCGGTTCCTCCTATTGAGAATTGGCTTTTTACTGTCAAAGAAGAAAATTCTAACAAAAATCCAAATATGATCATCAGAGACGAGACAAAAGCTGTAAGACTAGGAGTGGAAATAATCAAGCATTATTTAATAAGAAACATAAACATTTTAAATTCTAATATTCAAACAAAACAAGAAATGGAGAACAAAGTAGTAAGTATTGTTTGTGAAAATATCCTTCATCGTCCTACAGAAAGAACATGTCCATGTAATAAAAGACACGAAGATTACCATGTCACTTTTGAAATGCCATGTAATAATTTTTTGGTGATAGTTAGTACCAAATGGGATTAGATTACATGTTAACAATTACTTTATATTTAGCTATTTCGTTGAAAATGTTTATCATAATGATTTTTATATTTCAGCTGAAAATATTAAATAAATCACGTCCTAATAAAAATGCCAATTAACGCGATTTGAAATTATCTCAATCGAGATAATTAAAATGAAATCAAATGATATTTAAGAGGATTAGTTAACACCATTTGAAATGTAAGCTGATATCTAATATAAATTATTCTAAATAAATATTTTAGACTATGAAATGATCATGTGACTATTTTATGTCAATTAATATTTCAAAATAAATGTCTCGGTATATTAATACGAATTGCTTGAGTATTTTAATTATGAAACAACTGCACACCTTTATTACTTATTTGTAATAGATGCTTAATAGGAAAATTAGTATTAATAGAAAATATTTTGTTTCAATATATATTACTTTGTATTGTTTATTGAATAAAATATCTGAAATTTTGTAATAATATTAGTTTATTTAAATTACTACAGTAAAATTATGACTTAATTATGCCGTTGATATTAATGTAAGCTTTACGAAGAAAAAGTTTTTAAATTTGATTTATTTATTTATTTTATTTATTACATTCACTCTCGGAAATACTATCCGGAAGTGTCAGTTTCCTCCCCAATACACAATAAGCCCGAATAAACGAGTAAAATTACGATCAAACAAAAGGAAAAAACAAAAATCTGTAACATAATATATCAAATATATATACGGCGGAAAGATACCGGGTATATAGAAAGAGTAACTGTAAAGAACAAAAAATGCACGAATAATAATTAAAAAATAAATATTTGAAAGTTATGGAAAACGTGTTGACACGCCCGCTTAAAACGAGTTAACTTTTCGTAAACTAAACATTTCATAAGGCCCATATTATCTGCTATTCGATAGAAAAAAGATCTGTGATAAAGAAAAACGAAAATGAGGGGTATGAATATACGTAGGGTTGGGAGTGTTTCTTCTGTGGATTCTTAAACAGCCAATGTTGCGGAATTAGACCGTAAAAAACAAATATTTAATTCTCTCGAAGAAATCCAGAAGACCTAGTTCTACTCTAGCAACGTTTGGATTATTAATTTGCGATAGGTTACTAAACTTATTTTAAGTTTACTTACTAAATAAATCAGCAACGATTTGCTCAACTTTCCCGCCAATATTCAAAATTGTGGTGGTCTCATCTATTATCATATTTTATTAAGAAACTTTTTATATTTTTAAGTATTATAAAATGGCAAGAAGCTTAATTTTGAGGGTAGGGATGGGTTTTATGAAAAAATTGTAAATACTAATAACGAGTAAAATCGTCATTAAGTTCGACCCTACTGGAGATACATACAGATGACCCTCATTATCTCCCCATCCCCTCGACCTTTAATCACCAAAATTGAATAGCATCAATTCCCTAATACACAAACTTTCCTGCAAAATTTCAGAAATTTTCGACAAAAAGCACAGGAGTTATTAAACTCGGCACCCTCGAAAACCATTTTAATCATATTTTATACTGTTCGGTCACCATTATGTAATTTTCTTAATCGAATGCCATTATACCGGTGGGTCCGACAGAAAGAGGGGACTGTTGCGGAAGGGAGTCGAAGTAATTCGGCCAAAAGTAGTTGTTGACCTCGAGAGGATGGTCAACTACTAATTAATACTGCATTTTTGCAACTAGTAATTAATACTGTCCATTTTTCATACCTCAAAAATGTAATAAAGTCTCTCCTCGCATCTTGTTTTTGTAAGTTTTAGTGAATATGGTTCATCTGCCAGAATATAGAGATTCTGATATTATTAAAGATATACTATTGGTATTTTAATATAGCTAGAAAAATTGTTTAGGACTTGTAAAAGTTGCACTATTAAATAAATTAAAATAATTTTAATAGAATATTTTAAAATTTACTTTCATCTTTAATAGATCAGCATCTTTCTTTCCGAATTTCTAAACAATACTTCTTTAATTCTTTTAAATCGATGTTGATTTAAAAGAATTGACAAATAAATTACTTTGTATAATTATGAAGGATATTTACATATGAATTTAAAATAATTACAAAGTAGAAAAAGTTGGAAAACTAAATAAAGTTCGATTATTAATTTAATTTTAAATACTGTAGTCATTAATGAGTCTATCTTTATACTCTTTTTATTAACTTCCACTGTCTGTCCTCCGTCTATCTGCCCAATTAAAGTACCGGTAATTTAATTTTCACCCACTTCCCAATTTAATGCTAAAACAAGAAGTATTCCGACAACTCGGTGTTACATATATAAAAGATAGAAAACCAAATATACAAAAAAAGTTTTAAAGAAACTTTTTATTCACATAAATGCACTTAAAAAATAAATTTGTCTACTGATCCTAATTTTACGAACTCCAAATAAATCGACTGATTTCTCGAGAACAAGCTACTGCTAGGGATTAATTTCCTGCATATTCGGAATTACTGAACAAGTAGATTCAGACTAACGTTGCTTTAGTCATGTTCCTAAGTTTTAGTCTTAATCGTTATACACACAGTATACAGTATACATATTCATGTGTAGGGGAGATGTGCCTAAAACCGTAAAACGATCGCTTAAGGATCATAGGCAATGGCGGCCTTAGGGGTGGCGAGCGGGGCAATCGCCAGGGGCCTCGCGCAACAACTCGAGTAGAAAAAAGTTGATATTTAAAACTTTATTTTATCCTTAGCTATTAGTTATAAGCCGCAAACATCATTTTTAAATCCCTGCGTATTCTTTTAAGGCATTTATTACGTACCTTAGTTTATCATCATTAATAATTTGTCGTCTTTATGATTGTTAACTTTTATAAATCTTCTAATATAATATTTTAAAACTCTAAATTTATTTATTTATAACTTTTGCATTTCTCGTCAATCATCAGAAATATCTATTTTCAATTCACATACTTTGCACAAAGGACAAGGGCCTCGCAAAGATCTGCAGCCCGGAGCCTCGCCATGATTAAGGCCGCCTCTGATCATAGGCTAGTGCTTTTATATTTTATTTACAATTTTAAATTTGTAATGGGATATTGTAAGAAAAACCTTCAGACAAGAAAACAATTGCATTTATTTACGTACCAACGTAGATAAAATCAAATTTTACTTCTAGGCACGTACAGTAGTTACCGTTTTGATCTAATACGAGGTAGAATGGGATTATTTTCATGATTTTGGGATTATTTTCATAGAATTTATCACCATTTTGTCCCACAAAATAAAATAGCTAGGCATTAACTTGTCTGAACAAACTCGTTTTAAAAATCCGCGTGATTAGATAATAATAATAATAATAATAATAATAACTCTCCCGTGGTCACCACCTGGTCGTGGTGGGAGAGCCCAGTAATTTTACTGATCCATAGGGCAATGCAGGCTGGAGCATAAGCTCCTGGTAGGGACACCCATGCCAGTAAGGTCTATGGGGAGAAATGAAGCTAAGAGTGACCACACACCCACATTCTGTGGAGATACGTATCATGGTAGTAACCAGATCTAAATGTGATACCGGCTCGGACGTCGCCCGGGTTAACAAGGTCCGCGTTCGTGAGTTAGGCAGAGGCTCACGTTCGAAAAATAGGCCACAGTCTCCCTTGGTTACTGGTGGCGAAAGCAGCATCGGCCCAAGCATGGCTACTGCAATGCCCTCAACAGATGTGAGGAACCAACCCAGCCTTGGTGTTTCTGTGGCAATACATCCACAGACCACAAAGGCTGGAAAACCACGCCAACGGATGAAATGGACGGTAGAAATGAATGAGTTTATCATCCGTACTTACTACACGATCACAAAACTCGAAACAAACATGACAGCATACAGACAACAACTATACCATAGATTCACACAACAGTATCCTCATCTCACTGTCACCGAACAAAGGGTTGTTGATCAAAAAAGAACAATTATACACAACAACCTTATTCCACAAACAACACTTGAACTTATCAAACAACAGGTTGCTGATCAAATACATCAACAGACAGAAACATCTAACATTAATGAAGATCATGTAACCTGTCAGGATAATCCAGTAACAAGCATTGATAATAACACACATACAACAATTACCACTAATGATACTACAGACACTTCCTCATCCATCACTGATAACATAGACATGGATTTAGTTAATACGCTCTCACTTATATTTCAGGAAACACTCACTAAATATACAGGCACAGATCCCACACAAAGACCACAAATACCAAAAATCAACACGTCGAAGGAAGTAGGAAAAACACTAAATTATGTAAACACTCACTTACTACCACACTACATTCATTCAATTTCTACACTCGCAGACATTCATACATTAGTTTATGCTGGGCCGTCACAGTAGTGACACACCATGGACTGAAAGTACAATCACAGACAAATACACAGAAAACCCAATTCTATCACAAGCCTGCCTGGCAGAGAGGAATAGAAACACAAATAAATGACATTAGACAGCAATTAGGCAGGCTGACACAATACACTAAAAACAACATAACATCCAAATTAAGGAAACAGCTCAAAAACATTTTCAAGAAAATAAAAACACACACAAAACATGAACGTCACAACACACACATTACAGAATACATTGATACACTAAAACAAAAACTTGCTGCCAAAGCACGTAGACTCAAACGATACAAAACATGTACACTACGAAAACAACAAAATAAATTATTTACAAACAATGAAAAACTCTTTTACAGACAAATTAATAACAAAGCAAACACTGATACACAGCACAGTGGCACACAAACAGAAGAAGAACTCACAACATATTGGTCTTCTCTTTGGTCCAGTGCTGTCACGCACAATGCTGAAGCAGGCTGGATCGAGGAGGAGAACAAAAACTTACACAACATACCAACTATGCCCTGTGTTGAAATAAGCATACATGATTTCCAATACACTGTTAACAGAACACACAACTGGAAGACACCTGGTGTAGACAACATTCACAATTTCTGGTACAAAAAGTTTACATCACTGCACCGGAACTAGCTAAACACCTAACACACATCATCATCAATCCACAAGACATGCCAAATTTTCTTACTCAGGGCATCACCTACATGAAACCTAAAAACAACAATACCACAGACCCCACACAATACAGACCAATTACATGTCTTCCAACACTCTACAAATTATTGACATCCTGTATTGCAAACAAAATATACAAACATGTTGAAGAACACGACATTCTAACGGAACAACAAAAAGGTTGCCGTAGAAATCACAAGGGATGCAAAGAACAGTTACTCATAGATTCAGTCATTCTACGGCAAGCACACAAACAACACAGAAACATACACATGGCATATATAGACTACAGAAAAGCATTCGACAGTGTTCCACACAGTTGGCTGCTACATATTCTACACATGTACAAAATACATCCATCACTCATTACATTCTTCCAAAACACTATGCAGCACTGGAGAACAACACTACATCTCAGGGTTCATAACACTTACATACAAACAAACCAAATCTTTATTAGGCGAGGAATTTTTCAAGGAGATTCCTTGAGTCCTCTCTGGTTCTGCCTAGCCTTGAATCCATTATCCAACATGTTAAACAACACACAATATGGCTACAATATCAGGCATGAAAAAACAACACAGTATACACTGTCACATCTCATGTACATGGATGACATAAAACTTTATGCATCCACACAAAAACAACTTCATCCACTCCTACAAATCACACATTCATGCACCAAGGACATACAAATGGAATTTGGCCTAGATAAATGCAAAACACTTCACATAGAAAAAGGAATCCTGAAGAAAGAAGATTTTGCACTTGGAAATGGAGACATTATTGAATCCATGGAAGAGGGCGAGTTCTACAAGTATTTAGGATTCCAACAGGCCAAACTAACAGAACATGCACAAATAAAGCAAAGATTAATTAAAAAATACCAAAGTAGGTTAAATGCTATTCTCAGAATACAGTTAAATGCAAAACACACAGTTAAAGCAATAAACACATATGTCATCCCAGTACTCACATATTCTTTTGGAGTTATACATTGGACTCACACAGATCTTGAGCAACTCCAAAGGAAAACAAGAACTACACTTACTAAGCATAAACAACATCATCCTAAATCCGCCACAGAAGGATTAACCCTTCCATCGTAAAGATGGCGGACGTGGCCTGATTGACATAGTTAACCTTCACTACAAACAAATACAGTCACTGCGAGAGTTTTTCTACAAAAAACAAGAAACACCACAATTACATAAAGCAGTAACTCTAGCAGACTCAAATAACACACCATTAAACTTACACTCACATCATATGGTCACAACGCAACATATAAAAAGCACAGACACCATTAAGCAATCGTGGGCTCGAAAGGCACTCCATGGCAGGCATCCTTACGACCTGGCCCAGGATTTTGTTGACAAAACTGCGTCAAACAGCTGGTTAGCTCGGGGATGCCTCTTTGGGGAGACGGAAGGATTCATGATCGCCATACAGGATCAGGTCATAAATACTAAAAACTACAGAAAACACATATTCAAAGATACAACACTCACAAATGACACATGCAGAAAATGTCATGCCATGCCAGAAACTATACAACACATCACTTCTGGTTGCAAGCTTTTGGCACAGACAGATTATCTACACAGACATAATCAAGTAGCAAATATAATACACCAAGAGCTTGTAAAGGAAACACAAATTAGTAGACATCCACGAGCCATACTACAAATACATTCCACAGACAGTATTGGAAAACAACACGCACAAAATGTACTACGACAGAGCCATAATCACAGATAAAACAATTTACCACAACAGACCAGACATCACACTCATTGACAAACACAATAAAATCACATACATTATAGACATATCCATTCCAAACACTCACAATATACAAAACGCATGTGCTGAAAAAATTAGCAAGTACACAGAACTCGCCCAGGAAATAAGGCATCTGTGGAGGATGGATAGGGTGCTCATTGTACCTGTTGTTCTCTCCTCTACGGGTGTCATACCACACACACTACACAAAAGCCTGGGCACATTACAAATTGAATAGAAACATATACATCACACTACAGAAGGCCACTATATTGAATACATGTCATATTGTGAGAAAATTCCTGAATACAGACACACACACTGATACACTTCTTTAATTTCTGTTTTGGTTACTATGCCTTGACTTTGGTCCGGCATAGTACACAGCCACCGGTGTTAACCGAGTATATCTCACTTAACCCAACATAATAATAATAATACACCCATTAATTTAATTCGAAAAAAGTAATAGCTTGTTATCAACCATAATTAATAAGGAGGCATTAACTTGAATGTAATGATATCGCACACTTCCTGTAACCATAATGGCTAACTACTTCATCTAACTACAGTTTTGAAAACTATCGAGGGATGATTTTGGACACATCTCCCCTATATACGTGTACTGTACTTGGTTTTAGTTTTAGTTTTAAGCCCCAGACATGCTCTAGTATTAATTTTAGTTCTAGTCATAACATCATATGCGATTCTGATAAATAAATTTATAGAATATAATAATAGTTAAATAAAAATGTATACAGTATAGAGGTAGAGCGGGCTCTTTTGCCTCTTACAGGGCCTCCCTATAGCCTTTTTGTTTTGTGAATAAATAAAAGATTTCATTCCTAATAAAAATAATAATAAATATTTGTTATATAAAAAACGCATTAACTGTTATCAGTTTTAGCATTTAAATCAAAACTAAAATTTCAGTGATTTTTATTTCTGTTTTGTTTTCGATTCCTTTTAAAATTGAACCGAATAAAATATCGAAATTTACATACTGTATTAATGAATGTACTCATTAAGAATTCAAATTTTTAATGACTTCTTACCAGCGTGTTAATATAGTCTAAAGATATATAATTATCCAAAATAAATTAAATTTTAAGTAATAAGTAACTTACGAAAGTATTATCGATTGCCAAGGTTATTATCGTTGCAACACACGGAAACAAAAAAAAAAAAAAAAAATGTAATTTATAACTACGTATATATTTTCTACCAGAGTTTTTAAACAGAAAAACAGATTTTAATTATGAGTTCTCTAAGTAATTTAGGTTATATTTATTTAAAATAGTAATAAATAATAAAAATGAAATAAATTATTGCAAAGCGATAAAAACAAAAAATATGTTAATGTTACGATATTTATGTAATGAGTCATTCGATGGAAAGGTCTTTCCTTCTTGTTGCTGTTCAATAAAAATAACTCAATCTCCCGGCAGACTTGTTTTTGTTTCGGTTTTGTTTTCAATTTTTCACAGCATTATATCACGTGATGAAAGTCTATATAAGCGATAACGGAAACACGTTTAATCAATTCCGCTCCGGTCTTAAGCAGTAACAACATGTCTGCCCATCAAGCTAGAATAGAAAGTGAGCTGACAAAATTGTCGGATGATTTAACTCCTTCGAAAGAAGATTTGGAGAAAGGAAAGCAAAATGCGCAACAATTATTCGAACTTCTCAAAACAAACAGAAAATACAAAATTGATCGAGTTGGAGTTTTTGGCAGCATCGAAAAAGAAACTTCTATCAAGGTAGATTTTGATTTTGATTGTGCTGTTTTTGTCAACGACGTTCTCCCTCCGTATAAGGATGTCAAAGACGTCTTCGAAGATGTTCTTACTTTGGAACAGAATGGAAGTTTAAAACCGAACATTGCCGAATGTTCGATTGGAGTAGTATTAAATGACGTCAAATTTGACATTGTTCCAGCTGCAAACTTCAGTCAAAATAAGAAAGAACAGAGAGAACAAACATTGAAAAGAATAAGGCGTCTACCATGTCCAGCACGAGAAGGATATAAATACAGTAGTTGTTTGGATGAAACTCAAGTGGAATTCATAAAAAATCAATCAGATTTTGCACATAGATTAATCAGACTGGCCAAATTTTGGAATAAAACTCTCTTCGTGACAGAATATATCAGCGGGAGATCTTCTATGTTTGAGGTAATTGCTCTTAACGCAGCTATAAAAGAGGAAGAGAATTACACAGTGTATAACCAAGTTTCTATATTAAGAGCATTTCGTCGGTTTTTGGAGTCTATAAAAAATTTAGACAAATTGAAAATTATATTTGAAAAATATTATTCTATCAATGATGTTGACGCTTATATATTGAGACAAAAGCCATTAGTCTTGGATCCAAGTAACCCTTATAATAATTTCGCTTATCCTTTCATACAAAATGAACAGTTAAAGAAACGTTTTCAAGAATTTGCTACAACAACTATCAACCGATTAGAAAAGTTCGTTTATGGATTAAATTTCAATCCCATTTTCGAACCCCAGCCAACTGTAGCACCACAAGAGCATGTGAAAAAATCGATACCGCCATTTAGGAACTGGCTTTTTACTATCAAAGAAGAACAAAGTGATAAAAAGCCAAATGTAATCGTCAGAAATGAGAAAAAAGTAAACAGATTGGGAGAAAAAATAATTCAGCATTATTTATCGAAAAACATCTACATATTTAATAGTGATATCCGAAGAAAAGATGAAATGAAATCAGAAATTGTGAAGACAGTTTGTCGAAACATCTTTAATGAGTCAACTACTAGATCTTTGAGTCCAACTAATGAAAGACACGAAGATTATGATATCACATTTGAGGTTCCAACTAAACATTTTATGGTGATTGTTAGTGTCAAATGGGACTGAATTTGTTTAGAACATGTTAAGATTGATAAGTGTATATATACAGTATATTATATTTATTATTATATATTATAAATTACATCTTGTTATGTTTAAAAATCTGCTTAAGTGTAATAAGTTAATTCAATTTTCATTATGAAAAATATCTAAAATTTTATCTTATTGTGATTTTAAAAATTTATCTATTGTTTCTGTTTTATAATATTCAAGCACTATATTAAGCAATTTACGTCAATGCACTAAAATATTTATCACAGGTAATCGATAATTGATAAATGCAGCGATATTATTTAGTAAAATTTGTATTCAACAAAGTTATAATTTATTTAGTCTCCAAGTATAATAAATTAACTTTTTATATTTAGTATATTATATAATCGGCTTGTTGTATGGTAGATTTCAATGTAAATCCGTCTCTGTAAACCAAAAAAGTCTGGTAGACGTATCTCACAGCAAATTCTGGTTATCAAATTGTTTTTATTTACGATAGAATTACATATACATTTCGGGTTGGTATAATGTAATCACAACCCCTCCTCAGTGAATTCACCATTATGTAAATTACAAAATTATGCTTAAAATAGGGGGTGGGAGGGCAAACCTTCTTCATCCCTAAAGTGTATCATTTAAAATTTTTTTACATTGGTATATAACAGTCGCTCAAAGAGTTGTAAAAGTGTTAAAATAAATATTGACACACGTAATATTGACACCTACTTGAAGTACACTTACATTATTATTAAAAATATAACAGTATCATTTGCTGTGAGATACGTCTACCAGACTTTTTTAATTTACAGAAACTGATTTACATTGAAAGACATTGTAAGTTTTTATATTTGTTTGTATTTTAAAATATTAAATGTATATTATGTTATTATGTATAAACATTTTAAAAGTTTTAGTTTTATAATTGTGACTAAGCGCAATAATCGATAAAACTCTTTTTATTTGTAAATGCGATTAAATAAAAAAAAAATGGAAAAATTGTTTTTATTAATTAAAGTATAAAATATAAACAAAATTCATATTTTAAATAGACATTCAAAAACTTGTATTTTTAAATAAAAATTATAAATAAGGTTAAGCATTTTATTTTTAAATATTTATATGCTTCTTAGAGGAAATGATGCTAAATTAAAATTGATTTCTGATTCAATGCAAAACAATTATATAATAGTAGCTAAAATATTTTGATTGTTTCACGATAACGTTCTATTTAATACTGTACGTGTATATATAAAAACATATTTTAAACGACTTTTTTTGGATTTAGATTAATGGAATAAGGTAACACCATTCCACAAGGATGATCTGCCAAGAGTGTATCTTCCTGGAGGAGTTTCTATGCGAAACTGATCCCTATTTAGGTGCTAAGGTATCCTCCTAAAGAAGTTTCTACTTGAAGTAGGCCTTATTTACGTGTTATACACAAATAAAAGCCGGAAAGTTCTATATGGTCAACCTTTTTTTTTTTTTTTTTTTTTTTTTTTAACTCTTTCCGCCCTGTGGGCACTAAGAGGGCCTCTTTTAGTAGGGCCATTATGGGTTCGGCCAGGCCCACAATGGGGCGACCGGGTGGTGAGGGACGGGGCCCGACATATCCGAACGGACCACCCCCCGAAAAATTCCTGGGGATTATTCGACCCGTTCGGATTCGATCCCGGGTCCCCCAGAGCGGTAGGCTGCCACCTTGACCGCTCGGCCATCCGGCCGTCTATATGGTCAACCTATCAACGAGGTACTGTACGAACTCTAGGCTAAATACTAGTATTAAGAGGTTTTACCCACTCGGTCACTGGTCGAGAGAATTTTGTCTTCGGAGCCGTTCAATAATTTTTAACACCCAAATTTAAACAATAATTTGTCTTGTTTAATTAATTCTACGAGAGTTTAAAAACGAAAATTCATAAGATTCTCTTAAGGATTAAACGTTGATATTCAAAAGATGTTTTAGAACAGCCTTACTGAAATAATAACTATATTAATTACTTTTATATAAATAAACTTTTTGTTTTATAAAATTTAAATAATCATTTTTTAAAGAAATTGGATTAAATCTGAAAGTGTTTAACATGGTCCCGTAAGTTAAAGAAAAAATCTTTAACCAAACTTAAATGTAAACTGCCAGTTTATTATTTTACATATTACTAAAGTAGGCCTAAAGTAATTTTTTGTAAAATAAATTTACTTAAATAGTTACTCGTTAATGTTTGAGAAAAATAAAGAAGCTGGTCTACTAGTCCAGTTCTTCAGAGATCCCTGGGCTAATTTTGACACGTCCTACACCTTTCATATTTTCACGATCTTTTCTTCAAGGCTTATTCATTCAGCTCTTTATTTATTTTATCCTGATTAATTTTTCTAGTTATTTTATTTCTTTTCATATCTTAATGTTCTAATTACTTTTTTCATTTTATATTAATTAAATCTATTTGATCAATCTATTTGATATAAATAGATTGAGAGCCTAATTTGTTTGACTAAAAATGAAATAAAACAATGGTGAAAATTTCAGTAGATTCCCAGTATAGCAGAAATTTTTTATCTTAAGAATTTTGATAAAAGAAAATAAATTCAGATAATGAGGAAATGGGGAAAAATGATATTTACAGCAGATCTATGTAAAGATTCAAGGCTGAGGAGGCAAAAACTCCACCAATAATTAGACAAGAGAAATTAAAAGGAAATAAAATATTGTTAAGAGGAGATTATTATATAAAAGACAAAATAAAATATTTACGTACGATATTAGTTTGGATAAAGTGGTTGAAATAAGTTGTCTTTTTGGAAAGAAAGAAATACTTCAGAATTAATAACAAATGGTTGAAAAAAGAGATTAAACGATGTATTAAGGGAGAAAAGATGATGGATACAGCTTAAAGTTAAAAATGCAGCTAAACAGAATAATACTAGTAATCTAAGGAACAATCTCCTCTTAAAGACAAATAAGTGGTATGTTAAAACGGTTAATGTTACCTATGGTGCCAAAATCGCGGCTCGTCTTTGATTCCAGCAAACAGAAGAAACAGTGGGGACGCACGTTCTAACCTAACCTATTCTAATAATTTGGTTGATAATAATTACGGTAATTTATTAGAATAGGTTAGGTTAAGTTAGAACGTGCTCCCCACTGTTTCTTCTGTTTGCTGGAATCAGAGACGAGCCGCCATTTTGGCACCATAGGTAACATTAACCGATAAAACTAAAGTGACTATTGGATGTTGGAACATTCAGGGGTTACAGGAAAAACTTTATGGAGGAACTGTTAAAGAATATATAAGAAACCATTTTCTTATTGGTTTTTCAGAGACTTGGATGGTCAAAATGAAGGAAGAAGATAGGTTATACTGTATTTAGAACCAAGAACACCTGTTATTCGGAAAGGCTGAAAGAAATAGAAAATTCGGTGGAGAGCATCTGGAGGACTATGTTTTAATCAAGAAACATATTGGTGAGTTGTTAAAGTATCAGATAGGGGAAAATTATGTTTTTGCTTTAAATTAATAGATACTCGGTCGATGTATTAGTCAACTTGGGGAGATTCGAAGATTGGTATAACAATTGTATATTTCTCCCCTTTAGTAGATAAAGCGGTGTGTTTTCCAGAAATCTAAAGGGTAAAAGTTTACTTTTAACACATGGCGCATTTTTCCTAATTTTGCTTTCTTAAGAGACCTCACTAGTAGATGTGTCCTAAATAGATAGAAATTTTTGGGGTGACGCGTATAATAAGAGCTATAGACGAAAACTCGTGGGATTACTTACTGACTACACACGGTGGAAGCCGCCATTTGCATAACCTTGTTTACATGGCTGAGTAGCACACTGGAGGCGGACGCTTACAAATCGCGTGACGTGTCTTCGCCTAATGTCAGCAGATCACGTGATGGCCGACGCGTTTTCCTTCCCGTTTATTTTTCTGGCGGAAGGATTTATTCTTTCTGATAGACTTTGCAGGCGTCACGTGATCTGCAATGACGTCTGTTTCATATCACGTAATTCTTCTCTTTAAAGACAATTATAACAACTCTAAATTTAAGTAGATCGCTTTTAATAATACAATCTGTTTTGTATAAAAAAAGTAAAAAAAACTCCAGGTTTTTAAAAAAATCTACAGAAACCAGTAACGGAACGATTAATTAAATTTATGGATTATAGCTGGCGATTTTAATGCCCGAATTGGAGAGAATTTGGACTGGACCATTTTCCAGTACAGTTGAAATTGATTGGAAATTTCGAAGGGGTTAAAGGATAATACAGCTCCAGGTTATGACTCCATTTCCAATTTTATAATAAATTTACCGAGGAATATTGTAGAATTCTTGGTTAGACAATTTAATGATTTATGTAATGTAATCCAAAAGACTGGAACAAGGTTGTTCTTTACTTGTTTAAAAAAAGGGGAGGAAAATTATAGACCTATAACACTTTAAGTTATTTACTTCAGTCTTATTAACAAAGTTTAATGATTGGGTTGAACAGAATAACTATAGAAATCATACTCAATTTGCATTTGTTAAGAATGGGGGCACTCAGTTGGCCTTATTTGTCTTAATTGCAATTATCAATTACACTTAGCAAAAAGACACACAAGGTGTTTACTTTATTTTAAGATATTGAGAAGGCTTATGATTCTATTATTTCAAACCTACAAAAGAAAAATGATTAAATTCCAGGCAGAGGAAAAACTTATAAAAATGATAGGTTTATTGTTTGGGCACTATGATGTAGTGATTAAATAAACTATTCAATGGATATTATTTATCGTGGGTTATTACAGGATAACTCAGTCACCACACTTGTTTAATATTTATACGTTCGATCTCAATGATTGTTTTAAGAGAGGGAAAGGCGTTTTTTTTAAATTGATAGGCAAGTAGTACATTCAGTGTCATATAATGCTTGTTGCACCGACAGCAGTTGCCTTATGTTGTGTACGTTTTGTGAGGAATTAAAATTAAAAATTAATTCCAGTAAGTTATTTGTGATGGTGTTTCGGAATGGAAGCAGCATTTCCAAGAAACATGTCCTTTTATTTTAAAAATGAAGAGCTAAATGGTAGCAGAAATCAAATTCTTGGGAGTCATGTTGATTCCTACTTTATCGTTTGTCCCGGAGAAAAGAATGTCAAGCATCTTCCTCTAGTAGAATCCCAACGAATTCTTCTCCCACCTTTACATATTAAGTTGGGAAAAATGAAGAACTTTGTCAAAGCTCTTAACAAAGATGGACCAGCCTTCAAATAAATGCGAAGTAAATTTCCGTGTATAAGCGATGCCAAAGTAAAAGGAGGAGTCTTTATCGGTCCTCAAATTCGAGAAATTCTGAAGAACAAAAACTTTGATTCAGTTTTACAGGGCTTTGAAAAGGAGACATGGGAGTCTTTTAGAGGAGTCGTTTATGGTTTTTTAGGCAACAGAAGATGTGAAAATTATGATGAGCTTGTAAACAACTTTCTACAAAAGTATCAGCAGATGGTTGCAATACGTCCCTTAAAATTCATTTTCTTCACTCTCATCTTGATTTTTTTTCTTATCAACTGCGGTGAAGTAAGTGACAAACATGGCGAATGATTCCACCAATACATATCGACAATGGAAAAAAGATAACAGGGCGGGTGGGATGCGTCAATGTTAGCGGACTACTGCTGGAACTTGAAAAAAGATACCCCTGAAAGTGATTACAAAAGACAAGTGAAAAAGAAGAAAAAGTCTTGATTAGAAAATGTTATAATATTTTGGTATTATTTCTTAATTCTCAATTTTATGTAAAAAGTTACAAAAACTAAATAAATTAATGTTTTTTTAAAATAAATATAGTTGAGGTTCTTTGACATTTTACTTAAATTCATAGTATTTAATATTTGCGATATTTTGAAACCAAGAGCTAATTTTAAAATTTTATTTGTATATTCGTATTTAGTGACCCCAAATTAGTATAAAAACATAGCATTTATTTAAAAGACACACAAAAAGTTTGATTTTGTAGACCAGTGTTATTGTAATGCATAATATTTGGGAATATTCGGAAAAGTACATACGGAAAAGTAGCATATTTCAGTGATATATGGCCCACCAGTGGCCGAGTGGTCTCCGTTGCCGCTCATAGCGGTGGTGACCGGAGCCTAAACACTGGGAAGTTCGGTCGTGGATTTATGAAAAAAAAAAATTTTGGTCGGATAAGGTAAAAAATAATAATATTGATATATTTAATAATTATTCTGTGCTTGTTACTTCGCAACAAGATATAAACTTATCAAAATTAAATATAATCATTGAGCAACACTTACAATCTTTAAGTAATAGTTTCGAAAAATATTCCCCATCTGAAAAAGCCACATGTGAAAGGAATTTGTGGATAACAAACCCTTTCATAATATACGACAGTAGTAAATTAGATTTAAGTAACAGAGAATATGAGTCCATCCTTGAAATTAGTTCAGATATTATGTTAAAAACTAGGTTTTCAACAATGTATATAGATAAATTTTGGATTAAAACGAAAAATGAACATCCATCTCTATACGAGAAAGCGATGAAAATGTTAGTCCCCTTCGTAATAACATATTTATGTCAAGTGAAATTTTCAACTATGACGGTAATCCATATAAATAAAACTGTACATGTTCGTTTGTTCGTAATAGCTAATCTCCGAAAGTTCTTCACCGATTGCTTTGAAATTTTGACACAACGTTGCATTCGAATACGCGCGTGTTTTTATATAATATAAATATCGAAATTCCCCCCGCGGGGGAGAGGAACAAAATTAAGGCTTACCGTGAAGAACTGGGCTTCTATTATACTATTTTAGATGCTGTTTTTTGCGTTTTTGATTGCGTTTTGATAGGTCAAAAGAATGTACACTAAAAAGGGATTTTTCGAAATTCCCCCGCGGGGGAACTGTTATACATTTATAATAGATACATTTTGAGCAACACGTGGCGGGTACTGCTAGTAAAAAAATAAATTTAGAAATCGACTTTCAATTATTTCACCGCTCCGACTCAACCTGACTAATTTACAACCCACAATTGAAACGTTAATTGAAAAAGAGCAGCAGCAATCTTCTCATTAGCAATGTATACCAAATAAATAAAAATCTTAAATTTATAATTTTTAGTAATCACAGGATTGATTTTTTTTGTTGTGTACTTATATACAATAAATTTTTGATTTCTTAAATAATTTTTTACGATTTTTTGTTGTAATTTTTGTCAAGGGTTTGTATTTATTAATACTTACTATTACGAACAACAATAAAAATTATACTTTTAGTAAATACTATTAATTTAAATTTTTAGTGATCATAAGACTGATTTTTTATTGTGTTCTATATGCAATGTTTTTGTGATATTATCATGGTTTTCTGTGACTTTTGTCAAAGATTTATTAATATAAAATTATAATAACTACTTATATTTACATTTAGGCCTAAATATTATTGTAAGTAAATGGTAATAATAATTTTACAATTTACTTCTGCAATAATTCTTTAATATCTAGTAAAAGTTTTTTTGTTAAAACACCACCGGTCCGAGAAATTTTTATTTTCACAAATTTTACCGGTCCGCGGGCTAAGAAAGGTTGAAAAATGCTGCTCTAGAGGAAGCCCTCTTGTCCTTGAAGGCAGAAATTTTATAAGTTTTTCGGGATCGATTCATTTCTAATTGGTCGGGCTTTCCCTTCCCTGTCCCCTATAGGTCTCTTACTTGTCTCTAGGTGAAAATTGAGACCAGTTTAGGTCGCGAGAAAGGTCTGCCCGGGATGGTTTATTCGACACCATCCTCTCGACTCTGATCGCGCTTTATCGATGACTAAGACACCTACGCTCTTATTTTACATTCTTGTTTCCTTTTACCTTATTGCGTCTTAATTCCCCTTTTAATTTTATTTTATTCTAAAATTTTGTTTTTCCCTCTGTTCTTTTTGACCTACGATGTCAAAGTCCGGTGTCGCCGATTCGACACTTATATTACTGGTTTCCCGATGGTTTACCTTATAAATTTTACATTTTCCTTTATTTTACTTATTTATTTATTTTTGGACTATTTTCTGGGCCTCACAACAGTATTTTCGAGAGTCAATGTAATAAATAAAATAAATAAATAATTCAAATTAAAATATTTTTCTTCGTAAAGCTTACGTTAATACCAAAAACATAAAGATATAATAAAAATTAAATAAATTATTTAAAACAATGGAGTCAATTTTTCAATCTTACTTAATTGTACTATCACAGAGTACAATTAACTAAGATAAAGATATATTTTCTATTAATACTAATTTTACTATTAGGCCTAAATATCAATTATGAATAAGTAATAAAGGCATGCAATTGTTTAATAATTAAAATACTCAAGCAATTCGTATTAATGTACCAGGACATTTATTTTGAAATGTTAACTGACATGAAATAGTCACATAATCATTAGTTTAAAATATTTAAAATAATTTATATTAGATATTAGCTTACAACATTTCAAATGGTGTTAACTAATGCTATTAAATATCATTTGATTTCATTTTAATAATCTCAACTGAGATTTTTATCGATTTATTTGATCATTATGATAAACATTTTCAACGGAATATTTAAATTAAAAGTGTTTATATTTCTTATTAAATAATGTTTAATTATTTCCACTCCCAGTGTTTTAGCTTCTCTCTCGTTTCTGATGATCACATTTGGATTTTTGTTAGAATTTTCTTCTTCGACAGTAAAAAGCCAATTCTCAATAGGAGGAACCGATCTTCTAACATCTTCAATCGGAGCTTGTAGCGGTTGAGGGTCAAAAATAGCATTTACATTCAAATCACGAAAGAATTGTTCCAAACGACTAATAGTAATGGCGGCAAATTGTTCAAAATCATCTTTCACCGTTTCCTTCTGTATAAAAGGATAAGCGAGATTATTATAAGGATTGCTAGGATCCAGCACTAACGGTCTTTGCATTCTTATATAATCATCCACTTCGTTGAAACTATAATGCTCTCCAAACACAATATTTAAATTGTCCAAATTGGTCATTAGTTGCAAAAACTCACGGAATGCTCTCAATATGGACACATTAGAATATTTCCTTTGTTCCTCCTTGGCCACGTAAAGTGCAATTGCTTCGATCATCGACGATCTTCCACTAAAATACCTTTTGATAAATAAAGTTTTATTCCAAAATTTTGCTAACCTGATAAAGTTGTGTGCAAATTCCGATTGATTCCTTATGAACTCTGTTTGAGTTTCGTCCAAACTGCTACTGAATTTATGTCCGTCTCTAGAAGGATTTTCTAGATTTCTTATTCTTTGCATTACTAATTCTCTTTGCAAATTCTTGTCTGGACTAAAGTTCGTGGCTGGTACTATGTCGTATTTGATATTGTTTATTATCACTTGAACAGTATTCCGATTTTTGATGACATATCCATTCAAATTCTCTTCCATCAATAGAACATCTTCGAAATCTTCAGTGACATCGTCATAAGGCGGTAGAACATCGTTAATGAAAATCACACAGTCGAAATCAAAATCGACTTTAATTGATGATTTTTTCTTGACGCTACCAAATATTCCAACTCTGTCAATCTTGAAGTTGCTTTTACGTTTGAGAAGTTCAAACAGCTTAGTTGCATTTCTCTTTCCTTCTTCCAAAGTTTCTCTGGACGGTTTCAAACTAATCGACAATGCTGTCAATTCGTTTTCTAACATAAGTTGTTCGTACGACATTTTTAAAATGACGTCAAAGATGGCTTTTATATCTTATCAATGTAAATTTTGTCGGTAAATTAATTTCTACACGTATTGTACGTAATTTCTCTCTACATTTAAGATTGCAACAGCAACGGGAAATAAAACCAAAACATACTATCACAAACGTCTAGGCCCCGAGCGAGCATTAATATCAATTACTTCCGCTTTATGGCGCATATGCAACGTCACCTTTTTCGCTTGATCCGAAGAGTGTTTATCATTGTTTATAATACTGTATCACAAAAGAACAGTTTTTTAATATTGATGTCTTCAATAGCAGTATACGTAGCATATATAATTAACATATATGCACAGTATATTATTTATCTTTCCAGCCGCAAAAATCTCATTGCAAACAGATCGAAACATAAAAAGTACGGCATAACGTAAATACATTGATTAATTTTAATTCATCAAAAGCGACACGGGCAGAAGTAACGAAAACGAAAAATGAAAGTGTTATTATGAACAGAAAGGACGAAGGTCGGTTTAGGCGGCGAGAGCTCGAATGTCGATTACGGAGGCGATTCGCTAGCCATTTTCAGGGTGGGAAATATGTTTGTTTGATATTCTTGCATGTATAATATCATTTTAATAAATGATTTATAAAAGAAAATACACCTAAGCCACCGCAAAGCTGTTAAGATCGTAAATGACATCATAAATGCTAAGAATACCGAGTATCTTCTCACACTTTGAAGTGGCCGACAAATCTCCTTCGTAACACGAACTTTGTATTTTCACCGTAATAAATGCCATTGTCGTAACCGTTTCAAGTTTCTTTTTCGTTACTACGGTTCTTGTCGAATGAATGAATAACTTCGATAAAGTTTGTGGTTTCTTGATACCGTAAGCTTAGCCTATTTCCAACAATATGACAGAAGTTCAATAACATTAATATGTATGACGATAAGTGATGATTAACAACTTAAAACAATTGATAGATACACAGAAATGGTATGTAGGCTTAATTCTCTGCAAAATTATGAAAATCTGAGTATAAATAAATATTTTTTAGTTATATATTATTTACTATTTATTATATTAAATTGCAAAATCGAATCTTGAGTTATTTTAGTTGTTTGTAATATGAAATCATCTTGATAAATTACGGATACGTACTGTACTGTATCTCTTTACACACGAAGTCGGCCTAAATCGGCTTAATCCGTTCAAGACAAGGAAAAGTTGTTTTACGTTTTGTCTACTTCCCGCTCGGTTGAGTTCATTTTCATTTAAGGCTGACATCCAATGTCAGTTGGTTATGTTTATAAAATCTTTGTTGTTTTGTATATACAGTAGATTAAATATTTTTGTATTGTTGAATGAAATGTTATTTACACTATTATTCGTCTAACTTCACTCAGACTCTATTTTCTCATAAGACAAAAAACACCTTGATGCTGAGAACGTTTAAATTTAATCAAAAACAAACGTTTTCGGCCCACTCCATGAGCCATCGTCAGGCTAACTACATTCGAATACAATTTCGAACAAGCAATTTCAAATTGAAATAAACTACAAAAAAGAACTCACGCGCTACGCTGGATAACGTAAACTAAAACTAATATAAACAACATAGAAAATAATAAAATAAAATATGTCAATGTTACATGTGTACATTGTGAAAATCTATAGTCTATAGTTCTCTAGGCAATCCTTTTGCCGTATCTAATGTATTCCTGTGACTTTTTTAATTAAAAACTTCCAAGCTGATGGTAAAATCGCCGCATCCTTGTAATTTAAGCATTTCTTGGTTAAGCCGGACTTATAAATTTCACATTTTTCGGTTGTAGCCGCAAGTGTCGGCGAATGTATCGGTGTTAAGATCCTGGCTTCATCCCATTTCACCACGGACCCCTCAGTCTGCGCCATTTTTGCTAATGTTGTTGTGCATTTACCCTTCGCCACGTCATATCTGTGTTCCTTAATCCTTTTACTTAGGCTTCTCGTCGTGACCCCGATGTATTCTTTATCAATCTTTAACTGGTCGTTGCTGTACGGTATCGAGTACACACCTGGTTGTTCACTCGGTCTAATTGCATCTTTGTCGTTCCTTAGTAGCCTATATATCGAGGGAGCTCTTTTGTATACAATAGTGCTGTTCATGCGGCCCGCAATACCTTCCATGACCGATGATAGACGTTTATTATACGTGAATTTCGTGATACCGTTTGTCAGATCCCGTTTTTTCTTGTTTACTTTAGGATTCCTGTAAGCGGCAATCAAACGTTCAACAGTTCTTGGACCAAATCCCAACACCTTAGCCACTTGCCTGATTCTATCCAGCTCTCGCATCGTATCGAGTATGTTAGAGCAATACTGAAACGTTCTTCTAATTAAAGCTCTAAACGCTGAGAGCTTATAAGTAATAGGATCATTCGATGTTGACGGTATATACAGCGGGTCGTGTGTAGGTTTGATATACACCTTCGTATCTATTGACCCGTTCCTAAATGCAATACTAATGTCCAAAAAATGTAATTCGTCGCTACTAACTTGCTCCAAGCTCCTTTTTGTATATCATTGTTAAAATAACTATTCCAAGAGTCGGGAAAAGATGATGTTTTGTACATAACATTAAAAAAACGAAGGAATTTTAATCTACAGCTGTTAGACATTAATTTTAAGAATTTTGTAGGAATATTGTCATGACCAGGAGTTGAGTGGCTTTTGGTTTTTTGAATGGCTTCATTTAATTCGTCAATTGTGAAGTCCATATCCAGATATTCATCGTAGGCTTTAGTAATTATATGTTATTGAAGGATTTAAATAGATTCTTGGGTAGCGTTGAAAGAAGTTTTATCAGGTGTCGAAATCGATAATTGGCGAGGTTTCATTTATAAATAGTTTGGGTCGGTATCTTCTAACAGTAGACCGAAAAAAAACTTTATCATCTTTATTTTGTTGGATTAAATTTAATTCAAGCTTTCTAAAGTAATTTTTCTTTTTTGTCTTAATTAAGTTATTACACATTTCGTTTAGTTTCTTTGTAGTTGTAGATGTTATTAGAATTTGTTCTGAAACCAAAGTAATGGCATTTAGAGGCACAGAGCCAATACGCAGCAAAATCGTAATTGATAATACTCGTACAGCTTTAAAGCAAGTCAATAATTTCCTTTATCTAGGATGCAATATTTGCTATGAAAGTGAGAATGACATAAATAATAAGCTCACAAAATTTCTACAAATATTAGGAATAATAAATAATACTCTAAAACCACACCTTGTACAAAAACACTCCAGACTGAAATTATATAAAACTGGCTGTTCCGACTCTTCTGTACGGTAGTGAAATCTGGGTTCTAAAGAAGAAAGATATCAAAAGATTACAAGCAGCTGAAATGAGTTTTATGCGCCGAACTGCTGGATATACGCTCCTGGATCATCGTCGAAATGAGGATATTTTGGAGGAACTCCACATCAGACCATTAATTGAAAATCTCTCCACATATAGAGAAAAATGGCTTCAACATGTATCTCGAAGGTCGCCGGATAGAATACCTCACGCAGTTTTACAGTATCAACCACGAGGACGACGACGACCTGGACGTCCACAAAAACGACTCCTAGATCCTGTCCATCTAGATCCTGTCTAGTTGAGACCGAAACGGGTCAACATGGCCTAAATTCGTGAATGGTGTATGATGATGATGATGATGATGATGTTCTGAATGTTTTTAGTTTTGCATGTTTTTCTCTTTTCATTTTATAGCAGTCATAATCAAACCACCCCTGTCCAAATTCATTATGAAGTTTCTTTTTGTCGTTATTCATGAATATGTACTTGTTCATTATATTTATCATTAAGTTGTATATTTCTTCACTGTTTGCTTTCTGTAATTTTCGGGATGTTGTCAAACTGTTATCAAATTCATTAACATATCTATTTAATTTGTATTGTATTCTTTTTTTTGTCAATTGTTTGTTGATTTCAAATAATGTAATTTGTAAAATTTTATAATAGTTTTAAGAACTTTTAAGATGATAAGTTACTTAAAAAAAGCTTTAAATTAGATAGAGGTAAAGGTGGAAACATTAATAAACAGAGGTTTTAAAGGAAAATTGAAAACAATTCATATGACCTAATATTACGTGAGGTACAAAAAGATCCAGTAAATAATTATTATAAATTAATAACATTATTAGAATCATATCGTTTTAGAAGTTGTAAAATGTATAAAGTTCCAAAATTTAAACAAAAATGGTTTTACAATAAGTGCTATTATTGAAAAAACAAGAGTTTGAAACAATTTAAAAAGACTAACTCATTGAAAGTACAGGGTGGTTATAGTTAAAGTTGCCCTACTCAGACCTGTCTAAAGCCCGTTCTCGTGGACGTATTTTTATCAAACTTGGTAGATTAATATATGTATGTTATATGGACCATGGGGAAAAGGAAAATGCAAAAAAATATTTAGTTCGAATTTTTACCACTAGGTGAAAAAATGGCGCATGAAGAACAAGAAACACAAAATGGAAACACGCAAAAGGTTTTTATTCACAACATTTGTTCAATGTGCAATCCATTTGCATCAGTCACGTGTTCAAAATGCCTTACAATCAATGTTTCCTCTAATTTTTTCTTGTAGATGAGCGGAACATAGACTTCTCTGAGCAAAAAATAATTTTGCTGAGCATATATATATAAAATCTTATTTTTTCCTATAAAAATTAAAATAATTAATTATAAAGTAGAGATTAAAATTCATTTTAAAACGTACTGTACTTCAATACAAAATATTATCTTTTGTCAATGATTTAATGTATCTAATCGAAATATACGTAGCAATAATCATGTTACAGACAGAGTGAGAAATAAGTAAACAACAATTAAAATCAGTGTGCATGCTCGCCTGCGCGGCACATAAATTCTCGTGCGCGGCAACAATTTGAGCAGTTTCGAGGGAACATTGCTTACAATGCAACTGTGAAAATCCGAATTAATTAATGTAAACAAATTTTAAAATTTTCGATATAATTTTATTCTTCCCTTTTAACTTTCGAATTTTTGTTAAAACACGACCGGAGGATGACTGTATTTCCTTTCCCAAAGTTCGTTTCCCCTCCCCGCGGAACTCGGGACTGAGTCAGAAGGAACCAAAATCCTAAATTCTGTAATTGGCTAGAAGGGGTAACGTGATCAAGGAGAATAAAAGGGTTATCGCGGAGGACAAAGGGGTCGTTCATCGTTAAACAGCGGGTCAGATCCGAAATCTCACGCAGTGTCCGTTACGCCGTTTGAAGTTGTTGCCTGAGACTACTCATCCTCCAGAATCATCGAATTCCGAAGACCCAGTTGACCAGCTCGACGAGTATGATTATAACCCTTTGTGAGCTCTCTCTCGGATTAACCCCCCCCTTTTATTAGGACAATCGCTGTTTCTCCGCTCTGAGGTTAAATTTGTATTCGTTAATCTTGTTAATTAATAAATTTTGTCTGTTGTTTAAATGGTGTCACTTATTCGAATGTCGCCTCTGCTGTATCGACGAACCCCCTCACTTCCTCCACTCGACCTGACAAACAATTAAACTTCCGACCGGAAACCGCCATCCTCGACAGTGGGCAGGTCTCACCGACCTGTTAGCCGGAAAAAGGAGGTACGATTTGTCTTACCTCCCGGTATTCACACAACCATTTGCATCAGTCAGATGTACAAAACACCTTACAGCGTTGTAAGGCATTTTGAACATGTAATTGATGCAAATGGATTGCACATTGAACAAATGTTGTGAATAAAAATCTTTTGCGTGTTTCCTTTTTGTGTTTCTTGTTCTTCATGCGCCATTTTTTCACCTAGTGGTAAAAATTCGAACTAAATTTTTTTTTGCATTTTTCTTTTTCCCATGGTCCATATAACTTACAATACTAATATACCAAGATTGATCAAAATGCGTCCAAGATAACGGGCTTTAGACAGGTCTGAGTAGGGTAACTTTAATTATAACAACCCTGTATATCTAGAAAATAAAAGAATTTCTATAAATTTTTTAAAAGCAAAAAAAAAAAAAAGTATTTTTCGGAAATAAGTGACACACTGAATAATATGAAAGATACAAAGTTAGTTAATTATTTTTAATTAATGTTTAAATCATTGTGGAATATTGTAAATAATTTTCGTAGACAAATTTTAAAAGAAAATGAAGGGCTATTGATTCCATTTGAGAGTTTGTCTCAGTATTTAAAAAATTTTTCGGATAACTATTTATGTAAAAATATATTTCTAATTTAAATATAATTATCAGCCAATAGATAAAACATATGAACATTTACTTGGTGAAAATAATTTAAGTAATAATATAAGAAAATTAAAGGATAATACAGCTCCAGGTTATGACTCCATTTCCAATTTTATAATAATTTTAACGAGGAATATTCTAGAATTTTTGGTAAGACAATTTAATGATTTATGTAATGTGAATAAGATTCCAAAAGACTGGAACAAGGTTATTCTTTATATGTTTAAAAAAGGAGAGGAAACTTTCACAAAATTATAGATTCTATAGCACTTCTTTAAGTTATTTACTTCAGTTTTATTAACAAAGTTTAATGATTGGGTTGAACAGAATAACTATAGAAATCATACTCAATCTGCATTTGTTAAAAATGGGGGCACTCAGTTGGCCTTATTTGTCTTAATTGCAATTATCAATTACACTTAGCAAAAAGACACACAAGTTGTTTGCTTTATTTTAAGATATTGAGAAGGCTTATGATTCTATTATTTCAAATCTACAAAAGAAAAATGATTAAATTCCAGGCAGAGGAAAAACTTATAAAAATGCTGGGTTTATTGTTTGGGCACTTTGATGTAGTGATTAAATAAACTATTCAATGGATATTACTTATCGTGGGTTATTACAGGATGACCCTTAGTCACCACACTTGTTTAATTTTTATACGTTCGATCTCAAATGATTGTTTTAAGAGAGGGGGAGACTTTTTAAATTAATAGGCAGGTAGTACATGCAGTTACTCCGACAGCAGCTGCCTTACGTTGTGTACGAGTTTTGTGAGAAATTAAAATTAAAAATTAATTCCAGTAAGTTATTTGTGATGGTATTTCGTAATGGAGGTAGCTCTTTCCCAAGAAACATGTCCTTTTATTTAAAAAATGAAGAGCTAAATGGTAGAAGAAATCAAATTCTTGGGAGTCATGTTGACTCCTACTTTATCGTTTGAGAATCGATACAAAAAATGTATGAAAAAATCTAATATATTGATTGGTAACATGTTGAGATTATTTAGTCAAAGTTGAGAAATCTCATTACCCAATTTAAGATATTCAATTTTATTATGAGTTCAGTTGGCTATTTATTCGTAAGATGTTTTCGTTGGAACATAATATACCAATAATTCAAATTACATAATTCAAATTAAAATACTGTATCTGGAAGAGCTCTCAGACCAGAGTTAAGTAGGTTTAAAATGTGTCCATTTTATATAAAGAAAATATTTATTTTTTTTTATAAAGATAAGAGAGTTGTTAAAATCAAAGTTATTGGAAATAATATATCAAAAAATGCGAATTAGTTCTCATGGAAATAATTGGGTTAGTCAAGTAAGTAATATCTTAAAATAGATATGGCTTTTCTATAGGACCATTTAGGGATAGGAATGAGATGAGTGATTACTTAGTTCCCAATTGATCCGTGTTTTCGAGGTATCCTTGGTGCAGGATATAGATGAACTTAATAAGGGAAAAAATCCAGAATGGTATAAAATTACTTTTGATTATCGACAAATTAATAGTTATTTGTTTTTGAATTTTTCTTTTTAATATAATTTTTTTTGTTTATACAATATACAATTAAGATTAAACAGGAAGCTGGTGATAATTAATAAGTCTATACAGTATATGTCTTTGTCTGTCCTTAATTTCGAGAACGGACTTAGATAGATGAAAACCTAGACCAGATATGGAAACCTTAGTTTCCATATCTGGTCTAGGTTTTCATCTATTTAAGATCGTTGAAGAAGTTGCGTTATTTCAATTCAAAAATTTCCCCTGAAAGGTGTTAGATACAGCATGATCCTGTTATCAGGAAAAGTATGACGCACAGGGGCAAGACACTACTAATTTGAGGTGGAGAACATATATGTTAAATTAAATAAATTAAAAATATGATTAAAAATTGCAGCCCAGCATTGTGACGATGTCACAATAAATAATTTCTCGTTTTCTTTTATGTTTATCACACAGATCTTTTTTCTGTCGAATAGCAAATAATATGGGCGTAATGAAATGTTTACTTCACAAAAAAGTTTTCGTTATAGCTTAAGCGGGCGTGTCAACATGTTTTGTATAACTTTTAAATACTTATTTATTTTTTAAAAATTATTATTTGCGCATTTTTGCTCTTTACACTTACTCTTTTTATATATCTTTCCGTCGTATATGTATTTTATGTATTATGTTATAGCTTTTTCTGTTTTTCCTTTTGTTTTATTGTAATTTTACTCGTTTATTCGGGCTTATTGTGTAATGGGTGGAGACTGACACTTCCTGACAGTATTTCCGAGAGGAATGAAATAAATAAAATAAATACATAATTCAAATTAAAATACTTTTCTTTGTAAAGCTTACATTAGTATCAACGACATAATTAAGATATAATTTTACTGTAGTAATTTAAATAAACTAATATTATTACAAAACTTCAGATATTTCATTCATTAAACAATACAAAGTAATATTACATATTGAAACAAAATATTTTCTATTAATACTAATTTTACTATTAAATATCAATTATGAATAAGTAATAAAGATATGCAATTGTTTAATAAATAAATACTCAAGCAATTCGTATTAATATACCAGGACATTTATTTTGAAATATTAATTGGCATGAAATAGTTACATAATCATTAGTTTAAAATATTTAAAATAATTTATATTAGATATCAGCTTACAACATTTCAAATGGTGTTAACTAATTCTATTAAATATCTTTTGATTTCATTTTAATTATCTCAACAGATTTTTATCGATTTATTTAATGTTCTAAGCTGAAACAAAAATTATTAGGATAAAAATTTTAAATGAAATATCTAAATCCAAAGTAATTGTAACCAAAAAATCTCCATTTGGTACTCACTATCACCAAAAAATTATTACATGGAATTTCAAAAGTGACATCGTAATTTTCGTGTCTTTCATTACATCGATATGGGCCTTCACTTTCTACAGGACGATGAAGGATATTTTCACAAACAATACTTACTATTTTGTACATCATTTCTTCTTTTGTTTGAATATTAGAATTAAAAGTGTTTATATTTCTTATTAAATAATGTTTAATTATTTCCACTCCCAGTGTTTTAGCTTCTCTCTCGTTTCTGATGATCACATTTGGATTTTTGTTAGAATTTTCTTCGACAGAAAAGAACCAATTCTCAATACGGGGAACCGATCTTCTAAAATCAGCTGGAGCTTGTAGCGGTTGAGGGGCAAAAATAGCATTTAAATTCAAATCACGAAAGAATTGTTCCAAACGACTAATAGTAATGGCGGCAAATTCTTTAAAATCATCTTTTACTGCTACATTCTGTATAAAAGGATAAGCGAGATTATTATAAGGATTGCTAGGATCCAGCACTAACGGTCTTTGCATTCTTATATAATCATCCACTTCGTTGAAACTATAATGCTCTCCAAACACAATATTTAAATTGTCCAAATTGGTCATTAGTTGCAAAAACTCACGGAATGCTCTCAATATGGACACATTAGAATATTTCCTTTGTTCCTCCTTGGCCACGTAAAGTGCAATTGCTTCGATCATCGACGATCTTCCACTAAAATACCTTTTGATAAATAAAGTTTTATTCCAAAATTTTGCTAACCTGATAAAGTTGTGTGCAAATTCCGATTGATTTCTTACGAACTCTGTTTGAGTTTCGTCCAAACTGCTACTGAATTTATGTCCATCTCTAGAAGGATTTTCTAGATTTCTTATTCTTCGCATTACTAACTCTCTTTGCAAATTCTTGTCTTGACTAAAGTTGGTGGCTGGTACTATGTTGTATTTGATATTGTTTATTATCATTTGAACAGAATTCGGATTTTCGATGATATTTCCATTCACATTGAACTTCTTCCCATAGAATACCTTCGAAATCACGGGTAACACTGCCATAAGGCGGTAGAACATCATTCATGAAAATCACACAGTCGAAATCAAAATCGACTTTAATTGATGATTTTTTCTTGACGCTACCAAATATTCCAACTCTGTCAATCTCGAAGTAGCTTTCACGCTCGAGAAGTTCAAACAGCTTAGTTGCATTTCTCTTTCCTTCTTCCAAAGTTTCTCTGGACGGTTTCAAACTAATCGACAATTCTGTCAATTCGTTTTCTAACATAAGTTGTTCGTCCGACATTTTGAAAATGATGCGTATCAAACGTCGAAGATGGCTTCTATATCTTATCAATGTGAATTTTGTACGTGAAGTAATTTCTATACGTACTGTACGTAATTTCTCTCTACATGGTTTTGTTTTCTGTTGCTATTGTAACAGAAAACAAAACCAAAGCTTATTATAGGCCCCGAACGAGCATTAATTAATATCAATTTCTTCCGCATTACGGCGCATATGCAACGTCACCTTTTTTGTCTGATCCGAAGAGTGAAACTAGCGCATTTATCATTGTTAAGGTCGATAAACACAGTCATAGGCAAAATTTAAATGTTTATATTAAGGCAAGCAAGCGCACAAATGACGACAGCAGCAGTGAGAAAAATATTAAAGTATTTAAGTGCAAGTTGTGTTTACCTACGCATCACAAAAAGAACAGTTATTTTAACATTAATGTCCTCAATATCAGTATACGTAGCATATATAATTAACATATATGCACAGTATATTATTTATCTTTCCAGCCGCAAAAATCTCATTGCAAACAGATCGAAACATAAAAAGTACGGCATAACGTAAATACATTGATTAATTAATTTTAATTCATCGAAAACGACGTGGGCAGAAGTAACGAGAAAGAAAAAACGTGTTGTTATGAACAGAAAGGGTGGACGAATTAGGCGGCGAGAGCTCGAATGTCGATTTGCTAACCACTTCCAGGGGTGGGAAATGCGTTCGATATTCTTGTATGTATAATATCATTTTAATAAATGATTTATAAAAGAAAATACACCTAAACCACCGCAAAGCTGTTAAAATCGTAAATGATGTCATAAATGCTAGAATACCGAGTATTTCTCACACTTTGAAGTGGCCGGCAAAGGTCCTTGGTAATACGACCTTTGAACTTTCACCACAATAAATCGTTGTTTAAGTTTCCTTTTCGTTACTACGGTTCTTGTTGAATGAATGAATAACTTCGGAAAAGTTTATGGTTTCTTGGTACCGTAAGCTTAATTCCAACAATATGACAGAAGTTTAATAACATGAATATGTATGACGACAAGTGATGATTAACAACTTAAAACAATTGATAGATACACAGAAACGGTGTGTAGGTTTAATTCTCTGAAAGATTATGAAGTAATCTGACTATAAATAAATATTTTTAGTTATATATTATTTACTATTTATTACAGTAGACCCGCGGTAATCCGGCCCCTGACTAATCCGGCACCCCTATAATCCGACATGCCTATATGCAGCTCGGTATACAATGGGCTGAAGAGAATGGTGCATCGTACAACGAACTTACTTCTGAAAAGACTGAGAGACAAGGCCTTACCGTCGCGTTTAGCCAATGTAAAACAAACGAAAATTGATGAATATTTGCATGCACTATATTCTTTTCGTGTGAGGAAATGTCATCTTGTGGACGTACAAATGTGAGAGTGATGGGAGGAATAAGAACCAACCGTTCATACGATTGGACGACGGAGAAAAATGAGATATTGAGATGTAGAAAACGGAGTTCGAACCACTTACGAGGGCCCAGCAAGTTCAGGATTCTTAGAAGTGCTTAACAGACAATTTGGGAAACCTGTGTGTGTGTGTTACCTGCAGATATTTCGGGAAATTTTATGAGAACTTTTACATGTTGAACTTATCTACATGTTCAATAAAATGGTGTTTGTCTGTTTCTTCTAAAATCACTTACAAGCCGCAGTGAATATCCATTGAATTTTCCGTAAAATCCAATATTTTGAAGTATTATTAATAACTAGTTGCTTCTTATTAGTTAACCAATAGCAAGGAATGATTGAATGTCCAGCAGGAATATCTGCGAGCTAAAATACGTCCGCTCGGGTACCAAAGAGTTTTTCTCCGTGCTTTTGAGAAAGGAAGGAACGATGTGTCCAAGAGTGCAACAAAACGACGAGACAATTTTCCTTGGACAAAATTCTTGGTATGAGCATCTGAAGATCTTTTATTTTTTCACACAACTGTAGGAAAAGTTTAGTTTTATGTCAGTTAAAAACGATATATTCTGCACAAAACTACAGAAAAGTTAACAATTAACTTTTCAATAGAATTTCCTTGATGCAAAGCTTTAATACTTTTACGAAGTAATTACTGTATATTAATAAGGTTTTTTAAACAATTGAAGTTGTGCTGTAGGATTGAACTACGTATTGTAAAAAAACTTACCAAACTATGCTTACTGCTTCACGTGGAACATAGAATTTAAGAAATGCCCCAAAGAAACCAGCAACAAGTTTTTTGAAAATGCTTTGGTGTAAACAACGAAATGGAGTTGATGGAGGCATGTGATATGGATTTAAAAAAAAAAATCTAGAATGCCTTTGGATAAGGAACAAAATGACTTTTATTATAAAAAGTTATTAAATTTATTAATATGTAGAATATTTAAATAATAATATGAGGCGCTAACGCCTACATTCGCCACCAGTGGGCCTAGAGAGGATGACGTCAGGTTTCGTCATCTCTTCGCGCCTTTTTCGACCTACCACGAGACAGTTCAGGTGTGTTCGACAAAAGCTCAGCTACCTCCGACTAGACAAAGGATTGTAGTGGCAAACGACCAAAGCCTACATTGGTGAGCCGGACATTAAAACTCATCGAATTCACAATTTCGCTTGGAGAACAAATATTTTACCAGGTAAGTGACAAAATGAGCGAACCCGTGGTCGGCCACGTGGCCGTCAAGCCGCCGCCATTTTGGTCCGAGAACCCAGCACTTTGGTTCGCCCAGTTGGAGAGCCAATTCGTCCTCGCTAATATATCCCACGACGAAACGAAATACAGCCACGTAGTCGCGAGT
This sequence comes from Centruroides vittatus, assembly GCF_030686945.1. Classification (NCBI taxonomy): domain Eukaryota; kingdom Metazoa; phylum Arthropoda; class Arachnida; order Scorpiones; family Buthidae; genus Centruroides; species Centruroides vittatus. The sequence goes on from NW_027122644.1 coordinate 1,731,103, forward strand.
TTATCGGAACGTATGGCTACCGAAGTTCAGGACATTTTGGCCGCTCCTCCGAATACCGACAAGTACAAAGCAATTAAACGGGCACGTGCCAGAAGAACAAGATCACCCGGCACACCGTCTCACCGACTGGATCATTCGCCCCGCCAAATCAGCGATTCGACCACGTCCACATTGACATCGTTGGACTGCTTCCGCCATCCAACGGCTTCACATATTGCCTCACGGCAATCGACCGTTTCTCCCGTTGGCCAGAAGCACTTCCCATGTCGGAGATCACAGCTGCCGCCGTAGCCAAAACACTTTTTGATGGCTGGATCGCTCGTTTCGGCGTTCCACAGCGGCTAACGACCGATCAGGGACGACAATTTGAGTCCCACCTGTTCAAAGCACTCAAAGCGCTGACAGGTACGTCGAGAATCCGCACCACCGCCTTTCACCCAGCCGCCAACGGAATCATCGAGCGATTCCACAGGCAACTCAAGGCAGCGATCAGGTGCCACTCTTCTGACTGCTGGACAGACGACTACCCGTCGTGCTCTTGGGAGTCCGGACCGCGTACAAGGACGACATCAACGCAACCGCAGCCGAGCTGGTCTACGGACAAACGCTGCGCTTGCCTGGAGAATTCTTTGTCAACAACAACGACAACACAGTTGACGCGTCCGATTTTGTCTCTGATCTCCGGGGCAGGATGCGACGACTGTGCCCCGTCTCACCGCGCAAGCACGGCAACCACCAAACGTTTGTGTTCCACGACCTACAGACCTGCTCCCACGTCTTCGTACGCCACGATGCCATACGTAAACCTCTACAGCCCCCATACGATGGTCCGTTCCAAGTACTCCAGCGCTCCGACAAAACGTTCAGGATTAACATCAACGGCAAGGAGGTGACAGTTACTATCGACCGCCTCAAACCAGCCTTTGTCGCAGACCCTACAACTTCCGTCCCAACCAGCACGGAAGAGGGACCCCCACCACCAACAGACCTAGAGACGACCCAACCACCTGTCACAACCCGCTCCGGACGACGGGTACGCTTCAACCTGAAGTATCGTTAACACTCGCGGGGGAGTACTGAGGCACTAACGCCTACATTCGCCACCAGTGGGCCTGGAGAGGATGACGTCAGGTTTCGTCATCTCTCCGCGCCTTTTTCGACCTGCCACGAGACAGTTCAGGTGTGTTCGACAAAAGCTCAGCTACCTCCGACTAGACAAAAGATTGTAGTGGCAAACGACCAAAGCCTACAAATAATATATTCAAATATTTATTTGCATAGATTTTTAACATTATTGAATATATATTGGTTACAATATATATATATATATATAAACCAGTTGTTTTCTCTCTTGCTTTTCATTCGTGTTTTGTTACGATTATTTTGAAGTAGCAACAAAAACTAACCAACAATTTTTTTGCATAACATTTATCAATATAACACGAATAATCGCAAATGTCTACAATATACAGTGGTGCGTTATTTTATGGGCAAAAATGGCAACTGCAAGAGACACAAACCAATCTATTATAAGAAAATATTTCCCCAAAAAATTCCACGCAGAAAAATATCTGAAGTCCACACTGTACACGGGGTCCCATAATTCAAATTTGCCTGGGTCTCAAGAAGCTATAACGCGCCACTAGCAATATAATATAAAAACTACAGAAATTTCGTAAAACTATTTTATTATAGATTTTTAACATAGTAAGCATTTCTCTAAATAATCAATTAATCTATCAGAAATATCAGGTTTTCTGATACTCACGATCACTAAAAATTGTTTAGTTGGAATCATAACTGTAATGTCGTAGTTTTCGTGTTCTTCATTAGAATTAGATGAGTAAATCATTTCAACAGGTTGGTTGAGGATATTACTACAAATTATCGACGATACTTCCATTTCTACTTCATTTCTTGATATATTATCGTTATTAAATAGCTTGATATTTTTCGTTAAATAATGTTTGATAATCGGAATTCCCAAGCCTTTAATTTTATCTTTGTTTCTTATAATTATATTTGGCCTGTTATTCGATCGTTCGTCTTTGATAGTAAGAAACCAATATTTGGATGATGGCAGCAATGATTCTATATCTCTAGCCGGCGCGATAGTTGGCTGAGGTTCTAAAATGGCATTTAAATCGAATGTATTATTTTGCAAACGATATAAAGTTGTGGCAGCAAATTCTTTAAAACTTTTCTTCTTGGCTTTATTCGTGACGAAAGAATAAGCAAGATTATTGAAAGGATTAGTAGGATCTAGGACCAATGGTCTCTGTTGTAAAATATAATCATCAATATATTCATAATTATAATATTCAGTACAAATAATATTCATATTGTCTAAATTTATCATCATATTAAGAAAACTGGAAAGCGTTTAATATCGAAACATTGCGGTATCTGTTTTCTTGTTCAGTCGCTACGTAAAGAGCTATTACCTCAATCAAGTACGATCGTCCTCTGATATAACCCGATACAAAAAGAGTTTTATTCCAGAGTTTTGCTAATCTAATAAAATTATGCACAAATTGTGACTGATTATTTATAAAATTGGCTTGAGTTTCACACAACTACTGCTATATCTATATCCATCTGTAGATGGATTCGGTAAACTGCTTATAAGGTACTGTACATTACGGACTCTCTCTGCTTGTCTGGATCCTGACTAAAATTTATTGCAGGTACGACATCGAACTTGATATTGTTTATCTTTACTTGAATGGTATTTCGATTTTTAGAGATATCGAAGTTTTCATCGTTATATTTTTCCCGTAATATATATTTATATTTTTTCCCCGTAATTTATCTTCGAAGTCATCAACGATAGAATCAAATGGAGGAAACACGTTATTAATAAAAATTACACAATCGAAATCGAAATCTATTTTTATAGAAGTTTGTTTTTTTACACTACGAAAAATGCCAACTCTATCGATTCTAAACTGATTGTTCTGCTTCAAAAGTTCAAATAATTTTGTTGCATACCTCCTTCCTTCCTTCCACATCTTCTATTGAAGGTATTAAACTTTGAGAAAATATCAACAATTGATATTCTAACATCGCATAACGGTTATCCATTTTGCAAATCCTAGTATCAATTACGAATTATTTTGAAGTGAATTTTCATTAATTTTATTTATTCAGTTGTGCAGATGTGCAAACCAAAACAGACAAAGGAGGTGAACTTACTTCCCAGATTTGATTCTGTGAGCGCAATTTTGTTTTGTATAATTTAATTAATCATATATAAGTTTGATTGAAAGATTTATTTAAAGTAAAAATATTAAAAAGAATATTTTTTTCAAATTTCGATTCTTGGTCAGAGTACATGAGGTGTGTGGTGTGCTCAGGGTATTATGTGCAGTAGCAAGGGCCGATCTATTTAAATAAAAGAGCAGTTATTTGTTTATCGTACGAAATAATCAGATTTCGCGATCAATAATTTTACTTTCTGTTATATATATATGAAATAAAATAGTTGTAATTTAAAATACAGTTATAGTAAAAACTTTTAAATCGCTGAATATAACCGCATATAAAACAAATTGAAAAATGTCAAACAGGAATGAACTGAAATAAATTTTTATGTCAAGTAAATGAATACAGCAATTCTCTAACAAACAATACGTCTACTTATTATTTATTATATACACGCTATATTATTTTGAAATCACTCGTTGTATGGCGTGTATCACCGAACGAGACACTATTGATCAAATGAGTGTCTGTGTGTTAACATTTAAAAGTTAAATACGTTTTTATATAGATTCTGTCATTTAATATTTTAACTGAGAAGAAACAAAGAAAATATTAGCGAATAAAGTGATCAAAATGGAAACAATTTTCTACACCCCCTCGATGTGGGTTCCTGTCCGTGGTGAGGGGACCTCCCAGAGATGGTTTAGTAACTTCTTTACCATCCCTGGGATCTGAACGCCCACCCACGTGTTTGCCGTGCGTGGTGTCTCGTATGCCGGAAAGGGGGATCCTGGTAGTTGAGGGGCAACATAACGTCCCCAACACACTGCTTTGGCCCCTGCTTCGGATAAACGGGAGGCTCAAATCAGGCTCCGTTTGAGTCAATCGGCTGGTCGTTGAGTCATTGTTGACCTCGGCTTGGAGTCAACCGATCGATGCAGACCGGGCAGACATGTCAGACAAGATGTGCTCTTCTTGACTGCATTGTGAGGGTATAGCTCCTGGGAAACCCTGGTGTGACGGTCTATGGGAGTCTCCCATGTGACGGCATCCCCTTGTTGGGCCCCATGGTGGGTGGGGTCACTAGGAGCTGAATATAAATTCTTAAATATGGATCCTAAAAATAACAAATCAAGCGACCAAAGATTAGACTTCCAGACAACCTACGTACTTAATAGTGCATGCAACTGGAGAGAAACCCTGTCTAAAGCTTCTCCTTTTCTTATTCAAAAATTGTTCCAATCGACTATTGGAGATTTGAAAAAAATTCAGAAATTAAGATCAGGTGATTTACTGGTGGAAACATCTTCCCCACAACAATCAGCAAAACTTCTGCAAACAAAGACTCTGGGAGAAATAGAAGTCACTGTCACACCACACGGAAGCCTAAACTCATCACGTGGTGTGATATCTGAAATTGATCTGATGTCTGAAGACGAATCAGATATTCAGATTGGTCTTTCAGATCAAGGTGTCGTTGCTGTCCGGCGCATTTCCATTCGTCGAGATGGCAAGTTGATACCAACCAAACACCTGATTCTTACTTTCAACAAGCCAACATTGCCATCCTTTATTACAGCAGGATACCTACGTTGCTCAGTCTCGTCCATATATCCCAAACCCGCTGCGTTGTTTCAAATGCCAGCGGTTTGGACACTCACAAACATCCTGCCGAGGAAAAAGCGCATGTGCACAGTGTGGGACTGAGGGTCACGACAGTACGGAATGTAAAAGTACCCCATGCTGTGTGAACTGCAAAGATGCCCATCCTGCTTACTCCCGGAAATGCCCTGCATGGCAGAGAGAAAAAGAAATACAACGTGTAAAAACAGTCAACAACTTACCCTACCCAGAGGCACGTCGCATGGTCACTTCAAGTGCACCACTGAAACAAAAAACATTTGCTGCTGCTCTGAAATCCACAAAGACATGTGAAGTTCAGACAGACATTTCTGTTTCCCCAAAGGAATCTCTCACTCGCCATGCAAAATGTTTACTGATCCCTTCAAAAGAAACAGCAGAAAATGACAATACAAAACAAAAAACACCCCTACCTAAAACAGGGGTGATAACAAGAAACCTGGGTTCAAAAAAGGCTAGTAAGAACCCATTAAACAAACAGAGAGTGAAAGCAGCTCTCTCTAAATCTAAAAAATCAGAGGCTCAGTCTGTGAGCGAGTTCTCTGATATCTCTGATGAAGAGAATAATGTGGAGGTAACAAAACCAATGTCACCTCCAAAAGAGAGACCGCCTGTTAAATTAAAGAGGGATACCCTCGCAAAGAATGCTGCCTCAAACACATAATGGATTATAAAATAATCCAATGGAACTGTCGTGGTTTCCGCAACAACTTTTTTGACGTTAAACACTTGACATCATCTACCACATCTCTCTGCGTGGCACTCCAGGAAACACATCTAAAACCTGGAGAAAAAATTTCTTTAAAAGGATTTGATCTCTACCGTAAGGATGATGATAGCCACACCCGCGCCAGTGGAGGTGTGGCTATACTGGTTTCAAACCGCATCCCTTCCTTACCGGTACAAATAACAACAGAGCTGCAAGCTGTGGCAGTCAGAATTTCAATTGGAGTAACTGTCACAGTTTGTTCCATATACTTGCCACCAGATGTCAGAGTCAATGAGGACGAATTGGATGACTTGGTTGAACAACTGCCAACTCCGTTCCTTCTACTCGGTGATTTCAATGGCCACAATCCAATGTGGGGCAGTCACGATATCAATTGTCGAGGCAGAGCCATTGAAAGATTCATAGGTAATCACCAACTATATTTATTTAATACTGGAGAAGTGACATACTTCCACGCCCCAACAAGAACATTTACTGCCATTGATTTGATCATTAGCTAGTCCAAATCTGTTTTCAGCGTTTACATGGGAGGTTGGATCTAATCCACTTTCCAGTGACCACTTCCCAATATTTTTAAAATATCGAGGCAGAGAAAGCTGTGAAACAGCCCGTCCACCACGCTGGAAATTTGAAACGGCAGATTGGCCTGCATTTTCCTCTTTGGCTAATATCACTGAGGAAATGGTCAATACTGCTGATATCAATGATGCAGTAGAAGTTGTCACTTCCAGTATTATTCAGGCAGCCGAAAAAACAATGGGGAAAACGTCAACCAGATATCCAAAACATCCGAAACCATGGTGGGATCAGAATTGTGAGGCAGCATTTAAAAAACAAAAGAAAGCATGGGGGATTTTCAGAAGATACCCCACTGCTGAGAATTTGATAGCTTTTAAAAAAGCAAAGGCAAATGCCAGAAAAATAAGAAGGCAAAGCCAAAGGGATTCTTGGAGGAAGTATGTATCTAGCATAACATCTTCCACCAGCTCAAAAGCGGTCTGGGATAAAATCCATAAAATTAACGGGAAATATGCTTCTCACTCTCTGTCCATGCTGGAAAATAATGGCACAATAATCAGTGACATAAAAGGTATTGCTGATTTGTTGGGTGAAACATTTTCGTCTTCATCCAGCAATATTATGTATACAAAGGATTTTCAGGCTTATAAAGTCCAAACTGAAAAACAATATCTAAACTTTCACTCTCCATCTAATGAGGAATATAATGTGCCATTCAGCAGAATAGAACTATGTACAGCAATCTCTCGCTCGGGGAATACTGCTGTAGGCCCGGATAAAATCCATTACAGCATGATTAAAAATCTGTCAGACAATTCCCTTAGTAACCTTCTGAATCTGTTTAACAGAATATGGACAGAACGTATTTTCCCTGACTCTTGGAGGCTATCAATTATTATTCCCATTCCCAAGCCAGGTAAAGACTGCAAGAATCCCTCTAATTATAGACCAATTTCTCTGACTAGTTGTCTCTGCAAACTTTTCGAGAGAATGGTAAACAGACGCCTGATGTTCCTCCTAGAGGAAAAGAACTACTTTTCACCACATCAGAGTGGATTTCGTAGGAACAGAAGTACCACAGACAATTTAGTAAACCTTGAAACATCTATACGCGAAGCGTTTGTTAGACGACAGCACTTAGTGTCTGTGTTTTTCGATATAGAGAAGGCCTATGATCGCTGCTGGCGATACGGGATACTCCGTGATCTGCACAAATTCGGATTGCGGGGTAATTTGCCAATTTTTATAAAAAACTTCTTGCAGAATCGAAGATTCCAAGTTAGGATTGGCAACACTTTATCTAGGCTTTACACACAAGAAGAAGGTGTTCCTCAAGGTTGTATTTTGAGTGTGACTCTGTTCCTAATCAAAATTAATAGCATAGCTAAGTGTCTTCCTTCCAGTGTGAAACACTCCTTGTATGTGGATGACTTTCAGATCTCCTGTCAGTCTACTAACATGAGTTTTATTGAGAGACAACTGCAAACCTCTCTAAATCGGATAGACAATTGGTCCAAGATCAATGGTTTTACTTTTAATGCAGAGAAGACCTCGTGCATCCACTTTTGCCGAAGGCGTGGTTTGCACCTGGACCCTGAAATTAACCTAAATGGGGTTAAAATTCCAATGGTCAACGAAGCAAAATTTTTGGGTGTCGTGTTCGACCATAAATTGACGTTCTTGCCACACTTGCGCAATTTGAAGAGTAGATGTTTAAAATCTCTGAACCTTTTAAAGGTATTATGCTGCTCATCCTGGGGAGCAGACAAATGTTCAATGCTCAGGATATATAGAGCCCTTGTTCGCTCTAAGCTGGATTATGGATGTGTTGTTTATGGCTCTGCGCGAGAATCTACTCTTCGGATGCTGGATCCAATCCACCATCAAGCATTGCGTTTGTGCACTGGTGCGTTTCGAACTTCTCCTGTTCAAAGTTTGTACGTAGATGCTTATGAGCCTCCACTATCTCTCAGGAGAGAGCAGTTGTCTTTGTTCTATTACATTAAACAGAAATCTCTGGCTAAACCTTCAGTTTATTGTAGAGTATCAGATACTCAGCTGAAAAGATTATTTACAGCTCGCCCAAGTTGTGTCCCTACATTTGACATTAGAATGGAGAATGTAAGCAGCACGATTGACCTGGACACAAGCAACATTTCACAGGTCGAGGTCGATAATATATCACCTTGGTCAACTCCTGTGATTAATGTTGACTTTAGCTTAAAGCAGTTTCCTAAGGAATCCACCCCGGACTACATCTATAGGCAGCACTTTGCAGAAATTCAACACCACGACAGGAATTTAATTCCTATTTATACTGATGGATCGAAATCGGTTGATTACGTTGGCTCAGCCTTTGTCTGCCAGGATGAGATCGTGGCAGAACAAATTGCATCGAATTCTTCCATCTTTACTGCAGAGTTGCAGGCTATTTACCTAGCCTTAAAATATGTAATTAGGAAAGGTCATCGTCGCTGTGTTATTTACACTGACTCAGTTAGTGCACTCCAGGCTTTGATCTCGTATGAACCTAGTTCTCACTCTATAGTGATTAAAATTCGCAAGCTGTTTTGCCATCTTTTTGCGAGTAATATTTTTGTAAAATTTTGTTGGGTCCCAGGCCATGTAGGTATAAGAGGGAATGAAGAAGCTGACGCAGCTGCAAAGTCAGCAAGTCCTTCTCAGCATACAATGTTTATTGAAGGAGGTGACTTGAAGCTGGTCGTTAAAAAACGACTAGCAGAGAGATGGCAAAATGTGTGGAACGAACAAGTCCACAATAAACTTTACGAGATCAAACCTATAATAGAAAATTGGACACACAACAAACAGTATGACAGGAGATCTGAGGTCATTCTTACTCGTTTGAGAATTGGACACACTCGACTGACTCATCAATACCTTCTGACGGGTGATGACCAGCCTGTGTGTCAGTATTGCAATTGTACTGTAAGCGTTAAGCACATACTGAGCAATTGCACTGCCTCTGAAGGATTCGTAGGCAGCATTTTGGAAATGCAAGTTTTAAAGAGATTTTGGGCCAGAGGCCAAATGTTGATAAATTACTGAACTTTCTAAAAGTTACAAATATTTATAAACAGATTTAGTTGTTTGTTTGTTTATTTTATATTTACACCTTGTTACTATATACACTTTTAATTGTTATTTATTTTTGTTATCGGTTCTATGTTTTTTGTTTTTTTTCTGTTGTTTTATTTTGTTCTATTTTATTATTGTTATTTATTTATGTATATTTATTTATACCATGTGTTGTGGCGCAGCTTGGCCTGTGTTGCCTTTGTGCAAAAAACTATTACCAACCACCAACTGTTAAAAAACGACTAGCAGAGAGATGGCAAAACGTGTGGAACGAACAAGTCCACAATAAACTTTACGAGATCAAACCTATAATAGAAAATTGGACACACAACAAACAGTATGACAGGAGATCCGAGGTCATTCTTCCCCTCGATGTGGGTTTTTGTCCGTGGTGAGGGGACCTCCCAGAGATGGTTTAGTAACCCTTCTTTACCATCCCCCCTCGATGTGGGTTCCTGTCCGTGGTGAGGGGACCTCCCAGAGATGGTTTAGAAACTCTTCTTTACCATCGCTGGGATCTGAACGCCCACCCACGTGTTTGCCGTGCGTGGTGTCCCGTATGCCGGAAAGGGGGATCCTGGTAGTTGAGGGGCAACATACCGTCCCCAACACACTGCTTTGGCCCCTGCTTCGGATAAACGGGAGGCTCAAATCAGGCTCCGTTTGAGTCAATCGGCTGGTCGTTGAGTCATTGTTGACCTCGGCTTGGAGTCAACCGATCGATGCAGACCGGGCAGACACGTCAGACAAGATGTGCTCTTCTTGACTGCATTGTGAGGGTATAGCTCCTGGGAAACCCTGGTGTGACGGTCTATGGGAGTCTCCCATGTGACGGCATCCCCTTGTTGGACTCCATGGTGGGTGGGGTCACTAGGAGCTGAATATTAATTCTTAAATATGGATCCTAAAAACAACAAACAAGCGACAAAGAACCAGACCTCCAGCCAACCCGCTTACTTAATAGTACATGCAACTGGAGAAAAACCCCTTGCTAAGTGTTCTCCTTTTTTGATTCAAAAGCTATTTGAATCAACCATCGGGCATTTAAAAAAAACGCAAAAATTGAGGTCAGGGGATCTACTAGTAGAAACAGCCTCTCCTCAACAAACAGTAAAGCTTTTGTCAATGAAGACTCTTGGAGACATGGCAATTTCGGTCACACCACACGTAAGTTTGAACTCATCACGTGGTGTGATATCTGAGTTTGACTTAATGTCTGAAGACGAATCAGACATTCAGATCGGCCTCTCAGACCAAGGTGTCACTTCCGTTCGACGCATTTCGATCCGCCGAGACGGCAAGTTGATACCCACAAAACATTTAATCCTCACGTTCAACAACCCTGCATTGCCATCCTTTGTTACAGCCGGGTATCTGCGCTGTGCAGTTCGTCCGTATATTCCAAATCCGCTGCGTTGCTTTAAATGCCAGCGATTTGGACATTCTCAGACGTCTTGCCGAGGCAAAAGCTTATGTGCACAGTGTGGAACTGAAGGTCACGACAGTACTGAATGTAAAAGTACTCCACACTGTGTGAACTGCAAAGATGCCCATCCTTCCTACTCCCGGAAATGCCCTGCATGGCAAAGAGAAAAAGAAATTCAACGGGTAAAAACTGAGAAAAACATATCATATCCAGAGGCTCGTCGCATGGTCACTCCAAGTGCACCTATGCAACAAAAGACATTTGCTGCCGTGTTGAAATCTACTACGACACGTGAGGTTCAAACAGATATTTCTGTATTCCCAAGCGAATCTTTTACACGCCATGCAAGATGCTTATTGATCCCATCTACCCAATCAGAAGAAAAGGAGATCACAAAGACTAAAACCTCTGTAAGTAAATCAGGGGTAACAACCAGAAATGTGGGTTCTAAAAAAGCCAGTAAGAACCCACTTAACAAACAAAGAGTGAAAGCAGCCCTCTCTAAAGTTTCAAAAAAATCAGAAGCTCAATCTGTGAGTGAGTTTTCTGACATATCTGACGAAGAGCCTAATACGGAGGTTACGAAACCAAAGTCACCTCCAAAAGAGAGACCCCCTGTTAAATTAAAGAGGGATACCCTCGCAAAGAATGCTACCTCAAACACATAATGGATTATAAAATAATCCAATGGAACTGTCGTGGTTTCCGCAACAACTTCTCTGACGTTAAACACCTGACATACTCTACCTCATCTCTCTGCGTGGCACTCCAGGAAACACATCTAAAACCTGGAGAAAGAATTTCTTTAAAAGGATTCGATCTTTACCGTAAAGATGACGACAGCCACACCCGCGCCAGTGGAGGTGTGGCTGTACTGGTTTCAAACCGCATCCCGTCTTTACCGGTACAAATAACAACAGAACTGCAAGCTGTGGCAGTCAGAATTTCAATTGGCGTTACTGTCACAGTTTGTTCGATATACTTGCCACCAGATGTCAGAGTCAATGACGATGAATTGGATGCCTTGGTTGAACAGCTGCCAACTCCATTCTTTCTACTTGGTGATTTCAATGGTCACAATCCAATGTGGGGCAGTCCCGACATCAATCGTCGTGGCAGGGCCATTGAGAGATTTATAGGCAATCACCAACTGTATATATTTAATACCGGAGAAGTGACATACTTCCATGCCCCAACAAGAACATTTACTGCCATTGATTTATCATTAGCTAGCCCAAACTTGTTTTCAGCATTTACATGGGGAGTTGGATCTAATCCACTCTCTAGTGACCACTTCCCAATATTTTTAAAATATCGAGGCAGAGAAAGCTGTGAAACAGCCCGTCCACCACGCTGGAAATTTGAAACGGCAGATTGGCCTACATTTTCCTCTTTGGCTAACATCACTGAGGAAATGGTCAATACTGCCGATATCAATGATGCAGTAGAAGTTGTCACATCGAGTATTATTCAGGCAGCCGAAAAAACAATGGGGAAAACGTCAACCAGATATCCAAAACATCCGAAACCATGGTGGGATCAAAATTGTGAGGTAGCATTTAAAAAACAAAAGAAAGCATGGGGGATCTTCAGAAGATACCCCACTGCTGAGAATTTGATAGCTTTTAAAAAAGCAAAGGCAAATGCCAGAAAAATAAGGAGGCAAAGCCAAAGGGATTCATGGAGGAAGTATGTATCTAGCATAACATCTTCCACCAGCTCAAAAGCGGTCTGGGATAAAATCCATAAAATTAATGGAAAATATGCTTCTCACTCTCTGTCCATGCTGGAAAATAATGGCACAATAATCAGTGACATAAAAGGTATTGCTGATTGTTTGGGTGAAACATTTTCGTCCTCATCCAGCAATAGTATGTATACAAAGGATTTTCAGGCTTACAAAGTGCAATCTGAAAAACAATATCTAAACTTCCACTCTCCATCTAATGAGGAATATAATGTGCCATTCAGCAGAATAGAACTATGTACAGCAATCTCTCGCTCGGGGAATACTGCTGTAGGCCCGGATAAAATCCACTACAGCATGATTAAAAATCTATCAGACAATTCCCTCAGTAATCTTCTGAATCTGTTTAACAGAATATGGACAGAACATACTTTTCCAGACTCTTGGAGGCTATCTATCATCATTCCCATACCCAAGCCAGGTAAAGACCACAAGAATCCCTCTAATTATAGACCAATTTCTCTGACTAGTTGTCTCTGCAAACTTTTCGAGAGAATGGTAAACAGACGCCTGATGTTCCTCTTAGAGGAAAAGAACTACTTTTCACCACATCAGAGTGGATTCCGTAGGAACAGAAGTACCACAGACAATTTAGTAATTCTTGAAACATCTATACGCGAAGCGTTTGTTAGACGGCAGCACTTAGTGTCTGTGTTTTTTGATATAGAGAAGGCCTACGATCGCTGCTGGCGATACGGTATACTCCGTGATCTGCACAAATTCGGATTGCGGGGTAATTTGCCAATTTTTATAAAAAACTTCCTGCAGAATCGTAGATTCCAAGTCAGGATGGGCAACACTTTTTCTAGGCCTTTCACACAAGAAGAAGGTGTTCCTCAAGGTTGTATTTTGAGTGTGACTCTGTTCCTAGTAAAAATTAACAGCATAGCTAAGTGTCTTCCTCCCAGTGTGAAACACACTCTGTATGTGGATGACTTTCAGATCTCCTGCCAGTCTAGTAACATGGGTTTCATCGAGAGACAGCTGCAAACCTCGCTAAACCGCATAGACAATTGGTCCAAGATCAATGGTTTTACTTTTAATGCAGAGAAGACCTCCTGTATCCACTTTTGCCGAAGGCGTGGTTTGCACCTGGACCCGGAAATTCACCTAAATGGGGTTAAAATCCCAATAGTCAATGAGGCAAAGTTTTTGGGTGTTGTGTTTGACCAAAAACTGACGTTTTTATCACACTTGCGCAATTTGAAGAGTAGATGTTTAAAATCTCTGAACCTTTTAAAGGTATTGTGCTGCTCATCCTGGGGAGCAGACAAATGTTCTATGCTCAGGATTTATAGGGCCCTTGTTCGCTCTAAGCTGGACTATGGATGCGTTGTGTATGGCTCTACACGTGAATCTACTCTTCGGATGCTGGATCCAATCCACCATCAAGCATTGCGTTTGTGCACTGGTGCGTTTCGAACTTCTCCTGTACAAAGTTTGTATGTGGATGCTCATGAGCCTCCACTATCTCTTAGGAGAGAACAGTTGTCTCTTTTTTATTACATTAAACAGAGATCTCAAAATAAACTTTTAGCTGATTGTTCAGATAGTCAGCTGAGGAGATTATTTGCAGCTCGCCCAAGTAGTGTCCCTACATTTGACATAAGAATGGAGAATGTAAGCAGCACGATTGACCTGGACACAAGCAACATTTCGCAGGTCGAGGTCGATAATATATCACCTTGGTCAATTCCTGTGATAAACGTTGATTTAAGCTTAAAGCAGTTTCTAAAAGAAACCACTCCAGACTACGTTTATAGACAGCACTTCGCAGAAATTCAACATCGTGACAGGAATTTAATTCCTATATACACCGATGGATCTAAATCGGATGACTATGTTGGCTTAGCCTTTGTTTGCCAGGATGAAATCGTGGCAGAACAAATAGCACCGAATTCTTCCATTTTTACTGCGGAGTTGCAGGCTATTTATTTAGCCCTAAAGTATATAAATAGGAAAGGTCATCGTTGCTGCGTGATTTACACTGACTCAGTTAGTGCACTTCAGGCTTTGATCTCGTATGAACCTAGTTTTCACTCCATAGTGATTAAAATTCGTAAGCTGATTTGCCATCTTTTTGCGAGGAATTTCTCTATAAAATTTTGTTGGGTCCCAGGCCATGTAGGTATAAGAGGGAATGAAGAAGCTGACGCAGCTGCAAAGTCAGCAAGTCCTTCTCAGCATACAATGCATATTGAAGGAGGTGACTTGAAGCTAGTTGTTAAAAAACGACTAGAGGAGAGATGGCAAAATGTGTGGAACGCACAAGTCCACAATAAACTACACGAGATCAAACCTATGATAGAAAATTGGACACAGAAGAAACCTTATGACAGGAGATCTGAGGTCATTCTTACTCGTTTGAGAATTGGACATACTCGACTGACTCATCAATACCTTTTGAAGGGTGATGACCAGCCTGTATGTCGGTATTGTAAGCACCCTCTTAGTGTAAAACACATACTGTGCAATTGCTCTGTCTTTGAGAGGTTGCGTAAACAGTATTTTCGAAATACAAGTCTGTCAGAGATTTTGGGCCAGAGGTCAAGTCTGGACAATCTACTGGACTTTCTGAAAGTCATTAATATGTATAAAGAGATTTGATCATTTATTTCTTATATAGTTTTATCTATTTTGTTTTTTTACTTAAATTGTTGTATATATTTGTTGTTGTTGTTGTTTGTTTATTTATCTATTTAATTTATTTATTTTATTCTGTTCTTTATTTATGTTTAGTACGTAATTTGTATCATATGTTTATTGATTTGTCTTGATTAAATTTATTTATCATTCGACCTGGCGCAGCTTAGCCTACATGGTTCTTGCGCCAAAAAACAAGAATCAACCAACCAACCAATTTTCTACACGTTTTTTACTAAAAGAAACATCTGATGGCTTTCCAGAACTCCAAAACATAAAAGTATGACGGCTATAACCGAAACACAAGATGAACATACACTTGAACGACAGGCAACCTGTAGTAGTAGTCACCATAGTAATAATGGTCGATACTAACCACAAACAACCAAACATTTACAAACTGTAGCATCCTACTAATCGGACATTTCTAAACTAAAAACGACTTTTTCCCCTTTTCTTCCCGTTTATTACGGAAGCTTAACTGAATGACGATATCTACAGGAAAATCTTCGTTAGTTCAAAATTCAAGGGACGAAATAATCGCGACTTTGTTGTGATTTTTTAAAATCATTGTTGTTTGTAAGTAAATAGCCAGAGTTAAGTTTATATATTCAGGGTTTTTATCTTCTATTCGTTAATTATTGGATTAATCAGAATGCAATTTTTCCATAATAGAGCTGGAAAATAGTTTAAAATTAATCTATTTTGTTATTTACTTTTTATTTAGACTAATTTTAATTTATTAGTATAAACCCTATAGTCTTGTATTCTAATCCTCTCATAACGGAGGATTAGAAACATGACAAAATAATACACCAATAATACATAGATTTAATCCGAGGATTTTTTAAAATTACTTCTATTAGAAATTTGATATTTTTATAATTGAAAGCTTTACAAATATTATAAAATATTAAATAAAAATTATTCTGGTTCAATTTTTCAAAATTAATATTAGACAAATATTTATTACTTATTGTCAGATGATTCTTGCATTCAAGAAAAATATGAAATAAAAGTAAATAAATCAATGCGAAAACGACAGAATTCCTGTTTAAAAAATTTATTTTAAATTTATACTTTTAAGGACCAAATATTTAAGGATTAATGAGAGTTTACAAAATTCGTAATGTAGTAGTAATTACAAATTGTTTACAATTATAATTGTTCTTTCGTAAAAGTTTGTAACGTTTTCATTAATTTGTAAAATCATTCCAATTTAATAGTGAATAAAACCTCACTCTATTTTATAATATATATCTTTCCACCTCGACACTAACTTTGCCTCCACTCTCATCATGGATTTGGTTAAGCCCGCAATGGAGAAATGAGGGACTGGACCCGTCCTTGATATATTGAGGAATAAAAAAGTCCCATGAAAGTTCTTGAGGTTTTCCACCGGAGAATTCGATGCCAGGTCCTCATCGCAGCAGGATGATGCCTTAACAGCCTTGGCCATCCTGCCATCTGCTATATTATTAAAATAGTGCAGTATATAATCTTATGATTAATAAGATCAACATTAACAACAATTCGTTTATATCAACTTTTATCGTTTTTGAAGAGGCGAAATGAAACCTTTAAAAATAGTTTGAACTTGATTATAATAATGAATACATTTACAGTCATATATAGCGTTTTATTTAATATTATTTATCATAGTAATAATACTGTATTTTTGTTTTTTTCTAAGTAAAATAAAAATTTAAATTTCTCCATGTAGATTCTAAGAAATATGTTTAAAGAATTGCTTTATTAGAATTATTAGAATCGATTGAATCTAAAATTTTTAAAATATGTAATCGTGAATTCTAAAAATCAGTGCTAAGGTATATATTCAATAACTGGATCAGGATCAGGCCACTTTGTGCTAACAATAAATAGTTTAGTTGGTATCATAACTGGTATCAATTTCTCTAATTTTTACCAATAAAAAATAGAACAATACTGCCAATACAAAACATATTACGATAATATCAGGTTTCTCATCCATAACTCTATCAGAAATATCAGGTTTTCTGATACTCACGATCACTAAAAATTGTTTAGTTGGAATCATAACTGTAATGTCGTAGTTTTCGTGTTCTTCATTAGAATTAGATGAGTAAATCATTTCAACAGGTTGGTTGAGGATATTACTACAAATTATCGACGATACTTCCATTTCTACTTCATTTCTTGATATATTATCGTTATTAAATAGCTTGATATTTTTCGTTAAATAATGTTTGATAATCGGAATTCCCAAGCCTTTAATTTTATCTTTGTTTCTTATAATTATATTTGGCCTGTTATTCGATCGTTCGTCTTTGATAGTAAGAAACCAATATTTGGATGATGGCAGCAATGATTCTATATCTCTAGCCGGCGCGATAGTTGGCTGAGGTTCGAAAATGGCATTTAAATCGAATGTATTATTTTGCAAACGATATAAAGTTGTGGCAGCAAATTCTTTAAAAAGTTTCTTCTTGGCATTATCCGTGACGAAAGAATAAGCAAGATTATTGAAAGGATTAGTAGGATCTAGGACCAATGGTCTCTGTTGTAAAATATTATCATCAATATTTTTGTAATCATAATATTCAGTACAAATAATTTTTATCTTGTCTAAATTTATCACTATATTAAGAAAACGCTGGAAAGCGTTTAATATCGAAACATTGCGGTATCTGTTTTCTTGTTCAGTCGCTACGTAAAGAGCTATTACCTCAATCAAGTACGATCGTCCTCTGATATAACCTGATATAAAAAGAGTTTTATTCCAGAATTTTGCTAACCTAATAAAATTATGCACAAATTGTGACTGATTATTTATAAAATTGGCTTCAGTTTCACACAAACTACTGCTATATCTGTATCCATCTGTGGATGGATTCGGTAAATTGCTTATCTCCTCCATTACGAACTTCCTCTGCTCGTTTGGATCCTGACTAAAATTTATTGCAGGTACGACATCGAACTTGATATTGTTTACCTTTACTTGAATGGTATTTTGATATTTAGAGATGATGTTATAATTTTTCCGTAATAAAATAACTTCGAAATCGTCAACGACAGAATCAAATGGAGGAAACTCGTCATTAATAAAAATTACACAATCGAAATCGAAATCTATTTTTATAGAAGTTTGTTTTCTTACACTACCAAAAATACCAACTCTATCGATTCTAAACTGACTGTTCCGCTTCAAAAGTTCAAATAATTTTGTTGCATACCTTCTTCCTTCTTCCTCATCTTCTATTGAAGGTATTAAACTTTGAGAAAATTCCAGCAATTCATTTTCCATCGTCGCCTAATTTCTATCCATTTTGCATATCCGTAATCCTAAAATCCTATTATGGTAGCCGCCGGTGGAAAAAACGAACCGAACCTGATGCTCCTACTATAAATCAGTCTTTAGTCGGTTGCCGGAATGGCCAATCGAAATCGACCGAACAAGGACCATAAACTACAACTACAGCCAGATTCCATTCGTTAGCGTGATCTTGGTGACCTATATTTGAACATAACATATACTTTCAAATAACAAAATACGATAAAATGCTAAAGTTGTTTATTAATTAATAACTGCTTATGTGTAAATTACTGTAGAATTTTTAGGTTTAACAAGCGTATTTAATTAAATTTAAAGTATTTTGTTAATGTTTATTTAATAAGTTAACGAGCTATATTTTTTATTACATGGATACCTTACTTAACTTTCAAATTTTTTTTCGGCAATCGTCAACATTTTCTGTAGACATTCTTTTCAAAATTTAAATTTTTTTTTGTTTACGATATTCTATAATTAATTCTAATTTTATAGTTCATAATTTATAAAAATTCTTTATTAAAGAAAAAGGCAAAACTCTTCCTTGTCTTGATATTTCCGCTAACGGTAGGAAGTGACGGCTTTCTCATTAGTCCACGAGGCCATGACCTAGGTGCTAGGTGAACAAGAGTTTGGAGGCGTCCTTTTTACAGCTCGAGTTTGTTAATTCTGATTTTTTTCCTTGCTGTTTTGCAGTCTTCCTGTTGCTTTTAGTACATTCCTACACTGTTGCCAGGATTATCATTTGTGGAATAATTGAAACTGTCGTCGTCAATTTTACGCAGCTTTGAAGGAAACGAAGAGAAATGATTTCTTCATCCATCTAATTGAAGAACTAACCAAAGCAAGGATAAAGAAGATGCTAGAATCACACACTTTGCAGACACAATTGCACTTCTTCGTAAAAATGTTTTACAGAAAAATCCTGCCATTCTCAGGGCGAATCCAACATCTGAAAACAAAATAGCTATTTGTCACATCTACCGTTCGAAAAAACGAACTAATTTACTATTACATATTGCAGTCAGTGCAACCACAACAGCGAGAAACATCGTGCAAATCAATGTACTAATTGTTGCAAATAACTTTTATAATAATAATTCAGTGTCTGAAATTGTATAAAAACTAGTATATTTCATCATACATTCGTTATATTACTGTCAGTCATTATTCTCGCATGAAACTATAATAAACATTTGTAAAATTTACGAAGTTTTGTGTTCCTGTACTAATGATTTATGCGTTGTGATCTAGGGTTAAAACAATAGAGTCCGAGCGCAAGTTACTCGCGCGCCGCTCTGGTGGCAAATATTTACATAACACATAGGAGTTCGCTAAAGAGTGCATATGCGTTATATCTGAGACATTTCGAAAACCGTACCTAGTTCAGTAAATCGCTTATTGTTTTTTTAATTTAGCTTTTAGTTTTAGTTTAGCTTACTCGAAATTAAACGCCCTTACACGTGTAAAGGTTTTTAAAAAAATTGTTGATTTCGAGACAAATGAGATATTTGTAAAATATTTAGAGTTTAAAAGTTCTAAACTTTATTTAAAAGAAAATAGCATATATTATACACAAATCCAATTAGCTTTATATGTAACAAATATTCAATTTTCTTATTTATTTATCTATAATGATGTACTGTACAAAATGTAATACTTAAAGTAGAAAAAAATGAGACGTTCATTTATTCACTAGAGAAGATGCAAATGTTCTACTTTAATTATTATTTACCTGCAATTGTAAATAGTATTAAGTTTCAGTGTTTTCACAATAAAAAAATTTCACCCATTTATAATTGGTGGCTGCAGATTTACTATTACTGCACAAACAAACATTATTTTATCTACATATGGAAGAAGTGAAATGGGTAATCTACAGTTCAATATTTCAAAAATTTTAATTCTACCAATGGTTCTCTCAACGTGAATTCTTACACGGGCAATTTTGTATGTTTCGTCCATTTCATTAGCACTAAACTGATTTTAATATGGAAAACTTGAGTTTCAGAAACATTGTTACTAGTCATGCAAATAAAAAATTTTTAAGTCTCCAAGTCAAAAAGGAGGCATAATTAAAATAGAATTTTTATTTTCGACACCCAATTTAATTTGAGGAAACCCTCTATCAGCTATAACAATATCTCCCTCCTCCAGTTTTTGTAGAATATCACAATCATTTGTATTAAACGAATCTGTACTTCTTCCTCCATACCCACTAGAAATAAAAGTTATGTCCTGATGGGGCAATTCCAATTAAATATTTTACAGTATAAGCAGATTTATAGTAGGAATAAAACTGCATTTGATGTTGAACTGATGATGGCTTCTCAGTTTTAATTTCTGTACAATCGATGATTACTCTTGTTTCAGGATAATTTTCTTTAAATGATTGAGGTAATGTAGCCTTAATAGATAATTTTGTTGGCCAAATAATCCAATCTTCTGTTGCAACAAAAATAATTTCTAAAATTTGTAACATCTATGTTTTAATGGTGGTTCTATGAATTCCAAACAATGCACCTAATGCTGAATAGCACAAACCCAACTTTAACTTCATTAGAAAAATTAGTAACTTATTTTCCCAAGACAATTCATAAATTCTAACAGGACTGTTTGGAAGCGTGTCTAAAAGTAAATTGAAAACATCGAATCCTACTGATATTAGTTCTTTTAAAGATTGATCATCATGAAAATTTGCTACACCACTAAAATGACATGACCTATGATTTTCTCCACATTCTTTTGAAATCATTTTAATATGGAAAACTTGAGTTTCAGAAACATTGTTACTAGTCATGCAAATAAAAAATTTTTAAGTCTCCAAACCGTTCGTTTGTAACCTCTGTTTGAGTTTCAAAATCACGTTTTTGTTTTTGTTTAGGGTCTAAAAAATTGTTTTCAATTGCTACATCAAAGGTGTCTTCCTGCTTCTTCAAATAGGATATTCCTTCTGTTCATTAGGTGTTTATATCTCTTCACTGACTGTTCGTGTCGACAATTATCTTCATTGCTTCTTTTTTCAGGATAGATTGTTGGATTATAATTTGGACATCTTGGACCTTCACTTTTTTCCCCATCTATAAAATGCATACTGCATATCCGTGCTGATTTAGAGGGTAGCCACTGTGATCCGTTTTTACTAAATTTACAAGGATATTTTTATAAAATTATTCGTGTCAATTTTTTAAAAATTAACAATAAATTTTGTATTTCTTCCTTTTGTCTTTTAGCAAAATTTATCCAAATTTGGCGCTTCTGTTTAAGGTGTAGACCTGCCAGAAAACAATAAAATGAAACTTTCGGCGTTACATGTTTGCTAGTGTATTAGAACGTCCAAACACAACAATTTACTTTTGATTTACCCATTTTTAATATTATAACTCAAATACAAATTAAAAAACAATAAGCGATTTACTGAACTAGGTACGGTTTTCGAAATGTCTCAGATATAACGCATATGCACTCTTTAGCGAACTCCTATGGGATTTTTGCTTGTACGAATGTCATATACGTTATACGAGCATAATTAGCTATCCCTGATCGTTCTATAATAATATAAGACTTTTTATATTCTAAAGAGTATTTGAATGATCGACAAAATGTCATTTTTATTGAAATATTAATTTAACTGGTAGATAGATTTCTTATTGGTTATAAGATGTATTGGTTTCTGGCGCTGGACATGGGCCAGAAACCGTAGTGATGGGCGATAGTCGTTACCTGAAAATTCGAAAGCACTTCTGAAGTCAGATGTTTACGTGACTCTGATCACTTTTGGTCAAAGTAAAACATTTTTCTTCATATTTTGCTGAACTTTGGTGGTTAAAGATTTAAAGATTGACAGAATGGGGAGTAGAGGGATCATGGATCATAACTTAGTTGGAATAAGATTTAATGAAAATTTACTCATTATAGGCATTTATAATTTAAAAAAAATTCAACTCTATCCTCAAACGCTTTTTAATAATTAATAATATAAAAGTTATTTTTTAAATTGAATCTCATAACAGATGTAACTTTAAACTTAATCTAGTAAAAATCCTAACTAACTTCTTCCGCGCCTAAACCAGGATTCCTTCTAGAACAGAACCACCAGAATTGCCCGTGTTAGCTACTCACATTCTCACCTGACCTTCCCCGGAGCGACATAGTCACACACACACCATCAACTAATAATGTATTTAGTGGCTGTAAAACAAATTATAGAAGTGAAAAGGAAACTGTTTCTACCTTTACCAAAAGAGCGACTGAGAAGTGTTTGGCTCTGAAAAATTCCCAGTGATTTGATAGGATTAAAACTTATTATATCAGTTATACGCAGTAATTAGAAATTAAGATTTAAAAGTTTTGTAATTTTATAATATAAACGTCATGGTATTCAATTTAAAACAGTATTATCTTTCAAAGAAAACTTCAAAAATTCTGTTAATATAGACCCATTTTATACAATATCTCAGCTGACCCGGCCACGCGTTGTTGTGGCTCAAAATGTATCTATTATAAATGTCTAACACTTCCCTCGTGGGGGGAATTTCAAAAAATCTCTTTTTAGTGTATATTCTGTTGACGTCACCTATTAAAACGCAATTAAAAACGCAAAAAACAGCATGTAAAATAGTATAAATAGAAGCCGAGTTCTTCACAGTAAGCCTTAATCCTGTCTCTTTCCCGGCTGGAGAATATCGAAAAATCCCTTTTTAGTGTATATTCTGTTGACGTCACCTATTAAAACGCAATTAAAAACGCAAAAAACAGCATGTAAAATAGTATAAATAGAAGCCGAGTTCTTCACAGTAAGCCTTAATCCTGTCTCTTTCCCGGCTGGAGAATATCGAAAAATCCCTTTTTAGTGTATATTCTGTTGACGTCACCTATTAAAACGCAATTAAAAACGCAAAAAACCGCATGTAAAATAGTATAAATAGAAGCCGAGTTCTTCACAGTAAGCCTTAATCCTGTCTCTTTCCCGGCTGGAGAATATCGAAAAATCCCTTTTTAGTGTATATTCTGTTGACGTCACCTATTAAAACGCAATTAAAAACGCAAAAAACCGCATGTAAAATAGTATAAATAGAAGCCGAGTTCTTCACAGTAAGCCTTAATCCTGTCTCTTTCCCGGCTGGAGAATATCGAAAAATCCCTTTTTAGTGTATATTCTGTTGACGTCACCTATTAAAACGCAATTAAAAACGCAAAAAACCGCATGTAAAATAGTATAAATAGAAGCCGAGTTCTTCACAGTAAGCCTTAATCCTGTCTCTTTCCCGGCTGGAGAATATCGAAAAATCCCTTTTTAGTGTATATTCTGTTGACGTCACCTATTAAAACGCAATTAAAAACGCAAAAAACCGCATGTAAAATAGTATAAATAGAAGCCGAGTTCTTCACAGTAAGCCTTAATCCTGTCTCTTTCCCCGCTGGAGAATATCGAAAAATCCCTTTTTAGTGTATATTCTGTTGACGTCACCTATTAAAACGCAATTAAAAACGCAAAAAACCGCATGTAAAATAGTATAAATAGAAGCCGAGTTCTTCACAGTAAGCCTTAATCCTGTCTCTTTCCCGGCTGGAGAATATCGAAAAATCCCTTTTTAGTGTATATTCTGTTGACGTCACCTATTAAAACGCAATTAAAAACGCAAAAAACAGCATGTAAAATAGTATAAATAGAAGCCGAGTTCTTCACAGTAAGCCTTAATCCTGTCTCTTTCCCGGCTGGAGAATATCGAAAAATCCCTTTTTAGTGTATATTCTGTTGACGTCACCTATTAAAACGCAATTAAAAACGCAAAAAACCGCATGTAAAATAGTATAAATAGAAGCCGAGTTCTTCACAGTAAGCCTTAATCCTGTCTCTTTCCCGGCTGGAGAATATCGAAAAATCCCTTTTTAGTGTATATTCTGTTGACGTCACCTATTAAAACGCAATTAAAAACGCAAAAAACCGCATGTAAAATAGTATAAATAGAAGCCGAGTTCTTCACAGTAAGCCTTAATCCTGTCCCTTTCCCGGCTGGAGAATATCGAAAAATCCCTTTTTAGTGTATATTCTGTTGACGTCACCTATTAAAACGCAATTAAAAACGCAAAAAACCGCATGTAAAATAGTATAAATAGAAGCCGAGTTCTTCACAGTAAGCCTTAATCCTGTCTCTTTCCCGGCTGGAGAATATCGAAAAATCCCTTTTTAGTGTATATTCTGTTGACGTCACCTATTAAAACGCAATTAAAAACGCAAAAAACCGCATGTAAAATAGTATAAATAGAAGCCGAGTTCTTCACAGTAAGCCTTAATCCTGTCCCTTTCCCCGCTGGAGAATATCGAAAAATCCCTTTTTAGTGTATATTCTGTTGACGTCACCTATTAAAACGCAATTAAAAACGCAAAAAACAGCATGTAAAATAGTATAAATAGAAGCCGAGTTCTTCACAGTAAGCCTTAATCCTGTCTCTTTCCCGGCTGGAGAATATCGAAAAATCCCTTTTTAGTGTATATTCTGTTGACGTCACCTATTAAAACGCAATTAAAAACGCAAAAAACAGCATGTAAAATAGTATAAATAGAAGCCGAGTTCTTCACAGTAAGCCTTAATCCTGTCTCTTTCCCGGCTGGAGAATATCGAAAAATCCCTTTTTAGTGTATATTCTGTTGACGTCACCTATTAAAACGCAATTAAAAACGCAAAAAACCGCATGTAAAATAGTATAAATAGAAGCCGAGTTCTTCACAGTAAGCCTTAATCCTGTCTCTTTCCCCGCTGGAGAATATCGAAAAATCCCTTTTTAGTGTATATTCTGTTGACGTCACCTATTAAAACGCAATTAAAAACGCAAAAAACCGCATGTAAAATAGTATAAATAGAAGCCGAGTTCTTCACAGTAAGCCTTAATCCTGTCTCTTTCCCGGCTGGAGAATATCGAAAAATCCCTTTTTAGTGTATATTCTGTTGACGTCACCTATTAAAACGCAATTAAAAACGCAAAAAACCGCATGTAAAATAGTATAAATAGAAGCCGAGTTCTTCACAGTAAGCCTTAATCCTGTCTCTTTCCCGGCTGGAGAATATCGAAAAATCCCTTTTTAGTGTATATTCTGTTGACGTCACCTATTAAAACGCAATTAAAAACGCAAAAAACCGCATGTAAAATAGTATAATAGATGCCGAGTTCTTCACGATAAGCCTTAATCCCGTCCATCTCCCCCCGTAGGGAGAATTTCGAGATGTATATTATATAAAAGCACGTGCATATTCGAATGCAACGTTGTGTCAAAATTTCAAAGGAATCTGTAGGAAGAAACAAACGTTGTATTTTATTTATATAGATAGGTAGAAAATGATCTGCTTAGGTCCATTCTCACAGAAAAGCATGATGCCTTACAGAAAAGCAAACTTAGGTCGTCGGAAGTTAGCGCCATCTGTTGGACATAAAAGCCTTAATCCATATATAAATATATTTATTGAAAGGGGGGAAATGGTGATCTTCACATATGCCACAAACCTTCGCGGGAATGTATTAAATCAAGATTTCAAAAGTTTTGTAATTTTATAATATAAACGTCATGGTATTCAATTTAAAACAGTATTATCTTTCAAAGAAAACTTCAAAAATTCTGTTAATATAGACCCATTTTATACAATATTTCAGAATGAATTTTTCTTCCAAAATTTAATAATTTATTGTGTGTGTAGGCATAAAGGTAATAAATGACATGACCTGTCACCCTTCAGCAGCCGGAAAATAATACAGCGCGATGATATACAGCAGGGATGGGCAACCCGCGGCCCTCGGGCCGCATGCGGCCCGCAGTAATATGTTTTTGCGGCGCGCATGGCATAAAATATGAATAAATATATCAATTTCCCAGCTTAATGAGATATTCGACAAAAATTCAAACATTACTTTCTACAACTTATATTTGTGAAAAGTTTTTTCGCAATGAATTTAGTAAAAATTAAAACAAGAAACCGGCTAACAGACACATCGAAACTAATTTAAAACTAGCAGTGACTGATATTTAACCAAATATTTCCGATATATTACGTTTAGATCGGTGCCAGAATCTATATTAAGTATACCTATGCTAATTTATAATTATATATGAATAAAAAATTGTGATTTATCGACAGTTTCCCCCTCTTTTCTCTTGTGTGCGGCCCGCGTCAGTTCAAAAGTTTTGAAATGCGGCCCTTACGTAGAAAAAGGTTGCCCATCCCTGATATACAGGATGATATAAGGAAAGACGAACAAAAGAGAAAACAGAATGTGTGACGTGACTTGACATTTTCATGGAAACGGAAGTGATAGACGATTACACTGGGTGAAGGGGGATTGTGTGCCGGATTATCAAGAGTTTGCTGTATTTAAAATGTTGTTTACACCTCTGGATAAATTATAATCATTTTAATTCTTATCACTTTTTCTTGTTATCTTCGATAATTATAGTTCGTCTTTTGTCGATTTTTTTTTCTTCAATAGGTACAAAATCTGATAGATTTCTAACATTATAGTTTTCATATTTTGATTATTGATTTTTATAAATTATCATCTTAAATTTAAAAAGTTTCTATTACATTTAAATACGCTACGAAAAGATAATTCTTGTGATACGTTCAAATTTTGAAGGCAACGAGTTTACAAACTTAAGAAAAAAAAAATTAAACTATTGATTATACATAGAATTATTGTTTGGAATACATTGAAAATTGAACTTACCTCTACGTACAGTTTATAATAAACAATGAAGAATTAATCCCATTTAATACTAATGATAAGCACAAAATTACCAGCTGGCATTTCAAAAGTAGCATGGTAATCGTTATGTCCTTTATAACATGGATATATTTCTGCTGTAGATTGGTTAAGGATATTTTCACAAATAATCTTTACTATTTCAACCCCCATTTTGTCTCTTGTTTGAATAACAGTGTTAAAAACATTTATATTTTTCGTTAAGTAATGTTTAATAATTTCAATTCCAATTCTCTTCACTTTTTTGTCGTTTCTGATAATTACAGCTGGATTCTTGTCTGATTTTTCTTCTCTAATAGTAAGAAGCCAGTTGCAAACGTGAGGTAGACATTTTATATCTTCTATTGGAGCCGCCTGTGGTTGAGGATCAAAAACAGAGTTGAAACTGTAATCAGAAACGAATTGCTCTAGACGACTTATAGTAATAGCGGCAGACTCCTGAAAATTTTCTTTAATCCTTTTACTTTGTATAAAAGGATAAGCGAGATTATTATAAGGATTGCTAGGATCGAGTACCAATGGTTTCTGTTGCAATATATATTGATTGACATCGTCAATACTGTAGTATTCTTCGAATATAATTCTTAAATCGTCCAAATTCGTTATTAGTTGCAAAAAAACACGAAATGCTCTCCGTACAGAGACAGTCAAATGTTTTGTTTCTTCTTCCTTAGCCACGTAAATAGCAATCGTTTCGATCGTCGACGACCTTCCACTGAAATAATCTTTTATATATAAAGTTTTATTCCAAAATTTTGCTAACCTGATAAAATTATGGACAAATTCTGATTGATTCTTTACGAATTCCGCTTGAGTTTCGGCCAGACTACTGCTGAATATATACCCTTCTCTAGCTGATCTGTCTAATCTACTTAGGCCTATCATATTCATTACCATCTCCCTTTGTGAATTTGGATCTTGGCTAAATTGCGTGGCGGGCACAATGTCATATTTCGTGTTATTTAATTCCAATCGAACAAAATTTGGATTTCTGGTGATGTTCGTCGAATTCTTCTCCACCAACAGAATATTTACAAAATCTTCAACAACATCGTCATAAGACGGAAGAACTCCGTCGATAAAAATCATACAATCGAAATCAAAATCCACTTTAATCGCCGTTTCCTTCTTAATGCTGCCGAATATCCCTAATCTATCGATTTTAAATTTGCTTTTCTTCTCGAGAAGTTCGAATAATTTACTTGCCTTTCTTATCCCTTTTTCCAAACTTTCTTCTGAAGGAATTAACTTTATTGACAGTTTCGTCAACTTTTCTTCCAGTACAATTTGCTGCGTTAACATATTGAAAATATTCCAACGTTTATTTAGCTAGCTCCTAAACATATACTGTATATCTGGTTTTTAATCTTATCGTTATATGCTATATTTGTAAATTAATCAATAGAGAACGAAACAAAACCGAAATTTTTATACGATTATAATACGCATTTTCTTTCTATAAAATTTGATTTTGCTGAAATTTTGCAAAATTAAATCCTATCGAAATTTCGGTTTTGTTCCGTTCTCTGCTGATTTATTTACAAATATAGCATAGAATGACTCGCTGATTTTTAATCTTATCAGTCACTATAATCAGCCTATTACTATTTATAGTGATGATCCATATGTAATGTTCATTATCAGTCTTATTAGGGATTAACAAATCCACCTTTTCGACACACAAAATTCCGAAAACGAATTAATTGCATCTTGTTATTTAATCCTTATAAACGTATTACGCGCAACAACAGTTAACGTGTCCGTATACAAGCAATATTCATTCATATTATTTAATATTCATACGGGAAAAACAGTTCAACATTCAACCCCTTAAGACTTTTATATTTATAAATTTAATTTTATAGAACAAAGTTATAGAATTTATTATAGTTTTTAATGCCATTAAAACGGGAATTATATAAGTGTCATAAGCGATAATAAAACTATTCAACGACAGCAGTAAATTAAGTTATAACGTTATTCAGTAACGGATCAAGAAGCACCCAAAGGAAATGCAACAAATATTAATGTCGTATATATCAAGGAAACAAAATGTCATTCTTGTAGCTACACTCCACAATGACATATCAATTGGTTTTGATCCTGGAGAAAAAAGATTAGTATTATCAATTCCCAAGTCGTGGATAAGAATTTAAGAGCAGATTTTTTCAATCGTAATTGGAGAAATTGCTGCAAGAATTATAAAAATTGTTTTGAATGTCCTTGAATCTTCAACAGAAGCTAAAGGATTTCGTTCCAATACTGATCAGGAAAATGACGGTGGTCCATCGCCAGGGCTATCCGCGAAAAGACAGAGATATGCAATGTGAATTTATAATGCAATGTGTTTTTATACCGAAACTGGTATAAAAAGACTATCGAGATATAAATGTAAGACTGCCTTATATATTACGTCCCAATTTCATCTGTGATTCATGCTATAAATCTATTGATGAAAATACTATTAAGAATGAATTATGCAGATTTCATATAGCCTACGTTTTTGTTCTTGAAGGGTACAGTTCTATAAAAATAATTTTTCGTGGCGTTGGATGGACAATATGAAAAGTTAATCGGGTAACATTTATTTTTTACTAACTTTAATTACAGGTTGGAGAGGAAAAAAAACTGAAATCGAGTATTAAAATTCTCCGCTTTTAAAGTTTAAATAGTTAATTTGCATAAGCGACGTTCTCCTTGTTAGTGTGCTAAATTCTCATATAATTATAAATTAGATATTTACTGTACAGGATAATGTTGACTAAGATCTTTTGTAAGGATCTTATATTTCTTTTCTGTAAGTGTAAAAGTTTACTCGAATTAGTTCCAGAAATTTCTAAATTACACCACTATTGATTTAAGAAACCAATTTGTTTCCACTTTAAAAAAAACAATAAGTCTATTAATTAACAAAAATATTAGTGATCAAATATCTTTTTCGTTTAATCATCACAGTAATAAATCCAATTTTGTAAATTATGTTAACAATTAAATTATCTTTAATACAAATCACAATTAAAATAATTTTATTACTAATTATATGTAACTCCCAATTGTACCAGCTGCAGCTAAAAAACAATACTGTTGTAACGTGTATTAATGTTCTTACCTACAATAATTACGTATAAATAAAACTATGCATTAATTATTTATGAAAACTATTTATTTATATTCTGTAAATTGATACAATTGATATTAACTGAATAAAATATAATTGCATATCTTACATGGCAGTTCTCTACATAAATATATAAGTTCAGAGAGAATAATGAGAATTCAACAAAAAAAAAAATCATCAAGCAATCAAAGGAATGGTAAATTTTATTTACAGATTTGCTCCCATTAATATCCCTTTCAAATATTCAGAATAAATTCACTAGATAATAAAAAAATAAATAATGCAAGTTCTATATATTTTATTTAGATATATACCATATTCTATAAAACATTTTCTCTGCCAAAATAGTTTAGTATTTTTATTGTTACTGCAAAAAATATAATTTGTCTTCTTTACATATAACAAATGCAAAAAAATTATTTAAAAAAAACAATATATTTGAAAATATTACACACACATTTATATATAAAATTATATGCTGCTTTGTCTACAAATTTCAACACAAACACACATCCAATTCTACATATTTTAAAATATTTCTTCTGACATTTTTTTAATAGTCAATTTGATATGGTTTACTTTTAATCCAAATATTATTAATTTCTGCCATTTTGTACAACTGTTCAATTCAAAACCTAAGGATTGTTAAACCCTTAACTGCCAGCATGCTTTCTCACAGATTTTTATTATTTAAAGATATGTGGCATATTTAGTTTTTGATAGCTTAAAACATCAATTGAAAGGAAACCCACACAAATCTTACCGGAAATTCTAGTGGTCCTGATCAAAAAGTCTCCATAGGCACAAAGTTGTAACATGGACAGTTTTTGAGTTATCCAAGATGCAAAAATAGATTAATTTACACACACTGTAGTAAATCTTTTTTTTAAAATATATAATGATAGGCCACAACAGAGTTCATTTTTCAATTGTTATCAAGTTTTGCAGAAGGGCACCCGTGCAGTCAACATATATATATAGAAGAGTGTGCTGTATCTACTACTAGTGTGATTCTGGTGCCACTCGAGTTCATGCCAAACTCAGTTGTTGCACATAATGTATGATTTTACCCAGAAGAAAATCCAGATAATGTGTCCATTATCAATAAGATTTCAAAACATATATTTTAAACCAAGAAAAATTTAGGGCCTCACAAAATGCACACAAATTATGTTTTTGAATTATAAGAGTCCAAGATACTAAAACTGTCCATTTTTTTTACTGTGCCTATGGAAACTTTTCATCAGGATAACTAGAACTATAAAATATCAAACATTTGGCCAAATCCACTGGGTCCCATTTTCCACAAGGTTTGTGCAGAATGCTTTGTTTTTTTACAGTGCATTATAAGGTAAGTTTGAAAAATAAAAATACATTACAGAAACTTTTGTTGCAAGCATATGGTACAATAATGTTATAATCATAGAATTGATATTTTATACCTGAAGATGTCTACTGAAAAGTAGATGAAAACATTCGTGATACAATGTTACCCCAAACTCCAGCAATTAAATTGTGAGTAGTTTTCTGTTTTGGTATAATTAATGATAATTCCAAATAAAAAGTCAAATAAAGTTTATTCTAAATGAACATTTATATTTTGAAAATAGAAAATAGTCTGTTATAATAGAAATAATAATTAATTATTTTGTGCATTCAAGACATATTGGCTTCTTAAACATCTTTTTATTTGAGAATCAATACTGGCTGATTTACAAAACCTTTCATATTCACTTATTTTGCTATCAGTATTATGAGAGAACGACCAACCTTTAACACCATATTTACAATTACTTTCTAAGTCACTTTTATCAGTAAAATACTACTATAAGCAACATTCCTCAGAATCTGAATCCCCATATAAAAATTATTTAGAAGTTTTGGAAAAAGCAGCCAATTTAGACATGAAAAAATATATTACACTCACACTGTGGTGCAGTCTCTCAGAACATCTTATACTATTTTTGAACTTGTGAAAATGGAAAAGTATTGGTCTAGAAATAGCAAACAAACATACTATTCATTGGCATGCACACACTAACTTAAAAGTATATAAAATAACAAACTTTAACTTTATACCAGTGACAAATCCTGAGTTGAGCAGTCTGAGAGACTGTATGATAACAGTTAAGGGTTGAACACCGTTCAATCTGAGTAACAGAAAAAGAATTAGTTAACAGAAATTTAATTCATGATATTAAATCAATACTTAAGAATTCATTTATGATTTTACAAGTAATCTAACAACAAATTTCTTATAAAATTTTAACACTTCATATAGAAATATTACTATCTAAATATTTGCTTTTGTTAAGAAAGGCACTTTTCATCCTAGGAGACTTTAATCCATATTTATATATATATATACACACACATACCTGTATAAGCATTTATAAAAACCAAAACTTTTTCTATCAATATAACAACAAAATAGAATTCATGATATTTTACAACACAACTGCAAATATGGAAAATTTAGTTTGTGTTAGGAAAACATCTTCAAAAATAATTTTTATAGAATGATACACAATTGAATTTAAATGGATTATTATTTTTTACTCCAAAATTACAATATAGACAATTTTAATTAAATAAAATATATAGAATGTAGTAAAATTCTGGAATTATAGCTTAAAAATGTATTTGCTGAATTAAACGATTACAGTCTTGATAACTTATTGGTTAAATTCTAACATTCCAGGTTAGTAATTGATAATAATGACTCCTAAAATTGCAAGAAGACACAAGACTTTTTTTTAAAATAACAACATTTTACATTATTATGGTTTAGAATTCAAACGCTTGTTTCAATATGCCTAAGGGTCCTAGAATTTTACTACTTTCTATAGCTAAAGAACGAAATATTTTACTTCTCAACCAAAAATAAGGTAATCAATGATTAAGATTTGTTTGCTTAAGATATTTTTCAAATTATATTATTAACTATATTAACCAATTTCAATGTATATTTTATGCTGATTTACTGCTAAGCAAATACTTACTTGATATTCTGTACTGCTTATGCTATAATGTATCAATTAATTACCTGTAACAAACTATTTACATCAGACATTTCATTAACAAATACAGTATTGCATGAGGAGAAGAGGAGATTGTCTAAATTATGCACGCTAACTCATTTTTGATTGAAAATTGGAATATCACACCAACAAATCAAATTTTTCAACATAATCCATACATTCCTAGAAGTTCAATATTTACATGAAAATAATTATGTAATCTATGATACTGCTTTAGCAAATGTGCTCATATTCACCATAAAATTGAAAGCTAGAAGAATGGTTTATTATA
This sequence comes from Centruroides vittatus, assembly GCF_030686945.1. Taxonomy (NCBI): domain Eukaryota; kingdom Metazoa; phylum Arthropoda; class Arachnida; order Scorpiones; family Buthidae; genus Centruroides; species Centruroides vittatus. The sequence continues at coordinate 1,764,606 of NW_027122644.1, forward strand.
GATGCACAGCATCAAGTTAAACATTACACTGATTTTAATTTACAGAATGCAATGAATAATAAATGATCAATGTTATGTACACGTGTAAATATTTGTCGTTTCACAATCATGCTAGGATCTACTTTAAATGCAACAAATTTAATTAATATATATCAAAAATAAAATAATACTATCCAGAAAGCATCTCTAATAATTATAGAGGAGAACTTTACCCAATTCAAAAGAAAAATATTATAATGCTAATAATGGCACAAATTCTAAATGAATTCATTCATATAAATAAAACATTTCCTTCTTTATCCATGTATATAGTATTATATAATTATTTGAAATCATTAATTCTGAATATTTGATGTATAAATCATTTTAAATATTTTTTTTAGAAAAATTAAGAAACATTTTCTTCATTTGCTTCAGTTTGAGTAATTCCAATCAATCATTTTCATATAAAGCACAACTGTAACTGTACTTTGATTAGATTGCACATTATATATAAATATCAGAACATTATTTAACATAATTAAAATAGAACTATTTCTTCTAGAAAACATTCAGTTAACGTATTCATACATGACTAGAGAATCTTGTAACTTTTGAACAATCTAAATAAAAAATTTTTTAATTAAAAATTGAAAATTTTTTGCATTTATTGAAAAGAAAAAATTTAATAATACCTTTTGATAAAATTCAATCTGCCCTCTTAAGAAATGCTGCATAACCTCTTTAAAATCAGCAATTCTTTCATAGTGAAAGTGTTTCATTTCAGCCAAAGTAGCATAAGAGATAACATCACTTCTTACACATACAGCATTAGCTTCATTAAATTCTAATTTTCCTTCTTCTAATAATTTCTGATATTCTCTTTTCCTATTTAATGCTCCCTTCAAATTATCAAAAAATTGTTTATTTAAAAGTTTCATATTAATTAAAAAATAATTTTTCCTACATCTAAAATGCAATCCTTTAAACTTACTTTTTGAACATTAAGGATGTCGGGCCAAGCTGCTAACATTCCTTTATATTCATGCATCATATCACCTAATGGCTCAAAATCATTCTTTGGCTAAGAAGAAAAAATATATATATATATAATAATTTTTTCTTCTTATACTTAAATTTTCACAATAAAATATATATTTTTTAATATTTGATTACAATAAGTACCTGATCTTCAAATATTTTTCCAATTTCTTCAAATGTATCCCCTGTATGTTTAACTGCTTTGGTAAGTTCACAAGAACCTATAACAAAGATGATCATGTTTATAGCATTTACATTTTATTTTAATCAAGAAATATTACTTGTTTAAACATACTTGGACTCTCATCCAAGTCAAAAGCAGCTCCAAGTTCTCTAAAAGTAAATGCTATTCTACTAAATTCTTTCTTGTATGCTACAAAAATAAAAGTGATGTAATAAATCATAAAGATATAACTTTGAATTAAAAAAAAACATATTTTTATTTATATGCAATGCTATAATTGATTTTGGTCAAATTATTCAACACATTGAATAATATCAAATATATAATCAAAATTTGTCAACAAAAATAATGTAAGCAAACTAAGACTGTTCACATCAATATGAAATTAATGTAACATTAAAAAAACATTTTAAAATCAAGTGAAAACTTTCAAACTAACTAATCTTTTCATAGTTTGAAAAGTTTAATATAGTGGAACCCTGTTTATCCAGATTATAAAACAAATCCCTGCCTCAGAAAGATAGACATATGGAAAACCTATAAATGCAAAAAAATCAAAAGAACTCGTAATTACATTCTTGCCCGAGTGTAACAAGGGTGGACTGGTTTCCTATGAATAAGCATACGATGTTCATCATTATGCATTCTGAGGGAGTGTTCTTTGAATTTATTTAATGTTTTGTTGAACCAGAATTTTGCAGTAAGATTAGAAAAAATCTTATTGCAAGTTTTATTCACTCAACACTAAAGCCTCTACCATTTCCCTGAGTTTCAATCATCACACATTTGTGAAATAAAGTAAACACGATGAAAATGACATCTAAAGGAAAAAAAGTGATTGTTACATTAAAGACTATAGAAATATAAAATAAAAAGTCTATAAACAGTGTTATTTATGTCATTAACAATATTTTTCCAGATTAACTGGATTTTCAGTCATCCAAATCAGTTTGAGCCAGATAAACAGAGTTCCACTGTAGAAATTTTTGTTAATGTATTAACATTGATAGAATACATTAAATTAATTTAATTAATCAAAAATACAATTATGCAATATATTATTATTACCTCCAGTAAATTTTTTAACTTGATCTTGAGTTATATTAAAAAGCTGCTTAACATTATCATCTAACTTTATAACAAATTTTCCAAAGTTATCTGTTTGTTTCTCCCTAAAAAAGAAAAATTCTCTTATTAAAACAAGTAAATAAAAATATTTACTGTGTAATTCGAATATTTGATATTAAGCACTACAGTAGAGAGTCGTTAATCTGAACCCCAGTAATCCGAATTGCCGGTTATCCGAATGATTTTCAGTCGGACTGTGTCGTGCTGAATCGAACGTTTTTGATACTAGATTTTACTTCTAAAGTATAATTTTCATGTTTTTATATTTTTCAATATATTTATTTTGTTTGTACAAAATAAAGAAATAATTTTTAACGATACAATAGCCTCGATTATTATTATAAAAATTTTCGTTAGGCTTAAAATTGATGAAAATTCAACACGTAGCAAAACGACAAGAAAATTCAACATGAAGCGACACACAATGGAGAAAAATTTGAACATCGGACAGGTTAATATATTTTTTCGTACATAATCGGTTATCCGAACAACCCGTCCCCAATTGATTCGGATTAACGACTCTCTATTGTATTTTTAATTATAAAGTTCCACTCAATCTTTAAACTTGGAATCTTATATAAGTTATTTTGAATTTTTTTACAAAATAAAATTTAATATTTAAAATTACTGTAACATTCTACTTCTAACTAATAATGTTTCATAACAATATTAAAATTTAAAACTTTAGGTAATTTTTATGATTAAAAGCAAAAGTACTTCAGGAGAAACAGATTTAATTGAAACAACAACAGTTAAAAAACAGTATTTACTGAAAAACTGATTTTTTCATATATAGATTATATGATATACAATGGGAAATTATTATTAAAAGCAAAATTATGATTCTTTATCTATTATAAAAATCATTAGATACTAATAAAATGTATGTAAAGTGTATTATATTTTATCATTTGTTTCATCTTTAATTTTTTAAAAATAATTTCATTATATATTCTATTTCATCATAAATACAGGTATCACTTGTGTAACATGGTAGTTGTGTTCCAAAAAAGTGCCATGTTATGCAAATCCATTCTATACAAAACAAAGGACTAATGCAAAACGTAGGGTTACTTATATTCCAGAATAAAGTATATTATTCTTTTTTGTTACCAAGAGAAATGTGTTTATTAAAGCAATCAATAATTTATTTCAAATCACAATTAAAAGTACTGCATTATGCATTATTATTAATTTTAGTTACATGAGAGCATTTTCTTTTTATAAAGTATTGTTGTCATCTCAGCTGTTTTGTTGGTCTTGATCAGAAGTATCAGCAACATTTTCATATTTTTTTTTATCATAAAAAATTTTTATGGATGACAAAATAAAAATATGTTATTAATCAAAAATTGTTCTAGCTGGTTGCATTTGTTCAGTCAACTACTGTGCGACTTTTTCCAGAATGTGTGTTTAAATACAGACTTGTTTGAGTACAGAGATACCACTGTATTTTGTTCAGAATTTTATGAACGAAGTATTCATTCATAGATAAGTAATACCTACAGTTAAAAAAGTTTAGTAACACTTACCTAAAAATTTTTAAATATGAATATTAATCTATAAATAGAAAACACAATGACAGTCTTAAGAGTTAAAGTCTGAAAACAACAATAATGATGAAAGTTAAGACAGTATAATTTTTTTTCTTTCTTATCAGTTTTCATTAAAGTAAATCTGACAAAAGGAACAAAACAAATTGAAAATTTCAATATTCTAAAATCAGTGGGCAAATTTGAGACAACATGCATGCTTACTTGAATAAAAAAACATACATACAAACAAACATTGAATAATGAAGTTTGCATTTAAAAATTGTGAAATTTGTATGGAGGATTTCCCAAGCCATGTTAGTGTGAAATGAAGGTCGTGTTGTACAAGAGATATCCCCAATTTTTAAACCGTTTTAGAGTGAAATTGTGTTGTATGAGGGCTACCTGTATATTACAATTTATTATTATCATCAATTAATTTTGCTAGTTTATATTACTTTAGTTATTTGTAATAACCACAGAAAACTTACAAAGAAAATATAACTTGCTAAGTTTTCTAACTCTAAGTGTAATAATTTTCAATGTTTTTTATACTGATTAAGCATATTTAAAAAGTTAAATTTACAACTGATGACAATAACTTAAAATAATAGTGATAAGTTAGACTAAAATGGAAAAAGAGATTAAAGTTTTCAACTTGTAAATGGTCCTTGTATAATTTTAGATTTATAAAAATGTTTAAGTTCAGAATAATTTAATTAAATGTTTATCTCATCAAATTCTTTCCAATAAATTTTAAATATCAGTGTTAAAACAACATTCTGCAAGCTTATAAAATATTGTCTGACATTAAAATGCCCACTGTTTAATTAACTCTTACAAAATTTCAACATTGCTGGAATTTGTATTAACAAGAAAATTACATCTTTCATTATATTTTTTATGCACCACTATATTTTATCTACCATGAGAATCTATAATTATTATAAAAATATTAATAGCGATTAAAAATATAATAATTTGTACTAACACTGTATTGGCATCCAAAGGAGATTCTGGTGCTTTAATTGCATGAAATAAGGAAGCACCAGTTAATTCATCTCGCTCAGATTTTCTTTTACCTGTTTTCCATCTCTATATAAAAGAAAAAGATTTTTAATTTATAAATTTATGTATATTTTTAAAAATTCTTAGTGTTAACTTTCTTTTAATGGTAAAATTTTCTATGGATGATTAATTTATATAATTTTAATTATTGATATCACTTCTTACAGAATATTCAATAAACTTTAAATCTGATTAATTCAATTATATATTATAACATTAAAAAATATTTACTTTTTCATCAGTACATGTTATAAAATGTTTCCAAACTTCAGATTGCGATAATACTGGATGACGGCAAATTCTATTCACCCACATTTGTAACTGGGCCATTCTATGCTCAATAAATTCTTCTTGGTATCTACCTAAATTATAGAAAAAGAACGTTCAAATTTATTATTATTACAAACTTAATTGTTCCTGTTTCCATTTCCAAATTTCATTTCATTCCAGAATTCATAAAAAAAAACGTTTATAGGCAAAAGAGATAAATGTATTAGAAATAACAGAATAACAGAGAACAAGAATAAATAATTTTAAAAGTTAGTTATTCTATTACATTGACCGTAATTACAGAAGGAATTCGTCATACAGAAGTTTTAATATTCTATGTTCTCTTTAATGTTAATTTTGAAATTTTAAAATGCTGTAAATTACTTAATTTAATAATTTAAGAATTATCTTCAATCATTTCAATGATTCTAATCAATTTATTTTTTATTTTAGTTTTTCATTTTTTCTGTGAGGACTATGAAGACCTTTTTTTTTACCAAGATCATTGTGTAGTAAGCTAGTCCACAAAGGAACCAGTCAGATAATAGAGTGTCCAAATTATTTGGAATAAACCACCTAACCCAGACTCAAATCCAGATTACCAGAGTGGCAGACTTATGCCTTAATTGCCTCATCATTATAATAGCTTATTTCGATTATATTATTATAATTTACACCAAAATTATGTTGATTAAACTAAGTTCTGAAAATTATTCATTTGTAACAATGAATGCAATGTTTATATTTTAAGCTTCCTGTAGCAAGATTATTGACATCTTTTTCTCTACTAGAAAAAAAAACATGTTATACATTCCAAAAAAAATTATTCAAATAATTTCTTTTATTAACTGACTGTTTCCAATCATTTCATCAAAAATTTGCTTTTTCTTCTTTAAATTAATTAATATTCAGTGGTTTTGAAGAACTTTTTTTTTAATATTTGCATAGTTTTATAAAATTATATCAAGGATTAAAGAATCATTTGAATATAATAATTATTTACTTTTAGATTTGTGAAATTTGATAACATTTAAAAAAAATTAAAGTATTTCAAATCTAGGCTATTTTTAGTTGAAATTTTACAGTGAAACCTGGATCTATCATTCGTGTATCAACCAACTTGTTTCCTATCAGTCCAAAATCAAAACCAATAAATATATATTATAGTTAATAGTTGCAAAATAACTTCAATTATTTTGTATTTTTTCAAATAGATTAGAGCATCGATTATCCGACTTAATTGGGGACTGGGGTTGGTCGGATAACCGAAAAATGTGAAAAAATACATTATTAGTATAGTGTATTAGGCCTGGTTTAAACACTAGCCTCCCTTTCATGGTCGAGCCAGTGCTGCCAGCTAAAACATGCAAAAATTTAACAAAAATAATATTAAAGTAGCCAAGACATAACCAAATATTGTAGCGCCACATCACTGGCAGACATTTGAATTTGCCAACTAGAACGTGGTCAGTTAACCGATAAACCGGTTAATCGGGGGTTGGATAATCGATGCTCTACTGTATTAACAAGTAGGCTAAAATCATTATTGATGTTGAAATTAAATGAAAATTAATAGCATAATCATTATTGAATAGTTACTTTAAATAAATGATTTGTTAGAAAAAGTATATTAAAATTTCATAAAAATAAATAATTTTCAGCTAATGAATTTCAGTTTTACAAATTTATTCACAATCTCAAAATTTTTTAGAGATTATCCTTTATATGGTATACAGTTACAGTCTTAACTAAAATCATATAATGAATGACCTTTATTCTTATTGATCATATCGATCATCAATTTAGCAATCTTAAAATATATGATTCAATAATATTTTATTTTCAAAACACAAAAATACAAATTAAAATACATGACTAGTTATTAATTTTCTTATTTTAAATGCATATTAAATATTATATTGTATTATATAATTGATAATCTGTATTTAGAACAAATGTTTAACAAATATGTCATATGAAATTTACCTGATATTTGCTTATCTGGAAGTGGAGGAATTGGAATCAGAGTGAACTTGTCTTCTAGTCTTTCGTGTAACCAATCAAAATGTTTATAACGGCGACTGACTTGTATATTATTAAACTAAAAAATTAGTTATAATAGCATATTTTCAAAACTTAATTTATAGTTGTTGAAAACTATTTTACATTAAAAATTCAAAAATTTATAAGTTTATAATATAGAAAAAAAACTAATTTACATACCGATGGAGTAAGCTTATATATAATGAAACTTTTCAACCCTTTTAATTTACTTTCTTTTTTAGGTGAAGCAACAGAGCATGTATAAGGAGTAGGATTAGGAGACCATATTATTTCACTTCCTGTGTCCTTTAAGAAATAATTAAAATTTTTTCAAGTTTTCTATGATGAAAATATCTTACATACAATATGATTTTTAACATAAGTATTAAAGATCAGATAGCATGATGAATATGAAAGAAAATAAAATCTTTTGAAGTCATTAAGTACAATTTGCAAGAATAAAATCATTAATATTTCATTGTTTATATAGTAATTCATTGAAGGAAGAATATACTATAATAAAAACTGATATTTTAAAGTAGAATATTTGAAAACGACTGTACAAGCATACTAATTATATTAAAAGTAACAAGATCTAGAAAAAGTTTCAAAATTGTTCTGAAAATACTTTTATGAGATAGCAAGTCAAAAATACAGAACACTTGTTTTCTATTATTATTTTTATTTTTCTATTAAATGTGGTTGTTTGGAATATGGATGTCAGTTCCTCATAAGGCAAGTCCATGTTTGTGCACAATTGTTGCTTGTATTGTCTCTTTGTAAGCAGTGCAGTATGTCTAAATTTGTACAACTGTCAGCAAAATTGACAGATAAAAAATGATGCAGCTGGAACAGTGAGCAAACAACATTCCTGGAGGATGGACTATCAATACAGAAAGATATCATTGGTTGTCAATCAAAACAACAAAACTGTATTTTCTAAAATTTTACAGAAAAGCTAAAAAAATACACAGTTTTGAAGAAGCAAATTTTGAGTTCCCTGTTTCCTGAAATGAAAGAAGTTGAAGGATTGCGGGTTCCAATTAGCAGCACAAGTAGAAACTTCAGCAATGAAAGATTTTAAGGACATCACAAAAAATAGCTTCCATGACTTCTCTGATTACTAGTATGGACACTGGCAGAACTGTGTGTGGCTGCAGAAAAAGCTTCCAGATAGAAAGTGTGACCAAAAAAAAATTGTAATAATAAAATCTGTACCAAAAGTTCATTAAATTACAGCAGAGAAAATTTTTGATATATTAACATAATATCAGTTATAACAAAAAAACTTAAGAATGAATACAAAGAACACAGCTTTTTGTTAAGATGACAACATTTTATTATTATAAAGCATATTTTTGATAAAAATAAAAAACAATATTTCTGACTACAAGTATAGTCAGAAATATTGTTTTTTTAACACAGGCTTTTCTTGAAAGAAATGTGTGATAACACAACAGTTTGCTAGAAGCAAGATGTGCCATAACACATTTTGTTGGACAAAAATCGTTATATATATATATATATATCAATACTTACAATAAGTCTGCTTATGACAAGTTACAAAATTTATTCAAATTAGATGCAAATACAAAAAATAACTGTTCTTTAATACAATAATGATTTTTCTTGAGTTTATTTTTCATTATTTTTGCTAGTATTGTCCCCAAGTTATCACAGATTTGCATATTAAGAGGTTAATAAAAATAATACTTCAAATGTTAAAAAATTGCTTTATTACAGTATTAATTTTCCTAGCAGTTCTGTGATAATTAGATATTATCTTAACAAAACTATCCAAATTCTGGATCAAAGGCTAACACAACAATTAATTTTTGTTTCCATTTCAATACCAATTATGCTAGAAATTGTACAAAATTATCAATAAATATCAGTACTTCTTTATATTGTTATGATTGTTCACACTTAAACATAAATTTATTATATATAGTATATATACTTATTCCAGAAACAAGTTTTAATTTAAAAAAAATTGATACATACCAAAATTTCTATCCATTTATCTGAAGGAACAACAGTTTTTGTTTGTCCGAGAATGTATAATTCCCCACCAGATTTAACAAATGTTGAAAACCTGAAAGCAAATTATGAGTATCAATAATTTGCTTAATGAATGTTTAATTTTTATGAATAAAAATTTTACATTTCTCAAAGAAGAATTGAAAATTTTGTAACTTTGTTAATTTCAATTAATTTCACTACTAAAACAAATTACATTAATTCTTTAAAATCTGAACAGTTTAGTTCAAAATTAGAACTTAAAACAATACAATGCATTTAAAACATGTTATTTTAACACTTTCTACATAGTTGCAATCCTGTCCTATTGTCAAGAATTATCTAATGTGTGTTTTTTACAATCACATGTATAGTTAGGTTCAAAGACTGAAATCGCTCATTGAGTGAAAAAAATGACCACAATGCATTGTGGTCATTTCAAAATGGCCACGAAGCAAAATTCGTGTCATGGCTTATGTGATATTTGACCACGACTCGTTCTGGTTAGGTTAGGTTAGGTTACTTGGTTACTTTCAACAACATGTAGTCATTTGTGAAAATCTGTTGTGGTGCTCGATATGTCAACTAATTTACTGAAAATAATTACTTTGTCAGGAACTTTTATTAATAAATCAGTCTTTTTTATGAGAATCAAGAATGTTGCAGAGTTATTTATTTTTACAAGAACTATTACCATGACATTTCAAGTTGCATTTTATGTTCTTTAAGCGACATTTGCATTTTTTATCAATACAGTATCTTTTACAGTGACACATTATAAACCCTTGCTTACTTCCAGATGTTAACATGGATGCTGAGTGAAGTGTGAAGTTGAGGATATGTCCTGCATGTTAATAAAGTTACTCTCAGAAATTGTAAATTCATTACGAGCATAAATTCGATCAAGAAGACCCTTTTTTCTTAACTGATAGAGATCTGATGGATTAATGCTCATAACAACAGCTTAAACATTTCTGAGAGCTGTACGTCCCCAATCAACATCAGGCACCCTTACTAAAACATTTGAACCAATTTCAACCTGTCCGAGTAACCTAGAAATAATTTAAGTGCTACTACAAAATATTGTGGCATTTGATAATGAAACAGAACAATCAAAATTGACTGCATATATAATTTTTTATATTCCAACAAAATTAGAATGTATAAGATATGAACATAAAATTTAACATTATATAAACAAAATACTTTAAAACAAAAAATAGAATCTTTACATAATTTTATTTAATGTTGTTGTTATCAAAACAAACTATTTAAAATTAGAATTTTTTCAAATTCTACACTAATATTACAAAAACATAACATAGTACAGAAAGCAACAAGATGTATTAAATACACAGTATAATTAAGAACTAATGTTTCCAAATTTTTTAAATACAGTCAAGTCTGCATAAGTTGACACCCAGATAACTCGACACCATCAGTTGAGTAGTCAGTTTTCTGTGATCCCGACCGACTTACATAGGCATTAATATTAAAAAACTCCGGTTTACTCGACACCATTTAACTCATCACCACTGGATAAGTCAACATACTTTTGCTGTCCCACACTCCGATAAGTCGTCACCCCTCCTGAAAAAATGAATTCACTCCGCACATGTGATGCAAACTCGATTTTTTATGCAGTTTTTTTATGGGTTATCAGATAAATAATATTTACTGTAATAATATATTATTATTATTATATATATATATATATATACATATTAATCAAAATGCCTTAACATTTTATGTATAAAATAATAACAGATAAACAAAAAGAAAATATACAATCTACATCAACGTCACACCAAAATCCAATTTTGCATTTTCTCATGCCAGAGGCATTAAGAATCCTTAGACGTTACTTGCCAACAATTGACAATTGAGAAGATCATGTTTTAAAGTAGTTCGTGATCGTTGAAAAACAAAGTCGAGACAGTTAAGTGCTCAAAACAAACAACACTATACGAATTTTTCAGTTTTTCGTCTACAGAGTAATCGTAAATGGAGGACACAATGTATTGTAAGCCTATACTACTGTATAACGCACTACTGTATTTTATTAATTGTAGTTTTGTGGTTTTTTTCCAACTTTGCTTTAGTCGTCACATTAGATAACTCGACACATTTCCACTTCCCTTTGGGGTTTGACTTATGAGGAGTCGACTGTATGTATTTATGATACAATACAAAGCACAGTGAATAGTACTGTGGAAAAATAGATAGATAGGAATATTATGTGCCTATTTTCCCATAACATTTTTTCTTTTAAACAAATGCATTTATTGATTCTTTGTTTTTTTTTTAGTTTATGTATTTTGTATACTATTACCATTTGGAATAGTCACATCTATGATATATGTGATCTTATTTTGTCAATAAATGTAATATCTGGAAATGTACAGATGGATTGTTGAGGATGCAAATATAATGATGTTATTATGGTGTGTATTTTTAGTATGGTACTCTGAATATGTAATAGTTGTCATTTGTAGAAGCTTTTATTATGTAATATTTATTGTGTGATTATTTCTAAGAAGAATAAAATTCAAATTAAATTATCAAATTATTTGCTGTTTATATCATCTATTGTTAAATAATTAATCTTAGTAATTTTTTCAATCTTAAAATCAGTATTTTTCAAAAACATGGGAGATAAATTTAGAGATAGTCTGCAACAAATCATGCAATAATTTTTCAGATATAATGGTTGTGTATTATTTTCCAGTTATAAAATTTTATAATGATTTGTCAAAGATAACTGATGATTTTTTTTAACCTTTCTTAAACTATAAGCTAAATTTGTAGTTATGAAAATTTTGAAAAAATGTATTGATTCGATAGAGTGAAATGATTCATGTTTATCATATTAATTTAAAACTGTTACTTATTTTTAATTATTAAAAACAACAACAAAACTAACAATTCTATATTTGGATAGAGAATTAAAACATTGATGCATCAAGAACACTTAAGAAGATAAATTGAATATATATACAAATGAATGTAGGGAGAAAAAATTAAAGTCATATCGTTAGGATAATTAAAAAAAACTAACAAATGAATATTACAAAAACAAGAAATCAAAAAATTATCTTGTTGGTTTTTGTAAATTATCAATGATCAAACATTAAACAATATTTTGCTGTTTTATTTTATGCAATAACTCAAAATAACTAAATCATACCTGTTTAAACGTTTCCTAACAGTCCCTTTACCACTTGGATCAACCATTTTATTAGATGTATCAACATCCCTATTAGGAACAGCAAATCCAGAAATTGGTGGTTGATTCTGAGGTGCATCCTAAAAATTTTAGATCTTTTTTAATATGTAAAAGTTTAATTAGCTTACTATTAAAAAACATCTAAGGATTATAATGTAAGAGTACAATATATATTATTATTCTATACTAATTTAGTTATTTAGCATATCTTAGTTGAATACATATGATATACTAGGTATCTAAAAAATAAGTAAATTAGCTTTTACTTAATAAAGAGAGTAAACATGTATTTTGTTCTATGAACAAATTATTTGCTCTCATGTTTGTTGTAATTGCTTCCCATATCTCTTTCTGCTACATAAATGGAAAGAGCTGGATACAATCAGAAGAGCTGTTTTATTAATGTCAGAAATATAGTACTGTTCAGAGGATTTCTTTTCTTGTGTGAATGCTTTCCATCAGTGGCTCTTCCACTGCCATTGTGCTAACAAATTCATTATGGCAGAAGCATGGAGACATTGAACATCGTCATACAAAACAATGGGCGCACAAATTCAGAAATTTTGAAATTTTTTTCACAGTATCATATTTTGTGCACATCATATGTCACTTTCAGCATCAATTTGACATTCCCAGATTCTTTGTGCAAATTCTTTGTGCAAATTTTTTGGCCAGAGAGAGAATAATCATTCATGATTATTTGAGGTCTGATCTATACAATCTTGCCCATGTTTCATTTAAAGCAATGATCTTGTCAAAAAATGAACCTCATGTTTGATGTAATATTCCAAATGGTCAATGGCAAGAGCAGAGCAGTACCATCTGTGAATACAAGTAAGGTGCACCCATCAAGATACAATTTTGTGGTAACTATGCATGTCTTTCAATACATTCAAAACAGTTTTGTGCCATATTTCTCTCTGAAGCTAACTGCCTTGCTGTTGCTATACCTCCATCAGTGATTGAATCAACTCCACATGAAAACTTTCCAAGCTGAGCCAACTCAAGTGTGTGTGACTGGACAATCAAAGCAGTTAAAGCATTAGCCTACTGCTCTAAGAGATTTGAAATTGAATCTAGGCAGTCAAAAAACAGCAGGAATTTTTCATAGGCAGTTAGTCCCAGATATGTCAGGTCTCATATCTCACAATCCAGCTACTCCATTGTCGGTCTGGCCAAACCCATGTGCTATCTCAATTCTGATCCATAAACATTGTTTAAACTTGAAAAACACTTCTTTACAGTAGTCCTGTTTGACAGTAACGCTGTAATGGTTTGTAATCTTCTTCCCTATACCTAGCATTTGGGCCACAATACCATATACAGTAGAGAGTCGTTTATCTGAAAGCCAATCAACCAAAACGTCGGTTAACCAAAAGCTTTCCAGTCAGACTGTGTCGTGCCGAATTGAACGTTTTTCGATACTACATTAACTTCTAAAGTATAATTTTTTGTTTTTATATTTTTCAATATATTTATTTTGTTTGTACAAAATAAAGAAATAATTTTAACGATACAATAGCCATGATTATTGTAAAGGTCGCCTTTGGCGGCCTGTGTCAAAGAAACCGCCCGACTGAGGTAATTGCTCCCACCTGGGGTCGGGGCCATAAACGGCCGGAAGAATCAAAGGTGTAGCGTCTCCACTTAAGGGACAATGTGTTGGCCACGTGCCGGCCAGCTTGAGAAAACTAGAATAAATAAAGCACGGACGCAAATGTGAGCTACGTCGGCGGGGATAGGGCGGACGTCTTGGAAGGCTCTAAGAAGGGGAAGGAAGTGATTGGTCGCAGGAGGCAGTGCCAGAATCCCTTAAATTGGAAGGGTGGCAAAAAAGCGAGGAGAAAGGGCGAGGGACCTGGTACGTGGCGGTCTCTAACAACAGGCAGACCTTTGAGGCGGATAGAGAGAGTGTTCTCCTCTTGGAAAGTCCTCTGGAAAAAGGTTGTTGTAGAGACGGACGGCCACGAGGTTAAGCCATCTCCGGAAGAGTGACTCGTGTTCCCCGGCCAGCTAAGTCGACGTGCGGCACCACAGCTTCGATACAGTAGAGTACGTAATGTTATTGCATAATGTATACCTTTGTAGATATTTGTAAATAAACTGTATATAACTAATTATCGAGTGTGGAGGTGTGACTTTCAACGGACCATCAAACGGACAATCTCGAGGCGTAAAGAACGACTCGGGACGGAACATTTGTAAAGATCACGTGACGAGTAAGAAGGATCTTCACTGGCGCAGTCTTCGACAGGATATTCTTGCAAATCTTCAGGAGATTCTCGCAAGACGACAGGAAAGTACTGAGCCCACATTCGAGATTTGGATACTTACGGAAGGAAGAGTAGCCGGAAATCAAGGCGGAACAGAACTCAACATTGGTAAGTTGTTCTTGATTATTTGTATTCAGAATGCCGGGACGCGGAAGGACTCAAGGGTCAAAAAGGGGTATGCCATGTTCTGAGGATCAGGGAGGTCGGGCTGATCTTAGTCAATCCCAGGAAATGGATACGGAGCCAGAAAGGGAAATTTTGGATTCCGAGGTCGAGGTTATGGACAACCGGAATGAAATAGAGGGGCATGAGTCTGACGAGTTAGAGAAATTACGCTTACAGATTAGACTAGCCGAGATAGAAACTAAAAACAAAGAAATAGAAACTAGAAAGACATAGAAAAAGGAAATGGAAACGCAAATTAGACTAGCCGAAATAGAGTTAGAGAGAGATCGTCTACGAAGTGATTCTAGGACTAGTAATAACTCTGAGCTGGGAGGTAACTTGGATAGCCTAGCTAGAAAAATCAGATGGGCTTTACCTAAAATGCCAGACAAGGAGGCGGAAGTACCGTCGTGGTTTCGGGCCGTAGAGGTAGTGTTACAAACGTACGATGTGCCGGAAGAACTTCAGGGGCAGCTAGTTTTAACGGTGCTATCGGAGAAATGTAAAACGGCGTTAAATAGGCTTACGGCAGACGAGATCAGGGATTACCAAACCTTAAAACAATTCCTACTAGACGAGCTGAGACTGTCTGCCGCTGAGTACCTCAAAGAGTTCACTTCCGCTGAAAAGGGAAGCAAAGAAACGTGGCCCCAATTTGCAGCTAGAATGGAGGATCTATATCGGTATTATCTAAATAGTAGAGGCGTAGATTCTTTTGAGCAGCTAACAAAATTAGTGGTCTCGGATCACCTTAAGACTAAGTTAGATGCCGACACTAAGCGTTATGTTTTGTTGCAAGAAGGTAAAGGCTGGTTCCCACCGGAAGAGTTAGCCAGATACGCAGATAAGCATGCGGAGGCTGTGGAAAAGGGTGACGTTAGACTTATACCTGAACGCGAAAGGGATAGAACAGTCACTAGAACTGGAGGCATGAGCGCGAACAATGGAGGATCAAGAATGAGATGCTATGTCTGTGACCAAATGGGTCATCTCAGAAGGGATTGTCCTCGGAGAAATATTAAAGAGGAAGGACCAAAGCCTAAAGCAACGCGAGCGGTTAAAATAGACGAAACAGTAGAATCGGACGAGCAGCTAGTAGCTAGGGTAAAGGTGAACAGGGAAACGATCAGCGGAAACGTACCCGTTAGTAGAAACGAAAATCTCCTGCTCACTTGTAAAGGTAATAAATTTTCTGCAATAGTGGACACGGGGGTAGATATGACGGTAATTAGGAAATCTGTAGTGCCTGTTTACGTGTCGCGGGCAGCGAGAAAGGTTAAGTTGATCAGCGCATTTGGGCAGCAGGTATCAGCAGTGTTAGCGACAATACCTGTAAGACTAGAAGGGAGGTCGAATAAAAAGAAAAATGATTACGCTCCAGCCTTGATAACTTGCGCATTAACTGACGAACTTAGCTGCGGTACAGATGCATTACTTTCGGCAGCCGATTATTGCGTTTTGAGGAGAGTCGAACGGACGAAAACGAATAGGCGACGGAAACCAGTCGCGAGGGTTACGGTTGCGAAAGAAAGCGGGGAAAATAGGACGAGCCCCACGACAAATAAAAAGAGCGATGCTAGAAAATATTGTAAGGCGGGTCATAGTCGGCAGGCAAGCGTTCCCCTTCGGCTAGTTGACCGCACGCCTCTTAAGGAACAATCGGTCCCTAGGGCATTGGTAGCGCGGGATAATAAGGCAAAAATCGCGCACAGAAGAGGGAAAAATCGTAATGAGATCGACGTACTATCCAGACGGGAAATCAGGAGCAATCCGGAACCCCCAGATCGTACAGACAAGGCAGTTTAATTTCGGTATTAAGTCCTTCGGATAGATGTAATCAGTATCTACCAGGCGATTCTGAATGCAATGTGACGGGACAATTTGCCGAAGATGTTATTGACTGTGTAAAATATCTTTTTCTGTAAAATATTAAATACTGTATATTGTTAGTATAGTTTATTATTTGTAGTAACTTGATCCTTGTAATAAGAAAGGAGGAAGTGTAGTGTAACAAAATAATTTGTACGGTAAAGATTGCTGTGTGTCGCGGTAGTATTGTTTATGTCAAACAGGCTTTTGTTGAAGCGCAGTTTGAACCTTGTCGGTGGGAGGTGTAAAGGTCGCCTTTGGCGGCCTGTGTCAAAGAAACCGCCCGACTGAGGTAATTGCTCCCACCTGGGGTCGGGGCCATAAACGGCCGGAAGGATCAAAGGTGTAGCGTCTCCACTTAAGGGACAATGTGTTGGCCACGTGCCGGCCAGCTTGAGAAAACTAGAATAAATAAAGCACGGACGCAAATGTGAGCTACGTCGGCGGGGGATAGGGCGGACGTCTTGGAAGGCTCTAAGAAGGGGAAGGAAGTGATTGGTCGCAGGAGGCAGTGCCAGAATCCCTTAAATTGGAAGGGTGGCAAAAAAGCGAGGAGAAAGGGCGAGGGACCTGGTACGTGGCGGTCTCTAACAACAGGCAGACCTTTGAGGCGGATAGAGAGAGTGTTCTCCTCTTGGAAAGTCCTCTGGAAAAAGGTTGTTGTAGAGACGGACGGCCACGAGGTTAAGCCATCTCCGGAAGAGTGACTCGTGTTCCCCGGCCAGCTAAGTCGACGTGCGGCACCACAGCTTCGATACAGTAGAGTACGTAATGTTATTGCATAATGTATACCTTTGTAGATATTTGTAAATAAACTGTATATAACTAATTATCGAGTGTGGAGGTGTGACTTTCAACGGACCATCAAACGGACAATCTCGAGGCGTAAAGAACGACTCGGGACGGAACATTTGTAAAGATCACTTTGTTTGTACAAAATAAAGAAATAATTTTAACGATACAATAGCCATGATTATTATTTTTAAAAATTTACATTAGGCTTAACATCGATGAAAATTTAACAAGAAGCAACAGGCAACAGAAAAAAAATTTCAACATGAGATAGGCTAATATATTTGTTCGTACATAATCGTAATGCGAAAAATAAGTTATCCGAACAACCCCAGTTCCCAATTGATTCAAATAAACGATGCTCTACTGTACTTACATATACTTATGACTTCCAGTCCATATACTTATGACTGCTAAAACAGCAATACCCTTGTGTTCATAGACAATGTGAGAATAGTGTTGCAACTATTTTATATTCAATCCTTGTATTATAACAAAATTAGAATTAAAAACTTAGTAGACTTTTATATTACATTTAAACCATTAAATTCTTGAAATAAATTTAATTGTTCTACATTTTACACTATATTTTCAAGACATCCTTATAATGTGACAATTTTTTAATCTATTTTTAAACAGTTTTCTTTATGAAATTTTAGTGGAGACTTTTCAAAATAAAAATTATCTGAATAAATTTTACTGAGAAGTCTAGATCAATTATTTAATTTTTATGATTTTATTTCATTTTATGAAAGTAATGTTGAAGAAACACAAACTATGAAATGAGCATTTATTTACCAGTAATAAATTCTGTTTCTGTATTTCATACTCAATAAATTTTTATTACTACTGTTCTTTCAAAAGAAAGCCTTATTATGTAACTTCTTATAACTCATTTATTTCACTTTAAAAGTTAATTTTAATTCCATTTTTTATTATGGTTATTTTTTACTTAAAGTAATGGATATATTTTAATTGCAATAAAATTTATCATTGAGGTTTATCATGTGAGAATTTTAAAAATCTGATGAATTATTCAATGGAAACAAATTAAATGAAGATATTACATACAATCAATAAAAGTTCAACCAATATAATTTTAGAGAAAGAAAATTCATTTGATTTCATTAGATTAGTCCCTATATATGTTTACAAGATATAAAAAGATTTTATCATTTCATTTCCAGATTTTTATTAAAATCAAATTAATGTACTTTAAGAATGATAGGCAATATGAATTAAATATCTACGAACTTCATATTTTCTGATATTTAATTCCAATAAATTTTCCATAATTCCAATAAAATTATGTTAACATTTTAAGTGAATTTTATCACTTAAAAAGTTAACATAATTTAAAATAAATAATTTTACATAATAATTTAATTTTTATATCATTATAAAACCATAGTCAAGTAACAATCTGATAAATTTTGACATTTTGACTGTTAAATTTTTAGTACTGTATTAGTATAGTAGCCAAGTTAATTTAATATGGGATTATAATACACCATTAATTATATCTTACTATATAAATTCATAAATATGAAAAATAAAGAATATGAAATTAATAATAAATAATCTATTATCACAAAATTAAAGAACTGTTTATAGATTATATTAGATTGAGTCACAAATAAGTTCAGTTTACAGGTAAATGACTGTCAAATACTTGTGAGATGATGTGTTTATTCAACTAAGTTTTATTAGTGGCTATTAGCAAATAATCTCTAAATGTAAATTTTAACACGAAAGTATCAATAAATGTAATAAAATTTTATTTCTGAATTCATTTAAAATGAAACATTTGAAAGTGCACACATGCCATATCCTGTTGTGGGAGTTTAAACTCAGTAATAACACTACAGAAATGGCAAAAAAGATTTGCAATGTCTATGGGCAGTGGAGTAATTTCAGACAGAGCAGTTCAAAAGTGGTTCACAAAATTCCATTCTGGTGATTTGTCCTTAAAAGATAAAGAAAGACCAGGCCACTTTTCAGGTTTTGATGATGATATTTTAAAGGTCTTGAGTGAGCAGAACACATGGCAAACAATGAGGGAGTTAGAAGAGAAGCTGCACACATCAAAATCAACCATCAATTCTCACCTTCAAAAACTAGGAAAAGCGAGCAAACTGGGAGTTTGGGTTCTGCATAACCTCAGTAAATGGAATAAGGCTGACAGAAGGTCGATAGCTGTTACCTTCTTTTCTTGGCATAAAAAGGTACCTTTTTGGCTAAAATTGTTACGGGTGATAAAAAGTGGATCACATTTGAAAATGTCATTCAAAAAAGACAATGGGTTGACATAGATAATTAGCCTGAAGTGAACCCCACCCCAGTGTGCACAAAAGACAAATTTTGTGTGTATGGTGGAATCGTCAAGGAATTATCCATTTTAAGTTGTTGCCATGCAACAAAACTTACTATAAATGTATACATTCAACAGTTAGAACAGCTTTGGCTAAAACTTCAAGAAAAGCATCCTGCACTTGTCAACAGGAAAAAAAAAATCACCTTATTGCATGACAATGCAAGGCTACATATAACAAAGATTACACAAGAAAAAATTTTGAAGTTTGGCTCATCTGTTTTGCCTCATACACCATTCACCAGATCTGGCACCAACAGAATTTTCAGGCACTGTGAAATGCTTTACAAGGGCAACACTTCCAAAATAATGACCAGGTTCAGGAGTTCGTCCAGGAGTTTTTTGTTTCAAAACTACCAGAATTTTATGCAAGGGGGATTGACAGGTTGCCCAAAAAATGTCAAGAAGTCATCAATAATGACTGTAAATATGTATTAGATTATTGTTGTACATTTTATTGGCAAATAAATTTCAGTTTAGAAAACCAAACTTATTTATGACTCAACCCAACAGATTTTTGGAAAAAGTCATATTTATGATAAAATTACCTGTCCACCATAATTTGATTCATCATCATCCCAGTCATCATCCCAATCATCAACAGGTTCATAAGATTGTTGATTGGCATCTGTTTGAAAAGACTGTTGTGTGTTTTGTTGATTGTCTTGAATGTAACTTGGAGGTAACGGAGGTGGAGGCACTGATGGAGGAGGATTAGAAATTACCTGAATAAAAAATAAGATCACATTTTCATTAGAGGAAAAAATTAACACCTTTATATATAATAAATTCAAATACACAAAGTTAATTTATTAAAACTATTGAATTTCTGTTTATTAGATTATAATATCACTTACTTCTACATAACCTGCAGGAAACAGTCCACATTCCCCTTTACTATTTGTTCCTTCCCACCATCCTTCACCTACATCCTGTAAGAAAGAAATTATAATTGCAATAATAATGTTAAAATGCAATATTACTTTAAAATAAAACAGAAATGAATATTTACATTTCTAGTCACTGTTAAAATTTCATTGGCCCAAACACTTAATTCACCTGTTCCAGGCTGTGCATCAAAGTCGTAGAGTACTCTCACCTGAAGAAAAAATAAAATAAACAAACATTTTTATTTACCTTTTAGAATCTGTATCAATTTAAATTATTTATATCATTTTTATACTTGCTTCATTAATATTGAAATTTAGCAAAAAGGTGTGGTAACTCAAGACTAAGTCTTTTACTGGATTATGCAACTGCAGGAATAACAAAATACCTAATCTTTGACAGCTGCTCTACATTTTCGTATATTATTAACATATTTTCAACATTGTGTACTACACGTAGTGCAGTTTCATCTTTCATGTTAGCACCACATTAGTTTCATTATTTTATAGTATTAATACATCAATATTGTAAAATACAAAGCTACTTAATTGGACAATATTTTTTTCTTTGGAGTTTTTTAATGATATGTGGCCATCTATCTTTGTACCATTTTGAGTCAAACATTTCTTATATCATTTAAATTATCAAAATAGGTTAAGAACATTGAATGCATTTAGTCAATAAATAAATAAAATTATAGTTTAAATCAGTGTTACTCAAATTGTGGTCTGAAAACAATTTATTACTGGGCTGTAAAGAGATTTTAAATAATTTCATTTATGAAATACATAAAGTCTTTTAAAAACACATTTTCTTTATTACTTAGTGCTGGGGTAGACTGGCAATTGAAATCAACCTGAAAAATTACTTAAAAACTGCCAACAAACCCATTTTTTCAAAATAATTAGAAGCAATTTTGTTGTATTTTTCCAACTAATTCAGTCTAGAAATTTTTTTAAAATGCATTTGAACTTCAATCTCTAAATTTCATAATCACTTTTATTTAATCTCACAAAAATACTGATTTGTGGGGGATTGGAGTGAAAAAAAAATTGTAAGATTGGACATTCTCCAATAAAATTAAAACAATTTTTCCTTATAAAATAATTTCTTTTCTCAAATTAAGAATTTATTTTTAAAGTAAAATAATTCCTCTTTGAAACACTTCAAATTAATACAGAAATCAAGGTAAGCATAAAGATAAATTAATGTTTATCTGTATCTTTTTCTTCTTAATTTTTCTGGATTCTTCATGTTTGCCAAGTTGATACTAAGATTTTGAAAATCTACTAGGCATGGCTGTCCTTGAATGCTAACTAGAAAACCAGAAATTATTCTCTCAAAACTGCTACAAATTTATTTATTTTCTACTGATCTTTGTAAGAAAAAATCCATGTCTTTACAATGCCTGTTCCAACAGCAAGTTCAAAACACACTTAGTGTGAGCCACAGGTACATGGAAGAAAAAATTTAAAGAGTATAATAATTAATCATCACATACTATCTGCAGAAAAAAAAATTATAATTATCTAGTTCAAAATAAATAATATTCTAGAACTCTAAAATCAATTATTTTAAATGCATAAAGTCTAATAAATAGTATAGGGTACCAGTTCTGGCCAGAAAACAAATTTAACTTAAAAATATAATCACCACATATTCAAATCTGTCCAATAAAACAAACTTTTATTGTTAACTGTTCACATAGTTAACAATAAAAAAGTTTGTTTCATTTGTGATTATATTTTTAAGTTAAATTTGTTTTCTGGCTAGAACTGGTACTACACTGGCCAAAACTGGTACATCTACCCTATATGTTTCAGGAGAAAGACTGAAGAAACATTTTCCATTGCAAACTTGTTAAGAGTAATTATAGATAATTTGAATGCAAGCTCAGTTTTGCAAATTTTTTATGGTAAATGAAAAAAAAAAACAAGAAGAGATTTGGACTAAAAATTACTGATTAATGGAAACAATTTTGAAAATGCATTAAATTTAATGCTACAAATAAATTATAAAAATCAATTTAATAAAAGACAATAGTTCAATTATTAATTTACTGAATTTTAATTCAACAAACAAACTAGCAATTGGATTTTTGTAGAAAATATATTTTTAATATCTAAAAATTAAATTTACTCCAAAAATAAATGATAATTTAAAAAAAGCTAAAAAAATACAGTTGATGTAAAGTTAAATTCTAGACAGAATTATATCTAATAAATCTCTCTGTAATAAAACACTTTCTATTCATCTGGCATTTTTCAATAATGAAAAACACTTAAAAATTTTTAAAATATTTTGATATTCATTTACCATAGAACATGTCTAAGAAAAAACTATATTATATTGTATGATTTATTTTTACTATGATTAAATACTAAATAAAATTGAATTTAAATAAATTTTATTACATAATAATTAAATGTTTTTTATCAAAATAACAACATTCATTTATTTCAATTATTTACATTAACAAAAATAAAACATACAATATTTTCAATATGCTTTTCCAAATTTATTATTAAAAAAATATAAAATATATTTTTTTAAAATTCTAATAATTCATATTTTTGCTTTATAATGGCTACAAAATTTTAGAACAGTAAAATACTTGTCAGACCAAAAACTGTCCATTATAGAGATATCTACCCAAGAGATTTTTGTACAAATTACCTTTATGAATAAAAATAATGTAGACTAAATTCAAACATATAATACATACATACACCATGGAAAAAATATTAATATGGCATATTATATCATAAAGGGTCAGAAGGGTCAATATTACTTTTTAAAATATTCAATTATGTATGGTACATGTTTTTTACAATTGAATAGGGGCTTCTACTTCTCAATAAGCATAATTTAATCCTGTGCTAGCTTTGTACCATCTTCATCTTTTCTATCAATGCAAAACTATTTGAGTTTGTTTATATAATTCAGAGCCTATCTGTATGACTATTGATGGCTCTGTTGCAGGTATTATTGTCTGTGAAGCGAGAGCCATTGTCGTCATCATTATTCTCCCTTTCTTGAAAGTGACTGAAGGACTATTTTTGTATCTTGGCTTGTGCACTCAATTTGGATGTCAAATCTATGTTGATATAATGGTTTGCAGTGATGATAAATCTGCTGCATTCATGAGACTGTGTTGTCTTCATCTCATTCACAATAGCTGCTGCAAATTGTAAGCATGCTGGAAAATGTTCAAACCACTGTCATAATTCCAGTTTTTCCATAACTTTGTAATTTCTCTCACAATCCAGGCCTTTCTGTTTGATTTCCATTTAACATCAAATTTCCTAATATCTATATTCTTAAAACAGTTTGGCATCTTTTCCAATTACAGGTTTTATTGCATTCTCAATTCACAGTTACATATGACAGACCTGTTAGTTGTACTTTTGCTCATTTAATAACATGATTCATTCTTGAAGCACAAAAGAACAGTCCTGTTTTGTCTACATTCAAAATGTTTTCTGGAGAATGACCAATAATAATGGAAGAAAGCTTAGCCTCTCACTGTGTTATGTAATAACAGGTTGTGCTTTTTGCGGTACCAGTGTTGTACTTTTTTGTGCAGCAAATAAAATTGATTGATTGTGTTATGTAATACAGTTTCCCATAAACAACTTTGCATTGTATGTCATTTGCTATGTTGCTTTTGAAATATTTCAGGCCATCCATTTGAAACATTGAAATCCACAGAACCTAATTCAGAAGCAAATTATAAAGCTTTCACTTGTGACTGGCCCTGATATAAAACCCTAAATTGGTTACCAAACAGCCTACTCAGAAACAAATCCAGAGTAATTAAATACACAAGAATCTTTTCTCTTTCCAGAAAATATATAAATAGAGAAACAAACATTTTTGGTCTGATTTATAGGCCTGCATCACATTCACTAACATTCTTAATAAAAATTTTTTTTGGAATGTTGAATTACAAATTCAAATTAATTTTTCAAATATACAAAAAATTTTTTAAAAATACATCTGTGTATTAATACTTGTCTCTTAAATTAACAATAAAAATGACTAGTTTTTATAAAAGTAACATTAAATCATTATTTTTACCACAGGTGCAGGTGGTCAAAAAAGACTGCCAGGCTGCCAATAATGACTCACAATCTTTATGATTAATACAGTTCTTTTATAATATAGGTTTGAAAATTTCTAGAATTTCCAGAGCTCTCATAAATTCTTTGTTGAAGGTCAATTTAATTTATTGTGTTTTGTCAAGTTCAGTTTCCTGGCACATAAGGTTAAAGATGTAACAGGCTTATTCTTTTCAATGTTGTATCAATGCTCTCTGATTCTTTTGTTGATAGATCTATCTATAGCACAGATATATACTAGTAGGGTTTATACAAAAACAGACTTTTTAAAAAACCGATTTTTGAATCTCAACTTTTCTATGGAACTGGTTTTAACTGGTTTTCAAATTTTTGCCCAAAAAATGGAGATAAGGGATATTTATAACTTATTTTAAAACTTTTTCATTTATTTAATATTAATATTTAATATTATTCATTATTTCATTTTAAAAATATAACAAAATAAAATTGACTAACATCTACACAAAACAAAACAAATGCCAGAATATCACATTAAACTATAAAATTTACTCCATAGAAAACCACAAAGAAAAACGAACAACAATAAATTCCTACAAAATATTATTTTATTTCTTATTTTTCGTAAGAAAATATAATTTTAGAAAGCAAAGAACATCTATAGATCTATTGCTCGACTGTGTCCTTATTTTGCACAGAAAATTGTCAGAAATAGAAAAAACTCTCTCACTTGCTACTGAGCTGGGTTTAATCATCTTTAAAGCATTAAATAATAAATCTAAATTTTTTTGTTCTTCTGTTTGTATCCTCTAATACTGAAAACTCCTTTAGTGTCTTAGGACTGGACAAAGTCACTTTTTCAAGTTCTTGAAGATATTTATGTGATTGATCTTGTGCAACCCGATTTTGGGGGGCTATAACTCATGAAGGGTTGCTTGTAGAGGTATGGTTCCTTTGACTTTTTGCTCCTATAGATATGCTCTACAGCAGGAATGGGCAACCTTTATTTATGTAAAGGCCATACTTCAAAACTTTTAAACTGACATGGGCCGCATACAAGAGAAAAGAGAGCGAAATGTCGGTAAATCACATTTATTTATTTACATATAGCATAGGTATACTTAATTAGCTTCTGGAACTGATGTAAACATAATATATCGAAAATATTTGGTTAAATATTAGTCACTGCTAGTTTTAAATTAGTTTTGATGTGTCTGTTAGCCGGTTTCTTGTTTTAATTTTTACTAAATTCATTGCGGAAAAACTGTTCACATACACAAGTTTTAGAAAATGATGTTTGAATTTTTGCTGCATACTTC
Organism: Centruroides vittatus; assembly: GCF_030686945.1. Taxonomy (NCBI): domain Eukaryota; kingdom Metazoa; phylum Arthropoda; class Arachnida; order Scorpiones; family Buthidae; genus Centruroides; species Centruroides vittatus. Next base: position 1,790,852 of record NW_027122644.1, read on the forward strand.
CTTAAGCTGGAAAACTGATATATTTATTCATATTTTATGCAATGCGGGCCACAAAAAATATTACTGCAGGCTGCGGGTTACCCAGCCCTGCTGTACAGCTCTGATAAGGTCCCAACTGTCTCATTCAGAAGTTGAATTGAGCTGAATTGGACACTTTTTAGGAATAGGGGAATTTTTTTTTTGTTTTGTAGTTAGCTTTATGAAACAGTATTTAACAATATTCCCATTTTATGCCAGAGATGATGATGTGTCAAAATGTTGATGCTTTTAATCAAATAATTAATTAATTTTTACATTTTAAGTGTAGGCTTAAAAACTGTTTTTTTTTTTTTTTACATGGGAAAACCCGGTTATAAAATTATACAATTTTCTTCAAAAAACCGGTTTTTCAAAACCAGGTTTTAAAAACTGACAAACCCTATATACTAGTTTGTAATCAAATCTTCTGCCTGTGATTGGGGAGCTGTAACCTCACAAAGGTTATACTCCTGTGGCCCAATTTAAATTTATTTGATCTTTCCCATTGCATAATATTTGGTATACCATACTATCACATTTATAGATGATTTTTGCATCCACATTCTTTGCAATTTCTTTACATATTGATCTGAGTCTTGAATTGAAGTTAACTACTATATATCTGGACTCAGCTGAAGTATGTCATGTTTGTATAGAACTATAAAGATGTGATTGCAATTCTGTTTTGAAGATGTAATTTTGCACAAAATTATTCAACAGTTTTTTAGGGTAACCATGAGAAATTGCCACTTTTTTAACGTGTTTGCATTCTTGTTTTGGTTTACAAATCCAGAGTAAGCAGAAGTTTACACAGAGGTCTATCTTCTTGCTTATGATACATTTGATCAATAAATGCATCTATCTCTATCACTGATTGACATTAAAAATTTCAATTTGTTATAAAGATGAAAATGACACATGATGACAGTATGAAAATTATAAATGTGAATAAATTTGTCCAAGGAATTGTTTTTGACCAACCTCATTGATGTAATATATGTTAATACCTCATATACTGAAAAGCATTGTTTCTGCTAATTATGATCATATACTTCTTATGGATTGAGGTAAAAAACACACTAAAAAACTTCCTATAATGTAAAGTAACTCAATGAAGAAATTTTACTATGTTGTCATAAAATTGTGGAGTCAAATGATTTTAAGAACTTGACATGGAATACAATATTGAATTTTTGCAAACTGCAGTCAAAATTATTGCAAAACTCAAAACAAGAAAGTTGGCTTGAGAATCTACTGTACAGTACATTAAGAGAAATTGAGACATAATATATAGTGCATTTCATGTGTCCATGTCCATAATAAAGTGTGTGTGTAAGAGAGAGGTATCCATTAATTTAGAGAGATTTCACTGTATATGTCACATTCAATGTCATATTGAGTGCATTGCCTGATAAAGCAGCTTAAATGGCTTTTTTAAAAGACAGTTTAACAACAACTGCTTTAAGTCAGCATTGCTGCAAAGTTTAGAAGCTCTGAAAACAAAATTTAAGATTGTTGCCATAAATGATAAAGTATCTAAAATGTTTTAGACTAGGGAATGCATATGATCAGTTTCCTCTAATTACAGGTATACCTCAAGTTATGTCGTTTGTCAAAAAAGTATATGGAAAAATAAAAATCAAGTTTAAGTCAGTTTATTCGACTTTAAATCCATCCGCCACAAACATTAAAGTCGTAATATCACTAGAAAAGCATTGAAAGCACATAAAATCATATTAAAATATGTACATTTACAGTAAATGTCAATATAATCATCATAAATCCTAGAGAACAAAAACATGAAAACATCTGTGTTTCTGTGTTGTCGTCTTATTTAGTGGTCTTTAAGTGCTCATTATTGGCGTTTAGTTATGATGTAAGTCAAAACTACGACTTACATCGTAACTACACAAGTAAATTCGACTTACATCGCCTCTCCTGGAACCAATTACCGACGTAAGATGAGGTATACCTGTACTATCATTTTTATAACATCAACTACAATTGTATGTCATTTCAGAGTATGCATTTTGATTTTTATATAACATTTAGAAACAAAGCAGCTGTAAAACTGTTTCCAGAAAAAACAAGACTTGCTTGAGAAGACCTCCAGTGGCTTTACCAGACAATGTACCTCATTATAAATATGACATTCAAAGTCCTGCCATACCAATATGGTAGCTCCTTGCACAGTACTGTGTTGCTAGTAATCTTGGGATATTGCATTTTTATGGTAGCCTCCCTATTTATGCTAAATCTACATAAGCTATCAGTAATGTGGATGACCCATACTCAAATTTCTGGTTTCATCTCTGTAGATATACAGGGTGTCCACAAAATAAGGATAAAACTTCAATATTCTATTAAAAGAAATACACTTGTAAAAAAATTTTGAGTTTGATTATCAAAAGATCAATCAAGTTTTTTACCCATATGGTACATGGTGTCAAGTGTCTCATAGAAGGAAAAACTGTTGAATGTGAAAATAAACCAAAAATGGCTATGCCACAAGAAAAAGCAGCAAGTGTTTTTTGGTTTGCAAAATCAAAATCATTAACAACAGTTCAATGTAAGTTCCAAACAGAATACAAAAAACAGCCACTGTCATGAAGAAGCATTGATAAATGGATAACAAAATTCAAATCAACAGGAAGTGTGCAGAACAGAAGAAGATATCACACCCTGTGATTTTTTATTTTGGAGATTCATTAAGGATATTGTTTATAAGAACAAGGTAACATCACTAACTTAACTCAGAAAACGCATTGTTGAAGCCACCTTCTTGGTTACACTGGACATTCTTAGATGTACTTGGATTGAATTGGACTATTGTCTTGATATTCTGCGAGCAACCAAGAGAGCATATGTAGAGATTTATTGATGATTATTAAAAAAAAGTTTCACATGTATTATGTTCTTTAACATTATAAATGACTTGTTATTTCACGTTTTGTTTTTGTAACAGAATATAAAAGTTGTATACTTATTTTGTGGATACCCTGCATATATATAATACAAAGCTAAAATTACTAGGTTACTGAATTGATTTTGAAGTCTGAAATATCAACATAGGCTTTCTTGTAGAATGTACCTTTATTGAAGAGGAATTGGGAAGAATTCTAATCCAAAATACATTTAAATAAAATATCTGAGAATTAATCGTCTTCCAAGTAATTCTTGAACTCGTGTCTTTTGAATCCAACACTTACCTAATATTTCAGTTTATTCATCCAAAAAACTCCTTTTAAGTAGTTATAAAAGTGACTATATATATAAGAAGATATGCACATAATCACAAATACAATCATAACTCACTATTTAAATTCCTGTCAAAACAAATGGGTTATTTTTTAATACCTGCCATATTATTCAATTTAGATATAAATTTATTCAAAGTGCATATCTGAAAAATTCAATTGTCATTCTAATGAAAAAGGAAAGTAGGAGTGACTCTTCCAGTAACATGGTTTTGCACTTTTATTACAAAATGTTATGATCTTAACTGTTGTTATAGCAGATTCACTATCTCATTTGTTTAATTTCATTGCTGTTTTTATACAGTAATATTTTAGTATAAAAATTTATATTGTTATTTTCATTTTTATCCACTGTACATTTAAGAAAAATATAGTTCAATATATATATCAAGTGATCAAAAAATTCATGCAGTTTTTGAGGTTAAAATTGAAACGTGTGTAAAAGGGTGAATGAAGGTACTTTATTAGTGTAAAGTTAGCACCATCGTAATCTACAACCTTTTCCTAACAAGATGTAAGTTTGTAAATACCATACCAAAAAAGTCCTAATCTTTAGAAGTGAAGAAATCCTTCAAGTCTAATCCATCTGACAAACAATGCGATAATAAATACAAATATGTCGCCTTGTATAGCACTAACCAGAAAAATTTTTATAGAACGCCTGAAGAAAGTCCTAAGATGGATTGAAAACGTTAGTGTTACATTTATAAAATTAACTGCAAAGCTATACAAGGTTAGTGCAACGTATTTATATCCTTCAAGTTTGTTTCCAGTTCTGTTCAGTTGTGCATATGATTGTCAAGTGCAAAAATAATAACAATAATAATAGCGAGGTTGAGGCCAAAGTTTTAAATGCGAAAACGTGTACATCGGACGTTCAGCGCCGCTTTCCTGTAAGCCTAGAAGTTTGACAATGGTGTTTGGAAAGTCAATGGATTCCATTGACTTTCCAAACACCATTGCTCGACATTCCAAATGCCATTGTCAAACTTCTAGGCTTACAGGAAAGCAGCGCCTAACGTCCAACGTACACATTTTTGCATTTAAAACTTCGGCCTCAATCTTGCTAATAGTCTGATGATGATATGACTGGTGAATATGGAGGGTGGGATAGAATTTCCCAAATGAGGCTGTGGAGCTTGTCCTGGGTCACTTAAATAGTGTGAGGCTGTGCATTTCCTAAATGAACACAGTGTTTTTGCAATTAACAAGCGCAGGCTGTTTTTGGAGCATTGTATCTTGAACCTGTTGAAGTTATGTCAAATATACACCCACAGTGCTCAGTTAGCCAAAGAGAAGAAGCTCATGATGAATGATTTCAGCTATAGACCACCAGATACAACAAAAAATGTTTTCTATTGATGGATATTGGGCTTTGGCAAATACAGCATCAAATGTTCCTTTATTGGTTATGATCTGAGATTCACTATATGATAACCAATGACAGGAAATGTTTGTTGTTGTTATATGTAACTCATTTTTCATCAATGTCAACCAGTCCAAAAATGGCCTATTATTATGTCATGAAAGCAGAAACAAACAGACCATGAGCCTCTGGAACATGTTGTCAGCACTCAGTTTATGTAGAACTCATTTGCTCAGCTTCCAGGCTTTTCCTAGGTAATGAAAATGCAAATGAATGGTTTCATCACTCTCACTAAATATTTTTGTAAGCTTGTTTGTCTCAAATACAACAACTCAATGGTTGCCACTATCAGTTTATCCTCATCAATAATGCTCAGTCTTCCCCCATGAGGTGCTTCTTCAAAAGCATCATCATCCAGCACAAACTTTCAGAACCATTTTTGGACCATAAATTCACTCACTTTGTTCTCTACAAATCTTGTAGGCTGCTTGTATTGCATTCATGACCAATTTAAACTCATATAGTAAGCACCTTGAATAATTTTATTTAGAGTAGCCGTGTTTTTCACATTCTTCAGTTTCATGACAAACTGTCTTGTGCCTTTTTGACATCACTTGCTTGATTCAGTGTGACATATTCTATTGGCTTTGTATTGAATCACATTATCATTCTAGTAATGATAACATTGAAAAAAACCACAAACTTTTTGGTCACCTGATAATACCTAATAAAAAGGAATTGCACACCTTATTCATTGTATTACTACTTACAAGCATATCCTTATGATGTAATTAAGATAATTGGTTGATATTGATTGCTAATAAGATATTTGGAATTTGTACTGTTTAACATGTCAAAATCTTAGGCTGATAGATAGATAAATAGATATTTTTCAGTATTTTAGTAACATTTAGAAAAATTAAGGTTTTTTTGGATGACCCAGGAATTAGCTAAACTTTTCCCATAAGAAATAATGAAAAATCTTGTGATATTCAAATTTATGATATTTGAATACTTGTTTCCAAGAATGCATTAAATTCAGATAATGACTATGGCTAAATAAAAACATGCTCTTTAATACAAAACTTAAAATTAAGAAAGAACAAAACTGTCTTTCAGCATTAGAGTTGTTTACTTGCAAAGTTTTTAATTACAAACAAGGACATGTCAATATGTCATCTTCAGGTTGAGTGTATATCATTCAAATGAATTATTATTTTTTAAAATTATGTTAATAGATTCCAAACATGCTGTTTAAAAACAACATGCTATGATTTACATTAAAAAAATTATTATTCTTTCTAGCTGGAACTATTATATAAATTTATACTATACTAACCCATTTCACATGGAAACATGTATAGATTTAAACAATGCCATTGAAGTCTGTTAATGTACTTTCTAAAAAATTGTAATTTGAATGGAATATGCTCAACCTGACAATGACATTTTGAAATGTCAAAAGTACTTGTTTGTAATTAAAAACTTTGCAAGGAAGCAACTTTAATGCCAAAAGATAGTTTTATGCTCTATTTACAAATAAAAAGGTTTAAAAATTTCATATCAAACAGAAATGTTTGATAGGAAAAACCTGAAGTTTGTTAAATCAAGGGCTTATTGTATTTTAGATAATAATTATTATCCATTTACTTTTCATCTTTTAACATGAATCAAATATCATGCTGAGAAATTAATGAAATTAATCTTTCTATTTAGATTAATTAATGAACAAAAATTCATAGATCAAATTTCTCAGGCACACTGATTTTGTTTAGTAGATATTTTTAACATTGCAATGCAGGTATCAATTATATGCATTGCAATTACTTTCAATTGAAGTGATTGACCATACATTAAAAAAAGAAATTAGAATTCATGAAAATAAATTTTTAGAACAAAACTGAATTTATCAATATATCAGAAAAAAATTAAAATTACTTTTTATAATTCTTTGACATGTAACTAATTTTATTAAATATAAGAATGAGAATATAAATGTAATTTTATTTATTTTTTTAATATTTCATTATATCTGAAATTATAAATTTTATTTTATTATATAGTTTCCTCTTCTTCGTATTTTAAAAGTAATTTATTATGAAAGACAAAATAGTCTATAGTATTTTGTCTTTATAAGTTATTATTATTAAAAATTGTAGGTTTTATTTTCTTTTCTTCAAAGATTTATACAATAAAGAACAGAATTCTAGAATTGCAGTAATAAAAATATTACTATACTATTACTGTACTATTTAAAGTAATTTATTGCTATCATCATCATTTGATATTTTTACCATAAACTGCAAAATTTTTCAATAGTTATAGCTGCATTAAAGAGCAATCAACTCTTTCTATGAAATGACCTAAATTTTATGGTAAAAAAATAAAATGAAAATTTAAATGGATTAAATTTAACTTATATCAAATATTCAATATATAAACTATGTAAAATGTTTTTTTTAAAAAAAGATTTTCAAAATGTAATTGATAGTTTCTAATTATTGTAAGTTAAATTTCTTTTATTATAAATATATCTTTGTATTTTATGTTTTAACAACATTTACAAAGCTTCACTTTTTTCATTTTTAAACCGAATAATAAATAATGTTTATGGTACAGACATAAATGTTTATCAATCATTCTATATTATTAATGACATTTATAATTTTAGAACAAGTGCCAAATGTTCACATAAAAAAATTTAATGAAAATTGAATATTATTGCATTAAATATTTGATTTTTTATCTTTATTAAGTTTTTTTTCATACTCTATTAAGAATATGAAAAAAAAACAAACAAACAATCTCTAATTTAGTTCACATTAAATATTGATATGAATTATTCATTTATTAATACAAAAGATTTTAATTATTAAGTCTGTCTGAATAAATTTTGAAAATATTTAATTTTATTTCATTTGTGAATTACAAGATATAAGTTAGCAAATCAAGGAATGACAGATGAATACTAAAATTGGAAGAGTAATTACAATACCTAAAACAAAATATTTGTAAATATTAGAAAAAAATTATGATTAAAAAAAACAATAATTTTCTCACATACCACAATGAAAAATGGTACATCTTTGATGATATGACAAGCCCAAATGAATTAAAATGATTCTTATAACTATTAGCTATTAACTGCATTATTCTTATTGATACAATCAGCACATTGAGCTTTAGCATTCAAAACTGTTTTTGGAAAATAATAATTTTAAAATCTAAATAAAAAATAATTTACAGCACTAAATATCAACATTAAAAAGAATCGATGATCAAATGTATAATACATTTTGTATACAGTATTTACATAAACAAAATACATGTGTATATAGTTCAATGTATAATTCTTACATCAAATACTATAGACTCACATGGCTGACTAAAAAATTTATTAAATTTGATTAAAACACTTCAATATTTGTCTGATTAACACATTTAAATATGAGAAAACAGTCTATCCTTCAAAAATCATTTGTTGCTCCACTTACAGAGAGAGGGCAATGGTCTTCATATTAAGTAAAGTTTAACAAGACAATCCCAAGTTTATTTTGCCATTTTATCTAATCTATTCTGTCAGACTGTAGAAATTTCTCATTAGTTAACAAGCAAATAGTTTCAGTTATTAATAAAGAATGTGACAGATGTCTTTTCAGCATGTCCAAGTAGATAGAGATCTATTAAGATTGTAACCAACTTATAAGCAGGAAACTTAAATGAATAAATGGCATCCATGTGCTTTTTAGTCTGAAATCGACATATTATAAATATTCTATTTACCTCACGTGACCACAGCCTTTAAAGTAGTGTAAGGTATAAGTTTAAAAAAATATATACCTTTTTTCCCTCTTAATTATATTTACAATACAGACATGTCTAGCATGTATGTCTCTATTGTAAATATAATTAAGAGGGAAAAAAAGTGTATATTTTATAAACTTATACCAAATTTAACAATATTTAATGACAAATCAAGATTCAAATAACAAAATCTCAGATTACGTAAAACATTAAAAGTCAAATTTTGCTTAATTTAACCGTTCGTTTCGCTTACAAATACTCACGAGTTATAAAATATTAAAATCTAATTCAATTAACATCGTATTATCCAAACAATTCCAGTATTTAGTTCCATCGAAATTTCCTCACCTGTATGCCATCCGCCATCTTCGCTCGGTACTGACTACCAGGGGGCGTAAACGAAGACACGTCATCAACTCATCATCGTTATTATGAATCATATTTAAATAAATGTACAGTATGTAGCCGATAAGATCTCGGAAGTGTCATTAAACACTATGAAATAAAATTAAAACTATCAACTAGTTACTCGGTTATATATTAATTAAGGAAATTTAAATGACACAATATATTAATCACGTGAATACATTGCAACAAATAAAAAAAAAGCATTTAATTATAAAAATTTAAAATACGTCACTGTTCACGTGAAATTTTTAAAATTATATTTAAATTTTACACGTGAGTATTGATGCATTTTCACTGACGTATAAATTACAAAATAACAGTTTAAAATAATATTTAAATTTATTATTATTTTTTAAAATGTATACATTAAAAAAATTTTAATGATAATAATAATAATAAAATTGAAGAAAACACTTTAATATTTGTTTTTATAAAAAAAAAGTAAAAATTTAATTACTAAACACTAAAAATATTTAATTATTTCCATCCTGTTGAGCTATAGGCCTATTTTAAACTTTTTTCTTTATAATTTAAAGAAAAAAACATATAAATTACACAGCGTAGTTATTTATAAAAATATAGTTATATTTGTAAAATTGTATAAGATAATTTTCGTATAAAATAACCTGTTATATAAATAATAAGTAGTTTTTAAAGGAAGTAACATCAATAAAGATAAAATCTAAACACGAAATCTTAAAAAAAATCTTTCCTTTCTGCTTTCACGCCTGGTATATAAAGCATGGAGAATCTTTATTTCTTATGAATAAGATACGCTCTTAATATTACTATTTAACACGGATTAAAAAGAACCTTTTCTTTATAAAAGATGCAACAATGCTACAACCAGAGCCGTACCTCAATAAAAAAACAAATAAATAAATATCCACATAATAAAATTAAATAATTCCTCTACAATCTACTCTCATTTTAAGGTTAAAACTAGTGCCTTTAACTTGTAAAAAAATTAATATATCTAGTATAAAATATCTAAACTGTAAAAAATTATATTTTATATGATTAATTCTACTACTTTAGTCATTAGTTGACATAATAAGCACTTTGAACTGTTAAACGGATTATAGTCACAAAGTCTAAATAATGTTACTAATACTAAAGTTAATACATTGTTTCTGTTGGTAATTTTTCATATATGATATAAATAGTAATTTAATCGATATGTCGTATTTAAAATAATTAAAATATAATATTATGTAACGGTAATTTATCTATAAAATAATGTATTACATATTGTAACTATAGCATATTTATACATTGTGCTATTACACAGCTTTGTTTCTGCGCTAATAATTCCTATCAAAGCGAATTGTATAGAATATTGTATAGTAAAGTTTACCGTTTACTATACAACACATGATAATACTTCACTTTTCTTTGTTTTATTTGTCTTTTCTATTAAAACAAAAATTATTGCGTTTCTGCGTATTTTTATTCGTGTAGCTTTTAATAAAGTATGTATTTTTACTGTACATAGAAATTCCACGTTTAAAACATCTGTGGAGTAAATTACTCATATAGACTAGGAAGAAGCTTTTTATCTAATCAAAGGAAATTAACAACGTATAAGGTTTTTCCATGCTCATCAATTGAGAGGCCCTCTTTTTCTTTCTGACAATGGTAGAATTTTAGATATAAAACATCATAATATATATATATATATACAATCGAACTTCTTTAATGTAATTTTTTATAATTGTTTTAAAGAGATGACATTAAAAAATTTATGACTAAGGTTCTATTTTTAAATTGTTATTTTACAGAGAACGACCTTCAATTATTTCATGTATTCTAATATTTTATTAATAAGTTTTTATTCCGACCCATTGGATAACTGGATATAAGAATCGAGTTCCAGCTGTATAATTTATAAACATATGGTTTAACGTAATAAATTTATTAGAGAAGTTGCTATAAAGTCATGGTGATAACATTTTAATAATTTAAAAAGTAATATTTTTGTGATAATTTAAATAATTCTTTTTATTCGTAGATATGAATGATCGCTTTAAAAAATTAATAATTAGACAGTACTCGAAATATTCATGGAATTATTATATCATGAAAATGTGATATTAATCACTAATGTTGTTAATTATTTTTCTTATCATCTCAAAAAATCATTTTCTGTAGTTCATATTTTCCAGAAAAGTAGTGTGTAGCTTTGATTTGTTAAATGAGATTTCCAGAAGAAGCGAATGTCTGTATCTATAACTTACATAGAGATAAGACTGTTTACGTATGATATCATTTAACAGAGAAAATTAGAAAATAAATAGATTTTATGACACATTAACTAGAAATTCAAAATTCGTAATATTTTTATTATTTATTTTTATAATTAATTATTCTGTATTTTAAAAAATTAGCACGATATTTTTATTTGAATAACACGAAATATAGCCTAACTTTTATGGAACTTAGTCTTTTATTATTGTATTTAAAGTATTGTTTTTGTTAATCTATAGATTTTATATACTTAACTATAGCACAAAATTTATTAATTCTTTTAATAATAAATGATTCGATTTGCTAATTATATTAGTCATTTATCATATTTTATATAACCATTGTTTTCTGAGCTTTATCTCAGAAAAAAAATCTTTGATAACATTGTGACTCTCTGAAAATAATCATGAAAGAAAAATCTATAAAATATTAATTAATATTGTCAATATTTAGAGAAAACTATTCTCTGTAATATAAATATACATACGGTATATTAAAACTGCATGTTAATCGCACCTTCAAAAATAAAATCGGTTATTTAAAAACACAGAAAAAAAGAATACGGAACATATTTGGAAGAGTGCAAATCATTCTGAATCGGGAGCGTATCCTGGTTTTTGAATTTGTACAAAATAACAACTATGTATAAAGAATTTTTAAAATATTTTTACAGAATTATTAGACATTATACTAAATTAAAAATTAACTTATCAATAGAATGTAAATGATAAGAAAATTAGATAATTGAAATACAACTCATATAAAATGTTTTTAAAATATTTACCGTACTTTTTAATAGAAAGATTCGAGTAACTTTTAATTTAGAAGAAAAGGAAATTTAATTCGGATCAATTATTATGAAAGTTATGATTAATCAAAATATTTACTTGATCGATACTGGAATGAACAGAATTTCTTCTCACGATCTATTTTATAATAGGCTACTAATATTCATATACAGTATATTTTTCCTAAAAAATAGATTAAAAAATTTATTTTTAAGATGGTTTCGCTAACTTTTACATACAAAATCATTTTTATTAAATGATTTTGATTTGTATTTGTATTTTTGAAATGATTTGTATTTGATAGAATGCCAACTACAAGTTGATGACATTTAAAATTTAGATTAAATGATAATAAAATGAGTAATATAAGTCCTTGTACTATCTGTTGATTGATTCTAAACAATTGAATTAAATATGTTTACATTTTGATTAAAAACCAATGCTAAATAGTAATGAATGATAAGATTTATTTGCGATATGATTAAGCATTTTTTTTAATCATTTTAATGCAGCCTAATGCATAAAATGTCATTTCTTAATTTCTACTTATTTCATATTTAATAAACTTATATTCTTTATGTATATTATAATGAATTCAAATTAAAGTAGAGCGTCAATTATCCGAAATAATCGGGACGGGACATATAACGGATAACCGATCATATTCGGTAGGGAAAGAATAAAAAGATAAATATTGTAACCCAATTAAAATAGATAATCGACAATCGTTATTACGTGAAAAGTTCGTAAATTCTGGAATTTGAATGTTTGAAATCGATTTCTGTTAATCGATTTGTATAATACAGTAGAGTCTTCGATTGCGACAGCTCTTCTGTAATATACAAATTCGATTTTTCAAATAAAAAGGAAAGGTTTTATAATTCAAATTAAATCATTTTATTTTAAAAAAAAACTGAGTGAAAGTAGTCTATGATTAGAAATTAAATGCTTTTATTTGGAAAGAACCGAAATTTTAAATATTTAGGCTTTAATTATAGGCCTAATTTATTCAAGTAATTATAGAGATCGAGAACTATTTTTACTTGTATTTACTAGTATTTATTAGAGTTTACTAGTATTTTTGATTTCAAGAAGATATATTCTATATATAATTTATATTTGAAACACAGTCATATTTAATAAGATACATTGGTGCCATCTTTTGAATAATAAGCAAAACTATAATGTTTTATCGAGATTTAAATTTTATTATTCAGTTCTATCAAAAATTTTTTCGTTCGGCTCTTCGTTGTGAAAATAAAGTATTTATTTTATTATTATTTTAATATCAAAATTGAAAGTGCGCGAAAATTAACGGCTTCTAAAAAGTAATAGGAATAGCAGAAAAAAAAACAATAAAATACGTAATACTTAGAAGGAGGAACATTAATAGTTTTTAAAGGTGAAAGTTTCTCTTCCTAATATTTTATTGTTTTTAAAAGCCCTTTCTGATATTTTTGTAATATTTTCCCGTTTTAATTAAATATAAAATGTATATAACAGTGTTCAAGTGAAAATTAAAAAAAAAAGAAAAGCGTATAACAACACGATATCATGCTTCCATAGACAATAACGTTAATTAAAAAGTGTCCAGTTGTTAATAAATTTCTTTCGTGTAATATTATTCTACTTTATTTTAAACTATATATTTTCTGAAACTTTAGACTACTACATTTCATACCAGAATTAATGAATTCGATTTATGCTGAAACCATATTTTGCTACAGGAAACGTCTGTGGTATAGGCTAATACGTTTTTAATTGTCCGGATATAGATATCAGAATATAGCCTAAGTTTCAGCATGATTATTACAGAAATGATTTTAGGAGAACCTTTTGAAACCTTTTCTTATAGAAAATGAAGTAGAGAATTGAGAACTTTCTTCTGTTAACAAATGAAGCCCTTCAAATGAGTTGTTTCGTAGTTGCTGTAAACAAAACTGCTACTAAACAAGTCATTTTGTGTACTTAATTTGACACGCTCTTTGATGTTGAGAAAACAAAAAGTTTTTGAAGCCAGAATAGAGTTACGAAATATCCTTTTTTGAACCGGATAAACTGTTAAATATGAGCGTAACTATTAAGTTTATAATGTAAATTTAAACGGCACGCACTATTTGTTATAGGACATATGACCGAATTTTATCTTATTTCAAGAGAATCTGATCTCTATTATTTATAAGGTATTTGTCAGCTCTGCAATGGAATTCGTAGAGAATCTATTGAGAGTAGGGAAAACGATTAAATGGGAGTGAAAATATGTCCAGTCAAATTACAGATAAATTAAGGTCTAGATTAGGCCTGGCCAACCCGCGGCCCGTCACGTTAAATTGTGTGGCCCGCTAAACGATATTATATATCTATTAAAACTTTTGTTTCCCGTTATGTGTATACCAAAACAATTAAAAAAATGAAAATTTGCGTGTGTCATTGTTATAATGCGCAAGTGCGAGTACAAACTCTTGGTATAACAATAAAATCTTATTCATTTTATATTTGTTTTACTTTTTTAAAAGCATGTTTGCCTAAATTGTGGCCCACCGTAATGTTACACGTGATCAAAGTAAACCGCGAAACAATTTGGGTTGGCCAGGCCTGGTCTAGATGGATATACGCTTAATAACTTTGAAAGGTATAAAAATTAGATTATTCTTTCTCGGGAAAATCAAACTTTTAAATAAAAGTAAAGTCTAAAACTAAAGTCATTGCAATGAAATAAGGTTTGCTGTTTGTTATATTTCCTGAAAATAAAAATTACGTGAAAGCACTTTAACGCCTCAAAATTCATAGAAAACTTCAGAGATTTTTTCAGTTTATACAAAAAATATTTAAAAACACATTTTTTAACATCATATTTATAGCAAAGAAGATGCTAGTATTATGCAACCAATTTATTTTTGCTCGTTGACGTCAAAATTTGAAACTCTGTTGATATGGGAATTATACAAATACCATAGAGCAAACATTAGTTAATATTTATTTTATATTTAGAAATAATAATCTTGTTTTGACATCCTTAAATTATGTCACATATTTTTGGACTTTTTTAATCTCATATCTTCCACTTTCGATATATTTCATCATAAATTACGAGTATCTCTTATTCTCTTATTGTATCAGAACGTTTGTTCCAAAAATAACTCTTGAAAAGAATTTTATCTGATAAATATTTTATAACTGAGTTGTCAAACTAAAATTCATTAATAGAAATTAAGTTTAAAACAGAATATATTTACGTTATCATTTTGATTTATCGGCATTACACTAAAATTTAAAGTTTTATTTTTTATGTGGTAATATATTTTCGTAATATTTTGTTACAAATCATTAGATAGCAAGTCATAAATTTATTATTTAATTTAAGAAAATGTCTTATTGTAATGTCAGAATTAAATATGCTACCTCTGGGTAACAATTGCAGAATTTTAGTGGAAAGAATCTGTAAGGTCCAAATACAAGAAGACCCTCTTATAGAAAGAAATGTAAATATGGAAAACGATATTTTATATTATACATAAAATATATAATGATAATATAAAAATTTTTTAAAATTAAAATAGAACTTTATCGTGCTATTATATACTCAATTTTCATGCAAACATCTGAATATATCTTTGATAAAAAGAGAAAAAACAAACATTTCCTTAACTGAAAGGCTGCGCTGTTTGCCAGCATCACTAGGAAAATAAGACAATTTATTAGTATTGTTTATATAAGACACGGATAAGTATCCAGAAATTTTGCTATTAAAATATGCAAAAAATAAAGATAAAGTGAATAGCTTTTATTTCAGATTTAAAATGAATGCTGATGGGAGACGGAGAAGATGGATTACGTTACAAATGGAAAACAAAAAGAAATTTGTTCAGAGCTACCCAATATTTTTTAAAAGCTTCGAAAGAAATATGTATAATTAAGACACGGAAATGGATACTAGCTTTTTTTTAATATTGATTTTAAAATAAATTATTCAATAAAAAAACTCAAATAATGTACTTATATCGTTCAGCTACACTATACGAAAATTCTGCCTTAAAATTATTGTAAGTGAAAAAAAATCATTATTATTATTATTATTACTATTATAAAATTAGTAATAAGGCAGAAAACTAAGTTTTTTCATTCTGTATCTTATTATTGACAATTTAAACATTACTGTAAAATATTTATTTTATAAAAGAATGCAACCTAATGAAAGATATGATACACAGAAAAAGGTTTTCAGCGAATATAATCAATTTTTATAGCAAAAAATTGGAAAAACTTTTTCATCATTACACAATTGACAAAGACAAAATGTAGAATTTAGATTTAATTTCAGAATGAATCCAAGTGAAAACAGCTATTTTGCTATAATAGAAAGCTATATTATCAATAATAAGTTACGTGTACACTGTACTTTTACGTTATAGAACGGGAATAAAAGCAAGACTTGCCAAAAATAAAATGCTGCCATCTGTTATCTAATTTTAAAATTTAATGCATTCGTTTATTTTTCTTATTTAATCTTACTGCTGACAAGATGGAAAAAGTTCGCCTTGTGGACAGCAAGAAGGTCCTTTTTTACCGTATTCATCGGTTCGGCAGAGCCCTTAATAAGTCCCTTAGGCGCTTACATACGATTTGATATTCGAATATGCAACGCAAGACTTCCATTGCTATTGGATACCGACCCTTCGAATATTATCGAAAGTATTTAAGCCCTAAGACTCGAACCAGTTTCTGGAATATAATTATATAATACATTAAATAAATTACCAGGTTAAAGTATTTTTTATTTTCATTGTTCGAATATAAAAGTCAATATTATATATTTATAATTTAAAATGCTACAATATTATTTTATTGTTAATAATTACTTTAATAATAAATATTCTGTACAATACATGTAATTGGACATTTTTGAATATTTTTGATTTAATATCTATATTCAAAATAAATATTAAATGAACTAGTAGAAGACAGATTCATTTATATAAGAGATAATTTTATTATGTAAATGTCATATAAATACAATATATACTGTATAACAATACAGCATTTTGTATATTGTAAATGTCTACTTTAATTGAGGTTTTTTACACAGTGTTTCAAATGAAGATAGTAAGAATAAGAATAATATGTCGTTCTGATATTAAAAATGAAAATAATCTGTCGTAATCTAAGTTTTGAAATGTTGAGATGTGATACCGATGACGTTAATTAACCCGTCTCACTATCTTTTAATGACGTTTTACAGCTTGCATGTTTTTTAGAACAAACACGTGATATTAATTTTTAAGAAGAGCAACAGTTTGGGAGGTCATTTATGTTGCAATTAGAGAGCAGAGATCAGATTCTTCATCGTTGAAAATAAATAAATAGGCAGACAAATATTCTGTTGAAATTTACATAAATTCGAAATATATGTAATGCTTTTCTTAAGTATTTTTTTTTTTTTATTATTAAAAGATAAAATTACAGATAAAAATCTATACAAATATACACAATGAAAAGAATTTTCCAGATGATAAATACGATGGAATATTTTTATTTAAGAAAATAATAATAACGATAACTTATAAACATCCTAAATAACTTATATAGTAAGAAGTGAATATTCATTGAGTTATAGTAAATATGTAGATTTGCTGATTGAAAGGTTATCTGTCCAATTGAAAGTTTTAAGTTTAACTTATTTATTTATTATTAATCTGCTAATTTTTAAGTGCATTACATGTGTTTAATAACAAATAAAAGTTTAGATATATGGATTTGAATCTGTTATCTTTCTGTCAAAAATATTTTTCTGTCTTTTTAAAATTCATTAACTATTTTAAAATAGATTCAACTCTTAGATAAATATAATTAAAAATTAAATGTGTATTCGTAGCATATATAAAATCAAGGACATATCCGGAGGGGTGCTTATGGTGCTGCAGCTAGCGCCGGATAAAGGGTCGGGCAAGCCGGGCGACTGCCCGGGACGCCAAATTTTGAGGGGCGCCGATATAAAAATAAAATATTTTTTTACATTCATTATTTTTTTAGATTTTATAAATTAAAATTGATCATTTTTCATGAGACATCGATTTTTTTAGCAAGCAATAAATTGTTTTTTCTTTAATAATACCAAATAAAGGTCACACCGCTAATTATTTTATTATTGTCAACAGATATAAATAATATTACAATTATTCAAAGAAAACTATTTGTATAGTCAGAATTCATAATAACTCAAAAAAAAGATTAATAGACAAAAACAAAAATTTACTAATTAAAATAATGAAACCTAAGAATTTTTATGGCTTTTATCACACAACATTGATGCAGACAAATGCTTTTTAATCTCTAAAAAGTTTATTTTTATTTATTTTGTAAAGATAATTTGTAATAAGTATCACGTATCACAACAATCTACTCAAAAAATGGACGAGATCAAATTTATAAATTACAAATATCAACAAAATTATGAATAGTCAAAGCAGCGCCGAATTATGCCTCTAGCGGGCCCTAGACAAAATTTAAATTGGGGCCACATTTAAATAATTTGCTTCTAAACAAATCTTATATAATGTGACATTAGCGTAGCTAGCATGGGTGACACCCGGTGCGGATATCGTGGTGTCACCCCAAGTCACACCGTAGTGTCACCCTTTTTAACTCTTTTATAAAACACTATTGAATTGTAATATCTTCGCACTCGAGCAACTTGAACGCTACATCGAATATGCGATGTCACGACGTATAAGTTTAGATTTAGAAAATAAATCATAACCATACATTAGTACTACCACGAGAGGCGGCCCTAGGAATATTTCTAGATGGTGAGAGATCTCGTGGCGTACATTACTTCTGACGCACGGGCGGCTGTTGACCTTTTTTTTTTTTTTTTTTGTTTTAGGCAGTGGCTAGTCGAGCGGAGCTTAGTAGGAATTGTTAAATACAGCTTTTTCTGTCCTATCGAATTTCTTACATAATTTTTAACTCGTTTTGAAACAGAGAAATCTTCTGCACTAAAGCCGGGCCCCTCCGAATTACGGGCCCTAGACATTTGCCTACTTTGCCTATTCGATAATCCGGCCCTGAGTCAAAGTGATACTGGCGCCTGTCATACGCCTTAATGGTTAAATAACTTTGTCTTTCTGTAAACTTTGCATTAACAACACTTGCCGTGCTTTAAATAAATAACTTTTTTACACAGTTCTTTATTGTGTAATTTTGATTTTTTGCCTTTTTTTACTTTTTTTTATTTGCAGTAAATTTGTATATTCTTGTATGAAAGGGCGCCAAATTTTGTTTTGCCCGGGGCGCTCAAAACCCTAGAACCGGCCCTGGCTGCAGCACTCCCTTGATATCAAAGCAATTAGTTTTGTTGCTTTAAAATAAAAATAAATATAATAACGCTATCGCTTGACTTCAATTAGATAAGATTAAATAACTAAAGTAACTTTAAGAAAATTGAGTAACATTCTCCGAAAAACGACAGGTGACACGTGCCTTGGTCTCCCCAAATTTGCCTTGAGCAGTACCCATATCCTCGAAATCTTGGATTCACCATTGTATAAAATATTTATAAAATTAAAGAAAAACCTATAAAAATCAAATGATAATCATAAACTGGAAAAGACAAATTATAAATGCATATGATAACTAATTACAAACGAGCAATTATTTTATTGTGACAACGTCATAATTTCGGGCTGCAATTTTTAATCATATTTTTAATTTATTTAATTTAAAATACAAAGTAGCTTCAAAAAGTTTCCGGAATTATGCTGGATTAGTCAATTAAAGGCAATGAAAAAGGGGACATGTAATGCATGTCTTAGCTAAACATGTCAGGAATAGAGAAACGTGTTTAAACAAGTCCGTATTCGCTACGAATATGACACTTACCACGTCTAACACAATGGTAATTCACTGAAGGTCGTGTTAGTGAGACGTTGTGAAACGGAGTCTAGCGAAAATGTCTGTGGAAGAACAACGTGCAAATATCAAATTTTGTGTGTTATTGTGGAAAAATCCTGTGAGATCTTGAAGATGCTCCAGGAAGCCTAAAATGAATCTATTATGAAGCATTATCAAGTTTATGACTGGCAAAAACGCTTTCGTGAGAGAAAGAAAAGTATCGCTGATGATTTGCGAACTGGTTGTCCATCGACATCAACGCTTGAGGAGAAGTCTCGGTTGTACGCAAGATTGTGAAGTCGGACAGACAACGGTCAATTGAGCAGATCGCGAAGACAGCAGGAATTTCGGTTGAAAGTTGTCATTCCAACCTGCATGATCAATTAAATATGCACTGTGCTTGCCAACACATGGTGCCACGAATGCTGATTGCGGACCAGCGAGAGACTCGCAGGCAGTGCCATCTTTAGAATGTAAGGGGCCCTGGGCCAGAAGAATGTTGGGGCCCCACATGAAGAAACAGAATCAATACTAGATTACAGACCTAGGGGTCGCTGGTGTAGCTAGCACGGGCGAGACCGGTTACGGATATTGTTCTATGACCCTTTTAACATATCCAAGAAAATCTGTTGACTTTTTTTTTAGCTAGTGAGATTTTTCATCCTGTACTCAACACTTCACACTACGTGTTGGAGGAGTAATTTCAATCGTATTATTTATGGTTTCTTCATTTCAAGTAACCTTTTTGTTTTCTTTGTAACTTTATTACTTTCGGATTCAGGGGTCCCTACGACCTCGGGGCCCTGGGCCCGGGCCCCGTAGGCCCTCCCCTAAAGACGGCACTGCTCGCAGGACGTTTTGTGGACATCTCATCGAACTGGTTAATAAGAATCCGGAATTTCATGACATTATCACGTGTGACGAAACCTGGTGTTTCTTGCTTGTACAATCCTCAACAAAATGACAGTCCACGGGATGGAAGTCTCCCAATTCACTCCGGTCCATGAAATTCAAGCAGGACAGGAGTAAGGGAAAGGTCATGTTGGAGGTCTTGTTTGACTCTCAAAGAATTGTTCACTACCCGAGGGTCGCACAGTCAACAAGGAGATGAACGTCGATATCCTTCGTCGTCTTAGAGAAGCCGTTCACCGAAAACATCCGCGCCATTGGGAAAATAACACATGGGTTCTCTACGACAATGTCCCTGCGCATCGGTCGCTGCTAGTGAAACCTGACCAAACATGGAGTGATCATATTGGAGCATCCATCATACTCTTCCGGATCTTGCTCCGTGCGATTTCTACCTCTTCCCTCGGTTGAAAGATGACGTCAGGGAACGCCACATCAGGAATATCGATAAGGTTATAAAGACTGCGACATCTACCTTGCAGGCGCTGTCGCGAGATGACTTCCAAAAATGTTTTCAGCAACTTTACCAGCGTTGGCAAAAGTGTGTGGTTGCCCAAGAACAATACTTTGAAGGACATTTTGCTTGATTTGTCAACTGTAGACCTATACATACTTTTCAGTAATAAACCAATTCCGGGAACTTTTTGAAGCAACTTTGTATGTTTTCCATCTCAAATTAGTAGTCTTGCCCCTGTACTTCATACTTTTCCTGTTAGCGATAGAGTCGTGTCAGTTATCTAAGTCCTTTCAGAGGAAAATTTTGAATTGAAATAACGTGACTTCCGTTTCAAACTGGAAGTTCTTATATAATTAATTGGGGCTTATTACCCTTAATCTTTCGATATCTGGTCTCGGCTTTCATCTATCTTATTCCGTTCTCGAAATTAAGGAACGACAGTTAATAGATGATCGGCACGACTCTATTGTTAAAGAAAAAGTATGATGTACACGGACAAGACACTACTGATTTGAGGTGGAGAGCATGTATTTTAAATGATATAAATTAAAAATTGCCACCCAGCAAGTTGACAACAACAACAAAAAAAAAATTGTAAATACAGTAAGAAATTAATTTCAAATTGGTTATAACACAAAAATTAATTCCAGAGTTGTCAATTAAATAGTTTTTTAGTATCAATAAGAAAGTACAGGGTGAACATAAAGTATCTATACATTTCTGTGAAAACACAAATTTATTAAACATCTATCATATACACTGCAACATGTATCACATTAGGACCACAAATCAGTACATCTCTATGTGATTGCCCTCCAAGTCTAGGCACAGCCGCCAGCGTTCTTCCACAGACTGAAACACGCTGTTCAACATAGTTGGTGAAATTTTTTCGCCACTGCGTCTGTAATTCGTTGTTTCAACTGCGGTATGCTGTTAATCTTCACCTGGTACACCTGCGACTTGATAAACCCCCATGCAAAGAAATCTAAGGGAGTCAGGTCTGGTGAGCGAGGGACCCACAGCCTTTGTGAACCATGAGCAATCCATCTACAAACTTAAAGACGATTTTTAAGTTTACTTAAAAATCGTCTTTAAGTTTGTAATCTACTGCTTTACCGTATACTTAAAGACGATTTAATGGCATCAACGAGGAAAATGGAAATTGAAAATAAATTTGTTTTTCAACAAAACAACGACCCCAATGATATCAAATTTCTTCAATGGCTACCGCTGTCACAAGACTTAAATTTAATAGAACATCTGTGGGATGAATTAAACCGCTGTATTCTTCTTAGCTATAGGAAATCTCTATCATTGTACAAAAAAGATTTAAGGTTTGATCAGAAATTGGGCAGGATATCATTGATAAATTAATTAACAGTATGCAAAACCGGCTTCTTCAGGCCAAAGGTGGTCCAGCAAAGTTCTGATTTGATTTTTTCTCAATGTTTTATTTCGTGTCAACTTTGAAATGGTTTTGCCATACAACTCAAATTTACAATTTGTAAAACATACATAATATTTTCTTCAAAAGTTTCTGATGGATTTAACGAAAAATTAAGTCTTAAAAGTAAAATTAAGGTTAATTTAATTATTACATATTGATAAGATAATGATAAACTCCTAAGTTCAAAACACAGACTATGTCAACTTTGAAATGATCTTGACTGTATTTTAGTTCGGATCTTTATGGTTCAGTATTTACAAGAAAGTCTTGCATTGTTTTACACACTTTCATGCCATAAAAATAAAAATTTACTAAAATTGCTCTTATTTATTAAGTTCGGTTGAAAAGTGTATGATATAATCCTTGACATAAAATAACTTGAGTCAACATAAACATAACGATTATAGTTAAGATAAATTAATGAATCATTTCTTAAATAAATTGAATTAGTAATCTCGAAATGTTTATATTTTATTTATAAAATGAAAACAAACATAATGAAAAAGTTAAATAAAACAATTCCGATGTAAACTGTGCACTACTGTAGAAATAAAAAATTAAATAAAATAAATAATGAAAGCCAGATGGACGTGTCGAAAGAAATTTTCGTGTAACCATTCTATTATTTTTTAACTCCTTTCTTTATAAATTAAAGATACAAATCATTAATTTTTACTAGCCATTTGTTTATTAAAGTGGGTTTGTTGTGATGGAAATTATGAAATGACATTCCTTTATCTACTCGTATATATTCTCCTTCATATTATCATTTGTACATCTAAATGCACATGATACAGACATTTCCTCAGCTCGAATGATGAGAGCTATCCGACATCTCTGCCTTCAGAATTCGAATCCACGTCTCAAAATAATATGAATATGTTTAGGGTGGATCCACGGGGGCTACAAGGGCTTAAGTACCCTATCGACACAAAAAATATTTATTCGACCTTCAATACGTCGTATTTTAAAAGCATTTATGATAGCGAATATGTTTTATTGGACCATCCGCAATACAATCGTCTTGCACGTGTTAATAAAAAAATACTTAAATTATTCAAATATTTCTTTTTATTTTTGAGTTAATTCCCCTCCTTTGCTTTCGCTGGATTCTTCACTGCATGATATGTCTTATCTGTTTTAATTATCTATATGTCGAGAGCTAACATGTATTTAAACTTATCTTTTCTTTATAAATTTTAATAATTTAAAACAATCAAAACTGAAATAGTCAGAAATGAGTAATAAGTCCTGCAGCTAGGAAAAAAAAATCGTTGAGTTGATTAGGTTAATAAATGAGAGGCAACTAAAATAATAATTGTATAGATCCGGTATTTCTACATGAACACCTTCCACTTTATCATTTTAACGGATTGTTATTAATTTAATCTGTTTAAAACAATTTTACATTATCTGATAATGCAAAGAACAAAGGTTATTTGCACAATAAAAAAATTAAGAGATAAACACGACACAAAGAAAATAACTTTGTGACGAATGAATGGTGTATTTAACTTTTCTAGACTGCACTATTAGTTACAGTCCACATGTAAAAAAAGTAACAATAGTCTAAGTTCACATGATGAAAGCGAAAGAATATATTGTATAATGTATAGTGCATATGGGTAGCTGAGGCTGTTTTTTTTCTTTTTTTTAGAGGGCTCATAGTCCTCCGTCGATACGGCATTGGTTTATTGCACTATCTATTTAGACCAGTGGTTCCCGACCTTTTCTAGGACGCGGAACACTTTTGTGAGCAATTTTCTTTAGCGGAACACTTACTTAAGTTAATATGAAATACATAAGCTTGTCATCAGTTATTTTATTAGAATTGAGCAGTTATAATTCAAAATCTCTACTCATATTATTAACGCCAATTCTAAGACAGGAAAAAATATACCTAAATAACTTTAATGGGAAACTTGTGCCTGATGTTTTTTACATATTTCATTCAGTTTTTATCATTGCCTTTATCTTATTCGAAACAGTAGTACACTCCATAAGTACGAGTCGTACATATATATTTAAGTTTATGAAAATTTTATGATTTTAATTTTTTGATATTCGGCGGCTCGAATACGATTGTACACTTTCCGATTTGCGACTAAATCTGCGGAACCCTTGGGAGATGCTTACGAAACACCAGTGTTTCGCGGAACACCGGTTGGGAACCACTGATTTAGACCTATACTTGTGTAATTAAAGATGTACAATACATGTAAAAATACATTAAAAATTTTAATCTGTATAAAAAATTAATACATTTTATAGTATGAAGAATGAACTGTCAGTTTACTGCTGCTTCATTCTCGGGATAAAAATTTTTCGGGATTGTCTGTTTTCATCCCTAATAATTGCTACCATTATCTTTAACCCTTCAGATTATAGTGCATGAAATTAATAATACGAGTGATTACTCGTAAAAAATGGGGATTATCTAACTATTTTTAAAATATTAGCCTCTCACCTATTCAACATAGAAAACTTTTTCGGTCTCGGGAGACCTTGAAATGTCGTGAAATGCAAAAAAAATTTAGAGTTTTTATGCATGTCCGGATGTTAATATGTGTGGGAGGATATGATTTTTTCACCCACTTTGAAGCTTAATAACTCCTGTGTCTTTTGCCGAAAATTTCTGAAAATTTGCAGGTAAGTTTGTGTTAGGGAAAATGTTTCTAGAATTTTGAGGAAAATCCGACTATTGGTTCGAGAGATTTTAAGGAATGGGCCATATATTCAGTTAGAATAAAATGGATTATCTGAAAAATTTATAAATTAGAAAGGCGTTACTTTTCGAAACACCATCGTATATTAATTTTCCCAAGAAACAAGAACATTACACAATAGTAGACATATTTTACAAAATAATATTTAAATATTTGTTATCACACTGTATTTATCAGATTATTATATATATAATTTTAATTTAATTAATGTTTGAAATAGATAATTATAGTTTATCGGCAACTTACATTTGTATCCAATTTCTGCTGTGAAACAATTATTGTTAATATTATCATCACAATAGTTCTCGATATATTTTGAAATGTAATTATGTTGCCATTTATTTCAGTTAAAATTGGTTTGTTTAATCTATGTATTTTATAGACACTTGAATATTTTAACATTACAGTGAATTTAAATTAAGAATAAATTATATTAGACTACTAAATTATTCGAAGCAGATAAGAACTTGTTCACCTTCACTATTTAATCAGTAGGTAGATCTGAATTAAGGTGGTTTGTTTTATGGTTACAATTACAATATCCAATTCTTTCACAACTTAAATTTATTTCTTTGATAATTTATTTAGTAATTTAATGATGTCAATTCATTTTAATAGCAAAAATAAACCCGAATAAAATCTCATTAAATATACGTATCAACCATATGGAAAAGTGCCACGAATTTAATAAAATATGTTTTAAATACTGTATATCTGAAAAGAGAGCAAGAGACAAACCAGATTCTATGTTGTTTATTTGTTTTACTCGAAAATTTATATTTCAGTAATTGATACTGTGGCTAACAACTATTATCAATTGTCCCGCTTTATAAAATATATTACTTAACCCTATTTATCGATTGATATTATTACTGCAGTTTTCGGACTCTCAAACTTCTGATATGATAAACTGTTATTATTTAATCCTGTTATTAAGAAATAAAACGATTCGAAAGCAATTTAGCAAATTAAATCTTAATATTTCGTAAAGAGATGACGATGAGTATCTTGAATATTCTATATAACATTGAATCTGCTCTATAAGAGCATATGGTTTCCTGTTTAAATTCGGAAAAATAACATTTAACATGACGTAAAATTAGGTCAAAATGTTATAAAATCGCGTAGAGAAATTCAGATAAAAATGACCCAGTTCGTACGTATGAGATTATAGGAACAGGTCAAGGATAATTATTATTCTCTAAACATTTTTTAAATGTAAATAAATACTCTTCCATTCGATTTCGCCAAGTCGCGCCGCGACACGTGATCCTGATCAGCTGATTTCGATATGTAGATTATCTTTCACCATCCATCCAGTAAGTTTGACAACACGATTTATTCGACATGTGCACTTCGTAAAAATTCTAGTAAGCATTAATTAAACAGAATGGAGGATAATGTGAAACAGCCTTTACTACATCCCAACGTTAATAGCGTTTATAATGATTCTTGTGACTACAATTCCTTCGGACACAGCGATTCTTCTTACAATAAAAAGAGGCCTCAACCCATAAGGTAAAAATAAACATATATACATATTTTTTTAAATTAAAATTTAATTTAATTTTTAGCCATTTTTCTTTTTCTTTTTCTTAAATTTTGTGTAATATGAAGACACAGTGTGTGTGTTGTCCTGATATATTATTATATAATATAAGCAATGTGAATGTTAAAAAATATGGAAATTAAGAACGGTATATATTATTAATTTTAATCTACATTTGTTTGATTTTAATATTGAATAATGTTTCGAATTACGTTAATCAAGATTTACCCGGTACATTTTTATTTTAAAAAAATGGTTTTTATCCAATGTGATTCTTTCATAGAATATTATAGATTATTCGTAATAGATAATTTTGCGTCATTTTTAATATCTTCATTTACTTTTATTATTTTAATCAATTAAAACAAATGATATGCTTATCTAAAATAAAGATAGTGATGATGCTTGAAAGTGAGGTATATTTTATTATCTAATTTGAGAATATCAATAATAAAGTAAACGTTTTACGAGTTACTGTTACAAAAATTTCTGAACAGTTTACGCGATGAGTTTTATGTGCCTATTAAAAAAGGAGACGAAAACATTCAGTCACTTTTTTCACTTTTTTACTTTAAATTCATATTCTTTTATATTAATGTTTCCGTGAAATATATCACGAGCGCATCCAGGGGATGCTTATGATGTTGCAATCCTCCTCTTGATACCAAAGCAATCAATTTTGAACTTTAGCAACTTTAAAATAAAAATAAATATAATAACGCATTTAGCATTACTTCAGTTAGGTAAAAATGAGATAACTAAAGTAATTATAGAGTTATAATTGATTAATATTCTCGAAAAATGACAGGGGCATATGCCTTCGCCTCCAAATCTTCCTTGAGCAACATCTTTTATCTCGAAATCCCAGATATGCCATTGAAATTTATATTTTGTATATTAAAGTTTACAGTTTCAAGACAGTTTCTTGAATTCATAAACTTCGTGTATAAAATATGGCAATCGACATACCCTTTTTCTGAGTTTTTCGTCTTAAATAAGCTCCAGAAGAGTTGAATCCGGGATTCTTCCATTCCAAGAGTAGAAAATTTCGGGAGATTTGATGTATTTTATTCTCAGCAATATCGAGAAGCTTTTTTAAGGAATTTGAAAATTTTTGACAAATTCCGGTAGTCTGCGGCGAATCAGAGAGAAATAGCAACGTACTCTTAAATAATATTAATATTCCAACTCTCAAGAATCTATCGCTTTCGTAATCGAAAAATTTTGAATTTATGTTAATAAAAATTTCTTAAATATCTTAAAAATTAATCATAGAGATGGACGAATACTACCAGCAAATATTCGAATATTAAAAAGTATTCGAAATTTCGAATATAATGTTGAGAAAAATAAGGTCGAATACTACGAATACTTTCAATATTGTGTCAGACGTACAGGCAGGAGACCTCTTCAGCACCCCTGCTTTAATTTGAGAAAAGAAAGGAATCAGACTAGAACCTGAAAGTGTTCGAGTGCTTCTTTTCGTAAATAAAAGTCTGCAGTTGGTGAAAATGAGAACAATCTTTGATTAACCTATTGTAGTTAAGACGACAATACAAAGTTGAAAAGAAGATACTGTAAAACTCAAAGTCAAAATTAAAGTTTCTAGTTTCATTTCTTAGAAACCATTCGAGAAAAGTGATATTCGCCCATCTCTATTAATTCAAAAATAAATGAATTTCTTATAACTGTAGTTATTAATTAAACGAGCAAACAATATTGAGGTAAAAGATAAATAGAAGGATTATTGATAATCTAATTTAATTATCAATTAAAAAAACAAATCTTATTTTAATTTTTATCCAGATAATATAATAAAATTGAATATTATATAGACTAATATTTTAATTTAGACTATTTTCAATGAGACTTAACTTTCAATTTAAAAATAGTTTTAGATACGACCAATGTGCAGCATTAAGAAGTAAAATCAACTGTGGTATTAAAAAAATTACTTGAATACAATTAATAAGTACAAATTGATAAAAACTGATAAACTGATAAAAAGAAAAAGGAAGTGAAAATCAATCATCTGAAATATCAGATAAATATAACCTTTTAATCAGCCTTTATCCTAAATTTACTATAATAAGAAGTAAAATATTCTTTAATAAATATAAAATATAAATACGAGGGACTTTACAAAGTTGGAACTTTGTCTTGTCTTTACTTCCGCCGTTCACACCATCAGAAATCCTTTAGAATTCACAGTCCTTCCGAGACGACCTTTCTTTTGAGGCTACTGTCTCCGTTTTGTATTTAATTTTTACTTAAAATATTCTTGTTTTTTATTTCATTTAAATAACTAACTTATAGTAATTAATTAGTTAAAATTCATATTATTACCTAAAATTTATT
Source organism: Centruroides vittatus (assembly GCF_030686945.1). NCBI lineage: Eukaryota > Metazoa > Arthropoda > Arachnida > Scorpiones > Buthidae > Centruroides > Centruroides vittatus. The sequence goes on from NW_027122644.1 coordinate 1,820,076, forward strand.
AAAAAAGTTAAACATAATTTGTTTCATATATGACATAATATCTACATACAGAATATAACCTGTCCCAATGTATATCCCATATTAAAATAAGCCATTGCAATTAGTTACTAAATAAATTAATTCATTGATTTGCAAATTTTAAAAAATCTGCAACTAATCTTAAAATATTGCATTTAAATTATAAATTCCATTTAAATAATCATACTTCTAAAAGCATTATGCTAGGCAATTACAAATTTTGGCATTAAAAACATGTGTTATCATGAAGTATAGAATAAAGAGATAAAATAATGCAAAAATTGCGAATTTTTAAATTTATAAATCTTTAAATATGGCATTATCAAAATAATTGCAATGGCTTATTTTAATATGAGATATACATTGGGACAGGTTATATTCTGTATGTAGATATTATGTCATATATGAAACAAATTATGTTTAAATTTTTTAATAAATTTTAAATAATAATATGAATTTTAACTAATTAATTACTATAAGTTAGTTATTTAAATGAAATAAAAACAAGAATATTTTACTTCTTATTGTATAGATAAGGGTATACATATAGAAATTATTTATTTACTTATTTATTTTATAGTAAATTTCCCTCTCCTATATATTTTATAAAATTATTGTCTTTAAAATAAAAATTTTTGTTATCGAACACTCGGGATATTTATAAAATAAATGCGACAAAATTTATAAGAGAAATCTAATCTTGTTTAAGATTGTCAAAAATACGCCACAACTTATCCTACATGTAAACGAATGCATAGATTAACTTTTTCGTACCAGATAATATAAGAAATACCATTATAAACTTTCACCTAATTGCACAAAAGATACATTCGATTCTTTATACTATTTCACAATAAGGTTTAACGAGTCCTATAGTTTTTAAGATTAGACACGCAGCTTTGATTTATCCAGATGAATAACATGACAGAGGTCAGTTTATGTTGTAACTACAAAAGTAGGTAAAAGTGACTGTTTCGTATCATTTCTGAGAAAGGATTTCTGCAAATTATTTCTAAATTTCGATGAATGTTGTCTTTATTGTGCTTTAATCATATTAATTTTAGATTTTAGATAATCCTACTTATTTAATTCACGATAAGTTTGGATTTCATTGGAATCGAGAATTCGTTTTAGATTTTTCAGCATGTATCCAATGGCATAGGTAAGAATTAAATCTGATAGAAGCTTAACAAATAAGAAATTACAGCAGTCTTTTATGTTTTTATATAGCTTATTTTTTTAATACAGATATTTTTAGAACAACAATAAAAAATTAGCCTATATACGATTATATTAAAATTAATATTGATTTTTTAAGATTTTTATTAAATTTTTTATTGAATAATCCATTTTTGGGAGGGCTATAATCTTTTAATTCCCTGGTTACGTTAGTGTAATATCAAAATATTGATGGAAAGAAACATATGTTAATTTGTCAGACACTTCATTATTGATTACTTCTTTTAAATTTAATCAGAGAAATCTGCAATGGTGCCCAAACTATTTATTATAAGAAACTCGTGGTTCTAAAAATCACTTTGGTTTGAATGAAAAGAAACACTATCTATTCTTCGCTTTTATTATTATTATTTTTTTATTTTTAATGTAGAACTGATTTAGTTTTATTTTATTTTATTGGCCCTAAATGATAACAGTCGAAGAGATAATAAATTTAACGCTTCAACGACTATTACAAGAACGTGTGATGTTCATCATGGTAAATATGCCATATCGAAAAGCATGCTTTATTCTAAGATTTGTTACTGATTTTAATTTTACAAGCCGAAACACTCTATCATCATTCGAGTTTTTTCTACGGGCATGCTTCTTGTAGAAAGTCCTCCCGAGAGGCACTCCTCTCTCGGCAGATCGCCCAAGTTTAGCGTTGCCATCGATCTAATTTTTTCACGTTGCTGTGATATATAACAGTCAATAAATTTTAAAAACTTTCTCCGATAACATGAACTTTAATTATTCAGTTAATTCTCCATCATCTCTCCAACATTCAATGTAGCTTGTCTGAATCTGAAAGATTCTTTGTTCTCTAGAATTAAGATTTTCTGCAGCTGATAACATATATGTTTTTTAAACGCGTGAACTTAGATTCGTATGATAAAATTCTTACTAAATTCTCTACAAAAATATTAAAGGTCGAAATTATAAACTCCGGCCAGCAACTAGTATCGACTTTCATTTAAAAAAAATTACATAATCGTGATATAAACAGATAATGTTACAAAGATAAATAATAACCCCTAAAAATATCGCCCATTAATTTAAAAAAATGAAATTAATTAACGTTTAAATAAGTCATATTTATATTTATCTGATTAATAAATGAATATTTTTTTTATATTTAAAATTATACTGCTAGATTCAAATAACACAATTCTCATCGCTCGTCGAACGCTTATGAGTTAAATGAAGAAATGTTATTTAAGTAATTTAATTTTCCATTGGAACTGTAATTTCCTGAAAATAAAAGCGATCCTAATCGAAATAAATTTGAAAAGTTACATTTAAACAAAAGTACCGTATTTATAGAAAATTGTCAATAAATCCTTACTTTTAATTAATATAACATTGAATTTTCCAAAGGAAAAACAAAGTGCAAAAATATCTTATGCAAAAAATTTTAATTCGTAACGAAATCAATTTATGAACATCAGAAACGATTATCGTATGTATTTATAATTTTTTTTTATAAATTCCTTTCAACGTAATCGATGATTTTCACTCTCAGTCACGTGATATTATCAGCTGATTCCATAGTACATGTTTAATATCTGTGTAGAAACAACCGGTTTGACAATGTAATTTACACACGCTGAGATGAAGTAGAGAATTTACCATCGTTAAACAAAATGGAGGACGATGTAAGACAACCTTTATTACCTCATTCAATTAACAGTGATTCTTGTGATTACGATTCCGTCGGTCCGAGCGATTCATCCTGTATTCAAAATAGACAACAACCAGTAAATAGGTAATTTTAAATGTGTTTATATAAAAATGATTTAAATTTGCTTGGTTGACAACCGTTTCAGACAATTTCTAATTGTGTTATATTTCTTTTTATGCTTGATAAATTCTATGCTTACTCTAATTATGTTACAGATTTTGGATTTATTGTTGTTAATGAATTAAGATCAGTGGATCATATGCATGTATGCAAACTTTTTCCATTCATATTGAGAGGAAAGGTATGCTTACATGCATCTTATCTTCCATTATAATTTACAATACTGTTTATACATCTTTAATGGATCTAGATTAAACTATATTAAACTTGAACGTAACATACATTAATAAAAGCATTAAAAATTTAAAAAAAAACAGTAATGTACAGTACAATTACTCTATTCTTCGTTTGTTATGAAAGTGAATTCCAAAACAGATTGCTTTTAATAATTGAAATTTAGAAATAATTTTTTTGAAATAAAATTACTTTTTTATCTGATTACTTTGTTTTGAAATTATTTTATGATTTCTATATATGTTGTTGTATAGCAACAATATATATACCAGTATATAATTTAGGCTATATTCATTGCATTCGTTATATTTAATTCATATTTACTGAGAAATAAAAATGAATTTCAGATATTACTTCAGATAAGTTTGAACAGAGAACAATAAAATTATAAAATATGTAATCCAACACAAAATATTTATATTTGTTTGAATTAATTTTTTCATTAAATCTATAGGAAACATTAAATATATTTCATTGTGAAAGCAAATCATCTTATCAAAAAGATAAAAAATTTTGTGAGTGATATATATGATAATATTATGCATAGAATTGTGATATATATGATAATTTAACAATGTTAACTAATTAGCTTTTTAAATATTCTGCTGTATTTAAGAATTATAAATACAGATAGCTTTATTCTGTTTGTTTCTTTACAAGAATTTTTTCTTATTGAAAATTTTTGAACTTGTAAATATCAAGTATAATGGATTCAGGAAAATTATATATGAAAATTAAAAACTTGAAAATAAATATTGTATCTTTAAAATTTTAATAATAATAAAGTTAAGGAATAAATTAGAAATTTTCTGTGATTACCACTTTTATAACAATTTTTATTTTCGACAATTTGAAAATTTGTTTTTCTATGAAGTTTGATATGCTGTCTATTATAGTTCATTGTGCTTAAATCAATGAAGATAAAAAGATAAAATTTTATCTCTTCGGAGGCCAACTAAACCCCATAAGGATTATAGGTCGTTCGTATGTCGGCAAAAAACTGAAAGGAACTACGATTCCACAAACCTGTTGTGAGCTATAAGCCTGCAAAAATTAAATCCCAGAAAATTGAAAGTAGTTATAAAGAGGAAAATATTGATTTCAGAGTATTAAAATTGCTTATATGATATAGATGTGTTTATTAAAAGATGTTGATGATTAACTAGAAAAAGTGCTACATGGTATTCTAATAAAATTTGACTGTTTATTAAATATATATAGGTATTTCATTATTTGTTAAATATATGTAATATTTAGGTTATAAAGTTTTTTCTAGTGAGCAATTGAGAGATAACTTTTATAAATAAAAAAGGCCATTTTTTTTAATATAGGCCTATAGAACTATTAACTAGAAGGGATATAAGGAAAAATTTCAGGAATCAAAAACAATCTCTCAAGATATTTGGCTCTAGTTTCTATTTACATTTTTCTCTTGTAGATTAGTCTACAATCCCAGCAGTGTCAACAACTTCTAACAAAGATAAAATCTTGAGAATTATTCTTCATTGCGCAATAAAAATTTTATAACTAAAAAGAATGGACAATTGTCAAATTGACATTCTAGATTAAAAGTATTGAGAGCTTATAATTTCTGGAAAATTCTCTCTCTCTATATATATATATATGTATAATTTATTTACATACATAAATTTTATACACTAACTTGTAAGAGGAAAAAAATTAAAACACACTGAAAGATGATGTAAATGTAGACACATATTGGAACAGCTTAACCAAGCTGAGTGGTAGATTTTCTGATTAAATTTTCAAAAGCTTTTAGTTATTACATAGTGTTGTATCACTTAAATTGTTGTGCTCTCTGTTGTGATAGTCACGTGAGTGTACAATAGTCCACGAGAGGCAGTACACAAAAAAAAATAAACAACAATTATTTATTTTTTTCATGTGATTAGCAACATACAGAATTATTTCAGATTCCAACTCTTAATGTTATACAATATCCAAAACCGGGGCAAGGAATTGAGCGAATACAGATCAAAGGAACGCACTCATGACAAATAAGAAAAGACCGACTTGTAATCTTATGATTAACTTACACTGAATTATAAACTAAAAAGGAAAGGAAGAATAGCAAGAAGTTTTAGTATGATAGAGGAGGTTATAAAGAATATTCGGGTTCTCTGTTTGGTATTGACACTCTTCTGGTGGGGGAACCACTCTAAATCATTTCTCGATGATCTTTTTTGGATATCTTCAAAGATTCTCCTGATACAAGGGATGTTGTCTCTCTCTCTCTTTTACGTTAGCGGGGTCCTTTCTCTTTCTGTAGGCCACCTTTGTCTCCCTTTTTCCTTCTAGACGACGAGGGAGCATAACTGTCGCATGTCTACCTTTACCGAGAGTCCGACCCAAAAATGAACCTTCTTATCATTCTAGTAGCCTCGGGGACTTCACTTTTCATTGTTAACATGGTTCGTGGAAAGGGTTACCCCACCCACAGGAAGGAATGTTAATAGAAAATTTGAGAAAACAAAAGGAAGAACAAAGAAGAAAGAAAACTTAAACCAAACTTATATCTAATATATACATTAATATGGCATATTGCCATATTGTGTATGAACTGGTGACATTGATATGTGGTACAGTAAGGTTTAGTATGGTGTAGCTTTTGCATAATAGTGAAGTGCAAGCAGTTGTCATGTCAGGACAAGTACATATGCTCACTCTTTTTGTGCAATTAGTTATTTGAAAGGGGAATTTATTGTAGGTATTTGAGAGACTGGGTGGACTTATTGCAGGATTGCTGCATATGTTTGACAATCTATGGGTTTTTATGTTGACAACAGTGAGCAATTGAACATTCCTGTACCTGTAGACAAAGTTCTGGATTGTCATTTAGTTCAGATGACTGACAAGAACAATGCATTGTAACGGCAGTTGTAGAAGACTTCACAGCATCTGTTGCATGCATCAGAGCAAATGTGGTACTAGGGATATCAATACAAATCACTGTGAATCATTTACTTGCAGTATGACTAAACACATATGTCTCTGACCAGACTCATTTACACTGGCATACAGTTCCAGCTGTGTTGTGAGAGGTTTGTTTGGAGGATGGAATTACACTCAATAGTATTTAGTGATGAAAGTAGGTTCTACCTTAATTGCAAGTGATACCATATAGATGTGACTTGAATAAATTGAAACACATTCTCGGGGTGTTGCAATTTTTTTCCATTAATGCATTTCATTTAAATATAATGTTTAAATTTAATGTACAAAACAGAAAAAAATAGTTTATAATTTATAATGATGATATTTTTATATGTTAAAACTTCATATAACAAATTTTTTTCATCAGCAAGTTTTATATAGAATATTCTTGATATATTATTTAATTACTAATTGAAATATTTTTAGAAATACATGGATAGATAATTGTTAAATCTGTTTTAATTTGTCCAATTAGTTGATGAAGAGATTTTTTTTACAAAAATTTGTAATATTTAATTTTGATTTTGATATTCCTTCTGTATTTGATTATTTATCTGTATTATCTCTTCCACTTGTAAGTTTTATATCAATTATTTATTTTTGCATTATTTTCATAGACTAGAAGTTTTTAAACAAACTATTTTTTCTTTCTTATCTTAAACAAATTATATAGCAGTAAAATATTATTTTAAAATATAAAGATTATTTTTGTTGCTATTTTAAGATTAATAAAAAAATGGAAGTAAATAAAAAATACAAGCCATTTTAATTTTATTTTAAGTTAAAAACAATCAAAAGTAATTTTTAATTCTTTATATTGTATTCTTATTCCTTAAATTATACATATTGTATATGATAACATATAAGTGCTGCTTTCATAAACAATGTACTTAGAACAAATTTTTTTTGGTACCTGGAAACAGTGCTTTTGCAGTTTTTTAACTTTTAATATATATTTATTTTTTTTTTACAACAATGCTAAATTATTTTATATTCATCATATTTATGATAAATATTAAGAACAGGCAAATTTTCATATAAATTTTATATAAATGTTTAATCATTATTTTTTAAATTTCTTGAAATATATACTTCCGTTGAAACAAAATTTTTCTGATTTATAAAATAATTTGTATTTCTAGTTATATTATTTTTTTAATACATAAATTCTCATGTTTAAAATAGACTTCTTTTTTGTTGTTACTATGGGAACTTGATTTGTTTGGAATTGTTTCAATTTTGTTAAATATCATTTGTAATTTATTCAAATGATATTTAAATGATTTTTTAGGTTTAATATAAAACTGTGTATATCAAATTTTTTAAAAATATAAAATCATCAAATTATATAATTCCATTTGATTGTATTATTATAATAATTAACTGAATCATTGATGAATAAATAATTTGATTAATTTGAATAAATTAATCAAAATGATTAAATGATGTCAAATTGGTTGAAATTACATAATACCAGATTGAATAAAATTCTGGGATTAAACTAAATATCTTTGACTTTTGACTAAGTTCTTTTGAATTTGCTAATCGAAAACTACACCAGTATAATAAGACCTATTAATAAATAAGGTCCAAGTAGACAGGATATACACAGAAATTTGCAATTGAAAACTTAAATTTCTCTCCTTTTATAAGTTTCTTTAAGATAAATTTCCAGAAGTCTTATTTTTGTGATTAAAGAACATTTAATATGGCAAGGGTAACTTACAAAATGTATGAAAGATCAGTTGTCATCACTTATACGTTTATGTTATAAGCCTATAACTTATACTTATGTTAATTATGAATCAATAAATGGTATCATTAATGTACTAGAAAAGTGCAACCAAAAATCTGAGAAATTATGTTAAATGCACTTAAATATAAGAAATTTATAAATCAAAAGACTATCTTAACTTTAAAAATTGGATTCACTTCCATACAGAAATTTGTATTTAAGTAAAATTTTGCTGAAATTTAAATATTTGACACAATCTATTAATATACAGTGGAACCTCACTTAACGAGCATAATTCATTCCAGAGTCTTACTCGTAATGCGAAACACTTGTTAAGCGAAACAATTTTTCCCATAGAAATTAATGTAAAATGCAATAATGCATTCCACGCTGAGAAAATGCTCAAATGTTTTATGTATAACGTTTATTCAAAAAAAAAATTGTACAATGTACACTGTTAAAGTGCGTGAATCATCATCATCTTTTCTCCTAGCGTGGAATGAACCATCCTGGAATGATAATTGATTTGCAGAAACAAAAAAAAATTACAGCTAATATGTTTGATAAACACTCCAAATGATATGCCAAATTCTTGGGTTATGTAAATGCTATAATTAAATATTAGAAATTAATTAATTTGACTAGAGGTAGGCAGTTATGTTTCCATCTCGTATTAAATTTAATAATTATAAATAGTTAATTTTTTATTCAGACATTTCTAAAATTTAATTTTGAATCAGTCATTACATTTAATGATCCAAGAATTTGGAATATCGTTTGGCATGTTTATTATATAACGGGCTATGGTTGTTGATGTTTATAAGTAATATGTGTGAACACAAGTTTGGATAAATATGTGATCACAAACGACACTAAGATGCTAGCGGAAGGAATGCTAAACAGACTAATGGAGCATGCTGCATGCACACAATTTAGGACTTTCCCTCTCCTCATCACTCGTTATGCAAAATATCGTTCGTTAAGTGAGGCAAATTTTTACAATTTGTTTTGCTCATTGTGCGAGGTGCTCATTAAGTGAGGTTCCACTGTATTTCAATTTAGAAGATATCAAACTGTTAAGTGACTTAATATACCACATTTTATAAAATAAAACTCAAATATATTGTCTATTGTTCTATTTAATCAGAATTTGAATTTGTAAACATATATGGTAGTGTATATTTGTTTCTGCAACCCACTCAAACCTGTTTTTGTGTGATTTTTTATTTTTGCGATTTTTTTTGTGAGGTATATGAATTTCAATCAAATTGGTATACCGCACAAAAAAAATTGCACAAAACAAATCACACAAATAAAAACATCGCACAAAAAAAAACCGCACAAAAACAGGTTTGAGTGTACTCATTCAGATATAATCACATTATTTTTTGTTTTCTAAATATAAAAGCTCTTTAGCCAATAATGATACATCGGTTACATCATGCCATCTGATATAGGGCTTATTTGGTTTGTTTCCCTATATGCACGATATAAGAGGGACTATTATAATATATTTTTACCATATAATAAAATGTACTGGTAATAATAATTGATGATTTTTAGATATTTCTAATATTGATTAAAATTTATTTTCATGACATGTTAATAGCATAATTTTGAAATCGAATTTAATTATTTTATTTTTTTACTGAAATTTTCAGGAGACCATATCACTATCCTTTTAACAAAGAAGGCAGTGTCTGTCATGACAGTGTGGAAGCAGCTTCATACCAAAGATATAAATATTATAATAGATTAGCAGATCCTGGAGTAGATACACTGGTAAAATATGTTATAAATTTTTATTGCCAATTTATTAAAAATTATACTTATCTAATTTTTATAACCTTTCATATATTCAATTTATACTTCAGGAATAAAAATAACTGCCTGCATATTAATTTCATAAAATTTTAATTTTGATAAAATAAACATTGAAATAATTTATTAATTTTAAATATGAATTAAACATTAAAATATGACAGATTAATTACCAAATGTTAAAATATGAATGAATTATGAAATAAAGTTCATGATTACTTGAATTTAAAGAAAATTGTACATATAGAATTGAAAAGCTTTTGATATTGTTAAAACTTCTCTTTAAAATTACTTTGTGTTTGCTTATAAAACTACAAATAATAGCAATAATGTTTCAGTAATATAAATGATAGTGTATTTATTCACATATGTTTATCTATATGAATGAATTGAATGAACTTGAACATGCTAGGCCAAACTATAGTGGGTTCATGAGTCAAAAGTATCAATGATTTATCATTACATTTTTATCATTTTATAAACATTTATTAACTTATTCTTATAAAATTATACTGAAAAACAATCATATTTATTTCTTGAGCAGTAATTGATGTTGCAAGACTTCTTTTTTGTAAAGACATAAATGGTGCTGTTTAGTTTATGCCTTAATCATTAATCATGACTAAAAAGAATTATATTTCCATTCACCATACAAATTTATAAATTTTCTTCTCTTTGGCACGTTTATTTTCTATAATTTAAGTTGTTTAGGACACCACAAAACAATTTCTAAAACAACATAACTTAGACATGATCATTGATGCATAGTCCATTTTCTAGTGTTTTTCATTTAATATTTGCAAGTGCTCTCTTTTCACTGTGCTGAAATCAGAAAAACAAAAAAAATATCCCTTGTCTTTGCTGTAGAAGATTGCATGAGAAACAGAGTGTTAACAACCATGCCAATAGTTAGGATTTTATGGCTGAAATATAGAAGTTATATTCTCATGAAAATTATAAGTATTCTTTACATTTTAATAGGCTGTATTATCCACAGTTGTTGGCCATGCTTATTACAGGTGTTGGTAGTCAGGTTAGATATCACAAACTTGAATTGTATTCTCAAAGTATTTTTATATACTTGTAAAGGACTGAAACTGGAATTTAATTGTCAAACTTGTGAGAAGTTTAATATATTTTAAAAATTTTTAATTGTATTAACTTTAAAAAAATTTTGTACACTTTGAACTCACTAAATCATTCAAAATAGTTTATATAAATTGAACTTTTAGTAATAGAGGTAATTTGATTATTTTTTGTTTTTAAACTTAAGTTGTACAGAAGAATACTGACAGTCAAATTATTTTAAATTTTATCTGTTTAAATATTTTTTAGAGTATACCTGATCATGTTGTACCACTTGTTTTTTTTCATCCACTAAGTTTTATATTAAAGAAAAAAGGAAAGCAAAATAGTATTATCACAATGTAAGTATAAAATAATTGTATTATTAGGTAAAATGCAGTTTATTAATTTACTTTTTGCATTCTGACAGATTTGCAATATGGAACACAATGATGGGAACTTCATTGCTTAGCATTCCATGGACTATACAAAAGGTTTATAAAACATCTTTATACATTTTTTAAAAGCATTTTTAAGATAATTTACAATCCTTTGTTTTTAGGCTGGATTTGCATGTGCTGTAGCATTAATGGTAGTTATGGCTTGTCTGTGTTTTTATACAGCTTATAGAATTTTAAACATGTCAAAATTGACTGGTATGTAAAATTTTTATGTTATAAAAGTTTAATTTAAAATATATGCAGTGTAATTCAAAAGAATATAAGTGTAATTATGAAAGAATATACAGACAAATATTTCAATTTCAAATTATCTTTATTCATAATAAGCTGTAGCCTATTACATTGGGGAATTATAATTACAATATAATAGAAATACATTTTATCATCACAGTAGACGGTGGATTTGTGTAACCTTTACACACGTGATATATGTTTTCTTTATATATCAAAGTTAGTTATTCTTTAGTTAAAGACAATGATTACAAAAATTTTTTGAAAAATTGTACAATTTGTATATCGTACCAATATTTGCTAAATGGAAAAATTGATACATTTGATTTTCCTTACTATATTTATTTAGCTGACTCAGATCCATTTTAATTTTTAATTCTTGACCCTCCTTGCACTCACAGAACATATGAAATTCCGTTAATATTTCATTACATCTTAAGCAGTGAGATCTAGAAGATTCATAGATTTTGTTATTTAGCATGATCATCTCTTTGTTTAGTCTGAGTTGAATAAAAAATTTTTTAATTACAAATGGTATGTTTGTTAACATATAATTATTATTATTATTATATGGATATTTGAGGATAATACTATACCATTCCAGTTTTTTCCGGTTATGCATTTCTTCAATGTCTTGTGACAATGAGACTTCTAGAGTACTTTGGATTAACTGGGATATAATTAGATTACTAATTTCGGATTTTTCCAAAAGTGGTCCTAAAGAAACACCATAATTATTAACAATACTTTTCATTTGATCTATCCAAAATTTTCTTTGCATATCTTGACAGGATTTTTTGTATAACAAAGTCAGCAATTTAATAGATAGATTTCCGTTATCTCTAATTATAGTCAAAAATTTAATAAATCTGTTTTATAAAGAAAGGAGTAAGTTTAAATCTGTTAAGTTCTAATCTGAATGCATATTCCGGGATATTGTATTCTAGTGTAAAGATTTTACAGAAGAATTTGTTTTGGATTATATCAAATTTTTTATAACTTGTGAGACTCCATATTGATGAAGCATATCCTATGGCATTAATGATTATCGAATTAAATAGTTTAAAATGAACAATTATATTCTTTAGTTTAGTTTTGGTAAACAATCTTGTCATATTATTGATCGAAACATTGGATTTGGCCTTAATTTTTTTTAAATGTTTTTTGAAAGGTCAAGTTGGAGTCAGAATTATTCCCAAAAATTTTGTTTCTTGTACTATTGTAAGTTGCTCATTATTCAGGTAAAATGAAGTAGATTTGTTGGGGAGTCTGGACCCATTCCGAAATATCATTATTGATGATTTAGTTGGATTAATTTTCAGTTTTAATTTATCAAAATAATTGTGCACAGATTTAATTTTTCTATGAAGAGATGCAGCTGTCAGCGCTACTATCATGACATCATCAGCATATGATATTGAGTGGATAATTTGTCCATCAATAGTAAAGTCGTCATCATCTCATTCAAAACATTCATTTAAATCAAACATAAAGAAATTAAAGAGATGTGGAGACCAGGGGTCTCTTTGTAATAAACCTCTCTCTATGTCCAACAATGGCCACTCCCTGATGTCTTGTTTAACTATTACTTTATATCAGCCAAATAACTCTATTATTCTCACTAAATAAGGGTTAGCATGATATTTAGTCAACTTTCTTTGTAATGCTGTAATTACCACAGAATCAAATGTTTTTTCTATGTCCAGAAATAGTGCAAAAACTCTGTCTCTCTTTTTATACAGTTGCAGTTGGATCAATGCAATTAATGTGAAAAGTGCTGTTTGGGTACCTCCATTCTTAATAAATGCAAATTGCTTATTATTTCTATAGTTGTTTCTATCTATCCAGTTGGAAAACAATAACACTGATGTAAACAGCTTACAAAATGCCTACTGGAGGGCAATAGGGCGGTAGTTGACAGGAAGATTCCTTTTGCGTTTTTTAAATATCATGCAGAAAATTACTATATTCCAATTTTTAGGAATTATACCTGATTTATAAAACTCATTAAATTGTCTAGCCAGAAACTTAATGATATCTATCGGTAGGTTTTTAATTATATAGTTATTGATTGTATCGAAACCAGATGCTGATTTTTCTTTCAGTTTTTTAATACAATTGCATAAATTTTCTGCATTGAATACTTCTTCAAATGGCTGGTTCAAGGGTATAATTAATTGAATGGTTATCACCTTATTATAATTTTTGTATTTATCTGAAAATTCTTTAAAATATTGGCACCAACTTTTGTATAACACACATTTATCATTTGTTTTTAGTGGAGTTTTTCAAAATTTATTTATAATGTTCCAAAACTTTTTTGAATCTCTTGATTTTAACAATATATCACTCAATTCAGAAAAATATTTCATCTTTTTTGCTTTACTAGATTTAAGTATCTTTTCTTATTTTCCAAATAGGTCCAAGTTTGTATTTCTGAAATGTTGTAGACTCTGCTGTTTTTTAATTTTATGAAAATAACAGCTATTATCAAATCAACATTGTTTATATATTATTTTCTTATTGGTTATACAGCTTTTATAACAATACAAATAAATTAGTCTCAGTAAATTGTCATAGTTTACATAGGTGTATTATTGTACTCTAGCTCTAGTATCTCACTAACCTTATTAACGATTTCTTTCATAAATTTCTGTTTATTGAATCGTCAACTAGTGCCTTTACTTTAATTTTGACTTTTTGCGCAATTATGTAACTCATTTTCTCCACTATTATTCCACATAGTTCCAACTGTACCAGGAAATGATCAGATTCATCATTAAAACATTTAACTTTTTGGTGTGATCTAAAATAGAATCGGAGCAGATAATATAGTCAATTATGGACTTACCAGAATGGGATATAAAGGTATATTCAGCAGGACAGTCACCACATAACCTGCCATTCAAAATATATAAAGCATTATTTTGTACAAATTCAAGTAGTATTCTTCCTTCTATGTTAGTTTTTTTATCTTTGGATACTCTAACATTATTCATCATTATGTTGTTACTTTTATATTTTGTATCCGTTTCTTCACCTATTCGGCATTAGCATCTCCACCCATAATCCAAAAGTTAATTATATTCAGTTTCTGGACTATAATATTTTGGATTTCATATAATTTAGTTTTTTCTATCTGTAGATGGTGAGAAATATATGAGTATGACACCTAAACATGATTCATCCCAAACTGATCTATAACACTGCCTGAGTTCAATTTTTACAAATATATAATTGACATCTATTTTGTATCATTTTAGCTCACCAAGGTGTCTTTTTATTAATAGTAATAAACCTCCAGGAGGGCAACCAAACTTACTAGATCTCTGTGCTTTGCTTTCTATTACTATGAATTTCCGTTCCAAATATTCCCTATCTTCTGTTTTTAAATTTGTTAACCAGGTTTCTGAAAAGCCAATGACTGTATTAGTTTCCATGTGTTGTTGTAGGGTATCTTTATATATTTTTCTTGAAGTCCTTGAATATTCCAAAAATTTATTAGAATTTTGGCATCTAGGCGATTTGTAGATAGTCCTAGATTGGAAGGTATGACTGAATCAATATTAGTATCTATCTGGTTTTGTGTACTACATTCTTGATTGTTATCTACTTCTGGCAGTCTTCTTTTTTTTTATTGTGTGAATTGAGAGAATTCCTAATGTCATTACGTGCTTTTGAGTACGTAGTCAAAGGTTTATTTAATTTACTCCTAAAAAAACCTTTTATTTGAATAATCTTATCTAAATTGAAATAATATGTAAAAATATTCTCTCCACTAATATAGTAATCATCTCTTATTCTTATTTTGTTTCCTTTTGGTCTTTTCTTGTTTGGCTATTGTGTGTAATTTTTTCTTTCTTAGCCTCGATCTCTTACATAGATCCGCCATAAATATCATTTTTTGTTTTTCTTCTATATTGAAATTAGCTTTCTTTGCCCAGAATTCTTTAAGAATGGAATTTCTAACATGTACAGAGTCTAGTATGATTTTCACGATTGGTTTAAGATCACTAGTTGTTATCTTGATTAAACTTTCTATATGGTTATTTGATGTACCCAAATCTGTGTTAATAAATTGTTCTATTTTGGTTAGATACTCTGTAGATTTGAATGGGTAATTTATAATTAGAATGTTTTTGTTAGTTTTTTCGTTAACTAATTGGTCAATTTTGAATTCTAACATGCCTTTAATCTGGCAAATTTCTTTGGTAATTATATCCATTTCTTCTAATTTTTGCATGATTTTTTGTGGTTTTGCCTTGACTTATTATATTTGCTTCTTTCAATAAATTGACTTCTGATTTGATTGTTTGAAGCTCTGTATTTAGTTGTAAATTTTTCTTGTATTAACTCATATATTGATTTCAAAGAGTATTGAGGTTCTTCTGGCACTTGTAATTCCGTTTCTCGAATCATTTCAAAATAGTCCTGTATTTTGGCATTTCTCACATCATTGGAGTCATGTTTATAATATTCTTGCTCAGCTTGATAGTCAATTAGGAGTGTTACTAGGTGAAGAATACTATCTCTATCGAGCGTTTTGGAATTGTCCTTGCGTGGCCTGCCGTGCACCCTTCTTTGCATATCAGCCTGACCAATTTGTTGTGGCAAACAGAACAATGGCCCTGGATTTGTCTCTATCCTGGCCATAATTAACAAATACAAAATCAAAATCAAAGATAATTTATTAACATACATACATTTTTCCAAAGGACATCATGTGAAACTTTTGAAGTTTGTCAGTTCTCTATAGACAAATATAACAACAACTAACTTCTTTTAAAAACATGCTTATTTACTTACAAAAAAAAAATTCCATATGACCAAATAATATGCAAAATGTAACAATTTATATGTTTTATAATTTTTTTATATTCTAAGAATTACTAAAAAGTTCTTACGTATAAAGATTGTTTAAGTGTCTCAGGTAATTTTATTTGTTAAATATTTAAGTATTGCAAGTTTATATTCTGGAGTATTCCTTCAGTTTATGCTAAATATTTTACTTTGTACATTTGAAATAATTCTTTTTTTTTTATTTTACATCAAAATAAAAGTTTAAATATTTAATAAAAAATATTGCTGGTTGAAAATATTTAATCAAACTTTAAAGTATTAATTGATTGTTCAATAAAAAAAATTCATTTAATATTGAACTAACCACTACTTCATTGAAACAACTTCTTCAAATCCATATAACAATATTGAAATTTAATTTCAAGCAAATTTTTTAAAAATATATTTATTAAATTGAACTTGAAAACAGGTTTGACTGTATACTAAAAAAAGTGATAAATTAAAAATGCAATTTGTTTTTAATTTAAAGTAAAAATTTTTGTCACAAATTTTATTAACAGCAATAATTGTAAAATTTACTCTTAATCATATCCTTGTTTACAAAAATTTGTTATTGAGATTCAGCAACGTTTCAAACACAGTTTTTTTTATTTATGTGGAATTTCTCACATGGTCACATTATGTAAACTTTTAAGAAATCAGTTTTAATAATACTTATGACTTTAAATTTACATTTAGTTTTTTTTTCTCAACATTTCATACAATTCACAATTTTTATAACTTTAATCTGAGTTGGTGAAATACTGGATTGTAAATCAAATATTTTGAGTAATCTTATACTATTTGATAAATTCCTATTAACTCTAGTAAAGTGCAAAAGAATATGAAATTGTAACTAATAAAAAAATCATACAAGATAAAATTGTACTAATTTTAGTTAAATAATTTTCATATCTTGAATATCTTAAATTTTGTAATAGAAATAAAAATATTTTTCTTCAATTTTGTTATTTGTTAGCTAAATAAAAAAAAACTAGAAAAATCTTTTCTATAGCTGTTTTTTTCTAATTTATTTATAGTGATATAAAAATATTGTGTATAAATAAGAGCATTAATACATTGTTTTAAATGCATATACAGTGAAAATTGCTTAGGCGACCACCTGCATTCGATGGGCACCTGTCAAAATGGGCAAAAATTTCTGGCATGGAATAGTTTATACATAGTCTTCGTATAAGTTACCTGTATTAAATGACCACCTATGTAATGCGTTTTACTGTATATGAATTTATTTTGATCACAATATATTTTTAAAAATTTTACAGATTTATCTGATATGAGACTAGAATTTTCTGATATCTGCAGACATCTCATGGGTAAATGGGCTGAATGGATAGCTGTCTGGTTTTCTTTTATTATACTTCTTGGTGGTGCCATTGTGTACTGGGTATTTATGAGCAATTTCTTATATAATACAGGAGTTTATATTCATGGTGTGTTCAATTTTAGAAAATAATTTATATTTAAATTATTAAAATAAAAACAATGATTATAATTTCTGTATATTTCAGGCTCTGTTCATAACAATACAGTTTCACAAGATACTCATAATTCATCTGATGGTAATTATATCTATTAAAATTTATATTTTCTTTAATAACAAATTAAGCTAAAACTTCTGTAATATAACAAAAATATCATTTCATTCTTATCATCATAACCTTATATCATTTAATGAGATAAATTGAATAAACATTTTGATCTGACTGATTTTAAAATAATGTATACACAATCTGTGACTGAACTTGGTCCTAATATTTTAAGGATAGATTCTAGAACCAAAAATAAGCTTAAAATTTTCTGTTTTATCTTAAAATCCTCTTCATTTTTGAGATATGGCCAAACAAAGCACTTTTCAAATTCCCTGCCAAAGTACTAACTCTAGAGTTGTCAATTTTTTAAAGTAATTTTAGTTTTTTTATGCTTCTGTCAACTGAAATTAGTAAACATTCCCCAAGTAAGAATTTGGCATATTGTTTGGTGTGCTTATTATATAACGGGTGATCACAAGCGACACTAAGATGCTAGCGGAATAACTGCTAAACACAGACTGATGTAGCATGTGCACAATCCAGGACTTCCCCTCTCCTTGTCACTTGTTATGCAAACATCGCTTGTTAAGTGAGTCATTTTTACAATTTGTTTTGCTTGTTATGCAAATTACTCATTATAAGAGGTGCTTGTTAAGCGAGGTTCCACTGTACCTAGTTTAATACTTTTGATTCTTAAATGAGCTTGAAACCATCATCAAGAAAATTCATATGCTGATATAAAAAAAGAATAGAGTGATATGAAAATTATCACCTTTAATTGTCCAGCACAAATGTTTTAACAAAAATAAAAACGTTTTCGATTGTTTTCAACAGTCATCTTCAGTTACAACTCAAATTAAAAAAAGAACAATAAAATGGAATTAAATACGAAAAAATAATAAATGCACATGCGCAACTATAAATATATCGCGCATGATGCCTAATATACATATATTACAGAATAAATGAATAAAATTATATAACAAAAATATGTGGCCACATCCCTTGTATGTTATTGTTTATCTTTATAAAACAATTTCCATGCGGTTGATAAAGAATCCGCGTCTCTATGATTGATACATCCCGTTTTTTCTTGGGCTTTATATATTTCTAGCTTTTCTAGATGTTTGATTGTATGTCTATTGTTTGTCGGCTTGATGACGGAAGCATGGTCCCACAATACCTCAATATCTTTATACAAAAAAGACATGAATAGCACTGAACAGGACTACATCTGCTGGAAAACACGTTTCCGTGTAGCTCATGAAAGAAGGGTTAATTTTAATACTAGGCAATTCTTGGCAACCATAAGCAAAGTGCGCCAATGGTTGCAAAGTAATAATGTGGTACTCATGAAAACAGATAAATTGAAAGAAATAGTACTTACTAAACGGGACACGTATAACAAGAAAATACTAGAATACATCGAGAACACTGATTGCCAGCTAGCACCCTGCAACTATTTGGAGTCATCACAACGGAGAGTCAAAAGATTCACAGCAACCCCATTAGCACGCCTGTTGCATATGCAGAAAGCTACAGTCCTTGCTCCAAAGGCACCAATAATATTTGCTTTTGGGAAAACTCATAAACCAGGTTGCCAAATACGACCGGTTATAGAAAAATGTAATTCTCCGACGTTTCGCATCGAAAAGCAATTAGTAAGATTTATTTGTTCTAAAGAACCAAGTCACCCTTTCACTATCACCAAATCGCTACAATTGATAGAGAAGCTCAAAAACATTGCTCTCAAGGATGATGAGTACATGACTGTTATGGATTACGAATCGTTATATCCCTCTATAAAATTACCCCCACGTTTCTGTGCATTAAGGAATTTCCTTTTTAAAAACATCGAGAATTCATACAAATACCATCAACACATCCTGGAGCTGTCTGATTTAATATGTTATACATCCTTCTTTCAATTTGAAGGGAGAGTTTTCCTGCAAGGTAGAGGGGTGCCAATGGGTAGTCCGATGTCGGCTATACTATGCGATTTGGTGTTATGACAACTCGAAAATACTATTCTTCCCGGATTCCAAAAAGATATTATTCTATACACCAGATACATAGACGATATATTCATTCTATGGAATAATAAGCACAACACTCAACGATTCCTAAATGATATCAATGATAACCCTTATGGTTTAACTTTACAACTGGACCAGGAGAGCTATAATAATGTTCATTTCCTCGATATTAATATCACCTGCGGAGAAGGGGAAATCAAGATGAACATTTACCGGAAACCAGGTTTAAATATTATCATCATCCCGAATCAATCGCTAGATTCCAGGCATATTAAGTATGCGGCGTTCCGATCTTGGATCAAGCGTGCCTACACTCATTGCACAAACATATGTGATACCTACAAAGAATTGGATTACATACTCGAGACAGCAACACAACAAGGTTACCAGAGAAATATAGTAGAAAAACTTATCACAACGTTCCAGAATCGAAGTAATCACTCTCCCGCAGATAACGGTAAACAGAAGATGGTAATCAATTATTATCCCTTCTTGAACAAAATGATAAACGAAATTGCTAAAGCCAATAATATACGTATCATTTACCAATGTAATCCGACAGTTTACAAATTGTTAAGGAATGACAAGAAGAGAGAAGATCGGAACTCTTTAACGGGGGTTTACTCCATACCAATAAAAGACCAACGATTTGATTCGGATATTGTTTATGTGAGAGCTACTTTACGGCACTTAGAACAAAGGATCAAAGAACACCAGTACTCGATTAATAAGAATCTGGACAGTACAGTTCTAGCTTCATACGCCAAGCAACAAGATATTGAGGTATTGTGGGACCATGCTTCCGTCATCAAGCCGACGAACAATAGACATACAATCAAACATCTAGAAAAGCTAGAAATATATAAAGCCCAAGAAAAAACGGGATGTATCAATCATAGAGACGCGGATTCTTTATCAACCGCATGGAAATTGTTTTATAAAGATAAACAATAACAACATACAAGGGATGCGGCCACATATTTTTGTTATATAATTTTATTCATTTATTCTGTAATATATGTATATTAGGCATCATGCGCGATATATTTATAGTTGCGCATGTGCATTTATTATTTTTTCGTATTTAATTCCATTTTATTGTTCTTTTTTTAATTTGAGTTGTAACTGAAGATGACTGTTGAAAACAATCGAAAACATTTTTATTTTTGTTAAAACATTTGTGCTGGACAATTAAAGGTGATAATTTTCATATTAAGTCTAATTTCCAGTAATTTAAAGTTGGTTTCTAAGAATAGAGTGAATTTAATTTCAGATGACATGTTGAATATTGAATATCTGATAAAACTAATTATACAGGGTATAACTTGGACTCTGTGCCAATATTTTAGTGATAGATTCTAAGGTCAAAATAAGCCTAAAATCCTTTATAAAAGTTCTCCAAAAACCACTTCATTTTTGAAATATGACCTGCCAAAATGATACCACTATTTGTTTTTCACTCATGTGTGAGCTGCTGGGGAGGTCGAAGGAAGTCAGACTGCTCCTTCCAGCAACAGGTCGATGACTTGCTCACTTGTCAAGGATGGTTGTTACGCGTTACGAGAGTGGAGGAGGTCAGTGGAGCCAATGATAAGATGTTGGCAACATTCGAGTAAAGACACCTGTTTAACAACGAAACAAGATTTATTGAAATCAAAAAATTTAAGCTACACTTCTAACTCTCAATTACGTGTAGGAGGAGCCCGAGAGAGAGTTTACACACATCATTTTCATGCCTCTTAAAGATCTCTGAGGAAACTTTTGACGTGATTCCAGAATAAGGCACTTGGTATCCTCAAGGCACAAGGTCAATTATTCATGATTGTGATGAACTATTATTTCGCGACTCGTCCACGAGCACGCTCGATTGGCAGATTGAAAGAGACTCCCCTGAGGGGAGGAAGAAGCGGGTTTTATAGCTTCCAGTGGGAAACTATGTCACGAGACCAATTGTTTAGAGGTTAAGGTTGTCATCAGGATGAAAACAATTGACAGGTTTGGACGGTAAGTGTAAACTTTACGTCTTTACCGCGTGAGAACATTTACGTTTAATAGGAAGGGTTATAAAATTTCACGAACTCCGAGGTTTGTTTTATGAATCATCAGGAGAAATACTGTAGAAAAACAAGTATTAAGTATTGAAAATTGGTTTTCTGAATGTGTTAGCCAGTGTGTGCAATCTCTGGGTTGTTGTATGCATTAGTGGAAAATATTTAGTTGTTGTTGTAAATTATTCTGCTTAATTCTGTCAAAAATGAAATGTTGTTCAAAGTAAATTTACATTGAACTATTCTTTATTTACTGTAAAACAGATGGATAATGCAAAATCAAAGTAGATAAAACTTTACATTTATTACTGTGGGGTTTGGTCTATGTAAAGGCTGTAATTAAATATTAAAAATTGATTAATTTGACTAGAGGTAGGCAGTTATGCTGCCATCTTGTATTAAATATAATGACCAATTCCAAATTAAATTCCATAAATGTCTAGAAGCATAACTGCCTACCTCTAATCAAATTAATTAATTTCTAATATTTATTTATAGCCTTTACACAGCCCAAGAATTTGGCATATTGTTTGGCGTGTTTTTCAGACATTTATCTGTGATTTTTTTTTTCTGCAAATCAAATTCGCATTTCAGGTTGGTTTATTCTGTGCTAGAAGAAGAAATAATGATGATTCACACTCCTTAACCATGTATATTGTATAATTTTCTTTGAATAAGCTTTATACATAAAATATTTGAGTATTTTTTTTTTTTGGCATGGAATGCATTATTGTATTTTACATTACTTTATATGGGAAAAATTGTTTCGCTTACCAAGTGTTTCACATTACAAGCAAGATTCTGGAACAAATTATGCTCATTAAGCATGGTTCCATTGTACCTTGAAAATCAAAATTATGTAAATTTCAATATACAGCAAATCCTCACTTGTATTTTTCTTTAACAACTTATAACAAAATAATGATAACAGTTGTAAATGATTACAAATATGCTTGAATTTTATAAACAGTAAAATTGACTCTATGAGGTAGACAGTAAATGCTGGAGGTTTCAAACACGACCTAGTAGGAACCTAACTCTTTTTGACTTGGTTTTACTTAACATTGTTAATAAACATTCAATTTCCAAGAACCTAAGTGAGGACTTATATGTTTATATTATATATAATCAGCACACCTTATACAGCAAGTTTCTGATGATTATTTTCATTTATCCCTTCATTCTGGCTCTTATCATCTTATATTGATAAGACTGTTAGTTTATTTGCTTTACAATTTTATCCATTCCAAACCAAAAATGAAATGTGTGAATCTTTCAGATTAGCAGCAAAATGAATAGATGTATATACTGAAATGATAACTGAAGCAATGCCTTTCTTTATACCTAAATGAAGAGATTCTTTTCAGACAATATTATATTTATGAGAGCAGTATGCATATGGTTACATTGTCATTCTTCAATACTAGACACACAAAACATTGTATGCAGTCATCATTTTATTCCGTAAACATTAAATTGTTTAACAACAATTCTGATTTAGTTAAACGAGATTTTTAATGGCTCTTTTAAAATGTCCATCTCTGAAAACTCACTTCTAAATGATTTGCAGATGCCATACTGTCTGAGTCATCTTTATTCTGATAATTTTAAATTGTAAAGCTAAATGACTATTATATCTGTTGTAAACATTACTAATTATAGTTAATCATAATACTGTAAAATTAAATTATATAAATATTAAAAATTTTAGATAATGTTAAATTAAAACTATGATTTGACTTTAATTTTAAAAAATGCAAAAAACTTTAGAATAATTAAATTATAATTTTATTTTCATAGTATACTGTTTCCAAAGTCAACCTGTATCTTCAAATGCAACAGATAAAGTGAATCTGATTACTTCATCTAGAAATCACTCAGAAACTGATATATTTCACACATATTGGAATCTAGAAAAGACTGTTCCTCTTTATATTGCTGTATTTCTTGGACCAGTTATTTGTTTAAAGTCACCAACATTCTTTACAAAATTCAATGCATTAGGTAAAATTACTATCTAAATACAATCTAATTTCTTTACATTACTTTTAATTTAATTCTATTGTTTCTATTTATAGGAACTTTATCGGTTTTGTATTTAATTGTATTTGTAATAGTAAAAGCTGTGCATTGGGGAATTCATTTTGAAGTTCATAATGAAAAAAGCACTGATTTTGTACCTTGTAAGTTTTTAAATGCTAATTGGTATAATTTGACTTTAAAATAATTCTATTATTTTTTGTTAATTTTCTAATTGAAAAATTTATGTATAAATATTTTTTTAGTCATATATAGTTATGTATTTCTAATTAATATTAAAATTAAGGGACATTAGAAAATAGAAAACACTATCTGTAAAAAATTTTTATGCAATATCAAAACAGCAGAATATTGAATATAACTTTAGAATTATAATACAAATTATATGTATGTATTTATATTATAATTCAAATGAATTTAATAATTAAAATATTGTAATTTTAAAATTCAGTATTTCAGACAAGTTTTCCAGCACTTTCTGGTGTGCTTTCATTGGCGTATTTTATTCATAATGCCGTAATGTCAATCATGAGCAATCAAGAAAAACCTGAAAATAATGTAAGATAAAAAAAATATTAATTTTATTGATAATGATTCCTACTAAAAAATTTTCTTTTTCATTGCAGAGTAGAGATTTAGGTATTGCATATATTCTTGTAGCTTGTACTTATCTAACAATTGGTGTTGTTTTTTATATTTCATTTCCTCTTGAAAAGCATTGCATTGCTGATGTAAGTAGGTTTTTTATTGAAAAAAATATAAAATTTTTACTTATAAGTTATTCTTTATTTTGATCCTTGTAATATATAATAAATTAAATCTATTTATTATTATAAAACATAAAATAAGTCATTTAAATCATCATCAAAATATAGGTTTCTACAAGGTATATCTCAAATAGATGTTTTTAAAATCATAATTACTAATAGAATGTAATTAAAGAATTCAAGTTATTGATTATATTAAATAGTTTAGGCACAAACCTAAATTTCTGCTGAACAGCAAAAAAATTGCTGAAATTATTGATTATGCACTTTTTTTTATTTGATGATATATTATTAATAAATTTATCAACTTATTTAAAACAACAAGTGA
Organism: Centruroides vittatus; assembly: GCF_030686945.1. NCBI lineage: Eukaryota > Metazoa > Arthropoda > Arachnida > Scorpiones > Buthidae > Centruroides > Centruroides vittatus. The sequence goes on from NW_027122644.1 coordinate 1,845,229, forward strand.
ACACATACCAAATTTTGTTGAATTAAGTAATTTGAATTTCACAAAAAGAACAATTTTCTTTCTGTGGGAGAACAAAAGGACTAGAATTTTTAATTAGAAAAATAATTTTTTTCAAGCAGTTTGCAAGTTTCAGGCATACATAAAAAACTGACACACAAACTGGAACTGTATACTAAACAAACGACACCTAAATGCGAATTCCAGCATATAATGAACAAATAAAGTTTATTTGTTCATTATATGCTGGAATTCACATTTGGATGTCAAGTTGTTTAAGTTTCAGGCAGCATTTTTTTTCTTCATTATTCAAATTTGAATTATCATTTTAATGATATCATTCTTGAAAATAAATAATAATTTAATTTAAAAACTAAATCCATGTATGCAAAAAAGAAATTGAATGACTGTATATTATATTTAAGAAATTTTACAAAAATCAGACAAAGTATTTTGCTGAAATGCAGATAGCTTGACTTTTTTGCATGGGAAACTTCACAGTAATATTGTAAACACTTTATATAGTACTTGATGCACACAGCTAGGATTTCCCAGGAATGTCTCATGTTACTACACTTTCTTGGCCTGCTGTCTCCAAATTTTCACCTATCAAGCAACTGAGACAGATGGGATGCCAGCTTATCTGGATCTGGAGCATCCATGGGTAAATTTGTTGCAAGATAGCATATAATGCCTGTATATCTTCATGTCTGACCGTATTGACATGTATCCAAGCAACTGCTGGTCCAATAAAATTCTAAAAATTCCTTTAAACTGTACCAATGTTCCACAGGGAATTGTCTCTATATTATATGACCATTGGAATCAAATGAAATCTTATTAGTGCAAATATAATGACAGTGCTTCTTCCTTGGTGCATAAGTTTTTTGTCAATGAGTATGTTTATTTATGGTAAATACAAATTCTAAACTTTAGAATATTGTAGTATTAGACAAAGTAATTCCTCTTTTTTTATTACAGAATTTTCTGAACAATTTTGTAAGTTCAGATGTATTTGCTGTTGTTACAAGAGTTTTTCTATTATTCCAAATGATTACACTCTATCCACTTATAGTATATCTGCTAAGGGTGCAATTCATGCATTTCATGTTTGGAAACATTTACCCAAGGTATTGTTAAATTTGTGTAATTTTTTTTTTATATCATTAGGTCTTTATTCATTATAACATACATCACTAACTTTTATTTTTTTAAAATTTATATTGTAATTTTGCTTATGAAAACATGATGTATATATGTATATTAATTTACTGATATATTTTTCATCCTTTATTCTATTTAAATTTTAATAAATATAAAAGTTACTTATCTAAAAAATATATTATAGTATACTAGCAAAATAAAAATTTTGGGGTACCCTGTTTTAAGTTACATCTGCATACATGTTCAATATGTTAAATATATTTATTATATATAATGCACTATAAGAAAATCTGTTGATTTTTCAGCATTTTTATAAGTATTTTTAAAGCACAAATTAAATTATCATAAAATATTGATTGTCATTTCCTGATTAATGACATTAAGTAATAAGATTTAATGTTATAAAATTTAAATCATCAAATAAAATTTTTGTATGGTTCTACATTTGATTAACATATGGATATCTTTTAAAATTTCTACTGGGATTATCCTTCACTGTATTCATAATTACAGAAACATTAATATCATTTTAGAAATAAAATGCTTTGCACATTTTAGTGTGATTTTAATCAAAACATTTAGGCCTCTACTTTGATATAAATGATGAATAATGACAATTTATAATTTTTAATTGGTCAACTAGCTGACCCGGCCACACGTTGTTGTGGCTCAAAATGTATCTATTATAAATGTATAACACTTCCCCACGTGGGGGAATTTCAAAAAATCCCTTCTTAGTGTACATTCTCTTGACGTACCCTATTAAAACGCAATCAAAAACGCATCTAAAATAGTATAATAAAAGCCGAGTTCTTCACAGTAAGCCTTAATCCCGTCACTTTTCCCGCTGGGGAATATCGAAAAATCCCTTTTTAGTGTATATTCTGTTGACGTAACCTATTAAAACGCAATTAAAAACGCAAAAAACCGCATGTAAAATAGTAAAATAGAAGCCGAGTTCTTCACGGTAAGCCTTAATCCCGTCCATCTCTCCCCACTGGAGGGGAATTTCAACATGTATATTATATAAAAACACATGCGTATTCGAATGCAACGTTGTGTCAAAATTTCAAAGGAATCGGTAGAAACAAACGAACGTTATATTTTATTTATATAGATAGATAGAAAATGATCTGCTTCAGTCCATTCTCACAGAAAAGAATAATGCCTCGCAGGAAAGCAAACTTAGGTCGTCGGAAGTTAGCGCCATCTGTTGGACATAAAAGCCTTAATCCATATATAAATATATTTTTGAAAGGGGGGAAATGGTGTAGGGGTATGAAAAATAGATAGTAGCCGATTCTCGGACCTACTGAGTATGCATATAAAATTTGGTAAAAATCGGTAAAGCCGTTTCGGAGGAGTACGGTAACAAAAATTGTGACAGGAGAATTTTATATATAAGATAAAAAGTTTATTACATTATCAGGATGTTCAACAAACCTGGAAATTGGGAAATGTCAGGGAATTTATTAGATCAGGGAAAAGTCATGAAAATCTCAGAGAATTGAAAAAAAAAATTATTGTAGAGAGTATAAGCATAATGGAAAAAGTAATGACAGAAGCAATTTGAATGCACACATCATTGTGTCACATGACAAGCACAATGATTTAAAATTGACATGCATGCTGATTACAAATTTAAGTATAATTTTTACTCCTATATTCCAAGAGAGAACAAAAATTTGAATTATGTGACTTCAACTTTCAAAAACAATTTATTCTTTTTTCATATCATAAATAGCTTATTTATAAACACTGTCTTGTGGGAATAATTGAAAAGCAATTGGCAACCTTAGATAGCAGCAGAGTTACTATCTGTAACTCTACTGCTGATAATTATTGTATTTGTAAAATTATTTCAGGTGCCTTACGATGTATAATAATGAGATTTTGTACAATAATTTGAGAAATATGCCTTACTCCCAAAATAACCATTAATTATTGAAAAAATCAAATTGAAATCACCATTTTTGTATGCATCACCTTCTCATTGATATTTTGTATTTTTTTTCCTCCACTAGAAGGCTATTAAATTTTTAAAACTTTTTGCTTTGATACTACTGTATATTCTCAATTATAAGGAGCACCTTTTTCGTCCTTTTTGAGACTGCTAACTGCTATACTTTTAGACTGACTGATAAAGTACACAATGATGTGCAAAGAAAATTTGTACAAGTAAACATTCTGTCAAAATGCTACGTGTTAGCCTACATCATTAATTAATGTTTGAGAACTTAAAATCACACCATGGATAATTTTTCTCTGGCCATTACACTTTGAAAATTTTAAGTTATTTGATTTTGAAGGCCTGAGTAGTGATATTTGGTTATCCATACCCATGGGGGTACCAATTTAAAAATTGCATGCATAATATGAAAATCATAAATAGGCAAAATGATTAAAATATGATTTTAAATTATAGGAAAAATATTTACTATTGTTTAAAAAAAACATTCAACTAAAAATTACTAAGGAATTATCATTTTGAATTTTTCTAAGATCAGTTTGCAAACAAATCCTTCTAGAATTGCAGAATTATTAAAATTATTAAGACAATTATTACAAATATTTACAAATTATTAAGATAATAATTAATAAATTTTCTTTTGTAACGGATTTATTAATGAAAAATAAAACCTATTAAAAAGTACAAATTTATTAAATTGCTCTTTTAAATTTTTTTTTTACAAATTTTATAATTAAAATGAAAATTGGAAAATGATGATAGAACTGGTACCATTTAAATTACAATTATTTTTAATTTTTTGAATTAAGTTTTAGGACTAATTCCTGCATACAATGAAAATGTTAGAAAAATTAAAATTTGCACTACATTTAAAGGTACTGTACAAGTGGTTGTTTTTGTAGTTTGTGACAAATGCAGTTTTATTGAATACTTTAATTTAAAATATATGCTTTCCACCTCAAATTAGTAGTGTCTTGCCCCCTGTACATCATACTTTCCTGCTAGCAATACAGTTGTGCCAGTCATTAACTTCTTTCAGGGAAAATTTTCGAATTGAAATAATGTGACTTCTGATTTACATTGAAAGTTTACATATAGTTAATCAGGCCTCCTGCCCCTAGACTTTCCATATCTGGTCTCGGCTTTGATCTATCTAACTGTTCTTGAGATTAAAGAAGGATGAAAGGCCAGACACCACGACAGTAGAGATTTATAGGTCTACAGTTTTTTTCAAATTGCAGCTCAATAAAGGGAATTGAACAGCCTTATAACTGAGTTTATTTGGTAACATCAAATAAACTGAAGTTTGTTTTTAGTTTCTACAGTAAGCTATTTTCAGTCAGGGGAAAATGCAGATTTTCATCCTGGAAAACTCGGGGAAATTGAAAGTTGTTGACACCGTGATTATAAATTAATGTTAATTCTAAATGTTGTAATTTACATTGGTTTGTACAAACCAACACCCGAATGTAAAGCTTGCTTAATAATTAAATCATGCTAATAGTTTATAAATGGCACAAAAGAGTTTAATTGTCAATACATGCAAGTTGATTCATATTTCATAAAATCTTGTTATAATTTTCTTCAATAATTACCAAATCTTGGTGGTAAAATGTTATATATTCTAGTTTCCTTAAGTGTATGGAAAACTTAACAATTTATAAGATTAAAATTATACTAATTATTTACTACTTTATAAATATATGTATACAATAATATAGATTTAGAAGTTTATCTAAATTATAATATTATACTGAGACAGCAAAAAACTTTTTTTATAGTTGAAACTATATTTCAGGAATCCCAATTTATAGCATTGAGTTTATGGAAAATAGAATTTAATTCCTGGAAAATTATTATAGATCAATTAGATCGGAAAAGCAGGGCCACTATATTCATAAATAAACTTTAATGTTTATAAAAATAAGCTAAAATTAAAGCTTTTAATTACCAAGGAAAAGTTACACTGATTTAATTTTAAAAAATCCATACTCTTTAATTTTAGAAGCAGAGTTAATTGAAATTTTATAACATAAATTTAAAATAGAATTTTTCTAGTTTTAATGTAAATAAGATTATTTTTCTGATTTCTATTTCAGTTTCAAACACATTCTCTTGTTGAACATCTGTATTGTAACAGTTTGCATCCTCTTCGCTGTATTTTTTCCACGGGTGGGAACTATTATCAGGTAAATTTATTTTTTTAGAATAATTATTTTTGTCAATATTTTTTTACTAATAAAATATTTTTTTTTTAAAAACTTAGATTTACAGGTGCCTTTGCTGGATTAGCTTACATATTTGCATTACCATGTTTGACATATATGAAAGCAATGAAACTGAAAAATCTACTTACTCCTGGAATGATTATCATACATTGTATCATCATCATATTAGGTGTAGGAAATTTCTTAGGACAATTTATAGTAAAAACTTAGAATGTAAATATTGAATAATTAGACAACTGCTTCTTAAGATCATGAATTCAGTTTTACAGCTGATGGATATTCCATATCTGAAGTTTAGTACAAAAATGCTCATTCTCAGAACACATTAAAAATTACAGATATCCATACTTTTATTATTTAAAGTTTTTTCCCCTACGTAAAGCTGCTACAATAGGATTATTATTTATTAATACTATTATGTCTTTGTCAATTTTTTTTATGAATTATGTATTAAGATTTTAAATTTTGAAGAAAAAATAAATATAAAAATTTTATATGTTTAAGTATCAGTTACTGAAAAGAATGATTTACCTAAAATAAAAACTAATTTGCTTTAAATTACACTTTAAGTAACAAGCATAACACTATTTGTAGAATTGATATTTACTTAATATGAAAAAAAAAACTGAACAGGCAATAAGGATTTCTTACTTTCCTATAGTCAAAATATTCCACATTTTCATAGGGAATAAGATCCCATCCTCAGTTGTATTAATCAATTTTGTGTTATAAGTAAGAAAATTATAACTAAAAATCAGTGAATAAAGTATTCTGTTAACATTTTAATAGATGAAAAAAGTGGCAATAAGTAAATATTTTTCTAGCAGTTGGAATTTTTTAATTAATTGTAAAATATGACCATAAATGTTGTATTTTGTGTCCGATTATTTTCTAAATGAAAAAAATTTGGAAACATCAAATAATAAGTTGTGTGCATATATTCTTATTTATTGTGTGAAATGTGAATCACTTTGTACTGTACATAATATTTTAATAATTTGGCATTTATTAAAGATTATTATAACAAAATTTTAACAATTCAATTCAACATTGAATCATTATCAAAAAAATTGTTTAAAATAATTATTTGGAATTAAGCACGAATTTGCTATGGAGAACTATTGCTATTTGTGCTTAGTTCCAAAGAAAAAGAAGCAATCACATACTTTTAAATAAGTATAATTAAAATATGGCCTGAATGCTGTAATTATCTAAACTAGATATTCCAACTATGATTATTTTTTATCTTGAGATTACTAAAGTATTTAGGATTCTTTGTGTGAAATGTAAATCATTATGTACTGTAGATACATAAATAATAATGTTCAAAGTATAAAATTTATTTATATAGGGAATAGATCAATTACATTTAGTCATTTTATGAAAAATTATTTACAAAGTGATCACATAATTTTGAATACTTTAAATGCAGATACATGATTTATGAATGAGTGAATATGATTATAAAGTTATATTAAGACTGGTCAAATTCAAAATGTTTTTTTTTTATGGTTAGTATTTATTTATATTGAAATTATTATAATTTTTTTAAAAACAAATATAACTTGATAGTATATTGATTAATAATACAAAATTATAATTTCAATCCATTAATTGGCCTATGACAATTTTCAATTATCATACAATGATTTATTTTATTTATACAATTAACAAAATGATTTCATTTTGTTAATTGTATAAATAAAATACATCATTTAGTTTCAAAATATTTCGAAGTTTTCAAAGTTCTCCTTTAAATAGTGATAGAGACATGCTTTGATGCAAATACAATAACCTTACATTAGATTCACATCAGTTGAAAAATCTCATCTTAAACAAGCTTATCATCTATATCATTCAGTGCATAGAACAATGCTTGTCTGTTTGTATTACTGTTAGTATTGACACAGTGCAAGAATTTATGAATTTGTTTACATATGCTTGCAATTAACTTTAGCAAAAATTAAAATCAATTATTTCAAAATGATTATATTAAATTGAAGAAATGATAATTAGAAATCTACCTCTAATTTAATATAATTTTGTGTAATGTTGGTTTGTGGAACCAATTTATGAAATTTAGTTCTGACAAGTATCAGCACCAATATACTCGCTTAGCCTGTTTCTGTTTTGAAATAGATTTAACATCCATATTTAAACATTTCAGATATCTTTCATAAATATTACTCATAAATTAAAATTTTAAAAAAGCAGAAAATTTTATTGCATATCACATTGTGCAATCAGACAATACAATATAATCTTAAAATGGTCGATAAATATTTTGAATAAATATCACAGTTCAGAGTGCAATAATTTATATCACAGATTAGTATTTTGATGAAAAATAAATTAAATTGTCTGAATCAGACAATGTAACTACAGATATATATGATAAATATTACATTGAATTATTTTAATTGTGTAATCTAGCTTTAAAATCAAATAACTAAATTACATTACAGAAAATGACAATTGTCCTCATAAAAATATAAATCTAGTTCAGATTTTAACTAAAAGAAATATATAATTTTTGATTTATTAATTTTTTTTAAACAACTTAACTTCATAATATAAATAGAGAGATTATTTTAAAGAAAATATATTGTTCAATTTGTAATAATGAGTATTACTACACTACAAATAAGCCAGCCTTAATTGTTTAGAATGCTCATTTGCTAGAGGCAAAAATTGAAAGCTTCATATGAAACTAAAATTTCATTCCATATAAATATGTACTATTGTTTAAATAAAATATTCATAATCAATTTATTTATCCTTGATGCTGAAACGAGAAAAGTTCTTTACTGATATTAAGATGGGCTCTTTTTATTTACTTAAGAAAAACTTTGTTTTTGAGCCAACTTGGTGAAACTCTCACTATAAAAATTTTCATTAACATTCATCTAAGCTCATATTGCCTCACACTGAATACAATCATTGATAAATAATTTAATGAAAGAAAAATTAATTAAAAAAATATTCATTTAAGATTTCTTGCAATAAAATCTAATATTACTCTTTCATATTGATCTGGATACAAATTAAAATGTGAAACATGAGAAGTATGATTCCACATATAAAAATCTACTTTGACTTTTTTACTCTTTCGAAACTCTATAAATTTCTGTATACTTCTGTAATCACATACATTGTCTTCTTTAGAAAAGAGGAACAACTGTGGAGAAATATTTGGCTCTTGTATCAAACTGTGCCATAGACTGAGTGCTTTTAAATGGTCTTTCCTATCAACTAAACAATTTATAAAACGATTACAAAGAAAGGCTGCATACAAATATAAAAATATTAAAATAGATCGAATATATTTTCTAAAAGTTTCAGTTGGAAATATGATTGATAACATTTTGAAAATATATGACAATCCAAATTCTGCTGGACTACTGTCAAAGATACACCCTCTAATCTAAAATAAATAAATTTATAAGTAACAAAAACTAATTTTGAAATACTTCATTACAAGATCAATACTTACATTGTAAACTTCATCCCTTTTTAACAGTGTTTCTCTCATAAGATCATACATTAAAGCTCCTCCATTACTAAAACAATGAAAGAATAATGGTTTTTCAATCAGATCCATATCTTCTAATAGATTAACAAGTTTTATTGCATTAGATGCCAACATTTTTCTAGAATTTATTGAAATCAACATTTCCAATGGTGCAATGTACATCAAAGTAGTACAACTGTAATAAATTAAGAAAAATATATTTTATAAACTACAAAGCAGCAGTCATGTGATTGCAAAATTACAAATCTTAAAAACTAAAACTGCATCATAATTTTAATCTGTCCAGTGAGCACTGGGTTTGTCTAAAATGAGTGGCAGGATGACTAGGGACCCAACATATCTGAATTGATCATCCATGAAAAATTCCTGAAAAATTGCTTGCCTGGATTTGATTCCAGGTCCCCAGAACAGTGGGGACCTAGGATCAAATCCAGGCCTTTTGCATTAGTCATCTGGTCATCAATTTTTAAAATTTAAAATATGAAATTTATTTCTTTAAAAGCAATTTAATAAATTCTGAAATCTGATATGTTTATTTAAAATATAGTTTTATAATAATTTTATTGATATTTTCCAAACTGAAAGAAAAGATTATATCACTAAATAAATACAGTAAAACCTTGCTGGTGTGGCTAGCTCCGAAATTCCCATGTAAAACTGCATAGGTTTTATTATAAATCAAACTCCTCCTTGGTGGCCACTGGCCATCTCACTTAAATGGCCAAGATAAGAGTGTCCTGAAGTGATATTTATCTCATTTTACATTACCAACAAAATAGGAAAACCCAACATTTCTGAACTCAATGTATTATTTAAAGCACATTAAATAGAATTGAGCTTTGTTGCTATAGTTATGGAACAGTTTTCCAAGTTCCCTCTTACAGATGACATTCAAATAAAATAATATTAAATTTAATTTGTCCACTATAAATGTTCTCCAGAATTTAGTAAGAATATAAATACGATCAGATTTTATATAAAATTACTAAACAAATGTATTTTATAAAAATATAATTGTAAATTAGCAATGATCTATTCAGTTGGTCTATGTCACTTGCAAGTCAACAAAGAAAAATATTACTGAGCCTGTTATAAAATGATTGTGTGTTTAATATCTCAGGTTGGGATAAGATTAAGAAATGAGTTTTGACATAGTAGCTTGTGTTTAAGGACATTAATGTAGTTAAATTTTGATGATTAAATGTCAAGGGTGTGGGAGATACAGGGATATCATGTCATATCTCAAGAAGGATCAGACTTAAGATTACTTCTTATTAGCATTAACAATTTTTTTTTATAAACTCATTATTAAGTTTTCCTGAAAATTAAGCTTAAATTAACTATTATAAAATGGAAAAAGATTTTTAAATAATTAATAATACAAAAGTTTTTTTTTATAAGAAAATCTCATAACAGATGGCACCACACACACACATTTTATTTATTATGATTAATCTTATAGGAGTTATTTTGTAAATAAAATCTCATAACAACCACAAAAATTATGCAACTCACTGCTAAATTTTTTTAACTCTTACAAACAGTTGAGTGAGAGTAGACAAAACTGGTTAATTGGAATTTTTTGAAGTATTCAAACTATCAGCAAGATAATATATAATATATTAAAATAGTAAACAATTTTTCCAAAAAATTTATGTATTTTTAAATTTATAAATAAATTTTCAATACTATAACATTAAAACTGATCAAAGACTATTTCATTGAAACATTCAATGTTTATGTAAAATCATTTTCTGAAGTGAATTTAATTTTATAATTTAGTTGACATTTAATCGTACCTGGAACCTGTTACCAGTGTGGGTGATACAACAGATAAATATACAACATTTTTGAACAATAATAATTCTTCCTCAGGTGATACAAAAAACAAGCGACGGAACATAGAACAAAATAAAACATGAATATTTAAAATTGGAATCGAATCCATGTCTCGTGCAAGAACATTGTGTTGGACATGACATTTAACAGGTTCCAGGTATGTGATTGATTTCATCCCAGTGTTCTTTACATGTAGAAGTTTAGTTGACATTTGTTTTTACTGTGGCTATATTTCAATATTCTATTGTAGCATTTTTACTATTACTTTTACTTTTCATCACTGAGTGCAATTAAAGTGAATGAGATGAGATTGAAACAAAAACTGAGTTTATTGTCTACTCGCGTAACAGTTACATGACTCGACAACACAGCTAACATAGAACCACTGACTGTCAAAGGTCTTACTGGGTGAGTTCAATCTTGTTCCAGGAAGTGATGACTCATACCACCTGGGGTTCGTTACATGTTTTTCACGACAGTTAAGATGTGAAGGGTGACGTTAACCACACTATCATTGAATTTGTTTCATAAAACTATTGATAAACTAATATCTTGTCTTACTGATCAAATAAATACATATAACAAATTTGGCATACTTGATAAGAGTTTTTTTTTATAAGTTCTGAGATTAGACTATAATATTGTTTGAAAAAACAATGAAATCAATTGAAAAAGAGCATTGTTCTTTAGAAAAAAAATTTAAGAAATGCTTCCTAAAATTAAGAAAAAATTATAACTATCAAAAATTATTCTTCTGGTAAATGAAAATATCAAGTAAAAACATTATAGGTCAAATTTTTGGCATTTTATGATATAAATCTATAAAATTTTTATAGGTTAACTATACCAAAGCAAAATTTAACTTAGAGAAAATAATTTTTCTGTTCATCATTTGCATACAATTCATTATTTAAACAAAATGATAAAATATTCATGATATAAACAAACCAATTTACATATTAAACAATGATAACTATTACACAATGGTACTTATAAATAGCCAAATGTATTCAGGATTGATTTATCATAAAATACATAATTTTATATTCAAGTCACACATGTCAACTATAAAGGAAACTAATTTTAGAAATTTATATCTTAGAAAAACTTTTGAAAAATCATTCCTTTAATTGACTCCATTGAGGTATCTTCACATTGAAACGAGTTATGTGTCTTATTTGAAATAATTTAGTAATCTATGATAACTTTTACATCTTGCTATTCTTTCATTTGTATAATTTTTTATCCTATGTATTCAGTATTGCAAGAGATCTCAAAAGATCTCATTTCAGTAGAATTGCAACTCTGAATTAAGCAAGTGGGGTTCAATTCAAGCTCTGAATGAGATGGTTGGGGCCTACTCAGGGCTGTAGTTAGTGTTGCCACCTTTTCAAAATTGCTGATCCAGACAGCAGGTCAGGTTTGTTCAAACAGAAATCCCTGACGCATGCACAATGTTATTTTACCATGTGAAGAATAACGTGCATGCCAGTTCTAAAACAGTTAGGGACTTGTGTAGGAGCAACTTAAATTAAGAAATGAAATAACTTAGCTTTAAAGAGCTGAGAAGCAGGGGAAAAAAAAGGCTTGACAGGTTGCTACAAAATCCTGGACAAAATTAATTGTTAACCCAGACAATGAATTAAAAACCAGACAGGTGGCAACACTATCTGTAGAACATGCTTATGGGTGTAAAAAAGTCAAAGAAACTGATGGTCTTCATGTGTCCCTTCCTGAGATAGGCTGATTTCTGGGAGGAATAAATATCTGGAATTTTGACGAGCCACAAAATGGGGTAAAATTTAAAAGTATTTCAGAACCACAATTTTACCCAAAATTCAAGATAGGTTGATTTTTGAAGGGGTTAAATCCCACAAAGGGTCAGATCATCAGTTTCTTTAACTTTTTTACTCCTATGAGCATGGTTTACAGCTTTGATAAGGTCCCAACTGCTTCATTCAGATTTATAATTTTACTCTAATTACAAACTGATTAAATATTTTAGTTGTTTTAGCTCCCCCCCCACACACACACACATTCATGTGATAATGTGGCATAGATTTAAGGTACAATTCTAGATGTATGTGAGGGAGTTGGAACCTTAACAGGGCTGTAGAGCATATTAATAGGAACAAAAAATGTCTAATGAACCATACCCTTTACATAAATAGCATTGATGAACACAAAAATGTTACCTTATGAGAAATTATTTATTAAATTATTCCCTTATAATAAAAAATAAATTACTCTCACCCATGTTTTCCATAAATAGTGCTGTATTTGGAAAGATGATGCTCTTTGCATCCTCCCCAACCCAGCAATACGATAACCGGTTCTTCTCGAAGGATAATATCACACTTTTCTCTCAATACTTCGTCGCTAGACAAGCAAGCATTGCTGGAAAACCGAATATCATACTCAAAATTATCCTCCATCTTTCTTTTGACATTTTTATTCATTTTGAAAGTGTTGCCAGATATTTTCAATCGTCAAACGTTTTTTTGTAAAGGAACCAAACGTCACCAAACACTTTCGAAATGAACTAGAAAATGATCGTATATTCGTAATAATTTTATATCTGCATTAATTTCTTAAACAAAAAATTCTTTGATGAAAGAAACTAATAGATTATTGAGGACGGCCTGATGGCCGAGCGGTTAAGGTGGCGCCCTATCTCTCTGGGGAACCCGGGATCGAATCTAAACGGGTCGAGAAATCCTCAGGAATTTTTCGGGGGTGGTCTGTCTGTATATGTCGTCTCCCATCCCTCACCACCCGGCCGCCCTATTGTGGGTCTTGCCGAACCCATAATGGGTTTGCTAAAAAAAGGCCCTCTTAGTACCCACAGGACGGAAAGAGTTTAAAAATAAAAAAGTCGTCTACTGTTAGATAAAAAAAATATATTAAACATCATAAATTAGGATAATAATTTAAAAAAACGGCCGAAAAATCAGTATTTCTTTCATTCAATATCCAGATTTTTCATGTCTCTTTTTGCATAACATCCTAATTATCATCGGAGAATTTCAGGAACAGGACTTCACTCGCTGAAGAAGTGTAAAAGCACGGATTAGGAACTAATCCGTGCAGTGAAGAGATTAATGTAAAGAGATTATTCGCTCCGAATAGATTACTTTTCTTATATTTTAAATTATTTTAAATCTATTAAAATAATTATATTCCTTATAATTTTTATTTTCATAATTAGCGAAAATAGTTATTTAGTAAAGTTTTTTGTAAAATTTTCCGTAGGGAGCGCTGTAATCGTTATCGAATTTGAAACTTCGTGTGTTAACCTTCGAAAGTTGAATTAGAATAATGCAAACTAAAATAATAAAACAGAGACCTGTGAAGATTTCACTGAGATATATATTTATTTATATCTGATTTCATCTAGGCACCATTATCAAGAAATTTAGAGAAAATGGTAATTTTATAGTATAATTGTTATTTTTAATTTATTAAAACACATATAAACTATTAACAGAAGATTGAATTGATTAAGAGTTAAAAAATAAGTCGCAGCTCACACTGGTACAATTGCAGATGTGAATGATTGGTTGGGATCTTAACAGAACTGCAGAGCATGTCCATAGGAGGAAAAAAGTGAAAGGAACCACACCTATAAATGTGACCCTTTGTGAGTTATGCCCCCCCCGAATCACTATTTGCACGATTTCTTTCTTTCTTTATTTCTCCACCCTGGTTCATATGGAGATTTTAGCCTTAATACGCCTTTCCTCCAAAGAGCAGTTATTGATCGCTTTGCGACCGAAGAGCCAGCCATTTATCACATGGCCTAAACGTACGCATGGGAAACAGTGCCTTCTGGGAGGACTTTTATGGGAACTGGTCTCCTATTCAGTCATTATTGGCTAAGAGAAAACCCGGAAAACTCCTAGCAGCCAGCCTGCGGCGCGAACCCACGACCGAACTTCCCAGTGTTCAGGGTCTGGTCACCACCAATGAGTGGTATCTGCACGATTTGCTAAGACTGTTGCATTTAACTATTTAGCCCGTGCAACTATGTTGGCTTCGAGTAGACCACTTGACTGTTAATGGTGTACTCAATGTTATCTAGTTTTAGGGAGTGTGGGTGCTTGCCCACCTGGGTGCTGAGGTGTGAGTGCTGAAGGACACGATTACATATGGAGCGTTAGTCAAGGTGAATGATAGCAAGCCTTGACGACACTGAACATGGAGAATAGGCAGTAGTATTGATAAATGTCTTTTAACTACAAGGTGTGACAATTAAATTCCAGGACTGGGGTAATAAAAGGACACAAAGAACATATAATGAAAAGCCCTTTTAATATGTTTCAAAGTAATCCCCCTAGAGGGCAATGCACTTCTTGCAACGCTTGTACAAGTTCTTGAAACACTCGGCAAAGTCACTTCTGTTGACAACTCTCAATTCCTTAGTCACATTGCACTGTATGTCCTCCAGGTCGTCGAATCTTCCTTCCTTCAATGTGATTTTGATCCAGTAAATCCAGTTCATTCAAGATCATCAACATCTTGAATGAACTGTTGACATGCTTTCAGCCAGAGACACTTGGTCCTCAGTGAGAAAGTGCAGAACAAAGGGAGAGCAGATTTTTCTTTTGCCCAAATCTTCGGTGATGATTAAGCAAGTTGTCTCCAGATTGATACCAGTTATCTCCGCTATCATCTGAATAGACATTCGACGGTCATATCGCAGCAAGTCTCTGATTTTTTTGATGTTTGAACTGATTGAGGTCGTCCAGGGCAAGCATCGTCCTCAAGGTCTTCCCGACCATCTCTGAAATGCGCAAACCACTCAAAAACATGAGAGCAGGAAAGGACATCAATCCCGTAAACTTGCTTGATGTGGGCATACATCTCTGTTGCACTTTTACCCAACTTGTAATAAAACTTAATGTTCGCTTTTTGTTCCATGAAAAAATGTGACAGCACTTTCTCACAGCAATATGTGAATGGAGTACAGAAAAAAAACGAGTTACGAGACATGAACAAATCTTTGCAGACAAGTAGCCAGATGGTTGAACTATTATGACAAGCTTAGACAAGTTTCTGCACACTGATACTGCAGCACTACACGACCAGTCCTGGAATTAAATTGTCACACCTTGTATTAACACTGGAGTGAGTAATAAACAGTCACAAACAAAACCTTTTACCAGTGTTGTACTTGATACAAAAACCTACTAACGTTTTTGGCCTTTACCAAGGCCGCCTTCAGGTGCTGAACTGACTGGAATTCCCGTTGGACCGTTAGAACAATGCTTCCCGAGTAATAAACATTATATGTATCAATATACTGAGTAATAAACATGATACGTATAATGTTTATTACTTGGGAAGCATCATTCTAACGGTCCAAGGGTGATTCCGGTCAGTTCAGCACCTGAAGAAGGCCTTGGTGGAGGCCGAAAACGTTAGTAGGTTTTTGTATCAAGTACAACACTGGTAAAAGATTTTGTTTGTGACTGTTTAGTAGTATTGATACAAGAAAAAAGCTGTTTTTAGTCAGTAGAAGTTAATGCATTTATTATTTGTTATAGGCACTGATCACTGTGCCTATAATGACTTTCTTGCAAGTAAGATGGTGACTGGAACTGCTGTCGGTGAGTTCCACGTTTGAAGGAAGATATCTCACAAAGGTTGGATGTTGGACTTTTTGGTACTTTTCCGTTAACTGGGCGCCGGTCATTTTTACTACTATTTCTAGCGAAATTGAATATGTTTAATACACATGTTTGTATAAACATATTCCATTATTTTTTAAAAATAATTATACATGTTTATACACATGTTTATAAGGTTTATCTGTAAAAGATGTGAAATTAAACATCGTTTTTTCTAAAACTGGATTGAAAATTGAATGGTGCCCAGTTAACTGAAAAGTACCAACTTTTCTTTATTCTTTGCCAATAAATATTGTTAGAATGTCTGATCACTGTACTGTACTGTACTGTCTGTTAAATGTGCAATAGGCTTAGTGGAGCATGCAGGATGACTCACCAAAGCACCTGGAAGTAGATTTTAGACTGAATTCAGAGGGCTATATCTTGCTCAGAGACACATTTAGAGGTATGATTCCTTTCACTTTTTCCTGCTATGGACATGCTCAGTATCTCTGTTAAGGTCCCAACAATGTCATTCACATCTGCAATCTTGCCCACTATTTTAGAAAAAATGATTGGCAAAAATAACATTTAAAAAAATTAAATTAACTAATATAATAAAAACTGAAATATTATGGAAATAAAAACTGAAATATTTGAGCACTTTCAAATGATGATATTCATAATTGGGGATGCTCAGGAAAAACATTTCATTCTCTTCCAGTCTTATTTTTATTCGTCTGTGCAACTGACTTCACACTATTTATTTACTAATTATCGTAACTAATTTGGTATTGCTCTATTTGACTCTCTCACACTGTGTCATTTTGGGAGCAGTAATGTAGTTTATGGAATGACACAGCCAAAGGATTACAATTTCAAATGAGAAGTGTGAAGTGTGCAAAAGGTAAGAAATGAGGAATGTAAAGTGTGTTAAAAGCAAGAACAAGATTTGAATTTTTTGGTTTAAAACTTTTAGAAAGGTAATGTTTTTAGAGTCAAAGTTAAATAGTTATCATTTATTTTATGTTAATGGTTATTGATTAAGCTTTCAGACTCTTAATCTGATTACGAATACAGATAATAAAGAAGCATTATATTATTATTGTAGCAATGTCTAAATGATGCATATACAGATTAGTAGTATATAAAATGTTACTTCTAGCCATAATTGTGTAGGAGGCACAAATACAATATCAGCAAAGGATCCAACGATACTGTTGCAAATGGCTCAGTCTGAGGGCTCTGTGGTTAAGTGAGATGAATCAAATATTATTAAGTCAGTGCATTCTCCACTTTGGTTATCAATGCGGAGAAGATTGAAATCTATAAAAGTAGATTGCATGATACGTGCATTATTGCTAGGGATGCTGAGGGATTACCATCAGCATGGAAATACCTAATTAAAAAGTTAGAGCTCATAATATATGCCTTGATTTTTTTTGTTTTTTGTATTTCTTATTTTATGTACTGTACATTACTAGTATATAATGATATAATATTTTATTTTATTTATCTTATGCATGTATTTATATATATGTACGGTTTGTTATAATAAATTTTTATTATTTTTTACACATATATATGCGTATTTTCTATCGTTAATTTTTTTGTATTTAAATATGTTCCATTATATTTATTTTGAATTTGGTTTAACTGATGATGGCCAATAGATTTGGCTGAAAACATTAGTCTTTTTAATAATTTTTTCAGCAACTTAAGTTGTTGTGTTGTGATGTAATAATAAAGTCTTCGAGACAACAAAATCTAACATATCCAGAAAAAGTAAAGCGGATTGAGGAGGCTTTGAAATTTGAAAAACCTTTGATCCAAGATCAGTTTGTGTTAAATTGGGGTGTACTATAGATTACTCCCTATGGAATTTCAGGACTTTGATTATATATTTGAACTCGGGACCGAAATGAGTTCAACGGTACCCTATTTTTGGACCGGAGACGAAAAATAAAAAAGTTATCATACTTTTTCACTTACCATACTTTTTTAATGCTTCGTGCGGACGGCACCGTAGTTGCTAGTATTGCCATCTTGCGGTAAAGTCTGTAAACCATGATGTCGGACTACAGTCATCTTCCGGAGGGTAAACATGTAATACGAGAGCGGAGAGAGCGACGCGACTTCCGATCATCGCGCGATTGCAAACATGGCGGCCGTTCCCACTGTTTGTGCTCCCGACTGACCTCTCGTATGGGAGCCACCACACACCGCCATGTGCTAAACTAGTGATTGATTCATGGTAGTTCTTGAACAAAGTAAAAAAGGGGGGAAACGTCTACTAAAGGCAATTTTAACGGCAAGCACGCGACTCCCGATCGCGATAGCGAGGTCACTTAGCGGAGAGCGACGCGACTCCCTATCATCGCGCAATCGCCGGGAAAAAGTATGATAACTTTTTTATTTTTCGGCTCCGGTCCAAAAATAGGGTACCGTTGAACTCGTTTTGGTCCCCTGAGTTCAAATATATAATCAAAGTCCTGAAATTCCATAGGGAGTAATCTATAGTACACCCTTAAATTGTCTCCATGTTTCAAGTAATCCTTTTATAGAATATAAATATATGAGATGGATAATTTTAAGAATGCCTGTACAGTTTTAGAGTGATGAATGATGGTATAATTTAGGTGATGAGGCTATAATAATGATTAATCTCTACCAGGTACTCCAGAATTTGATAACAATACCCCAAAGGAGATCGCTAAAGAGTAAAGCCTTTAAAATAATAGAGGTTTATAGAATTTGAGAAAAAGAGAAAAATCTAGAAATTATTTATACATTAAGTAAAAGGTTTTGGATTTATTAGGACTATGAAAAAAGGGAAATACTATAGATTGCACCTTATGGAATTTCGGGACTTTGAGTATATATTTGAACTCGGGACCGAGACGAGTTCAACGATACCCTACTTTTCGACTGGAGGTGAAAAATAAGAAAGTTATACTTTTTTCCGGCAATCACACGATGATCAGGAGTTGCATCGCTCTCTCTACTAAGCCTGTCAGTGTCCTGCCATGTTTAACAGGCAATCTGGCAAGTCGGCCATATATACCTTCAACAGAGGCAGATGTTGATCCACAGACACACTGATCATCTGCATTTGGAGTAAGTTCTTTTTGCACGCCCTGCACTCCTCAACCTCAGGGCCTAAGATTCCTCAGTCGCTGACATGCTTGCTATTGCTCACGGTCAGCTAGTATTACACGCCACTTTTGCGGCTTGTCCAAAAAAAACCTAACCTACTCCTCCGGGAGGTGACTGTCCATAGTTAGGCTAATAGAAAACCTTTTATTTCAGTTCAATTGATATTCATGTCTGCTAGTTCATGCACGGCTGGATTAAATACATTACCATGGAAAACTCTAAAATGGATAGACTGCATTGTGAAAGGCAAGAAATTGTAAATATGATAATTTGGTCATTTTTTGTCTCTGGTCCAAAAGTAGGGTACTGTTGAACTCGTCTTGGTACCCTCAGTTCAGATATATACTCAGTCCCAAAATTCCACCAGGAGTAATCTATACAACAGCCAAAAATTTACTTTTCTGGACTCCTCTGCCTCTGATGTACAAATACCTGATGAACTGCATACTTTAAAGACACTGATGACCATGAAGACTTTGTTGACTTCTACAGATACAAGTGTTAATTTGGTTTTGGACTTTATATATATAAAACAATAAAAATTTTATTTTGAAGTGTTAATTGTTGTATTGTTTTGTGTTTTAGCTTGGTTCTACCTTTGATAGCCAATGTTTCCTCTATGCTGTGCGGCCGCGCACTTCTTAAATTGTTGCCGCGCATGAGAATTTATATGCCGCGCAGGTGAGCATGCACACTGATTTGAATTGTTGTTTTCTTATTTTTCACTCTGTCTGCAACATGATTATTGCTACGTATATTTCGACTAGATACATTAAATCATTGACAAAAGATAATATTTTGTATGAAAGTATGTTTTAAAATGAATTTTAATCTCTGCTTTAGGAAAAAATAAGATTTTATATATATATGCTCAGAAAAATTTTTTGCTCAGAATCTGCTCAGAAAAATTTTTTGCTCAGAATCTGCTCAGCAAAAAATTTTTTGCTCAGAGAAGTATATGTTCCGCATCTACAAAAAAAATTAGAGGAAACATTGTTGATAGCACTGCAATATATATATGGAATAAGCATATGTTTACAAAGGTAATTTCCTTAAGAGTCTTAAAGGTCATTTCTGCAGTTCTACAATTACAAAGGTCCAAAGGATTAAAGAGATTCAAGCTATAGTGTGAAATTTCAATTTAAGTTAATTAGAAAGCTTGATTCAATAATTATGTTTACATACATTTTTATTTTATATTTATTTAAATCTTCTACTTTGTTTAAATGGTTTTAATATTTTGTTAATAAATAAGTCATAATAACTGATTTTTATTTTTTAGAGTAATGAATCATGGATAACTTCTTCATTTGATAATGATGACTTTCATATTGAATCTGAAAAACGTACAGTTAACAGGAAAAGAAAATTACAGCAAAAATCCACATGTGATAAAAATAAATTATTTCAGAAAGGAACATTTGTAAAGAATGAAATTAAATCATGGGTTGAAAAATATGCTCCCACTTCGAAGGTAATGAACAATTTTTAATACATTAACATTTTATAAATTGTTAAAAATAATTTTTTTTAAATTCAAATAATTAAAAATTACATAAAATGATTAAAATTTATTTAATACTCTCAAGGTTTCTTACCTGTAATCTGTAGAATTATTTTATTTGACTGTTCAGCTATTCAACATAAAATTTCTAAAGAAAATTAATTTTTATTTGTTTATACCATTCAATGTGAAATAAAAATTGATTAAATAGATGAAATTTGACATTCGGGCCATGGCTGTCCCTTCTCTTTTAAATAAAATCGTGAAAGAACTTGAAAATATTTATTTAATGTTAAATTTACTCTGCAATCTTCCCTGTACTTATCATCCAAATGTTGCCAGGTTGAGACTAGGTCTTCTGATATTTAAAGAGTGTGTCAAATACTTCAACCATTTGCACTTTCATAAATATTTTAACAGAAATGTAGTTAGTTGGGTTGGCTAAGATTAAGAATTCCTGAATTAAACTTGCATAATATTGGGTTGTTTGGAAAGTAATTTTGTTTTTTTCTGTGGAAAAAAAACAATGTTTTTATAATAAATAAATATTTTATTGAATTATATATTGACCATTTTGGTCAAATACCTGTTTCCATCGTTTTTGGTAGCAGCATGATTCTACGTTTATAAAAGTTTTGATGTTTGCTTACAGAAAACAAATCCAAGTAATTTTTGACATTTTCATTTCAAGTAAATGTCTTAGTTTAAAAAATTTTGTAAAGACCTGAACAAGTAATAATCTGAGAGTGCCTGATCTGGCGAATATGGTTGGTGTGTTAGCACATCCCATCTAAACTGTAACAGTTTCTGATGAATTACCAAACTTGTGTGAAATTTAGCATTATCATTGTAAAACATTACACCTTTTTTGTTGATTAATTCTGGCCTTTTCTATCTGATGATATTACTCAATTTGTTTACTCGATGGCAGTACACTTTCAAATCAATTGTTAAATTGTCTGGTAAAAGCTAAAAAAAAAAAAAAAAATTAAATCAGTAAATTTCGTCCGATGGAGAATTATTGTTTAATTAAAATAGCTTAGAAAGAAAGGTCAGTCATCGAAAAGTGTGTTGTCTTGGAACACAGAAAATAAATGGTGATCCCTTTTGGGCAGATTTTGTCTTTATTTTAATTAAAATTTTTAAATATTTAAGAATGTGTGGAACCATATATCGAGCTTTGAAATGAAACCAATTTGTTTCAAGTAATCATAAATGGTTCAGTTTGACAAATTTAATCTCTTAGTGATTTCACGTGTTGTTATTTGGCAGTTTGCTTCAACCAGTACCTTTATTTTGTTTTCATTAGCTTCAACTGGCCATCCAGAATGTGGTGCATCTTCAATGTTGAAATTGCCAAAATGAAATTTTATAAACCAGTTTTGGCACTGTCATTCTCTCAACACATTTCCATACATGTACCACAATTTTTTTCTTGCTTGAACATCATTTTGATTTTTTGGTAATAAAAAAGGAAAACACAAAGAAAATGATGCTTTTAATTTTCCATATTTGATGGGACACTGAAAAAAAACCAATTGTACAGAATCAAATAAAATTTTTTACAAATAAGCCTTAAAATGTCAGCTATCAAAGTATATAATGAAAATGTGGTTTAAAATGAAATTGGCTGGTAAAAATACATCTAATCCTCCAGTAATAAAAAACGAAATTACTGTCCAAACAACCCAATACATCATGTGTTTTTACTCCTTTTTATAGACTAAGAATTTCTCAAAGATCTTACTTTCATTACATCTCTCATAATATAGATTTGAAAATTTATCACATGAATACTTTAATTTTTAGTGTTTAATATTCTTGGCCTATTGTTATCTTATCAATACTTTTTTAATGTTTTCTTTTATTTTCTATTTACACTTGTATTTTTATATATTATATTTTATCCATCTGAATTATACTGTTAATTGGGGATGGAAATCTTTTGTCATTTACATGACATTTCCATTTGTAAAAATTAAAAAGAAATAAAACATCAACAACAAAATACAGTCACTCCTCCATAGTCAGCCTTAAAATTTTTTTAAGAATTTTACATTTAATAACTATAAAAATGAAATGATTGATTCTGATTATGAGGGAATAACTCTTTTAGATGAAAATTGAATTATACTTTAGTAGTTTAAGATGACTTATATAAAATAATTTGATTTACAATTTGAAAATTTCAAAATAACTTTTAATTGGTTTTTAAAATCATTTTAATTTTCAATTGGTTTGATTTTAATTAATATTGATTTTTAATTTAATTTTATTTTTGTTTTGGTGTGAAGGCCAGAGTTTATTTTATTATTTTTAGTTTTAATTTTTATAGTTATTTTTAATAATTATTTATTCTTATTCATTATTATTATTATTATTTATTTATTTATTTATTTAATTTTGCTTGCACTTTTTGAACCCTTAATTACATTTCTTCAATTAATTGCAACTCTCTCTATATTTTAACTGAGTTAACATTAATTGAATCATTGGGCTACCTAGTTTAAATGAATTGATTCCATTGCAAATTAGTTTAATATAAAAAGAATAGGCAAACACTATAAACTATGGTATTTTTTATCTTATAAGATGGACTTTTTTGTATCTAAAATTTATCTAAAAATTAGAATATGTCCTATAAGCCAAGTGCATACTGTAAAGAATATTTTTGTCCCAAATAATCAGTTTTAAAATGTTCAATGTACTCAACACAATGGTGCCTTTTATAAGGTATAAAAAATACAAAAGTTAAAGTTAAAAAATAACAAATGTATTAAATAATTTTTCTTAATTGATTAACATTTTCCACAACTAACTAGTCAAATTGCTAAAGAATTTTTTCTGATAGTGGGTACCTTGATAATGTCTAGTAATGTCTTACTAGACCAGTGGTTCTTAACCTGGGTTCGACCGAACCCCTGGGGTTCGGCGAGTCAGTCTCAGGGGTTCGGCGGAGGTCACCACCTGACGTCATCGTGACGTAGAAACCGTATTGGTTTCGAAAACTAATGCTACATAACGTGTGTTCTATTGGGAAACTAACTTCTCTTACTCTCTAACTTCTACTACTCTCTAACTGAAACGAAGTGAAGAGGTCCCAATCGAATACACGTATAAACGACCTGCAAGACGGTCAAGCACACACCCGACTCATACGTTCGTGATGACACGCCCCACTCGGCTATCATTGGCTGCGGGTGATTACACAACATCGCTTGTCCTTTCTATGCTGCAGGAAATTTGGTGCGCCCAGTATTCGAATTGTGACTGTCGTGATTGTACGTCGTGTGATTTCTTTTTAAATATTTTAATCCCTTCATACTATGTCGAGCAAAAAAAGAAAGTGGTCGGACGAATATGTACAATATGAATTCACATGTATAACGGAACGTGATGGGAGTCAGCGTCCTTGTTGCATGATTTGCAATGCCAAGTTGAGCAATTCTAGTCTAGCACCGGCAAAACTAAGAGAACACTTCTTTAATCTGCATGGAAATTACAAAAATACAACACTCGCTGAATTCAAGGTGAAGAGGGCCAGATTTGATGAAAAGGGTAGTCTGCCTGTCCTCGGCTTTGTACCCATCGATAAACCGATCCTTACAGCATCGTACGAAGTCGCTTACCTTATCGCAAAGCAGGGCAAACCACACAATATTGGTGAAAAACTCATAAATCCAGCCGTGTTGAAGATGGCGAATATCATGCTGGGAAAAGCGGCTGAAGTTAAGTTATCCCAAATTCCTCTTTCAAATGATACCATCAGTGACAGAATAGACGACATGAGCAAAGATATCTTGGCCCAAGTAGTTGCAGATCTGATTTCAAGCCCGGCAAAATTCAGCCTTCAACTCGACGAAAGTACAGACGTTTCCAGTCTAAGTCAGCTTGCAGTATTTGTGCGCTATGTGAAAGACGACGTTATAAAGGAAGATTTTTTTATTATGTAAGCCTCTTACAACAACAACTAAGGCAGCCGATGTAAAGAAACTTGTGGATGACTTCTTCAAAGAAAATAATCTTTCGTGGGATATGGTTTCTGCAGTTTGTTCAGACGGAGCTCCAGCCATGCTGGGAAGAAAGTCTGGTTTTGGTGCGCTAGTGAAAGCCAATGCACCACACATCGTTGTTACACATTGTATTCTACACAGGCATGCGTTGGCAACAAAAACCATGCCTCCAAAACTGGCAGAAGTCTTAAAAATTGTAGTGGAATGCGTGAATTATGTGCGAAATAGTGCTCTGAGGCACCGCATCTTCAAGGAGTTGTGTAAAGAAATGGGGTCTGAATTCGAGGTACTTCTGTACCATTCAAATGTTCGGTGGTTATCCCGGGGACAGGTTCTGAATCGTGTTTTTGCCCTACGTGAGGAATTATCCCTGTTTTTGCAAGAGCACCAACATGGTCATGCAGATTGCTTCAAAAATTCTGAATTTATTCTCATGCTTGCGTAGGGGAGAGCGGGGCTACAAGTTCCGTTTTTTAATCAACCTTATATTTTGTTAAGGAAACATAATTCTAGCATAAGTATTAAGAGATTAAAATTTAGTAATATATCTAACTTTGCTATAAATACAGTTTTTGGGGTTAATTTTTTGTAAGTTTTTTTATAATTAATAATACAATACCTAAAGTCAGAAAGTAACAACTTACCCCGGTTCGGGGCTAGTTGTTAACAGGGTGGGGCAAGTTGTTACAAGATCTACGGAAGGTGTAATACATAAAAAAAAATAATTTATTTAACTAAGTATGTATTTAAAGACTAATCAATAATATCTTATCAATAATTAGTTGTTTTTCTTAAATTTATTATAAATAAAACATTTTTACGTTTCAACATTTATAACTTTTACTTAAAGAAAAGGGAGAAAGGAACATCCTTTCCAAGTTCTTGTATAACACCAGAAGTTGCAGGCAAATTTACAACTCCTGATGACTCTGGCTGATCCAAGATTTGTCTTTCGTCAGTAAAGCTTACATTTAACAAATACTCTGCTAACTTGTTTTCCTGTTCTTCAATAGAAACCAATCTTACTTTTTTGTAGCCAATCGCAGCGTTTTCTACTCCAGATTTCAACTTCTTTACAAATCTATATAACGTCATATGACAAATATCTAATTCTCTGGCAACAGTTTTTATTTTTTAACCATCTTTAATAACTGCATCTGCAGCTCTTTGCATCAACTCCTGAGATACAGAACCCCGTGTTGTTTTTCGAATATAAGTCCGCATACTGCAAAAGGAAAAAAACATTATTTTTACTGCATTACCGGTACAGATGAACTGGGGCAAGTTGTTCCAAGGTCACAACATGCCCCCAAAGAAAGGAACATCTAGCCCCGATAACACATGGGTTCAAAACAACAACTACTAGATTAGGTTATGAGACATATACAGTTTTAGCGTAGTATATCAAGATACTCAATATATTTTTGAATAAAAATACCAAATAACTAATCGCTAATTATTTAAATTCGCCAGATATACCAAAAATATCAAACACGAAAATATTTACTTATGTGGATCAGCGACGTACAGGCTCTCTTTCCAATGTACCGGACATCACTGGCCTGATTAAGATAGCTGCCGTCGGTGCGCAGAAACATTTGATTTCATGACATATTTACTAATTATATATATATATTTTTTCCTTGTGGAGCTATTTCAATCGGAACAACTTACCTTGGGAACTTTTAGCCCCGCTCTCCCCTACATGGCTGATATCTTCGCAGCTCTCAATCATCTGAATCAACAGATGCAGGGCGGTGGTGTCAACATCATCGAAGCGGAAGAAGCCCTGAAGGCGTTTCAAAAAAAGCTACCGTTGTGGAAACGACGAATAGAAAACGGTAACTTTGCAAACTTTACCCTGCTAGACGAATGTGTAAATAAGAATTATGATGTGCCTGGAATCGGAGATATTTCTGTATCGGGGGAACTGAAGCACGCAATTTCCATGCACTTAGACGAGCTTGCAAAGTCTCGTGAAGGGTACTTCCCTTCAAGAGAGTTATATCCAGCATGGGTGAGGCAGCCGTTTACGTTTGATGTTGAGAAAACAGATGTCAATGATACATACCTGGATGAAATCATTGAAATTCAGCAGAGCCAGGTTCAACAGCAACTCTTCAAAACAACAACGCTCTCATCGTTTTGGTGCCACCAAATAGTAACGTACAATAGCAGACTATTGCGAAGAAAGCTCTGGAGATTTTGATACCGTTTGTGACAACATATCTTTGCGAGCAATCCTTTTCGAGGATGCTGGACATTAAAACGAAGAAAAGGAACAGACTTAGTTGCGAAAATGACATGCGAGTGGCACTTTCCAAGGTAAAGCCTCGCATTTCCGAACTGGTGTCTAAAAGGCAACAGCAGCAGTCACACTGATTTTAAATTTTGTTCTTTGTTCTTAATGTTTTATTCTTTGTTCTTAATGTTTTGTTCTTTGTTCGTAATGTTTTGTTCTATAATGGTTTTGTTTATTTTGTGGACCAATAAAATATATATGTATGTTTTGAATTTGAAAAATTATATTTTATTTTTCCAATTAAAAGGGGTTCGGTGAATGCTCATATGAAACTGATGGGGTTCGGTACCTCCAGCAAGGTTAAGAACCACTGTACTAGACAATATAGAATACAGTAGAGAGTCGTTAATCCGAATCAATTGGGGACTGGGGTTGTTCAGATTAGTGATTTGTTCGGATTACCGATTATGTACAAAAAAATATATTAACCTGTTCGATGTTCAAATTTTTCTCCGTTGCGTGTCGCTTCGTGTTTAATTTTCGTCGATTTTAAGCCTAACGAAAATTTTTATTATAATAATCGAGGCTATCGTATCGTTAAAAATTATTTCTTTATTTTGTACAAACAAAATAAATATATTGAAGAATATAAAAACATGAAAATTATACTTTAGAAGTAAATCTAGTATCAAAAACGTTTCATTCAGCACGACACAGTCCGACTGAAAATCGTTCGGATTTCCAGGGTTCAGATTAACGACTCTCTACTGTAAAACATTTGTATAAAAAACTTGCTTTAAAAAAATTCATCTTAACTAGACTACAATTAAAGTTAATTTTTAAATTTATGTTTTATTTCAGGAGATTATAGTTGGAGATATATTGTTAAATGTAATAATCTATTTATTGTAATTTAAATTTTGATATTTAAATAATAATTTATTGCCTTAAATAAAGGAATGTTTTTTTACACATTATTACATTATTTATTGTTTATTCAGTAATCAAGTAATAATTAGTAAATTTTAAACAAATTATTGTTGAAAAATAATAATGTAATATACCATATCCTTTACTTTTTATTAAAAGAAATGGCCATGTCATAATAACAAATAATGCTTTTCCTCCTAATAACAAATATCCCATAGTTAAAAGAATTAGAAAAAAATTTATTTTTTTTAAGTTATATTATCAAAAATACAAATTATATACAAACATATTATAACATAACTATAATAACAAAGAAACAATATCTTTTGCCATTTCTATATTTTTAAAAGCCAATTGATTTTCAGAAAATTATTGAAATTATATATCAATAACTTGGTAGAAAATTTGTTGATGATTTATTTGTTGATAAAACTTAGCTATTATTATTTAAATAAAATGAGCAATTATTTATTGTGACATTATCACAATGCTGAGGTGCTATTTTTAATCATGTTTTTAATTTATTTCATTTAAAATACAGTCAACTCCACATAAATCGACACCCCAAGGGGAAGTGGAAACGTGTTGAGTTATCTGATGTGACAAATAAAGCGAAGTTGGAAACAAACCACGAAACTACAGTTAATAAAATACAGTAGTGCGTTATACAGTAGTATAGGCTTACAATACATTGTGTCCTCCATTTACAATTACTCTGTAGACGAAAAACTGAAAAATTCATTTAGTGTTGTTTGTTTTGAGCACTTAACTGTCTCGACTTTGTTTTTCAATGATCACGAACGCCTTTAAAACATCATCTTCGCAATTGTCAATTGTTGGCAAGTAACGTCTAAGGATTCTTAATGCTTCTGGCATGAGAAAATGCAAAATTGGATTCTGGTGTGACGTTGATGTATTGGGTTGTTCGGAAAGTTCGTAGCGATTTTTGATAGCCGACAGTTGAGACACCGATTGACGCAAAAATGATTAGAATTGTACAAACCAATGAATATTACGATAAATGACCTTGAGACGCGTCCGTTACAAAAAAACCGTTAAGATTATTCAAATAGCATTTAATTTGGCTCATTGCAAAAATGGATGCGAACAACGTGCATTATCGACACTTGTTTCTTTTCTTTTTTCGTAAACGCAAAAATGCTGTACAAACAGCAAAAAAGATATGTGATGTTTATGGTGGGAGTGCTGTATCAGAATCAACTGTTCGAAAGTGGTTTGCAAAATTTAAAACGGGTAATTTCAGCCTTGAAGATGCTCCTCGCTCAGGAAGACCTCCTGTTATTGAAGAGGACCAAATCAAAGCATTATTGGATGAAAACCCTCATTACACAACTCGAGAGATTGCAGACATAGTGAAGTCATCAAACAGTACTGTATTTCAACATCTAAAGAAGCTCGGATACGTGAATCGTTATGACATTTGGATACCTCACGACTTAACGGAAAAAAACTTACTGGATCGCATCTCCATTTGTGATTCTCTTGAAAGACGAAATGAAAATGACCCTTTTCTGAAGCGTTTAGTGACAGGCGATGAAAAGTGGATCATTTATAACAACATCAGCCGAAAACGATCGTGGGGTAAGAAAAATGAATCACCATTAAAAACTCCAAAGGCCGGTCTTCATCCAAAGAAGGTCATGCTCACTGTCTGGTGGGATTGGAAAGGAATCCTGTACTATGAGCTGCTTCCACAGAATCAAACAATTGATTCTGATAAGTATTGTTCCCAATTGGATAAGCTGAACATGGCAATTAAAGAAAAACGTCCGGAACTGGCCAATAGAAAAGGCATTGTGTTTCACCAAGATAATGCCAGACCTCACACGTCTTTACGAACACGCCAAAAATTATTGGAACTAGGCTGGGATGTTTTACCCCACCCCCCTTACTCACCCGACCTTGCCCCGTCGGACTACCATTTGTTCCGTTCTCTACAAAATTCCCTTCATGATAAAAACTTTGATACTTTGGAAGCTTGCAAAAACCACGTGGATCAGTTTTTCGCAGAAAAAACTGGAAAGTTCTACGAAGAGGGTATCATGAAGCTGCCCCATAGATGGCAACACGTCATTAAAAACAATGGCGCATACATCATGGAATAAAAGTATATTTTTAGTATTAAAACAATTTCTTTTATTTCTCTTAAAAATCGCTACGAACTTTCCGAACAACCCAATAGATTGTATATTTCCTTTTTGTTTATTTTATACATAAAAATACATAAAATGTTAAGGCATTTTTATTAATATATATATATATATTAATAATAATAATAATATATTATTATATTATTAAATATATTAATTATATATTATTAAATAAATTGAGTCTTCCTCCTGAAAAAAAATGAGTTTGCACCACACGTGCGGAGTGAATTCATTTTTTCAGGAGGGTTGACGACTTATCGGAGTGTGGGACAGCAAAAGTATATTGACTTATCCAATAGTGACGAGTTAAACGGTGTCGAGTAAACCGGAGTTTTTTAACATTAATGCCTATGTAAGTTAGGCCGGGACCACAGAAACTGACTACTTAACCGATGGTGTCGAGTTATCTGGGTGTTGACTTATGTGGACTTGACTGTATATGCTCTCCACCACAAATTATTACTGTAGTGTTTTGCCCCTGTACATCATACTTTTCCTGCTAGCAATAGAGTCATGTCAGTCATCTATCTAACTCCTTTTAGGGGAAATTTTCAAATTGAAATAACAAGACTTTCGGTTTGCATCAGAGGTTTGTATATAGTTAATTGGGGTTTCATGCTCCTAAGGTTTCCATATCTGGTCTCAGCTTTTATCCATCTAACTCCGTTCTCAAAGTTAAGGAATGACAGACAGACAAATGGACAAGAATGGGAATTTATAGGTGTACAATTTTTTCAAATTGCATCCCAATTATTAAAAATTACTTTAATGCACACTATTCAAACAATTATTTGCAATTATGAATGAAAGTTTTAAGGGTAATTTTCATATTACATGGGTTAACATTAAAAATTACTTCAAAAATTGAGACTACATACTTATTAATGGTTAAAACTTCAGTGAATTGATGATTTATTATTTTTAAAGGATACTCTTGCTGTAAATAAAAAGAAGGTTGCACAGGTTGAAGAATGGTTGAAAAATTATTTTGATCAAATTTTGAATAAAAATGTAAGTAAAAATTCTCTATGTAAGCTGAAACAAATTTAACTTGAACACCGCCTTAAATACTCTTTTCAGCATGACAATATTTGCTACATAAATATTGTTTTAAAGGAAAAAATTTTGATATTTTAAAATAATATTTGTTTATCTTGACAGATTTCACCAATCTTATTACTCACAGGACCAGCTGGAGCTGGGAAAACTGCTACAATGAAGGTTCTTGCCAAAGAAATGCAACTTGATTTAGTAGAATGGTCTAATATACCTCATTCTTCATCTCAAACTTTGTTAGATTTTGGTATAGTAAATATTTCTGATAATATATTGAATTTGGTTACAAAGCAAACAATGAATTAACATAAATGAATCATGAAATTTAGAAGTACAACATATCACAACAAAAAAATTTCTAATACCACTAACATTAAAACTCTGAATATTTTTGTCATGCAAGGATCAAAAGATATAAACACATCTTTGTATAATGACACACATACAGAATAGCACTTTTATCTGTGAAAATCATTCTATCTTGGTTTTGTTTCTTTATTTACACTGTTTTGTACATTAACGTATATATCAGAATGGGAATCCACATTTTTACAGTGGATTAAAACATTCAGGACCATGTTTCAATCCTTGCAGATTCTTATAACAAAAGTCTTGCACTAAAAGTGACTTTTTGCTTATATTACCTTAAACAGGAAAAAATCAATCTCAGTTTGTTTTGTTTTTCGTTATATTTATTACATGTTTAAAATATAAGTAGCTATATAATTCTACAGATTCTATTTTAAACTAAATATTTATATTTTTATGCATGAATATATCTAGTTAGAAAGTATTATATAAACAAATGAAATAAAGATTTATTTAGTTTAATTAATTTTTATATTTATAACTTTTTGAATCTGTAAAATCATTTGTTTTGTAAAGTTTTATTTAAAAAGTCTATAAAAATATTTAATTTTTTTAATTTGTAATATTAAAAAATTGCAGCTTTAGCACTATTTATCTTAATCATATCAAGGTTAAATTAATTTTAAAAATGAAAACTTTTATCTATATCAATCCCTCAAATTATGAAATTTTTTAAGTTTGGCTTTTAAACAATACTATAAAATCAGATTAATTTCTTATTTCATTTAAGAGTTTAATAGAGTTTAGAGATTGAAAATTTATTTAGCATTTAAAATAATAATAATAATAATAGAAAATTGGTGTAGTTAAATAACATTTCCACACCATGACATATTACAAATTCTTTAAACATGTAAAGATTTAACTGAAAAAAAATAAGAAATATATTTTATAGCTAAAGTGGAAAATACAAATGCTACTAAATTTCTATTTCTATACAAATCACTCAAATCTCAAAAAAACAAATTGTGATATCTATGAGTTATTGATAGCTGATGTACTATGAGTAACAATCAATTTGCTAGAGAAAAAAATCTTACACAACAAAAAATGATGTAACAAACTGAAAATTATGTATTAGTTTGTCAGGTTTTTGCAAATAAAAATTAATAAATTTAATTATTGTGTACTGAAACAAATGTAAATGTGTACAATTTTAATTTAGGTAAATAATCAGTGTTTGTTAATAATTTTTTTTTTTTTTTAAATAAAAATTAATAATTTAATTATTGTGTATAAATATTATGTAAATGTGTACAATTTTAATTTAGGTAAATAATCAGTGTTTGTTAATAATTTTTTTTTTTTTTTAAATAAAATTATATAATTAATTTAAAATATTTTGTATATGTATTTTATGTTATGATGTTATGTTAATAACTTAAAATTTTGTCAGCTAAATATGAATGAATCTGAAATTCATTTGTTTGTTTATTATTTATTTTTCTCAGAATTGGATCAGAAATTTGAAAAATATGAATCTCAAAGTGTCCAATTTACTCGCTTTATATTAAAAACAAATAAATATACTTTATTTGCTAGTGATAGAAGAAAAAGAATAATTCTTGTTGAGGTTTTTTCTCTTTTCTAAATTTTTAAAATTTTTAACTATTTTATATTTCACATTTCATTTCATTTTTTATTTAGGAATATCCAAACATTTTTCTCAAAGAACCATTACAGTTTCATAACATAATTCAGTAAGACAATTATCAAGTTAAAATTTTTAAAAATACTATTTTAATACTTATGTTGTGTAAAACTGATTCTTTAGTTTTCTGTTTAATCAAGGAAATATCACAGATTGGGAAGGTGTCCTTTAATTTTCATAGTTACTGATAATTCTAGAGGACAATCATTAGAACAACTTCTCTTTTCAAAGAATATTATTGAATTGTTGAAAATATCAGTTATTAGGTTAGTGTATCTTGATTTTTTTTTTACTTGTGCTGTATAATTATTAAAAGTTTTAATATATTTTTTCATTAGTTTTAATTCTATTGCACCATCATTAGTTGCAAAAGCTTTACGAAGAATTATACAAGAAGCAGGTGTAAGTATTTTTTTTTTTTTACTTTTGTACTGTAAGATAATTTATCTATGTTAAATTTTGCAATACTTTTTTAGATAAACTGTAAAAATGATGCAGAAACAAAACTACTAATAGAAAAACTTTCAGACAGTTGTGCAGGTGATATTAGAAATGCAATTAATACTTTACAATTTAATTATGATTCACGTGAGTATTTTAATTTTTATTTTTTATTAAAGAAAATAATAGCAAATATAAATAGGTACAATAACATATATGAATAAACATTTCAAACATATTTATTTTTCTTTAAATCTACCATTTCTTTACATTTCTTAATAATAATTTATAATATGATAAGCAATGAATGTTATAAATTCAAATAGATCTGTTTTTGAAGAATAAAACGAAAGGCATAATTTATGACAACCTGGACTTTGTCATTGCTTATGTTTTTTATGCAACAGGAAAGATAGTTCATCTTAAAGTTGAGCAACTATTTCATCTTTACTATAAGACTTCTTTTAAGCTATTTAAAAAACAAATAGAAAGACTATATATTGAAATAAATTAGCTAGTAACAGAATAAAATTAAGTATTATATATAGTAAGAAAAAACATCAGAAAAACTATTCATTTAATAGTTTTTTTTTCTGTTACATTATACTGAAAACATTTTACTCAAATTTTAGTTAATTTTATGATAGTTCATAGTAAAGCCAAAGGATTGCCAGATTATATCAGACTATATTCATGCTACTATTAATAATTAAATGTTAAATAATTTGGCATAGAAGTAGATGTAATAGTTTTGTTTTTTCATAATTTTTTCCACTTTCTGAATTGTTCTCATTCAGTATTTACAGTAGCAATTGTTGAGATTACTTCATTCATAAGAACTTATAAAAAAAATTTTTAAATTAAAGTAAAACTTTGCTAAAAGTAAAAATCTGCAAGAAGCCATAAAGATTGCATTATCTATATATATAAAATTACATGTCCTGACTGACTGATTCATCATTTCCCAGAGCAAACCACTCTGGGCAATGATGACTATGAGTAACAATCAATTTGCTAGAGAAATCTTACACAAAAAATGATGTAACAAACTGAAAATTATGTATTAATTTGTGCAGGTTATTTAGTTTGTTTATACTAAAGACGTGAAATTTTGACAGTGCATTCTTATAATGACGTAGATAACCACTAAGAAATTAATTTTCAACATTCCACCCCTAAGGTGGTGAAAAGGGGTACAAAAGTATATATTGGAAACATATTTTTGGTTGAACTTTGTAGCTTTGTTGCACAGATGGAATAAATTTGTTATCTTTTAAAAGTTTTTGTCCATAATTTTGTTATCTTAATAAATATTTTTTGATTTGTTTAAAATTATAGTACTTAATTGATGTTATATTGAAGTTCAGAATTTTCCAGTTTAGTCTTCAATGTGGGTCCCTTTTGGGCAGACTTTGTCTTTAATTTTTTCAAAAAGTTTTTATTTGTAGACCTGTGTAATCTTTCAAACAAAGAATGCCAATTGGTTTAAATTAAAATTATAGAATATTTTAATTCTATAAAATAACATTGATTTTAACATTAGTGACTTAAACTGACAAGCAGCTATTCTAGAAAGAACAAAATATGAGAAACCATAGATTGTCATAGATAATGCCATAATCAATGTAATTATAAATACTGCTGATATTTACATCTTTACCTAAAAGCAGTACTTACATATGAATTCAATACTTTTGTGTATTAACACTGCATGCATATTACTGTAGAGTTACTTGACATTGTTGTCATTTCAATCAACTATATATTTTG
This sequence comes from Centruroides vittatus, assembly GCF_030686945.1. Taxonomy (NCBI): domain Eukaryota; kingdom Metazoa; phylum Arthropoda; class Arachnida; order Scorpiones; family Buthidae; genus Centruroides; species Centruroides vittatus. The sequence continues at coordinate 1,880,870 of NW_027122644.1, forward strand.
TCATGTTCTTAGCATATAGCAAACTATGGCATAGCCAATCATAAAAGGGATTGAAAGCTACAGAATGATTTTTGTTTACATCTTACATGAAATAGGTGTGAACAGACTAAATATTAATTAAAATAATTAATTATGAAATAAATAAAAAATAATAATATTTAAATAGTTTGTAAAATGTTTTCCCATGTAATGAATAGCTGCTTGCCAGTTTTACTCACTGTCACAATCAATGTTACTTTTGACTTACTGCTGCTTACTGCAGTGGAAGCAGTTTTTGGGCTCATATTTTTTCTATATCATAGCCAAAATATTAAATTTAAATACATTTGCATTTGAGAATGAAAATGACCATCTCAAGTAAAGAACTGATTTATTTTGCAACCAAATATCCAGATGTTTGTACTTCTATAAGACAATGAGAAAGGGTTTTGATTATATGAATTTGTTTACAGATAGAATGAAGGTTGAATGTAGAGTTAATTTTATGAAAAAAGATAGTTGCTCCATGTGTCTGTCTGAATTGATGATCTGACAACAATAAAGAATTAACTTTTTTCTCATTTATAAAGTAAAAAAGAAATTCAGTTAGGTTTTAAATCTTGTTTAACATAAAATTAAAATTTATTAATTTTTTTGAACAGAAATGACATTGTTTCTAAAATATTGCAAATAGTTTTTCATCTGCTTTGTTACTTATAATATTAAACCTACAGAACTTTTAATTATATTATCAATAAATTGAAATTACCATTAATAAATAAATGATTGAATATTATCATTACACTTTCTTGAATGTAAGCATTCACAGAATCTACAGATCAAGACTGACAGTAATACTGTACTGAAATAAAGAAACACTCAGAATTTAATATACTCTCTTTTATAAAATGATAAAAATTACAAGTTTTTATATAAAAAACTTTTTTTTTCTAACAAAAAAATTAGTTTTTTTGTCTAGATTTTTGTATAACATTAAGAGTATGAATAGTTTTGAAACATCTTATTTAGCATATTTTATGTTTTAGTAATTGAATGATAAAATATGCTAAATACAATATAAATGTAATATAATTTCAAGAAATATATGTTAATAATTTTCTCAAATATAATTTAAAAATATTGCATATGCAATTCATTTACTAGAAAAATGAATTTTAATTTTTTTTTAAATTTAGGAATCCAATATTTAAAAACTAATAAACAAAAAGACAGAACTAATGAAAATAAAATGAACTCTGCACTCTGTGGACGTGATTCATCTTTATTTTTGTTTCACTCATTAGGAAAAGTTCTCTATTGCAAACGTAAGTGAAGTTAAACATTTCATTTTATAAGAAAATTATTTATACTTATAATTATATAAATCAAAACTTACAGGTGATGTTTCGAAAATGACAGAATTATTTCCAATAAATAAGCATTTAGAAAGGCCACCATTACAAGAAAATCCTGAAGTAAGAATGAAATAAAAAATTTTCATTTAATGTTTAAATTTAATAAATATAGTGACATCTGTTTCATTATGTTTCAGGTTTTTAAATACATAATTTAGTATCTAATTGATTTTTCACAGATTTTCTTATTTTTAAAAGATTTAAATAGCAAGCTAATAATTATTTTACACATACAATTTTTTGCATACAAACAATAAACAGTCTTCTAAGAAACAATCATCCTAATTTTTGTATGCAAGTAAGATTTTATATTGTAAAATCTCATATCAAAATATATTAAGCCTATATGATGAACAAATCATAAATAAATAAATAAAAATATAGTAATTAGTATGTAAAATTATTTGTAACTTAGTAGTTATATCTTTTTTTTACCCTTGTATAATTACTAAATATTCTGTATAATTAATAGTTTGGGAAACTTATTATAGTAGAAGACCAGTGAATTTCTAAATTATTTCAAAACAAATACTAACGTGACAAAATCAAAAATTTTTAAAAATATGAAATATTTAAATAAAATTTTATTTCTGTTTTTTTATTATTAATTAACATTAACAAAATTTTATTCAAGTATTTTAAACTAGTACTTTTATTTCTGTGTAATTTTTAATTTCAAAATATATTTTTTTAAATTGTCATTTAGACATTAGACATTATGAAAATAAAATAATGATTTCTGATCTGTAATATCCATCAAAAAATTCTGCCTACGTTGTTGACCAATGCTTTAATGTGTTCATTGTATCAATACTATATACCTACAATAATTAAATACAATGGTTGGTTTACAGACATGCACACAATTATTATTGTATAAAGAAGGGCAATCCTATTCTTTTTTGAATTTAAAGTTCTCTCATTATTTATTTGTTTTACATGTAAATAATAACAATAGAATGTTTAATTTGTAACATTTTGATTTTTGTAATATTTTTCCATTTTAAAATGAATTTAAAATGAAAAAAAATCCTTTTAGAAAAATCCTGCTGTTACTAAAAAATTTATGATTGAAATTTTCTATATCCTAGAGCATTTTTAAATAAGAATTGCTATACTGTGCAAAATTGTTAAATTTAAGAAATAAAACAAAACCATGCTTAGTGACATTAATTAAACTTAAAGTAAAAGCAATAGATTTTTATCATACTAAATTCAAGCATATATTTTTTTTTTTTCACTTTATACTTAAAAGTTTTAAGTTAAAACTTTTGCTGTGTACTTTTAAGCGTATCCTTAACTCTAATCATGCAATTTATTATTTTAAAAATTGTTGGAACAAACACAAATAAATTAATTTAGTATATAAAAACTAAGCATCAGTGTTTTTTTAATACATTAAGATAATTTACATCTGTAAAAGAATCAATGTTAATAAATGAGAATATAAAAAGGAATAAGAAATTGAATCTATGATGAACCATTTCTGCCAGAAAAAAGAAACAGAAAAAACTCATAAACTGTTGAAAGTACTACTATGAAATGTAAAAATCTTGAGACATTTGAGACTACAATTAAAGTTAATTAATGTCAATAGACAAAGTTTTATTTTATTTATGATCCATTTTGATATTAACTGCCTTACACACAGTTATTGCTAAATTTTACATTTGTTGGATACATAAATCTAAATTTTATTGATCATAATTATTTGGTTGCAGTTAGATAATTTTTATATAGTTTTCTTGTATTAATTTTTTGTTAAAAAGTATGCAAAGCATCAAATTAAAAAAATTTCTTTTCATATGTAAATTAAGTATGCAATTAATAATTGGCTACAATTCAGTATTGTGACACTGCTACAGTGATGACAGATGAGTAACAGCTTTAAGAATTCCAGTAAATGGTTATTAATGAGGGGAAAAACATTTATTTTATTATGTGAGATTTGTCTTTATAATTCAAAACTACTAACTCATGCTTTATGTTGAATATTCTTTTTAAATATTTAAAAACAAAGGATTAGGTTTATAATTATAATCCTGTCTTAAAAAGAATGTTAATATATTATTCTCATAATAATTATGGTTCTTTAGAGCTTATAAACATTGAACAACTTTCAGAATTAGTAAAATATTCTACTATTTTGTATATGTAAGTTTCTACATATGTATGTATTATTTCTTAACATTTTTTTAAAAATTTTCATAAATCTGAACCAGATTTTTTTTTATGCTAATATTTGTAAATTTTTTCTATAGTTTGAATGATTATACTTTAATATTACATTTGTAAATATTTAATGTATTCATATAATAAATATGAATTCTTAATAGTTTATAATTTAAATATTGATATTACAATGAAAACATGAAAACTACTTAGGCGACCACATGCATTCGACGGGCACCTGTAAAAACGGGCAAAAATTTCTGGCACGGAATAGTTTATACATAGAGTCTTCATATACCGTATTTTACGGACTATAAGATGCACCTTAATTTTTAAGCAATTTTTTTTAAAAAATATTTATAAGACGCACCTGAATTTTGGAGGCAATTTTTCAAAGAAAAAAGTGTGTCTTATAGTTTGTAAAATACGGTAAGTTACCTGTATTAAACCAACCACCTGTGTAACGCAACCTCGGAAATCGATTTTTAGTCTGAAACAACATACAACAACTGTAATAAGCAACCATTTTCGCGAATATATCTGGTCTAAAGTATTGTTCAAACCCATCTCAACGTTTTCCCTCCTAATATAATGAGTTAGTCTAAACTTTTGTTCAAACCCACTTCAGGCACTTCTCCCACTCTTGAAATTAGGTGCAGGTGTTAATGAATTACTCTAGCAACAAAGAAAATTCATTTCAGTTTGTTCCAAATTGTCCAAAAAATGAAAGAAATGCAAAGTGCATTCGTTAAAAAATTGGGTTAAAGTTATCAGAGAAAGTGAAAATGGTTTATCATGATGGCAATTAGCCGCAAAGTTTAACTGTGGGATACAAAATTTATTTTACTGTAGAACTAGTATTTTCTTTAGGGGTATAAAATATTGTACATGATAGAATTAATTGGCTGATCTCTCATCATTTGATAAAATTTATTTTTTTTTACGCTCGTATACAGTACGTGTGCAATAAATAGTTTCTGTATCAACCTACCTTATTTCCACGACATTTTTAGAAAAATAATATCCAAGTAATTTTTGAATGCAAAATATTCAAAAAACAATAAATGCATTAATGCAAAACTCAGTTTTACAGGCAACTGGACAATTGCGGAATCAAAAAGGAAGGTTAACATAAGAGTAAACTAACGAAAACCAAAACTGAAATGGTGGAGAGATATGATATGCTTCCATATCGATGATGTAATATGCGTAACTGAGGAGCAAATTAAAATAACTAGGTTGAATTAATTAAGTTGGAAAAAACAAAGTGTTTATTATAATCGAGAAAATTTGAGTATCGTATTAATCTTTAAAATATTGGTATTAAATCTGTCTTATAAAAACACGATGACTCCTGTAAATCGAGTTATCTGATAAGAATAAAATACAATACCAATATAGCTCTATCGCTGAAAAAATTCAGTTATTTTTGCTTGCCTCGAGTTTTGCTTAGTAGAAATGGCTAGAAAATGCGCAAAATATGTCCGCAAATACGGTATTACAGCACCACCTGTGTTTGATGACCACGTGTCTAAAAAGACCACTTTTTGAAGGAACCATGGGTGGTCTCCATAGACAGGTTTTACTGTATTTTACTTCATAATTCTCAATATCATAGTATATGAAAAAGTATTTATTTTTGTTACTAAGTTATTTCATAAAGTCAAATTTTTATAGGATATATTTGAAAAAACAACTATATCAAGTTCTGCATTTGGCCTATTTTTACATCAGAATTATTTAGATTTTATGGGAAAAATTGAAACTGTTGTAAATTGTTGTTCATATTTTGGTGATAGTGACATTATTAGTTCCGAATGGAACGTGAGTATAATTTTAATATTTGCAATCAAGTATATAATGTTTTTCAATTATAAAATAATAAATTCTCTTTTGCTTGCTTTTAAATAAGTTGAGTCTAACAATAATTGTCAATGTTGGATCATGTTTTATTATTTAGGAACAAAGTACTTTAGATAAATATACTGCTTCCCTCACATCCAGAGCACTTATGTTTTATTTATACTCAGAGGCTGTTTCTAGTCATAAGTGGAGACCATTTCATAAACCTCAATGGTATTCTTCACTTAAAACAGTAAGATCAATTTGTTTTTATAATTGTAACTATTTTTAAAAAATTTTTGCCTAATTAATTATTTATTAATTATATAGCATAAAGAATATTCTAATGAATTAAAGTATATATTTAAAAGTAAGGACTTTTTCTATTTAATTTAATTTTATTTTTTTTTTTTATAGTTTATAGTATTTATAAATTTTAATATAATTTATTTAGATTGGAGAATAAACACAAGGGTGCTACAAACTGATATTCTACCCTATGTAGTAAAGATTCCATATTTTGAATATTCTAGAGGTTTGAGCATACTTGAAGTTAAATAAATAAATGATATTTTACATGAAAAAACTCATTTTTAATTAAACTTTTTTGAAAGATTTTATCTGTCTAGTAATATGGATATTTATCCACATCAAAAATATACATTAGGGTGAGTCAAAAGTCTTAAATATAGATAATGGGCATTTCATTTTGTAATCACTTTTAAATTATAAAATGTGACTTAAGGTGGTGCTGGTTAATTGAATACACATTTAGCTATGTTCCTGTCAAACCACATTAATATACATAGGGTAACCAAATGTCCTCTTTTTTCCCCACTCTTGTCCTTCATTTTAGCCTTGTGTCCAGGAAGAATTTTCAAATTATCATAAATGCCCTTTAAGAACTTCTAAGTTTTGTGGACATATAAATAAAATTTATAATAAGTGTATTGATTTACAGTGTAAATTACACCAGTATTTGCTAGCACTTAGTTTCATTTACTGAGGAAAATATATCTTTTTGATATAGCATACATTTTTTCCACATCATACCTTTTGAAGTGAAATGTCCACTTTTTCATTTGTGGCCATCTGGTTACTATTCAAACATGCACATCATAAATAGTCCATGTCTTAAATTAAAACTTTTGAACCATCCTGTATGCTAAAAGTATGATCTTGGGATTTATATGTTCGAATTTTAAGTTTTTTTATATAATGATATTTTATTGATTTAATTGATATTTTATTATTAAATTTTTCTAAAATAGCATCTGTTTGATTTTCTCAATGTTTTACTTTATATATTTAGATTATAAATACATTTATAAAATATATATTTCAAATAAATTGCTGTAGAATTCCTATTAATTAACTAATTTTATTTATTAATAATAGTAATAAATAACATTTCTAAAGTGTAGTGTTAGTTGAAATCTTTAAAATAATAATTTGAAGTTGTATATTCAACATATTATTTCTATTCCTTAATTAGATCAGAAAGAGTTTGTAAGGAAAGCGATTAAATTTAATTATCCTAAATATAATACGAGGTAAGTACATTTTATTTATAAATATTAACTTGATATAAAATAATAATATTATTATTTATTTCATCAAATAAGAATTTAAATATAAATTTTTCTTTAAATTATCTTCAAAATTAAAATATTCATAATAAACTAAGAAATAAACTTTGCTTTTACATTTTTTCTAAATTTTTAGACCAAAAATGGATAATCTGGCAGAAAAGGATATATTTGAAGACAATATAACAGAAGGCAATAATTATAATTGCACTGTAACTCTATTAGAAAATATAAATAATGATGCAGAAGAGAAAATAATCATTGAAGATGATGACAGTTAACAACAAAAAAATATTTGTAAATATGTACAGGTGAATTTATTATAAAAAGAATTTATAATAAACAAGAATTTATTAAATTTGAAAATATTATTCAATTAAATTTATTATACTGTATTACAGTATTGCAACTTTAATATGGAAACATTTAAAATTAAATTATGATCAGAAAATTCCAATTCTTAAAAACTATAAATTTTTATACAAAAAAAAATATTTATTTATTTATTTAAATTTTTAATTTGATCTTTATTCCATGACTGAATTTTGCAATTTGAAATGTTACTATGACTAATGAACAGGCTTATTACACATCCAGCCTATTTAATTAACTTAACCAAATTGCATTTTGGCCTTACTGGCCCTTATCAATTGGATGACATACAAGAGACAGAATATATGGTGGCAATTGCCAACATTACAATATACGTTAATAGTACAATTATTACATCTTATTAATACAATTTTAAATTATCACTAGGACAGTAACACAGTAATATTAAACAAATCCAGTAAAAACCTTGTGAATAGTCTTTGTGTCTTCTTTGTGGTTGTGGTAATTTTCTGTCTCCACATTTGTTGGGTATGCTGATTCAATTTCCTTTTCTTGATTTTTAGGCACATTTTCCATTATGATTATGGATGATCCTGTATATGTTTTAATTTTAATCAATTTGAATCTGTAATTGATTAAAATTAAAACATATACAGGATCATCCATAATCATAATGGAAAATGTGCCTAAAAATCAAGAAAAGGAAATTGAATCAGCATACCCAACAAATGTGGTGGAGACAGAAAATTACCACAACCGCAAAGATGGCAGACTATTCACAAGGTTTTTGCTGGATTTGTTTAATATTGTTGTGTTACTGTCCTAGTGATAATTTAAAATTGTATTAATAAGATGTAATAATTGTACTATTAATGTATACTGTAATGTTGGCAATTGTCACTATATATTCTGTGTCTTATATGTCATCCAATTGATAAGGGCCAGTAAGGCCAAAATGCAATTTGGTTAAGTTAATTAAATAGGCTGGATGTGTAATAAGCCTGTTTATTAGTCATAGTAATTAAATAATACAGACAAGAAACATTTTAATACATTGAATATTGTGTTTATGTAACTAGAACCATAGATTTTTCATTAGATATTATCTTTTAAAAATTGTTCAAAAATCTTACCAGTTAGCTTTAATTACTACTTCATTCTTCATTTTAATTTTGATTTGAACATAAATGTGATTGAAAGTAAACTAAAGTGATATCTATTATGGTAAAACTAATAGAAATTTTTATAAAAATCGATCTGAAATGTTTTAAGATAAATTTGAAATTTCGAATAATTTTCAAATGTCAGATTAATTGGAATTATTGTAAATTTTGTATAAGTGCAAAACGGTTTTTGCTTTTTGGATTTTTTTTATAAAACTCATCCCTCCCCTCAAAATTAAGCTTTTTACCATTTTATAATAATTATTAAATTTTTTTTTTAATGTGATAACGGATGGCACCGTCAAAATTTTAAATGTTGCCAAGAAATTTGAGTAACCCATTGCTGGTTTATTTTATGTAAGTAATATTAATATTGTAATATTTTATATTTTGCAATCTTAGTAAGTGATCAGAATTTTTTCGGATCAACGATTCAGAAATTACTTAAGTACTCTGAATTTCAGCTATAATATTTCAATTGTTGCTCTGAATTAAGAAAAACAACGTAAAATGAATCAATTACAGCATGAAAATATTACAAATTTTAAAAACTCGGATTTATTTCATAAATATTCAGAAATTAATTTATAATTACATAAATTATTCAAAGAAGGAATTAATTTATTAAAATCATTCTTAGAATCATGGTCATTGCATGTGGGACAAATACATATTTTCAAATTGACACAGCGACTACATAATTATCTACATTATTAAATAGTTTCTTTCACTAGCATATTTTATAAATAAAATATTTTACAATGAACTGCATAGCAGTCAAAATAGACATATCCATTTATTGCACATTCACAAAACATCACTAGAAAGGAGAATAAATCTGAATTGAGTCTTATCAAAATCACAAAACGATACTGTACACAGATTTTTTTTTTATGAATTACGTGAAGAGAAGATTGCAAGTTATGATAGTCATCGAATGCAATAGGGTAATACAAAGACTTAATAGATGCAATGATGGAAAATTTTGTTTCGCACCTCCATGCCACACTGATTGTTCTGGGGCATATTGCGATTTTGTACTCTTTGGGGATATACGTGGAGACCTAAAAATATAAGTGGGAGCGTATATTATCTAATTAAAATACTATTTTATTTTAATTTGAGAATAATTACATTCATGAATCATTCATTTAACGTTTGGTCTAGATGTCATGCAATAACACACTAAAAAAACCAGTTTAGGAAATCAAGATGTACGATTGCACGCTCACCTTGTGCTGTACTCATCTAGACGAACCCAAAGATCGTTAAATCTCGGATGAGAATTTAAAGATGGAGAACGAGTCGCCTTAAGTAGAATAACAGAATCGTGTTTAATCCTCTGTTTGGCGTCTTTAGTTGGAGTACTGGAGCGGTTCTTTTTATATTTTTTCCAACTACTGCAAATAAATCATAATAGAATTGTTATTGATTACCGAAAACCACTTTTTCAAACACGATAATGAATTAAATTCGATTTAAAATATTTTGCATAATATTTATTCATATTTACTGATGCTAATTGGTTTGCGTGACGTTTTCTATTTAGTCTAAGCTACCGTATAATTATTAAGGGCCATTAAAATACTACAAAAATAAAGTAATCGTTTAAGGCCATTTACCGCTTAAATTTTGATATATCAGAATAATATAACTCGCTTATTTTATCTGTATGTGCTCTTATCTTTAACGTTTATACAATGATAATGGTCAAGTGTTTACATCGGCTTCCAAGTATGTTTGGATTTCTCCTTATCAAAGTATCCGACTGTCACTTTTATCGGTTTTAATCTTTCCGATTTGTTTAGTTCTACCCAACATCTTTCTTTTTTGCAATTTGTAAAACGTACTTACTTATTAATATTCTTGTAATTATGATACGGAATCGGCAAGAGAAAACAATTTAAAAAATAAATCTCTGTTAACGAGATTGTTAATGACCAAGTGTAGCACCGCAAAACTGAAGAAAACAGTCCATATGCACCTTTATCGCTGTTGTTCAGGATCTACAATTTGTCTGCAACGTAATTATTAAATTACATACCTGCAGGGTTTTATAACGAGACGTGATAGCTTACTGTCACGTTTTTCGGTAATTCGTGATTTTTCTTTACGCAGGAAAAAAAATCTCTGTGAAGTTTTCTTTTACAAATGTGCCGACTTGCGAGTTGCCCAGCATTAAAATAAAAAGTTAATAATCTCATTTCCTTGCATTTATATTGTAATTAGTGTAAATAAAATTGTATTTGTTCTTTTCTTCAGTCTATTTTAAGAATGATTCTTTCTATTGTGAGTGTTGTTGACCAAAAAGATTTAAGTAAAGACTCACCCACGCAACTTTCTCGTTGAAGGAACGTGTACAACTTGATAACCAGCTTCCTTAACAAAATCAAGTATTGTATCGTTTCCTAAAAAATGCCCTGAAAGAATAAAAAGACAGATATCACAAGATTGATTTATAAAATTTCTATTGTCTATTTCAGTAGAAATTATTCACGGAGTTAAAAAATTTAAATATACAGTCTCTTAAATTTAACAAACTCGTGTATGGGTTAATCAAAAATAGTAAATTTATAGGTTAAATCTTAACGAGAATATCCAAAAACAATTTTTAATCGCTCTCAAAACAGTAAAAAAAAATATATATATATATATAATATAGTAGACCAAAAGAAAATATCCAGTATGACATCCTTAATGAGAACGGATTACCAACAAATTCTAGTTCGCAATCTTGTCCAACAAGGCTCTGAAAGAAGATTACAGAAGAGGACTTCTAATTAAGGACAGAACTTTAGCCAACTTTCGCATCACACTAACGACTTTCTGTTGTCAACAAGTTTCCACCCCAAACTCAAGATGATGTTTTCCAGCACGTGTAAGAGTGGATTGACTCATAACTTGTTTATAAGGCAGAATTTCTAGGAGTACATTTCACTTCCCTTTTCTCTAAACTGTTTCCTAAGTGAAGAGAGATCAAATGGAATTCCAATATCTTGTACGGAATTCGACTTGGGTGGCAAGTGACTAAACCGAAATTGGTTCCTATTTTAACTAGAAGTGATAAATGAGTGTACACAGCCGGTTCCTTTGACCAGGGTATTGAATTTCTTTGAAGTAATTTTTATTTAAAATATATATATGTTTATATATTAAAATATGTGATGTATAAAAAGAAAATTTAGATTTGATTTTTCCCCCTCTGTAATATGTTTTTAATATTAAACGAAATTTATAAAGAATCGGTAGTTTATTTAGTTTAGAAGGAAACGACCAATTAAACATCAATGGAGCGAATCCTAATAAACATTAAGAGGCTGGTTAATGTCGTAAAACAGTTCCAATTAACATACTAAGTTAAAGAGAAACAAACAATTCACAGCATGTGATAAATTATTACAGTGCTTCCGACAAGTAGTATTTTTTAAGGAATATTCAGAAACCCACCTGCACCAAAAGCAAAAAAGTAGCTTGTATCCGGATAGGTATTAAGCAGCTGGACTACGCGATCTCCCATTCTTTTATTCCGTTTGTAGATGAGTTCCTCTCGGAAATACCGGTCAATATTCCTGGCGACAGCAACTTCCTGCGAAGTCATAGTTGTACTGTTTAAGTGGGGCACTTGAGTCGAATCTTGACTGAATACCACGGAGTTAAGGTCTCCGCAATTATAATGCTTAATCAGATCGTCTGTTGTATAGAATGCTTGAATATCTCCAGATCTTATACTTTCCTGTTGATAGAGTGTCTGATTTAAAGCGAATAAAACCTGAATAGAAAAAGAATTGGTACATTTAGGTCCCTATTTTCGTATACAGATAAATACGCAATATATTAAGATTTATAATAGAAAATTAAGTAGTATTTATACTACAGATTAAGATGATAATGTTTCATCTTTATTTATGTAAACTGATGAGGCATAAAAGATAAAATCGGAAAAGGAACAATGAATAAATATCCCAATTCCATAAAATAGCTTTAATCTATTAAAACGGAACATCTAAATAATCGATAATGACGTCACTGTGTGTGTGTGTGTGTGTGTGTGCTTAATAGGCTTCATTTCCGGTTCCTGTCATCGTGTCATTTCCGAAATGACGTCATTCGATACAAAGGATCATCTGCTTCATTTCCATCATTGTTTTCGAATATTTCCAAGTCATAAAACGTTTATTCTATGCCGTATGGTGGGTATTTGCATATGAATCGCGTTTAGATAAGATTTTTAGCACTTGGAAATAGAGTAAAATAGATTAGCCCCTGTAAAAAGGTTGTTGCGCTTCTCATTCCCGTTAACGGAAAAGCCCTCTTACAGGCAAAGATGGAAAATATTTTGAAAATTATTTTAAATGTTTCAATAAACTTTTATATAACATATATAATGTAATTTCTATTTAAATTATATTTTAAAATAGGATAAGAATACTTAACTTTATTCGCTTTAATTAATATGAAATTTAAAGTAAAGAATGTTTTTAAAAAAAGCTATAAAAGCATGGATGTTCTGCCTAATCAGTTTGGAACTATCAGTTAATCTTTGTACAGTCAGCATAAAATGAGTAAAAATGCCTTGTTTCCGATCAGAATGGTCTTTAGAAAATCATGCCGAAAACGATTTACATTTTATTTATCCACGAATGTTAAGTAAAACTTTAAAAACCTATCAGTTGCTATTACAGCATCAGTTGTATAGAATAATGTAAAACTGAACTTAAATTTATTTTGATTCGTCTATTTTTCTAGTTAAAGAAGGCTATGCATCAGTTGTTTTAAATGTTTATTTTTATTTTTATATGCGCTCGACTTTAGACTATGAACGGTATGATGTTCTTCAGTTTAGTAATTTTAAAAATAATTTATAAATCAATCCTGGACAGTGTTTACCCGTAATAAATCATTCCAAATGATTATAATTGATAAAATATTTACATAAAAATAAAATTACCTGAGTAAAATCCAAACCATTCAATGGTACGCATTGTTCTTCAACTTTTTCAACTGCTCCGGTACCTTTATTCATTCTCTCGGCTTCTTGCGCCAAATATAGATCTAAAACAGGTATGCCACGCGATTTGACATCACTTTCTGTTAAAGAATTGACCATCAGCATTACCCAGATGGGCCTCTTTCTTTCCCAATTTCCCGTGATGGCATTGAAGAGATAATCAGCATATAAACCTCTTCCCCTTTGATCCGCCGTCATCCACGAAGGTAACATTCCTTTCACGTAATCCAAGTGGCGTTTCAATCTTCTATAAAGATCTTCCGGTAGCACATCAACTAAGTTTTTTCCCTGAGGCAGCATTTGACAATTGGACAAAGTCGAGATAGTTTTTGGATCTATCAAATCTAGTTCGAAGTATATGGTATCGCTCGATTCGAAAGCTACTTTGACGTTTTCGGGTATGTAATCCCAAACTCGAGTATACGGAACGTGAATTGTGCCGAAGAAATACGATGGAGGATCCTTCTTCACCATCCAAAGAAATGACATATATTCTTCACTCTGAAAAACAATAAATAAGTTGACTGAAACCGCCATTACGCTGAAGAAATAAGATTTTCCGTATCCAAATAGTTTAAAAGCGAGTATAAAAAGATGTTTTTAAATAAGTTCAAAAATATTCCGAAATTCCTTCGACTTTAAAATATTCGTATGCAAAAAAAAGAATTATTTACCTTTTAAAATTAATTAGCTGAAAGAATTTAAATTATGTGTTTACTCATTGAATAAATCCGCTTAATTGAAAATATTTATCAAAGACGAAATGGGATTCTTATTTTTAAAAGTTACATCCTTGACACCATTGTTTTTCTTCTCTAATTTAAAACGAGTATGGAAAATAATCAAATGTTTTCTATATACTAGTTTTTAAATTAAAAATGACGGAAACTAGTTTATAAAACTTTCAAAATGTGACTAAATAATAACTAATTAACAAAGAATAATGGATGAGTTACTTGTACGACTTATGACATTGTTATAATTCATATTATACACATCAAAAACCATCAGAAAGAATTCTTCGATATCATTTCTTATTTCTGAAACTTGTTTATATATAAAAGAGAAAAAAAAGAAAATGCTATTACAGCATCTGGGGACGTAATAGAATACAATTTTTTCCAATATTATGTTGAGAAAAATGTATTATTTCTTGAAGAAGTAGCTTCTGAGAAATATCACATGGAAACTTTCACCGAAATTTTCTCAAACAAAAAGAAAAAAAATGGATTTGTCAATAGAATTACTTTTTTAAAATAAAATCTGCTATTCTCTTTTAGTAAATTTCAAGTAAATTCTATTAGAATTCCTACAAATTTATAAGTAGTTGGCTTAATTTTCATGTTATATTTTGCAAATTAAGCCAACCTTTATTCTGTAAATTGTAGTGAAATTTTATACCTTTCATTTTAGTAATATTTATATAAAATCATATTTCTTATATAACCAAAACATTAATAAAAATTATGGATTATATATATACATATATATATATATATAATTTCTATAAATATCCATGAATATTTACAGAAAAAATATTGATTTTTAAGGTGTGAATTGATTTTCTGACTCCCAGTTTCTATATTGTTATTATATAAATTAATCTGTAAAAAGTCTTGTGTATTTTAATTTAAAGGAAAAAAGGGGGGGTTCTTGTTTAAGATAATAATGTAAAATATGAATTAAATAAAAAGGAGTAGGTAATTTATATAATCCTAGATCATAAAGTCTTGTTTATATGACGTAGATGCGGAAGAGTTTTCATTAACTAAAGGTTTTATCTGTGTTTAAGTAGGTAAAATGCATATAAGAGCTAACCTAGTTGAAAGGAGGAGGAGTAACATTAAAATTTAGGTTAGAGTAAGATAATAGTAACATTGGGAGAAAGTAAAATAACGTTAGATGTAAATTCCATTAGGGCCATTGCTATACAATTAGTAAACAAGTCATAGATGGACTACAACTTGTTGAATGGTTAGGAACAATAGGGCGGCCGACATCAAGGAATCGTGCATTATTAGGTGAAGGACGATTCCGAGAAAAGGGGCTTGTCCAAGGCCAAATATGTAGTTCAACCGTGATTAACAGTTAAAATTGAACCGATCTTTCCTATACGCAAACGATAATTAAATTAAAATTACATATTCTTCCTTTGTCGTTCCTCTTCTACGCCATTTTTTTAAATAAAATTAATTATTAAATTAGACATATTTTTATTAATTAATTTTTAACTTAAATCTCACTAAATTAGCAATTTAAAAAATATTCAAAACAATAACGTGAAATTGTGCTAATAAATTTTTAATACTAGTTATAAAGTGAGCATCACTTAGTATTTGAATTTATGAATAAATTTAGTTAAATAATTATGGACGAATTTGCGCCTAAGCTAAACAATTTAGGACCTGGCTTTATGGGTTTATAACTTAGGGCCTTAGGGCCTCAGATTTTTACATGTGCCATTATTTGGTGGAGGAGAGAGGCCTGTTATATGTTACGGCTTAGGGCCACAAGTCAAAGTCTATCGATTCGAATAATAAATATAATAAGTATAATTATTTAATAAGTTTTGTTATATTTTTATACGAAAATATGGAAGGAATATTATTAATTAATGTGAATAGTAGTTACAGGTAAGAAATTTTAATTTAAAATAAAATAAAATAAACAAAATAATTTAAAAAAACAGTATTAATTTAATTACAACTTCTGTTGAAAATGGCGATAAGAATTTTATATTAAAAAAAAAGGAAGGAAGGGAAAAAAGGGGTGAAGGGCAAATCGTTTCTAACGAGTCGCAATGCAAAAGGAACTAATAAACACCTCGTTTTTTCCGATAGAAAAACGCTAAATTACGAGTTTAAACAAAGTCAAAGATCAAATAGCAAGACTAACAACGACTAGTCGGGATATAACGAGTCTTATTTATTATCGTGGGAACTGACTTTCCATGTGCGTTTCGCATACAGATCATTCGCTGCATAATGCTCTTTATTTACAATTGTGTAAAGTTTTTCTCTCTCACTCACTCGTTACTTTTCCATTGACTTTACAAAAGACGAAAACGTAAGTGACAAATTGAAGCACTTTCGTATTAAAACTCGACTCAACACACGCACGCACGTCAGGAACAAATTGCTCGGAAAATGTCTGAAGTCTACGAGTTTAATTAAGATAAATCGATGACTTAACTGTGTTAAATGACGTATTAACTAGTTTTAATTAGTACGATAAGTTCGGAAGTGTATCAAACTCGTTGGATTCTCCTTTCCTCTCCTCATTTTGCATCGTAAAAAACTGTATAAATAAATAAATTCGATGAAAATTAAGACGGTAACGGGATTTATATTAGTGGTCTGACAGACGTTAGACTTTTTTCTGAATAGAGTAGCTGTGTAAAAAAAATAAATTAATAGTTATAGTGTGAGAAAAAGGTAAAAAGAAAGCATTGCTAGAATAGGAAAAAAACAATTGAATTGCAAAAATAAAGGAGTCTATTCACAAAAAGTTGACTATATTACAGCTGAAGCGACGTATTAAATGAAATGCGTGAATAAAATCAACAGAGATTATTAGAATATATTATATTTTTAAAAAAAAGTAAGAATGGTGAAATGGCGTAAATTTACTTCTTTGTTTCGGTTGATAATGGAATAGAGAAGTAAAAATCAGAATAAAAATGGCTTCATTATAGAAATAAAAACAAACAAAAATAAGTTGGAGTAAAATTTTAATATTAAGTTTAAATGGAACGAAATAAATATATCGCAGAAGGAAAATTATATGAAATAGGGCCTATACTGAAATTATTATATTACAGAAATAAAAATAATTGAATCGACTATAAAGTAAGTTATAAGAATAAAATCAGACGAAAGAAGGAAAAATTGCTTCGGAAAAATTCTTTCAAAAATGAGTGTTGAAAAACAATAATGTAAAGGTTAGATGTATTGAACTTTATACTGAATACCGTTTGAAATTTTTAACCTTTATATATATATATATATATTATATATATATAGTAAGTTAATTAAAATATATAAATATAAGTTAATAACAGAGTACTTGATGCAGAAAATAAGAAATAAAAGAAGGAAAGAAATAGATTAGGTGAAGAATAGAGGGAAAAAACAGTAAAGTGTAAGAAATAACAGGAAAACTTTATAAGGAAAGCATTTTTTAACTGTATGAGGTCATGTTACGCTTTGAGAGTGCCGTTCTTTTCTTAATTTTGGTAATATAAATATATTTTATTGAATTCTTTCTTTAAAAAAAAACTTTTATAAGTATAAGCGGGTTAACCTCGAAATTGAAACCGAAATTGTGATTCGAGTATTGCCTCGATTAGTCTTTCACTATATATATATATATATATACAGTTGTTTTTTTTTCTTTGGCATTCATCGAAAACTATAAATTTTCTTTTGACAGTTGTTTCATTTCAATTCTTTTTCAGGAAATCTCCTCCAGGTTCAAAGTTCAAATTCCTAAAACAAGATTTTTTAAATAAGATTCATTAATTCGTGACCTCATTACGGTTACACGAATTTCTCTTTTATGTTTTGGTCTATAGTAAAAAAATTTTTTTTCTATTAAGCTAACGTGTCATTAAAAGAAAATTAAAGCCTGTTTTGCATTGTATCTAAATTGTGTTTTTAACTTTTGACAAATCGATTGAAACGATTCAGACTTTGTTACTAAATCAAAACTTCTCACAAAGGAACGAAATGGTCTCCTTTATCGTCCTTATCAATACATCATAAATAATACAGAGACTGACAGCTAAGATTCTCACATCAATCACAAAATTACAGTAGAAAAGGAGGAATGAAGTTCGTTCATCTCTCCAAAGACTCTGACCAATCTCGGATGACTCTTTTACTGTTTCTGACAGAATTCTGGTAATGGGCCAAAAATCTGAAAATTCTTACTGTTTGAAAACTGGAACGACAAGATTAACGATAAAACCTGATCCAAGTATTTATAAAACAAAGTTTTTTTGGTAAAAAAAAAATGAGACAAAAAGTTTACCGTATTTTACATACTATCATATTAACATATGATAGTATGTAAAATACGGTAAACTTTTTGTACGTATATAAAGACTATAAATCACTGAATATATAATATTTATATATAGAAATTTCAGCGTAGTATCGATAGTTCTGTATGAGTTTACAGAAGTCATTTCTATGAACTCTATTTACGGGGCGCAAAAGTCCCTCTCCTCTAATTTGGCACTCCCTTAAATACAAAGAGTGCTTTCAGAGTTGCGAATCACACGATGCAAAATGTCCCAATTTCCCCTTTCGGAAATTTCGTAGTGTTAAAGCTCATAAACATTTTAAAACGAATAGGAAAAAAGTATTAATAATAATGGAGAGAATGCAATGAAGAGTTATCAGAATATTTGTTTACGTCGGCACCTCTTAGATCAACATGTGTGCACATTATTTGAACTGCCGCCTCGGCAAAAGTCCTTGTGGAGACAACTTTCTGCCACCCAAACCAGAAGTCGGCGCCTTTCTTTAAGCACGTGCACCGATCTACCCCTCCAAGGCATCGAGCAAGTAGGTTAGTTCAGTGATTGTATCTCTTATAAGGTTGTTGGATGTAGGAGAGCAGGAGCGGCAGCGGCAGCAGCACTTACTTACCTTTGAATTGTCACAAAATGACGGCCTCCTAAATCTCTTCGATGACACCTCATCTAATAGTATCTACGGTAATACGTATATTATATAAATAATGAGAAAGAAACGTAATCTTATGTGGTAAATTATTTGTAAATGATCTTACCATTATAGATAGAATAAAAGTGAGAAAAGATGCATATAATCCAATGGCCATTATGGTAGACCTCTCCCATAGAGAGAGTCTTTCCAGCAAACACTTAACAAGACCATAGTTAAAGCCAACTCAACCAACTTTAGACATTCAGTTGTACACAGCCGTCAAAACTTAGTCAACGTCTTGACACACCTCGTTTCCTATTGGTCGATAGATGAACCAATCGCCCAACCAGATAGTGGAGCACGTGGTTATGGGATTTTGCAATAACTCAAAAGTGGGATTAGCCCTTTTAGGAACTACAAATGAGAATTTTATTGTATGTACTGTACGTATATAAAGACTATATATTATCATTCCGTAATCCCATTTTATTACAGAAACAATGCTTCGTAACAATAAAAGATATCAGGGAAAATGTCTTTAGTAGGGTAGAGGAAAAAAATGCAAATTTGGTAGCCTACAACCGATCGTTAATGAACGTTGACTGGTTTATACGTAGGGAGGGAGTTTAATGATTAAACAATGTCGAGTGTTAAGACACCCCTCTTCATGCTCTTTTATCGCTGATAATATTTGACGTACACCTCCTAAAAGTTTACAAGATTTAAAACTGAACAATTTACTAGATGACATAATGGATTATCAGACCAACTAGAGCTTTTAAAATGCATTAAAAGCGCATTTTAGAACATTAAAAGCGAAAAAGAATTATTTAAGAATAATTTATGGTTAAGAGGTTTGTACAAGAGTCATATCCATCTTAAACTGTCAATAGGATACTCAAAAAGAAAAAAAAAATAAGAAGGTTAATTTATTATTATTTTGTCTGTGTCTTTAATTTATTTTTATTTACATTCGTTATCAGCTTTGGGCTGCTTTAAAAAATATGAAAACAGAAACTTGTTCGAAAATCATGTCTTCTTTTTCATTGATGCTGCAGTAAGTAACCCTTCGGGGAAAAAGGAGGGGAGAAACACAAAGGTATGTTGTTTTATCTTTCTTTGGTGCAGGTCATTTCGCTCGGATAGAGAAGGAAAAACCGTAAGAGATTCACAAAAACTTGTTTTCCTAGGATGATTTTTCCTCAAAAAAGTCGAATTCTTATCTTGCTTCTGTGCGGGAAAATCGATTTTCGAACTTTAGAAAACATTTATTTATTTTTTACGTTGGTCGAATATATCGAATAATATTCAATAGATATCGATTTGAGCGTGCTACTTCAGCTGATTTTTCTCTAGTAACAGATACTGTATTAAAAAATATACGTTTAGCTTTTCTTGCCTCTCTGTTTAGGTAGCTCGCAGGAGATCGTATTTACACGGCGTATGTTAGACAACCGATAACATAAAGAGGAAAAAGTGACTTGTAGCTGGCAAAGAAACCGCTTCAAAAATAAATAAAAAAAAAACAAGAAAAACACTTTTACCTCCTTTAAGTAGTAGTCGAGTCCTTGCTTAGTTGTAGCACGCGAATCGTGTACTAAGGGGGATACTCGAATTACTTTCTATAATTTGTTTATAAACTAAGCGAGATCCAACTCGGACTTGTATAAATATGGCTTCTGTAACGATTGACAAGTTAGAATTTATTCTAGATTACGTGGTTTATATGTAGATAAGAAATTCGGTTATTGAATATTCAATTCTGTATCTCTTCAACCTCGAATTAATTATATTAAAGTCGATTAACGAATTTTTAATTATGAAACGAGTTGTGTAACACGCAATTCAGGACAAAAGCGAGAGTGCAAACGGAAGGAACAGTACGAAACTCATTAAGTCCCCTTCGGAGTAAATTTATTGACTGACGTATTTAAACAGTAGCCCCCATAGATGCAGTCGATGGATGTGACTCATTCTTGGCCAAACTAGAATTGTCAGCAGTTAATAAAATTTCCCAATGGAATAGACGATGAATGAAGATTGTTTATGGCCTACTTGATTATTTTACAACTCCTTTAGTAAATGCTATTAGCGACTTTCCAAGTGTCTCTTCAAAATTAAGTCGCACTCATTCACAGAATAAATATTCATTCGTTGGCTGACGTTAAGCAATAATCAATCGAAAGGCAACCTTCATCTTTTTTTAAACAGTGGCGCGGTTGTAGAGCCACTAAATTTATTTTCTTCTTTCTAGGACTGTCTCACCATTATTTTATTTTATTTTTTTAAGATATGGAACAATAACCGTTAGCGCAACAGAAAGAAATAGAGTGATTAAGTTCTTTTTTCCATTACAGAGAAAGATTTACACGAATATACACTAGATCCAAACACTTTCCTTTCTATTTTAAAAGAAAGAAAAGAAAAACCTCTCTAGTATTTGGTCCTAGAAATGCCCAGAAAATGACTAAGAAGTGTTGTAATTTTTCTAGATATTTACCGAACTTATTCGTATTTAACAACAATTGTTGTTTATAAATAGAAAAACAAAGGATATAAAAAATTTACGGTGTTCATGTTACATAGAATTAACGAAAGAAAGTCAAAACTTTTAATTAAATGACTTTATAATCATTATTTTCTTAGAAATAAATTCTTTATAATCGTAAAAACAATATATAAGTTACATAAATTTTACGTTTCGGCTCATTATAGTGTCAAATATTCACTCAAACTAAAATTCGAAATGAATTTTAATTCATTTATTTCTTGAAAATCAGTTATTTTAATTTGTTAGAAATTAATTTTTTTTAATTTACTACAACAATATTTATTTTAAAAGTTCGGGATAATTAATTGTGATAATGATACCGCACGAATAGAAAAAAACAAAAAATAATTTTAAATCCTAGAGAATAAATCGATATTAAATTGTAATAATGGATTTTTAGTGCTCGTAAAAAGTTCTTTTCTATCTCGGTAACTTCCAAATTATTTAGAAATAAAAAAAATAGAGAGTAATTAAACAAGAGATAATAATAAAAATGGAAAAAAAATGTCTGAATATTAAATCATAATAATCTTATAATTGTTCATAAAATTTACTTTGTGTCTCCATCACGTCTCTATTTATAATGTAGACCTATAAAAAGGTGTGGATAATTAATTGCTCTTTTTCTATCGCGGTGTTAATGCTTTCGAGATGGAAAAAAAATCCTGTAAATGCTTAAGACATTAAGCCGAATTTTACTTAAGAAACATTTAAAGTTAGGTAAAATGTAGATCATCCTGATTGTTTAGTTAAAATTTGAACATTTCCTGGTTTTTCGAATGTATATATTTTTTAAAAAAAAATTATAACCCTTGGACTTTTCAATAATAAATTCAGAAAACAACAAAAGAGAATTTTTCATTCAGCATCTAGTACGAGGTTTAATCGTCGAAGTAAGCAATATCTACTTGTACTTTGCCTCGTTTAATGGTGATGGATGACTTAACAGAGAATTCAACCCCAAAGGGGAAAGCAAAGGCTCCGCCTTTCAATTCTTTCCGCTCTATAGTTTGGTTGTTACTTTTTCGTGACTTTGTACAAGCTCGTTTGTGACCAAGGTGGTCTACAAACTGAGGAAAGGCGGCATTTTATAAGCTAACAACCTCGATAAGAAACAGATTTTAATCCTAAATAAGGCTCTTTTTTCTTCTCTTTCCCCACTTTTTTTTACCCCATCCTCCCTTTTGTTTCTGTTGCGTAAGTTCGGCGCGTATGAAATTATGAAGTAGTAAAGAGAATAATTGATTAAAATTATTGCTGGACCAATCGGATGTCGTTCGGCTATCCGGTTTTTCATCGGGACAACTTTTTTGTTGCAGATGAGAATTGTAGGCATGTGAATGAATTTTTACAGTAGAATTAAATCGTCGGATACCACGCTATTTTTATCTCTGCATCTAAACGTTTGTTAGCACCACCGATGACACTATACGTGGGCCTATATATAGGTATATAAAGACAAAAGTTGATGTGGTACTTGAACCCGGACCTCTATGTCATTTAACAATTTATTATTATTTTTTTTTTTTTAATTAAAATTTCTATGAGGTTCTATAATACTGGAAATTAGTATACTCGTTTACGTTGAACAAATACATAACTAATTGCTTATCGTTAAGTATTCTCAGCATACTTTTAGGTGATCTAAACATACTGCTAGATAGTTAAATAGGTCTATAATATATAATTAAGTTATCTCTAGCGCATTATTAAGTATTTTATGATTCCGCACGCATTCATAGAATCCTAATTTATAATAAGGGCCGTAAGGCACGTTAATCATCTTGAACATAGCGTAAAAGATTCTAATCGTATTATTTTGTGTCTTAATCATAAAAGTATGTTCTCTATAAATATCATTTGGTTTTAGGTCTGCACTTATCTGGAGTCGTAATCGTAAGATTAGGCTTTAATTGTTTCACAGGGCCCGTACTGTATTCAACTCTACGCTTAAACTTAATTATATAAACAAGCTTTAAAAAATATTCTTTAGCTTTTATATAAAATTATTCAAATATCTTAAATAATAAAGAATATTTTAAATATTGACTTAAGAAAACTTTGAGCTTCTGTATTTATAGAAGAGCGAATCTTTAGAGGGATTGTAATGTCTTGTTTAATTTAAACACGTGAATTTGTTCCCAAAAAGCTGGATCATTTCCAACTTTTACTCAATCAAAAATAAAAATAACTTAATAAACATATGCGAATTAGAAAAAAAAATTAAATTGAAATGTAGACAAAATAATTCTCTTATCCTCTTGTAACAGGATTCATAAAATCTTTATTTTTTTTCTTAGAATTATTCTACAATATACAGGTTTTATCATATATACTGAATATAAACATCTTTAAAGGTTATATATATTTATGGAGAGACGTCCTATGAGATGTTATCATATGATACATAGACCTATGGATTTAGTTGTCTTATGCATAAAGATGAAGCTAGTTATGTGCATTGCTGAAAATCAACATAAACATTAATCATACCTCTGATTTTAATAATAATAAAATAGATATATATAGATATATATATATATATATCTTAAATTTATAATAATAAAAAAATCTCTTAGATAAATAAAAAATAAGCAGAAACGAGATGATATTTTTCAGATATTGATATAAGTTACGAGATGTTGGAGTCTATATAAAGAAACCGTTCGGAGATTAGGAGATATGTAACAAAACACGTTCGAGAGGAGCAAAAATAAACAATCTGGAGTTACATGGGAACAGGGGGGAAAAAGAAAGATGAAAGTTCGAAAGTTGGTTTGACTGACAACCTATCTCCTTTGATCAAGAAGCGGAAGAACAGAAGATTTCGGTAAATCTAAAATATTAAACTGACCCGAACATAACTAGATCTAATGATTGATTAGTTTTAGTCTGGCACAAGGCCAGATAGGTACGTAATGTTGTTCCTTCCTCCACTTACTTTTCTGTTCGTCAAACAAACTTAAAAGCTTTAAAAAAACATATTTTAAGAGATTTATAAATTATAAAAATTAATTTATCTTTCATATATCGAGATAAAATGGATAAATGCGGCAATATTCGATTAAATAAATTTAATTTAATTGTAAAGTTTTGATGTTGAAGAAGCATTAATCGAATGATATCCGTTCGACTTTTTAAAAAAAATTATTTACAGTATTTCTTAATAATTAACGAACTTCATCCATTATTATTATTATTATTAATACGAAGTTATTATATGTAAGTTAAATCACCATTTAATATTCTAGAAGTATTGAGAAACATAAATATATTGCTTATTAATTCAAGAAAGTTTTATAGCCTAATTGTTATTAGATTGCTGTAATCTTTCTAATATAAAATATACTTTTTGATAGCAACAGATAGGTGCAAACAGATATTGTCAATAAAGAGTTTAGCGATTGGGTGTGCCTTCATATGGAATATTAGGTCATATATCTTAGGATAATCACCTATCCACAAGAGAGATGGAGAGATTTATTGAAGATATGAAGATAATTTAAAATAGCATCTTATGAAATTTGATAATTTTCATAAACTCTTAACATATTCCCTTAAAGATTTAAAATTCCGATCGATAAATCGATAAATGATAAAGTAAGCGAAGCGGTGGATCCATCAAGATATTAAGTTTTGTGTGTTTAACGCCCGAAAAGTACAGATTTCGAAAAATGACTCCACCCCAAAAATGGATTGTTCATTTTTTAGCGATTGTTTAAAGATATCTTTGGGTCAAGTTTGGGAGATGAGAAAGAGTTTTAAAAGTCATCAACCTCTTTGCCTTGACCTCTTCAACGAGGTAAATCGAGATAAAAACGAATTAAAAACAAATTTTTAGAAGTTCTTCTTATAAAAAATAAATAACAAATGAACTCAAAATTGAATAGAATTGATGAATTTTATAGTTATCTCGTGTAATAACTTGAAAATCTCGTACAAGGCATCAAATTTCACGTTTTAGGTTAAGTCAATGTCTCGCTCATAAAATATATACAGTATGTAAAAATTAAGCATTTTAAATATCATATAAGTCTTAAAATTTTATGTTTTATATAGGCTGTAATTAATTAAATTAACAACGTCAGACAAAACTTTTCGAAGGTTTCTTTCTCTGTAACATTTTCTCTTTTTTTAAAATTAATTTTGTATCTTTTCTTTCATAGAAATAAAACATAATAGTTTAATATATGGAAGTTTTCTATCATTTGTAATTTATTTTATTAATTTTTATTAAAAACGAATAAAAATTTTTAATGACTTTAACTCACCCTAAGTTTATATTTACAGAAATATGTTTTATTTAACCGTAAAAAATTAAATTTTAATTAAAAAAAACAAACAGTTTAACACCGTTTGAAATTCAGCAAAACTCTCATAAATTTGTAAAGAATTTAATATTTTAACTTAAGATTTTCGTGTTAAAACGTAAGAAAATTTACGCTTTAATCAAAAAGTAATTAATAATTTGTGGTTTTTATACAGTTAATAAAAAACGAGGTGCAATAGATAAGGCGCCGCAGATAGATTTATGTCTCTTCGTGACGAACGTCTTTAAGTAAATAGACTTTTGCAACTAAAGCTATAAATTAAAAAAAAAGAAGAAGAAGAAGAAGAAACTATAATTCAAAGCATAAGTAAAATTTTAAATCTAATTAAGTCATTAATATTTATTAATAAAAATTATGATTTATAATAGCTAACTATGTTACAAATTTTCTGTTTTTACTAAACTCTAAATGATGGCAAAATAACTGTTTTTTCAAGGCAGTAAATTACGAGAAAAATGTGGAAAATATACAGACTACATACGAAAAAATAAAACGGGGAAAAAATGGCTCCACTTTATGGTAATTATAAATGCTAATGGTACCAGCATTCTTCTATAGTAAACGTTTTAGACATGCCACATAATCGTGATGCGTGCGTTAATCTTTGTTTCTAAGAAAAACTATTTCTAGTCTTTTACCTCGAGTACAAAATATAAACAAATTCTTCGACAGTTCTGTTCGTTCTCGAAACAAAATTCTCCTTTGTTAATCGACACCGTTTAATAATAAGTCATAGAACCATAAATATTCCATAGATATTAGACTGACTATTAAGGCTGTGTAAACGTTTTTATGTTATTAATGAAACTCGATGAACGTGAGTGCATTTATTGCAGATTAAATAGGTTTATATAAATCACTTATTAAATATCGTTCCGCAAACATGTAAAAAAAAAAAAAAAAAAATTGCAGGTAAATGAAATTTCAGAAGCACGTACGTTGTAAAGAATGTAAATTGTCGATTGTGCAGGGTAGTAAGAGGAAGAGCAAGCTGGTTTGTCATCGCAGGAGAACAGGAAGTTGGGCTTAACGTGGATCAAACTGTATTTTTGTCATCGGTAGGGATGTCACGTGAAAGAATTTGCGGCCTCGACACATTCCTTGTTGTCAGAAATGTTTGGCACTGCCTGTCGAATTCTCCGAAGTCGAACACCTTTACAAATAAATCGAACTTTCACCTCTTCTCGATAATCTCTGTCATTAAGTAGTTTCAAATTTCTATTTTCCTCCAATAGATTTTTTTCCTTCCCCTTTTCTTATTCTATTATAAATACAGTATCGTAATTGATGTCACAAAAGATTAATTAAAAAAAATTGTATTATTAGATAAGATATAAATATTCCGGTTTGAATGATAACCAATAAGGTTGAGTGAGGATTCGATTTCCTAATTACTTATCCATTTTCTTTTTTTTCAATCACGTGTATCAATTTTCCGATAATTTCAAATGATTCTTTTAGGTTTTAACATAAATTTCTCAACGATTTTGCAGAAGAAAGCATTATAATTTTAAAATTATGTATATGAAATTCAGAAATCGAACCCGTACTCATCTTTATTTTATTTAATTAAATGCTGTATATAAGCAAAATTATCTTTAAACTAGATAAAAATAATAAATTTTAGCTGAGGAACTTTATATTTAAGAAAAATTCAGCTGTTAAATCTGTAAAAGGGGGGAAAATATCTATTTTTATTATTATTATTATTTTTTCATAAATGTTAGAAAAAGTCGAGTAACTTTATCTTTCATGGATCTATCCTGAAGTAGCAAACTTTCAGAAGTTGTTTTTCTTATATTTTTATAACCTATTGTTATTTATGTCTTAAAAATATATTGTTCGGAAATATTTTTATTGTTATATTCTTTAAAATTCTTACTATAATAAAATTTCATATAACTTTTATAGTTTAATATCTGCTGAAAAGTTTGATTGTTCGAAATATCAACAAGCTTTTATTACTTTTATGAAACTTTCAATGATTAAGAAAATATTAAATTTAATTTAAAAAAACTTCCAACTTTCACTCTTTTTTTAATATGTCATTTTTTTAAATATTTTAAATTAATAATATTTATATATATTTTCAAAATATTTATTCAATTAAATTTGATAAACTTGAAATTATTTAAAATAATTAATTAATTTACGAAAATAAATTTTTAAAATTTAAGTATAAAAGTTTTAAAAATCTGTTTCTACACTTCCATCTGGTGACGATTATTTGAAGTTTTTTTTTCTTTATAAATACACATATCTTTTTTTTCTTTAAATTTTTATAAATGTATTTTTTATTTTGTACGAACTGAGAATTATTATTTTTTAAATTTTATTATTATTAATACGTGGTTATTGTCACGCTATGGTTATTTTCGTATAATCAAACGTGTAAAAATTTACACGTGTACCGTAAAGTTCGGGAGTATTTGTCAGAAACGTCATAAAAGCCGCGCCGATGTCGCAAAAGGAACAGAAATCGCGTGGCTGGTTGTAAACAAACTAGCTGTAGAGATCATAGGTCAGTGTTCCCACTGTGACCCCAACAGGACAGCGGTGAGTAATGTTATCCTTTTCCTCCATTCACCGCTCGGTGTGTGGGTGGCAAAAAAGGCCCCTCAGGTGGTCAGTGTGGGTGGGCTTGGCATCTTTTTCCACGGGGCCGACATTCTCTCCGCCAAAGACGTCAAAAGTTAAAATCTTTGGTGGTCCTCTTCAAAGTAATTGCTTGACAATACCAAGGTGTGTCATTGCTGGGTGTTCTACCTACTGAGTTTCCGTCATCCATCTTCTCGAGTCGATCGTGCATCGCAGAGACATCTGTTACGAATGAATGAACGACCTTCGAAAGTGAAACCGGTATATCGAAATTTAGAAGCGACCTTTGACCCGTATTACTTTCTCCTACGAAATTTTGGCAGTAAATTTTTACGCATCATGATTTAAAATATATATATATATTATCGATACATCAAAATTACTTATTCGCGTGCCCTTATTTAGAATCGGAGTTTTTTGCATGTCATTAAAAAAAATCACATGGTGCTGCTGCTGCTGCTGCTACTACTACGCTTTGTGTAATTTGTGTTTGATTATACTAATAAATATTAATGAGTAATTATATTAGTTATTAAATATATTTAACTTAACGTTAAATAATTTGTGATGTGTTATTAATAGATTATTTTATTTTTCTATTGTTTTTTTTAATATAAAAAACCCGATTAATTTTTTAATCGAAAGATGGCGCCACAAAAAAATTCATTCTTTAGGATAAAAGAATTTTTTTATTGTTTAAAAATATCTATTAATGATACATATTTAAAATTAATCAAAATATTATAAAATTATTTAATTTTAACTGATTTACACGAAAGAAAATTGTCTGCTTACTAAGTACACTAATTACAGTAGTTTAATTTCGTGCGCAAAGCACTAATATCGGCCATTTTATAATGCAAGCCTCCATTGATAATTTATTTTCGCAAAAGAAGCATGAGAATTATTGTTTTTACGACATTCGTTACTATATAAACTCCGGTTCGGAGTTCGTAATGCGAAGAATTCGAAAAGTCATCAATACATGCTTTGTTAGTAAAAAATTTGGGAGGTGTTCAGGATTACGAAATACCAACGAAGAATAAGAAGATAGAACTAAAAATAGGCGGAGTATTTTAGAATAATTGTCTTTCTTTCGTATCTTAACCTCATTTCTCTTAGCAATTAGATATCGCCTAATGATAAAGGATTGTCTGTCTCGTGTGTGATTCAACCAGCCTTTCTAATTGTTATGTTATCATGGGCATTTTCTAAATCTGTGTATATCGTATGCAGTGATGAACTCGGGATTTAATTTCGGGGGAGCCTAGTTGTACGGTTAAAAAAATTTCCACCTTATGTGACTACTAATTCATAAATAGTACAGAAATAGAAGACATGACACAATATAAGTAAAAAAACGTTGTTTTTGTTTTTCTTTAGAA
Organism: Centruroides vittatus; assembly: GCF_030686945.1. Lineage (NCBI taxonomy): Eukaryota > Metazoa > Arthropoda > Arachnida > Scorpiones > Buthidae > Centruroides > Centruroides vittatus. Next base: position 1,910,908 of record NW_027122644.1, read on the forward strand.
GGAACCAAGGTCCCTTGCTCCCTCTGAGCCAATGATCATACGTATTGATTAGCTTACCTCTTGTTTCATTTTTCTCCTTTTTTTTTTTTGTTTTAGTTTTTAAAGACATGTTCATGCTGCTATTATCCCTAAAATCTCAATTTAGCTTCAACCTCTATAAATTTCCTTTCCCAATATTTATTTTTAGTTTCTTCTAATGTTTTCATCTATTTTCTCTGCTGTACCAATTAAATATTCGCCTGTTATTCATTTGACGTTTGAATAGCTCTTTCGCGTTTCATGTTGCAAATGACTATCTTTAAATTATATCTCCTTAGTTCTTATGGTAAAAGATCAACTTTTGCTGTTAGTTTTTGTATATTCCAGCATCGCTCATCAGTGATCATGTGGATAAATCCACAGAACACTGATCTTACTGTAGGTTCGCATCTCAACAACGCGCTGTCACGTTTTTGCTGGGTTTTTTCACCTAAATACGAGCCAGTTTCCCATAGAAAGTTTTTCCGAGACGCAACCCTTAATAAATCACCTAAGTATTTCGTTGTTTTTATTCCGTTAATTCAATCCAATCCTATTCCATCATTCATAATTCGTCTCCTATGCTTTTTCTATCAATAGTACCTTTCTATTTAGTTTCTCATATTTTCAGTTTCGTACCAGAGAGCCAGGCATAGTAATCCCCCAACCCGAGGGAATTGTTGAAATTAGCAACCCGCTTTGTTGGAACAAACTAATAAAGATCTTTCAGAGAATTCGACCTTAAAAACTCATTTCGAGTATTGAAAGTATTTGATGATTCTAACAAAGACATTTGAAAAGGTTTGAAATCGTTCTCAGAATACAGTTTGTCACGCTCTGCGATGACCGTTATACCTGGAGCCGAGTTTACTTATTTGTCTACAAATGGAATTTTAATTTTTTACTTTATCCAGGTTAAGTTACTTTCTTCGTATTCAACAATCTTTTCCGTTTCAGTTTCGGACGGGTTTTCGCATATAATAGAATTTAACATAGAAAATTGCTCTGTTCGGAATAATTTTTATCTGTTTAGGCAGGTTATACAGTACTTATTTCATCGTTAAATTTAAAACTGTGTTAAATTACGTTTCGACTGTTTATAGTAGAGTTTAATTTTGTTTTTATATTACATAACAATCAAATAATGAAAATATGTTTAATAAACAATATTAGTTCTTATTGAATATTTTATTTAATTTAATTAAAAGGCAAATTACATTAAAAACTTTTTACAATTTTAAAAGAAAATTTTATGCGAATTTTCAAAGGTTTATGATTTGGATCTTCTACGCGATCTTTCTCCTTTCTTTTCCTTTTTACGTTTCTCTTTATTGTTATTGTTATCTTTGTTATCTGCTGTTACACGAAAAATGGCATCTCCCATGATCGTCTCAGATAGCATTTTTGGATCAGAACAGTTTAATTTCTTCATTAATTTCGAAACTTTCTTTAACAGAGGTGACTTATTCCACTTCATGATGAAACTAGCTACTAAATTCTTTTCTATTTTAGTACCCATAATTAATAACTGCGCTTTCTTCCCTGCTTTATTTAACAATTCGTAGCAACAGTCCGAAAGATTAGCATGGACAAATGTTGGTTTTTTCAATTCTTTTCTAGATAAGCCTTCTTTTGCTGCTACCCTTAACACTCGAGTCTTTTTGCAAGAGAGGTTCTGCTTCTTCCATTTTTGAATTTTTGCTTTCACAACTAAAATAAAACAAGAAAATAAAAATGCGAAATTTACAATATTAAAAAGTAAATGCCGCGATAAGTAGAATATCAACGCAATATTTAACAGTAGCCAATTTTATTTGTGATAATTACAAGTAGGCCAGTGTGATTGTATGTATTGATAAAACTCACCTCCACCAGATAAATAAGATTTATTTGTTTAAATAATCAATTCAAAATGGAAATAATCACAAATGAGAATTTATGCAACAAGATTGACGAAACTTATCGTTAAATTCGTTTGTCGTTTTGTAAGATTAAAAGAGCCGTTAATATTCTCGAATTTCTACTGTTTGAGATTCAATGAGATGGTCTAATACAAAAATTAATAAAAACTAATATTAAAAGTGCTCACAATCAGTTAAGGCTACTGCTCTGGGGAACCCGATTTTGAACCCGAGCGGAAAAACCCCTAAGAATTTCTCCAGAATGATCTGCTTCGGAGAAATTCCTATCGGGCCCCATCCTTCACCATTCGGTACCACATTGTGGGCATAACCGAACTAACTATGGATAAAAGAAAGACAGTTTCCACAGAGCAGAGAGTAAAAATTAAACAAACAAAGTATTCATGAAAATAAATAAATTAAGTCTGGTTGGATGGGATAAGACTAAGCAACATATAGGCGATGCCTCCAGGAGGACTTGCTACGGGAAATTGGCTCTCTATTTAGGTGTTACACTTTATTTAAATACACGAAAGAAACAGGAAAACTCCATGTGGCTATCCCGATGAGGCGCGAACTGCGACCAACTACCAGTGTTCAGTGGTTTTATCCATTTGACCACTATAATAAGATATTAATGTAGGCTACAAAATTATATATAATATACCATATTTTCGCAATTATTGTGTAAAATTTTTGCATTCATCTTAAGAAATTCGCGATAGCTTAATTTATATTGCAAAATGATTTTCGCGTATTTACGAAAAACCAATGATATTACCAAAATCCGAACGACAAAAATGATCAATAATATTTTCTATAGTCTGTGGCTGATTGCAAACTGTACACGGAGAAGAATCTGAAAATAAAAATATAAATAATTTTTCTAACATTTCATTAAAAATTGAAAATTCAAAAATGAAACGCAACATTTGTTTCGATAATTTTATATTATAAAAATAATATTTGCAATATTGAAAATGCATGTGCGAATTTTTATGTCGATCGTGAAAAATGATTATGTTTTAGTCATTTTTATTGCTATATTAGAAGATTTTCCGAAGATTATACTTGAAAAATAACCCTTTTGTTGATACTTTTAATAAAAATTATTATATACATTTAAATGCAATTATTTCATTAAATACAAATAATATCTATTATTTCTGTATTAAGATAGTGGAATTTTAAATGATTATAAAAATAAACTCTTAGTTATCTTAATTAAAAGCCTACATATACCACTACTGAAAGATTTATGGCATTAAGCACTAAACACTTACCGGCATTATCTTGTGTCTGAGTTGTTATGCACATATCATTATCGGCGGGGAATTTGTCACACGACAACATTGCAGGCCACGGGTAGCCATAATTTTCCATCCTCTTTTCACATCCGTGTTTGACTGCTTCGCACAATGATGTGCAAGGATAAATCAGGCGATCCAAGCAAATGGGTGCGAATAAAGAACACAGAAAGACTCTAGTGTCCGAATGGCACTTTAAGTTGAGAAGTGGAACCCAAGAACTAGCTTGACTCAGTACTTCAACCATTGTATCGTGATCTAACAGATTTGGCAGTCTCATCTGTTCGTATCCGATCCCGTGGCATAACGTTAAATTCGATGGTATATCCACACATCTTTGTTGATTTAATCTTCCATTTATTAAGTTCCATTCTGGAAATAACTGATAACTTTCAGATAAATTGAAAACTGTAAAAATCAATAAAACGAAATAAAAGTCTATCATGGTTTCTTTTAGATTTAAATTTAACTTGGAAATTGATATTATGTTGTTAGGGTGATCTTTATTCCATCATAAACTACCAATCAAGAATTGTTCTCGAGATATCATGTGATACAGTTTCTCTAATAGCTTGGCTTAAGTCAATAGGTGCCCTTTGGACTTATCATTTGTGATATCTCTTAGAAATGCAGTTAGCTGGGATGTTAAGCACTCAAATACTCGATCTGTTTGAAAATTGTTAACTCTTGACCTTAGATCGCTTGGCATTCGAGAATTCATCACTTCCCTTTTCTAGATAAAAATATATAAAGTATGATTTGAAAACTGTTTATGCAAGTATTTGACCACTCCATATCATTAAATAAAGGTTTCATCATAATTTTACGTAGTATTTCATTATCAATAAAAATATCGATATTTCTGAAGTTCCGCACCGCTGAGATTGTGGATTTTTTTGATGTTAGAAATTAAATTTAATATTTATCATTATAAATCATAAGATATTTTTTATAGCTGATAATTTTCAACTGCCAGAAAGACTGATCAACCATTTTGAATATATGAATAGTCTGTTATGTTTGGTAGAATTTTACTATATTTAAAAGTTTTTCTGTTTCAATTGTATATCTTGAATTAAAGAAAAAGTGGTAGGTGTTGCATTATTTTATTACTTTGCATTAGTTTTAATTGTTAGTTTAACTTAAATTTAGTATTTTTACATTAATTTTACTGGTGACCGAAACGATGACTCTTGAAAACCGGAAATTCCTAAAAGGTCCGGGTCAGGAATCTCAGGAATTTTTCGTGGGCGTTCTGTCCCGGATATGTCGGCCCCTTTCTTGAGACTTTACTATCCTAATGTCCCATTGTAGATCTGAACAAATTCATGATTGGCTTGGGGGAAAAGGTTCTTTTAGTCCCCACCGAATGGAAAAACGTTGAAATGTATATATGTTACAAAACCCGTTTTTAGTTAGAACGCGTTTTAACTAGTTGAAACTAGTTTATACTGGATGTCTTTGTTAAAACCCGTTTTGTCTAGTTAAAACTAGTTTTAACTCAAATTCATTTTTGACTAACAGTAAATTCTAGTTTTAACTAGACAAAACGGGTTTTAACAAAGACATCCAGTATAAACTAGTTTCAACTAGTTAAAACGCGTTCTAACTAAAAACGGGTTTTGACTGTAACATATATATGAATAATATATTTTGAATAAATTTGAATGTCCAGATATATATATATATATGGACATAACTTAATAATATGGTAAATTATTTTGTATGTAGTGAGATATTGCTAAGATTTTGTTACATTAAGTTAATATCATGTTGTTGGTGATGTGCATTCGTTATTAATGTGATTGATATTTATCTTTTTTATATTTCCTATAGCATCGTTCGGTTCGTCTTCTAATAACGTATTCAAAGTGTTCACGAATGACGTAATCAGTGTAGAAATTTATCACGTTCAAAAGAACAATGTGTCTACTCAACTTGAACACGCGTAATGAGATTCAATTTTTTCTTTTTATTCGAATAATTAAAATAACACTTTACTTACAGACAAATAAAATTGAATCGAAATATAAATATTACAGAATATAATAAAGCGACCGATATAAAGTGATAAAAACTGTAATTCCCGTCGCTAACTCGCGTTTTCGGTTGTCTGAAATAAAAATAATATGAAAAATGTCAGTATATTGATTTATGAATAATCTTGTTTATGAAATATGATTCGATTTTACGCATTAAATGAATCTACAAAATTATTTGAGAATATTCTCTCGAATGTACGCTATTTCTGGTGATCTTTGTTTATTTCATGTTCATTTACCAATGAGGATGCTGTATTCTGTCTTAAACCGACCTTTTACCTAGGGTGCATATACTTTTGGAATCAAACTGATCCAAGATCACTTCGATCGTTCAAATTGTGTATACGAAGGAACTACTGCGATCCGATCAATCTCTATTTGCGTATACAAACGCCATCTAGGATCAACTGGATCGCGATCAAACTAATCCGAGCGGAGGGTAGGATCGTTTGGATCGGATAAAAGAGATTAAAGATGGCGGCTACCATGGTTGAAGTTAACCTTACAGTAAATAACGAAGAAACACGTTTAATTGTTGACAAGGAAACTTATTTAAAACTTATAAATGGCAAGTAAAAACATCATTATTAAAATATCCGATAAACTGAGATGAAAAAATAAGTATTTAGAGACAATTTTGTGAAGTTGTATCTCAAGAATGTATGGCGTGCACTTTCATCTTTTTTTTGCAAGTTTTATTTTTAATTTTGTGAAATTTTTATTTAAATATTATTTTGTGAAAAACAATTTTATTCACAGAGTAATACGATTTAAAAATTCGTATAAATGAGCACAAACAATTTTGTCAAATAAACGATAATTCATAACAGCGTATGTCGTTTAGTACTAACTACAATTTTAATATTGAGAGATAAAATGGATTATTTTAATTTAATTAATTGATCCTTGTTAGTTAACATATACAGAGTTTCAAAGATATTATAAGTATAATATTTTTAAAACTCAGTATATGTTAACTAACAAGGAGAAACTATTATTAACTAACGAATGTTTGCCGCCATCTTCGATCCTACTTATACTTTCCGCCATGACAGAAGCTATCTGTATTACGTGACAAGGACTGATCCGCTTTTACAGATCGATCCATACAAAACGAAAAGTATGTGCACCCCTAATGTAGAAAAGTGCACACCGAGACAATACACTGACCATGGAGCTAGAATAAGATAGAGTGGCCTTGGGTGCTCTTTAAGTCTGTCACAGCTATGCCCACGACGCCATGTTAGAAACAGTTATCCTCCGGCATAGCAGTACTGTTTAATGACGCGCTAACGCATAAATCAAACACGTCGCAACGTTTCGAATGTTTTAAATATTCAAGGAAGGTGTCAACATTTTCTACACGAAGAGTTGCTCTTCTACACACACTTGAGCGGTCCCATCCACGTGTTCATCTAAAATAACTATTACCATACTCATAGATATCGTAACAACTGTCATTCCCCCAAACGGCTCTAGTGTGAATACTCAATATATAGGCCTGAGTTCTATCATTGTTAAATTGATTACCGAAGATTCGGATAATATTTTGTGACAAATTCACAATGCCGGGCTGCAGTTTTTGATCATATTTTTTAAAATTTATTTAATATATGCTCTCCATCTCAAATTATTAATAGTATCTTGTTCCCCGTACAACATACTTTTCCTGCTAGCAATAGAATCGTGCCGGTTATCTATCTAACTCCTTTCAGAGGAAAATTTTCGAATTGAAATAACGTGAATTTGGGTTTGCGTCAGAAGTTCGTATATAGTTAATTGGGGCCTTCTGCCCTAAGGTTTCTATTTCTGGTCTCAGCTTTCATCCATCTAACTCCGTTCTCGAGATTAAGGAAGGGCAGACAAAGAAATAGATGAGAATGGGAATTTATAGGTCAACAATTTTTTTTCAAATTGAAGCTCAATTCCTACCTGTAAGCCATCAAATAGAATAAATTTAGTAAACATTTGGCGGAAAATTTGTCCTCTTTCTTTTTTTGACATTTTTTTTGCATGTAAGTATGATAAAGAATCGCTAAAAAAGTTTGAATTTCTTTAGCGATAGTTTTGTTAAAACCAAATAGTGTTGCTCTTTATTAACACGTTTTTCCGTTGTAGTCTGACAGCTTGATGAAGGTACCAGATCAATCAGATCGATCCGACATCTTCAGCAAACGGCGGCTATGAGATGGCTTAGCTCCTTAAGAAAAAGTACGATTTACAGGAACAAGGCACTGGTAATTTCAGGCGGAGAGCACATAGTTTAATTTAATTTAAAATATAATTAAAAATTGCAGTTTACAGTTTTCGCCGATCCCTCTCCAGTCTATAAGCAATAAAATTGTTTTCTGGCGTACAGTTAATAATTTTGGTTTTTTAAACAAAGATACAAATTATGAAAATAACTTACAAAGGTACATTCTGCGACAGAGTTTACACCGATATTTTTGGCCGGTCGCAATCGCGTAACATTGTTCTTTCATTTTTATATATGACGTCATCTATTAACATTCTGCTATTCAAATTAATTAAGTTAATTTTTAATCGCTACATGTTCTGCAAATTTCCGTAGATATACACGGTGTTGTAGAAATAAAATTTTAATATTACAGTATTTTTACTGCAATGTGATTGGGTATTTTTTAATTTAAACTGGAACGGATCGCCGATGTTCTCTCCGCACTTAATCTTCCGTTAATTAATTAACTCATCTGCCCGTGCTTTTTTGTAATCCGTGTAATTTCTTTTCAAGATATTCTTCTAACTAGAATTGCGAAAATCTACTAACTGTCTACATTTATGTAATTTTTAAAATAGGCGTTCTACTCTTTGATACTCTAATATAAATCGCTTTTGTTTCGTTAGTTAATTTACATATAAGCACAGCTGGTCACTTGAAACTATGTTGTGTTTTTTTTGTTTTATTTAAAAAAAATGTTCTAGAAAAATACACATCGGTGTGTAGATAGTCTTCTCCATGTTTAAATCCATCATATTTTCGCCGAACCGTGTAAGAGCGCTCCGACACTCCAAGTTTTCGTCATATCCGGTGTTTTGTGGTCGTGTCCGGTTTGAGTCTACACTGCTATATAAAGGAATTTATCTATATATATATATAATTACTTGTCCTGACTGACTGACTGATTGACTGATTCATCATCGCCCAGTGCAAACCGCTGAACCTAGTGGTGAAATTTGGTACACAGTTAGGGTACGTTGTGGAAACGCACACTAAAAAGGGATTTTTTGAAATTTTCCGCGGGGGGGAGAGGGAAAGCATTAAGGCTTATCCGGAAGAACGGCTTCTACCCAGTGGCGTAGCGTAGTGGGGGCGGCAGGGGCGGCACTTTTAGGGGGCGGCATTATTTTACAGTATAATAATAATATCTTGTAAAAATTTGAACCATTTCATTTGATATTTTTGTCGCACCTACGATTCGGACCGATTGAAATGAGAACGGAATTTTTCATTACTTATTCTGTGACGAAACGGGGGAATCCCCTTTCTTTAAATGAATGTATAATAATGACATCTTGCACATTGTAGCCGCTGATAACACCGTCTGTACTGACTTGTAGGGATTCCCCGTATTTCATTTAAGGGGACGAAATTTTAAGGGAGGCGAAATTTTCCTCCGCTCCGGGCGGCTGACATCCACGCTACGCCACTGCTTCTACCCTACTATTTTAGATGCGATTTTTTGTTTTCAACTACGTTTAGTCTTCATTGAGTACTTAGGTGTATTAAATTGATAACATTTCGGACATTATTATAAATATTTTTATGTATTTCGATTTTTTAATCAAATGTTCGAACCGTTTCAGATTCGAATTTGTTATCGCATATTTGTTCGATTATAGAACGATTGAAACGTTCCAGAAAATTGATCATGTTAAATTTATCACTGTTGCAAGTTATGTGTTCGCAGATAGTGAGCAGGATACGTTACAAATAAGTTTAACAAATCGTACACGACTACGTTGGTCCGTTGCAAAGTTATACCAAACCGAACAGTGGCGGGCTCCCTAGAGGCGCCACATCATGGCCGTTTATTTATATAAGAAAAAATAATACAAAGGTTACATAATACAAATCATTGCTACACGCACAGGTAATGACAGGAAAGAAATTTAACAGATCAAATTGAAAACAGTTTGTGTGATTTTCAGCAATAGGTGTAATATAACAATTACTATCGTTGTTGAAATATTGAATATAAATGGTGTTTGCTTGCAAAATCCGCGTGGGCAAAGTCGCGGGTAACAGCTAGTATTATATAAGATTTTAGTACTTAGATGTAACGAATAGAGTAAGGTTTGAAAGAAATGGTGAGGGAATTATGTGGACGATAATCATTTTTGCATAATTTGGCCTCGTAAAATGAAAAAATAGACATATTTATGCCGAATGGAAAATTTAATTCGGTTTTTTTATTGTCGTTAAGCGAATGTTATCATTGTTACGAAATACATTGTTGTTTGCATTGTTGAAGGCTAAATGACGAATTTTACAATAAAAATGGGGATTTTAGAGGGGTTGGAAAGGGATTACATTGTTGTGAAGCAGAAAAATTGACCGGAAAGTGCAGGAAGTGTGTGATTGTGTGTGTAAGAATAAATGAATGGACGCGCGTATTTTGGACTGGAACACGGTCCGGTGCATCGTTCATATTTATATTATTTCTATTTTTGGTTTTTTGGTGGTCCTTCCAACGGGACTGTGGGTCCCAGGGCCGCCGAAAAAGCGAAAATCCCAAAGGGGCCCGGAGGGCGGCTCAAGAACGGGATAAGCCCACGGGGCGAAACCGGAATTCGTATCTAAATCCGGATGTAATGGACCAAGTACGGGTTTTTCGCAGGGCGCCGGATCCACCGAACAAGAAGGCAGTTGTCCCGGGGGGTTCCCCGGGACAACTGCTTTCACCTGCCGAGCAAAGGATCTTGGATGCCTGTTTATTTATTTATTTTTTAAAAATGAGCGTTGGTGAATTAAAACCATTCCTACAAGCTCAAGACGACACAAACGGCGGAGCGTAGCGCATGAGGCGACCACCACTACTACCCTGTTGCATTACAGATTGTAAGCAACTGGCAATAATAAGTTTATTGTTGACGCGCGGAATTGTTAATTCAATAGCAATTCTGTGCGTTTATTGCTGGTGTTTCACAAGTCTAAATCATTTATTTACAGAACGGCTTCTCAAATTTTAAAAGTTTTATTTGAATTCCATCTGAAACGGGCTGCATTTGAAAGTATTGTACTGTACATCTATGAATTTCCAATGTCGCCGCCGTCTGTCCTGCTGTCTTCCATTAACCTCCGGAACAGAGTTAGATAGAGAAAAGACGAGACGAGATGTGGAAACTCTAGCCAGGAATCCTCGATTAAATATATACGAACTTCTGATGCAAACCGGAAGTCACGTTATTTCAATTCAAAAAGTTTTCACTCAAAGGTGTTAGACAGATGTTAAAAATTGTAATAGCTCTCACTTAGTACAGCAATACCCACATCGGTGGCGTAGCGTGGGTCGGGGGCCGCCCGGGGCGGAAGAAAATTTCGCCGCCCCCTTATTTAGGTATCTCAATTTAAAAAACTAAAATATACAGTAATTCTAAAGAACTTTTCAGCAAGAACAATCATCATTGTACAGGTTCAAATTTTTACAAGATATTATTATTATTCATTGTGAAATTTTGCCGCCCCCTAAAAGTGCCGCCCCTGCCGTCCCCACTACGCTACGCCACTGACCCACATGCAACATATGTAATATATACTCCGCTTCTATCGCGTTAACTTAGGATACTGTTAGCTATTTTTACAGGTGGACTGTAGTTAATAGTGCTGGCTAGAAAAGAGTGTTGTTAATACTTAGCCTATTTATAACCCTATACAATTTTTTCATTATTTTCCCATTTTTTATAAATCTAGTCTCCTTAATGATTTATTTCTGGTTACGAGACTGATCAATCTGAGCAATCAAGCATTTCTACAAGCAGATCGAAATTCATATGCTATGGGATTACGGCGGTTATACCTCGTTTACGATAGAGGGGGGAAAATTGGCGCCATTTCAGCAGCTGCGGCTCACCCAGGGGAACAAGGGGCCATGGCTCCCTTCAAAGAAAAACGAAAACAAACAGAAAATTTTCCAAAAATCATTTCCTAATTAAAATTCATTTTTTAATTTATATTCTGTGATGTCTTCTATTTCTGTACTTTTTTTTTTTGTAACTCTTTCCGCCCAGTGGGCACTAAGAGGGCCTCTTATAGCAAGCCTATTATGGGTTCGGTCAGGCCCACAATGAGGCGACCGGGTGGTGAGGGACGGGGACCGACATATCCGGACGGACCCCCCCGAAAAATTCCTGGGGATTTCTCGACCCGTCCGGATTCGATCCCGGGTCCCCCAGGGCGGCAGGCTGCTAACCTTGACCGCTCGGCCATCCGGCCGCTTCTATTTCTGTACTATTTATGAATTAGCGGTCACATAATGTGGGAATTTTATTTATTTATTTATTTTTAATTCCGCTCTGTGGGCACTAAGATGGCCTCTTTTTAGCAAGCCCATTATGAGTTCGGCCATCCCATAATGAGGCGATTAGTAGTGAAGAACGGAGCCCAACATATCCGAACGGATTAACCCCCGAAAAATTCCTGGAGTTTTTCGACCCGTCCGGACTCAATCCCGGGTCCTCCAGAGAGGTAGGCTGCCCACCTTGGCCGCGTTTCTCTATGCAGCGCTTGAGAATCGCTTTATAGCGAACACACTGAAACTGGTTTCTAATTGGCCAACACTGCTTGTGACGTCATTTCGCTACACTCTCGCTGCATAAAGAAACGCGGCAAGGTCCTAGAATATATTCTAGGACCTTGGAAACGCGGTCCTTGACAGCTCGGCCATCTGGCCACCTATCGGATTTTAAATAAATAAGTATTTTTTTAAAAAAAAAACAACTTATGAAATTTATCAAATTAAATTTTCATATTTTAATATTTATTGAAAAATTTTAAAAATTTAAAACATATTTATATATATAATACGATTACTTTATTACAATAATGATATACAAATATATATATATATTTATATTTAACGATTTGGCAACACTGCAGTTATTTGAGTATATTTTGCAAGATGAAGCTCAAAGTAAAGAATTTGCAATTTCTGCCTTTATTGGAATTAAATTAGGTAAATTATTTAACTTAAGACATTTCGAACGAATTATTACGCAATAGTCAATATATAAAGCACTCAATACGGCTCGAAATAGACGGTATTTTCGTGTTGGTAATTTCGGTTCTGCAATGACGTAATGGGACTGAGATTCCTTAAATAATTAAATTAATTATTTCATTGTATATAAGCGACAGAAGTTACGAGAGGAGAGGGAATTTTCAATAATTGATGAATTAATGTAGAAATATTTTAATTTTGGTTATGGAAATAAGCTTTATGTATTGTTTAAAAGGATCCTTTGTATTGTTTTCCTCAGATTTAAAGCGACCTAAAAAAAAACAAGAGTGATTTGTTTCTTTAAATTATACTTTGTAAAATCATTTAATTGATTTATTATGTTCAATATAATAAATAATTAAAATTTTTGCTTTATTTCTTATAAAATACTTTATTTTAAAGTATAATTAGGTTTTTTTTTTCTTTTCACAATTAAAGTAACTATTATATTAATAATTAGAATTGAAGAGAATAGCAACGTTGCGGTTGAAGTTTCATCTCTAAAACATGGAACGTCGAGTGCCACTATCCTGTAAGCAGCGCTTGACGTTCCATGTTCACGTTTTAGAGATGAAAACTTTGGCCACAACCTCTCTAATCAATGAATTAATTTATTGATGGAAGCTTTTACCAAGAAGCTTTCGGGTAAATGTAGCAAGTGGTAGGTATGGGTGCTTTAATCCCACCCTTTATACAAAAAAAATTAAAAGTTATCTGTTAAAGCTTCAAAATGTTTTTTAAAAACATTTGTGATGACAAATGTTTATCGAACCGTCCGCCGCAGTTGTTGCACATCTGTTAATAAAAGGTACTTATTAATTATTCAAGTGTTTAATTTTCAAGTTAGCCCTTTTGGGTACTTCTCAATCTTTAACTGTATATAGCTGTGTGTATTTTGAAATTGTTGTTGCAATATTATAGGAATATTTCTGTTAGTAACTTGGATTTTAACAGTTTGTAAAATATTAAAACAAATTATACATTCATTCTGTAATTGAATCTGCAGGGGGAAAATCCATTACTACTTGCGAAATAATTAGTTATATTGTATGTCTATATCTTTCAATAATATCTGCATTGTTCTCTTTCCAGTAAATTTTTAAAAATCAGATTTGCAGGTGACTTTCAACATAATTTTTTTTTTTTTAATTTTTGTTCTATTTGCTGTTGTATATTGATAGCATTTTGAGAATTGATTGAATCATACAATGATAATGTTCAAATATTTTTGATAAAAAAAGTTTTTTTGAATGTTTGAAATATGAACCACACAATCAACTTTAACAAGTTGATTGTGTGGTTCATATAAAATTATTTTCTTTCAAATAAATAAACAAAATTCTTATTGGAACTAAATAATAAAATAAACAACACCTTATTATTGCATTAAATCTTTATTGCTGGATCATTAAAGATGATGTTTATTTTATTTTCTTTGTTTTACTTTATAAACATTGTAAAAAATTCATATTGTATGTCAGTTATTTTTAATTTATATTAAGAATTATTTAAAAATAAATAAATAAATAATGAATATTCAACTGACACAACTAAATTTTTCTATATAAATTTATCAGAAACAAAAATAATTTATGAATAATTAAAAATAATTGTTTATTTGAAAGTTTTAATGTAAGTGTTAAGAATAAAATTATTGATTAAATTGCTAATGGCTTATAATCTTTATATTATAAAAGCAGTGTGAATTAACATTTACAGATCAATTTTTTGCTAATAAAATTTAAAACAAATCAATAGCTTAAGTATTTCAGCTTAATTTCTTTAAAGTAAAATTAAATATTTAAACATTAAAAATTTAATTCTTATTAATTAAGTTACTACTTAAAACAATTTTCATAATTCTCTATGAATTATTAATTAGTTTTATTTTAATTCAAGTTTTGTTAATATAATGAATGAACTGACATCAAACTCTTATTTATTGTTTTAGAAATTAGAAAAATAACAAAGATTACAATATGAATAGACAGATTTTGGGAAATAAAGGAAGAAATCATGCAGTGGCTCAAGGTAAATTTCATTATTTATTTTTAATATATTTATTTATGTTTTAAAATTATAAAATAAATACATGACACACTAAATATGTTCTATATTTCATTAGTTTTTGTAATTTATGTAAGTGATTTGTATTATAGCATTCAGAATTTAGAAACTTCTATCAATAACTAAAAGCCACTTTGGAACTACTACATAAATTATTTTAAAAAATTTTAATGAATTTTAGTCATATATTTAGTAATTCAAAATTGCATCTCAAATATTTTTCTTTATGATGATCAAGATAAATTGCATGTATATATATATATATATACACACTGTGTTTCCCCAAAAATAAGACCAGGTCTTATATTAATTTTTGCTTCAAAAGATGCATTATATTATTGTCAGGGGATGTCTTGTTCAAAGGCACTTGCTTGGGTATTTACAAATACTTAATTATAATTTATATTATCATTTATTTTAAGTATTAATGTCAATAATAATATTTATTTATATTTAATTATATATTAATATTATTATTTTATAATTCAATATGTCTGTTGTGAGTTGCAACCTATATATTAAATATGACCATCTGGCTGATGATCTTAACGGGCTTATTTTAGGGGTAGGGCTTATATTACAAGCACCCTGAAAAATCATGCTAGAGATTATTTTCCAGTTAGGTCTTATTTTCTTAGTAGTCTCAAACATTGATAAATGATTAAAACAAATTTTTTGTAAACTAATTTCTTAAGGCAGGCTTTCATACATAACATAAATATGAATTAATTTAACTAACTTTTATAATATATTTTATTTTAAATACAAAATAATTGTAATTTCTGCAATTAAAAAAATAGTTGATGGAAAGAATTATCTATCACACTCAAACTTACTTATTTAGCATTGTCAAAAAATTATTAATAAAAAAATTGCATATAAAATTCTGATAAATGCAGTGATACCTCAGTTTTTGTAGATAAGCCATCTGAAAACAATTGGCGAAATCTGAAACCAATGAAAACCGAGGCAATTATTTCCATACGAATCAATGTGAATCCAATTAATTCGTTCTAGACACTCCAAAATACATACCAAAAACACATTTTGTAGAGAATTAATATAGTGTTAAATACTAAAAGCAATAAGAAATTAACATAAAAGACTAATTAGCATAAAGATAAAAGCATTAAGATTAAAGATAAGATAATTAGCATTAAGATGAAAGCAATAGAATTGTTTGGCTAGACACACGGGGTAATGTCTTGTGTTGTAGAAGCTAGTTGGACATGAGTTTCTAACCTATATCGCTCCGTGGTAAAGTGTGACGTAATTGTCATGTAATAGTAGTAGTATCATTTGTGATGGTCATATCAAGGGGAATAATGCCTTCTGGGAAATCCATTTAAGGGTAACTGGCCCCTTTTCAGGTGTTACAGAAGTGGAGAAAACCCAGAAAACTTCTCAAGGCCAGCCTGCCCTGGTGAAGCACGAATCCATGACCAAAATCCCAGTGTTCAGGGAACGGAACCGTTGGACAATGGTGGGCCATCATGGGGTAATGTTTACACGACGAGAAATAATGCCACACTGCCCCACAAAATGCGTGGGGGCACCCTTTGTTTTTGCAAAATTAGCAGCGAGGTCACTTGAGCATGCCAATGAAATCTGACACAATTGACAAAAACAGAGACAGATTTTTCGTGAAAAATATTGATAAACAACAACTAACCCATTATATATAAAGACCAACAACTGCCGAATTATCGGGCTAGCAAATGGCTATAGTAATATTAATAATTTAAGTTAATTTGGTACTAGAGTTAGGCGTTAGGCGCCATCTCGAAAAATATTGACGAAAACTGAAACTGACGATAACCAAAATCAATGAAAACCAAGGTATTACTGTATGTAAATATAAATTTTCTTCATGCAAAATTTATGCAAAAACTCCCTCTCTACAAACAAAATTTTGAATGCCATATTTGTTCTGGTTTACATACGATAACTTGGTTTCTGAATAAGCTATACAGCAGAGCTGGCCATCGATGATCAATTTCCTATTCTTTCTCTGATAAAGAATGTTGACGGCCTGACCAATCAATGACAGGACTACAGATTCAGTAGTGGCGCTGAGATTTGCTTTGCATTATTAGATGTTACAACACTAACTGTTGATGGCATTGTTATTCAAATTAGATTTCAATGTGCATGCAGGCAAGATACTACTACTGGTTTTTGGTATGCATTACAATTTAAATAAAATTAATTTATAAAAACTGCATTAATTGACATTCACATTATATAAATGACATCCATTAATTCATATCTAAAGGTGCTTAACTCAAATTAAATAACAAAAATTTATTAATGTGTTATATATCAATATCATAATATTAATCTTTAATATAATATTTATTAATACTAGGTAGCTAGTTAATTTAAATTATAATTAAAATTTAAATCAAAGCAACTGAAACATAATATTTTATAAAGTGTGGATACGGTACTTGTTGTCTGTATTGATTAATTTAGTTATATTTTATCCAGGCAGAGTTGAGTCTCTATTTATAGCACTTTCTCTAAAGTGTTAATTTAGGTTTTAGTTGGTGATGGCAAAACTTTTTACTTTTAATATATATATTAAATGGATAAAGATGATTATATATAATATATTATGTCTACATCCATTTTATATCGTACTAGCAGACCCTGCCACGTGTTGTCGTGGCTTAAAATGTATATATTATAAATGTATAAAACTTCCCCCGTGGAGGGAATTTTAAAAAATCCCTTCTTAGTGTACATTCTCTTGACGAACCCTATTAAGACGCAATCAAAAACACAAAAAACCTCATCTAAAATAGTATAAATAGAAGCCAAGTTCTTCATGGTAAGTCTTATTCCTGTCCCACTCCTCGCAGGGGAATATCGAAAAATACCTTTTTAATGTATATTCTGTTGACGCATTTATTAAAACGCAAAAAACCGCATCTAAAATAGTATAATAGAAACAGAGTTCTTTACGGTAAGCCTTAATCCTGTCCATCTCCCCCAGTGGGTGGGGAATTTCGACATGTATATTATGTAAAAACACGTGTTTATTCGAATGCAACGTTGTGTCAAAATTTCAAAGGAATCGGTAGGAACAAACAAACATTACATTTTTATTGATATAGATAGATAGAAGATGATCCACTTTAGTCCATTCTCACAGAAAAGCGTAATGCCTCGCAGTAAAGCAAACTTAGGTTGTCGGAGTTAGCGCCATCTGTTGGACATAAAAGCCTTAATCCTAGATGATATCTTTTAATTTATATGAATGTTTAACGGAATAATATATAGCCTATGTCCACCCTGAAGGTCCATTCTAAATATTGGTGAAAGAATTTTTGAAATCGGATGAGTAGTTTCGGAGATTACCTGTTACAACCAAACTTAGTTACCTCTTTATATATTAGTATAGATTATATATAATATTATGTTGCATTTGTAGACATTTTTATGCATAAAATGCTGCTGAAAAGGTAAAAAAAAAAAAAGTGTTTTTGGGAGTTGGGAATGGATTAATTCATTTTACATTGTTTCTTGTGAGAAAATTTGTTTCGGTTTGAAAACAAATCAATTTCCAAACAATTTTTAAGAATGAATTAAATTTGTAAACCAAGGTTTGACTATATTTATTTGTAGGATACAAGTTTTTCAGTATTAGCTTAATTGGAAATAATATGATGATAATTTACCAGTACAACATCTTAGGACAGTATTAATGTTAATAAATGGCACAAAAAAGATGAATGAAAATGATCAATGTAGTATAATATATCAGTGATTAATTTGTATTATAATTAATATAAAACAATAATTGCTACACAGTTATACACAGGTTATCTAAAAAGAAACTGAATTTTTGCTGTAGGAAGTAAAAACTACAAGAAATATTTTTATAAATCTGTTTATTTAGTCAAAATAAGACCCCTCTGCAGCAATACAATGTTCAGAACAAGTAATTAGCATTTCAAAGGATTTTTTCAGCTCCTGTTTTGGCACTTGGTTCAATACTGCGGTCACAGCAGCCTCAATCTTGGAAATGTCCTTGTAACAAGTCCCTTTCATTGGAGTTTTAAGTTTCAGGAACAGAAAATAGTCACGGAAGCCAGATCAGGGGAATATGATGGATGTCCAGGGTTACAATACCTTTTCGAGCCAAAAATCGACAAATGGCAGTACGCTTGTGTGGGGATGCATTATCATATAGCAGTGTTCAGCTTCCTTGAGCACGATACTCTGGCCGTACATGTAAAATTCGGTTCCAGAGATGTTCAAAAATACCCAAATAATATTCTCCAGTAACATTCTGGTCATTTGGGACAAATTCTTTGTGCACAATACCTTTGGAATCATCAAACCAGATGAGCATGGTCTTGACCTGCAAATTTTGAAAGTGGAGTTTTTTGTGTGGGCTTGTCTGATGACTTCCACATGGAACTTTGATGTTTTGTCAATAGGTCATATTGGTAGCACCATGTCTCATCGCCCGTGATAATATATTTTTGAGAAAATTTAAATTGTGGCGAGCTGTTTTGATGATGTCCTGAGCATGATGAATATACACTTATTTTTGATCCTCAGTGAGTGTGGAACAAAGTAGGAACAGACTTTATGTTTATTCAAATGATTATGTAAAATTATTTGGACAGAGTCCTTTGATGCTTTTAACTCCTCTGACAACATTCTACAGGTTTCATTTAGATACTTTCCTAATACTTGTTGCACTTTATCAATGTTACTGTCTGTAGTCAACATCTTCCACTTTTCAGATCATTTTCAATTGACACACTGCCATTTTTGAATTGACAAAACCAGTTGTAAACTTTTGTTTGGCTTAGGCAATCATCCCCGTATACCTGTTTCAGTAACTTAAAAGTTTCGGTAAAAGTTTTCTTTAGTTTTATGCAGAACTTAATGTTGGCACATTGTTCCATTGCAATTTTCTGATGAGGGTCATGAAATAATTCTTACATTTCATGCCACACAAAGGATTGTTATGAACTGATTTAAATCTAATTGCACATGATTGGTAATATAACTCAAAATTTTGAATTTGACTGTCAGTGCAGTACACTGAAGAGGAATTCTTAGAATAGTTAGTATTTGGATTTAACCCCCAAAGATATTCAACAATGTCAGAAATTTTAAATTTAGTATCTTCTTTCAATGATAAACTTTGCTTTGTACAATGATAAATTCAGTTAATATCAGTCTGATCAGCTTAATAAAATGTGTGCAAACTTTTCATCTAGTCTGTTAGATGCCATGCAGATATCTTCCTTACAATGTTTTTTTACTATAAGAAAATTTTAACATTACTTTTCTATTTTTTATTAATTCGTTGTAAAAAAATTAAATCATTTGATGACAACAAAAATTGAAGATACACAAGGTTTTGAAAGTATTATCACATTCTGATATCTTATCTGCTTGTATAAAAGTCATATAGTTTCTACATAAGTCATATGACTAGGTATAGGTATGTGGTTAAACTAGGATACAAGTGTGATAAAGTTGCTAAAACACATAAATAAATTTGAAATCATGATTAATACAAGTTTTTAATTTATTTACATTTTTACAAAATTTTATAACTTACAAGTATTATGATGATATATCTAATTATTTTCCATTCCTGCTAAGTATTTTGCTGTCTCAGTTCACCAATTAATTTGTTCCTAGAAGTTGTTTGTTATGGACTTTTGTGTTTAAATATCTTTAATTACTTAATAAAACTAAAATAATTGACAAAATTAAGACTAATGTATAGCAGTACATTTACTTATTCTTAATAAGCATTTACTTATCAGTAGTTTCATTAAATTCATATAATTAAATTACTTATCAGTAGTTTCATTAAATTCATATAATTAAATTAGTTGTCCGAAAAAACTAAGTAGCCCAAAAAGTCATCCAAATAAAAGAAGTTAAAAAAAGTTTTGCAACTTCTTTTAATCATTTGGATGATTAAAAAAGTAGCCAAATTTCCAACTTTTTGCATAAACTAGCAAACCTGTGTCAGCCATTGGCCATGTTACAAGTGTAGTAGAAGATTGGTCATGTGCATTTTTATAGAGATTATTTGTAAACCAAGAAATGCGTATACTTATGTCATTGGGAAATATTGAATCAAAGTTGACTTAAAAGTGAAATTTTTCAGAGTCAGAATTTTACAAAATTTCAGAATTCCTATGAAATTTCAAATAAACAAATAAATGCAAGTCTTGTTTATATATATAACACTTTTACTATATATATAGTAAAAATGCTACATTTTTTGTATTATCAATTATTTGACTAATTCTTTGGAATTAAATTTTTAAATATATTTAGTTTTTTGAAATTTCATTCATTGATTTTTATATTAAATTGTTTAGAAATCACTTTTACACACGAATAATAATATTTTAATTGATTATTTTTGGTTTTTGGTAAAATAATGGAATTTTGCAGATTCTTAGTAGGCTCTTGTTACAAAATTTTGAATAGATAACAAAAAGTTAATCTCTAATATATGACATCATGTTGTATAATAGTAATGGATGTACTGTACGTACATCATATTGATGATGATACATGATGATATGATTTGAAAATGGAAAAGTGATATGTTTGTGTCTAAAATATTTAGTTGTTTTTTTACAGTAAAAAAAAAATTAAAATGTAGAATGATAAGAAATAGAAGGTTTATCCAATAATTATCTGGTCTTATGCTAAAAAAACAAAAAGAAATTATCCTAAAACAACAATGGCTTGATGTCCTTCAAAGTATTCTCCTTGAGAAGCTACAGCCTTATTCCAATGTTACTTACAGTTTCTGAAGCAATTTTCAAACTCAGGTTTTGGAGTAGCCATTAGCTGCTTTGTCACATTCTCTTTGATCTGTTCCAAATCCTCATCTCTTCCCTTTCAAGGTCAGTTTCAGTTTTGGAAACAGCAGGAAGCCATGTGAGGATTGCATAAAGACTTATGTAATGCAATGTTTTGCCAAAAAATTCTGGATGAGATGGGTGAGAGGGTGCATTGTCAGGGTGACGTTGCCAGTCACGGCTTTTCCAGAGATGAGGCTGTTTCCTCCTAACTGAATATCTTAATCTCTGTTCCCAGGTAGTATTCAATTTCACCATCTGATTTTATACTGTATATTCATGGACACACCGGTTACTTCTGTGGTTGAAGAGAACAATGAGCATTGTTTTGACATTATTGTAATTTTGATGTGCTTTCTTTGGTCTTGTTTCTCCTGGAGTTTAAATGGAATTTGCATACACACACAGATGATGGCTTTTATATTAGTAATGATTTTATTTTATTCGTCTGCCTACCCATTTTATTTCTTTACTTAGTCTTGACGGAAACAATATGAAAAAAATTGTTTAACACAAATTTTATTTAAAACTATGAGATCAATACTTCTTTAAAACAAGTAACATACTTTAAAATAATAAATACTTAGTTTTTAATTAAATTAAACACATACACTACATTTTTTTCTTCAGTGATTTACATTTGATCCTTTTGTGAATAAATGGAATAGAATAATAATAATTATTAATCTAAAGATATTCTAAAGTTTGATCCACAAATAACATAATTCAAAAATTTCATTGCTATTTTAATTTTCTTTAAATGTTTTTTGATCATCGTAGATCTATATAAATAATTGTGTACTCATTGCTCAATAATTTAAAAATTAATGATCAAAACTGTGATTTGGTGCAAATTTCAGAAATGCTTTGTAGCAACATATGGCTTTAATACACATATCTGCATATATACTAATTTTATTTATATTTGTTCTCTTAGGAGAGCATTAAGTTGGAAAAATTTTTTATTTATATATATTTTTGTGTTTTAAAGTATTCAATACAAATTGTTTTTAATCTGTCTTTTGTTTCAACTGTAATTAAAAAAAAAATTACTAAATGAAAATAGTTTTAGTATCAGAACTACTAGATATTTTGTTTGATGAGATCTGTATATTTTTATTACAATCTTTATGCTATTAATCCATTTTAGAATGAACTGTATTAATACTTCACATCTCCTGTAGCCTAATCCTGTAACCATAGTGAAATACAAAATATTTTAAATAGATTTTATATAGAAATTTTGAAATTTTATGTATATTTCCTGTCATACCACATACTTTACATCCATACTTACAATAGGACAGTACTATTACATTCAATATGTACTATTCTGAATTTTAAACAAACATACTGATGCATTTTAAAGGGAATTTTTAAATATATGCTACATAAAATAACTGTTAACTTAAAAAATTCCAATTTATTACAATATTAGATATAAATAATGTCATGTGTATTCATTCTTGTACTTTGAATATTTACTGATATTTAGCAAATTTATTTTAAGTAATGTTGTGTACTTTTATCACAAATTCTCAAAAATATGAGGGGTATCCAGAAAATAAAGAACATTTGGCTGTAAAAAATGAAAAAAAATAGCAATGATAGGAAAAAAGTTTTACAAAGTAATTAATACAAGACTAGTTACTTTTCTACATAGTCATCATTACAATTAAAGCACTTCTCATAGTGTGACACTAGTTTTTGGATTCCTTTGTCATACACTTCCACTGCCAGTTCCTTCTGCCAGTTAGTGATAGCTTCTTTCATCTCTCATCTGTCCCAAAATGATACATATCCACCCAAAAACTCTTTTGGCTTGGGAAAGAAGTGAAAGTCACCCAGGGCCAGGTCGGGACTGTATGATCAAAAATGTCCAAGCTGAATTTCTGAAGCACAGCTTGAGTGGCTGCGGTAGTGCGATTGCATGTTATCTACCTTGATTAAACATTAAACACCATTTTCCCACACTTGATTCGTTCATATAGTGATCATCATACACTTCTGTGATTGTTTATGAATTTCTCTTGAACAAACTTTCTTTGCATTTAGAAAACGAATAAAATTTTGCATTTGGAGGGTTTTTAGATTTTTGTACACATTTTAACCCTTGACAAAACAGTAATAATAAGACCGTTGTTATCGAAACTCTACACATGCTAAGCAAACACATCAGAGAACAAATTGACCTCGAATCAAAGGCTGTAATTTACCTGTGCAGAGTGCTATGTGCAAATGTTTATTATACAAGGGGATCCAGAAAATAGCTTTAAAAAAACAAGATTAGCATCTTAAGTCTGTAATTATTTCTTAAACTTGTATTTATTTAGGTTTCAGGAAAGAATAGTTTTCAAAAACAATATAGATTTCTAGTTCTTGTAAAATTATTAATAAATATTAAAAGTTATTATTAGAGAGTTAATTTCATTCTGGTCTAAAATATATAAGTAGAATAATATCCATACATTTTTGTCATCTTAAATACTTTAGCTATTAATACTATAAATTAAACATAAAACATTCTTTATTCATTTTTTTAGTTCCAGCAACACATCTTGTGGAAGAAGCTATTGAAGGCTTAACAAAAGGTAAGTTTTATATTTTTATTTAAATGGTTGTGTACTTCAATTAAGATGATAAAAAATTGTATGTAAATTTGCCTAGGAGTGACTGCCACAGCAGCATTACCAAGTACTATCACAGATCTTGCAAGTTTATTTGAATGTCCAGTGTGTTTTGATTATGTCCTCCCTCCAATTCTTCAGTGTCAAAATGGACATTTAGTTTGTTCTGTTTGTCGTCAAAAATTGACTTGTTGTCCAACATGTAGAGGATCAATTGGTTAGTATTGTGTGCTTTTTTTTCTTAATTTTACAACAGAATAATAATAATAAACTTTTTAAAGTATCAAACACAAATTTGTGTTTGATACTTCGAAGAATAATACAACACGGTTTCACAAAAATCAAAAAACTTTTTATTTGTCTATAGGAAATATAAGAAATTTGGCAATGGAGAAAGTAGCAAGTACAGTCATGTTCCCATGTAAATATTCTGGTTCTGGATGTAGAGCTCAATTAGTACATACTGAAAAACCAGAACATGAGGAAGCTTGTGAATTTAGGTAATAATAATTTAATTTTGATAATTATTTATTTTTAAATTGAAGCAATAAATTTTTGTGTGTTTAAATCATTGCTTTATGCTTGTGATAAAATAATCTCTCTGTAAATCAAGAAAGACGTAATTTGTTTAAAAGATACATTTTTAACTCAAATATTCAGTAATATTTTAGTTGGAAAGGATAATTTTAAAAAACTGATTATACATTGTTAAAAAAGTATATAGACAAAGACAATTCAAAAAGAATTGGAATAATTTTTTATACAAGTATTAATTCTACCTAGATAGAGATGAGTTAAATCATAAAACAACATGGTATTTGAGAAATTGTTTGCTTTGTGCTTTTTCAAGCACATGTTCTAGAACAATTTCTCAAATTTAGCATTAATTGCATTTATAACTAATAATATCAATTAAAAATAACAATTTTGTAAAAGAAGTTATAAGTGTACCTCAGGTTATGTACATAATGCATTCCTCAAATAGCAGTTCTGTTATGAATTGCCATTTCCATACTTTTATTTTTATTTAAAGAAAGTTTCACCTCCTGAAAAGTTTTTGAGCAATGACCAATATGGATTCCACACCCCAGTGTTGTACAGAGGATGCCCTAGGCATCTTCTGTACAACACTGGGAAACTCTACAGCAAGGAAGAAAGAAGAGATTAATAACTAGAAATATTATGAGAGACATCAAATGCATGGTGGCTCTCAATTTTAAAATTTATCAGATATACCAAAGTACCACAAAATATTTTCTACTTGCTCAAAGATTTCTTAAAAGACAGAACAGCTAAGCTTAAATTGAGCTTTGTTAAAAAAAACCTGCTTCCTAAATAAAGGCTGTGCTCAAGACTCCATATCTGAACTCCTACTCTGGAATGTTGTTATAAATGGCTTGCTAATTAAATTATAAGACTGTTTCTGTTCATTGGTTATCAAATCAGCTATATCATTAAAAAATAGTTAATTATTGGCAATTTGCCAAATTTTCTTAAAATTCAGACCTTTTTTGTGTCATGCATCTGGGTGAAACCAAAATCTAAAGGTGACAACACTTGTCATTCCAAGTGTTGTCATCTTCAGGTTTTTATTGGATTAAGCATCATATCTGTGGGAATAGCTAACTCAGATCATGGTAGTAGAAGAAATATATGATGGCCGTATTTGCAGTTTGTTTTATTTTGAGATGGTTGTAACCTTGGATACACCTGTATTATTGTAGATCAATTTTTAGTTACATCTTATCAAGTTCAATTATTACTATGGCATTAAGGGCCGAGTTATTAACTCTGTAACGTAACCATATCCATATTTGTAAATTTTTGCTACACTGGATATCTGTAGCAATAGTTACAGAAACAGCCTTACAGTAGTTTATATCTGTTAAGGAACAGACTTGTTTTATGGCTTACGAAGTAGTCCATTGTGAGCATGCACAAAATCATTGGTAGTTTTTGCCAGATCTAACACTATAATTATTTATTCATTTTAAAACATTTAAAAAAAGACACAGTTGTTCCAGAAAAAATTTCTCCTAGACTATCACCATTTTTTATTCTTGTTCTAGAACAAACTTCTTAGATGACCAGACCTTCCTTTTTAGGCTACTTAGCCATCTAATGTTAAAACATTCCTTAAAAACAAAGTTAGTCCAATTAAAATTTTTAAAAATTCTTAAAAATTGGAAAATGGGATCTTACGACGTCTTCTGGATTACATCCATATCCTTTCAGGAGTTCGGATCTTATATCCACTCGAAAAAAGCGCTGAAAAATGTAGATTTGTACCTTGGCCTCCCTCTGGCGACGATTTTTCATATTTAATTTTTTGAAGTTCCGTCAGATGTTAAAATTCTTTTTAAAACATTTAAAAAAGACACAGTTGTTCCAGAAAAAAATTTCTCCTAGATGATCACCATTTTTTATTCTTGTTCTAGAACAAACTTAGATGATCAGACCTTCCTAGATGACCATTTTATTACTTTTCTAACTTTTATGACCAAAATAACTCTTATCTTAAAATTTTATATTGTTTGGAAGTAGCATTATCAGTCAAAAGTTATGTTTCAACCAATTTGCCAAAGTTTCGTCTGTTGTTTCCAGCACAACTTCTGATTGTATATCGACTTATGGCAACTTAGCGCATGCACAGTTCATCAAGTCTCCATATCCATACTGTAAAAGTTTGATCGATCCAAACTTTTCTTACGAAATATAGCATGCCTGTACGGATACTGTAACGTTATGGAGTTTATAACTCGACCCTAATACTGTACATCTGCAATAACTATATTAGCTGAATTTTTTCAGCAGAAAATATAGCAAAAAAGCAAATGATTATATAACAATTTATTATTTTTTAATAAAATATTGATTGAAATTAATGGAATTTATTAAAACAACTGAAGTGAAATTAAAATATAATTGTCAAATTCATAAAAAAGACTACTTTAATATTTTAGATAATTAACCATTATAATTTTCCAACAAATGTGGTGAACAACTTTAAATCATAAAAGTCGAACTAGCAAAAATATTCCTAGTTTTATTTTCATATAGTTTGAAGCAAGATATCAAATTTTTATGTTTGATATGTTTTAAACACTATAAATTTCTTGAGAATTCTTCTTTAGTAAACTAGGATTAATCATATAATTAAATAAATTATGGCAATAATATATCATAAGTATTAATAATGGAGATAAAAATAATTTATGCTCAAAACATAAATACCCTGTTATAATGATTTTAATTAAACATTGTCAAATAAAAATTTTAATAAGGATTTTGTTAAAACATCTTTATGTAATAATTTAATTTTATAGAAAACAATTTTCAATAAATCAGATTTAATAGTAGTAATATTTCTGATCAGAATTAAACATATTATTATTATTATTATTCTGAAAATCAGGGTATCTCAAATATATTTCATCTTCTGAAAAAATAATTTGCATTAGCAAAAATGTGCACTATCTTTCAAAATGTACAGAAATTTAAAGAACAAAAATTTTGATTGCAAATTATAATTATGTAAAAATGCAATATAATTTTGTTGAATTAAAGTCATAAAGTATATTTCATTATTTAAATAATCTAATAATTATTGTCTGTTTTTATGAAAGTTTTTCATAATATGACAAATAAATTAAGCACATTGTAAAATTACAAAATTATTGGAGATGTCCATTATTTTGAAGGGACTTAATATATATGGCTCAGATGTATTAACAAAGTAATAACAAATAAATATCTAAATTAAAACAATCTTAATTATATTAGTATTTAGTATAAACCTGAAAAAATAATATATAATGAATGAATTCAGATGTTTACTCATGAACATTGTCCTAATATAGCAGAAAAATACAGGTAAGTGCCTAAATTAAAACAGTAAATTTATTGTCATTTTGTTTATTACCATAAAATACCGTAGAGTTGCATCAATTCTTAACATATGCCATGTTGTATAGTGATGAGTACATTATTTATTTTCCTCTTGTTCAATGTATTGGAGATGGTCTGTATTCATTTCTTACAATAATTATTATTTTTTTTAAATATGAAATTTTACTTGTCAAGTTGAGATCATTTTTAGATTAATCATTAGTTTTCATATGTATTTTAAAAATATTTATTAAATATTTTAAGGCCTTATAACTGCCCTTGTCCTGGGGCGTCTTGTAAATGGCAAGGGAATTTGGAACAGGTTATGCCTCATCTAATGCAATCTCATAAATCAATCACTACACTACAAGGTATGTTTCTAACACTTTAATGATAGTTTTGAATGTTATGATTTAATGGATTTAAATTTAATTCATAAAGAATTATCTATTTGTTAAATTGTTTTTCAACAAATCCACCAATAAAACACTGTGTATATATTTAAAGCAAATATATCAATAATTAAAAATTGGAATATATTTATGCATCAGACTTTTTGGACTATTATCTATGCTTTTATGCTAGAAGTTTGAAAAAGATAATAATTAACATGTGATTTAGTATCAAAATTCATATGTAGGTAACAGATCAACTCAGAATGGGATTGAGAATCATGACCACTTATGACTAGCATAACAGGTAATCTTCATATTTTAAACCAATGTTACAGTAGATTATATACAGTGCAGTACTGATTATCTGAAATAATTGGAACAATTTTGGATAATCGATTACACTTGGTAGTAAAAGAATAAAAGATTAAATAGAGTAAAAATATTAATTTTAGGTATTTCTAGTACAATAGTAAATGAAGATTAAGGTATGGAAATGTAAAACATATGAATAACAAAAAAATTATTTAATTTATTATTTCTTAAATAATTAATAAGAATAAATTAAATAAGAACAAGAATTTACTGATTAATATTAATTTTACTTTGAATTCAGTTTCAAGTATAGTATTCATTTAAAAAAACTGTAGCAGAAATGTAAAAATGACTGATTAAATTCCTTGCTTGCTTTTATTTTCATGTGAATTGAAAAATTGGTTTCAGTTTGGAGTTTTAACCGTATCAATGCTTTTTCTAATGCATCAAGTACTTCACCGTGCATAGGCATTTGATGCATTGGAAGCTTGTGATTCATTAATCATGCTTTGTTTTGTTTATACAGTACAAATAGAAATGATAGAGATAGTTCAATAGCAGGATTTCAGAAGATTGGTGACAATCATTGTTACATAAAAACTTCATAGTTTCTAGAATTAGTACTCTTTGAAGTCAATTTTGGTTAATTGATTTTATGATATCGATATATACAGTAGGACATTGATTATATATACATTTAATATTCAAATCTGATTTTGTATATCATGTAAAGTAAAAAAAAACATAATTAAAAATTATGTTTTAGGTGAAGATATTGTATTCTTGGCAACAGATATCAATTTACCAGGTGCAGTTGACTGGGTTATGATGCAGTCATGTTTTGGTCACCATTTCATGTTAGTTCTTGAGAAACAAGAAAAGTATGATGGACATCAACAATTTTTTGCTATTGTACAACTTATTGGATCTCGAAAACAGGCTGAAAATTTTATGTATCGGTAAGAAATAATCCCATAACTTTTATATAACAAGTTACAATAATTTTGTTAATTGGTTCTTTTTTTGATTTTAGGTTAGAGCTTAATGGTCATCATAGAAGATTGACCTGGGAAGCAACACCACGAAGTATTCATGAGGGCGTTCAATCTGCCATTATAAATAGTGACTGTCTAATTTTTGATACAGGTATTGCTCAGTTATTTGCTGACAATGGAAATTTGGGCATAAATGTTACCATTACCCTTTGTTGATTATCATTTATCTTATATTTATGACAAAGCAAAAGGATTTTAAAAAATAGCATCACTGCCCTAGTAAGTAAATCACTGCCATATTTAGAGAATTTACAATTGTTAGTTATTTTTTTAGCTTTTGTTATAGTATTTTACTTGACTAACTTTTGAAGTATTCAAGGCTAAAACTAAAACTTGCAGCAGGGCACAAAATTATTTCTGTTAACAATTTTAAGTGGCACATTTCTAAAATACACTTTTGTCAAATTGAGTACCACAGTTTTATATATCTATATACATATACATATATATAGTATAATATTAAAGGAGAAAAATGCTTTGTTAATTATAGTCTCATACTAAAAATTATATACATGTTTGTTGTTTAATACAGAAATACATATATTGTCCTTATTACATTGTTTTATATACATATATATATATAATTATTGCTTTCAATAATACAAAACATTTGATATTTACAGTGTTAATTTATTGTCAGATAAAAAGATATTTAAAGGGTAACTGTGATAGATGCACTAAGAGATGTGGAAGTAAACATTCTAATATATTTTGTACAGTAAACAAAATGTTTATAATTTAGTGAAATATACTGTATATAATGTATTATCATTTATTATTATGATTATAAGAAATAAAGTAGAAATAGAAATTGTGAATATGTTTATTAAACTAACACTATTGGAAATCAACATGACTATAACGTTCTTTGTCAATAAACTTGGCATTTTATTTTTCATGGCAACAAGAACATAATTGAAAAAATTACATCTTAACAGTTAGCACTTTATTTAATATTCATCAGACAATGATATGTATCAAATACACTAGCATGACAAAAAATTTATATATTAACTATTTTTGGCATCATTTCTTTAAAAACATACCGACATTAAAAAATATTCTGTGTTGTATTCAATATTATTAATATAAAGAGTATATAATATTTTATAAATTTTTAAATATGAAAGATATTATAATTCATTACTTAATATCTGTATAATTTAACTGAAGCTTAATAAATGCAGTTTGTGTGCGCTGTATGTTAAGAACGGTTCAACGTATATATATATTCTTTGTTATTTTCTTGAAATTTCACCTTATTTGGTACTATAACTGTTATAGCAACAAGTAACATTTCTTGACAAGTTTACATTAGGTTATTGTGCAAACACACCCTTAAAAAATTCTGAATTAAATAGGATTTTAATAAAAATTAATGTAAAAATTTAAACAAGATTTGATGCAAGAAATGCAAAGATTGGTTTATAAATTTCACAATACACTGTTTTTTAAAATATATATTATTTTGTATACATAAAAACCATATACATAAATTCTTAATTAAAAATACATATCTTAAGATAATAGAATTACATTGATTTTTTGATTATATACAAAAACCAAATTAAATTTGATATAAGATGCTTTTTCCCATGCTTATTTTAGAAATAGCTGTCCCTGAGCATAAGATGTATATTAAAATTATTTAAACAGATGCCCATGGGTTTTAAAGTGTTTTTAAAACTGATTTTGTTTTAAATTTAAAACAAAGTTATTAATGAAATTGTGTAAAAACACTATAATAATTTTATTACAAAGATATTTGATTTAATGATTCTATTTTCTCTTTAAATTTGTTTGTGAAAAATATATTATTCTATTTTTACTTTTTTACTTGAAATTTCTTGTGAATGATTTAAAAGATGTGCCAATATGGACTGGTTCAACACTTGTTTCATTCCACTCGAATCACATGTAGAAGCTGGAGACTTTTCTTTACATAGTTTTGTCATTTCCAGTTCGTCCACACCATTAGGATATTTACTTTTTTCTATTAAATTAGCATTTTTTTGAAAATTGTTAAATGGTGCTAAAGTCAATCCTATTAACTGAAATATTTACATGAATATATTTATAGGAAAAAAACTGATGGAAGGTTTCCTTATTAAACAATTATACGTACCTCGCCCATGACTGCAACTGATGTTTCACCTGTGATTTTTGCAACTTTATGCTCAATTAGATAAAACATGTATTCATCAAATAGCAGTCTAATTAGATGAAATGATCCAAAACTTGCAGCACTGCGCAATGTTAAGTCTCGTATGATCATTGAACTAAAGAAAGAGAATGCATATTTAATAAATAAATGATTTTTCGAATAGTGCAGTGAAACAGCATTCTGATATATCAGTAGCAAAGCAACAGAGAACCAGAAAATCAAGCATTTGACATTTTTGTATATATTTATTTAATTTAAACAACACTAAGATGAAAAAATATATGATTTTTGCAATTACATTGATACTAACATATCAGAATACTAATGCAGAAAATTGATTGCATTATATAAATGATTATTTTTAATACCTAGATAAAATCATCAATTTCATATTTTCAGCCCTGTTGCACTATACTTGCAATAGAATTTCAGTTTTCTTTCACACTAAAGCACCCATATCTTTCAGAGCGTTTTAGAGAAATAGTATGTTCATTTCCACTTGTGTTTGTGATTTAGATGTAATTTATCTTTGTTATCATTCCAATTTCTAATTCAAGCATGTAGACATATTATAAAGAGGTGTAAAATAAATGAAATTAGCCATTTATTATAGTTTTCATTATCAAATATTCCTTCCATGGTAGATAATGCTAAAGTAATTTCTTAAAGTTTTGAAAAATTAAATAAATAAGGTAAAAATAACTAATAGAAAATTTAAAATAATTTTTTGATGAATTTAAATTTTTTAGAAAAAAAAAAATTATTCCAGATTTTGTTCCTAAATAGCTTTGATTAGGAATAGTAAAGTTCATGGTAAATCTGTTAATATGCATTAGATTTGACAGGTGTCTTTAATGAAACTTAGTAGTTATTATAACAATAGATATAAATTCTATCATAAATTTTTCTGTAAAAAAAATTTGAATTTCAAGAACAATTTTGCAAAGTGAACATAAATATTTGATTTACAGTGCCAGCAACAACAATTATTTTTCAGCTCATTTCTAGAATACAGGTTAATCAAGACATTTCATATTCTTCTCTTCCACTCTTTCCTATTTAGGTTAGTTTCTTGAGATGAATTAGACAAAATATATTTGATTTTAAATTAACAATAGGCAGATGGCATAGTCTATCATCTGAACGTTGCCAGGTCCAGACTAGGGCTTTCTTTTACAGAACAAATAAAATATTTCGATTGTATAAAACTGTTAAAATATTTAATATATAAAAGCCAGTCTGATTGGCTCCACAATGTAACCTTTGTAACCCTTCATGTATTTTTACTCCTTTTTTTTAGATTGTCCATTTCTCAAAGATCTTTTTTTTTAATCATATTTCTGAAAATATGACAAATTGCAAAAATATACTTTTACTCATTTTAAAAATATTTGCAAATCTTCATAATGTGTGTTCTAATGTATTATTAGTTTTTTATTTTATTGTTATATGGGGGTGGAAACCTTTTGTCTTACTCAGACTTTTCCAATTGTAAGTAAAATAAATAAATAAAATTTATTTTACTTACAATTTACTGATACCAACTTTTTCTAGACCAGTCTTTTAATTGTTTTCTTTTATTACTCATTAGAAAACACTTCTTGATCCAATTATTCTCGTCTTATTACATTTCTAAACTACATTAATATATCAATTCCTGCTGTTAAAACTAAATATGCACTCAGAAAAAGACTGAACTATCAAACTATCAATATTATCATCTTTTAGAGAGACTTTACCACTTCTGGCAAACCAGCAATGAACTATTTACATATAATCCATATAAAGGATGTAGACAAAAACATAACAGAAAGATATAGCCAAGTGCATGAGAATTAGAAATTGGTAATGGACTATTTGATAGTGTAGTTGAATAATATGCACCCTTGACATACCTTCTTGTGGAGCAAAATTCTGTCTCAGCTCCTATTAAAGATAGCAGTACAGTTGTAAAGTCATAGAGAATGTCAAAATTAGTATAAAACTTTTTCTTCTGGTTAAAATACTCAAAGAGAGGAGCAGCTGAACACACATTCTACAGTCTTCTCTGCAAGACCTTTAGTGAAGTAGATAATATATGCTTTGTGTTAATTTTGATTTGTTGTACAACTTTGTTTATATCTTTCATATGAATTATCTCACAAGAAGGGAGTTGGAGGTGCATTATGATTGAAATTTAGCCATGTGCTTCCTCTGACTGATTTTGCCAGCCTCAAGCCTTTTTATTGTTCTCTACTTTGGCTCAAAAAATTATCTGACTGAAGGAATATTGTATGACTCAGCAAAGCACTTGAAAAAAATCTCAGATTTTGTACAAAACTAAATTCAAAATGAAATGACAGCACAGATGACATGCTTTTTTTAATGCAGATTTCGTTGTAGATTTGAATTTAGCATGAGTTACTACTCAAAATATTTTACTTTTATGCATTCATTTCATTTATATAAAAAAACATGAATTTTTATGAACGTTTTGAACCAGTATAGTGATATTTTATGGCTGAAAAGCACATAAAGGATATTTTTTTAATATTTGTTAAATTAATATTTAAAAATTTACTTTCTGGTTGAAATAAAAAAAAAATCTTCATCAAATATGCTTTAATATCATTCTTTGCAGACATCATGTATAATGTATACATTGAACATACCTGTAAAATGACCACTTTAAAAGAAATTGGCGTGCAGCTTTAGAAAAGTCAGATTTGTTTTCATATGGTTGGAGTACTACATTTACTACATTTTCTAGCCATCCAGCCCATTGTTCTAAAGAATTTTGTTGTTGAAGAGTATTTTTAAAATCTTGTTGAATCCACTCAATTATATCTTCATTACACTGACAGATCCAAGAAGCTTGTTCCTAAATTTAAAAATTATATATAAATAAAATTCCTGTGAATTGGTTATTCCATAAACAAGCCTAATTTGAAGTTTGAATGTGTTAATTATACTAAATTTAGTTGAAAATATATGCAAGTATACAACTGCTTACAATTTATAAGTTAATAAATATACAGAGTCATTATAATTAAAGTTCCTCTTTGAAATGGCCATAAAAGGAAAACTACTGGACAGGATGTCATGGGATTTTATTTTCCCTTAAAAAAAAAAAAAAACAGTGCAAAAACTCACCACCAATAGAGTATGGTGCTGTATGCAATATTGTTAAACAAAATAAGACATGTAGACATCGGTTGAAAATGTTTTTAATCATTTCTAAAACGTGTTACAAAGCATGTTCAATGTGGCATCCGCCATTTTCTAAAAGCAAGTTAAATCGCATTACTGTGTTCTCAACAGTAACTCTTAGCATATCAGGAGAAATTCAACTTTCTTTCAAAAAATGGTAGACATTTTAGAAATGATTAAAAACATTTTCAACCGATCGTCATGTCTCATTTTGTTTAACAATATTGCATACAGCACCATACTCTGTCGGTGGTGAGTTTTCAAACTCGTTTTTTTTTTCTTTTTGAGGGAAAATAAAATCCCATGACGTCCTGTAACACTATTACCAAGTTTGATAACATTCAGTCCAGTAGAACTTTAAAGGAACTTTGTTCCTTTAAAGTTCCAGTTTGAAATGGCCATAAATTATAATGATCCTGTATTTGTAATTAAAATCATCTCTCTAAATTTTAAAGTTATTTAAGTTCTCTTGTATTTTTATATTATTAACAAACAAATACAATTTTACCTGCACATTATGAAAATCAACTCTATTTAGATCTGTCATCATTTGGTGTATCTGTGAAGAATTTTGTAATACTGCTCTTGCTGCCTGAGCCAAATGGTTCAAAGAAGTATATCTTCTTAAAATTTGAGAAAAAGCACATACTGCACCAACCTAGTAAATTTAATTATGGAAAATTATATATATGCACAGAATAATGTATTTTAATAGAAAGGCTTGAACAACAGATTTAATTTTATTAACTGTATGTTTTAAAAATTCAGTTCTCATAAATAATCTATTTTTCAACTTCAAAGTTTTTGGATTTCACAAATTATTATTTTTTATTGATTTAGTAAATAATAAAAATTAGTGTCAGATGTGTAAAAAAAGTGTTTACTTAGATGCTTATATTATTGAATTGTGAGATATAGGGTACGTTCGTTAAGTCAAACGAGTTAAACGAGAATGACGTCATCGTTATTCTTGTTTCGTTACACTTTTCGAACGATTCGTTATAACTAAATGGCTGTTTCTAAAATCGAAGATATGAATGTTGCTAGTGCAGCCTTATCCAAAATATTTTTCTTAGGTTGCTTCGGATGGACAGTTATTTCAATCATTTCACTTTTTAATTCACAATTTAAACACTTGAGTAGTCTAGAAACATCGATATCGTTGGGCGCCATTTTCTTAACGAAGTAAACTAACTCTTTCCTTCGTGAGCTTCGTTAGGGTTTCGTTCGATACGTCATCACCGCGGAGCATGCACACTGAGCGAGACTACTACTTTTCGAATGATTCGTTACTAACGCGTTTAACTCGTTCGACTTAACGGACGTACCCATAGTCTTGAGAACACAAAATTGGCTTCACTCATAACATATCAATGTTATGATTGAAGCCAATTTTCACATACTTAGAAGGCAAATATGGTGATATTTGATCATGTTGTTGCATGATACAAATGAACAGCAATTGCAATACCACATAACTGATGCAGTCATTTCAGATATTTGATTAGTACTATATTCAAAACAGTATTTGTCATCATTATGTCCAAATACCCTACCAATAAAAGAAGTAGTGATTATTTTTGGGAATAACCAAACTCTTGATCCTGAAGTTATGTAGTCATTTATAAATGTGTGAAATTTGAAAATCTATTAGATAATTTTATAAGTAAACGATTTACACCTTATTCTTATATCCTCATTTAAATATCTAATTCTATATGTCAAATATATTACAAACTGTAATAAACTGAGTTTTACCTTAATTTTTACAATTTCTTCTGGACAATCAGCTAGAGCAGTTGTTAACCATACTTCAACATTTTTTGCAAAATTTCGTATTGATTGTGTTAAAATGCCTATGAAAATTTACATATTAATAGACAAATTACACAAATTTCATATATTAAGAAAATTTTTTTACCTGGAACTGGACGCAATACATTTGGAATTAATACATCTACTAAGTTTTGATAAAATAAATAATCTGTTTGACGTATAAATGATATAATGAGCTCTTCTTTACATAGAATATATAATTTATTCTTATCTAATCCAAAGGACCTGTGATAAACAATTAAAATTTATTATAAGTAAAATAATTACTACTGTTATGAATTTTTAATAAATATTTTTAGTTTAAATGATTTATCGACAAGGATAATTCAATTTATTAATTTTAAATATGAGAAATCTGTTTTAAAAATAAAATTGTGTAAATTATATGCAAGTTAACATTTGACAAAATTAATCTGAGAAATATTAATTCAGAAAAAGTGAGTTGAAATAATCGATGTAAGATACAAAATATACTATATATAATGAAAATGATAATATTTATATGAATTTGTCAATGTAATATTTTTATAATTCATAATCTTTTATCATACATTTTTTCTACAAATTATCAATATAAAGTATATCATTACATAACTTAATATACTACAGAATTACAATATATTTAAAAGAAGTTCTTGATGATAATGTACTGAATATAATATGTAAGAATCTGGACATGAAACAATATTTTAGTTAAATTAATACATGGGAAAGAATGGAGCAAGTGAGTTTACATTCTCATGAGATAGTCAGTGACAAAAGGAAAGAACACCCTTCCTGTTTACATATTGTCTTCCTGTTGAGAAATTATACCCCAAATGTAGAGGACACAGCTGCAGATGTGAAGCAGTATTAGTTTTCTGTCTCATGAGAAAGTTTAACACTCCCAATTGGAGGGGGTTTACAAAATAAAAGGGACGGAGATTTGGGGGAGACACTCCTCCCAAAGACCGACCAAGGCTGTTGGTCATTCCTCTTGTCTTGCCACTCTTTCAGTCTCCTTTGAGAAGAATCTCCAGAGAATTCCCCAACTACTATGCTGCAGCTGACACACTAAATGAGAAGACATTGGTATGCTCAACACAAGGTAGTGAAGATTGATGTAAACTCTCTCTCGGTCAATTAGTGTATCAGTAGTTAGATATTTGACATAGTGTATCGCTTAGATGTATTATCGGACAAAGATGCTAATTGTGCTTGTATATAGACTTAGTGCTGTAGTTCTAGTGTAACCATTGTTGTATTTAGCTCATTAAACTGTTATTATTTTTGGATTCACAAACACAAGTTGTGTTACCATTTCAACACTTGGTGGTATTCCATCTTTATTTAGTTAGATGGAATACTGCCAAGTGTTGAAATGGTAACATTACTTGTGTTTGTGAATCCAAGAATAAATTAAGAAAACACGGTTTTGGAAGATTAAGACTGTTATTATTTGTTAAATTGCCTAAGACTAGAATTATTCAGGGATCAGACTACCCTATTGATGTATCCATGACTTCACCTTCAGACATCTAGATAGAACCGTGAGTTAAGACGTGTTATTTCGTAACTGGTGTCAGAAAAAAGAATCTGACTTAAGATCTTCCGATCTTAGGTCAAACTGCTAATAAAAGCCATCCAGTGACAACATGAGCAGGCCTAAACATCTTGACACAAGCAAAGAGGGCAAGAGAGATCACCACTTCCCCCTGCTTCTCACATATACGTGGTACGATCCAAAAGTTTGGGGAATGCAGTAATCTATGACAACAAAAGCATGTATTTGAAGTTACAGCGTATGAAATGGATTCTACCAAACCACCTCTACGTGTTCAGGTTAATTTCACCCATGTCATGTGATTAAACCGCAAGCGCTGCTGTTTTTTCCGGAGATAGTTACCTTTGTTCCACGACGTAATCAAAGTGGAGTTTCAAGAACAACCTCCAACATTAAATTTTGTCAGCGTTTAGGTAAAACACCTATGGAGATTTTAAAATTTCTAAGAAAGGTGTACGGTGATTCTACAGTGAAAAATCACGGTAAAGTCGAAATGTTGGAGGTTGTTCTTGAAACTCCACTTTGATTACGTCGTGGAACAAAGGTAACTATCTCCGGAAAAAACAGCAGCGCTCGCGATTTAATCACATGACATGGGTGAAATTAACCTGAACACGTATAGGTGGTTTGGTAGAATACATTTCATACACTGTAACTTCAAATACATGCTTTTGTTGCCATAGATTACTGCATTCCCCGAACTTTTGGATCGTATCATATATATATATATATACCTGTATATATATAATTGTTGGACTGAATATTTGGCATTATTCTGTATTCAGGTATGTTCAGCCACAAGGTAAGTACAGTAGAATTCTAATTATCCAAATCAAACCCATAAGTGAATACACTAGTATTCTTATATCATATTCCATTAAAAAAAACTTCAAAATGATAACATTTATTCAACGTGAGATAAATAAATCATATTAAAATATAACTACAATAATACAAATTTTTATTCTTAAAACTATTTTATGTATACTGGTATATTATCTATGTAAAAAATGTTCTAATATACAATTATGTTTACTAAGGTATAAAAAGAGGCTTAAGAATGCTACCACAAATGTTTTACATGGCCATTTCAGATCAAAAATTACAATGTATGTCCAAGATTAGCATCAGTCCACATTACTTTGGAAAATTGGGAATCTATTGTATTTGACAAAATACTAAACATTTTTAAGTCAATATTCAGACTAAATACTTCCTCAAAGCCAAACTATTCGATTAAATAGTTACTTGATCAAATGGTTTTGGAGAGAGAGAAGGAATCCATAAAATAACAGGCCTCAATCGCATATTCTGTGAAATAGGGCTGCAAAAGTGTAAAAGTTTCATGCTTGTCAGAATTCCTTCTGTCACAAACATCAGTGGCAATAGACATGTTATAGGCAAATCATTGTTCCTTTTGAATCAATAAGTATTTATCATATTTAAATGCCCAGCATAAATGTTTTTCCTCTTCTTAGAATAAAATAATCATATTTTAGAGCAGAAAGCTGCAACAACTGTGCCACAGCACAATGCCTCTCAGTGAGTACTGAAAAGTTATAAATTATTCTAGTTTTTATAAAATTTTTGTAATTTAAAATATTATGTTTTCCTCTATTTTTATGTATGTTTTCATTATTTCTGTTATTTCTGTATATAAATGCTAAGATAATAACCAATTAATGTGCTAGTTATAAAATAATAATTAAAATTAGAGCAAACTATTGTTAAATTCTTGTATTTGAAAAGTAATTTTACTCAAATAATTTCTAATATAGTATATTCTTAGTCTAGAATGGAAACTACTAAAATAAATTATCATCATGTTTTTAAACACTTTTATAACAGTGATTTATACGTACACATAATGAAATATATGGTGGGGTGCTACCCCCAATCTCAAAAAATATTTTAAAAAATGCTTTTATTTGTTAAAATATACTAAAATAATTATTTTTCATAAATTTATTGATTAAACAGCTTTCTGAAGAAACAATGAAATATTCTTCTATAAATATAATGTAATAGTTGATTTGGATAGTGTGACCACCATTTGCATTGGTGATGAGGTGGGTTGGTCTTTTCTTGAAAATGATTTGCTCACTACAAATTCCTGTGCTTCAGCACAGTCTGAGATATAGTTTCCATCATCATTACAAATGCCGAATCCATTTCCTCCATGGTGCTGGTTGTAGCCATTTCTGTTGATAGCCTCAATGATCATGTTGGATCATTGAGGTCACCTCCCAATATCAGGTGTTCTTCAAAGCTGATGGTTTGTAGGTAAGCATCCATTCTCTCCCAGAATTTGTCCTTTTCAGCCACAAGGCACAGTATATAACAACCTGGAGAGTGGTTGTGCCAGACTCAGTTTTGATGGCCACGAGTCAGTTGAGGTGTACCAAATATTAGACGTTATTCTGATATTTCTCACTGATCATGATCCCAGTGCCATTCTGAATACTGTTTTCACCATTGTAGTAAAGCTGGTACCCTTCACTGATCTCTTGGACTTTTGCTCCCCTCCATTTTGTTTCTTCAATGCAGGCAATATCAATGCAGCAGTCCTTCAGCATTTCAACTAATTCTCAGTAATACTCCAGCTGATGTGTCACTCTGCCTGTCGTAGGATAGTTCAAAATACTTAGTAGGTT
Organism: Centruroides vittatus; assembly: GCF_030686945.1. Classification (NCBI taxonomy): domain Eukaryota; kingdom Metazoa; phylum Arthropoda; class Arachnida; order Scorpiones; family Buthidae; genus Centruroides; species Centruroides vittatus. The sequence continues at coordinate 1,952,004 of NW_027122644.1, forward strand.
AATTTAATTTCAAAAACTCAAAATCTGTTATTCCAGAATCAGTCATCGTTCAAATTGCTCCATTGTCATGTTAAAGTATTATAATTTCTAAATCTCAAAAGTATATAAAAGTAAAATTTAAAAAATTTTAAAGTAGTGGATTGGAATCAAAAACAGAATAAAAAACTCTAATGAAATATTGAAATTATAGATTTTAGATTGTTTACTAAGAATTTATTATGTAATATATAAAAATTTTAGTTAGAGGCATAGAAACATCCTGTGACACATTTACCAACAGATGTTGCAATTGCAGTTTCAGATCCCTCAAACTGATATCTCAACTCCTACAAATATTCAATGGGTGAAAAATCTGGGGACTGTTTGCCAAGGAGGGTGGCAACCTAATCTCTAGATGTATATTGCAGGTTGCAGCTCAGCCACAACAGGCAATATATGAGGGTGTAGGATTTCTTCAATATGCCACCATGCTATCAATATTCCTTGAACCATTACTAGGGCTGTCCTGCTGTCATATGAGATGGCTCCCCCAGACTATCATGTGCAGCAGCAGGGACAGTATTGAAGCACTCGCCAGTGGTCCTCTACTCTCTAAGTTGGTGGTTATTCATTACTAAACAAAACTGGAATTCATCACTAAAGGTGCTAGTCTGTACTACTACTAATCCATAACAGTCCATGCTTCTTTGTCATAGTACCACTATAAATGAAGAGTGCAAGATAGTGGAGTATTAATGATAGAACATGTAATGATTGATTTGCATGCAAGCTTGCCTTTGCCTCTGCCAATTGTACAAGAAGAAACAAGTTCTGTATCAAGGCTTCCATCTGTCTCTGGATGCACAAAGATACTTATTACAACTGTCCATGCTTGTTTCACATCAGACAATCATCTCTCCTGACAGTCTGGGCAGGCTTTTGATGCCTCATACATTGTGTATATGTGATCTCACATATCCACTGTCTCTAGTACCACACTGTAGTCAGATCAGGAGCTCTAGTCTGCTGTGTGAGATCTACTTGCAAGATATGACTCGTGATGCCTGATGGGATAGGTATGTTGTCATCTCTCTAGAACTTCTCACTGTAGCTAAGTCTGCAGTGTGAGAAGTGACTTTCTGAGTGCCACATGATCATCCATTATTTGACTCTTCTCATCTCCTCACTACATAGTGAGAACAACTTGCATGGCCACTCACAAACGTAACCACCAGTCTTTCCAGATGATTTCTTTTTCATCATTACCTTTGAAATCATTTCATGTCTATGAAAAAGTTTCATAAATTAAATCATTCGGTTGTAGACTATTGATAGACATGTTATATTTTTATTTGATATGAACACACATTTTTAATATAACTTTTTAAGTATGCTTACCAAAGATTTAATTGCACATTACAAGGTTTTTTTATGATTTAATAGTGAATTGAGAAAAAACTATGTGAATGTTGAAATATTTAAAATTCTATGCTGTATATTAATGTACAAATGTAAGAGACATTAGTGTAATTTTAACTAGCAATATTATGTTCCAATGAGCTATAGTTTTATTGATCTACAACACAGGCACAGGCACACACACACACAAGTATATACTGTAACTAAATTTAATAAACTATAGACTTAATATAAAAAATTGTACTAATTATCCTATAATAAACTAATTTGTCATTAAAACTGCTGATTACATTATTTAGGCTATATTTGTTTTAAATAATAACTATCTTTAAAACCACAGATAAATAGAGGATCATTGTCATCAGCAATCAGTAAAATATTGAAATCCTCCCATAATTTTCCTTATTTTTTGTTGTAAATAAGATATATTTTTATGTTCATCCATAAAATTAATTGTTAGTTTGAGCTGCATTCCCATTACTAAACAACTCAATTTGCAACTCCTTCAGTTTGTATCAGGCTTTCCTATTGGCTAAATAAATGCAGAATTTGTTTAGCCTGGAATCAGCAACTTTATAAAGTTGTAACTGTCCCTGTCACAGAGTGATTTGCAATCTAGTTTGATGTTCAACTTCAACTTACAATAGTGAGTTGAGTCAACTGTGATGTCACCAAACATCATTCGACAACTTCTCACATAGCAGAATAGCCCAGACAGTAAACAGTTCAGGTCATCCTACTTTCCTCAGCCTAATAATTCACCCTTTCACAAATTCCGTAATGTTTTTGACTGTGTTGCATAGGCATGTTTGACATTCAGACCTCCAAATAACATGTATACTGGGGTAGCAGTTTTAAGGCACTTGTGGTCCAATTGCATATCAGATAATGCCACCAAACTGTAATCATTTATATACAAGCTGGGTTTTGCAGTAATTAGACAAGTTATCTTGCTGTGTAATTTTTTGTCAAAATAAGTATATATAATTCAAATATATTACAGCTGAAAAGTGAAATAGACCTTTACTTATTAAGAAAGGAGAAAACTTTTAAATGATTGAAGTCCCACTTAATCTATTATATTTTCCAATGTGCAAAAACTTCATAATTTAAAAATAATATCATAGTATTATTTTTTCAATTGTGAAAAATCAGGAATCTGTTATAATTACAATATTTTTACCTTTCTTTATAATCATTCATTTGCCAAAATGTCTGCCAAATGTGTTCTATTCTTGTAAACTGGAGATTTACAACTGCATCTAAAATATCCTATAAATAATATGTATTATCATTAATATAAAATTAATAAAATGTACAAAGTGCAAAAATAAACAGTTTAATAATACAGAACACTAAAATTGTAGATAAAACAAAGAAAATATATCATTCATGGATATGAAATAGAAAAATATATTTCTTTGGACCTAACCTAACCTTTGAAATTGGATGTTACAGTATTAACGAACTCCAAAATATTTTAAAATTGTTGAGATAAAAAATTATGTACAGGTATACCTCGTCTTACGTCGGTAATTGGTTCCAGGAGAGGCAACATAAGTCGAATTTACTTGTGTAGTTACGACGTAAGTCGTAACTATACACCAATAATGGAGGAAATGCCAATAATGAGCACTTAAAGACCGCTAAATCAGACGACAACACAGAAACACAGATGTTTTCATGTTTTGTTCTCTAGGATTTATGATGATTATATTAACATTTACTGTAAATGTACATATTTTAATATGATTTTATATGCTTTTAACGCTTTTCTAGTGATATTACAACTTCAGTGTTTGTGGCGGACGGATTTAAAGTCAAATAAACTGACTTAAACTTGATTTTTATTTTTCCATATACTTTTTTGACAAACGACGTAACTCGAGAGCGACGTAACTCGAGGTATACATGTAATATACATTTGGGATATATACAATAGTATCATTACATATTAAAATTTATATTATTGCAGATTATGTTAAGTATTATTTGTTATTACGTGAAACTTGTATTTTTAAAATCTTCAAGAAAAAAATTACAGTAGATAGGTAGATTGAAATGTAATGATTTAAAATTTTTCTTTACAGTCATAGAGCAGATGTGAGAAGGGGTTACAAATTTACTGACATCTTTTTACTACCAGTAAAATAGGTAGATTTTTGAAACATTACTGTTTTATTAGTAAATTACCAGTAATTTTTGACTCCAATTACAAAAATTAGTACAGTATTGATTGCTTATTTGTTGACTTATCTGTGAGTCAGCAACTAAACAATCACCTGTGTCATATCCAATTCAATTTCCTTTGTTCTATTCTGAAAAGCAACAGTTTCATTGCCTGAGTAATAGGGCATGTTCTGATTAAAAATTGCCAGTGCTCCATTTTGTCAATTAAAATCATTATTGTGCTCTACTCATTAAAAGTAAAGAAAGTAATTGCCAAACTGTCCAGCATAGTGTAATGTGGTATTTTAAAAATTGAAAGAACTGTAAAATAAATTAATAATTTAAAAGATAAATTATTTAAATGGTAAAAGTAGTTCACATCAAGACACACATTAGAGACATTTGATATTTCTATTAAAAATATATTTATATGTAAATGTATATAAATATTTGGCTTCCAAAATTTATTACATGTCTATCTTTTTTTTTTTTTTTTTTTAATCAAATTGTACCAGTAATTTTTATATTTTTTACTGGCAATTTATTGATGCATTTTTAACTGATTTACCAGTATTGCAATCTCTAGGATAGAGCATGTTTGGCTTTAATTTTAATGGTTCCTCAAAATATTAAAGTTTTCAAAAAATTTACTATATTTTCTTGATTCTAATGCACACCATTTTTTGAACTTTTCTGGAATCAAAAATTCGGGTTTGCATTAGAATTCACGTGCACATTGAATCAGGCACAAAGTTGACTTAATGCAGCCTTGTTTGTGTCATTTGTCTTCACTCTGCTCAGCAATTTCAATGTATTACAATGTTGGTACCCATCCCTCCTATTATTTCAAATTTGGTTTTAAAATGGTCTTTTGAACTACAGCAAAAGAATCTCCTGTATAGCTGCATTTAAGCAGAATTATCCACTATGCTGAAGAACATGTTTACAGATATTTCAGTGTGATACTACATATCTGGTAAATTTCATGCTTGTATCTACTAATATGAAATCTCACTGCTAAAATGTTGATCATGTAGTAGTTTTGATTGTGATTTTGTATTGGTCCACAGATCTTCTATATCTGATAATGAAGTCATAATAATTTACAGATATTTCAGTGTGATACTACATATCTGGTAAATTTCATGCTTGTATCTACTAATATGAAATCTCACTGCTAAAATGTTGATCATGTAGTAGTTTTGATTGTGATTTTGTATTGGTCCACAGATCTTCTATATCTGATAATGAAGTCATAAATGAATACATTCAGAAATATGGACATCACAAAGCACTGTAAATATGAAAATAAAATGTTTTTTAAAAAATGCATTTATTACTGTTTAAATACATTAACTTTTTGATATATGATGTGCATTACATTTGCAAGCTAACTGTTTAAGATATATATACATATATCAAGTTTTGAGACTATTGGAACCAAAACAACTATTGGATTACATTGGGCTTCTTTTCCTTGATTATCTTTAATTTTTAAATATTTTGTCACTAAAGGGAGGTGTTAGGTGCCATCTCTTATTAAATTTAATATAGTGGGTGATCAGTTAATAAACAAATCGGATAATGAATACTTTCGTGGAAGATTTTTATGATCGGACAACACATGTTCGGATAATGAACACCTCACAGAACAAACATAAGAAGAAGCAACATAAAATAATGAATACTGATTGATCTTCCCTTATCTTCGGGCAAAAATTCGAAACTTTATGGAGCACGGGAGACGTTAACATCGACGCTCAATCCAATATATACTGATTGGATAGTATTCCCCGAACTTTGAAATACTCCCTTGTAATTCCAGCCTTTTATCTTTCTGACAGAAACAATTCTTTTATAGTATTCGTGAGACTGTTGGGCGGGCACTCGTTAAGTTTTGCGTCAGTTTTTATTTTCAAAAGGTGAGAGTATAATAGCAAAGGTAGAAAGTGAGCAGAAGATGTCTGATGTTGCTGGACAGTATGGCTTGAACAAATTACAGTAGGGTGCAGTTCAATCTTATCTAAGAAAGATACAGTATAATCAAGAAGACTCAAGCAGCTAAAGGAGTAACAAAAATCACATCTGAGAAATAAAGAACATTGAAGAGCTCATAATGGAACCTTAAATGGATCTGACGACAGAAGAATGCTAAGAACTCTTGAATGAAGAACACCAAGAAACTCGGTGAGATATGTTTTCTTCTGAAAATGAGGATTAATACTGATATCTGCTATTAATTAAAGATCTTTTGTAGAAGTGGGGGATGTCAGATCAACTGTCTTAAAATGGCATACAAACTAAGTTGAGGTTAACAGACTTGGGGATCTCTACAATTACAATGCTATTAATTACTTCTGAAAATCCTGAAGAGAGAAAAGCAATCGTCATTAGATAGATTCTTTAACCCCCACCCCACAAACAAAAAAACATGACTAATAAAAATGCAAGACTGTGTATATATGTATTTTTATTATTACCTATAAATAAATGTAGTAAGAAAGTATATATTTTTTTATTTTTTGGGGTCTCCTGAACGAATTAATCAAATTCCCATTAAAACCTATGGTAAATCGATAATCGGTTAACAAACAATTCGGATAGCAAACAAAGTCTTGGAACAGATTATGTTCGTTAACCGATCACCCATTGTACTTTAGAATATTCTGGAAGAACATAATTGTGGAAAAGTAGCCCAATGTAATCCGATAGTTGTTTGGGTTTTGGCATCTTGAAAATCAGGTCATGCCAGAATCAAGAAAAAACAGTATCTTCCAGAAAGTTTCTTAACAATGATAAAAATTAAGTGTTTTATAGAAATAGAAAATTAAAATGACTTTATTTTCAATATCACTATTAACCTACTTTGCGTTGAATTTTCATCGATGTTAAGCCTAACAAAATTTTTTAAAAAATAATAATCATTGTTAAATTATTTCTTTATTTTGCACAAAACAAATACAGAAATAAATAAAAAATAGAAAATTAAGCCTGGTTTAAATACTGGCCTCCCTTTCATGGTCGAGCCAGTGTTTCCAGCTAAAACACAAAAATTTAACAAAAATAATATTAAAGTAGCCAAGACATAGCCAAATATTGTAGCGCCACATCACTAGTGGACATTTGAATTTGTCGACTAGAATGAGGTCGGTTAACCGATGTGACGGTTGATCGGGGGTTGGATAATCGATGCGCTACTGTATATATATATATATGTCATATTACTTTGCAGTCGTAGTCATGGGGTTGAGTATAGGGTGAGCAAGACAAAGAAAATTAGAGACCATGAAACAACATGTCCATTCACTTTTGGGTCCTCACTCGAACTCACTTTATTCTCTAGTTGTTGCCAACCTCATTCCAAAAGGAATGAGATTACCAAAGTAAATTACAGAAAAATATATACAATAAATAAATTTAAAATATGTTTATATACATAGTACGATCCAAAAGTTCGGGGACTTGGCGTGAAATTCCTTACCTTAAAAAGTTTACTTTGAAGGTGGTTGTGCATTGGCAATATAATCACCTTGGGTGATGATACACTTTTGCCAGTGCTCGTATAACTTCTGGAAGCATTGCTGGAAGCCATTTTTTGAAACCTCCCGTAAGGCTTCCTGCGATGCTGCTCTCAACTCATCTGATGACACAAAACAGCATCCCTGCAAATGTTTTTTCATTGATGGAAACAAATAAAAATCACACGGAACTATGTCCGGTGAATAGGCGTGGTGTGGAAGCACATTAATTTGAGTTTTGGCAAGAAACTGTGTGACCATTTGGGACCAATGTGCAGGTGCATTGTCATGCAGAAAGTACCAGTCTCCACTTCACCAGATCTGCGGCCATTTACAACGAATGGATCCCCTCAAATGACGTAAAATGTCTAGATAATGCTCCTTGTTTACTGTTCTGCCTTCAGGAATAAATTCTGAATGAACAATTCCTTTGTTGTCATAGATTACTACAGTCCCCGAACTTTTGGATCGTACCACGTATATGTGTGTATATATGTTTATATATATGTGTGTGTATGTGTGTATGTATATATATATACCCACACACAGTAAGACCCCACTTAACGCTGATTTGATATAACACAGTCTGCTCGAAGCCTAGAAAAAAGCTCAAAATTTACGCCAATTTAAATTATCGCGGCATTTTATTGATTCATATATAATACAATTATTTATGGACACAAACCAATAAAAAAAGATGGCAAAAAGGTGTACTTTCTTTAAATCTATGTTTGTTTGGTGCAATTTTGGAAAAAATATATCATCATGGGTGCCATAGGCAATATTGACTTCACTGGGCAAGAATTAACTGATAAATGCATGAACAAAGTGTGGAAGAAGTTATGGCTGAAGGTATCCCAAGAATTCTCAACGAGAAGAGCCTATCGCCGTATCGTTAGGTTGTCCAAAGTCAACCTAATTGATACAGCAGGACTAGGAGATGAAGAGGAGCAGGATATTGAAGAGTTACAGCAGGTTTCTGGTGAGAGCCTTACCAACAACGACCTTCAAGAACTGGCAGAACAAGGAATTCGTGTAGAACTAGAAAACAGGAATTCTGAAAATGAAGAACCCAAAAAATTTCTCTACAGATTTCTTTAGTAAAAGTTTGGTAACGATAACTGAAATCATTGATCAAATTGTAGCAAATGATTCAGATTTTGAAAGGAGTGCAAAAGCAAGATGAGGCATTTTCGATGCAATCTGCTACCGACATTTGCTTAAGGAAAAAAAAAGCGACAAATGAAACTTTGTGACTTTATTGCAAAATAACGAAAATTTCAGAAAAGTCAGGACCTTCATCACAAAAAATGAACTTTACATTTCTGTGTGCATGTTTGTGTGTTATTTAACATATTTTTATATTAATTTGTATAATAATATAACTTAAAATTAAAGTAAAATTTGTTTATTTTTGGTCATGTGTTCCCCTATCCCTATTTATTCTATGTTAAAATGACCTCATTTAACGCTGTTTTGTTTAGCACTTTGTCATCTAGGAATGCATCCCCCGCATTAAGTGGGGTCTTACATGTATAAATATATATTATTATATCTGCTTATTATTTTATTTTATATTTATACATATACATATATATATATATATATATATATACATATGTATGTTACCGGCAAAACCCGATTTTATGCCAAACTAGTTTAGAATTATTATTCAAGTATATTAATGGTTAAAATAAAATTAAAAGGCAATCAATTAGATGAACAATATTTATTCAAACATAGTCTACTTAATTATAAAAAATGGGGTTAATGTTACCCTAGACATCGAAGGTGGCGGCTCGTCTCCAATTCCAGTGATCAGAAGACAGGGAACAGTGGGGAAGCATGTTCTAACCTAACCTAACCTATTCTAATAATTTGGTTGCTAATAATTATGGTAATTTATTAGAATAGGTTAGGTTAGGTTAGGTTAGAACATGCTTCCCCACTGTTCCCTGTCTTCTGATCACTGGAATCAAAGACGAGCCGCCATCTTCGATATCTAGGGTAACATTAACCAAAAACGGTATTGATTAGAAGTCATACAACACTTGTACAAAACTATAAAATAAAAATCAGCTAATCAGTTCTTATCAGTTTGTATTTTTTTCAATTAAGTCATGCACTTTTAAAGGTAATTAACTTTCTAAAATATTTTCAAAAATTCAAACGAAATAATAAAAATAATTTTTAAAATCAAACTAAAATTTAAAATGGATTTATCTGTGTTTATGATGAACTTAAATTAATCATTAATATATTTAACCATTAATTTACTTGAATAATAATTCTAAACTAGTTTGGTCTGACACACTTACGCCAAACTAGTTTGGCGTAAAATCAGGTTTTGCCGGTAACATATATATATATATATATATATATTTTGTTATAATTCTTCTATTAATTTTGTATTTGAATTTATATATTCTATTTTTAGAAGACCATTATTTTTTCTGATTTAACCTGAGGATGGCCTATCGAATAAGCCAAAAAAGTTAGTTACGTTTAAATAAATTTTCTTGGCAACTTAAGGTGTAGTTGGGTGGTGTATTTTTTGCTGAGCATGTTTTGTCATTTATTATTTATAACATTAAAATTTTTATAACTTTAACTTGTTTTAATGAAGAATGTTATCTGAAAAACAAAATTTATAAGTAAGAAGTTAATGATTCTGGGGATGACTATAAAATTACTTTTTGTGTTTGAAAGTTAACAACATAAGATGCTGTAGGCAACTATACAGTGATATTGTTAGAGCTATAAATCAGAAAATATTTCTGTAATCTCTACATATTGTTTAGAGGTTTAAGAAGAATTGCTTTTTGTTGCATTCAACAAATATCAGATTTTTCAAAGTCATGAGATATGAATATCAGGATATTAACATACAAATTCACAACCTCCACAGAGACTATGTATTAATCAAGTCAGCACTTCCATATTTAGATAATAACTATTGAAACTTTAATTGTTTTTGATGTTATTATAGTAAGAATATGATCATCATTATTCTATTAAATATAAATAGAATATTGAATCATAAATAATTTCTTTAACAGTAAATTAGAATAAATCATTTAAATTTCTTTATAGGCAATTTAATAGTCTGAATTCTAAAACTGCCATTTCTAATTTAAAAAAAAAAAAAATGTAATTAACTGTTCACTTAGATGATCTGACTCAACTATATTTTCATAATTATATTTTTGAATATGTGATAGAAAAAATTACATATATAAATTAAACATGAAAACTGAAATTTACTATAAAGTAAATATACTAAAATTAAAAAAGAGCATTTCTTATTTTATAATTTATAATGTAAGAATTATTATAAAATTTATTGTTATTATGGATAATTACTTCATAATGTTCTTTATATAAAGACAAGAATTTATGAATTTCCTCTTCTTTAATTCTTCCCTTTTGCACAATACTCCCAACATCAATTTCTGGAAATACTGGAATTACTGTTGATGAATCTCCTAAATAATGCTGATATGACTGCTGCCTAGAATCTGTAGAATTATCAAACTGTTCAGACTTCATGGAATGCTGTTTACACCTAAAAATTTTAATTTTCTTACATTAAATTTATTGATCAGTTTTTACAAACTATAATTTATTATTTCTAAATAATACTATCATCACATACTATTTTTAAACTTCTCACTAAATTAATATGTACAGCTGAACCTCATTAACACACATTCTCAGTGCAAATTACTTTATTGTAAATTATTTCCCTTCAAATTCCATATGGATTACAGTACTTTTCATTTTTTAACACATGGTTAACATAAAATTTCATTTGAAATGAACTGATGATCATACCCATAAGAAAATTCTCTCTCTCAATGCAAATTAAAATTTTTTTTTTTTAAATTTTCTCAATTATTGCAATGTTCTCAATCATGAGAGCTGGAGATTTAATAAAGGCGATCTTGTATTTGCATTGTTTAAGGTATATTTGTATGGGATAAAGAGTGAGATAACTTTGAAATTCATTGTTTATCTATTGAACATCCAAACAGCTATTCAATCTATGTTCTCTTAAAATATGAACCTCTTCATCCACAGAACAATTTCAGAAATAAATTCAGTTGGACTAAAATAGCTAGACTGAGTGAAAAGTCATGAATTGGGTTACTTTTTATATGATCTTGTGACTGTTTTCACCCTACTCTTTTTAACATTAAATTATTTTTCAGAAAATTTCACTGCTTTTAAAACTAAATTACACTTTACAATTTTTCTTAAAAACTACCCGGCAGTGCTCATTGTGACAGCTACTGTACACAAATTAAATGATCACTACAGTACTTAGAAATTTTGAACAAAGACAAACGTTGCTGAACTTTATAATTTGTTTCCTAAAGCGGATAATGACAAATTAAGAAAAAAACAGAAATGGTAATAAAATATGGAATAGGGAAAAGTATGTTATCAATAATTAAAGAATTAAAAAAAATTGCGAATGGCAAAAATGAAGAAATAGAAATAACAATTAACATTTATGTAGTTCTTTGGCTAATATCAATAAGTTCTGGTGAAACCAAACTACACATATTATAATATTTTATGAAAATGATGACAAGATTTGCAAATTACTTGTAATATGATCAACTTTTGAACATTGTGACTATTCATGTTAATTAGGTTCAATTGTACTTTGATTAAATATAAAAAAGAAGCAAACTTGAAAATTTGGTTTATCTATTTCTTTTTTGCTCATTCGCTCATAGATTTATGAGATCCTGATGTGAAGTTCCTATCAACAAAGTTTTTTCATTTTAATCAAATTAATTATAATCATTTGTTTATATTAAAAATACCTGTAATAAACTCTGCAATGTGAGTTACAATGCTGATGCAATGGTCAAGTAATATACAGTATAAGTCAATGTAAAATAAAACTCATTGTAAAACAAACAGCAAAGACAGCAGACTTGTAATGAGAAAATGAGATATAAAAAAATCTTATGAAATATATTGATAGTGAAAATTGTAATATAAAGTTAAACTGAAAGTAAGAATAGTAATAACAATCCTTTACTTTTTATAACATGACATAAGAAATCAATTAACTTTGAAGGGTGAAAATTCAATCTTCTATACATTTAATTGGTTAAATCTCCACTGGTCTAGGATCTCAAGATGTTCCATGCCTATTTTTGAAAAGTGTCTTCCATTCTACCTCAGAGCTTTTGCTTTGTTTTTTCTGTTCAGTTTTTTTTTTTTCAAAATAAAAGCCAATTCTATGAGAAATTTCAAATAAATGCATCTTTATGTTTCTTTCCGTTTCAAATACCAAATATGACGTAAAACATAATGGTCTCTCATATAATCAAAGTGGAAATCACTAATATTAATAATTAGAGTTAATATATTATTTTTAATAATTCTTTATAATTAAATCAGAATATTTACATTGATTAATTTAATTTATAATTTCTTTCATCTTTATTTTCATTAGTAATGAAACTTTTCTGGCAAAGTCCAAATATCTATATTATTATTCTTACAATAGCTTATCCATATTGTCATAACAAATAAATACATTTTCAGGTTATACTGTAAAAATAATGTAATGAGATATAAAAAAATCTTATGAAATATAAGATAGTCTAGTTCCAACAAATATTAACTTAGAATCATTTATTATTTTTAACATATTTTTTAGAATTAATTATCAAATTTTCCAATATTTTATGATTTCATAAGAATAACTTAATGTTACAGAAATTATTAAAGGCTGAAAATATAAAGAAAATTATATAAAATAGGTTTGATCACTGCAATTAATAACCAGTTATTATAATTATATTTTAATTTGTTACAATCAAATTACCAGATGATTATAATTAAAGTACCTCTATTCAATACTATATATAAAGATATTTTAGCAGTCCAAATGCAACTTAATCTGGTATGGTGGCATTTAAAATGTGCAGAAGAAATTTCCATAAAAAAATTTGTACCAAAACTCACCACTACGGCATTTTTGGCAATGTAAGCAATGAAAAATCACATATGGCCACTTTTATACCTAGAATTGTTGGCCAATACAACTGTTGAATGTCATGCTTTCTGGCAAAGTAATGGCTTTGATGCCTATTACCATAGTTTCGTGGAATGACTGGCAAGCCAGTCTATCTGGGGTAGACCATGAAATCAGATATTTCTGTATGGAAAAACCAGCATGCTGGTTTAAGGGAGGTTATACATCCCTCTCTAGAGGGCACATTAAAAAAAATGAATGAGATTTTATTCTGAAACCAGTAAAACTGTCAGCATTACATCAAAAACTAAAATTAGGTGTTTAATTTCTATATTTTTTCTTCTTTCTAATGACATAAAAATATGGAATTCCAAAAGTGTTTTTTTTTTATGTGTATTTTATTATTTGATTCAAAAATGCAAAAATAAACATATTAAATTTAAGAAACTCACTGTAAATTATTTCAGCTTACACCAATTAACATCTGCTTTATGTAAAATTTGAGAGGAAGGTGTTATTTTTAAGGTAAGGTAGATGGTCAGTATAACTCACACTGACTGACTAACTACTACTACTACTACTACTACTACTACTACTACTGTCAATAAGTCATCATTGTCTTATTGTCTTGTAAACAAAAATGCTCTTTCTGATTTTAAGTCAGTCAAACTACAATGTTATTATATAAAAATAAATTTGAAGACAGAGTCTGTCCAAAAGGAACCACTATTTATTCACTTTGTGTTCCAGACAAAGTTCGACCTTTCTTTGTAGGCTGATTGGCCGTCAAAATTAAAAAGTCCTTTAAAAAAAACAAAAAAAAATATCCAATTAAAATTACAAAATTTAAAAATCGGAACTAGTGACATTACAGGTGTCTTCTTTCTTTCCATCCTTACCATCTAGGGATGTTTGGGCTTCAATTCCTTGAGTCCAGCCACTTTCATGCAAGATGGAGCATCTCCACATTATCAGACACTGCATGCAACAGTTTTTGCAATATTTTACTAAAAACAGTGATTAGTTTTATATTTCCTACTGTCTGGCTATCTTGTTCTCCAGACCTTAATCTGTATGAATTTTGTTGTGGGGACAATTAAAAAGTGTTGTTTATTGACACTTTTTTTGTTACAGATTTGGCAGCCTTGAAACAGTATCACACTGCATTTGAGAAACATCACACAGGATCAATTACAGTCAGCCATTGAACATACTTCATTACCTTCAGGTTTACACTTTCAGAATGGAGACCACATTGAGCAGTATCCCCTGCACCCAGGGCTGTGGAGTCGGTAGATTTTTACACGACTCTGACTTTTTCTTATGATTCGACTCTGATTTTGACCAGGGGCAGACTTGTTAACAAAGTCAGCCTGAAAATTCTGACGTCATCACATGACCTCAGAATATTAGCATCAATAAATATAGTTCTAATGACGATAGAACGTAGAAAGTTTTTTATTCCAAAGCTAAAATATTCCTCTAAGTATTGAGTCAATAGGATAATTTTTACTTTCCTGGCTGTTATATATAACAGAGGAAAAGTGTAGCAATCGGTCAAAAAATGATCCCAACCCAAATTTTTGCATTTTTGAACTCAGGGCACCTTGAAATGTCAAGATATGCAAAAGATTTAGGTTTTTTCCTGTATGTACGAATGTATGGGAGGCACAATTTTGAATTGGAGTCGGATGGTTTAACACAGGAGTTAAACTTGAAATGGTTGAACTAAATCAGTTGGTACAGATTCTAACATCTGTTTGCACTTCTGTACATTTCAAGGCTTCCCGAGTCCAAAAGAGTAAAAATCTGAGAAAGTCATTTTTTGACCGATCGTCATTCTTTTCTTTTGTTACAGGCCTATACTGTATAACAGCCAGGAAAGTAATAATGACAAAGATTCTGATTATTTTTAAAAAAATACAAAATAAAGCAATTTTAAAAAATTAATTAAACATATATATTCAGTAGATGTGTCAAATTTTAAAGTTCACATTTATTGACTTGTTTGATGATGGCATTGGTATTTGGTAAGCATGTATGAAAAAAAATAGTAAATACATTCTTATACAAACAAATTAATTTAATAAAAATGTTGTACATAATATACGAGTATATTGGGTAATATATAAGTATACAGATATATTTCTCATTCTTGACTTAGTTTAATGTAACATTTAGACTGATAAAAAAGAGGTTGCTTATTTTGCCATGTTGATTAATTTATTATTTTTCATCTCTGTTATAAACTGAATTACTCCTTACAAAAAAAAAATCACTTCTATTAAGTCAGCATTCACTGAAGCTCTTAAATCATATTTAATAATTTTAAGAGTGGAAAATAAATGCTCTACTGAAACTTGGTTGGTGGCAATACTGTGACAATCAATTTTATATTTTGAATAATGTCTGGATAGTGCAGTATTGCCGTTTTAACATCCAAACTTGAAGAGTAGTCAATGTGAATTATTATTTCCAGTGAATAGTAAATATCATCTTCAAATTTTGTAAGATTTCCTTTTCTGTCTGTACTCATATTAGAACTCACGCTTAATTCTGAGGGTAGAGAAGAGTTTTATAAAAAAAAAACTAGCAGATGAGCCAGATGTTGCTCACGCAAAAAGTAACGATAACGAAGATTAAGATATTTAGATTATAGCCAATTTTACTCGTTTTCACTGGATGCAAGAATTAGGTCCTCTCTTCCAAGACTAATTAGAGAATTTTTAGATGGATCTAAAAGTATGTTCGATTTTTCACAAAAACGCAAAATACTGCATCTAAAATAGTACAGTAGAAGCTGAGTTCTTCAGGGTAATCCTTAACCCTCTCCCTCTCTGCGAGAGGAATTTCGAAAAATCCCTTCTTAGTATACATTCTTATGATGTATCCTAACTGTGTACCAAATTTCAACTCTTAACTGTTTGAACTCTGAGCTTATCATTATTATTATTATTAACCCATCTCAATTATATTATAAGATTGTGAATGCTAATAATGAGTAAAATATTCATTAAGTCTGACCACACTGGAGATATGACATATGACCCCTTCTGTCTCTACCCTGTTGATCTTTAATAAAGAACCAAAATTTAATAGCATTAATGCCCTTTATATACATGCTACTGTGCCAAATTTTGTTTCTTAAACTTTACTCATACTGAGATATTGTTTAATAGTTCAGAACAGAATAAAGAAATTAAACAAATTAGACGCCAACATACGCACCTGGGCACGCAAATTTTTCCCTCTATTTGACATTTTTTGGGTTTATAGGATCTCCAAACATACAGATTTGCAAAAAACTCAGAGTGTCAAATGTGACACAATTCAAATACTTTTTCGTTTTTTATATACATAACAAGTTGGGAAAGTAAAAAGTAATCAGAGTCGAGGGGGATTTTTGATGACTCCGACTCCACAGCCCTGCCTGCACCACTAAGGTCTCTGTATAGCACAAGTGTCTTGTACAAATAAAATGTTTGTTGCTTGCAGTACCAAAAATATCACAGTGGTAAGTTTTGGCACTAATTTTTTTTAAGATATTCAGAAGAAATTTCCATTAATGTCACCATATAAGATTAGATTGTATTTGGATTGCTAAATATATCTCTAGACAATAGGGGTACTTTATTGATGATCCCCTGGTACAATGTACTTCAAATATTTTATATATTAAGAAAAAACCTATAAAATATCAATACTGTACCATTTCAAAATTTTATAATAATAAAAATTTTTTTACCTTCTCATTGGACTTATAGACTTTTGTCTTAAGGCAACTGATCCTACTTCACTTAACTGATTTAAGTTTGAACTAGCTTTGATTCTAATGCCATAATAATGATATTTTGAATTTCCTCTGAAAATAAAAAAATAAATCTTATAAGATGACATAAAATAATCCAATTGTAATTATACCCAATTCTATTTTTACATAGATTTGTTTTATACAACATAGATTTATAGGTATGTATCCTAAAAATCTGCACAAATTTCAAGTATTTTCTGTTAATTTTGAATAATTGCATTGAACATGGACAACATAAATTCCTTCTAGAATGTTCCTGATTTCATTTATTAAAGAAGTTTACATGAATAACATTCCATTTTAAAAATAAAAGCATTAAATGAATTCAACCAAATAAATGCAATTAGTAGAATTTATACTGAAAACTAATGGAAGTGAATGCACTGAGTATCACTATCTCACCAAAAAAGTGCTAGATACAGGGTTCCTACACACCTGGAAAGTCAGGGATTTCCATCATTAGTGTTTTGAAAAAGTCACGGAATCCAGGAAATTTGTTAAAAGTTGTCAAAAAGTCAGGGAATTTGCTTCCTTGGCTGTCTTGTTGATTTTTTGCTGAGGATATGCTTGATTTAGTATAGCTGTCTACAGGCAGCAAGAAGTGGTGCAATACAACTTATGAAAAGGGGTGCAGAATACTTTCAGGACCTAAAATTTCTCCCAAGCTTACACAAATTTTTCCAAAAATTTATAAAGTACACAAAATGATAGATAGTTTAAATGGTATTATTTATCATTTTTCATTTTAATAATTTTGATTGCATAACAAAACAATTTCTGATTTTTTCCAGTATATTAATATTTTATAAAGTTCAGAAAATTTATTCAGAGATAAATTTAATATATACTTTTGTACATGGACTATATAGAATTTGTTAATGAATAATAAAAAAATAATTGATTTTTTTCTTTTTTCAAAGCAATGTAGATTTATGGTTATGGATTAATAACAGAGTTTTAATAATACATTTTATTTTTATTTTTAATAATTCTGCAATTATAAAAAATATATAACTTAATTAGAAAAATAACAAATTAAAATGTTTGAGAAGCAAAGCATATATGCATAGTAAGTCAAATACTGTTTTATTTTGTCATTGTGCCATACTGTAGGGGACATGACAATCAGGGAATTTGTACATAGTCAGTCAGGGAAAGTCATGGAAATTATAACAAAAATTTCAGTAAGAACCCTGTAGATATGGATCCTTCAAATGACATTCCGTGTTTTGGTAAAAAACCAAAGCTTCTGGTTTGACTGCCAATCAAACCAGAAGCTTTAAAAGGTGTTTACAGACTTCCATTGCCCCGTTACACTCTCCATCAAAAAATATGTGGCAACAAATGCATTCAGAAAAGGATAGTAACCATCCTAAAAAATCAAATCAATCAAATCAAAATTTTATTTGCATAATTTGGAAGGAATTCCAGTTACAAGGGGTGCATTAGTTTACAAAAGTTATAAGTATAATATAATATTTCTTCCAACATAAATAGGTCACTCACCAACAATAAATATATTTGTAATAAATATTAGATCAATTAGATAGCATAAAAAATAAATCAGAAGTAGAAAAAATAGAATTGTCCTTAGAGATTCTCTATGCCTTTGATGTATTTAATAAAAAATTGATATATTCTGATTATCATAATTGGTCCCATCCGAAATAATTTATGATAAAATTCCTGATAGTTTTACTAACAGCCAAAGTGGAAATACCAGCTTGTTCTCTAAACTTAGAACAACCCTTACATAAACATATTAAGTGATAAACAGATATTTGATCATTACACATCCTGCATTGTTTATTCTTGATATCCAAATATTTCCCTTCAATTATGATGTAGAAACTGTTTAGTCTAATCTGCATATAACATCTTTTTATCCCAAATGGTATATTAAAGTTAATATAGTTATCTGCAGGAGGGAAACTCACATTATTTATATACCAATGGATTCCTGTAACTTCATCTCATGATCAATTGAATTATTATACATATTTTCTACCAATAAGTAAACCATATTGTGCCATACTACCAAACTTCTGGAGGTTAATGGAACAGTTAAAACTAAAGTTCTAATTGTAGCTGATTGCGGTCCTGAACACCTCATCTGAATGTTAAACAACCTATCTACAGTCAAAAAACCATACTTTAAAATAAATAATAAATTTTAAACAGCTTTTAAATTAGAAAATAAAGTTCCAATCTGTTTCTGTACTGCAGAACAGTAAATATGACAATCCATAACTTGCCAATTTAAGCCTAAATTTGTTGTACCAATTATTTTGATAATTCTTTATATTCTCAGCTAAACTTTTTAGGACTGATAGTATGGTACTAATCTGTATATTCTCACTATTTTTCAGTCTCCTAAAGAATTTCATTGTCCTCATTACCAAATAGGGTTCTAATAGGATCCTATTAGTGTCATGGCGAATCGCATAACCCGGGACTGCCTTATCCAACCCGTAAATTTTCCTAATAAATAACAATTGAATTTTTTCAAAATAGGATAGCCAGTCCAGCCCCCATAATGGAAGAGCATAGCAAATCGAATTAAAAACCAATGTTGAGAAGAGTTGGAACTGCATTTGAATAGAATTGTTTTTCATCTTTACTAATAAACTAATTAAATTGTTTATTATTCTGTTAGCCTTAATTTTCACCCTTTGGACGTGTTTTCCAAATGTCAACATCAAGGTGATAGTAACTCCCAAGTATGATATTTCCTCAGCTATTTTCAACCTCTCGTTTAGCAGTAATAGTCATGATCTTGTCTTGCCAGTTTACCTCCCCTTCGAAAAATAATAATATGTGTCTTATTCAGGTTAATCCTCAACCCCATCTGCAAAAAGTATCTCTGAATTTGATTTAATTTTCTTTGGAAACTGATTTTGGTCAGAGAGATCAATACCACATCATCAGCATATTGTATTGAATATACTATCATATTATCTACAAGAATCCCATCCTCTTCTCTCTTAAATTGGCTATCAATGTCATGTATCATAAAGTTAAACAGATAGGATGATAGCAGATCACCTTGTAATAAACCAGCACATATATCAAACAGAGAATAAACATTTATGCCGTATTTCATTGTGACTGAGTACTGTCCGAACAATGATCCTATTACCCTTATAAATGTCAGATCAGCTCCATGTTCTTCCAATTTCTCACATAATTTCGCTATTGAAATAGAATCAAATGCTTTTTCTAGGTCTGAAAAGGCAGCATATACTTTGCATCTTTTTTTTTGCAAGGTGTATTTGTATAGTCAAAAGCAATATGAATATAGCCACTTCTGTCCCGCTCTTCTTTACAAAAGCAAATTGTGAATTTGAAACCAATGCATTTGCCTTAGTTCATTGTTCAAACCTACTCACAAGAACTGATGTGAATATCTTTCATCGTTGACAATATGGTGATAGGTCGGTAATTCCTTGGATCAGAACCATCCCCCCCATTAAATAACATACAAAAATAAGCAGAGTGCCACAAGTCTAGTAAAAGAACTTGATCATAAATGTAATTAAAATTTAGTGCTAAGGCTTCTATTGCCTTCATGGGTAATTGTTTCAGAAAACCAACTGGTATTAGGTCCAGACCAACTGCTTCAATTCTCTTAATTTTGTGATAATCTTAATTATTTCAAATGCTACTATTGGCTGACTCAACACCTCTTTATCTCGTTTAGCAGTTAAATTTTTTTCATCAAAGTAACCATCCTAAAAAATACTACTCTTGCCAGACATGGCCACCACCCCCCATTATGCTCATGAGACAGTTCCATTATGAAATTTGATACATCTCCCGTGAAGCCAATGTTCTAAACATTCCATAACTGAGACCAATTGTGAGAGACTGGAACAATGATAACAACTGGAGCATATGAATGAAGATGAAAAGTTTGCAGATCCAATTTTGCAACCATTTTCACAAAGGAGTTAGAGACAGAGTCAAGGCTAACAAGACCAAAGGTTACTATCCCTTTTGTCACTTCAAAACTTCTGGAGGTTAATGGAACAAGTTAAAACTAAAGTTCTAATTGTAGCTGATTGCAGTCCTGAACACCTCATCTGAATGTTAAACAACCTATCTATAGTCAAAAAACCATACTTTAAAATAAATAATAAATTTTAAACAGCTTTGAAATTAGAAAACAATTGTGTTCTTTCCAATGTCTTTCAATATGGAATTGTTTCCATATACAATTTGGTGTTAACAGTGACGTAGTGAGGGGGGTGCAAGGGGGTGTATTATGCACCGGGCACCACTCGCAGAGGGGCACTCAAATGGTCTCCAAGACAAACTATATGTGTTTCTGGAGGGGAAAGGGGGCGCCAATAAAGTGTTGGGCACCAGTTATGCCCCAGGTGCCAGTTAAGTTTGCTATGCCACAAAGCTAGAGGTACAGTAGAGAGTCGTTAATCGGAACCCCAGTAATCAGAATCGCCGGTAATCGAAACGATTTTCAGTCGGACTGTGTCGTGCTGAATCGAACATTTTTGATACTAGATTTACTTCTAAAGTATAATTTTCATGTTTTTATATTCTTCAATATATTTATTTTATTTGTACAAAATAAAGAAATAATTTTTAACAATACGATAGCCTCGATTTTTATTATAAAAATTTTCGTTAGGCTTAAAATCGACGAAAATTCAACACGAAGCGACACGCAACGGAGAAAAATTTGAACATCGGACAGGTTAATGTATTTTTTCGTACATAATCGGTAATCGGAACAAATCACTAATCTGAACAACCCCAGTCCCCAATTGATTCCGATTTTCGACTCTCTACTGTATCTTGGTATTTAACTGAGAAAGTTGAATAAAAAATAAAATTTGTACAAATGACAAATTTATTCAATTTTGCTGATAAGTAAGTTACAATTGTCCTTCTGATTTATTAACTAATATTGAAATATTTTGTTTAAACATGTCTTATTATATTAATTGGTTTATCATATTATTTTTTCTGGTTTTTAAGGTTGTGAGCCAATCTTTCATTTTCCCTATGAACAATATCTTTTTTTTTAAACACATTTAACAGAGTTTTTGGAACACACCCAATTCTGTTTGTACAAGGTAGAGGTATTTCTACATAAATCATGTTTTTATTTAATATTTTAATAGTTATTTTAAACTACAAATAGCATGATTGAAATCAACTTCATAAATTAAAAAAAAATTATTTTAAAATAAATACTGTTTTAAAGCATTTTAATTTAAGCATTCTAAAATTAAAATAAGAAATAAAGTCTCTTTTAGTATATAATGAAGGCATATTGAAGAGAGAGGGGAATATATGATCCTTCCCTATTTGCAGCTTGCTCAGAAAAGCAGATAGGTTGGCCAATTACAAGCTGAAGTCAACTCTGGAAATCCCCTTCCAGGTACTCATTGGATGGTAGACCTTCAGATTCACAAAAACCACAATAAACAGAAATCTGCTGCAACTGAAATTTAATTCTGGTTCATACACTTCCTGAAATATTTTTACTCTGTCTTTTATATAAAATTATGTAGGAATTAATTTACAAATACAAATTATATGTAGTTTTATCAGAAAAATAACATTATAATGACAGCTAACTAATATCTACATTGAAAATTATTTTTAAAAAATTTTAAGTAAAATAAATACAGAAATAATGTAAATTACCTTGTTCCAAGACGACGTGTTCTTAAACCAAGAAAAACAGACCGAATTAATTTCCCAAATGAAGCTGCATTAATAGGTTCCAGTTTATTTTCTGAACAATGTCTTAAATAATGATTATAAAGTGTACTTCTTGGTAAACTAACACCTTCCGCAGTTTCATAATTATCAATTAACCATTGTACCTATAAACAATTATAAATTACTTAAAAGAAATAAGAACAGAATACATTATAAAAAGTTATATTTAATGAAAACAATAATTATAATTAAATTTTTATTTTTCTTATTAATGCTAATTTCTCATTAAACAATAAAAATATTCCAATACATATTCCACAAACATTTTTAGCTTTAATAAATTTATGTGCCTGTTACAGTTGAACTTGGTTTATAAGTTTCTCAGTTGTACATATTTTCTTCCTATACTTCCACCATTTTAAAATACTTGTTATGTGTTTTTCATTTACACTATTTCACTCCAATATGTCACATTTTTTAGTATTCTACAGCACATTTTTCTCACTTATTAAATTTTTCCATTTCAAAGTGAATAATGCATAAGAAATTCACTTTTGCACTCATTTTTAATAATGTCCACACTTACAGTGAATTGCCAGCAAATGCAAAAAGCAGAATAAATAATGTGTAGCACAACACCATTTGTGATGAATTTTCCCATTTAGCAGATCACTTCTCGAGACCACATTGTTTAAAATGTTCACTTTCTGTGAACCAATTTTGCTAAGTGAATAAAAATCATTTCTCATTCATTTTCACTACTCACTGTCAGTGTGAGCTAACCCTTAGAATGACTTCATTCTTTCACAGAGTTTTGATGGAATGAGACAACTGATATCACATACTGTACTAGTATGTGACAAGTCCATGATAAAACATGAAACAAACAAAATTTGATGAATTTTTTTTAAAGTATGTGACTTAATTTCACACTGTTTTACTTTTCCTTTTATATGTTGTTCAAATGTATTATAGATGTAGCAGATTGAAAACTTTTTGTTAAAAATTACATGTACAAATTCAGTTGTGTAAATTTTTGCAATGCTGTACTTTTGTGATGATTATGTTCAATATGAAAGCAATTCAAAAGTTGTTTCACTTTTATGGTTTTTCTCACTTATATCATATTTTTCAGTTCCCTTGGCAAATGTATAAATGGGGTTTGACTTTAATATATAAATGTAAACAATTTCATTTAAATAAAACTAAATATTGGGTTGGTCAGAAAGAGTGTGTAGTTTATGCATTCTATTTTCTTGTTAAAAAAGCTGGCAAGGGCTCTTGCTTGTCATTCCTGGCATTCAAACAGAAGATTACAAGGACTAGAAAGTCAGAAAATTTTTCATAATTCCTTCTCAATCTAAAAGAATATGTAAATAGAAAATTTTCTGATAATTCTTGGTGTCTTTTAATTAAGAGAAACATTAAAAGACACTAAGACATATTATACGGAGTTAAAATCATGTGGCACTATATGTTATATGATTTTATTAAATAATCATTTTTATATTATTAATTGTTATAAAAAAGAAAAAGACTTAATTATGAGGATAGAGATGAGTTTTAAAAAAATTGTAAATGCCAATAATGAATAAAATTTTCATTGAGTATGACTCCACTTCAGATATGACCACCTTTTTTTCTATTTCCTTGACTTGTAACTACTAAAATATAACAACATCAATTCCATATACAGTGGAACCTCGATTAATGAGCATAATTCATTCCAGAGTCTTACTCATAATGTTAAACACTTGTTAAGCGAAACAATTTTTCCCATAGAAATTAATGTAAAATACGATAATGTGTTCTACACTGAAAAAATGCTCAAATGTTTTATGTATAACGTTTATTCAAAAAAAAAATTGTACAATACACACTGTTAAGGAGCGTGAATCATCATCATCATCATCATCATCATCTTTTCTTCTAACACAGAATGAACCATCCTGGAATAAGAATTCGATTTGCAGAAACAAAAAAAAAAAAAAATCACAGCTAATATGTTTGATAAACACTCCAAACAATATGCCAAATTCTTGGATTATGTAAAGGCTATAATTAAATATTATAAATTAATTAATTTGGCTAGAGGTAGGCAGTTATGTTTCCATCTCATATTAAATTTAATAATTATAAATAGTTAATTTTTAATTCAGACATTTCTAAAATTTAATTTGGAATCGGTCATTAAATTTAATAACCCAAGAATTTGGCATGTCGTTTGGCATGTTTATTATATAACGGGCTATGGCTGTTGAGTTTATAAGTAATATGTGTGAACACAAGTTTGGAAAAATATGTGATTACAAGCAACAGTAAGATGCTAGCAGAAAGAGTGCTAAACACAGACTGATGGAGCATGCCACATGCTCACAATTCAGGACTTCCCCTCTCCTCATCACTCATTATGTGAATATCGCTCGTTAAGTGAGGCAAATTTTTAAAATTTGTTTTGCTCGTTATGCAAAATACTCGTTGTGCGAGGTTCCACCATACATAAAAATTATCCTTCAAATTTCAAAATTTTTGGTTCATTCAGTCCTGAGATATTAATGCAAAATACCAACCTACACAGACAGAATTTTATAAGGGTTTTCTTTTTTTAATAGTTTTTGAGCTCCTTGAGTGTTAAAACATCAAGAAAAAGTTTGACTCTGTGGTGTTTTGCTTGTCTGATCAATATAATTTCCCTATGGTATGTCTGCAACAGCCAGGATAGTAAAACTGAATGAAACTTTTGGCCAACCAATCAAACAGTCTCAACTTCACATTACAACACAATTAATAATATTTAAGTTTTTAAAAAAGTGTTAATGTAATAAGGATGCCTAATGGACAAATATGGAAAAAGTTGTAAATAATATTGACTTTTTCATGGATAAGCCACTCTTTATATACACTACAATCTATATCCAAGTTATTAGATATGATTCCAGAATAAGAACCAATGGGAAAAAACAGCATCAGGAATAACATTATGCAAATCTCACTGTGCTATATAGTAGAGTAAACTGTATGCCATTTTGTTGGTCTCTTTAACCAATTTTCACAAATGCTTTAAAATTATTATTACTGGTATATATCACTGCATTTTTCTTTTATACTGTAGTTAAGAGTTTTTATCAGAAATCAGTTTTCATGTACTAGTTGCCCTTGTGCATAGGCCAAAGTCTATAACAAAGGTTTAGGGTAATATATATTTAGCTTAAATATATATTACTGTGAGCTTAAAAGTACATGTTGTAAAACTCATAAAATGTTTAAAAAGTGAATTTTATGACTGTCAAATGAAGATCGATTTACTTCTTTTATTTATAAAATAAAATGCAAATCATTAAATATTCTGAGATAAATGATATTTCTATATACAATTTTATTAGAAAAATAATATTTAATCAGAAAGATAAATAATTTAATTAAAAGTAAAGTCAACTCCGCATAAGTTGTCACCCGGATAACTCGACACCATCGATTAAGTAGTCAGTTTTCTGTGGTCCTGGCCGACTTACATAGGCATTTATGTTAAAAAACTCCGGTTTACTTGACACTGTTTAACTTGTCACCACTGGATAAGTCAACATACTTTTGCTGTCCCACACTCTGATAAGTCATCACCCCCTCCTGAAAAAATGAATTCACTCTGCACGTGTAGTGCGAACTCATTTTTTTTCAGGAGGAGAGTCAATTTATTTATTAATACATAATTAATATATATTTAATAATATAATAATAATAATAATAATAATAATAATAATAATATATATATATATATATATATATATATATATATATATATACATACATACATACATATTAATAAAAATGACTTCACATTTTATGTATTTTTATGTATAAACTAATAACAGATAAACAAAAAGAAAATATACAATCTACATCAACGTCACACCAGAATCCAATTTTGCATTTTCTCACACTAGAGGCATTAAAAATCCTTAGACGTTACTTGCCAACGATTGACAATTGCAAAGATGATGTTTTCAAGGCATTCGTGATCGTTGAAAAAGAAAGTCGAGACAGTTAAGTGCTCAAAACAAACAACACTATACAAATTTTTCAGTTTTTCATCTACAGACTAATTGTAAATGGAGGACACAATGTATTGTATGCCTATACTACTCTAAAACGCACTACTGTATTTTCCTAACTGTAGTTTTGTGGTTTTTTTTCAACTTTGCTTTAGTCGTCACATCAAATAACTTGACACGTTTTTACTTCTCCTTGGGGAGTCAACTTATGCGGAGTCGACTGTAATTACATATTACTAATTATAAATTAATGTTGATGATTTTATTCCAAAACTTGTATAACAAAAGGGCAGAATGATACTGGAAATGTTTCTTTTCAGATTTTTAAATTTTATAAAAGATTCAAAATTAAACATTAAATTTTTTTAAGAGTTAAACAAAGTTTGTTGAATTACAGATTAATTGAAATCCTTAAAACTTGAAAATAAGAATTACCAGCTTGATTAAAAATATTATAAAAAATAAAAAATTTTAGTAACAATAATATTAAAATTTATTACTGAAAGCTTAGAAAATAAAAGAAGATAATATCTTGTTAATAATTATTATTATTCAAGTTAAAATCGTTTTAATATTTGAGTGTTATTAAAAATTAGTGAATTCTTTTAAATAAATTATTATATTCATTTAAATATTAATGCAATTTTTATTACAAATCACTAGAGTTTAGTAATATTATTAATTAAATTAGCAATCAGTAACACAAAAAAACCTTTCACACTATGTTTCTAGCAATTAAATCACTAAGTACAAACGTTTTCGGCCATTTTGAATGGCCTTCTTCAGGTACAATAAGGTTGGTTGGAACGTCGGTTAGCAGATATTTATGTGACGTCAGTGTTTATGAAGGTTTCTTCTCACAAGTGATGTTACATAAATATCTGTTAACCGACATTCCAACAGACCTTACTGTACCTGAAGAAAGCCATTCAAAATGGCCGAAAATGTTTGTACTTAGTGATTTAATTGCTAGAAACAAAGTGTGAAAGGTTTTTTGTGTTACTGATTTAAGTAGTTCTAGCTTTGAGTGCAGAGAATATTAAATTAGCAATGAAATTGCAATTAATCAAATGATTTTACATTCAAAATTAATAAAGTTTATAATTGTGAGTGGTTGTATCTTAAAGTAAATAATGTTAAATTAATTGAATTGTGTGATTAAATTGTTATTAACTAGTTATTGGTTTGCAAGTACAGTTGAATACTGTTTATACATTTCTCAATTGTATATATTTAACAATTATACCTTACATATTTTCTGCACAGTACTTTATTATAAAATATTTCAGTTTATACTTTTTCATTTATATGATTTAGCACTTATATGTCATATTGCTCACTTATGCATTACTGACTTGGAAATGGCAATTTAATATGATTTTTAAAAAAACATTGAAAAAGTGAATTATGTATTCACTTCAGTGTAGTTCAAACTGACAGTAAATTGCCAGCAAATGAAAAAAGCAAAACAAATAATATATAACCTGACAATTTTCAACAAATTTTTGTGTTTAGTAGATTGCTCTGCCAGACCATGTTGAAAATTTTTGCTTTCCAAGTTCTGTAGTGTGAATCAATTTCACAAAGCAAATAATAATCATTCCTCATTCATTTTCACTATTCACTATCAATGTGAGTTAGCCATTAGAATGACTCTTCATTCTTTCATATGACTGGAGTTTTGGCAGAAGGAGACAACTGAGGTCATACATTGGTACAGAGTTTGACGACAACATTGAAAAAAGCAAGAAGCAAATCAAACTTGATCAATTTTTTAAAGTACATGACTTAATTTTATACTGTTTTACTTTTCCTTTTATATATTGTTCAAATTTATTATACATATAGTGAATTGACTTCTTTGTTAAGAATTACATGTACAAATTCAGTTGTACAGTGTTAATTTTTGCCATGCTATACTTTTGTGATGGCTATGTTTCTCTGAAAGAAATTCAATAGTAGTTTTACTTGTAAGTTTTTTCAATTATATGATGTTTTTCTCAGTTTCCTTGAAAAACATATAAACAGGGTTTAACTGTATAGTCTTTTTAACATAAAAATATCAATTAGCAATTAGAAAATGTTTTTCTTGTTATCAAATATTTTATTTTAATGTTAACCTTTTAATTACATTGCTTTTGCTAAGAAATATAATAGAATAGTTTTGAGAAGTGTAATTAGTGCTTTACAGATGTGATCAGAAAAATGAACAAACAACTTTATATTTACAGATATAGTGGTTAATAAAACTATACATACAGTGGTAGGAGATGCACATGCCCCAATATGATTATCTCCATTGGAAACATTTCCAGATATACAACCTTGGTTATTAATTACCGGAGTTTGTGTTTCAACTGTTGCTCCTTGTGTATCAATCTAAAAAACATTAAATATTTGAGACGATAATAGTTTATTCCTTAAAAATATACATTTTAAAATTACAATATAATAGAAATAAAATACATTTATTTAATTTTATATTGCTAAATAAATTAAATATTAAGAAAAGGATATTTCAGTAAGCAATTCAGAAAGTTAAAAATATGTCAAATTTAATAACTGAATACTTTTTATGAAATTTATGAATGCGAGGAATATACTTAAATATATTCATGGCCAAAATGTTTTCCACTATTTGGCACTTTGATCTGGCATATAATGGACCACATTCATGGGGGCTAGTGTAAAGGTTTGGGGATGTAATGGTATGAAATGACAAAGATAATGCAAGTATGAGACTCAATTACACAGATTTTAACAGGGACATAATGTTTATTGTCATCAAAGAATCAGGTACACATGATGTCACAGACAGAAAAATGTAAGTCTGGTTTTTCATTGTATCTAATGTTCCTGCTTTTTCAACACCTCAAGAAGTTATTTTGGAATGGATTTATATAGATCCTTGATCATAGTTTTGCTGATATTGGTAGCAGCATCAATGACTTCTTCATGGATATTGAACTGTTGATTTTAATACATTCTTATTGATCTGTTGATCTTCTGTATTTCTAAAAGATGCCAGATATTTCAATGATATTTAGATCTGGACTTCTTGTAGGCCAGTGCAAAACATTCACATTGTTGGTCTGGAAATACATGATCCATCTGGCAATCCTATTTGAGCACATATGAGTACAAGTTAACATGGGAAAAATCATCCTGATAAACTTGTTTTTCATCCATAAACTATTAATACTATATTAAAATTGGTAATCCTCAGAAAGATGACTCCAGGTAAACTCTTGATACTCATGCTTATGCCTTGGAGTAAGAAGCAATTCTATATTTTGCAACAGCTGAATCATTCTGTTGCATAACTCAGTAGATAGTATGGTGGAATGAATTTAGATCAAGAATTTCTGGAGGCAACAACTTGTAACAAGCTGATTTTGTCTGATCATTGATTTTGCTTTCCATAACAAACTTCCTTTATCCCAATTTTTCAGGACAGGTGGTTGTTTGAGTTTGTTTCCTGTTCTGCTGTTGCAGTTATGGATGTCATTGACATATCTTTCTAGAAAAGATGGTTATTTTCTACAATTTTCACAGACTAGAACACTTCTCATACAAGATCTTCACTTACAAGCAGACTTCTTCAGAATTCATTCTGTTGTACAGAATCTAAGCCATATTACTACCATGAAGAAAATATGTTAGGCAGAACTTGATAATACATCTCCATAATGTCACTTTTCCTACTGGTGGAAGAAATTTTGGACAATACTTTTTATAAAAATCTATGAGTATGGAAAAATTATTTATTTATAAATCTATGAATAGAGAATCTTTCATATGAAATGAGTATGAAAATTTCAAGTAATTTTCTGAAGTTCTTGACCAATCAGCTCATTAGCTGTATCTGAATCATTCCTGCTTTGATTATATAATTATGTCTTATAAACTCTCACTTCTAAATGTCCAATATTATGTCTAGGAATGTAATGGGAGCAATTGTCAAAAATTATTACTAAAAAGTTAAACCCACACCTGTATAAACTGAAGAGAAAGTTATAAAACAAACTGAGTTTTTCCCTTATACAGCTCATAAAAATTCAGTCATTATTGAGCAGTAATTTGTTTATTATACAGGTAACCCCCATATAACACGGGAGTTACGTTCCAAAAAATTGCCATGTTATGCGAATCCGTGTTATACAAAACAAAGAACTAGTGCGAAAAGGGGGGTTAGGTTCCAAAAATTAAAAAACATGCTATTCAATTACTCTTTAATCGTAATAGGCAAAACCTGTTACAATGGGAGTTATGTTTTACACAGAATCAACATTATCAATGCTTAATACAAATTTTCTGGCATAATTATACAAATTATAAATTGTACTTATTTTATTATCAGTTTTTCAGTGATACACATATTAAATCATAAGAGATCAAATTTTTGCCTTAGACCAGTAGCCTTTACACATTCACATAACAGATGAAATTTTGAAAACTCCATGTTGCATCTTGGACACAAATTGTTAGCGAACATATATCACTTATTATCTATCATTATAACATCACTGTTGAGTCAGAGTTGAATAAGAAAACTCTTCACATTAAACGACAAATTAGATAATATATAATTATTGATGTTAGGGAAGGTCAAAATAGAGTTATACCACTTCGATGAAATACGTAAGCGAATGTCTTCTATATCTCGATACAATAGATTAATCTAGTACATTTCAAGTTAGTTGGTTATACAGATCTTGACTGATTTCTCGACAATATATAAATGGTTCTATTGAGAAACCAAAACTATTTATTGCCTTAGTCACTCGGTCAATCCAATTCTTTTTTGAGACTTTTTGTACTGATTTTTGATATAACCAATATCAAAAATACCGGATGCACTGCTGATGTCATACATTGGTACAGAATTTGACGACAACATTGAAAAAAGCTGATTTGCACCGTATTTTATGCACTAAATTGTGCGCATTTCTTCATACCTATGGCTATTCCTTTCAAACGTCACACAAAATGGCAGGCATCACTTTCGGACACTTTTGGGTATACAGGTGACAATTTATCTTATCCGTGTGAACACAAGCCGTTTCGTACTAATTAACTAATGCTCTAAAACTTTCTAATTGGAAAGTTTGCTCTATCTGTTTTTGTTTTCGATTTGCACTGCCTATCTTCCAAATTTCGCCACTAGGGGCACTGCTGTCATTTGCATTAGGTCTGGCTTAATCACTTTACTATACCATTACCTCACTTGCATAGCTATAGCTCTCTCTGTTTGCAAGAATTTTCTGGTTAAAGGGACTTTTCCTATGCACCCTGTATAATACAGAGAAATATACAGGATGTCTATGCTAATAAAATTTTCTCACAATGTAACAATTGTAAAACTCGTAATAAAAATAAATCAATGTTATATATGATGAACAAATGATAAATTTTCATATTTTTAACATAAAAGATATGATTTGATATTTACAAAAAAAATTTTCTAATTAAAAAATCCTAATGTAATACTGTGAGAATCCAGAATTCAACGAAAAAAAATACATGTTGTCATCATATCTATTTGGATGACTATTGTCCTTTACTACCTCTCAATTTACATTTTATCGATGGCGAAAGCGATGCTTTCCCCTGGCTGTTCTCTTACCATTCTAATATCATAATTAACGGCCAAAGGAGGCAGTCATAGCCAGTTCCTCCCCAATGCAACAAGTTGCCACCCAGCTTTATAATGGAAGTTGCCACCAATTTTTCAATCAATATCATTAACTTTGTGCCTCCAAAACAGATATATGATTGACTCTGACCCAGAACATTATCCAGAACTCTTCTAACGTGCCAACCTCCTCGTTTATTCAACCTCTCCTGCATCAGGTCTACAAACAACAGATATTTATCTCCACGCAAATCACATGTGAACTCTCTCTTTCTCTCACAAAAAGCAACTGTATCTATACCTAGGTTAGTTCATTATATTATAACCTGTTAATGAAAATGTACACTATGTATTCTCCTTTACAAATAAATGGTTATTAGTTGTTAACTTGGCCTCCAAGTGATTCACTTCCAACATGCCGTCTCTCAGACCTTTATTCCAAATCTGAGTGCCTGTGCATGCAACCATTCACATGACCTCACAACAACAACCTTGACATTAAACAAAAACAGCCCTAGTGGCTATGCAGTGTCTTCTATCCTGACATAGTCATTGCCAAAGTGATGTCGACCCTTTGGTCAAGTGGTGCTGAAGCACAGGGGGCGCTTTGTGCATTGTCACAATACTTATTGATGTCAAAAGCAAAATTATTGCACATAACAAAGGACACAAACAGTGAAAAAATAAAAAAAATATCTATTAGAGGACTGAGATGATTATTGTAGAAAATATACCTCAAAATGGAAATTGACCATTTAGTAAACCTGATTTCTTGTAACTTATTGATAACTACAAGTTATGAGGTTTATGATATGATTAAATCATTACCATGATTATGATTCATATACAACTACAGATAATAATAAGAAATTTTTAAAAAATTCAAAATTAGCAAATGAAAAACAAAAGAATACAAATTTCACTATGATCAATATTAATAATACAAAAAATTACCTGGGAATAGGTAAAAGAATTTCCATTTGTACTATAATATGGTGTAGAAGTGGAACCAATAATTGTATAGGATGGATAATTTGTCCTGAGAATAATTATTTAAAATCATTTCTGTATTATTCTATATATAAAATAAAAACTTTTTGAATAAATTTTATTATATTTTAATGATATCAAATTAAATGATTAACAAGACAAAGCTGAATTAATTTTTAAATGCATAAAATAAGATTGCAAAATGTTAAGTTTTATTAAAGATTATACAGTGATTCTTGTGCAAAGTTATTAGTAATTCCTTAACTATTCAATATATCAAAAAGTTAACAATTTCAAATTTTAAAAAAAATCATATCTGAGCATGAGGAATATTAAAAATAAATCATTGCTAAATAAAATGTCCTAAATTTTGGAATATACAAAACAGTTGTTTAAAATGTATACATAAATGTATACATAGTTTTAATTCCCCAAAAATAACTGACAGAATCACTATATTTAAGAATAAAGTTGTTTTAGCAGAAAAATTTACATTTGAGAATTGTTAGTGGTATATAGTGAAGATTCATTAACTCCATCCACGTACTGGACATATGCAGAATGAACATTTTCATTTGACTGGAAAGATACAATTCCTTCTTCTTGATTACCATCTGGAACTAAAATTTAAAATTTACAATTAATATTTTACTACAAAATTTTAATATGAAAATAAAAGATATAATCTAGAAATATCCAAAATACTATTAAATAAACTTATTTATCCATCAGCATCATTCTCTTATCTGCTAATGAAACTTAATTTAAATCAAATAAAATGCAATTTAATTTATCCATAAAGATTTTTTCTTTATCATGAATCTGTTCTAAAAATAGTAAATTATTAAATTTCAATAATCAAAAAAGTGACAAAAGATTATCATGTCATATAACATTAGTTTCTTATATTTATCGGCTTCTGATTGTACAATAATGTTGTATATTTAATGAAAATAAATATTAGAGTGATTCAAATTACTTACATTTTTAATAATTTTGAAAATGATTAAAAAAATCTGCATAGCATCAATACTTCACATAATGTACCATTTCTGTAATATTTAAAAATTTTTTCCAATATTTGAAGTTTGCAGATATTGAAAGAAAAAATTTTGGTTGGACAAATCTATATATTATTTTCTCTATCATTTTGTTGTCTTCAAAATCATTGTTCATATAAGATATATAAAACAAAAATATACAGTATATTTCACACTATAATGAATTGAGATATTTAATTAAGTCATTTTGACGAAAGGAAATTATATAAGGACAGTAACAATGGGGATATACTCTGAGAAATGCATCATTAAGCAAACACTATAGTGTGTACTCAGACCTATATGGTAAAATCTACTATTCATACAGACTATATGTAACATAATGGCAAGTACAGTAGAGACTCGTTAATCGGAACCCCGGTAATCGGAATGATTTTCAGTCAGACTGTGTCATGCTGAATCGAACGTTTTTGATACTAAATTTACTTCTAAAGTATAATTTTCATGTTTTTATATTCTTCAATATATTTATTTTGTTTGTACAAAATGCAGAAATAATTTTTAACGATACGATAGCCTCGATTATTATTATAAAAATTTTCGTTAGGCTTAAAATCGACGAAAATTCAACACGAAGTGACACGCAATGGAGAAAAATTTGAACATCGGACAGGTTAATGTATTTTTTCGTACATAATCGGTAATCCGAACAAATTACTAATCTGAACAACCCCAGTCCCCAATTGATTCCGATTTTCGGTTCGCTACTATATTTATGTAGACAAACATTTAAACATAGAAAAGGTACATTAAAGGTATATTTCATGTTTAAAACTGATTTAATTCATTATAAAATTTCATTCGTAGTGCATTTATAGTGACATGATAAATTATAATGTTTGTTGTTCAGAAATTTTCTGAAAATACTTCATTTCATAAAATTTTTGGACAGATGTTATGTACTTTCACATGACTGCTAAGCTGTAGGTTTGTTTATGTATTAATACATTACATGCAGCCACTACTATAACTGCATGCATTATGGCATTTACAAATTTTTCAGCTCTGTTATATATAGACCTTCATTATATATATAGTGTGTCATTAAGTAACACATGTATTGAAATTTTTAATACTGTATTTCTGAGAAGTAAGAGCATGCTCTAATATAGGGGTCACAAACTGGCAGCCCACAAGCTGGATATGGCCCATTAAGACTTCAAATATGGCCTGCAGTCTTAATTTCTTTTCTAAAACTTAATGTTTCTAATATCTTGTAGGGATTAAAAAAGAAAAAAATTTCGTCATTACATAATGTCTATTTACATAAGTTATAAAGCGCTGGGAACAAAACACCTTTGTTAGAACCTTGTTTTAAAATTACAGTATGTTTTGATTTATGGAAAAATATTAAATATGACTCATGTCTGATGTGCATCTATTTGAGTGACCCTTTGCAATGTTTGAATTTGAGACCCCTGTTCTAAATATGTGAAAATTGCTTGTTTTCACGTTTTTGAAATATGTTTTGCTTCACTTACAAGGGCACTGCACTGCTGTGTCAATGTAAATTAAATATATATGTGCTGATACATTAACTATTCACTGACAACAATAAAAAAAATGCTGCCAATACTATAAAAGATTTTTAAAAATAGTGAGTTTTTAAGTACTTTGTGTAATATAGTGCCAATTTGGCTCCATCTATAAGATCATGCTGTTACAGTAATTATTCAATTACTTTTTGTTTTTAATCATTAACTGTCTTTATTGTTTAATCTAATCTCAAAAATGTATTTTAGAACTGTCTGTTAGCGTTAGTAGTTTTTACAAAAAAAAAAATTTCTTTTATTTTTAATCTAATGTAATTAATACTCAGTTTTTAAAGAATGATTTAATTGATAAATTATTAGAAATTACTTTTAGTATCAAATTGCTTATTGTAATTGAATTTTGAAAATCAATTTTAAAAACTGTTTGTGACAATAAATTAATAATTACCATATAAAAATATTATATTCAAAATATTAGATTATATATGGATAGACAAATTAATAGATAAATTATAATTAAAGAAACTACCTGTGACAGTTATGAATTGAGAAGTTTTATTATCAGTAACATTTGAATCCAGAAGACCTTCTGTATGTTGTTGAGATATTTCCGAACAAGAAGTCTCATGAATAGGAATTGATATTTGATTTACAGAATGTGATCTTGAATCGGAAACTTGAACAGATTGTGACTGCGAGTTTCCAGATGTTATAATTTTTCCAGCCTGATCTGAAGACTGATTAGATGCTTGAGTTTGCATGTGAAGAAACTATGAAAAGTAAATAAATTGCTATTTAACATTTTATAATGAAATAACTCTTTTATTCTATTATCATATTTTTTAAAAGTTTTAAATAAAAAAATATATTCAAATCTGCTTATTTAAAGAGATACAAAAGGAGAATTTGTTTAAATAATTTCAAATGTTTACATTGGTTTAAATAAGAATATCTAAAAATAGAATGACAGATTGTAACATAATATACAGTACATTAATGAATGCAAACAATGAAAATAGCTTAATATATAAATGCAGAAGTTATAACATGTCATCCAGATGATAAAAATTTAGTTATCACTAGACTATTTGTAATGTTTTCAGTTCTTAAATACTAAATGATATCTCCAAAAACTTTTATACATATTTGGCTTTTTCAGAAAGTTATTAGTATAAACTCTTTCTTTTTATAAATACATAAAAAAATATTACCAATAATATTTCTGTTTGATTGTATAACACTATAATCAAATACCAGTATTTTGAAGTTAAGTATAAACAAAAGCAAAACTGTAGTTATTCTTTTAAAATAAAAAAATAAAATATGATTAACAGTCAATTATTGAATTTCCTTTAGTAGCAATACAGTTATGAATTATTTAAAAAAAAAAAATACAGCAATCTAGTTAAAATATCTTTAGTAGTATGCATGTTTGAATTATTATATGCCTTTAATTTCAATAGTGACAATGAAACTTATTATCAATATAATCAAATCTAACAATCAGTAATAAATATAATTATGTTATTTATCTACTTTTTTTTGATGAGTATGTTTATATAAATATTTATTTTAAAAATTCAAAGAAAAAAATTATTCCTGAAAAAACTTTAATGATGTAACTGGAAATTAAAGTTGCTCTCATTTATGATTCATTATATCAGGCCTACTATATTCTACATTACCGTGAAAATTTATAATCAAGTTTAGTATATGTATTACAAAAACTTTCACTTTTATTTACTAACGAAAAGGGTTTGTTGTGAGTTTTTCAAAACTCTCATTACCTGACTGAATTTATATTTGATGTAGATTAGAAATTATATCCATAAACAAATTTTAAAATTTTCACATACAGTAGTTTTTACATACATAATTTTCACATTTTGGGAATTGCCTGAATTGATAATTATAACTAATTGATAACATTAGAGTAAGATCACATAAGAGTATATACTTTTGTGATTTTGCTTCACTTTACTATAAGGATAAATTCTGATTTGATACTACCAACTGACTCTTTGAAATGTTCTTAATAAAATAATGTATGGTGAAATCAGAAAGAAATGTTTTGAAAAGACTGGGAGATGAAAAGGAAACACTTGCAAAGTGCACACTCTTAGAAATAGGGTAGATAAGATTATGCAATATGAGGTCTAAGAGTATGCAACCCTTTATAAATGATTCCTCTGTTGTAACTGTACTTGTTACATTACATTAATTCATGTAATGTAAAATTTTTAAAAATAATTTTTAATAAAATAAAATTATTCTATTGGTTTTTATAATGCTGTTATATGTTGATAAAAAAATAGTTTTTGGATAAATTATTTTTACTTCTTTTATATTACACAAAAAAAAAACACATGCTTGACAGCAATCTGATGCTGTCAAATTATCTAATCATTAGATCAAAAAAATCTGAGAGAGTCATGTAGCAAATCATTATCCTGATGAAATAATTTGATTGGTATTTTATAAAACATGATTTTTTGGTGTAGACAAGTGCTGGTTTAGATAGGGGGGATAAGTTAATAAATAATTACTAAAATTATGGGTTTTATTGATTTCAATTAAGGTAAATATTTTAAATTAAAAGAAAATTCTTTACAAAAACTGGTATAGAAACAAATAGTAATTAAATAGCTTAAAATTCTAATTTCTAGAATTATCTAGTATAAAGACAAACATGTTTAAGGTTGAAATAGTCTTAAGCACACTTTTCATGAAGAACAAATTTCTAAACAATTCAATTGTATAATTTATAATGAGGTTTGTTAAGATTTGAGATAATTGTTCCTTTTCTCCTTCAGCATTCCTTTTTCAAATTTTCTTTTATGAAAAATTGTTTCTGCTACTTTTTCTGTTGAAATCTTCCATTTTTATAGCTGAAGAAATTAAATAAACATAGGCATCATTGAAAAAAATGTTAAGAGTATGCATCATCAGGACCTCTAATGAGTAAGAGTATGTGTGTACTCTTGAAAATCTAATTCCTACATATTCTTGAATTTATCTGTCTTCATTCAGAAAAAAAATTATTAGTTGGCAGCACACTCCACACATGCTCCAGCAAATTTTCTAAAACCTAAGTAACAAAACAAGCTAACTTTCTAACAACAAAAATAACACTTTCATTTTAGAGATCTGAGAACTCATTATTTCAGTGTAAAATATTTTGGAAAAAGGTTGAAAATTTCACTTAGCTATTAAAATCACAAGCTTCAGATTTAAAGATTCAAAATTTATAGAAACTCTACATTCCTCCATAAGCTTTATATAGCACCAATTGAACAATTAATCAGTATTGCCAGTATTGAAAAAATTAAAATTTGTACTCTTAGATGCTGCATACTCTTATGTGACCTTATTCTATGTGAACTAAGTAAATAAAGCTAAAATTAATGGAAATTCTGCTGTTATTGGCTGACATTAAAAGAATTTGCTAAATCAAAACCCGTGTAACTTGAAAATATATTTATTATTATTATTATTATTAATTCATCCATTGCTGTTTGCCTGCTGTTTTTGCAGAATTGTCTTTGACAGTTAACGTATAATTGAATTGAATAACTGAAGTAACTAATGCCAACAATTTAAACCACTACAATGAGCAAATAACAACTAAAATGAATAATATTAATGCTTAAAGCACTGTTTAAGATTGATAAAAGTTCATGTTATCAGCCATGTGTTAAGGCTGACAGCATGAAAGACAGTTTAAAAGTGTCTATTTACTAGAAAATGATAACTATAACAAACTTTAATTACAATGAGCAAAGTTTTATAAGCACATATTAACTTAAATATTTTGGGACATGCTAATTCTGATAACATTAAATGACTGATGATAATATCTGATCACAATAAGCAGTTTTTATTGTATTTCCATGATTTTTGTAAATCCAATATATTTCCTAATCAAACTTCCTATTAAATAATGATAAGAATGGCATTATAATTTAAATTTTGTAATTCCATTATGATGTAATCATTAACTTAACTGTTACTATTCTCCACCAAGCAAATGACAAAATTATGAGAAATTGTTTTCCTGTTGAAAAAAAATTTATGTGATTTGGTAAATTAATAAATTAGAAATCATCATAATGTTGTAAATATTATATTTAGTTTGTATTTATTGTCATATTCAAAATATTTCAGTTTTCAAATGCTAATATTTATAATAATATATATAATATTTACAAAAATTTTTGGAACTCAAAATACAAGAACCAACATTTGATTAAATTAACTTATTATATATTACATATAGCAAACTCAAAATGATGTTACTTTTGTATATCTAAATTTGATAGAAGTTACCTAAAAATACTTTATAATTATACATAATTGCAAAACTATATCTTATTTATTGAAATAAAATCATAAAATTTTGAAATTTTTTTATATTAAATATATTTTAACAATTACATAGAGCAGTAATTATTGTAATTTGTCAAGCCATAAATCAAATAGCAAATCAAGGTCGAGTCTCTCATATCTTTTGTCAGAATAAGATTAGATAAAACTGTTATTAATGCATTCTGTAACTTTTTTATTTGTTTATCTATTATAATAGCTAACTTTAAATAACTTTCAGATAATATACATGTCATAAATATATTTATTACCTTTGCATATTTTGCTTTAAACTTTTTCTATAATTATTGTTTTGAAAATTTTACTTGAATTTAGAAATTTCAATAAGTTCAAAATTAAATTAATTCCAAAAAAATAAAAAATATGTAAATGTAATTGTCCTACATTTTTTTGTGGTGAGTAACAGAAAAAATATCAATATTAAAAAAGTCATATAATATAAATAGGAGAGAGAAATTGTGTGTTAAATATAAGATTAAAAGAATATACAGGGTGGGCCAGCGAAAACGAAACGGCAGAGTGTTCGTGTTCGTCCAAGAAAAGCGCTCGGACAGGTCGATTTTACTCTCGAGGGGACATCTTTTGCAATAAAGTTTTTGCGATTTTGAATACAACAGACAACAAAAAATTTTAAAAACTCATTTATTTTGTATTAACTAAAAAAGCATTTATTTCAAAAAAAATGATTGTTTAGTTAATATTCAGAATCACAAAAACTTTATTGCAAAAGATGTCCCCTCGAGAGTAAAATTGACCTGTCCGAGCGCTTTGCTTGGACGAACACAAACACTCTGCCATTTCGTTTTCGCTGGCCCACCCTGTATAACAGTAATAAAACAATACATTAAGAATTTGGTTAAACATTATATTGTAATCAATATTAAGAAAAAACAGATATTTTATTATAAAAAGAAACAAGTAAAACTAAAAAACAGAAATCAAAATAACAGTTGTAATTTGAATAATATAAACAAAAATGTATTGGACAATTCCTACATGTACAGTACATAATACACTTATAATTTTTATCATTCTAGTCATTAGTTTCATTTCTTTAAATAAAATTATATATTATACCAAATAAAACATAGAAATAAACAAGAATATATTTAACTTACATAATGAGCATATCAAAATAATGAATTACAAATTGTTAAAATTAAAAATAAAAAAAAAATTGGAATAATAAATAATT
Organism: Centruroides vittatus; assembly: GCF_030686945.1. Lineage (NCBI taxonomy): Eukaryota > Metazoa > Arthropoda > Arachnida > Scorpiones > Buthidae > Centruroides > Centruroides vittatus. Next base: position 1,993,398 of record NW_027122644.1, read on the forward strand.
ATTCAATTAGTTAAATAAAGTGTCTTCAAATAGAGCTGGATAAAATAAAATAATAGAAAAAGTATTTCAAATATCTAATACAAATACCAAATAGATGTTTATATTTGAAATACTTTTTCCCAAATACCAAATACGCAATGTAAATTGGAATATTTGAAAATACTAGGTTAAATGTGTAATGTTTTTGAAAATACTTTAAAAATTGTTCGAAATACATAAAAATATTTATGATAAAAAGTACAGGAACCAGCAGAATAATCTACTTTAAAAAAAAAAAAAAAAACACATAAGGCATCATAGATACTATTTAAACTTTTATTTTACAATCAGAAAGAGTAATATTTACCATTTTGTATCTTTAACCAAGCACTCTTATCACTATGCTGAACCACTAGTAGCAGGTGGAAGTTATATCATTGAGTAGCACTACCATACCACTTCAGTCATTATCATGGCTTGAAATGGAAGCATTATGCATTTGTTATTGAAACCTTTTTCAAAATAATATCTCTGTCATTGCAACAGTGATTATTTCATAAAATGCATATAATAATAATAATAATATGCATGACAGGCTACATCAAAATGAGTGTGTTCCTGACAGGAAAATCATACTATTACAGGTTAGAAATTTCAAAGCCACATGTTCAGCTTTATAAAACAAACTGACTATCTTGCAGCATCTGAACATCACAGAATATTGAAGCAGTGAGATAAGCCATTGCCAATTCTCCTGAACATTCAGCCACTAAGCATGCTCTCACTATGCGAATGTTTGATTATAGTGTGAAGAGAATTTTACAACAAGACCATAACTTCCATCAGTACAAAAAGATAATTGTGCAAGAACTCACTGAATGTGATTGACCCAACTGCCAAGCATCTTGCAGGGCCATCTTTGAAAATGTTCCAGCAGAACTGCTGTTCTCTCAAGTGATGAAGCTTGCATTCATTTGTTGGATTGTGTCAATAAGCAAAAGTTTCATTATTGAGTAGAAAACAATACACTTAAGCTTCACAGTCAACTATCTCTACTGCAACTTCTAATTCATCAACTATCAGTGCTTTGGAACCTGTAGAATCTGGATATATTAACATTGTTCCTAAATTTCTCAAATGCTTTCCCTGTCTTGGTATTCCAATTAATATCCATTTGTCATTTTTTGGCTCATTTAAAGTATTTGCACAGAGGAGCTTGCATGCCTGCTATATGGAGTAAGAAACAATGATACAAATTAATCATACTTAAAAATCTTTACAACTCACACATGATTCTCTGTGTGGAAATTTGGTGTATTGCCATAACTTTCTCTTAGTCACAGTGATTTGTACTTCAGACTCCTTAAAAGCATGCAAGGAAAAGCCTCAAAATGTTCTAGATGTTCAGCTACATCAGCCAAGACACTAACACATTATCAAAATATACAGAAGTCTACTCCACAGAGGATTCCAGGTATGAACTATTAAAATATCTATGTAGTGTTGCATAGACAGTCTTCAGAATGTCTACAGGGTTCACTGGAATTTGATGGTACATTCTCACTAGATTGAGCATTGAGAATATCATCTTGTTGAACAAATGTATGAAGTTCTGTATGTATGGTATCAGATAACAGTCAGGTATTGTTACCACATTGAGTTGCCTAAAATTTCTGTGTTACCTTCAGTCCCTGTTATTTCTTCAGACTGGATGTAAAAGATCCACAGGTTATAGCATGTTCTACATATCTCATAAGCTAGCATGTCTTTTTGCTGCCCTCTCTTTGCCTAGAAAGATTCTGTGAGGTTTCTCTGCTACTGAAGGACTCTGTAATGGAGAACAATGGCTGTATTCAGCAGATCCAACAGTTCTAATTGAAGGAATATAGTAGCAATAACTGACATGAATCTGCAGAATGATGAATTACAAGTTGATGTGAGTAATAGTATTAGTGGACAGTAGATTCTGCTCATTTCCAGAAATCTTAAAAATGAATTTAATTTATTTTGTCAAATTTTATTTTGCATATATCTGTTTTTGAGTGGGTTAATACTGTAATGCATGCTTTCATAGGCATAAATAATACATATTTAACTTGCTATGTGGGCACAGCCATCTTTGAACAGTTATAAGTACCCAAAGGTATCATAAATGAATTCCGGGACTAACTGTTGTCAAAACATTTGGCATGTTCAGAAGTACTGCTACTGCAGAGGTTGTTCAGAAGAAAAATACCAATTGTTCTGGAACAGTGGAGTCTGCTGAATGCAGCCATTGTATTTGGTGGTTCTATTGATGTTGACAAGGTAACTAGTTCTGGGAATTCTGCTAGCAAATTATGAAATGGAAACTTCCCCAAATGAGAGCTACTAATGCTATTGGTACTATTATAGAACCTCCTTCTGAAACTGGTTTGGTTTGACAAGAGCTCTCTGAGATGAATGTCTATGAGTTTTCTGAAGCAGAACTAGCCCAAATTTCTTGGTGCTCGGGAGCATTGTATTTGTTCTTATCAAGTGGCTGGGAACAATATTGCTAACATAAGTGGGGATTTCACTCTATTGCTACCATAATCTGCTGAACTTTGTTTTGTCTGCCATTACATTTGAAGTTATAAATTGCATTTCAATCTATGCAATCCATAATGCCATGTTTATCTTCTGGAAAGGAAGATCTGAAGTATATAACTTTTGAAAAGTTCTGTGATTCATTTGCTTGGCTTCAACAATCAATTGATCAAATTGGGGTAAGATAATATAGATGAAAGGAGAGGGGAAAAAATACTTGCTGGATGAGGTTCTCACAAGTGTCAAAGTTACTTTGCACTATAACTCACAAAGTTAATCATTGGGTGGTGGATTGAACTCCATAGATGTCTCACTCAGACAAAAGGCCAGATATGTGAATCACAATATGTGGTCATAAATGTGAAACTATACCATTGCATGTTGTTGGTGATAGAAAAGAAAGGAATTACAACGGCAGCTAATATGCAAGTGAAGTTAATTTTAAAAGACAATCATATATATTATATACAGTTTTGTACAAGTTCTGAAAACTACACAATTAACAATTGTGAAATATATCTGTAGATATAATCAATCATATCTGTAGATATAACCAATAACTAACCATAGGGATGAAAAACTGTCAATCTCATACCTATTCTATTTTTATAGGTTGGCATATAGGCCTATGTCCTGAATTTTTGCTTGTTATGATTTGAATTTTATTTACAGAATACCATTATAATTCCTTTGGATACTGTATAATAAGTGATTGGTAAGAAAATTTATAATAATCATTATAAGTTATACTATGTTATGAGATAATCATAGATTTCTCATATTCAATAAAGAATGTCATGAAAAATTAAAGATTAAAAACACTTTACTGAGTGATTGTTTTCCAACTAATAACTTTAAAAATATAGCAAGCAATATGAAAAATCAAATAACAAACATAATGAGAGCAAAAGAGCAAAGAATCAATTCCACATGTATTAACATGTAGAATTGATTCTTTGCTCTTTCAATGGAAATTTTTAACTAATTTTTATCATCTATTTTAACTTTTTTTATAAAATTAAAAATAATACAAAATCCTTCATGAAGCATTTTTCATTTTAGTTTTTAGTAGCATTGTATAACTGATAATTATAAAACATTCCTTTAAAACAATCTACAAATAAATATTGCAGAAATTTTTTAAATGTAAAACATGACTTTTGAAATTTCAAAATTCTTTTAATTTTGTAATTTATACATAAAATATTGCTTTAAATTCAAGTTATGAGCATTTAGTAACATTTTGTTTGAGAATATAATTTACTTTTAAGCAGTTTTGATACTGCAAAAATAATTTTTTTTTTTTAAACTATAGACTAATGCAAAATAATTTTAAAAGATTATATAAATAGCTTTTTAAATCTATTTAAAAACAATCTATTTAAAATGTCTATTCTGTGTTACTCACAGAATATACATTTTATCTGAAATATAGTTGATGATGATTATATACTTCAAAACAGAGAGATATGCTATTTGATTTTCAACAATATGTATCTAACTTTCAATGTAATAATATTACATGATAAACTCTTCAATTTAAATTTTATTATTCTAGTATCATTTTTGTTTTTTAATATATTTTTTCATTTCAAAATTCATTTCTAACTTTCATTAGCAATTACTTATATATAAAATTTTTTAAATGTTTATCATCTTTTTTATATTCAGAACAGATAAAATTTACATGGCATTGTTAAATAATTATATAATTTTTTACAGAAACAACACTTTATTGTTTAAATGACATGATGTAAGAAACCATGCCAATTTTCTATTTTGAAGTGAATGTATTCATAGATAGAATTTAAAATCAACAATAATGAAGAAATTCAAATATATATCATAAGAAAATCAAATCAAAACTTATAATCATTAAGTTTCCATTAAATAAATCATTAATAATTTATCTTTGCAATTTATCATTGTAATAAACATAAAAGTTAATTTTTATAGAAAAATTGGCATAAAAATATTGCACTAGTGAAGCAAAAAAATATTAATTTGAAAACTCAATTCTTTTTCATCCAAAAATAAAATGATGTGAAGAAATTACAATAAGATTTAATATGGGAGTGGCATTTATTGGAGACTTACATTTATCATGACAAGTTTCCCGCGGATCTGATGTCTATTAGATACTGACTTTATTCTGACATTTTTCTTGGCAGACTTGGTATATATAAAAGACTGGTGATTATTAGGAACTAGGTGTTTATAAGCAAATTTATAGTCTATCTTCTTGTTTAGTGGCTTACTGTTATTCAGAAATACCTGTAATAAAAATAACATCTTATTGTGTAAAAATATTGACTGTGTGTATATAATGTTTGACAGGAAAATTAATTTAAATCTGAATTTTCAGTCATTGTTGAAATTTTAATATTTGGATTTTCTTAAACTTGAAAGTTTTGAATTCTTTGTCTTTCGAGTATGATTATACGATTATATTTACCTAAATATTTTTTATTTGGATATGTATAAGTTCAACACAGATTATTGTAATGTATTCTTTTAACTATATATCAATATAATAAAAATTTAATTGATAAAAGGCATTCAGAAAATGTTCATACATAACTTACCATATGCCAAAAATACCAAATAGCTAATTATTCTAATTTTAAATGCAAATTCAATTATAAAATAAAGCCCATTAAAATCTTTCAGAATAATTTCAAAGTACAGTTTTACCCCGAATTTACGGGATAGGTGGGACTGAGTGATAACTGCGTAAGTCAAATTTGCGTAAGTTGGGGTATAATTTCACATATAAATACATACAAATTATTTTTAATTGGGGCCGGAGACTAAAGGAAACAATAATTTAGAAAAAAATGTTTAATAAAATCTTAGATAATACATATGTATAACAAATTATATTATTAAAATTATAAACCAAAGTTATTTTGATGTAGAAGGCTTCATAAAATCTAACAAATTTGTCTGACAGCTCAAACAGCGGCCAGTTGACCAATCAGTGATTCCTAATGGTCGTAGCTTTATTGGAGGTCCGCAGGTGGTGTGACGGTCTGATGACCAATCAGCGGATACACATTCAAACTCCAACAGTCACTTCCTCAACCGTCTTTTTGTAACAGCAACCATTATCAGTTTAAAAAAAGGCGGGAATCGTGTTCCTGCACGATTCTACCCCAACAAACACAAAATAAATTGTAGCTATGCGTCAATTCCGCGCAACACATCTGAACATCTAAGCTGAACAATAATGTGGGGGGAGTGAGTAATCAAGAGTTGCATGGCACTCAAACAAAAGATGAATTGACAAGATTTGAAAATCGTGTAACTCCGGGTTTGCGTAAGTCGGGATAGTGTAAGTCAAGGTATTACTGTACTGAAAATATAAATTAAAAGTATTCAATACTTTTAATGTATATTTTCAGTCCTTCTGAAAGAAATTCATTTTTTATTGATGCATTAATTTCATAATATTCTTTATATCTCTTTTATTATCAGGTATAATAATAGAACTGTATTATGCCTAATAAACTTTTTAAAAATGAAATTTCTAAACATTTATTTTTCCAAATTTAATAAAATATCAAGTTCTATTTATTATAACTAAAACATCTGAATTAAATTTAAAATGTTATATCACAAATATTAGTTTTGTGCATTTGCATTCATGTTTTAAATGCTAGATAATATTTAAACTTGGACTTATTAAGAGATAAAGTATTGTCCATAATTTTTTAAATTAAAAGTTATATTAATAGTTTGAAAATAGATGATAATTTTCACTATCATTTGAATCAAAATTGTGAACATTCAATAAAAATATATGATAAATATAAAACAATATGAAATAAAACTAAAACCAATATTTAAAATTTTCACCAATACATATAAATAGGAAATTTAATCCAAGATAGAAATACAGAAGCCTACAGGAATTTATTTAATTAACATGCAAATCAATTTATCTAATTAATCTAATTTTTCATTCCATAACTTTCAAATGCATTATATAGTTCTAATTAGAAAATTACATGGTATGTAGTATTGGGCTGTCTGGGAAGTTCAAGCCAATTTTTGATGGATGACATTGGAATATATATAGGCCTTATAAAGCTTGCTGTCTGAAGGCCAAGTTTCTATCCACAGCCTTCCATATTCTTCTCAAACCAGAACCTATCACATTTAGACAAATGGCAAAAGAGCTGCATAATGAAACAGTGACATGTACAGTACATTCACAGTTAAAACAGAGAGGAGACTGGTACAGTCAGGGCAAGGTAACTGATTTTCAATAAATGTCAGCACCATAGCAAGACTTGTATTGGATTCCCCAAGTGTATAGTTGGAGAGGTTGGTTGGCACAGCTTCTAAAAACAGATTTTCTATAAAGGCCTCATCTTCAGAGAGGATAAGTATAGTATAGTCAATTGGCTTATTTGGCACAAGCTAGTATCCTTGCCAGTAAAGAGAGAAAGCATCTAGTGAGAGATAGCCTACCTGATAGAATACACTGCTGAAACATATTAGGACCCTGCTGCTTTGGTGGCTTGGCCTGAGTCCCCCCCTGCTCACAATTGAGCTCCACTTTCACCTTTAGCAAGATGACTCCTTGCTTGCTTTTTTTGCAGATAAAGTGCTTTTTGGGCCAATAGATGCTGGACACTAGATCTCATGAATTCAAATTCAATGCTGGTAAGAGAACTGGCAGCCCTGGTTAGGAACATCCTAATCTCCAGAACCCAAGACTCTTCACAAATACTTGCATTCTCTTTGATGACATGAGGTTGATGCTTCAACACCAGAAAGCAAAAAAATGCAATCACTTATGTTATAGTCTCTGGTAATGTGAGCCACATAAAACTCCTTCCATATAGTAAAGATAAAGCAATTTTCTAGGAGAAAGATTAGAATTTGCACAAACTGGTATGGGGACCACAGCTTGCTTGCCAAAACCAATGAGGGAGGATCATACGTTCATTGCTGAAGCCATAATAGTGGTTAGGAGGCTAGCATCTGTACTGGATTGTAGAATTCTGTTAACTGTTCTACAGATGGTATGCAGAATCTCTCTGAGGCATAGGACTGATGCTCTTATATCTTGAGATAAGAAGGTGCTTAAAGCACTAGATTAATTGCATCTACCCTGAATAAGTGGAAATGGAAAGAATGTGTCCTTATCCGAATAAGGAGTAGCCAGCCAAGCTGGGGTGACTCTGGGCAGGTAGCCATTTAAATGAGAAATTGCCCTGACAGCGGACAAAACCAGACATGAAGAGACTCTTAAACACTCATTTCAATTCCCCCCTCCAAAATGCTGGACACCCATGGAAGGTTGGAAGTACCCTGGACTCTTCTTGTATTTTATTTATACATATTATAGAGTCTGTGCATGCAAATCATTGCTCTACTAAATGCAAAAATGCAAAGAATCAAATCTTCAGGTAAGGGAAAACAAAGTGAGCCATCAGTTGATGGAAGAGAGGGAATCAGCAGTGGATTCTGAACTAATAAACAGCAATTCCTCAAAAAATGGAAGAACACCATCCAGTTGATAGTGTTCTAATGGCTCAAGATGGCTGCAGATAGGTCAAGTAGCCAATTGAAGTTGTAGAGAAGGTCAGAGGTACTGTTGACCTTCCTCCAACTCTTGCTAATTGACTACAACAGTCTCAGAGAATGAGGGAAAAGTGGCAATAAGCCTGACTTCTAAAATTAGGAATGAAAGAGCACTGTGATGACAGCAGTACAATGAAAAAAAAAAAAATGGCACAGCCAGATGCTCTTCCACCAATTGTGCGACAGCTGACAAAGTGCAACTAGCCAAAGATGTGGCAAACAGGCATCAGTCTGCAACTAGAGGTATAGCTCCCAACTATAGAGAAGCTGAGAAGTCCTGTAGCAACCCAGGACAAACCAAATGAAGTGGAGAGTCTTCCTACACCAGGGGTGGCAAACCTGTGGCACGCCAGAGAAATCATCCGGCACGTAACGTATTATACAATTTCGGTTAATCATCTTTTTCAATCAGCTTCTTTACATTTACTCTAATTACAGCATATTATTTTATTTATTTAAATATAGTTTTTTAAAACTCTTTCCACCCTGTGGGCACTAATAGGGCTTTTTTATCTAGCAAGCTCACAATGGGACAGCCGGGTGGTGAGGAACGGATCACCACCTGAAAATTTTCTGGGCTCTTTCGATCCGTTCAGATTTGGTCTCGGGTCCACAAGAGCGATAAGCTACCACTTTAACCGCTCGGACATTCGGCCAAATATAGTTACTCCAAGTCTGAAACTTCTGCATGCATAAACATTTTTAAACATAAGTATGCTTAATACGCTTACTATGTGGCACACAGACTCAAAAAGGTTTGCCATCCCTGTCCTACACTTTCCACTGCTGAAAGACATGAAGGCATTGCCACTGCACAATTAAAGCTTAGGGCATTCATTCATAATAATGCTTTATTTACAAGCACCTCTGCTCCGTAGCGCACTACAGAGGTTGATATACATAAACATAGAATACCAAAACATAGTGCGAATACATAGGATTACAGAATATACATACAGTTATAAAAAGATATGTAGAAAACAGAGTAATTTGCTTATAATGGATATAATGAGTAAAAAATTACAGTACAACAAATAACATACATATTAAGAAGTAATGCAAAAGTATAACACAGATTAAACTACATAGAATATAATTATCTTTAATGGGTATTGAATGGCATCATATAATAGTGACTAACAAATAGGAAATAGAACAAAGCGATGACAGACATAAAAATTGGTTACATGTATGTACTGTACATATAAATACCCTTATAGCAGTTAGGAGTTGTTTCACGCATAGGGAAATCTTCTATTATTTCCGATGCATTTAAAGTAACTCTTAATGAGGCACTGAAACTCTTCTGGTAGCATGTGATTGCTCAACAGTTCATTTGGGGAGCCATGGAATGTCATCAGTGTCTTCAAGAAGTTGGATTCTGAGTCTGTTGCTCTCTGTCGCAGGGCACTGATAGATGTAGTGCAGTGGCCCATCTTCTATAATGCAGATTGTGCACTTGTTGTCATCCTGAATCTTGAACCTTTTAAAGGCAACTGGTAAAAGACCCATGCCCAGTTAGGAACTGGACTTCTTCATGAGTGTAGAAGTGTCTTTTATGTTTTAAATTGGTGAGAACGCTTGGAAAAAATAATCACGTAATAGCACCAGTTAGCTCATTTCTCCAGTCGCTTTCCCAGATGTTGTTGTTCTCATTCTTGAGGATGGTTTTTGCACTATTCTTTGTAATAGCATTGTAGATATAATCACCTTTACAATCCACAGCAGCCTGCCTGGCCAGAGCATCCACTCTGTCATTGCCAGGCAGATCCTGGTGACCCCTAATCCAGGAGAAGGAATACCTGTTGGTACTACCCAATGCTAGGTGGTTAATGCTGTTGATAGTCTTATGGGTGTACTTAAAATCCTGTATAAGACAGATGGAGGAGGCCGAGTCAGTGAATATGTTGATGTCATGATGTTTAAGGTTATCACAGCACCAGAGGGGGGCCTGGTGGATAGCACACATCTCTGCCTGCAGAGCAGAGCAACTACTGTTCATATGGTACTGCTGGTATAAAAATTCTTCATCACCACAAAAGCACACCCCACCTTGTTGTCCAATTTGGATCCACCAGTGTATATACAAAAGTCATTGTCCGTGAAAGGTTCTTCATCCAAGATGGGCCACAGGTAGGAAGGTAGGAGGTCTCCCATTTTGACATTTTACTCCATTGTGTTGTCCTCTAGAAGGTTGTTGATGGCAGTGCTGGTGATGCCACATGAGGCAAGCTGGGCCCAGGCAATAGACTCGACAGCTAGGCAAATTGGTTGTTTTTCTGTGATGATTTGTAGTGCACTAGTAGCAGTTGTCCTATATGCTCTAGCAATGACAAGAAAGGCCTTTCTTTGTGCAGTTATCAACCTCCTCCTGATTTGCACTTTGTTAATGTCCTCTACCCAGACAGCCAAGGCATAGATGATGATAGGCAGGAAGACATTCTCGTAGATGACTTCCAGTGTTTCACTGGTAAGGCCCCAGTTACTCTTAGCATGTCTTGCTAGGCTATTAAAAACCAGTGAGGCTCTGTCCGTGTTGTACTTGATATGTGGGATCCACGAGAGTTTATGATCCAGTAGTACACCCAAATATTTAATTTGCTTGTAGCATCTGATACTGTTTTCTCCCATTTTTACTGTAGGGCACCTCTTGGCCCTCTGACTTCGTAGCTTTCACCTCTTGTTTGCTGGTATATCGAGCACGAAAAAACATGCTGGCAACAAACAGAAGTAATCTGAGATTTTGAACAGAGATGATGGCTGCATGTTGAGATTTTGAATAATCCCTTGTGACAAACAAGGAGATTGAGAGAATCTCAGAGGAACTGGCAGTTCTGCTTGCCAGGACTGATAGCTGATGTCAGAAGTTGGTTGGTTATGCATCCAGCTTCTTTTACTTTCCTGACTGTTATGTATACATATACATAAGGGAAAGTATTGGAATCGTGTCAAATTTGACCCTACAAGTTTTTTTGCAAATCTCCATGTTTGAGACCTCCTGAATCAAAAAAAAAAAATCCATGGATGTGTGTGGGTTTGGGTGGGTGTCTATTTTGTTTAAAATCTCAGAATAGGGTAAAGAAACAAAATTTGGGATGGTGGCTTGTATATGAGAAGCATTGATGCCATTAAGTTTTGGTGGTTAAAGATTGAGAGAGTGAGAAGATAAATGGGTGTCAAGTGTCATATCTCGAAAGTGATAACAAATAAAATCTTCATTAATTCCTATTAACATTTATACTTTTTTTTTATAAAACTCATCTCTACCCTCAAAATTAAGCTTTTGTCATTGTATAGTAAATAAAAATATTAAAAAGTTTTAACAACAAAACCTCATAACAGATGCATTACACAAAACTTTATTTTATTTAATATTATAAAAGTTTTTTTTTAAATAAAAAATTCATAATGGCCAAGAAAGTTATGCAACTCTCATTGCTGGATTTTTTCAATAGATGATTTCAATAATGTTAAAACAAGAGGCTAAGAGGAAGGAAGCTCATGTCCCATTGATCAAGAGAAATCCATTTGAGCATTTGACTCTGTCTCTCACATGCCCATTCTACAATCTACTATAGCAGGGGTGGCCAACAAGTCGATTGCGATCAACCGGTCGATCGCCAAGCCAATTTTGGTCGATCGCTAGCGATGTCTTGACTTAATGTATTATATTTGTAACCGAACGCAACTGTATGCATGCAGTTATGACTCGACTCATAAGCAGTGAGTACACTTCGTACTGAAACAGTGTATAAACATAGTATGTATTTCACACTTCCCCCTCCCCACTTAGACTATGTCTATGACAACAAGTCGATCGCGACACACTTTTACGATAAAAAATAGATCTTATGTGCACAAAAGTTGGCCACTCCTGTACTATAGCAGCAGTAACCAGGGAGAGGCCCAAGTCCCCTTACCCTTAAAAATAAATTTAAAAAAATTCAAAGTACACGAAAAAGTTTTGAATGTTACAAATGCATTACACTTACGTAATAAAAACTATATCTACAATCTACATCTAATATTTACTATTCATTGATAACACTAGTGACTACATCCAGGGGCAAATCCTGACCAAAATTTTTGGGCCAGCTGAAAATAATAATAGGATTACTGGGCATATCTCTAGCATTAAACAATAGGAAGAAATGTTATTTGGTGTGAATAAAATAATGTATAGAAACAACATACGCAGGGGCAAATCTAGATTTTTTGGGGCCTAAAGGTTATTGAAGTCCAATGGGGCCCCATTTTTTGTTGGATTAAGAATCTTTAACAGGGGATTTAAAATTTATTTTTAATAACATCAAAATAGAGTTGAAATATATTTATCAATATTTATAAATTGGTGTTGAATGACGAACTTTATCAGAAAAAGTATAAAAATTTATGATAATAATTCAATTTTTGTGGGCCCTTGACACTTGGGAGTCCAGGGCTTAAGCTCTATTAGTCCCTATGTAGATTCGCCCCTGAACATACATAACTCACAACAATTTACAACTTAGATTAGAAAGTACACAATATATGTATGCTGACTGGATACAGCAAGCTTCCAATACAATCTGGCCGTGTTAAATGCTTTGAATGACATCATGTGCGCACACTTGTTTGCCGCGGCAAACCACCACACAAGCAAGTGATTGAGTTCCTGCAAGCATCATACTGACTTAAAATGGCTGGCTGCTAGCTGCCAATGTAAAAGGAAACACAAATGATAAAGAGTTTACATGTTTGAATAAATTATTATTGGCATATTTGTTCTCATATAAAAAGTATATTGACAGTCAAAACTTTCTCTTAAGCATGCGGCACATGCTAAGCTAGCCCAGAGAAATCGCCCCTGACTACATCCACAGTAGTTTAAAAGTGTATGTAAGTTTGCACGTTCTAATTTGGGCCACTATCTTATGGTGGTTCTAATTATGTTACCATACTATAGTTAATAACTTTGTTTTAGGCTCTTCCAAAAATCCAAACAGATTTAATTACTCTATAACTGTCCTATAGGAATATCTAAAATACCATGAGATAGATATCATTCTTTAGATATTGGAGTTCATCATTTTATAACTGGATTCCAGAATTTTGGTTGAAATCATAGTTTATAGCTAATTAGATATAATTCTCAGTTCAAATTATAGAAAATTCCAATTGGAACATAAATTGAAAACACTATCAATCATATGGCAGACTATGAAAATTGAGCAACTCTTCCAATAGATTGATCAGATTCTAGCCTACCCACGGTTCACCATCTTTGACCATTACATCTTCTTTGAGATATCTCACAAACTGGCAATTTTGGAATTTCACCATCACATCCATACTTGAAGTATCAAAGTACAGAATGAAACACCTGTTTTTACCAATAGGATAATTTGTGTATTTCGAACAGAGCTAATGTGTATTTCACTCATGTTTTAATACCATAATGAACAACAAATTTCATCTAATAAAACTCACACATTTGCTCCTTATCTTACATGTTGTGCTTATTTTTTGTAAAAGAATGTATGACTGTGCTAGAATCAAAGAGAAAATAATCCATCAGAACAGAATCAGACATCGCATTCATTGACAAACAAAACAAAATCACATACATTATAAACAAAGCTGTTTCAAACATCTACAACATACAAAATACACAGTCTACACTAAAAGAATAAGTAAATACTCAGAACTTGTCCACAAAATAAAATGATCATAGAGAATAGTAAGATACTTGTGTCTATAGTTCTTTCTTGCACAGATGTCATATTACATAAACTACACAAAAGTCTAAAAATATTATCACTTAATAACAGAACCCACTCACACTACAGAATGTAGAGTGATATATGGACATAAGAAATTCATAAATACAGATACAGACACAAACTAGCAAAACCACACTAACAGTTTATCTGTAGCTATGCCTTGTACTTGGACTGGCATAGAACTACATAATACTCCAAATTTAATTCATTTCAAGGGCCATTTGAACTTTGAATTGTTTGAAGTTTGAATCAATTTTTCCCATTAGAACCATTGAAAAGTGAATTAATCTAATCTCAAATCATAGATGAGCAATTATTTTATCGATACATCGTCACAATGCCAGGTTGGAATTTTTAATCATATTTTTAATTTATTTAATTTAAAATATATGCTCTCTACCTCAAATTATTAGTGGTGTCTTGCTCCTATACTTTTCCTTTAACAATAGAGTCATACCAGTCATCTATTAACTGCTTTCAGGGGAAAAGTTTTGAATTGAAATATCATGACTTCTGGTTTGCATGTTTGTATATAGTTAATGAGGGGGCCCCCAGCTTCTAATATTTCCATATCTGGTCTCAGATTTCAACTTTCTAACTCCATTCTCAAGATTATGGAAAGACAGACAGATGGATGGACAACAGTGGAAGTTTATACATCTACAATTTTTTCAAATTACAGCCCAACAATATCCATTTCAATAAATTTCAACTGCAAATAAACATAATTCAAAGTAAAAATAACACAGTTAAATGTCCTAAATAATAAAATATGAAAACAATAAATAAGATGTAAATACTATATAATAAAATGAAAATTACATTTACTGTTTGCACACCATTGCTGAAATCAATGGTCCGCAAATACATGGATGCCAAATCTGCCACATGTGGTACCACTTTTAAGCTTTGTGATAAGTTCCTTTATCATCTTAATTGTTGATACTAAAACCTTCCTCTTAGACTTCATTGCTTTCACACTCTTCCTGGATTCCATTGTTAATAGATATATACATGCATAATGGAATTATATTTATAAAACTCCTAATACACTAAAAATAAAGTGAAAAAGCACACAAATATAATGCAAGAGATGCTTTCACAGTGAGACCAAGAGACAACTTGGGAGCACAACAGATGGTTTGCACAGCAAGCACATTTTTTCACTGCATATGCAGTTCAAACACAGAAGGATTGGTTTGAACTCTGGATCAAATTCCTCTCTAATTTAGCATTTGAACTCTGGAATGTTCCAAGTTAGAATCATTCAAAGTATTATACAAAGTACCACTGTATTAAGTACTGGAATAAACCAATTAGGATATATTTCACTGAAAAAATAATAATAAAATAAAAAACAATAAAGTCTTAATCACAATTATGACGTTACTGTTATAAAAATATCTAATTTGCTGAATTATTTGTAAACATATTTTACTAAAATTCAATCATAGTGACAGTCTGTATTCAAACCCTTTTCATGAAAATGGGAAATTTCATATATCCCTAACAGTGTAACATGCAATTACATTAACTTTATAGCAGACTGGAAAGGCATTCAATTAATTGAGAGACTTGGTGGAAAAATGTTATCCTATATTAGGAAGTTTTCAAATAAAGTGGATTTGTTTCAATTCACCATCACTTTATATGCAACATTTTATTAATGTGGGTATACAGCCTATGGGACAGCAACCGAGCTATTAAATTTCTTAGAAGATGCATAAATCCAAATTTGTTAGCAACTTTTCTTTTGTATTTTTTGGAATATACTACTTTTCCACTAAACTCCTCAATTATTAAATCATCTTTGCAAATGAAACTTTTGAACAATTGCTTCATTATTATTCCAAAGGATAAAAGAATAAGTCTAATAATACCTCTTGTTTCATAGACTACACAATGAACAGTTTGTTTAAAATTTTATATCAGACTGAGTTAAGAAGTACTTTTAAGTCACATAGGTCATATATACTGTATATAATGTATACATAAGAATAAAAGTAAGCACATTCAAATACAATTTTTATTATTATTTAAGAACTATATTTCTTTAATCAAATACATCAAATCCAAAAACTTCTTTTTAAATTACTTCAAATATCAACGACAACAAAAAAAAATTCAAAAACAAATTCAAATGTAGGAAACTAAAACATAAAAACTTTTTATGTTACTATAGCAACCCTATATTGGAATTTGTTTATGTAAAATTATAACTGTTAAACATAAATTGCTATTTCTGAAATTTGAATGCAGTCTACCACGCAGCATAGGAAAATACTTAATATGAAATTTTAGCATAAGGCTCTATGGAAGTTTTGTCTTCCTTTATATTTACTGCACAGTCACAGAATATAAAGCATCAACTATAAGAGAAAAAGCAATTTTTTTGAATTAAAGTGAAAATTATTGCTGTCATATATACATGCATTGCTAACAACAATGGTAACATTAACATCATAAGAATTAAAAATATCAAAGCCAAACAATTACTGGATTTAATCAAGCTACATTCCCACTACTAATAATTATTAAATACTGAGTAATTTGCACTAGTAATCTGGCACCATAGCCCAATTTAATCTGGTAATTGTTTGGCTTTGATATGATCATCAGGCTTTAAGATGTTTATATATGCATTAAAAATATTAAAGTAAAGCATTAAAGTATTCTTCAACAAACTTTAAAATTGATGAAAAAGATTTTAAATTGGAAATATTGCAAATGTTCATTGCTAAGGGACAGCTAAAACCTACATATACCAGTATGTACCTCAGTTGATGAAAAGTTCAAGTAGTAATATAATCCTGATATGGCACGATTGAAAAAAGATGTGTGTGGTTACCAGCTCTAATTTTAAAATGTTTTTTCTTAAGTGAGTATTTTTTTCATTGCTTTTAAAGAAAATTTTTAAAAATTTTTGTAGTTTATAAAGAAAGGTCAGTTGTCAAAACTATATTTCAGAACAGTGAAAGTAAATAAATGATGACTGTTTGAGAGATTCGGTATTCACTTTTAGTTTTAACCTTAATTACCATCAGATAAAAAAAATTTTAAGTGATAAGCATTGTGGTCTTACTAAAGAAACTGATTACTACTGATGAAAATTTATAGAACGCCTTTTCATAAATCAGCAAAAATCTGTTCCAAATGTATCAAGCCTGATGATCAAACTTAAACAGGAATGATAAAAAGAGAGGAAGCCAGAGTTGTATCAATGAACCCAAGCTAAATCTGTACAAAAAATTTTAATAATGAAGTCTGGAAGATCAGTTTATGAACTTGAAATAATTAAAAAAACAAAAATAAAGAAAATGTGATAAACCAAAAACATTGCTTTAGAAAAGAAAATATAAAGAAGACTGGGAAGTCCTAGTCCCAAGGTCTACAATTACTTTTCACAGTCATAGTAGTGGATTAGTTCACTGACTATTTAAACAATTTATTTTTAAGACAAATATATATTATGATAAATGACTATTTCTAAATCTTGAAAAATCAAAGTTTTTTTCCTACGTTTAATGCTGCAGCATTTTATTATCTTTGTGTTTATGAATAATCAAATAAATTTGTGTATGGTTTAGTAGTAATGGAAGGATAAATAATTATTTCATAAAATATCTACAATTTTTATAATACTGTATCTATATACAGGTATACCTCGCCTTACGTCAGTAATTGGTTCCAGGAGAGGCGACGTAAGTCAAATTTACTTGTGTAGTCATGATGTAAGTCGAAACTACGATGAAAAATGCCAATAACGAGCACTTAAAGACCGCTAAATAAGACGAGGACACAGAAACACAGATGTTTTCATGTTTCGTTCTCTAGGATTTATGATGATTATATTAACATTTACTGTAAATGTACATATTTTAATATGATTTTATGTGCTTTTAACACTTTTCTAGTGATATTACGACTTCAATATTTGTGGTGGACAGATGTAAAGTCGAATAAAATGACTTAAACTTGATTTTTATTTTTCCATATACTTTTTTGACAAATGACGTATAATCAAGAACGACATAACTCGAGGTATACCTGTACTATAAAAGTTGCACCAAATATATAAGTCAGAATTTTTATTGGCAAGACATTTTGTTTCCATTCAGATAGTGAACATTGTAGTAATTTCCATTATGGATGATTATTTAAAATAAGTTTATGCTAGTCTTGATAGTAAGGCTGTTGCTCCCAAACAGTTTTTTCAGTGTAAATTTTACAAAGTTGTAAATAGAATGTGGCAAAAAAATTTTCTATACAAAGTAGATATTAATTATTATATGTTTATTAATAATAATAATTATTATTATTGCTTAGTTCTCATATAATGTTATATTCCAGTTATTTTATGAGTTATCACACAAAGAGACTTGAGACAATTATTTTGTTATTAAACTATCAAGTATAATATACATCATCCAACTCTGACATCTAAAATGCATTTTGGCACTTTTTGCAGTACCCTCTTCAGTTAGATTTCTTATTGGCGTTTTACACAATACATTGAGACTCGATACACTATCCTCATGACAACATCACTAAAATCTTACACTTAT
Organism: Centruroides vittatus; assembly: GCF_030686945.1. Lineage (NCBI taxonomy): Eukaryota > Metazoa > Arthropoda > Arachnida > Scorpiones > Buthidae > Centruroides > Centruroides vittatus. The sequence goes on from NW_027122644.1 coordinate 2,011,867, forward strand.
TAATATTAATAGACTACGGTTCACTGCCAACAGTTACCCACTATTACATAAATATTGTACTTCAATTTTAAAAACTGTAATTAATATAATTTACAATATTTAGCCTAAACCTTGTTTAAAACCTTTGACCTTAAAACTTTTTCCATCAATTTTTCAATACTCACACATTTTGTGTGAACAATGTTAAAACTTTCTATCCACTAAAAATTTTACATTAAACAATACATGAGAACTAATTAATAAAACAAAGGGGGATAAGAAGCTAGTCAGTAGTAGTGTTGCCACCAGGCCGGTTTTCACCCAGACAAGCCAGTTTTTAAATTCATGGTCCGGATTAATTATTAATTTGTCCAGTTCTTGTAGAAATTATGAAATTATGATAAAACAAAATAAATTTATAAAATTATTTGCGAGTATTTTATTTTAACAGTTAAAGACCCCCACCCAAACTTATCCTCATCTTATTCCTAGGCTAGAAGTGACAGAAAATGTACTTTTAAAATTTTAACTTGTAATATTTCTGGCAAATATTAGGTTTGTTCCAACACAAGTCCCTAACTGGTTTAAAACTGGCATGTGCATTGTTCACTTCTTGGCTGTAAAACGACATCACGCATGCTTTGTACAGTTTCAAATTCAAACCAGTTAAGAACTTGTGTCAGAACAAACCTATTGTAAAGTGAATATGACAGTTACAAGTTTATAATTTCTATTTTAATCATTTAATATGACAACTCAAGAAATTTAAAACCCAAAAAAGAGGAAGCAAACTTGTAAATTTAATAAAGATTGGCTCACACAAAATGAATTTCAAAAATGTTTACGACCTGTTTGAGACAATAGAGAGGGTGTGGCCAAAGTTTTCATCTCTAAAATGTGAATGTTGAGCGCCACCATCCTGTAAACCTAGAAGTTTGACAATAGCGTTTGGAACATTATTTGAGTCATACTCGATCAACCTCTCTAGTGTTGCCACCCTTTCAAAATTGCTGACCCTGTCTGGGTCGGCAATTTTGTAAAGGTGGCAACACTGGTCAGTAGACATATAGTATAATTATTGCTGTTATAAAAAAAACTTTATTTTTCTGTTTTTAACACCAGTTCTATTTTATGATGCTGAAAAAGCTTATTTAGCTTTTTCTGCTGCTTTCATTAGAATAGAAATTTAAAAAAAATTGTTTTGTTGATCTTACCCTTAGGAACAGAAATGAATACTTTGGTGTCTTGAATCTTTATAGAAGAACCACTATAATGTAAAAATAATTGACATTAAAAAATAAAAAAGTTTGTATTTTTTTCTTTAACTTTAAAACTGGGCATTCAATTTCTATTCTATGTGTTGTATGCTGATAATGGTTTCATGAACAGCTGAAAACATTAGAAAGTAAAAATTTCTGTTGGTTAAGGCTTATTTTTTGAACTTGTTACAAATCTCATAAACCAATATTTTTAATTGCAGTAAAAAAAAAAAAATTCATTTAAAACATTTCAGTCATTATACATAAATAAACTTAAAATATATTTATTTATTTTCAATACAAATTAGTTTTTTATATGTCAGTTCTATTGATAAATGTTACATTTATTTTGTCACCCCTGAAACACAACTCAAAAACCATAAATAATGACATCTTTTACCATGTTTGACTATAAAAATTAAAGATTTTTATATTCTATTTTACTAGTTAATATTTTTATTGAATCTTATTAAAGCATAAATAATAAAATCGGAATAAAACATTAAAGGGCCCACAAGTAATCAAACAGCTAAAAGAATTGAACATTAGTAGTTAATCCTGGGTTTACACCTGATCAATGGGCTGGTCCTGTGGAGTTTTCTGAGTTTTTTTGCATGCCTAACACCTTAATAGGGACCAGTTTCCAGAAATTCCCCAGGAAGTACTCTCTTCTTGGCAGATTGTTAATGATGTTAAACAAGACCCTTCTTTGCAAGACCATGATTTTAATTTTCAAGACCAAGGGGCAACATCCTGATACCTTATGACACTGTCTCTTTTTTTTTTTAACCTGCAAGAATTTAAAAATCTTCACAAAATCTATAAATAAAGTGTAATTAAAATATATAATTTACAAAACAAAAAATACCACATAAACAAAAAAACACTTCATTGTGAAAAAATAAATACTGTTGACAAGAAGCAGTTCAAGTCAGATGGCAAGTACTGCCACAACAGACTGCCTTCTATATGGCCAGATCAACAAAAAAAATTCTCAATTCATCTTTATTTGTAATAGGCCTTGGCCTGTTACAAGGGGAGTTATGTTCAACATTCATTAAATAAACAGTTATATAGTTACAAATTTTTTAACAAAATTATACAAGTTATAAATAGTTTTTAACTTAGCCACATGAAAAAACTTATACATTTCTTTTTCCGAGGAGCACTCATTTAAATTATTTAAATCGAAACTTTGTCTTAGGACTATTGCTTTTTCGCATCAACAAAAAAAATATATTCATACAGCTCTGATTATTTATAAAACTAAAATAATTGCAAAATATAATTCCCAAAAGCTGAAACAATTCAATAGACATGCTAGATGCTTTTATATATTACGAGGGTAATCCCAAAAATAAGGTCTCCTATTTTTTTCAGAATACAAAGAAATGTTTATTTTCAGTGATGTTTAAATCATTTTAAAGCTTGAACATTTTTATCTATTTATGCATTTTGTAGGAGCTGTGGTAGTTTTTGTATGCCCATGTCATTCCACCTTGCTACCATTATCGTGTTAAATGGATTGAAATTCATTGCCAATTGATGGAAGTGTATGGCAAGTCATGCATAGATGTCGAAAACGTTTGCAAGTGGTGTAGGGAGTTTGCAGCTGGTCGTACTGAAATTCACGATGAAGAAAGAAGTGGGAAACTGTCAATTTCCAATGAGATAGTTGCAAAGGTTGAGCAAACCATGCACGAAAATCGGCAGATCACTCTGGATGATTTCTGCATTTTGGTTCCTGGGGTTTCCATTCATAAGATTTTAACAAAAAAGCTGCAATATAGGAAGGTGTGCACAAGATGGGTCATGCAACATGGTGGTGAGCTGGTATGACATGAGCATACAAAAACTGCCAAAGTACCTACAAAAATGCATCAACTGAAATGGTGATTATGTAGAAAAACAGATAAATGTTCAAGCTTATAAATGTTTCTCTGTATTTCTAAAAAAATAAGAGACCTTACTTTTGGGATTACCCTCATACTTCCAGCACTGATGTTTAATAAACATTAGAAAATACAAACTTATTTAAAAGTAAAAAAAATGTTTATAATCTGTTCAGGACCACTAAAGCAGCCAAAAATGTTTTTTTATTTTGCTTTTCTGACATTTATTAAATATCAATGATGGAAGTAGTATGTAAATATGTCTAGCATGTTTGTTTATAATAGCAAAAATGTTTGCAAACATTCATACCTTTATAAGAAATGTTGCAGTTTTCTCATTATGATTAGAATTTAAACATTTGAGATTACTTTTATTTTAGAAAAACATTTGTATCAAAAAGCTAGATACTGATAGTGAAGATCCTTATTCATCCGTCACGATCTTTACGATGAATCGTCTCGAGTTGGGTTTTGCGACTCGAGAATGTCCGTAAGATGGTTTGAGGAAAGCTACACCTCCACACTCAACAAGTAAATATATACAGTTTATTTACACAACAAATATTTACAAGATGTACAATGTTCAACAACATTACATATGCTATGTAACAAAGATGTAGTATCGCTAGTCGGCTTGTCTATTGGGGACTGTTAGACTCCGGGGAACTCAAGTCGCTTTTCCGGAGATGGCTCAACTCCGTCTGGCCGTCCGTCTCTGCACTAACCTTTTTCCGGAGGACTTTCCAAGAGGAGAACGCTCTCTCTATACACCTCAAAGGCTTACCTGATGTCAGAGACCACCACGTATCTGGTCTCTCGCCCTTTCTCCTCGTTTTTCCGCCACCCTTCCAATTTACGGGATCCTGCTGCGACCACCCGCGACCAATCAGTTCCTTCCTTTTTTTTGAGAGCTTCCAAAGACGTCCGCCCTATTTCCCGCCGACATAGCTCACATTCGCGTCCGTCCCGTTTACATTTTTTTCCCCCAGCCGGCCGACACGTAGCACACACATTGACCCCTAAACGAAACCGCTAGTCCTTTGATCTTTCCGGCCGTTTATGGCCCCAATGCCAGGTGGGTCCAATTATCTCTGTCGCATGGCTTTTCGACTTAGGACGCTAAAAGCGACCTTTACACTGATATTGTTATAAATGATATAAAATACTAAATAGTTTAAAAAAGCAATGTAAACCAAAAAAGACACCAGAAGTAAAACAAAGACAAGAATGAGAAACTACTTCACACAATCAAGACATTATTAAAATAGTCTCAAGACTTAACATCACTGCAGATCACACTTATGTTGCATTTCCTTATCCTATCAAACTGAAACATTACTAAATCTTTCTTTGGGTACATATAAATCAAAAAATACAATGTAAATATGATGTAGGGTGACTGGAGACTTTAGAAAAGAAAGAAAGACAATTATGTTACTTCTGTACAAGCAAGAAGTATTTATTAGCACATCTACTACACACACAGATATATAATTAATATACACATATCAATGGAGGGCACAGCACACAATGTATATAAAAAAAAAACAATAAAACACTAAATACATGTCAATATTACCTCTCAAATGAACATTGCTTTTCAATTTTGCAATCAATTCTCCATCAAGGAGATATACATGTTATAGTACATTTCCACTAACAATTTTTCCAGAAAAAAAAATCAGTTCAATTGGAATCACCTATATTGTAATTAGACTCAAGTGGACAAGAGTTCTCTTTTTAATAACTCACATTTTAACCATAGAAATCAACAGGAATCCAGCACAACTCTTAATATTAGCAATAGAAATTATTATGAAGATATTGATTTAATAGTTTAGGAAAAGTTTATATTCAATAAGTGTATTGATCTATTGATCTATTGATCTGCCCCTATTTGAAACTGGATCATTTGTGTATTCAAAACTGGTCTATTCAGTTAAATTTTAATCTTTTGAATATTATATATATATTTGAGAGATGGAATTCTCTATCAATTCCATGTCTTTCTAGGGATACAATCAATCCTATTCTTATGGATGGCAATGCAAGAGCACCAAGCCTACGATAAAAAAAAAATTACATATGATAAAAAGAGTATCTTGAAAATGAAAATACATGAGAAACTTGGTGTTATCAATTTTATTTGTTCCATACTTATGAAAGTTCTAAGAGGTGTGGTAATGCACATAATCTTATTCATATAACAATGTAAGAGGTAAAGACTACTACTTGAAAAGATAGCACTTTTTATCATGTTGATCAACCTACACTATCACATACTTTATTAATTTTTTATATTGTTTTAACATTAGTAGTATTTATCTACATTTATAATAATCATTTGCATATTTTTTAATAAATAAGATATTTATAATCTTCATATTAAATTTTTCATATAAAGTATATTTTTTTAAATCCTGAAAAATTTGAGTTTATCCTTTAACTTGTGACAAATAGGTACATAATAAATAAAGGCTACCAAATAAATAAATAAAAAATAAGTATAATTTATTTTTATAAATTATACTATATTATCAAATATAATGTATACATATTGTTTATTATATATAATACAGTACATCCTCATTTAATGGATTAATAGGGAGCAGGTATCCACTATTGCCAAAAATCCATTAAATCAAATGTATTTTGTAAACATACTAGAATAATAAACTTACAATACACACAATGTATTAAAATTTATTATAATGTACTGTATAAGTATAATAAAATAGAATTACAATGTACTTTGAGTCATTTATATTCATTGGCTCATTGACCTAACTTTTTAGTATGGTCTATTCATGAATTCAAAAAAGATTACAAATTTTTCCTTTAGGGCAGAAAAGTTTTGTCCATGAAATCAAAAGTCTATTAAAATGAGGGTCTGCTGTATATTCTTATTCTGTATTTTAATGTATACATTGTAATTTTGCATAATCTTAAATATAAATTAGCATATAACATTTTTGAATTTGCATGTTGACAAGATTAATATAGTTATTAATGCTTCATATTATTCATAGTCAAATATAAATAACATTCACAATATACAATCATTTTTTAATTAGTTTGACATTTTATTATAGCTAATTTTTTAATATCATTATTACATATGGTTTCAGTTTTATTTTATCCAACATATTTTTTAAAACAATTTTAACATCATTTTTCTAATTTGGCCTTCCATTATTAGAAATAAATAGAAATTCAATTAAAAACAAGGTCAAGAGTATCAAGAGCAAAAGAAATGTGTATATGTATATATGAAATGTGTGTATATATATATATATATATATATATAAAATTTTATAATATTGCATATTTAATAGAACTTAATTTATTAATTAAGATAATTGATATTTTGTTCATTTCTGATTAATTATAATTGTTACAACTTTTATATCTATTATTGATTGCTGTAATAGCATATGATATTTTACAAAAATTTAAATATTAAAAAAGGAACAAAACACAGTATATAGCTAACAGATTACATAAGTGCAAGCATATTGGATAAAGTTGTTGAAATGTATGTAAACTATACTAACTTGGACTATATAAAATTAATAATGTACAGTGATACCTCTGTTTTCGTTGACTTTGGTTATCATCAGTTTCGGTTTTTGTTGATTTTTTTTGCAAAAAATTTGTCTCAGTTTTCGTTGGTGTGCCCACGTGACCTTGCTGCTAATTTTGCAAAACAAAGAGCGGCCCACATGTTGCAGTGCTCAGTATGGCATTGTTTCTCATTGTGTGAGCATTACCCTGTACATCTAGCCAAACAATTCCATTGCCTTTCTTTCCTTTTAGCTCCATCATGGGACCAAAGAATGTTTCCAGAGCCAGCAGCCCTTTGAATGCCATGTTAAATGTTTACTTATTCTTTACATTAGTCTTTTATATTCATTTTATATTAATTTCTTATTGTTTTTAATATTAAACATTATATTTATTCTCTATAAAATGTATTTTTGGTATGTATTTTGGAATGTCTAGAACAAATTAAGAGGATTTACATTGATTCATATGGAAATAATTGTCTCGGTTTTCGTCGGTTTTGGATTTTCCCGATTATTTTCAGACTGATTATCAATGAAAGCCGAGGTATCACCATATTACATTAATTACAGTTATAAGTAACTTTTAAGCCAATTATTCTGATAAAAAGTAAGATATTAAATGGATTCTTGCTATGTTTACAATATTAAAGCAGGCATATAAATCAAACTTGGATGAAATATTAACCATTTAGAGCAGTGTTTCTCAACCTTTTTGGCCATAGAATTTTTAAAATCCTAATGCCCCATGACAAAAAACATGGAATCTTTGAATACGAAAAATAAATGGAAAGGACAGTTCAAGAGTAGAAAATCATCAAGAAATTGTTAAATAACAATAATAATATGAAGTGATGTGAAAAAACAGCAAATAAACTTTCAGAATATATATATAGGCCTATATATAAAACTGAGATGAAAATGTAACAAATATTAATTATTGTGCATTGCCCCCAAAACATTCAAATTCCCCTGGTGGGGAGTGCACTCCACGTTGAGAAACACCGATTTAGAGTTTTCTATAACTATACAATAAATTATTTAAAAACCTGACTAGAGAAATAAGGGTCAAGGTCATTGATTTAACATATGATATATATGTATATATAAATTTTATTTTATTTAATTCTAAAATTACAAGTTGTGAAGTGTTAATAATGTATAGTTATGAATAATGAATAAAATTTAATTACAATTATCATTAATTATAATCAAATTAAACTCATTTTTTTCAATAGTTTTGTGTATGTAATCATATTAAGAGATAAGTACTTTATTTACAAATACTGTTAAGCTGATTAAAAAGTCATTTTGAGTATTCAGTTGGAGACAAGTCGTTAAAATAGCGTTAAGTTTCAATTAGTATTAACGTAATATCGATCTACAACTTAATTTAACTACATACTTAAATGCTGATAAAGAATATTCGCAATATAAAAGCCACGATCATTTGGTTAAAACGGATGTTGACAAACCGTTAAATTTCAACAATCTGAAGCATTTTACATATATAAATTCATAATCATTTTCATAATTGATAAATATAAAGTTTGATTTACCTGTTGAAATAACAGAAAATGGACAGGGTAATTCGATTTTCGTTGACTTGTTTACAGCGTCTTATCACCTAGGCAACAAGCTTTAAAGCGTAATCGGACAGTGTTGCCAGAATTAATTCTTTAAACAGAACAAAGAAATCAAAATAATGCAATTTAATTGCTTCTTCTATTTGTTTTAATATATCACATTCTTGTTTATGTATTTTCTGAGGTTAATTAACTAATATAGACGTTCGGTAATTGTAATTTAGTTTATAATTGTTGTATTCATTGTATTTATGACACCACGTTTTTAGTAAACGCGGGAGAATTTTCTTAGCGAATAATTATTTTATTATTGTTTATTATCGTTTAAATAAATAAATTTTTAAAAATTGAATACACATTTCGAATTATTATTATTATTATTATTATTTTTTTTTTACATATTTTTTCGTGAAGAACCCACTGAAAACGTTGATGTTTACATACAGTGTAACGATTTTTTCTACACTAAAATGTACAAAACATACAAATTTAAACCATTTAAATATACAATTTTTTTGTTCAAACATGCAAATAAACTCAAATAAAAATTATATTTAAAATAAATTATAAAATCCCTATTTATTCTACTGTATCATTTGTATTTGAATCTAATTTATGTCCTATTTAAAATGTTTAACTTTGATTTTTTTTTATGAAAATGTTTCGTGCTTAACATCATTAGTACTAAATCGATAATTATACAAAAATAAACTTATTGAATTTTAACATCTAACTTAGGAAAAATTGTTCCATTATTTCATGATTTTAAAACCAGAATTACACTGAAATTTAAACTTAAAATTATAATTTCTGTAATAAAATTAATTATGTTTATATCTTTATATAAGCAAATATAATTTATCATACATAAATAAAATTTTATGCTGAAAATTTACATATAGGCTATATATTAACTATACTTATTTATATTTCCATATTGAAATAACTGATATAGTAATAATATAAACTATTTCCTCCCTAATATCTAAATCATAATGTGAAATTTATATATAATATATTGCTGGCTGAAAACCACTACGTTTTATGATTTTAATATTGTTTAATTTTCTTATCTATCTTCACTGCAGTCCATTATGATTCATCCTCACTCCTGGTGCTGCAGGAGCAAAAGCAATTTGTCCTATTTCTAGTTTTCTAATAGTTCTTTTAAACTTTCAAACCAAATTCCTCAAAACTTAGAAAAGTAGAGGTAGAACGAGCTATTATTTATTGTAACATCGTCACAATGCTCTCATTTTTAGTAGTGTCTTACCCCTACACATCACACTTTCCTGCTAACAATAGAATCATGTCGGTCATCCAACTCGTTCAGAAAAAAATTTTTGAACTGAAATAATGTGACTTCCGGTTCAAATCGGGAGTTCGTATATACTTACTTGAGCCTCCTGCCTCTAAACGTTATCGATTTTCATCTATCAAACTCCGTTCTTGAAATTAAGGAAGGATATTAAAAGTTTTTCTTGTGGTTTTACATAAAAACCAAATTTATAAAAGTAATAACGTAAATAATTGTTAAATAAGTTATTGAGTAAAATTAGTTTATGGATAAAAAAATAATTATGTATGATTAGCAGCTGACGATACAATTTTCCAGTAATATCAAGTTCGGGGAAAATTTCCCAGATTTTGGGGAGAAAAATTATCTTGTGGGGAAATTTCGTCAGGAGAAGATGTAAAACTGATTCCAAACTAGTTAACTAGCTTGAACATGAAAAAGTTGTTAACAAAATATAGAAAAATAATATCTTATTTTAGTATAAGATATAATGCTTGTTTTAAAACAAAAATAAGTAGGAAAATGAGCTAATTGTTGGTTCCTTGTAGTTTACTAAACCAGTAATACCCAAACGACGGCTTCCGGTGGAAATTCGACCGTGAATATATTTGATACATTACTTATAAATAATAGAAACAGACCTAAATTTTGTTAATGTGGAATACACATGATTTTTGTGACCTGTCTATCTACGACTTATGCGCAATTTGGCCCATAAAACGAAAATTTTGGACAGCGCTGGACTAGACACTGACTGGCAGCGGAATTCGGCAGTTCTGTTTTTGTTTTCATCAAAGTTCAGTGCTGATACAATTAACAGAGCTAACACAGAGGGATTTCATCTTTCTACCGAATGAGTTTGTTCTCTAAAAACCATAACTGATAAAGTAAAATTGCGTTTCTTCATGTCAATTGTGTTCGTTTCTGTATATTTTTTATGACGTAATTAGTTTCAAACACAAGCGACAATAATAAACAAAAAGACGGAACAATAAACGTAATGTATGTACAGTAATTGTATTTTCTTAAGTTGAGGGATATTTTAGGGGAATGAAAAAGTGTTTAGGAGATTTTTAGGAATAATTTTTTTTTTCCCCTGAGGCTTCGAAGTTGGCAACGTGCGCTTTTCAAATGATCATCATGGAGGATGATTTTAAGACCTGTGAATTAGAAACAAATACATTTCAAACACGAAATATACATAATAAACCTCCGTATAAAACGAAAGCAGTAAGTGTGGTATAATTGTTATTGATTTCGTGGGATTCATTTTTTAAATTTAATTAGCTGCTTATTTGGTAATATGAATTCGTTAATGTTACCTATGGTAGCGAACATGGCAGCTCGTCTCTGAAACAGTGGGAAGCACGTTCTAACCTAACCTAACAAATTATCATAATTATTGTCAACCAAATTATTACAATAGGGGTAATTTATTAAATAGGTTAGGTTAGGTTAAAACGTGCTTCCCACTATTAAAAAAACATTTTAGAAGACAATGATGTGGTGTTTTAGCAAGATCTAGCACTCCTTCATGTATCACGTGCAATTAATGATGGATAGAAAGTACCATTTCAAGACATTAAACTGGCCTGGAAATTCAGTAGACTTGAATCCTTCTGAAGGGCTTTGGAATACCATTAAAAATGTTTATCATCATCAAAACCTGAAACTTTGTTAGAACTGAAAGCTCCAAGAAATATAGCCTAAGCAGTTATACCTAACAAATGCAAGGCATTACTATGCCTTGCATTTATTATGGTATGACAAATCAAAGCTCGGTAAACCAACCATTGTGTTGCCAATTGTTTCTACTGTGATTCTAATTTTTTGAAACTCCAATCTGATGATTATGTTTTTTCTTCTATTACTGATTTTATTTTGTATTATTACTACTTTATCTTTCTAATGTTCCTGCATTGTACTTGAATAATCACATATAAACCATCTATACTAGTAATGTTTTCTACAAGTGACATTTGTCTTGCTACTCATTTATGTAATAAACTGATTGCTCATGTTACACTTGGTATCTTTTTATATCGATTCTAATTTTTGGAATGAGATTGCATCTAAAAATATTTTATATATAGTTTTTAGATTACATATTGCAGTTTTTTTATCTATCAAGCAATTATTTATTGTGACATCCTCACAATTCCAGGCTGCAATTTTTCATTAGTGTTCTCCATTTTTTTTAGTAGGGTCTTGTCTATGCATCATACTTTTCCTGTTAGCAATAAAGTTGTAGTGGTCATCTATCTAACTCCTTTCTGGGGAAATTGAAGTAACATTACTTCTGTATTATTAAGAGATATAGTTTTAGTATTAAGTCATATTAATATGAGGAATCATTTTACTTTCCTGGCTGTTATGAATGCATAACAAGATAGTGTTTTGTAAGTCTCCACATTTTGAGATCTCTGAACCCAAAAATGTCAAAAAAAAAAAACAAAAAAAAATTTATGGATGTGTGTATATGTTGGTGTCTATCGAGATGCAAGTTGAAAAAATCGTAGACCTATAAATTCCCACTGTCATCTGTCTGTCTTTCCTAATCTCAAGAACAAAGTTAGATAGATGAAAGATCAGAACAGATATGGAAGCCTTAGGGACAGGAGGCCCCAATTAACTATACACAAACTTCCAATGCAAACTGGAAGTCACATTATTTCAATTGAAAACTTCCCTTGAAAGCAGTTAATAAATGATCAGCACAACTCTATTGTTAAAGGAAATGTATTTACAAGATAATTATTGAAAATGATCATCAATAAATAGCAAAATCTATTACAGTATTATTATAGAGTATTAACTATAATGTATTTTGTATAATGCAAAATTTTTATAGAAAAATTATATTCAGTTAACTACTTTTTGCATAATCAATGCCATGATCTTTCATAACGGAATTAAGCATTTTAATATTACAAATTTGTTGAAACAACAGGAACAGAAAATAATAATAATTGAAATTGTAAGCTTTTGCTTGTCAGTTATTTGAAATATTTTTTGGTTGATTACTATCTCTAAATTGAAAGCAAATAAAACTATAGTTTCAATTAATTTGAATTAGTTAATGATCTAGATATTTCTTAAATGCTAGATGTATGAATATTAGTATAACTGATATCTGTAGATTCATAGTTAATTCCTGTACTAATTTTGCCAGAGATGTTTATTTTTAATGGCTATCTTTCATTTCTTATCCAAGTGAATGAGAGTAAACATAATTTTTATCTACATTTAATCTATTTAACTTAGAGAATAATGTAGTTGTTGGTTAGCAACTGGAGTATTTTTCTAAAGTTTACAATTCTTTCTCAAGATATTACATAAAATATATTATTATTAATTAAATAAATGATATATAATTTTGTTAGTTAACTATGGTACTTTGAATACAATAACTTGATTGTAAGTTAAATACTAAGTGTGTGTAAATTAGACTTCATATTAGTATCTAAACATTAGATTTATATGCAATTTTTTGACCCAAAATATATATCCAAAACAAGCAAAAGTATATATATTACCAGATATGAAAAATAAATTCACAATAAAAACTTTTTTGCAGGTCTTAATTTACATTTTATGATTAGGTTTAAATCATAAATGTAGATCAAATTGTGAATAAAAAAAATCCAGAAAATGTTAAACTATCTGTAAGTTTTTAGAAGTTAATCTGTGCCATCTGTGCTGTAATCTGTGCCATTTGTTATGCTAAATCATTGGTTCTCAAACTTTTCCGATCCACTGCCCCCTTTGTTCCATAAAGTTATATCCAACGCCCCTAACCCATCAGTGACCCCAACTTTTGCCTTTGGTCACTGTTTAGTACCCTGCCTCCAGCGCCCCCCTAGATTTACTCACCGCCCACAGGGGGCGGTATCGCCCACTTTGAGAACCCCTGTGCTAAATGAACAAATTCCATGTTGCAAGCTTAAGCACTGCTAGATTGTATACTCTCTTAAGAAATACAAATTGGTTAGAGTTGCTTCACCTGATAAACAGTGACTTAGTGCATCCATGCTTTGGTATCCTTTGTACAAAACACTAAAACACACTCCTTGATAAAAAATTTTTTTCCAAGAGTAGTCAGCTTTTTTCTCAGAGTTTAATTCCATATAAAATGTTGAAATATGCCTAGTTATTCCAAACATGCAAATGTTCTCTCAAGTGTTGAGAAATGACCACTCAGCATTGTGTAATGCACTTTTTTCTCTCTAACTTCATAGAAGTTTGCAAAAACGATATGTAAAGTCTGATGCTTATTAATATTAATTTAATCTGATATATCTTATATTTAATATTATACATAGTAGAAAAGTTAATATCTGTTTATAAATAAATTTATTAAAATTTTTTTTAGGGACGGGAGATTATTAATGGCCATCATACAGATATTATTGTAACAGAGTACGTTGATCAGTTATTTATAATTATAACTCAGTATGACAAGATGGGAACTATTGTAAGTATAAATTTTATGTAATGGTTACAATGTTCATTAAATGAAATTATCAAACAGTAAAAATTAACTATTTATATAATTTAATTTAACATATAATATGAGTTGTATAATAAAACATACAAAACATGTATTCTGTAACATGGTTATCCTTTCTCCTGTAACCTCTTATTGCAATAGAGCAGGGATGGCAAACCTTTTTGAGCCTGCATGCCATATAGTAAGGATACTTAGCTTTAAAGATGTTTATGCATGTCAAAGTTTGACTTTGAATTATGATATTTAAAGAATTAAACAAATATGTTTTAATTAGAATAATTGTAAAAAAACTGATTGAGAAAAGGATGATTAGGTGATAAACCAAAAGGTGATTGAAAAAGACAGACAATAAATCAAAATTGTATGATTTGTTGTGCGCCATAGGTTTACCACCCCTGCAATAGTCTGTTTTTGACAGTTGTAGTTTTATCAAATGCAACATTTTTTTATGTAACCCTTGGAGTGTTATATTAATATCGATAAGATTAATAAATTATATGTAATTATTCCTATTTGTTAGTATTCACTTAGTTTGAATGATTTAAATTTTTATAATCCAAAGCTTAAAATTATAATTATATGACAAAAATATTACTCAAATACATTTTAATATGCTATTGAGTAATGAAAATTATTAAGAGAAAGTTATAATCACTCAGTATAATCAGCACTTTCTTAAATCCACTATAATGAAATTTGGTGATTTTAAATTTCATATTGTGTAGCATACTGTACTTCCCAATGCTAAATTGAAATAATTTTGCAAAAAAATTATTATTATTCATGATCTGAAGATTTAAAAAAAAAAACTAAAATTTCTTATCCTGATTACTTCAGTATTTCATGAATTAATTTTTTATGTATCATTAGAACTTGTCATAATATATTTGTTATATTTGTTTCTAATCATTTGTCTCAAACATATATAAAATGTATTGAGTGTTTTTGTGATTTATTTTCATTTTTAAATTTTTAATAGATACAAGTAAAACAAGATTCATCAGATGAAAGTAAGAACATTATTTATAGTACACAAGTTCTATTTGGTCAAGATGAGGTAGTGTCTATTTTTATTTCCTTTTTTTACATTGTTATGATGATTAATGAGAATGATGATTTTTTTTCCAGCTTGAAATAAATGCTGTAGCTAGAAATTTGATGGAAAAGTTAAATTTTTCAAAATCTGTAATTTTCAGTTTAGCATTGAAAGACTGTAGTTCAAGTACTATTCATCAACTTGGAGATATGTTAAATACAAAGCTAAAACCAATAAATTAATTGAAAATATGAAATTAATTTGATCCTTTCTCTGTTTCTGTTGATGAATAACAATTTCTATTTTTATAATAAGCTAATATGTAAATAAAGATGAATTTAATATTAAACGATAACAAGAAAAAGAATTACAATCCGGTTAAATGTTTTTTGACAATAAAGGATGATGCTCCAGGAACTGAAATTCAGAATATGCTTAAAACAAAAAATCATAATAAATTTAAATAAGAAATTTTAAAACTAATAAGAGTAAATTTATATTCAACAGTTTCTTATAGAAGAAAGTCCATGAAATTTGGCAATCATTTTGATGATGATGATAACCAGAACTTTGGCTTTCTTTTATCAGAAATACTTTCAATCTTCACTTGGGTGATTCTCAGCTGACAGAAATGGAATGGAATTATTTCAAATATCTGTTGTGGATAAATTTTCAGTTTCGATACAAACAGTTTCTTCTACATTAAATTTGTAATAATTTGTAAATTTATATTTGTATTTTAATCATCACATTACTGATAAACTTAAATATGTTAAAGTAAAAGTTGGATGAAGTTGAGTATTTTCTATTGGGTTACACAACATACTCAACGTTTTATTTTAGAAATTGTAGATTCATATCTTAATATTTAATTTGAAATTGTCTAAATATAAAACATGTTAATAAAAATGAGAAAAAAGTACAGTTGATTCTTTGTCCTGTGGGTATTAAGAGCACCTCTTTTTCATGCCCATCATAGATAGGAATGGAATTTGCCATATCCAGGGTTGCCCACCCAATTTATTCCTGCATCCCCAGAACAATAGGCTGATGCCTTCACCACCTTGGCCATCTATAACATTATTAAATAATGTTTAGTAGTATGAAAAGAATCTATTATATAGTATTAGGAGATACCATTCCCATAAACATTTCAAGACTTATTTTATTGCAATAAGAAATATTTGTCTGATTTATTGTGAAATTATTTGTTAATATAGTAAAATCTCAGTAATCCAACATATATGGGACTGGAACAAGGATTAAGGAGATTACTGGATTATTATTTGAAGTAAGATGAATTCAATTACGAAAGAAAACATTTATTTGAATGATATTAGTTTATTGTATTAATCAAAAACATATGTTACACATTATATGTTGCCAAGTTGATGGATTTCCACTGAATTTATGGGAGGAACAGTGTTTTTGCTGGAAATTTTGGGAGACTGATTTTTATATCATATTTACACAGTATTGGTGTTAAAAGTTACTGTACCTTTTTGATCAGCTTAAGGTGATGAGTCTAACATCATGTCCAGGCCTGAGCCTAGACATCACTCTTCATTTAATGGGAAAGTGTTCTAATTTAGTGGGAACTGGACTTTGTTCTTATAGGAAGCTTGTCTGTGATTGGCAATGAGAATCAATTTCTGTCAGATTACTGGACATGTCAAACTAGCAAATGGCTAGATTACCAAGATTGTACTGTTATTCAATAAAAATTATATACCTATACAATATTTTTATATTTAAAATAAAATTATACTTGAATACACTTCATATGTATTGACTATTGAAAAATATATGTTTCAAAAATTTCATTTATATGTTAAAATATTTTTCTTATAATTCTCCATAATTCTGTCAAAAATTTTCTTCTATTATTGAACATATTTACATTTATTAATAACCATATATAAATTGATAAATGCCAAATTTTTCATGCCAAATTGTATCCATATTCTTTTATCCACTGAAGACTACTAATAGTATCATCTAGAAAACATTAAAAAGCATATTTATAGAAATTTGTTATATAATAATTTTTTTAGCAATAAATTAAACTTACTAAGTGGGTTATACTCCAGACCAATCCAGCCATCATATTCTAGTTCTTCAAGAAGAGAAAATACTTCTTTGTAATTTATTTGTCCCAGAACACTTGGTTCATTACGATTTGGTGCTTGAGATATTTGAATATGTCCTAGAAATATTTGAATTTTTAAGAATATTTTAAACCTTATAGTAATATTAATGTTAAGAAAATGGTTTCAATATTTATATGTACTTGTAATTTATAAATTTCTTAATTTCATATAAAAAAATAACATTTTGATACAATAAGTTTGAAGCAAAGTGATTTCTAAAATCTTCATTTTTTAAAGAATATAAATATTACTTGAAATACAAATATAGTATAAAATTTTATTTAATTCTATTTGCTTTTAAATATTGGTAAATGTATTTGAGTCAGCAGTATTTCTAGATCTGAATATTACTATTTTCTACAATTTAGTATTTTATAATCTGAATTTTATATTTAGACAAATTTTTGAGTCATATCTTCATTTAAAAATATTTTTCTAACACTTAAATAATCAAACTGAAGCTGAGAAAGATACATAAATAGCATATAGTGATTGATTATAATGAAAGTTTATGTAATTTACAAAGTATACACATAGAATACATTTATTCATGAAAATAGACACCAGACTTTTTATGTTAGCATTTGAAATTATAGAATGCAATAATTATGTTATTTCCATTTTAGACTTACTCCACCCTGAAGAACCATGGACAATTTAAAATATTTCATAGTGTTTTCCTGGAAAGTTTTTTAAAAATGTCTTTGAGTATTTAAAATATGAATGCAGTTATAAAATATAAAGAAAATTCTGACATAATTTAATACAAAAAAAAAATATTTCTAATATTTTTTTAATTATATAAATAAACCTTTTAATGCTCCTCTTTGTTTCCATTATGCTAATTATTTTACAAAACATGTCTCCAAAATACAATGGATGATGATAACTGTGATATTTGATTTATAACAATATATAGGAGTATTGTTGTGATGATTAAATGTATATCTGACTAAGAAAAGCATAACAATGCTTCCCCAACCTCTTCATTTCTCTGATCTTGCCCCTACAGCCTGTCTGTTCCCAAAATGAAAAATAATTTAAAGAATTGCAGTTCTAATTAGCAACATAGCTAAAAGCCACAATAATGAAAATCCTTAAACAACAACAAAAAAAAAATGGTTTCTACAAATGCTTTGAAAAGTCTACAACAAACACTGGCAGAAATATGAAGCTGCAAATTGAGCTTACTTAGAAGGTAGCATGATGTAAAAGTCAAAGAAAAGCCATACAGGGTCTATTTTAGAGAAAAATAAAAATTTTAGATTAGTGAAAAAAATGAAAAAATTCTGCTTTCAAAAAATTTTTCAGATTTTTATGATTTATGGTATTATGATATTTACTGTATTGTTAATATAGTGTTTATTTGCCTTATACTGCATTTAAAAAAATGATAGATATGCTAGTATAGGAACTATTTAATAATGAGATTCACTATTTTTATGCAAATTTCTGTAACATGCCTTGTAATATATGGTTGCATACAATGGAACATACTGTATATACATTTTTATAAAATACTAGCTGACCCGGCCACGCGTTGTTGTGGCTCAAAATGTATCTATTATAAATGTGTAACACTTCCCCCATGGGGGAATTTCAAAAAATCCCTTTTTAGTGTATATTCTGTTGACGTCACCTATTAAAACGCAATTAAAAACGCAAAAAACCGCATGTAAAATAGTATAAATAGAAGCCGAGTTCTTCACGGTAAGCCTTAATCCTGTCCCTTTTCCCGCTGGGGAATATCGAAAAATCCCTTTTTAGTGTATATTCTGTTGACGTCACCTATTAAAACGCAATTAAAAACGCAAAAAACCGCATGTAAAATAGTATAAATAGAAGCCGAGTTCTTCACGGTAAGCCTTAATCCTGTCCCTTTTCCCGCTGGGGAATATCGAAAAATCCCTTTTTAGTGTATATTCTGTTGACGTCACCTATTAAAACGCAATTAAAAACGCAAAAAACCGCATGTAAAATAGTATAAATAGAAGCAGAGTTCTTCACGGTAAGCCTTAATCCTGTCCTTCTCCCCGCTGGAAAATATCGAAAAATCCCTTTTTAGTGTATATTCTGTTGACGTCACCTATTAAAACGCAATTAAAAACGCAAAAAACCGCATGTAAAATAGTATAAATAGAAGCCGAGTTCTTCACGGTAAGCCTTAATCCTGTCCCTTTCCCCGCTGGCGAATATCGAAAAATCCCTTTTTAGTGTATATTCTGTTGACGTCACCTATTAAAACGCAATTAAAAACGCAAAAAACCGCAAGTAAAATAGTATAAATAGAAGCCGAGTTCTTCACGGTAAGCCTTAATCCTGTCCCTTTCCCCGCTGGCGAATATCGAAAAATCCCTTTTTAGTGTATATTCTGTTGACGTCACCTATTAAAACGCAATTAAAAACGCAAAAAACCGCATGTAAAATAGTATAAATAGAAGCCGAGTTCTTCACGGTAAGCCTTAATCCTGTCCCTTTCCCCGCTGGCGAATATCGAAAAATCCCTTTTTAGTGTATATTCTGTTGACGTCACCTATTAAAACGCAATTAAAAACGCAAAAAACCGCATGTAAAATAGTATAAATAGAAGCCGAGTTCTTCACGGTAAGCCTTAATTCTGTCCCTTTCCCCGCTGGCGAATATCGAAAAATCCCTTTTTAGTGTATATTCTGTTGACGTCACCTATTAAAACGCAATTAAAAACGCAAAAAACCGCAAGTAAAATAGTATAAATAGAAGCCGAGTTCTTCACGGTAAGCCTTAATCCTGTCCCTTTCCCCGCTGGCGAATATCGAAAAATCCCTTTTTAGTGTATATTCTGTTGACGTCACCTATTAAAACGCAATTAAAAACGCAAAAAACCGCATGTAAAATAGTATAAATAGAAGCCGAGTTCTTCACGGTAAGCCTTAATCCTGTCCCTTTCCCCGCTGGCGAATATCGAAAAATCCCTTTTTAGTGTATATTCTGTTGACGTCACCTATTAAAACGCAATTAAAAACGCAAAAAACCGCATGTAAAATAGTATAAATAGAAGCCGAGTTCTTCACGGTAAGCCTTAATCCTGTCCCTTTCCCCGCTGGCGAATATCGAAAAATCCCTTTTTAGTGTATATTCTGTTGACGTCACCTATTAAAACGCAATTAAAAACGCAAAAAACCGCAAGTAAAATAGTATAAATAGAAGCCGAGTTCTTCACGGTAAGCCTTAATCCTGTCCCTTTCCCCGCTGGCGAATATCGAAAAATCCCTTTTTAGTGTATATTCTGTTGACGTCACCTATTAAAACGCAATTAAAAACGCAAAAAACCGCATGTAAAATAGTATAAATAGAAGCCGAGTTCTTCACGGTAAGCCTTAATCCTGTCCCTTTCCCCGCTGGCGAATATCGAAAAATCCCTTTTTAGTGTATATTCTGTTGACGTCACCTATTAAAACGCAATTAAAAACGCAAAAAACCGCAAGTAAAATAGTATAAATAGAAGCCGAGTTCTTCACGGTAAGCCTTAATCCTGTCCCTTTCCCCGCTGGCGAATATCGAAAAATCCCTTTTTAGTGTATATTCTGTTGACGTCACCTATTAAAACGCAATTAAAAACGCAAAAAACCGCATGTAAAATAGTATAAATAGAAGCCGAGTTCTTCACGGTAAGCCTTAATTCTGTCCCTTTCCCCGCTGGCGAATATCGAAAAATCCCTTTTTAGTGTATATTCTGTTGACGTCACCTATTAAAACGCAATTAAAAACGCAAAAAACCGCATGTAAAATAGTATAAATAGAAGCCGAGTTCTTCACGGTAAGCCTTAATCCTGTCCCTTTCCCCGCTGGCGAATATCGAAAAATCCCTTTTTAGTGTATATTCTGTTGACGTCACCTATTAAAACGCAATTAAAAACGCAAAAAACCGCATGTAAAATAGTATAAATAGAAGCCGAGTTCTTCACGGTAAGCCTTAATCCTGTCCCTTTCCCCGCTGGCGAATATCGAAAAATCCCTTTTTAGTGTATATTCTGTTGACGTCACCTATTAAAACGCAATTAAAAACGCAAAAAACCGCAAGTAAAATAGTATAAATAGAAGCCGAGTTCTTCACGGTAAGCCTTAATCCTGTCCCTTTCCCCGCTGGCGAATATCGAAAAATCCCTTTTTAGTGTATATTCTGTTGACGTCACCTATTAAAACGCAATTAAAAACGCAAAAAACCGCATGTAAAATAGTATAAATAGAAGCCGAGTTCTTCACGGTAAGCCTTAATTCTGTCCCTTTCCCCGCTGGCGAATATCGAAAAATCCCTTTTTAGTGTATATTCTGTTGACGTCACCTATTAAAACGCAATTAAAAACGCAAAAAACCGCAAGTAAAATAGTATAAATAGAAGCCGAGTTCTTCACGGTAAGCCTTAATCCTGTCCCTTTCCCCGCTGGCGAATATCGAAAAATCCCTTTTTAGTGTATATTCTGTTGACGTCACCTATTAAAACGCAATTAAAAACGCAAAAAACCGCAAGTAAAATAGTATAAATAGAAGCCGAGTTCTTCACGGTAAGCCTTAATCCTGTCCCTTTCCCCGCTGGCGAATATCGAAAAATCCCTTTTTAGTGTATATTCTGTTGACGTCACCTATTAAAACGCAATTAAAAACGCAAAAAACCGCATGTAAAATAGTATAAATAGAAGCCGAGTTCTTCACGGTAAGCCTTAATCCTGTCCCTTTTCCCGCTGGCGAATATCGAAAAATCCCTTTTTAGTGTATATTCTGTTGACGTCACCTATTAAAACGCAATTAAAAACGCAAAAAATCGCATGTAAAATTGTATAAATAGAAGCGGAGTTCTTCACGGTAAGCTTTAATCCCGTCCATCTCCCCCCCGTAGGGGAATTTCGACATGTATATTATATAAAAACACGTGCATATTCGAATGCAACGTTGTGTCAAAATTTCAAAGGAATCGGTAGGAACAAACAAACGTTGTATTTTATTTATATAGATAGGTAGAAAATGATCTGCTTAGGTCCATTCTCACTGAAAAGCATAATGCCTTACAGAAAAGCAAACTTAGGTCGTCGGAAGTTAGCGCCATCTGTTGGACATAAAAGCCTTAATCCATATATAAATATATTTTTGAAAGGGGGGAAATGGTGATCTTCACATATGCCACAAACCTTCGTGGGAATGTATTAAACAACTTTTCAAAGTTTCATGGCAATCGGATAAATGGTGTGGTAATGCATGAAGGACAAACACACACACACACACACACACACACACACAGACATACATTCGTTTTTATATATATAGATATACCTGTATAAGGGAGTAATTCTTCAATTCTTGATACATTTCCACAAATCATTTGAAGATGAAAAATATCCTAAAACAAAATACAGAAAGAAATTATTAATGATAATTTTTTAAACTAACATTAATTAATTTTTAATCCTAAAACTCATTTTATGAAATTTATGCATTATTATGGCTTTTTCATTTAAAATCTTTATGCTCTTAGTAACCAATGTTTATTAAAGACAATTAAATTTAATAATTAAATCCTTACCACGGAAAACCTTATAAACTATTTCAGTTATAATGAATAGAAAATCATTTTTCAAGTTATTTTAATCTATTTTTACAATTTGATGAATTTGAAAAAATTAAATTTATTTTAAAAAAATCAAATAATTCTAATAGTTAAAATAGGATTATTAACCTAAACAAAGAGATATCATTGAAATTGTTTTTAAAAGTATATTCATATACACTTTAGTTTTACTGAAAAATTTCTGCCTCCTATAAGAAAATTATTGTACCAATTTTCTTATAATTAGAGGTAATATTTCATTACTTTCACATTTTATCTGTTTTTGATAACAACTCTCATAATTTGGCTTCACTTATTATACTATATTAGATTAATCTTTATTTCCAAATCTTATAAATTAATAATTAATTTAAGGGAGCAATGACATTTAAATTATTATTGCTCCCATTTAAGTCATTCTAAACCAATAAGTGCTAAAATTATTGAGCATTTAATATATGAAGTAGAGTCAAAAATGAACTGAACTTTTGGAACAGGTTTATTTCTTATATGCACATTACCTTCAAAATACACTCCTTTTGCAGCTGTATATTTCTGCCCACATTTATCTGTACCACTTTTTCAAAGCATTCCTAGAAGCCATTTTTTTGTTTGTTTAAGGATTTTCATTATTGTGGCTTTTAGCTTTATTGCTGATTCTTTAATTGCTGAACTGCAATTCTTTAATTTTTCCCTAAAATGAAAAAGAATTTAAAGTCTGTACAGAAAGATTTGAGAAATGAGGAGGTTGGGAAAGGATTATGACCTTTTAGTCAGATACATACATATTTAATCATCACAATAATATATCTATATATTAATTGTTCCTGATCAAAAAAGTCATAATAGTGTGCTTCCTCAACTTCTTTACTTCCCTGATCATGCCCCTGCAGGTTCTCATCTGCTTGCTAAAATGAAAGAGAAGTTAAAGGGTCACAGATTCTAATCAATAGCATAGGCAGAAGTCACAGTAATGAAAGCTCTTAACCTTTCAACAGTGGAACAGTCAGATGTGGCACTACCACTTAGTTGTGGAGAAGAAAAGTGGGAAATTTTTAAAGTATTTTTTCATGCGTTTTTTTCTCATTACCATTTCGGAAAAAGATTTTGTAAACAGTTATGTCTAGTAAAGAAAAGTCTTTTTTTATTGTTACATAATTCATTTTTTATGTGAATTTTTTCGCAGAAGTTTTTGGCTAGTTTTTGGTGATACACCCAAAAGAATTTAGCGAATATATTCGTCCCTCACCACTGCCACACAATTGCTCTTGACAAATATATTCGTCGCTCACTGCTGAATGGTTAAAGACAACATGAAGAATGGGACATTGCTTCAGAATTACTTTGACAAAAGTGCTATGAACACTATTGATGTGTGCAATTGCTGAAGGACTTTGAAGATGGTGTGATATTGACATTGAGTGTTGTGTAATGAAACCTGTGCTTAAATGTTCAATTCGTTTTTCACTCTGTGTCATACATTATTTTCAATATTTTAATATAATTGCTGGTAATTTTATTTATGTAATTTCAAAGTCAATAAATAAGATTACTTACCAATTGGAGTTTTAAGTAATTGCTGTCAATCTTCTTTATATATTTAATAGCTATTAAAAATATACAAAATTTAAATAAAAATTCAAAACAAATTCATTTAATAATATTTCACAAAGTATTCATGTTTTTAAAAATCATCTGTTATCAACTTAATTTTGGAATATAACGTTAATTATACCTTGATCAAAATCAGCTAAGAAATAACCAGGTCTTGTTTTTCTTGTAATAGGCTCTATGAGAACTGTTATATCTGCCTAAGTAGAACATATAATTAGTACTTACTTTTATAAAAAAATAATACGTAAAAATTACTTTCATTTTAACTATATGTAAAAATAATTATTTTTCAGATTCTTTTCAATAGAATATTTAATATAAAATATTTAAATTATGAGATCATATAATCCATTAATTCATTATTATAGAAAATTTTTAACAAAAAATTTATTGCATTAGTTAAATATTTAAGAAAAGTTAAAGTTTTAAATTTATTGATTATTGATATATTAATAAAAGATTTAGCAAGTTTTAAATCAATTTAATTAGTTGAGTAAAGGTTATTGTTAAATTAATATTTGTTTCTGAAAATGACTTGTCAATATGGTAGATTCGTCTCCTTTATATCAGAAATTGAAATTTTACACACATTAGATGAAAATTTAAAGGGTAATCTACAAGAGTACAAAACTTGCATTGTGAGCAAGATGTAAAGTTCATTTCATATGTTTTGGCTGTGCAATGTGTAATATTTGGTTAGGGCTCTGGAAGGTTTATAAAGTTCAAGAGCCCTTTTTTGATAATACACAATCACGATGTCAAATTTGACAAACAATCTGTTCTCTTTACTAAGTAGACTGGTTCCTGATACTGCATATTTTTATAGCCTAGTCAAGATTTGTAAAACAAGTCGTAATGAAAGTTCATGTACATGAAAATTTAGCAACACGACAAATGTGCACCTGCAAATGCAAGACATGGCTCTGAAAATTCAAATTATGGATGGGTTGAAAAAAAGCATGCTGGTTCCTCTGCACCATCACCACTTATATCTGGTATAATTGGTGATGATGCAACCCTTAAGTTCAATTCAATGATACATGAAATCAGTCATGTCTCAAAGACTGATTTCATGTATGATTTTATTGTATGGATGATTTTCAACAGTGGAAACTGCAGAATGATTGGTAAGATGAAAGCTGACCAGTCTCAGACAGAAATGTTAGAGCCTTAAATGTTCAACAAAATGTTCTCTCAAGACTAGAGACAGTTCCTAGAACTAGAATGTCTGTTTACAATCAGGATAAGGTTGTCCTCCTGTCTCAACTGCATCAGACCACCACTATATATACATATAGTGGTGGTCTGATGCTAAAACTGGTAAATATTCTTTATCTTTACTAAATTTACATAATGCTAAACTCTGTGCTATTGTCTTCATATTATACCTTATACCAGTTTTAAAGTAAATACATTATTTTGCAAAAGAAAATAACTAATGAACATTAAATATAATTTGATATATAACAGTATTCAAGAATAATTCTATTAAAAGTGATTGTTAAGATTAAAGAAACATTATTTGACAAGAAAGAAATATTCTAAAAAACTAAGTGATCTGTGTGTGTTAATCCTATTTACATACCACAATTCAATATATCTGCCATAATAAAATTAAAAATACTGAAGGTGTACACCATAATTATTATAAACAAGATATGAAAAATTAAATTGTTTTTCTGTCATTACAATATTTAAAGTAGTGGGTGATCGGTTAATGAACAGTTAGGATTGTGAACAAATCAGATAACGAACACTTTCACAAAAGATTTTTATGTTTGGACAATGAACACATGTTTGGATAACAAACACTTCACCGAACAAACAGAAAAAGAAGTGACAGAAAATAGTGAATACCAATTGGTCTTCCCTTGTCTCCAGGTGACAATTCGAAACCTTTCGAAGCTCTGAAGATGTCGACATCAACGCTCAACCCAATATTGATCAGATAGTATTCCTCCAAATTTTGAAACTTTTCCTTGTAATTCCAGCTTTTTGTTTACCTTTCTGACAAATAAATTTTTATAGTCTTTGCAAGACTTGAGTGAGTAGTCATTATGTTTTGCGTCAGTTTTTATTTACAAAAGGCAAGAGTTTAACTGTCCAGTTGGATATTCATTAACGTTTTAATACTAAATTTTGAATTTCATCCAGGTCTTGCATTTAAATAATTTTTTGTGTGCTAGTTGATTTCTGTTCTCTGAATTTTTGTAAGTGCTTTTCTGAACTTTTTATTTAAAAAAGGAACTGATAATATTATGGAGCCTAAAAAGAGTGGAGTGTCAAGAATTGTGCTCACTGTTGAAACCAAGCAAGAGATAATAGCCAAGGTAGAGAGTGGGCACAAGATGTCTGATGTTGCTAGGCAGTATGGCTTGGAACAGGTCTACAGTAGGCACAATCTTAGCTATGAAAGATATATCAAGAAGTCTCAAGCAGCTAAAGGAGTAATGAAAATAACATCTGAGAAATAAAGAGCATTGAAGAGCTCATAATGGAACCTGAAACTGATGTGATGACAGAAGAACTCCAAGAACTCGTAAATGAAGAACATCAAGAAACTCAGTGAGATATGTTTTCTTCTTAAAGAGAGGATTAATGTCGATATCTGCTCTACAGTTACAATGCTATTAATTACTTCTGAAAAATCCTGAAGAGAGAAAAGCAATTGACATTGGACAGATTCTTTAATCCCACAAATGGAAAAAACATGACTAATAAAAATGCAAGACTGTGTATATATGTATTTTTACTATTAGATATAAATAAATGCAGTAAGAAAGTATATATTTTTTATTTTTGGAGGCTCCAGAATGAATTAATTAAATTCCCATAAAAACCTATGGTATATCAATAATCGGTTAATGAACAATTCGGATAGCAAACAAAGTCTTGGAATGGATTATGTTCATTAACTGATCACCCATTGTATTAAAAAACAAAAAACTTCTGTTGAAAAGAAAAGTATTAATAAATAATAAATTAAAAAGAGTAAAGATTTTAGACTGCTCTAAATGTAAATTAAATAATATGATTATTCAACTGATGATGAATAAATTATTAACAGACTAATAATTTATTCATGTGATTAATATCTTTTAATAAAAAGACAAATATGCTTTTATGCTTACTTTATTGTGTTTTTCTTCAAGTTCCAATGTTGATCTTTATGTATTTATTTTATTTGTATTATTCAGTTTAATTATCATTTATTTCTCCTATAGAATGAAATATCTTAATATATAAATAAAAATATTTACTTTTTTGAAAACATCAACAGCTTTTTCTATATTTTCAACATAAATAGATTCAGCTTCTTTTTCTTTAGAACTATCAGATAATTCACCAGCTAGCAAATGAACCCTAGTATATAATTTAAAATTTAAGTTAGAAATTGTCACCAATTATTGTTTATAAGTCAATTGATATTTTGGTACTTGTAGGTTATCCTCCCACAATTGCATTGTGTTGTGCTACATTGCAATTGAAACAGTGTGCAAATCCAAAAATAGAAATTTAAATTTGTCAATTTCACAAGCTACTTTTTTATATTAATCAAATATCCAAATATTTGCTTTACTGAAATATTAAATGATGACAAATATCTATATTTATTATTATTTTAACATACATAGATTCCTTTAATTCTTAACATTTGTATGATAATAAAATATAATAGATTCAACTTACTTCTCGAAGTAATTATTTAATACACTGGTCACTTTTTATCCAGTAGTTTTCAGTTGTCCATAAAAATTATTTTCCATCTGAAATGATCTCCATGTGAATTCAGCAATATACCAATTTAGATGTTTCCTTGATGTTCTATGTTGAATTTAATGCCTTTTTTTGTAGTTTCATGTCATATTACATGTGTGCCTATTCCCACACCACACCTACATTTTGGATTTTTTCACTCTAAATATAACTTCATTTTAATGCCTTTTTGTGTAAGCTTTCAGAATGTAATGTACTATATCCTCAGAATAGGAACATCAACTTCATGTGTTACAAATTCCAAATATTGAATGAATAAGCCATTCTATACAAAATGTCCCATCAACACAAATTCTCATATTACCATATAATATTAATATGGTATGTTTGATTTACTCACTAAAAAAGTTATTCTCGCTTTATAAACAAAAAAATGTTTAATGCCAAATGATTTCCAAATTACATTGGGCTGTATTAATGCTACTAATTACTAATTACAGGCGGCCCTTGACTTTTGCACATTCTACTTTCGCACAATTCGCTATTTCACACATTTTTAAAAATTCAACTTTTTAAATATTTTTGTCAATAATGAAAAAATTTGCTTTCATGCAGAATGCTCATACACTACAAAGTGCGGTAGCTCACTCTACATTCTCAGACACATGTTACTTCCTACAATAGTGGACTTCTCAGAATTGTAATCACTACTGTGTTCTGAGCAAGAGGTCAAAACAGTTTCGGTCTTGCATTAGGGCATGCGTCAATATGTTGTGTGTTTTGCCAATCTATTTTTTATGTTTAAATATGTTGTCCTTATAAATTGATAAACATGAGTGACAAATGGAGAAACTGCAGTGTTGATACGAACAAAAAGAAATTAAAGACTCAAACTTCATAAGATCGAGACAAAGATGGAAATAATTAAACAGTCTGAAAACGGTGAATCTTTTGCTTCAATCAGATGATGTAGTATCAGACAAGTATGATGTAAACAGATCTACAATATGTTCAATTTTGAAAAATAAGAGTAAAATTAAGGAATACATTCAAAATTGTGGAAATATATCTTCAAGGGTTGTTTCCAAAAGACATGACATAGTGATGGATGAAATGGAAAGATCTTTGTCATCATGGATTCATGATAAACATCAAAACAATGTCCCTCTGAGTTTTTCAATTATTCAAGTTAAGGCTCTTAGTTTGCATGAAGATTGGAAGACTAGATTAAATGAAGATTCTAACATGGTGTTTCAAGCAATGGCTGGTTTGACAAATTTAAAATGAGATATTCTTCACATA
This sequence comes from Centruroides vittatus, assembly GCF_030686945.1. Lineage (NCBI taxonomy): Eukaryota > Metazoa > Arthropoda > Arachnida > Scorpiones > Buthidae > Centruroides > Centruroides vittatus. Next base: position 2,041,350 of record NW_027122644.1, read on the forward strand.
ATATTAAATTCACTGGAGAATTGGCTGATGCAGATAAAGATGCTGCAAAAGAATTTATTTCCTCATTGTCCAAAATTATTATTGATGGAGAATATTCTCCTAGCCAAATATTCAATGTAAATGAGACTGGTTTATTTTGGAAAAAAATGCCTAATCGTACATTTTTATTGAAGGAAGAATCCCCTGGACATAAACCTTCCAAAAACTGATTGACATTGCTTCTTGGTGAAAACTTACCTGGTGATTTAAAATTGAAGCCATTGTCAGTGTACCAAGCGGAAAATCCCAGAGCATTGACTAGGAAAGATAAAGAATTGCTTCCAGTCATTAGTCATTTGGAAATCAAATAAAAATGCTTGGGTTACTGTGTTAATATTAAAAGATTGGTTCACTTTTCATTTTGTACTGACAGTTAAGCAATATTGTAAAAATAATAATTTACAATTTAAAGCATTATTAATCTTGGACAATGCTACAGGACACCCAAAATCTCTGCAGAATTTATACCTGGAAATCAATGCTGTGTTTCTTCCCCCCAATACTACCTGCCTGATACAGCCCAAGGACCAAAAGGACCAAACAGTGATAGCTACATTTAAATGATATTATACGAGGACAATAATGACTAAGGCCTCAAGGCAATTAACAGGGGAGATGGCCAACATTAACAGATTTTTGAAAGAACTATTGAATATAATATATGGAATGCAATAAACAATATTGGAGACTCGTGGACTGAAATAAAAGAGTTGACAATGAAAGGTTCCTGGAAACGATTATGTTCACAAATGATGAGTGATTTTATAAATTTTGAAGAAACACCGGAAACTATCACAGATGAAATAGTTAGCCTAATAAATGAACAAAACTTGGAACATCAACAATGAAGATGTTAATGAGTTGATTGAATCTCACTCAGTACCTCTGTCAAATAAATACTTAATTGAGCAACAATAAAATACACAATGAAAGTGAGGAAGAAGCAGCTGATAAAAACGTGGAAACTTTGACAATTAAAAATATGAATGAAGCCTTCATGCATCTTGACAAATTTTTGACCATCATGGAAAAATGTGATCCCAATGGAGAACGTATATCTCAAGTATGTAGAGAAATTGAGAAAGATATAACATGTTATAGAAATCTTTACCAAGAAAAGAAAAAAAAGGGTGGTATTCAACTAACTCTTGACAAGTTTATAAAGAAAACACCTGAAAGCACTTAAACACGCCTTGTTAACTTCATTATGTATACATATTCATAAATAAATACTTTAAAACACAGTCTTTGGTGCATATTTTTTTACATCTGTTAAAATATATCACTTATGCATTTATAAAGGGAGACTAGGATACCTTAAAAGTAAGAATAAATTGTACACGACTACTTTGGTCTGTTTCAAAGTCACACTGAACCAAAAAGTGTCAGGCTTGATAGAGACACCACCCCAAGGCCATTTATTTGTTAGAAAAAAATGTATGTTTGTATGTTTATACAAAAGATACAAAGTACATATAACAAATCATTGCCACACATATAGTAATGACAGGAGAGAAATTTAACAACATCCCTCTACTTTTGAACATTCAACATTCGCACACACTTTCAGGAACCAATTATGTGCAAAAGTCAAGGGCCGCCTGTAAATGCCAAGTAATTTGGCTTAGAGTTAAGGTTAGTTCACACAGTGCAAGTAGTGAAAGTGAATGAGAAAAGCAAAAAGCAATTGCGAATTTTAAGCAGCCTATCATTTGCAAGCAAGAGAAATCATCATCTCAAAAAACAAAATGACTGTTTCCGATATTCTGTTGTTAACCACATTTGTTTATTTTTTAAGAAAAAAGATACGTCAAAAAGAAAGCAATGCTTGTTGAGAGGAATATTAAAAAACTGAATTACAACATCTACTCTACTGCATGAAAAAGTTTCTGTAGCCATCTTGAAAACAACAAGAACCATGAGACAACTAGCAAAAATAGGATTGGTAGTGAAATTTTTTTGCTAGCAAAAAATCTTGACAGTTCCGAACTTTGGAGCACTTTGCAAAATGGTAAAATTCACTGGAAATGACATCAATGTCTGACGTGTTATTCACTCTGTTTTTGCTTTCACCAGTAAACCACACTCAGTATGAACTAAGCTTTAGGCATTAGGTGCCATATCTACTATATAAAGCTAAAAAAAATGGGCAGTCTCTTTCTTTCTTTCTGTCACGGTATGCCAAAAATGGCCACTAGGGGCACCCCTAGCTATTATTTAAATTAATTTAAATTAACAATATAAATTATTTTATATTTTTACAGTATAATACTCAGTATATTATTATTTTTATTTGTAATTTAGTATTCCCCAATGCCTGCTTCGGGCCTTTCGACTTGTCTTGATATATTTAATAATTGTAAATTATCAGCAAATTAAATGTAAATTAAATAAATTAAATCATCAGTAATCTAAGAATTTGGTTTATGGATGTTTATATTTTAAAAAATATTTTTTTATATTGTTGAAACAAATTAATTTTAATTATATGTTTGATTTGTGTAAAGTTTAATTATTCCATTCAAACTTGTCTACATCATTTCATAAGCAATGTGACTGAGCATAATGGATACAAGATTGGAATGCAACACATGACATGGAGAATAATCCATAAGTACCAATTTTTTTTTGTTTTATATATGTAACTAGAAAACACATATACAGTAGACCCCCCTATAACACGGGTTCATATAAGACGGATTCGTATAACACGGCGGAAAAATTGCGATTATGTTCGTATAACACACTAAAAGAGGCTTGTATAACATGGTAAAAGAATGAGACAGGTTGTCATGGCCAACAGGATTGGTCGAATCTGGACCAATAGTGGACATTGCACAAACCGTTGAGTTTAAATGAGCAGCGGGCCTACCAAAAAACATTTATTATTCAACGGCCATAAAAATTATATTTCTATTAATGATGTCTCCAAAGTTCAGCGAATTTTTTGCAGAAAGAATAACTTATCAGGAAACATGTGTCCGCCATTCGATGAGCCACTCCGCGATGAAAACAAGCTTAAGCAATGGCGTCTTCAAACGGTGTGCACTTGGTAAGTAATCATACAATTTTTTGTTTATAGAATAGTTTATATGGATTATTCCCAAAAAATTATATGTGTTTTGGAAATGTTCGAGTCAAATTAGTCTAGAATTGATTAATTTTATGGAAGAAAACCTTTCAAACAGCCATACCCCTAAACTGCACAAGTGCCGGGCTGTGAATGGCTCATGTATTTGTAAAATCTAAGTGACTCATACAACACGGAACGTATCTACCATGTTATAGGGGGTCTACTGTATATATATACATATACATATTTTATGTGTATGTAAATAAAGTAAAAAAAAAGTATCTTTTTACAATAAATTTACCTTTTGCAATTCAAACTTGTTGCATATTCTAAAGTATAATTAAGACTTTTTTCAAAATCACTTCTAGTATCTGCTTTTATTGCAAAACCAAATTCTCCCTTGGACATATCACCTAGACAAAGTAATTTCAAGATATTAATAATTTAAATAATTTAAAAATAATAAATGTTTCAATTTTTAATTACCAGAATTTCCTTCATACATATATAAATATATTAATTGAAAATACATATATTGACAATGCAAAGCATTTCCAATATTTCTTTTTATACTTTATTACATTTTTTTTAATACTTATTATTGAACTAATTTTAAATTTGTCCATCATGCCATATTGTTAAGACATTCTGTGAGGTTCCTAAAATTGAGTCGGAATTTTGATTAATTATAAAATTTCTAAGTCAGGAAATTTCGGAGGTTAAATTGAATCAAGAACATGTGTCGGTATGGTAGACTCGACAGAAAGGAAAACACTTGTTCTAAAACAAACGCGACGTGGTGATGAACGGTGGGAATGGCGCCAAGAGAGAGAGAGGGAATTTTGGCAGGGTGCTCTATACAAGTGTCGGGGTGTAAACAATCAAGGAAAAAGGGAAGGTGAATGACCAAAACGACATCTGTTGAATCATGTAAGCCCTAAACCATTTGGGGGAAACAGCTGCAAAAACATCTGGCAAATCGGTTAAGTTCAAAAACATTGGAGGAGACAATAACAGAGTAAAAGGAGAGTACTGACTTCAAAGCTCTGTCAACACCTCTCAGATCTTTCCCACAACTCGAATCAGTTTCAGTTTCACCTGGAGACAGAAGAATGACCAATCGGGGTAAGGGAGAAGGGACACGGGACCAATCAAAAAGTAGGAAGCTTGACAGAAAATATATAAAATTTCTGAAAACAAAGGAACAGCGCATTCTCTGCCGACCAAGTGTGCTTGCAAGAAGCTCAAGACCGTAGACCATCCTCCTGCATTGCCCACCGGAGTCTTTCCACTTATTCCTCGGAACAGCAGCCACAAGTGCCCCACCTTAAGAGTCACTTGTGCTTCTGTCTTCCTTTTTTCTATATCCGAGATTCACTATGCTGTTACTCCAATAAGTTCATAAACTTTTCTTAACTCCAGTTTAGTTTCACTTATCTCTCAGATATTCAACAACACTCAGCACTATCTTCTTCATCCTCACTACACAAAGACCAGCCAAAAAGTGTCCTACACTCCCCACACATGCCCTCAGGTAACATCACTTTCATTGTTCTTGTGCTTCCACAAAGTGACCCTCACTGCGCAGGGGAACAGAGTAAGATTAGAAAGTTCTAGAAGTAAGAAAGAACAAGAACAAAGGAGAAATGCTAAAAACTATGAATTAAACTAAACTAAAATTATACAATGGCATACAACCACAGTACATATGGTCTTCTATTGAGATTTAAATGCATCTCTAGTAATGCAGCATCCTTCTGCAACAGGTAAACTACAGACAGGATGCTTTTGCACACTTTTATAGGCCATGGGCAGTGATTGCAAATTTACCAGGTATTACATTGCCAGTAATTCAGTAATTATATTCAGAATTACTGGATTATCGATAATTTACCAGTAAATTCATATTAACAAATGATTTAAAATGAAACTGAATTACTGACAAAATTATTGGACAACCATTTATTTTCAAGTTTTCTATCAATTTAGATAAACAACATTCTTGTAATAGCAATTATTATGACATAACAAATTGAATAATGCTGATAATTAATTATGTTTTTCTTTATTTTGAAAGTAGGCTGTTAAAAAACATAATACATTTAGGCTCTCGTCATCTAATCTAGATCTAATTTTCGTACAAATTACAGCTGCATTAGAAAAAGCTCTCTTGGAATCAATACTAGTTGGACATACTGTCATTAGAGCATTGAAAACCTTTTTAAGATATGTTCCTTGTATTTTTTGCTCTATGAAATAATTCATTTCAACATGAGAAGTTGGTTAGGTAAGCAATGAACACCTCTCACTAGAATCTGAGTCTGAATTAATTTCAGTGACATCCGCAAGTAATGATTCGTTTTCATTTTCTGATAAGTGCTTGATTATTTCTACAATCCTATTCAAAATTATATTTTTGTTAACATTATTAGATATTTTGTAGGACTTATATTTGTACAATTTTTCTGGATTATTTTCCTGTATTATACTCCAAAAATGGGTCTTGATTTCAGAGTACAATACAGGATATCAAGTTATAAAAAAACTAGAAAATTCCTTTTAATAACATTAAATTACAAATGGAATGACACATCACTACCTGCACTGTTTTCTTGCTATGGTATGGAGAGACAAAAAAGAAAAGAAATCTGCTTTCCATGGGTATTCCATGTGGGAATTTTAGGAAAATAAATATCAAATTAATTAAGAGGTTTCTTAACTGAAATACCAGTAAAAAAATTAATTACCAGTAAATTTACTGGGATACAATTTTCCTAATTTACCAGTATACCGGTAAACCAGTTACCGGTAATGCAATCACCAGCCATGGGGATGTGGGGACCCAAACGGGGTCAAATGGAGATATTCACAGGCTCTTAAAAATCTTGTTTCACAACTAAAAGGGACAAAATTAAAGATCTGGATTAAACAATGAATTTTTTTTTTTTTGTAAATGATTTAAACAATAGAAAAGACTAAAGTTGAGGAAAATGCGGCTGGAGAAAGGTCATATTTAGTCATGACAGTGACCTCTCTCGCGCCCTCCATTGGGTTTCAAATTGCCACCAGGTGACAATGAGAGACCAATGGAGAGGCGACTTGGGATAAAAAACCTATAAAACCACGCATTTCAAGGACATTCAGAGTTCTTGGTTCAGAGTGCTTCGCTCCTGGATTTTTGCTATTGTTCAGAGACAAAAGCTTTGACTACATTTTGGGACGTGTCTTCAACATCCACTCCTGGCAAGCTTCACCCAGGTACTTCCCGTCAACAAAAATCATCCCTTCAAGGTGTGCTGTGCACCCCAGGGCCGATGTTCTCCACATCACCTTCATCAGAAGTTCAAACAAGAGAGTGACAATTGAACATTTTGCACAGACTGGTTCACCCTTTGGATTGGCCTTATGCCAAATTTATAGAGTTGTTGTAAACGCCATTTTATATTTAATAAACGGTTTACAATGGAAAGCCTGCCTCAGTGAGTCCTTTCCACTCCCACACGACTGTGTTGACCGCTCGGTTATTGAGACAGCCCCCCATCGGCTAACCTCACAGGGATGCACTTTAAGACCCTCTGCTGGCATTATGCAAGGAACTATCACGCAATAACTAACCATTTCTATATCTGCTTGAGACTTATCTGCATTCCAAGTCTCACAGCTCCTTCTTAATGCCCTAATTTTTATGGCAATGAGTGTATTTAAAACAAACACTATCTTCTAGTCTGAATACTAGTATTATGAACAATCTCGTACTCACTCGCTGAACCTTTATCCCCGGTACTGCTTAAACTTTGGAAAACAAACGTTTTCGGCCTCACCCGAGGTCTGCTTCAGGTTAAAAGAAAAACTAGTTTCCAATCTTAGAACAATTCTTGAAGGAATGTTCAGTTTTTAAAATTAAATTCAAACATATGCATGGGTAACAGACGCAAGAAATCATAAACATGTTTGAATTTAATTTTAAAAACTGAACATTCCTTCAAGAATTGTTCTAAGATTGGAAACCAGTTTTTCTTTTAACCTGAAGCAGACCTCGGGTGAGGCCGAAAACGTTTGTTTTCTGAAGTTTAAGCAGTACCAGGGATAAAGGTTCAGCGAGTACGAGATTGTTAAAACAACATTTTACCATCTAAACAATGCCAAAAGTAAAGCAGGAGTTTTTGTGGACACCACATTATTTTGTTAATGAGAGATGAAGAATTTGTAAAATCTTTAAATGACAGAATTTGTAGCATAGAATAATTTTAAAGCATTAGTGCAAATTTTTTAGGGAATAGAAAATCTGAAAACTTGGAAGAATTTGTGAATGTTCTTAAGCCATATCATATCAGGTATCAACATGAGTTTGAAAATACAATCCCTTCATTACACCTAAGGTTCTTTTCTCCAAATCTTGGTGACAGCAATGAATATGGGGAATGCTTCCACCAAGATATATCATTTATTGAAAAACATTATCAAGGCAAACGGAGTGATGAAATGTTGGCTGACTATTAATGGATATTAGTTTCAGTAATCAAAAGTATATTATGTAAATAAATAGTAGTAAGAAAAACTTTTTGAACCCTAATTTATATTTATATATTTTTTTGTATAACCAATAAAATTAATAATAAACAAGCTGACTTTTATTTTCTTATCTTGAAATGGTACAAATATTTTGTTCCTACTTTAATGATGAAAGTAATATATGAAATAAAATTATGTACATAAAAAAATCTAAAAAAATTCCAAAAGTTAAAATATGTTGTATTACATATGTACTATTACACTGTTATAAATATATATACATATATATATTTATATGTATATATACTGTCATATATACACTGTATATATACACTATATATACTGTTATATATACATATAATACTATGTATATATATTTATAACAGTGTAATATTACAAAAATTAAACAACAAAATGCAATTTTTACATTTCATTTGATACATTTTAGATTGGTATAAAAAAACCAATCATATCAACCATTAATATGTTAATTTGAGAATCCTATGATAACTGAATTATCAAATTCCAGATAAAAAAGGCATTTTATAAGTCAATGATAACAAGATTTCTCAAAATTAACACAATAGCGAGGTTGCGGCCGAAGTTCTCAATGTAAAAACATGAACGTCTGACGTACATGTTGAAAATGTCAGCTGCAACCTCGCTATTAACATAAATATAATTATATTATAGATTTGAATATGAATTGAATTCAGATTTATCTCTTCATGATTTTGATAATAAAAAGATTGATCTATATTATGAGTTAATTATAAGAAAATATATGTATATATTTTTAACTTACATTAATAAATCTTACTTCACAGAAAAATATAATATTTCTTTAGTAAAAATGAAAATAAAAATTTATATTAAAAAATTAATATGAATTATTTAAAATTGCAGATTAAATTATTAGTAACATGATTTCAATATCTAATTATTTAAAAAAAAAGAAATACTTTATCTATTAAATAGATAGAGTTTCAAGTATACTTTAATAATGATATCCAGGTAGATAAATAAAAATGGTATCAAATTTATTGGTTGTTAACTATATTTCTGAATTTTTTAGCACTCATAAAATTGACTAAGAACTGTTTACTATGAATTTTTGTGAATTAAAATTAATTATTAAAAATATAAGTTGTTATATTTTGGCAACTATATGAATTATAAGGCTCATATTTTTGAGAGTAAATTGATTTTTTCCATAAAAAAAATATTTTCTTGGTTCTCTTAGTTCTTGAAATAATAATAATTAATCAATATTCCAAAACAGAACATTTTTATATTAAAGTTAAAGTTCATGGAAGACCTGAGGTAGGCCTATAAATTAGACCAAAAACATTTGTTCCATTAATAAACATTTTGCTGGAAAGAAAAAAAGGTTATTTTATGATATTAACTAAACATATATTTTCAAAGGAAAAATGTTTTTGTAATATAATTGCTTCAAATTGAATTCAAAGTATTTAATACACTATAATAAAGTCAGGTAAAACTATGTATTTTTTTTGTTATTCTATAATTTTTTTAATTAAAATAAAATATTCTTAATAGATACATATTTAGGATGAAATGAATGCTAATGCACTTCAATTTACTTTTTTAATTATAGATGAATTTTTATTTTGCAAAATTTCAGAATTATGTAAACAATAATTAAAAAATTCTAAATTAACAAATAATTATTTTAAATTCTTTTACTTCTGATGCATACATCTATGAATTATTAATCTACTTTAGGTTAAAAAAGGAATCTTTTAAGAAATATACCACTATCAAAAAGATTACATATGAATATTTTCATAATTCCCTATTTATTGTTTAATCTACTTTTCCTATGAGTGAATTTTAATTAGTGTAGTTCAAACATCTTGTATCAATATAAAATGATTACATAATGAAATACCGACGACATGAATCAACTGTATTAAATAATAATTACCTGTTGAATTTTATCAGTATATCCGAAAGAGTAAAATTAACAGTTATAGGCCTATACTGCAAGATAATTAATGAAAAATGAAGACTACAGCAACCATCAAAAAACTACTTCATTTACTAATGAAAAGCATACATTGCATGTGCAAAACTGATATGTACTAGTTACTGTTATTACATTTTAATGTATTAATATATGAATTCACTTTTAACATAATTTTTATTTTAATGCATAAATTGTAAATTTTATGTACAGTACTCATATATGCATTATGCACTAAAATAACAAGTACAGAAATTAAATGCTTGCATACCTGGAAAACTATTTATTAGAACTTGTTGCAACTTGGTTTGTTGCTGAGCAGCCTTCAAATTTTCTACAGGAACAGTATAGGGAAACTGTGTTTCTACAGCTTTGAATCCAAAATCTTTAGCTGCTTGATATCTATCAGATAAACATTCATATTCTCTAAAAAGAGTTGAAATATTAGCAGCAAATCTGAGTCTCATTTTTGTTCTTGTTTTTTCTTAATATGAATACTAGAAAACTAATCGCACTTTAAATGCTTGTGAAAAAAATTAAGCAAATGATAAGATAAAAGAATTTATCAAATGTAATGGGCAAAGGTTAAAAGACCTCATATTTGTTTAGATCTTTAAACACGTGGTTAAGTTAACTAATCTCACCGCTAGAGGCGTTACAAAAAAAACTTTAAAAATGTGTTTAAAAATAATAAATTTATTTTAAAAATGTTGAGGAAATTTTGAAAATATCAGCTAAAATAATCAACGTACAAATTATCTAAATAATTAATTTTAAATTTAAATTTGAAAAAGTTCAACATTTTATTTATTTATTTATTTATTTATTTTTATAAAATAAAATGTAAAATTAAATAAATATAAATTCAACCTTAAGAATTGATTTAATACAATTTACCGATAAAAAGAGCTAGTTCAATATATAATATATGGCTTATTTTAGCTTTACGTATTAAGGTCTGATCCTTAATGAGATTGGCCAGCACGGATGAATGGTGAGAAATGATGTCTTTGTCACGAATTAATAATAATAATAAAAAAATCACGGAAGGCATGGATGAAATTATAATCCAGATCTCTCATGGCAATACGATGATAAATTTCTGAATAGTCATTTGAAAATCTTTTAAGAATAACCTAACATAAAAAACGTTGAAAATTTTTTCATTATGATACATCTACGAAAACGTATAGATTCGAAATGTTGGTGAATACATGAGCCATTATCCCGAGTAGATTTCTTGTTTAAAAAATTTCTCTCCTTTCTTCCGCTCGATTTTATTTTTTTAGTTTTCAACTTTTGTAACAAAATAATTGCTTTCAATTTCGCAATGTCGTAATTTCCCTATAACTTATATTCTGTTTCTACATGCGTATGCGTATCTATATCTGTTACCGCATTTTATCTTTATTTTCTACTACATTTTTGTTCTTTGTAAATAATTCTAGAGTACATTCGTAAAGTCAAACGAGTTGAACGAATTACTATCGAGTTGTTCATAAAGTATTAATTACAGTCAATACGCACAATTAAAGTTAATGATATATCAAATTAAACTAAGGAAATTAAGAAAAATAAGTTAATTCACATGGCACAAGGCTCTGGGACCCTTGAAAAGAATCAGGACGGGTCAAAAAACACCCCAGGAATTTTTGGGTATGGTCCTGAATGTCAGGCCCCATCCCTCACCATCCGATCGCTTCATTGTGACCCTGGCCGAACCCACGATGGGTTTGATAAAAGGGCCCACTAGTGCCCACGGGAGAAAAGAGTAAAAAATAATTCATTCAAGTATATAAATTGTGGATTTAAAAGATGAAAAGACACAAATAACTGGTTACGTGCAGAATTTTTTAAAATTGTTTTCCATTATCGTTTTCGCCCACCAGTGGCCGAGTGAATAAAACTACTGAACACTGAATACTCGTGGGTTGATGCCTCACTAACGGGTTGGGTAGATGGGGTTTTTCGGGTTTTATTAATGTGTCTAATACCTAAATACAGGCCAATTTTCCATCGAAAGACCTCCCGGGAGGTACTCCTCTCTTGACAAATCTCCCATATGTTGCGTTGCCTTATCCTATCAATTCATTACCATTTTCATGCCTACTCGAAGATAATCTGTTTTTTAAAACAACAGCTTTAATTTGACAGTATGAGAATGAAAGTTGAAAAATTTACTGCTACCTTTCTAATGAATGCAAATACTTAGCCACAATGTAAATTTTATGCATTATATAGCTACATTAGACGTATGAACTATTGTATGATAGATGTCAAGCCATGCAATTTTTTAAATATTTGTTTAAGAGATGAAAGAAAGATGACCTATGAAGAAAATAGTTATTAAAATTTTATAAGAAATCTTTAAAAGATCATAAATTTCTTTTAATGATTATTATAAATTCAAATAATATTAAGAAAAATGAATTAAAAATTAAATTATAAGCCAAAATACAAAAAATAAAATTTAAAAAACTTTAAAAATGTATTAATAATTAAAATATTATAAAATTATCATACAATAATTCATCAGATTAATTGCATAGTAATTCTTTATCTTATCGATTACTGTGCTTGTTTGCATTCTGAATTGCTGATAGAATGCCAATGCAGTTAATGTAGGTCTAGTACCTGGACAATTCCATATAAAATAATTTTAAAAATTGAGCATAAGTACAGGCGACACTATTTCTAAAAGTTTAAAAAACTTGAATGAATATTAATTCAAGAAATTAGAATAAATATCAATTCTGAAATTACAGAAATGGAAAATCATAAATTTATATCTTTCTAAAATTAAATTTTCGCGTTACAATTAATACTAAAAAAAAAAAAAAAAGATTTGAATTAAAACCTTGCTGTATATAATGTTAATCTCGTCCTTTATACTCCCGAAGAATTATAGAAAAGCGGCCTAAATATTAATAAAATATAAGAAAACCTACGACTAAGTAACTAGTCCACCACCCACAGTGTACCGGAAGTTTTAGAATCACCATAAGTTATATCAGCCGCCTCTGCCCTCCTAGGAGACATTATTCCACTTTATATGAAAAATTACTATTATTTATTATAAATAATTCAGATAAAAGAGTTGTAACAGGAAATCTTACACTTTTCTATTTTAAAAAAAATGTAAATTTTATCTGTTTTATAAAGAAGTAATAATTTTTTTATAAAGACAAAAAAAACACTATGTTCATATGTTACATTCTTATCAAAAACTTACAAACTTTAATTTATAAATTAAAATATTATTAACTTGTTATTCTTTATATGATTTTTGAGCGACTTTCTTATTACATTGGAATTAATTTTAATAAACACAAAATATACAGATATATATATTATTATTAGGTTTAATTTTATAAATACTACTACAATAATTAACGAAATTACAAAATAGTAATTAAGCTTTTGTATATTTTATACAATTTAATATATACTATATCTTATCAATGTAAAAATATCTTGCGTATATGTAATACAATTCTGTATAAATGCATATATATTGTTAATATTTGATATATAATTATACCTAAGAGCGATTATATCCTATATTTGTCATTATTTATGTATGAAATTAAATGATATACAAAGAATAATTAATATATGATAATATCAATGGAAAGGACTAATTAAATTATGACATTTTTCAATAATTTTACATTTAATTGCTTAAATTTTGATTTGATTTTTTATTATGTTAAATTTGAAACACTAAAAAGTCTAATTCGTCGAATTTAATAGCTTTTTCTTGATAATAATGTAAATAATTTAAAATTAAATGTAGATCATAACTTTAATATGAGCTAAATTTTTATTAATATCATGCAAAAATTTATGTCAAGTGAGAATGTTTGTTTTTATTTCATCAATCATTTTTATCGAATTTTTCTAATATTCTTGTGATAAAGGTGTCAGTTAACCATATTTTAACATTTCTTAATTATTATTTTTTCTTCCACGAATTTTAATATTTACATACAGCACACTTTTTTCATGCTTTCTCCTATGCATAATAAACAGATATTTTGCAATAATGGACGTAAATACTGAAAAACGTAAACATAATCTAGATCAGTGGTTCTCAATCGGTGTGTCGTGGTACACCAGTTAAGAAGCACTTTTAATTTCTTATAGGACACCACAAAATTTATCAAAAAATATTAATTTTTTTGTCTAATTTTATTATTATTTATATATATTTTTATATAAAAATGCTAAATCTTTAATGTCGTGTTTCACTTACACATATAAGGGCATTTTTGATGCGATATTGGCTCGTTTGCATGGGGATGCAAAACGTGAGTGTGCCATTATCTCAAAAAGGTTGTGAACCACTGATCTAGATCAGTATTTTCAACAAGTATTCTGTGGCTACTCTCAGAAATATATATATAGCATATAATTTTAAAATTAAAATAATTATAAATTATATATGCAACAAATTTAATATTAGAAATTTAAATTTTAATATTTTTATTATGAATACTTTGTAATGAAGTGTCGTGTTTTGATTTATTTGGAGAAGTGATTGTTACTAGGTCATCATTATTTTTTCCTATAGGTTAGACAGCTGGTTGCCCACTACTAATTATTTTGTTTGACAATTAATAAAGAAACAGAGTTAAACGCTACAGAAACAGTGCTGCTGGGTTATTAAATAAAATAGCTGCTTGGTATATTTTGCCATCAGGAATTTCTTTTTAGCGACAAGCTTGTCTTTTGAACATAATGGCTACGATATTTACGGAATTTGATAAATATAACGATATACATTAGGCCTATATTAGAAAACATTCCTTATACTTTTCTATTAATCTAAGTATTATAAAGAATTGTAAGTATCCTCTGTATATAAATTTTCATTTATGTTAATTAATATAGATGCTTGTTTGCTTTACTAACTTATTTGCCTATTTGTAGAATGCCTGAATGCCTGGCTATTAATATACTTAATTACTTATTTTTGTATAGGATGTAATTAAATTAATATAATCAATTAAATGTATACATTCATTAATATTTATATTTGATTATGCTTGTCTGCGCGTCACACAAGGTTATTGTTTACAATAAATTATAATCAAACGAAAATCCTAAAAATTAAAAAAAATATATATATATATATATTTGATTGATGACTTGATATATCCTAAGAATATTTAATTAGCTTAATTTAGTGATTATTCTACAAAATCTATAATTTTTGCTAAATTTTACGCTTAAAAATAATTTCAGAAGTGAAATAACACGCATGCAATTTTACACAAATTCTAATTTTGATTTATGAATGATTAAATTAAGAAGGGTAAAATATATAAAGTGAATTAAGGAAAAAAAAAGATATATTATGAAAATATTATAGATCAGATACATTAAGAAATATATTAATTAAGGAAAAAGATCTTTTATGTTATAAAATGGAGAATTTTTATCAGAAGAATAATTTATAAAACCTTTAAAAATAAAGATTTCTTGTATTACAAATACAGTCGAATCTTCAATAGCGGCCATTTTTTCAGGAATGTTTCTTTATGAAATGCGTACAAAATAACTTTCAAACAACGACCACCTCTGAAGAACGGCCATTTTTTTGTTTCCGTCACTGGCCGCTGTTCAGAGTTTGACTGTATTAAGAATTCAAGTATATTTAACTTTTTAGGTTAAAAGTTAGTATATTATTAATTACTTACAAGTTCAATATTAGTTCAAAGAACGATTATGTAAACACTTATCCTGAGAATGTACTCATCTTTAATACTTAATTTTTATGATCTTTCTATGAACATCTAAAAGAGGATATCAAGTTGTCCTATAATTTCAGATTACTGCTAAATTTAATACAGCGTATATCATAATTTTAAGCTTTGCATTAATATTCTATATATGTTTACTATAAATTTTCTGTAAATAGAACGAAAATCTTGTACTATTATTAGCGATTAAAATTAAAATTAGGACCTAGTTTTAAATACATAATCATGTACAGTATATGGCTTATTTAAATTTTATAGATTTCGTAATTGTATACTTAATTAATTTTTTAAAATTAATTTTATCTGAAAACAACTTTTAAAAATTTTCATTTATTTCTATAATACGGAATTTTGTGTATTATTAACTGCAACCATATAAAAATCTGTATAAATATTTTAACAATGCACCCAAAAATAGCTTTTTTTTCTTCTTTATACATAAGGAACTGGCTGATTAACACAATAAAGATTATTATTAATTAGCTAAAATAACATGGCTTGTATTTATTTATATATTAAATTATTATTATTTATATTTGCAAGTAGTAAATGTAATTTAGTATTGTAAAGTAGAGAAAGCGTTTTTTGAGGTACACTTTTGAAAACACCAAATATATTTATCCAATATAAGAGTATCAACATAAACTGAAAACTTGGTTAAAATTATTATTACAGAGTATATATTTTTACATTTTCTAGGTCAGATTTAATCTTATTGTAACTCTTAAAGTTTCAGCATTAATATTCGTGTTTCCTATACAACATCGCAATTGAATGGTTTTTCTATTTTAATATTTCCTTAAAAAGTACACAAGTACACTTTTTATGAAAATAAGAGAGTAATAGAATTGTAATTGTAATACAATTATGATCCAATCATTCGTCCGATTGCATTGACATTGTATATGATTAAAATCGACATACAAACAAACAAATAAATGTATAAATAAATATAACTGAAGGAGGTACAACTATAAATAAAAGCTAAATTAATATTTACTAAATATGCAAATGAAACATTATTAAATTAGCTCATTAACTGTTACAATATTTCGAGAAAAGAAAATAGAATTAACATCGTTTAAGCAATCCGACCAATTTTAAAATATATAATGAAGAGATTATCATGTATGTCATCATATTTTCTGTCAGTTTATAATTTCTTTATTAAAAATAATTACTCATCTATAAAAATTTTCAACGCAGAAATGAAAAATTGTGATAATTAATGAAGTGTATCTAACCGTATTCTTAATTGTTCCTATGAGATGGCTCCAATTATGATACATTGTTTTCATCCTTAAGAAAAAATAAATTTAAATTTACACCATAAAATCATTGAAGCACTGGAATAAACTAGTTTTTTGTTAGCGTAAAAGGAGAAACACGTGTCATTTATTCCAATTACAAACCTCTAGGAAGTCTAGCGACTTTTGATATATCGGGTCAAGTTCTGGGAGGTCTGAAGCACCCTACAGTGAAAGGTGAGTTAATAAAATGCACAAATCCAGTTATTAACCAATCACTAGCAAATCACCTCCCAAAGCAAAACGTTTGTTTGACACTATTTACTTTTACCTCCAGGTAACCAATGAGGCTTCTCTTAGTGGATTCGCTGATTTGAATCTGAAGGCACGATCCGTAATGACAATTTTTCTACCTGACTGCCTTCCCGGTTTCACCAGAATCTAAGCAGTAGTGCATTCGCCCACATAATTACCGGAAAGTCTAGCCAGACAGATACGTACTTTGCCTCTAGTTCCGAGCTTACAAGTTAGCTGTATTATAAAACCTATTCTTCATATCGTCTATAGTAAATTGGATATTTTACTATATATCCTCTTCGACAGTCTCGTTATTGCAAGATAAATGGATGGATGATAGATAGGAGGAGTAATAAATACATCTTCCTGTTTGTGCTCTTCGTTTCGGAAGAATTAATGATAAGATAGAACTTCGAGTAGATATGATGCTCTGGTTGCAAAAGTGAGTAGGAATTTTAAATTTTAATATAAATTTTCAGTTTTTATTAAATGTAATGATGATTTGCAGACATAGAAAAATATATATATTTTAATTAGTCAAGTTTTTGTAATAGAATATTCTTTATTTTCTTCTATCGCGAGTAAAATCCGGTGATGCTAGTTGACTGTAAGGCTTCATCATCACCTCCACAACTGAAGGGCTACTCTCGGCCATTGACACGACTGATCCATGTTGAGTTTTGACTTTAGGCATCACTAAACCGGTCCACGTATATGGAAATATTGGGCTAACCCTAGAAAGATGTAGAGTAATATCTAGATTTATATATATATATTAAATATCTGTAAATCTTTAAGTCGTATAGAAATTATACGTTGTTCCCCGGAAGTAGAGCTTTGTTACATAAACAATTTCGATATATAATAAACGTATCAGTATAAAAACTTTTATGTTAATAATTACGCGCTTAGAAACTAATAGAAAAGCGTGACCTAATTACATATTTACATCGTCCGTAGGACCCAAACTAAAGTGTATTCGTCTGATTCTCTACGCTTTTAAACATTTCTGACCTGGATTATTATAGATTAGCCTAGAGGTAGTATGGATCATGCGTTTTAATCTACCATTTCACACAGCCCATTTTCGAATATAGAAAAAATATTCCTTACAAATGTATCATTTATACATACAAACTATAGAGGAAAAAAATTATAATGAATAAACAAAAAACAATTGTAAACGAGCCGGTGAATGCCTAGAATGTTTCTCTCTCTCTCTCCCGACGTAATTTATCATACATAAAAAGAAAATAATGTAAAATTCTAAATACTGTAGTTAGGCCTACTTAGTTTTTGTATGTTTTGTAATTTCCTGTAGTAAATAGACCATTTAGTAACAATGAAGCAAGAATGTGATCCTTTACCATGGGTTTGTGGTTTAAACATTATACAATAATGAATTTACGGATGAATCACAGTCATATTGTAATATCATTAAAATAAATATATTCATAATTTTTATAATAAAAACATACAAATTTCATTATTATATTATTTAAATTCATATAAAAAGTAGATGTAATAACGTTAAAGTATTATTATTTAACTGAATATCTATATTTCTTATACTACTTAAGATTTTTATATCTTAAGTAGTATAAGATATAAAAATATAAAAAATTCCTTATCTATTCAGATATCAATCAGTAGTGACATTATTAAATCATATTATTAGCACATTATTATCATTATTATATCTTTAATTTTAATAAAAACCTCAATTCTCGTCTAAAAATATATACTTTTTAAAAAATTTTCAAAAGAAATTAATACGTTTTCATTAAACATAATCGTTGTTACAACGGTTTGTTTAATAAAAAGAGAAGGATTAAGTTGTAACACATGATCTAACGGAAGCAATGAAATTTATAATTAGAAAAAAAAAGCTCTATTGTGTGTTCCCTTTGACCATTTGTTCATTACATTCACCGGAGAATTGTTCATTAGTGGCGGCTTTCTTAATTATCGATGTCAGGTCAATCAAAACTTGCCTAGACTAGGCCTTTTATCTCCGTTCCGTTCTATATCTCATAAGAAAAGTGTGGCATTTCGGATATCTCTACCAACTGAAGAAAGCATTTCAATGTCACAAACTAGTTTCGGTATCAGAGCACCAAGAAAATCTAATATAAACTTTCTGTTCCAGTATTTGGAACAAATAAAAACAGCCATTACACAACCAAATTTTGAAGTTTTTTTAAAAAAAATTCGGAGATAAATATTATTTGTAAGGAGATTTGATGGATGAATTTATTATTCCTATAGATGCCCTTTTGATTTTTTTAAAATCGAAAAATTTTTTAGCATTGTTTGCTGTTACGAAGATGATTTTACTAAACAATAGACCACTTTGCTTATTTTTGGCAAATTTAACAATTGCACAGGCTTTATTATAGTTACAGTGGTAGAACTGAGTAAGCATCTATCATTCTGTTAAATCATTCGAAACAACTAGAGTAAAAACTCAGTTGAATTATAGATTTTTTTTTATTATTTTTATAATTGATGATGGCTTAAAGCCTTAAACTATAATATCTTCTTTAAGAATTCAACTGTAAATATCTGCAACGTCAAACATCCAACTTAAAACTTATAAAAACTGATTCTTAACCAGTTTTTCCCCTCTATTTTAAGGCAAAAACTATGTATTTTTAAAAATTTATTTTATAGGAAGTTTTTTTGCACTAATCTAAACTGTGACTTTTAAACATAAATTATTAAATTAATAAAACAAAATGGGCGCATTAGCGCGTGTCTTTTCATTATACATCTAGATAAATCATTAAAATTGGAAAATGATTTCCTAATCTACTTATATAGATTTAAAAGTAGGTCCAACACAGATTATTTAAGATATTGTAAATAGTGCAGGACTATCGTCATTCTTATGATACAGACTCATATATCAATATATCAAGCAATAAGTTACACAAATGATTAATATCATAGCTTAATACACTTCCTATATAAAATAAAAGTATATAACAAACAGGTATGGCAGTGATTATCGCTAAGTATAAAAAAAATAATAGAAGAAATTATGATATTAATATATATATATATATATAAGTATCGAAGTCGTAAGATATTATGTTACAGAATGAATGACACAAGATTGATTTTTAAATTATTAATTAAGGCTGTTAAAGATAATAAGAAGAAAACTTTTTAAACACTAAAATAACATCAGAACTTAAAACCTCTCGAGGCTGTTTCTAGTTATTACACTCAAAATTAGAATTTAGAATAACCAGGAATAGCCTCAAGAGAGAGTGAAACATTTTTATTTGAAAATAAATGATTCTGAAATAATATTTTTTTTTTTTTTTTTTTATAATCGCTGTGTGAGTTTTACAATTTAACAATAAAAAAAAGTTTTAAACCATTGTGCATGTTAATTTTGTCTACATCGTTCATCAAATTGTCTACTTGTAATCTGTAAGGACTTTGTCTTTAAATTGATTGCGGAAATGAGTTTCAACTTTTCACAATATGTTTATGTTACCGGAGATATTGCTAAAATTGTACTTGAAACCACGTACATAAATAAAAAAATCTTGTGATTATAAATTTTAGAGCGGTACACGAAACTGAATGAAATTTTGTTTAGTACATAACTTATATTCACATATAAAGTATGGAAGAAACAAAAGAAACTCAAATTTTCTTGAAATGTATTTAAATCTATTCAAAATATTTAAATATATTCAAACGTTTTGAATAGATTTAAATATGATTAAAATATTTTTAGTATGATTTGTGTATACGATAAAATAATAATAATAAAACAAAATAGTATGATTCATCTTTTATAAATTAACATAAGAAAATAAATAAAAATTTGTTTGTATTTCAACAATATTTTGACAGATTGAATAATACTTGACTAAATCTGTGTATTCTTTGTATAACCAAATTTACTCAAGACTAATTTATTCTTCTAATGTTTAACGAAATTAAATATACATTTTTTATGTGTCACAATTTTTAAAGCAGAATGAATCATAATCATTGGTGTGTGGACTGTATTAAATTAAAATCAGTTACAAGATCCTCTTCTAGTTAGCTTTATGAGAATGATAATTACGATCGCTTCTCATTGTTAGTACAACTTAAAAAGATGTTCGAGTACATAATTGAATTTATATTGAAAATATCACAGACAAACAATAGCTGTACATGCATTAATTACATCATTTAATAGTTTTTAGATTTTAATTTATAAAAAAAACCATGATTTTGAAAAGGAGAGATTTGCTAAAGTGTAGTTTTTATGCAATATGTAGAACGTAAAAATGCAATAAATTGCTAACTTAATCGTGTTTCATTGCATTTTAAATCGTTTCTCAAATATGTTGCTATTTTTAATATAAGCCCTCGAGGACACAGGAAGAGGAGTATGCTAGGTCAAAAGCATTATAAGAGCAAATTATATTTTGTTTATGTTCCATAAAAGAATTTAGGGTGAGAACTGCATACGATTCTTATTATCATGACGATTGTTTTATTTCTTTTTCTTTTTTTGACGGGTTTAATGAATTTTTAAATTTACTCTTTCATGTAAAATTCGCAACAGAGAATAACAGATAAGAATTTTAAAATAATAATAACCAGAAAAGTATATATTACTACACCATAACTTTAATTAAAAATATAATTGAAGAATTATAGAATAATAGAGACGACTGAAACCGAAAGAAGTATATTGCATAAAAATCCAAAATAAGTTAAGGACATTGACATTATGTTCGGTGATGTGTCAATCATTTCTTGATGTCATTCAAGTGAATCACTTCCTTCAGAGAGAAACATTATGGTATAACACAAATTCTATATTTCTCGCCAAGATCCTCTATTAAAAAAACCATAAAGATAATTAAAAACTCTAATAAAGCAGAAAAAATTATTTTGAAGTTCTAGTTTCTTCCCGAAATTAATATAGAACATTCACTCTCCGTAACATCAAGTAAAAAGTGTGGACAAATCAAATTCACATCACAACCATAAAAGAAATTATCATTTATAAAGGACTTGTGTATTTCATGTAATATCTAAAATTATTAATGTAATAGTTTTTAATTATAATAATTAAATTTAACTATAGAAGTAGAAAAAGAAATCAAATAAAAAGACGATCACCTGACTCTTGTTCCCATGAGAAAGTATACATTTGTTATTATTATTATTCCAAAATGAGCATTTTGTGCTCTGTAACTTATTCTAATCATTAGAAATGCAAAGGCGTAGATAATTTATGGTGTGAGCATATTTAATAAGTTTTAGGTCGAGTATTTATTGAAAAAAAGGTAATAATCTTACAAATTACCTAATTAAAATAATTTATTTTCGAATCTTCTCTTGTAAATGCTTAGTGATCCGTACGATAAAAAATAATTTCTGATAAAAAGAAGCTGTGTAGAATTCGGAACATTTTGTAAATAATATTACCTAAAGGCACGGTACACAAGGAAGAAAGGAACTTGTTTGATTCTAGATATGACTTATGCAGGAAATAACGAGAAGGTAGCATTCAGGTGACCTTCAGTAATGCGGAAGTCGTACTTGAAATGGACGAACGTCAGTTTTTATAGAAAGATCCTGGACTGAAAGCAAAAATCACTTTTAAATCTAATAAAATTAAGAAACAAAATTTGTTTAAGGAATTCTAACATCTTCCATTATTACTTAAAAGTATTTTTTTTCCTTTCTACCATTCATCTATTATTATATAAGATATTAATTACTTAAACCACGTTTATTATTTTTAAAAATAAATTTTTATACTTTCAAAATTTTATTAAAGCATATATTATAAACTTTGAAACTTTATACTAGTTGAAATAATTTTAGTTTATATTCGTTTATATTGAATTTATATATCTGAAAGGTCACATTAATTAAGCTTTACTTGAGAAACTAATAAATTTTCTACTATAATTTTTTTTATTTTATGGCAATTTATATCGTTAGACTACTGAGAGGGATGTAGGATCCGATCAGATCCGTATCTTCTTGCTTTTTCACGATTACTTAGATTATAATTTCGTTTTCATTTTCATTCATGCTACGTTGCCCATTACAAGAAGCATAATTCAGTATGTTTGCCTTATTAGAGTCAGAAATATAGCCCGTTCTTATATTTTACATAATAATACAAATTCTGCGATATCCTTATCAGTTATTTTTTTAAATTTTATTAATTTCGTTTATTTAAATTTACTTTTCTAGATTTTTTAAGAGAATAGATCCTTAAATTTTCAAGCCTTATTCATCATTATATTCTGTATTTTCTACTCCAAACACTGTATTTTCTACGACAACTCTTTTAAGTTCATTAAACTACTAGAAATTATAAAAATAAGTAATCTATTTTAAGTAAATCGTTGCAGCATAACGCGAAATTTTGAATAATAATAATATTGTGCGATTTTACCGCATACAAGATCGTCCCATTCTCTTTTTTTCATTATTAAAAATTACAATAGACAATATATCATGCCTAGTTTGATTATGACTGGAATATATTTAAATGCTTCCATGTATCAACAATAAGCCTATAAATATCTTTTTGTTTATAAGATAATTTCAAACAACTATAAATAATAAAAGTAAAAGAAGTTTTCTTTGTAAAGAATAGCCCATACGTTCAATCGAATTTTTCTTATAATTTCTTTATTCTGCAATGAAAAGAAGTTTTACAAATCTATTTTTATGTTATTGAAATATTGTTTTCTGGTTATAATATTTTACGAGCAACTCATTTAAATTTTTTAAAGAATCTATTTTAATGGACGAATGTGAGATATTTTAGTTTGTTATAATAAAAGAAATTCTAAATAAAAAATTAATTTAGAGGAAATTGCTATTTTTATTACAGATAGAAAAGGAAATTTAAAGTGGTCATAAAAAATATAAACAGAAAAGTAGCGTGCATTTAAGTAGAAACTTGTTTTAAATTTAATATATTTTTGTAACAATTTTAATTAAGTAATTATTTATATTATTTTAGTTTCATAAAACAACAATTAAAATTATTTTTACGTAGAATTATTTTGTACGTAAAAAGATATTGAACAAAACTGAATGAAACAGAATTTTAAAGTTGAACAATAATTTAATTTAATAGTTTGTTGAACAATAATTTAATTTTTAAAATTGCTTTAGTTGTTAACCTTAAATTATTTATCAGTTAGACAATTGTCATATGTGTGAATTAGAACTAAACATAATTACTTTTTCCAAACGCCTTTATAAACAATACAGTTTTAAACATCTCATTGTCATTGTATCTTTTCGATAGCTTTTTATGTTCAGATAATGTCTTCCTTTTTTTAACGCTTTAATAAGACAAAACTTATTATGTGAGTTGATTAATTGTGCATTATTAAGATCCTTGTGGCTTTCAGATATCTTTTTTTTTTTTTTAACTCATACATTTATTGTTTCTATTACAAGAAAAATACCCCCTTTTTTTCTTTTCTTTAAGAGATAAATAGAAATATATATTTACTTATCTTATTAAGAGTGAAAGTTTTGGCGGTTTCTAATATAAATACATGTGTATACTGTATATACATTTCATAATTCCTTAAATTAAACATCTTATTAGTGATATTTAATGTGTATATAAGTGAATAAATCTTTCAATATATCTTTTTAAATATTACATATAATCTGGTCCAATATTGTAAAATATTAAAAGTTAAGATTACTTATTGTTAAATTTATAATTTTAATTTCATTTTAGGTTTAGAACTGTTGTATATAAACTTGACCTGGCCTTCTTTACATAAATTCTGACACTTCCTCATTGTCAATTTAACCTTATAATTACGAACTTTGACTTTTCACAGGTGGCTAGAGGTCGATGAACTAAATTTTAACTGTGTTCTATTTTTTTAAATACATTTTTTTATATCTATAATTTTCTATCTCGTGAATAAATTTTTAAAGAATAAGTTTAATTTTATTTTTAGGTGTTCGACGGAGTTATACTCGTGCCAAAGTTGATCAAATGGGTAATTCGAGTTCTCATTCCGTACAGTTGGCACAAACTAGATTATCTCTGTGCACAGAAGAAACAAAGAATAAAAGATATGCTAGTCCAGAAAACAAAGTTCTTCCACCGCCCATATCAGGACAACGGTTAAGGAGCACTGATAACGGTTCGATATTACATAATGGAGGCACAATCAGCGGAAGAAAGAATAAACTTAATATTTCAGAAACGGATTTAGTCAAAGCAACTAGCAGAAAATGTGACTCAAAGCCAATTTATGGGCATCGAAAATCACATAGTGATCCGGATATCATTCGAAGAATGATGGCTTCTTCCGATATGGGAGATCAAGAAATTGATAATCAAAACAATAGGAAAAGTATCATAGCCATTAGTCCGAGTAAAGCCAAGATTAAATCAAGAAAGAAAATTCGTGCTCCTGAACCTCCGTTATCTAGTTCTTTACCTAGAGACTTGAATAGATTTTCATTAAAAAATGACGCTTATAACGGTATTTATGAAAGAAAGAATAGCGATTGTTATCTTCCTTCCATTCCTCCTCCACCTCCGCCTCCCGATTACAATAATAAAGACGACGAAAAGACAAAAAATATTTCAAACTACGAAAAGAATAGACGTTCTTTAGATAAGTGGAGACTAAGCAAAAACGCTAGAGACGAAAAACTAATTAATAAATCTTTCGATAAAATGGATGAAAATTCTAAAATGTCTGAAGAGGATCGAAGTTCTTTAGTTTTAAAAGAAAACGGTCAATCTAAAGAGTTAAAAGAAGCCATAGAGAGACTTTCTTCGAAAAGAAAAGAAAGAACAGATAAAAAAATTTCTGAAGCTCAGAAAACAAATAAAAAAGAAGAACGCCCTTGGGAAAATTTAAAAAAGTATTATTTCGCTGATGTAGAATGTCTTAAACCGAATGTAGAAAGAAAAGAACAAACAGATTCGAAATCGAAATCGTATGTCAGTAGATCAGATTCTCCAAGACATACTAAAGCCATAGTTTCTAATACATACTTAGCTTCCGATCAATTATCTCCCATAACCAAGGTCGTAAAATATACGAAAAAAGATTTACAACCGTCGTTATCTGCGGAAAAATGTAAAACTAAACAAAAATTAAATGATAAACAAAGGTTTTATAAATATAGTAATGAGGAACCAGAAGAGAGATTGGAATCATCATCAGCTCTAAGTTGGTCAGAAGAAGAAGACATAGATATCGATCTTCAACTAAAACCAACCTTACCTAAAAGACTTTCTGATGTATCTAGATTCTCTCCAACAGAAGTATGGAAGTCCATTGTTATAGACCCAAAATCTAATATGGCATTAGATCCAAGTAGTGATGAAGGAGAGATACTTGAAGATAAAATCCAAAGAATAAATAAACCAATTGCACCCAAACGCCAAATATCTGATAGATGCGAAGACTCTGGAATATCTCCCGATGATGATAGTCCCTTATTGCATCGCGAAAGATCAGGTGGAAAGTTAGAATGGAGCTTTCCTATTGAAGAAAATGTAAATTCTGCTTGGGTCCCTCAGCATGATCTGTTAGACGATTCTGAAGGAGAAGATGCTCCCTGCAAGAAAAGACTGCCACAGATTGTAAACATGCAACCTAAATTCACTTTACCAAACAACATGTTTACAGGGCAGAAATATAAGGATCAGGAGAGTAGTAGTAGAGAGAGTGATAAAGTTAGGCATAGAAAGAAAAAAGAAAACAAATCTGATCACTTTAATAGTTTAAGAAATTTTAAGAAAGTTTTAGGATTTCGAGCAAAATCTTCTGGAAATCAAAATGGATTGGATGCCAACTGGTCACTCAGTAGAAGTTTACCTGATTTTGTAAATGGTTTACAGATTGCCGACAACAGCAAAGATTCTCCAAAAAGTCAACGATCTATGAAAGAAGAAAAAATTTGGAGGAACAACTCGACTTCTTTTGTTGCCAAACAGGACCACAAACAGGATGATAATAGTAGAGAAAATATGTTAGACTATTCTAGAAGAGGGCATGTTATGTACCTCCCCGAATACGACACTACAGACGTTAAAAATAAAGATCAAGATAAAAAATCGCTTAACGACAAGCAAAAATTTGCTTATAATTGTACAATTAGAAAAGTTGAAAGAAAAATGTTGGAACAAAAATTATCTAAAGAGATATTAGAAAAGGAAATGATGCGAGAAAAAGAAAAAGAATGGATGAAGAAAGTCGAAGAAGAATTTAAAAAACAACGAGAAAGAGATAAACAGAAAAAGATATTATTCAGTGAATTCAGAGAAGATAAACATTGCCAAAATAATCATAATAGATGGAAGCATCAAACTGGTATGGGTAAATGGCTTCGTCGGAGTACGCAGAGGATAGACATAAGGCCAGAACCCGAAGGAGGACGATCTTCAGGTGAAGAAAGTAGACATACAGAGTTAAATTTTCATTCAGAACGCCAACATTCCAATATAGAACCCAACAACGATAGGTTTATAGATACTGACGATTTAGTAAAAGAGCAATATGGAATTCACACAGAAATTCGAAGAACAGGCAGTGGTAGAACTTTTCAATCCCATTCGTATTACATGATAGAAAGCCACGAAGAACTGTACGAAGACATAAAGGATGCCAAAATGCAAACATTAGATTCAATAAAAAATAAATCTAGACTAAATTTACCATCACAACCAAATATGAATGTGAGGAAAAAAATTAAAAAGTTTGAGGTCCATTCTAGAAAAAAGAAATCTTCTTTAGATGACTCTGAAAGTTCAAGCGAAGAAGAACAAATTGTGTGCGATAATAGAAAAAGGAACGAAAGATGGAACGATTCGGAAACTTTAGAACATACAACAGATTCTCCTATAGGGTTTTGTCGTAATCATCCGTTAAGAAACAATGCTAGAATTAAAAATCAAGGAAGTGGGACGAACCGAAACAATAAAATTTCAATGGGAGATCGGAGTTTTGTTTCGAATAATCGTTGCCCTCCCGAGATAAGTGGATACAATAAGAAAAGGTAAGATATATATTATTAAAAATAATTTTAAATTATAAATAATCATTTTTAAAAGTTTTATCAATAGAGAATTAGACTAAAAACTACAATGAACTTGACCTAATTACTATATCTTTGTAGTCAAGCACATCTAAATGTCAAGTTTGACGTCGAAATTCTGTGTAAAATTAAAACTAAACCACGCGTTGAAGCTTGTCATTAAAAAAATAAAAATATGGAGTATGCATGTAAAAAATTTCTTACTGACGAGTTTCGTTTAAGACTAGTAATTCTTTTATTTATGATAGAAATAATTTTTTAGTCAGATATATCTCTCTTATTATCAAGAAAGCAACGAAATAAAAACAAAAATTTACATAAATAGGATAGTTTTTCTAATTGTCCTAATTTATGAAACACTCTAATTACTTTACTTCTTATCAAAACAAATTTTGTTCTACATTTCATTTATTATTTATATCATAATTCATTAATTTATTTAAAAAAATCCCACTTTTAAATTTTATAAATGAAGAAGTACACAAAAAATGCGACATTTTAAATTTATTATTTTCTAAATTTTTAATTAATAATAATAAATTTGTCGTTGATAAATGCTATTGTAATTTATCATATTTTTTATAATAATTAAAAAAAACCTGAATATAAGCCTGTTTTATTTTGCGTGTTCCAAGTATACTTATGAGTATGAATCATAAACTGAATTTAGAATAACTTTTTTTTTCTTAAAAAAAAATGGATAAAACTATGATTAAATATTTAAGTATTTGAATAAAGCATTAGTGAATCTTTACAAATGTATATTAATACATTTTAATTAGGTTTAAATAAAAAATCATTTCTAAATTCGCTATTAAATTTTTCTTAAAAATGTAATATTTTTCTTCTTTTTTGTAAAGATATATATATATATATATATTTTAACTTACTTCTCTATATTTTTCCTTCAGTGATGCATTTATGGAATTTTTACAAATATTTAATCTAGATACGGATGGTTTTTAGGCTATTTCGATATCTATAGAACCTGATTTTTTTTACGATTAAGAAAAGAGTGATGCATTATCAATATAAGAGTTGCCTGCTGTGAAGATATTTTTAACTTTACTCTCCTTTTCATTAATCTTGTAAAGAATTCCGATCGCATATTTCATCAGATTCTGTATCTCAGCAACCAACTATTTTCGAATTCATCTTTAAAGATAGAAACGTGAGAAGTTCTTATATATATATATATCGCATTAAAATTCCATTGGAAAGTTTATAAGAGTAGATCAACAAACTTTAATAAAAACATTTTACAATCCTTTAATATGCAAATATAAACTTATGCTCGGTTTATCTTTTTATAAAGATGACGCAAAATAAATTTAAACTTTGCTTGTTTTTTTCTATAAACAATTAAAAATATTTTAAATATGCATTTTTATCTTTCTATTTTTGCTTTATAGAAAAACGATTTCTGCATATGTAAAAACATTCTAAAATTAGCTTATTTTTTTATGCGTGATTTATATATTTTTCATACTAAATAAATCTATGTGCGTGACACATGTATCATTGCCTTTCATGCTTTAAACTGTGTAACCTCTTTTTTTCTATAGGAAAATCATAATAAATTATCATATAATTTAATAATTTAAGTATGAAGAACGGCAAGAAAAATAATTTTTCCATTTCTAAAATTCTAATTTAAAAACGAGTTTTATTTAATTATTTATATTAAAAAAAATCAATTTTTAGCTTTCATATTCTCCTTTTTAATTTAATTTTTACTTATTATTTTTCAAATAAAATTTATAAAATTTTATTTATTAAAAATTTACATTTCATTTCTACAGAACAGAAAAAAAAATATTAAATTTTTGCAATTCAATAAACTTGTTTCTCTTGTTTTTTTTTTTCTTTTTTAATCATAAATTCAGTTTATCTCATTTATTTCAAGTAATCATTTTTCTTGATCTTTTTTCATCATTTATTATAATTATTTTTATTGTAATCTTTTATTTTTCTTATTTATTTATTCTTTTTCTTTCAAAGTCTCATTAGTTAACAGATTATAAAAGTTAGATGTAAATGTAATCTATTTTTCTTTATTTTTTAAGTGCATTTGATATTATAACTATCAAAATTATTAACTATCTTTCAAAAAATCTATAATAAAGTATCCAGTAAAAATAATAAATATTATTCTAATCATTAAATGAAACTTATTTTTATTTTTCTAGTTCTAGTTGAAATTAAAGCAGGAAATTTTAAATAAAATATTGTTTAGTTACATTATATGTTGACAATTTTTTATTCTGTATTCATTTTTTAAAATCTATTATTCTTTAGCTCGAACTTGCTTATTTTTTTTATACCTTTATGCCATGTGGACAATAAGAGAGCCATTTTAGCAGATCCATCGTTCGGCCAGGCCCACAATCAGTGGTGAGGGATGGGACTCGACATTTTGGGACATACCACTCCCGGTTTGTTTATGGGTCCCCTAGACGGTAGGCTGCACTTTAACTGTTCAGCCATTCGACTACATTTTGTTGATGCAGGTTTTGTAAGATTTGCTGAGTTGTGAAATCAAGACAAATCCTCTTTTCAGAATCTGCTACTGATCTTAGAAGTTGCATATCAATCAATCTTAGAAGTTGCGTATCTTTAATCAATGAAGCATAATGTCATGCGGACACCACATCAACTAACAATATTAAAAACTATATTTCATTTATTAGAATCTTAGATTCATAAAGAAGCAATCTAGTTTCATTTCACAGTTATAGGATAATTTATCTGATTTAACTTTCCTATAAACCTTTATTTGAAATAGGCTACTATATATTAAACATACTATAGCCTAAATATGTTTCTGTATGTTTCAAATTCAAAAATAAATATTAAAACTTGCTACTTATTGATATTTTATTCATTAGATTTATTAGACATATTTAAAAATGTTATTTAATTTCTTTATCCCGACAAATATATTTTTAGGCTATTTGTCAAGAATATCCTGTATTATTATTTGTCGAATCTTGTTCAGGATTAGTTTAGATAATGCTTAAGTTATTTAATAGTCAGGAAATGACTTGTATTCATCATTTTATGCTGTAACATAGATTTAATAGACAGATAAACTCTTTAGGCTATCTTCTCGGTTCGACCTATTCATCATCATCATCCTAGTCTATTCCATTTATTTGGTCGGATTTCCGAGTTTCTTTCTCCATTCATCTTAATTTTAAGTTACTTCTATCATCATTTATTTCTTATCATCAGTTTTAGGGACGTTATTTTCTCCCTGAGATTTTTTAATGCCACTCCCCAAATTTTTCTGATAATCCTCTTTTTACGACTTCCAATTGTTTTATTCTCTTCAATGCCTTGCTATCATTTTATAAATTCAGCATATTTAAGTGTACTTTTCTATTTTCTTAACAATCATAATTCACTTTCACATTCTCTCTAACGTGTTTATTTTTATCTTCCCACATTAAATTAAAACTTGCATTCTCTAAGTATTTGAATTTCTGCTACAATATTCCGTTCCTGGTGTTTTTATTGCCTAACATTCTGCACTATTCAGCATTGCTTTTCTCAACGCTGGTTTGCAGAATCTGCTATTTAGTATTATCAGTACTCGCTTGTCACACACAACACACACATGCCTGTCTCCATTTATCTAGCCAGCTCCAATTCTGTTTGTTACGTCTCTAATCTCTCTAACACATATCACTGACACCAAATAGTACAGATGTACAATAAATCGTACTAACTAATATTATTTTTAGTAAATTTCTTATGCTCTTGACAATAATAAAATTTAAATTCTGGATATTAATCAAGATTGTTCGGGTGTTTTACATGTATATAAACATGTAAATAAAGTAGTAATAACTTATCCTATTCTAAATTTTAATATTATCTTCTCAAGATACCGCTTCTCGGCTTTTAGAAACTACAAATTTAAGATAAATTGACAACAAGGAATAAAATACATGGCATGTTTAGGTTTGATTGACCGAGAATAAAAAGTCAAAAAATCTATAAAACCATTCAGCGTTAAACAGGAAAACTGAAACTCTCTTACATTTGTAAATAATCTATGTCAAAAACTATAGGTTCGCAGAAAAAAAAAAGAAAATATTTCAGAAAAATTGTTATACGTTCTCGACAACTATCATTGATCTAGAAAAAATAAATGTCCTAAATAAATTACTCAAATAATCACAATAAAGTTTCTTTGTATAGAAAGTAGAAATTATATTTTTAACTTCTTTCAAATCCTGAATTAATAAATTATTTAATTGTTAATTATTTATATTTTCCTTAAAAATTGTTTCTTTAAAATAAAATACTATATTAAAAACTGGTAAATATAATATAAAAGAAAAATTCTTATGCAAAGTAAAGTATAATAAAGTTTTCTCAGTTTATTTCCATCTCAATGGGCACAAGAAGCCCATTGGAATGAAAGACAAAGAAATGAAGATTTTATTGATATATTCATATTTATAATAATTTTATTTGTATATATTTTAGTTTAAAAAAATCATGCCAAAGTTTCCAAATTTAAACAGAGAATTAATGATTAGAAGAAGCACAATTTACAGAAATAAGGTAACTGTAATTTACCTTAAATAAATAGATCAATTTTGAAAATTGCCAATTTTATTACAGACAATGCTATATAAAAGTATAGAATCAATCGATTTAAATCTATTGAAAACAATTGGACCACGAAGATAAAAGATTTATTCTAATATAAATGATCGTATAAATCTATGTTCAAGTAAAGCATAATATAATAAATAGAGCTTATTTATTAACATAATGAATGTTATAAAATAAACAAGAGCGTAAGGATATCGTTATTAAATTAGATGAATAAGTTAGGATTTTTATAGAAAGACTACTGTTTTATTAAAAAAAAGGGGGGTATAGACGGACTGGACGTAAGAGTCGTGGTCCTAAACTATAACATGCAACAGGCCCTTTCTCTCCAATGAGGTCCTAAACTATAGACTCATAACGCGTAAGCTGCGGCTTATTTATCTTATGCGCAAATTTAGTCTTGAATATAGAAGAAAGATTATTTCAAAATTCGCATGAAAAATCAAAAAATTCTTTTTGAATTCGTACTTGGATCTTTCAGGCGATAAAAGAGACCTTTGCTGTGTGGCTTAATAATAGGTTACTGTATATATAAGTTCTATATAGGCTTATATTGTACTACTTAAATCGAAATTTAAATATAAATTAATATTTAAAACTGAGCTTACATTAGATTTTTATAAATAGATCATAACGATTCCTGTGTGTAAGTACAGTAAATAAAATACAATAATCCTGAATTTTGAAATTTCTTCAGTACATAACAAAACATGCCTCATTTTGTTTTACATAAATAAATTATTATTTATGCATTTCATTTTTACTAAATTCATTACCTTAGCATATAAGATTTATTTGCAATTTAGCAAATAAATTCATTATTTACTCAATTATTTAAAAATATTCTAGGTAATATCTTGAATAGTTTAATTTTTCGTCACTAGATGGCGATATGATTTTCGCTACATTAATAAAATAGATTTATTTATACGTTTACAGTTTCATTGCTTTTATACAATAATAATTAATTATATCTATAAAATTCGAAAAATATATAAAAATTACTTTAAATGAATAGTTTAATGCATAAAAACAGAGTTTAAATAATACTTTACATAAATGACGTATGAAAAGTAATCAAAAATAATTCTCATTTTTATGTAATTATTTTAAATTAAAATTTTATTTTATTTTAAAATAAAAAATTTTCAACATTAATTTACATAGTTTAATTTCAAAATATGATACGTTGTAAATATTACCTTAAATTAAAGGAATTTTATCTTAATTTTTCCGATAATTTTCATTATTTTTCGCTTGAATGTTAGAAAGAATTTCGAATTTTAACAATTTTCTTTATATAAATATAAAGCTTACGTTAATTTAATTTACGTATTTATGATATATTTATGACAAAGTGAAGTTATTTTTCATCGAAGACAGCTTTAATAGCACTAAAATTAGATTTTTATTGATTATGTCTACGATACTTTAAAAAATCAACATGTTTCCATCAATAAATTTATTGCGAAGAGGAAAACATGTAATGGACTATACATTAATTTAAAGTTTTAAAAAAATAATATTCTGATGTGAAGTATCAAACTATACACGCTATTAATTATGATTGTAAATTTGTATACGTATTTTTCTTAAAACCACAGCAAACTTCAAGTCCAGAAAAGTGATTTCTTGCTGAGAAATTCTTCGATGACGTTAACCCTTCTCTACTTTTGGGCACGTTTCTTTTTATTTCAATGGATAACAACATTTTGCAACACCTAGTCACTTAAGCAATTATCACCTAACAAGCGAGAGAAAGGGCTGTTCCTTGTCACGACAGTTACCACAGCAACCGTTAACTATCAACTGTTGCCAAATCACCTTTTTTCTCTTCTTTTACATTATACAGCACGATTTAATTTCTAAATAAATATAGAAAACAAAGTCTAATGTGTAATTTAGCTATAAATTTAATCGAAGAATTTCTTAATTTTATCACGTTGTTAAAACAGTAATGATGAACGAACTAATGGCCTAATTCATACTAAAAATTTATGAGGTATAATGTTTTTTAACTAAGAAATTTCTAATAATTTATTTAATAATTGTGATAATAAATCAATTTTAGTTAATTATCTTCTTTATATTAATGTTTAATATATTACTAAAGGACAATTTCAGCTTAGTCTGCATTTGAAACATTGATCAATATAATTTTTTTTTCTGTTTTTCAGAGATAGATACTGCCAAAGAAACGAGGTTTATCAGTTGATATGACATAACAGCTGCAAATCAAGTAATTTTTATTGTTATTTTTTAAATAACAAATAAGAAAACTATGAAAATTCTTTGGTATTTATAAATAAATCCTATTAAAATGAGTATAATAAGCTTACTTCTTAATGGTTTACTAATCTTTAAATCCTATTATATTTAAGAATAATCATAATAAATCCCATTATTATAATTCTGAAATGAATCCTATTATAAGTAATCCTTTTCTTATTTTACAGCTTTGAATATAGTCAAGTTATTAAAAGAATACAAGTTGCCATTTTACTGTTTATTTAATGGAGAATATTGTTATATTGCTCAATATTTTTCGATTACTTGTAATTTATCTCAGGTATTAATATATGTAATTCTAGAATAATATACATGGAAGGTATTTGGATTCAGCACTAATGTTTTACTAAACTTAATATTTTAATTTGGAACAATCGACATCATTATACAAAACTTATGTACAGTATTACGTCAAGAAAATGTACACCTAATTGTTAAATATATATTTTTTTCCATAGACAAAATTGGCCAATTATTTAGGTTCCTAAACGTGTAATATGTTGGTTAAATGTAGTTTTATTTTTATAAAACAAGGACATCACTACTTACTATATATACAAATGAAATTTAATATATTAATTTTATAATATTCTAATATATTTTGAGACGATGTTTAATTAATAGAATTTTGTGATTTTAAAAATACAAAATTAAAATGTATTCAATGATATTAAATGTATATAAAACTGTGCATTCGTATTTATTTATTTCCTGTGCACATTATCACTCGCAGCAGTTGAAAAGCAAGTATGTCACAGGTTCTAGTGCAAAAGTACTAAATGCATAAGTGCATAAATATCATCACTAAGCCCCAGTGACCTAGTGATAAAATAACTTTAGAATCTAGTAAGATTTTTATTTTCGTATTTAGCATACATATTCCATAATTTTGTATGGGTTTTATAATTATTTTTTCTCTCAAAAAGATGTTTGTAACCAACGGGGTTTTCATATACCCTGGTCTCAGATATTTTTTCACAAATTTTTAGCGATATAATGCACTAAATTTTATCTTTGATCAAGGCCAGAGCGAAGAAAAGACAGATAAAGTATATACCTCCGGGCTCTAAAGGAAAGTTTACAACACCTTTTCTCATTACTGACAGTAAATAATTTTTAAAAATTGGCAACGAGAAGTTAATTATTTTAGCAATATTGAAAAAAAAAATAAATTTTTGAAAAGATATTTTAGCAATGCATTCTGTTAAAAACATGCATTATATATATAAATTAGCTCGAGAGCCTCAATGCCTCTAATTTTTGATGTTTCCTTTCTTAAAAATTAGTTATTCTATAGAAAATTTGGTTAATGACATATATAGACATCTAAATAACCTTTATTTCGTCTAAACACGAAAAAATTTAATTTTATAAAGTAAATTCGAAAAGTTTCTCACTTAACTCATTTGACATTTATAAATTTAACGTGCAGACAGACACTGAAAAGCAGTTAAGTCAACGGGAGTTGACTTTTGAAGTATTTAATTTGATACTTAAGTTTATTAGATATTTCATCTGAATATAAAGTGAATATAGTTATTTAGTTATAATAATACAGTAATAATTTTTCATATAATACTTTCGCGTATTTTTACGCTATTTTGAAATCAGAATTGTAATTACTTCGTGCTTTAATTTAAAATAACTATTATTATATTAATTAAAATTAGAAAAGTTACTGTTTTAGAGAATAAAAATTCACCGTAAAATATATTTCAAATAACTTTATTTTCTTCAAAATTCACAATAATTAAACAATAATTTTTATATATATTAATAATTTGAAATATTAACGTAACGACTGCCTTTTAAAGTATTCTAACATATATATTTGAGGAACACGTCACAATACTTGGTTAACGTAATCAAAATAAAGCATTAGTTTGATAATACGTATTCAAAATTAACCTATTAAATATTATAACAAACATAAAAAATTTAAAATTATTAATTATTTAATCATTAAATGGAGTGTAAAAGATGGTTGTGACATATTTCGTTCGAAATCTTTGAATCACACCGAGAACAATGATGTCTTCCTAAAAAATAATAATAATTAGCTATCATTAGTATTAACGAGAAATAAATCTATTAAATTATATTTTTAAATTATAGAATAAATTATGTAATGTAGCATAAGTTATTCGAAATTTTTAGATTAGAAAACATAATTTATTGAAAGAATTTTTTGTGCATAAATCAAGCTGTAATTTCGTTATAACAAAGTATCTTACTGAAACTAAGAGAATAAGAATTGTTAGTTAAAAACATAAATTTCATATACGTGAGACAATTTTATTGTACTTTCGAAATAAATTTTAGATTTAATTTAAGACGATAAATAATTTTCCTAAGTACTTTCTTTAAAATAGAAATTATTATTAAAATTTTTGAAGTTAAATTTAACTTCAAAAATGATATAAGAAATAACAGAAAATTACTTAATTAAATTAGCACTTTAAAAATGTTGCTCTAATTTACAAAATATAAATTAGGCTCTATCACTTGGGGCCAGCGCAAACTTTGGGCTCGGACCTCGCATTTACGGAAGGGTCAAAAGGCATTTGTTACGGATTATTTATTCTGCTGCATTTCTTGAATATTAAAAGTTGCTTGAAATTTTTGTAAATTTTATTATTGAAAAATATCAATTTTTGAATTTTATCTCCTTTTTTTAATATACTGGGAGGCCTCGAAAGGTAAGTGGCACGGACTCTTCTCGACTTCCTACACAGATTTTAATAAACAAACATGAAAGTAGATCTAAGAGATTAAATTAATAATAAATATATAGAGAAAAAATTCATGAAAAATTATTATTGATTAAATAATTAAGAACATTTATTTAATTTTAGATATATATTTCCATTCTTACACGTATCTAAACTTTAAAAAAAATTATAGTAGCGTACATAAGCTTAATTATCGCGATATAAAAAATTAAGTTTAAAAATTAACGAACATTTACTTACGCAGTCATCGCGTATCAAGAATAGCCTATTAATTTTCTTACATATAAAACAAAACATCTCATTATTTATAATTAAAAAGACAGTTTATTACATATAATTATGTGATACTAAATTTTTCACACGGCTTATAGTTTACGAAACAGAAATTTCTCTATGTAATTTATATAACATCGTCCAAATATTATGGTTTGTGTATTGCTATAAATGGCCATAACAATAATAATAACTAGTAAAACAGACTAAATGGCCCAAATATAAACATAACCCGTACATTTCTACGTTGCTACGAGTGTCTAATTTCAACTGAAGTTTACTGTCCGTGCTGCAATTTAATTTTCACTCTAAAATTAGCAACTAAACTTTCTAAAACTTACCGAATTAAATTGATTTTTTTTAAATTTTTCGGGTTTTTTTATTTCAATTAAAAGTTTAAAAAATTATTAATTTACCTGTATTGATAATGTGTACAAATGATTTAACATAAAATGACTCGGTTGTGGAAGGATCGAAGTTTCTTTCTAAAAATCAAAAGAAAATTAATAAACGTTTAATTGTAATTAAAGATATATTAAGAATAAGTCACACATCACCTGTTCTGCATCGACATTTAAGATAATTTGAGATAAATGAGGCGGTAAAGCTGGTGGTCCCGACGATATTCTCTCTCTCGGTATCTCTTGGCTAAAATATTCAGAGGGAGATGGAGGGCTATCTGCAAAATTTAACTGTTGATACATACGACTAAAAATAATTTATTGATAAATTTAAAATTTTACGACGATGATTTTACATTTTAAAGGACTTCCTACAACCTGATTATGCACGTTCAAGGCATCGAATATTTCGAAATCGTCATATTTTACGGTAAGAACATTGCAGTTAAAATTTTCTTTAACGGTCAAAGGCTTGTAATTGAAAAAGAAAATATATATATTATTATTTGAAATAATAGAAAAAATCTAAAAATTAAATGATTTCTTATACTTGTTTATCGTCATATTTCCAAATTCCATCAACTAAAAATCTATATCTATATTCTCCTTCGGGCATGTTCAATATGGTCATAAAACATCCATCACTAAAACAAAAAAAAAAAAAAAAAAAAATTGACCTCGATGAAATTAAAATATTTTAATAGGGGTTTGAAATACCTTTTCGCCATTTCTACAAGTTTCCATTCATTAAAAGAACAAGCAACAAATACTCTGTTTCCTCCTTGGCACCATCTGAATACAATGGGCAGCGATGATTCACTGATAGTCACACACGGTGTTAAAGTGCAGCATCGATGTCTTAAGTTTTCTTCCTAAACAAGATAAAATTATTCAGATAACCAAGTTAATCTATTATATACCACTCTCAACAACAATATTTACTTTATTTATCTTATCTTCTTCGAATTTTGATGGACTAAACCGTACAAAACGTTGTAGAAGCCTTTGCGAGGCGGTTTTATATCTAACAGGACTACAAGTATAATTCTCTTCGGAAAATGGAGATTCTTTAGAGGAACTACTGCAAGGCGAAAATTCATTTTTGGTTGTTAATGCACAAGGTATATGAATAGGCTCGGTTTTAACCGTATTCCTTTTTATATTAATTTTTCTAGAATTTCCCGAACGTTTAGAATTAAACAGGCATTTGTTTGTATGGCTTTGGCCGTTTCCCATCTAAAAATATATCAATCAAAATATAATTTAGCCTTAATAATTAAATTATATTAAATTATAATTAAAACTAATTAACTTACATTGGAATTTTTAGGAAATTTTTTGTTTCGAAATCATTAATCTTTCAATCAAGAATTAATACTAAGCGACGATCTAATTTGCATATTCGAACGTCTTCGTTAAATTATTTATTTATTATTATTTTTTTGTGAGTAATTAAAATGACTTTTCTTAATTATTTAATAATTCTTTTATTATAAAGATTAATAAAATAATCTGTAGTGAATATTTAAAATGTTTTTCTAAATTATTAATATTCTCATTAAAATAATGTTTTAAAAATTTTACTTTATGAAAAATGTAGAAATAAAAGAAAATAAAAGTAAAACAATAAAATCATGTTTTTATTTATTTTAATGAACTACAATATAAAATATATTTTCAGTCTTTTTTTTTTCCTACACGAATGATAATGAGCATTTTCTATTATAAAAATATAAAATAAAATGATGGTTTATAAATGAATTCATCGTTTTATTTAATGATGAATCAACTTTTAACATGCAATCACTATTCTACAAAAGTTTATATTTAAAAACGTTTTTTAAAAAAACGAATTTTTCGTTCAGTACAAATTTATTTAAAATACAAATTTCTCTGTTTTTCCCCCGAATTTCTAAGCGTTTAGTCGTCGTTAATAGCAAACTGTAAAATCCATTGAAGTAACTTCTTTACTTCTATGTATATTAATGGACATCCATCATCGGCGCATCTGCATCCGTAAGAAGTTCGAAGTATGCCAACTAATTTATCTTCATTGTTTTCATTAATTATCAAGCTTCCTCCACTTTCTTCCTAAAAGTTAGAATATTTTAAATAATGAAAAAAAAAAAATTTCGAAAAAGCAATAGAATTAAGAAAAAGAACACGACTTACGAGACACGAAGTAGGATGCGATGTTTTTCCACACATTTCTTTATATTCTAATTTATAAAATGTTAAATGGTTCTCACAATATTGTTTCTTTGTTATTTCTGCATTCATTTTCTTAAGGATATAACGTGAAGCTATTAA
This sequence comes from Centruroides vittatus, assembly GCF_030686945.1. Taxonomy (NCBI): domain Eukaryota; kingdom Metazoa; phylum Arthropoda; class Arachnida; order Scorpiones; family Buthidae; genus Centruroides; species Centruroides vittatus. The sequence goes on from NW_027122644.1 coordinate 2,081,989, forward strand.
AAATAATTATATAATTTATATATAAAAGTGTAAACTACAGCGATTTAGCTTATTATACTAGCATGTATTAAATAAACAGAAAATATTTAATTTTTTAAAAATATACTTCTACCATCAATTTTCACTTAAAAGTTAAATATAGTTTTAACGATTCAACTTTATTCTTAAAGATTTAAAAGTTATTTCTAAATGGAAAGATCATTAATTATCAAATGAACTGTATTAATGAATGCACTTCAAAACTGTAAAGTTTGCAGCATTAATATGTAGATTCTTCAACGAAGTTGATTGTAAATTTTAAATTAAAATTTCAGTTCTTTAAATTATGATAAATTGCATGTTTTAAGTAATTTTGATGCGCGCCATTTTGTTCCTTAAAACATAAAAAAAAAAAAATTATCTTAAATTTAGTATATGATAATTTAAGATTATTTTGTATTTTAAAAATAATTTAATAATGAATTTTTAATTTAAAACCATAGAAAAATAGCAAATATACTCACTAGACTTTTCTAATTGCCAACCGTTAGCGATTGCTTTATGAGAATAAGACACATCAGCAGTGGGTAAGGCTATGGGTTTCACATAATCGGTTACGGTGACTTCTTTATCGAGTATCATTAAACATAAATCAGTTCTTTCTTCTTCGGTGGGCATATATATAATTTTATAATCACCTATAGAATCGTTGTAGCTGATATCGATGCCTGGATGTACGATAATCTTATCAAACATCACTTTGACTGCATTTTCCGATTCGCTGTTTATTTCACCTAAAATTCCATAATTATTTATTCTGTCTAAAACGATTCCACTAAATATTAAAAGTTAAAAATTATATTAGTCATTTTATTATAAATATATATAAAGAAATGATCATAAGCACGTACAATACAATGCAACAAGTAGCAGTAGTTATAGCAGTTTTTCGTGTTATCAAAGTTGCAGAACATCTGAAAGTATTATTATAAAATAGAGCCATCTGGAAAGAAAATTTAAAACATATAGTTATTATATTGGGAATATAATAATTAAGAAAACTAACAACTTACAGAACTTGGAAATTCTTTAATGGTTGCATTCTTTAGATGTAACTCTTGAGGATTTTGTTGATCTGCAAAAATTAATTTTTAGACTTATATAAAGTAATAAAATAATAATATTGATATTTAGAAAATTAAATAAAACTTTACCAGGTATAACGGAAGTCTGGCTAACCTGTAATATAAAATCTAATAAGACTGAATTGCTTATCATACCAGCATTATAGTTTAACTTACCTGTAATGTAATTAGGATTGTCAAAATGGCAAAGATAAACAAGATCATCTTGACTCTCCACGTGAAATATTGAATTTTATTGCAAGGTAACTCCGTATTTATAACTGAGAATGTTTACTTTTACAAGGTGAGACTGTGCAACCTTATCAGGCTTCGGTTTACAGCAAATAACGACTTATAATGGTTGTCACGTGTAACCTTTTATCATTCAGTTACTGCTATTAGAAAAATATGTTCCACTACGCTAAAATTATTATAGCTTGTTAAAAAATTTTAATAGGATAATTGGTTTTAATTCATCGTCCTTATTAAATTTGTTACAATGTTTCTGTCTGTATCTCTTGTCTTTTTTTTTCTACTTAACTTTCTTTAACCGTCTAATTTCAAAAATTCAGTCGTGATTCTTGTTTAATACTGAAAATGTTTCGAATTAATTGTTTATTAAGAATCTTTTAAACAAAATTTTATTCAAAAAATATTTTAATATAATTAATTTTAATGAATAAACATGTAAAACCAAGCCATTTCATTAAAAAAAAATAATTAAATTAATTTTTCTTCTCAAAGTTTATTCGAATTCTTAGGATTTTGAAGAATTTTAATCATTCTTATAAAACTGCTTTTCGTGATAAACTTTCGTCTTGTAAAAATCTCATTGTTTCTCGAATAAATTCCAACAAATTCCGGCAAAGTACATGTATATCCCCTTAATGCATAGGTCTATATAAAATTTATATTAGATTTTACATACATACATATATTATATATATATATATTAATATTTTTCTACTTCGTTCATATTTATCTCTGACCTAGAGCATATTTTATATGCAGCACACATAAATTTATTTCAAGAAAAAGAAAAACGAACCTTTGCAATCAGTTTCAATAAGAGACGACCATTGTTATTTTATTAAACAGACAAGTTTCATATATCTTTGTCCGAATTATTAACCAATAAATATAGTATTGTTTTGATTATATCATTCACTACTCTAAAGAACAAGTATTCGAATTACAATCCAAATTGAGTGGCTTCCTGTTATCACTTTTAAGGGATATCAGAAAATCTTCATACAAATATAAAAATATATATATTTGTCTAATTTTCTTAATTATGTAAAAAACAAATCAAATATTTTTTGAAAAAAAATAATATATTTTAAACTATATTCGTTTTCTTTCATTAAATATGAACTCTTAAATATTTGTGGAGCGTACAATGACATTTGAATTTGTTGTGTCTGCTACAAATTGCGAAATATTATGTTTTGACCTTCCTGTTAAATAATAGTGAACGAATTTTTGTTTATAAATATGTAAGAAAATCTTTCTAAAACACAAATATACAGGAAATTTATACAAAGAAGAAAAATTATGGCTTTAAACTATACGGAAAATTTAAACACGGAACTCAGTTTTTTTCTCACACTTTTATATATATATCTATAAGATGTTCAGAATCGATAATGGAATTTGTCACTCAAAATATATATATTTTTTAAAATTTTAATAAAATACAGACACGTAAACTTTTCGATATGAAAATAAAATAAAATATTTTCTTTATATAAAAAAATATATATCCTATTTTTTATTGTATAAATTATGGATTTGTTTATTATAGATGGCAATATTGTTGCATAGATCATCATTATATTGCAATTTAAATATATTTTGAAGATCTGTATCATATTTTTGGTGCTATAAATGTCGAAAATACATATTTAATTTGAGATTTTAAAAAATAATAACAACATCATTTATTTCATAAAATAGCAATTTAAGCTGTTTTAATTTGCAAATAAGGATATTCCACCCATATATATATATATATTACTACTTGTATGTAAATGAATATTTATTATGTTATTAATATACTTCTCCTAAAATTAACTAAAACAATTTTGATCATAAATTAAATTTTTATTTTTTATTTTTTCTCATATTTTGTATAATTTTATAAGATTTTGTTAACTTTTCATTTTACTATAGTGGCCTGATCACGTTTTATCTTAAGGGAGGGTATAAAATAGATTTCTGCATAAACTTTTGTTTTGCAGATTAAGCTAGAAAGACTTTGACATGTAAATCTCTTTATATAAAATAGAACGTCTGGTGCTGTCTGTTTCCTATACATTTCTAAAATCTTTGACTGATCAGGAACATATTTTTCATAGTTAGTCTCTGGATTCTGCGGAAAATATAGGCTCTCCTCGATTTCCTCCCCTTGTGATAATTTAAATTTAATGTATTATGTAAGTAAGCATTGAGTAATAATTAACGAAAGCGCCATACGTTCCGTGAGTCATATTCTTAGTGATGATTTCAGAATGTAGGGTCTTCTAGATTTGAAAGCTTCGTCGAAATAATTCTGTTGATTTGATTTGTCCTAACATAACTGGACTTTAAACGTGGTTTTAATTTTAATGTTTGTCCTTATTTCTTTTCGCCAGCGCAATCGCAGGAATATTTGTTATTACACATGTAAAAATACATTTCAAAAAGTAAAGGTAGTTTTGTTTTTGTTAAATTTCATTTATTAATGTTTAACTTTTTGTTAAGGCAGGGATAGGCCTATGTTTCTTCTGCTCTATACTATGTCTATGATATATGTACTGAACGAATTGTTAAAAAGAACACTGAGCCTATATTTTTCGGTAACATTAGCTCAAGTGTTTATTTATTTTTATTTTTTACAATTCGTATACAGTTTCTGGTGTGCGCCAGTCACTACTCTTACAGTATGTATATATTTTAAAAAATCTTAATAAAATACGCATAATTTTGAATAATTTGCACATACTTTTAATTAATATCGATTTTATTTTACATTCAAATATTTTTGTTACTTTTATTATAAATTTGACATTCTTGTATGTAAATTATGCTACAAAGAAGTGAAAATCATATGACAGTTTAATTATTAGTTCTGATAATAGATGTCAGTCTAGTACATTTTCCATCAAAATTTTAAAAAATATACAATTTTGTATAAAGAAAATAATAATAATAAAATGGTGGAAAATCATTTGTGATATGATTAATTCAGAAATTTAATTCTTATTTTTACCACTTTGTTTTGTTGTTAATTTAATTAAAATTATTTCTCGATTTTTATTTTATTCTGTTTATAATAATTAGGAAAACTGAATATACCAACAACCTCAAACTTTATAAATTTATAAATAATAAAGACCAGTGGCATAATCAGGAATTTACTTTAGTGGAGACGTACAAATAATCTCAAATTATAGCAGTCATATATAATCTTATACTTTATTATTGCAAACGTCAAAAGTAAAAGAAATTTGAGATTTAACCTTCAAAATAAAAAAAAATTAAATCAGTATTTGATTTAAACTAAAATTGATTTAAAAAAAATAAATTCAACTTTAATTATTATTTTTTTTAATCAAAATTACTCATTTATTTGGGGAGTTAGCTTCTTATCTCCCTTGTTATACCAGTGATAAAAATGAAAAAAATTATTATTTATATAAAAACATTTAAACTAATTTATTAAATCGTGATTAATTATTATTATAATTAAATATTAAATAAAACAACATCGGGAAATTATATAAATAATATTAATAACTATTAATATCGTATAAATATTCTCTATTGTGCAGTTATATCTGCTATATAACTTATATACAATATAATATAAAATATTAATTACATATATAATTAATATTTTAAAATAATATGTATGTATATATTTCTATATTTTTCTCTATTTTAAAATATGAAAACATTGAGAGCGTTACCTGGTAAAGCGCCCATTGCATTGGTTACAACGACTGTATTGGTCTTCGAACTTTTAACGACGGAATTGTCATGTCTGAGTATTATTTTTGTGGACCCTAAGACTTAAGCAATGAAGATTTGAAGAAATAAATAACGTGTAAAAATTCTTCAATGTTATTCTATAAGAAGCAGTATTAATTAAATTGAATTGACAAATGTCATATTTGTCAATTCAATTTAATTAATACTGCTTCTTATAGTTAGATAAGATACAGTTCAGACATCATTTTTTTATATTTTAGGAAAATAATAAAAATAAAATTTATTACAAATATCTTTCAAAACCTTTGAATATTTCTTGAACACATTTTGGATTGGATTAATGGTATAAGGCAATACAACATACGGAAAAATGGGATATGTTATGTCTTCCAGACGGACTTTTATGGAAATTTGGTCCTTGCTTAAGTATTAGACAAGTGAAGAAAGTCTGTAAAACTCCACATGTCCAGCGGGATTAGGCGCGAACCCGCGACCTAGTACTAGTACTAGTGCTCATGATTTTATCTGTAGCCATAACTTTGTACTTCAATCAAAATGGTTTGATGGATGATTTCTAGATTATTAAATATCAATTTATCTATAGTTTCTGATTGTTCTATTCAAAATTCAATAATTATTTTTTTAACATTAAAGATTTGTGTATTGTTTTTCAATTTTCATATATTTTTTAACTTTTTAATTTTTATACTAATTTGACCAATGTAGCAAGATTGTTGCTAAAATATGAATTACGTTTTTTTCTTTAATACAGCATAGTTAATATTCAAAATAAAAAATTATAAAAACCGGATTTAAAAAATTAAATTATAAAAATGCTATTTAAGATGTATAAAATTAAGCAATAACTGAAACTTACAGTAAAAATAAAGTAAAATGGAGTCATCTTTGGAAGTAATTTGAATAATTGTCGTTTTATTTCAAAATGGCGGAGATTTAAAATGTTACGAGAATTCCCTTAAATTGTAAATTTATATGAAATCAATCGAGAGTAAGTACAAGAACATAAATCGATTGCTTTAAATATCTCGTATTTAAAATGAAAATACAATATTAAAGAGAATAATTTATAAACTTTTCAACTTTAAAAATTAATTAAGTCATTAAAGCTTAAATTTATCTTCAATAATTTTTACGAATATAAACTAACACATTAACGTATAAACATAAGATTTCTGCCATACCACATCAATCGACATTAAGTTAACAGAACATAACATAGGATTTATTCACGGAAGTAAATATACTGATCAATCATTTATATTGTTATTGTCTTCTATATCAACAGTTTTATTCATTGTATTTGTATAAAACTCAGTCAAACTACTACTACTTGTTTATGTATATTTTATACACACGAAAAAGAAAAAAAAGTAAGAAGAATCTTATTACATTTTCTAATAAATTAAAGATAAAGTCGAAGCATGAAAAAAAGAAAAAAAAATATATATATATATATAGAATATTTCAAGGATTATTTTCTGGAGAAATTGTTCTGACGGGATTTTTATTCCTGCTCGATGAACAATTTGTTTTCTTTCTTGTTCGCCATTAAAGAAATAATAAGTGATCGTTTAAAGAATGCGCCTCCATGTCTCGTCGTGCATTCTTTAAAATGAATGTTATTTTTGTTTAATAAACAGATGGAATTGCGTTTTATAAATTTATTCATAAATTCAAGAAATACTTCTTATTGTGTTTCTTGAATCTGTCCGTAAAATGCCATGCGAAATGTATTTTGGGAACAATTGTGTTTAAAAAATAAAAAATAAATAAAAATAAACACGAATTCACTTTAATGTAACTTAATTTGCAGGGCCGTTTAAAGAGGGATTTTTCTCGGTTTCGGAATGGTTCCTACCACTATAAATTAATACTGTAAAAAAATAATAAATAAATAATAAACAATAATAAAGTATTTAAGACTGCTTTTTATTAACAATGAACGTTCTACATATTTTATTTGTTTAAGAAATAAAAAGGGCCCGGCTCTACCCGGGCCCCATACAGTATTATTTTTTAATTTTTAATTTAATTATTTATCTACTATCAACATAACCAAAATCTATATAAAGTTTTAAAATTGTCAAAATTAATTTAATAATTCATGAACTTACTAACAGATGGCGATGTACGTTAAGATGAAAGAAATGCATTTAAAATAACTTCATTCACAATAAATTATTTTTTTAAAGATTTATTTATGCATTGAAAATAAAAATTAAATTAAATTAAACTTATATATTTGAATAATTTAATTATATTTTAATTTATTATTCAATCGCATTAACTCAGTTTTTATAAATGGAATTATATATAACGTATATAAATTCAGAGAGAAATTTTTGTTTGTTTAGCATAAATTATCAAAAACACAAAAAAGATAATAATAATAATATTTAAAGTTATTTATTTTATTAAACATCGTCCACATTCTTACAATTAATTAAATAACATTATTTGAAGTCTTATAATACTTGCAATTTGAAATTCATTATAATTATATTATCTAGCGAATATAATCGCGAAATGCGAGTAGTTCGGGTTGTTTAAAATTAGTTTGTTATGCTCGACATTGTGCAGGTGACAAACTTGATTACTATAGATGCCATCGAATGCATAATGGAGTGTCCTCAAAGACCGAATAAACAATGGAATGTATCTTCCTTATTCATCACACCATTAACGTACTTTCACTACATTACTCATTGTTGGATGGCTTTTCATATATTTAATACCTTCAATACACTCGTTAACGGTTAAAGAATGTTGTCTAAAAATGTTAAAATTGTTTTTCTCTCTGAAGAGTTAGAATTCAATATTAATTTTCTATAAATTTCCTCCAATTTTGTTTCCTCTATTATAAATTTCCTCCAATATATCTATAATATTAAATATGTTAAATTTTCTTCCATACATTTACAAACGATTAATTTTGTATTTTTTTAAAATGAAATTCGATACAAAACCAATTCTGGATATTTTAAAATTGATCATTTAATAGTATTATAAACATGTCAGCACTTACTTTAAGAGCTTCAAACTTAAGTTATTTAAGATTAAATAAAAGTTTTTCTCCGTCTGATAATGTTGGGTATTTATAACTTGTGTCTAGCATATCTTTTATCAAGCACTCATCAATTTTCTTCTCTATCTTTTATATTTATCTTCTCTCTCTCTCTCTCTCTCTCTCTTTATATTTTTAAATCAAAATTCAAGTCTACATACTTTAAACGTTATATTAAGCAAAGATTGAAGCTAAAAATATGAATTTATGTAATTTGCAATTATGTTAATATCATAATTGCAAATTAAGTTTTAAGTATTGAAAATTAAATTATAATTTCAAATGTTTAAAAGTTTGAATATTCACGATTATAATTAAAAGTCGTAACTAACAGTATCTGTTCTGATTTAAATAAAACCTAATTTTATATAAACTTTAAATGCATTTAAATACATTTTATATAAGATGTATTACATAGTTTTGCAACAAAATTAAATATTACTGGAGCTTTTATTATTTAAAAAAATGAATTTTTATGGTAATAGTTAACTGATATTTTATTAAAATTGCTATTTTCCATCTTTTCAATATCTTACTTTAATATCAGGTAGGATATATTATATTTACTTAACAATACAATATACGAAACGAAAATGTATTTTCAATATATATATGTACACATTCACGTTATATATTTAATATATCTTATCGATTAAATTTAAAATTATATAGAAGCATTAAAATTACTTAAATAATGTCTATAAAATATTTATAGACTTAGTTAATTAACTATAAAACTATAGTTATAACTATAAAACTATATAGTTATAACTATAGTTAACTATATATATAGGTATATAATTTAAATTATAGTTATAGGGGCCTATGAGTTAAGTATGAGTTAACTATGTAACTATATATAGTTTATGTGTCTGAACTATATCATATAACTATTATTATAATACAGTTTATTGGTTAATTATAGTTTATATGGCATTATATTGGGTAAAATTTTATTATTGAATTTTAAATATTTCTTTTTTAATATTTTATTATTAAACTTTACTGAAAGATTTATAATTGCAAAGAATGAAAGTAGCAATTTTCTAAGTAAAATTTCGAAAATTTCAATATAATATATTCACAACATTTACGAATTAGTATCATTTATTTTTATTTATTTACTCTGCAATTAAAACTTTCATTAATAACGATAATAATAATAAAAGCGAAATCCAATAAACAGACTGATAAGTTAATCCAACATATTTGAGAATGGATCTCAGATGTTGTAACACGGTTAGTATTGGAAAACTGTTTAAATACGTTTACAATTGTTAAGAATTTAAAACAGATAAACACGACAATTCTTAAAATTTTCTGCATTATTGATAATCCGTGCAACCGTAAAACTTCCTAGAATCAATTGGAAAAGGATATAAAACTTCAGTTATGTCCGATATATAAAAGTTAAATTCCGAAAGTCCAATATCGGAACGTGATAAAATTACTTAAAATACTAAAAGTATGTATTGTAATTCCAACTTTGTAGAAAACAGGAAATTTTATCATGCAGATGATATTACTAATTACGTGACGAACTATTCCGCCCATAGAAAGGAAATAGCGGTTACAGGCTATTAATGAAAAGGATTTTCTGTGAATATCTCGAAAATTAATTCAGATATAATCGGATGATAATTAATTTAAATTGTAAATATTGTTTGAGGAAAAAAACTAAAGAATTTAATTCATTAGGAAAGAAGAGAAGGAAACAAAAGTTGCTAAATTTGGTTGCATAAGAGAAGAAAGATTAACAGAAAGTTCAGTTGCGGATGTAAATAAATTGAATAATTGTAGGAAGAGAACTTGCAGAAGTTCAATGCAAGTTGAGTTAGGATCGATTTCTAAATCGATAACGGTAGATAAAATTGGTAAAAAAAACAACAAGCCCTCCAAACGGTGATAACATATAAAGCACATAAAATATTAACCATTAAAATTGTCGTTTAAACTATATTGGAACTTCCAACTGAAAAATTTATTAAATTAGAATTTTAGAAATTTTTTTAAAAAACGTAAAGCTTAAAAAGAAAAATTAAAATATGATTAAGGAAATGAAATGTAGATAAAATTCAAGTGGGGGTATATAGAACTTAATAGGTTATCTATGCAATCATTCATCATTGATAACGACTAATTGTTTAAAAAAGCGCGCATTTAATGAGATTAAGAAGAGTATTGATGTCTTTAAAGGTCAGCAAGATATATTATCATTTCTTTCTGGTTACATCAATAGATAGGTTATATAAAAAATGTTCTTTTCATAGTCTATGGAAGTAGCATTACTTGTAATCGTTCAAGCTGACCACAAGTTGGTAAAAGAGTGTGTCTAGTATCAAATCTTCTAATGGATCTTAAAGTCATTTGAAAGGTGTAGAAACGATCTTAAACTTTTCGGCATCAATGGAGGAGTTGTAACAGAGGTTAATGGAACTGGAAAGAATCAAAAGAATGGAAGGGATCGTTACCAAATTGAGAAGGTTTGTGAAAATATTTTTTTTTTTTTTCGAAAAAGTAAGAATTCTTTCGATTAAAAAATAAAATAATAATAATAACAATTGTAGTTGCTCGAAACCTCTTTAATTTATAAAATATCTGCTTATATCTGCTATGGTTTACGACGATAAAGAAAAGGAAAAACTGAGTAGAACTTGATGATGAGACGTTGGAGAGTGCTTGATGAGGCGGAACTATATATTTGCAAGTCGTTAAGATCAGAACGGTGTTTCTTAGGATGTATCTTATTGACTTTAATTATCGATCTTCCGCATTCAGCATTTATCGAATAACTGGAAATAAGGACGACTTTAAAAAACATTTAAATCTGAATCGCGGGGATTTTATTACGGATGATGTAATTTTAAACGTGTTGCAAATAATACAAAAGGAATTATCATACAGAAGTGTGTAGTAAAGAAGAAACAAAGCAGGAGCTGCTGTTTTCTGAAATGGATAATGCAGTCATCTAGTTGATGAAGCGTAACGTCTCCAGAGAATCTTGTCAAGAAAGATGTAAAATACTATCAAGGGAAATTCTTCATAAAAAAACCTCAGTTAAATTTTAAAAAAACCTCTAAGAAAATATTTTCACTATTCCAAACTAAATTTAGATTACACAGAATTTTTTTTTTTATAAGAAATAACGTAATTTAACAACGAACAATTTTGGATTACTTAAAATTTTCTGGACTATAAACATTTCTATGATACTTGTAAAAAAAGATAATTGCATTTAGTCCTATAAAACAGAACTTAAAATTTTCTGAACTCCATTCTTAATCATTTATTATTTTGTCATGGTTCATATCCAGAAGAGAATATTTTCGATTTACGAAAAGAAAAATTTTAGTACTAAAGTCATCCTAATTACGGCGTTCATGTAATCAGTTTAATTCAAACAACGGATGCGACATCTAACACGCAAATTCCTTTAAGTAACACGCAAAATTGAGATTAGCATGTGATTAATATATTTTTAGTGTGCTAATCCTGTAATTTATTACTGTTTTAGGGTTGAATACAGGAGAAAAAAACAAATTAAAGAGTTTCTGGAGCCAGATCTTAGTCAAGATGACTGTATAACTGAATGTTGAAGTAGCTTTTTCATGGATTTCTTCAGCCATGAGTTGATATATACTGTATTTAATAATAAACATGCGTTTATTTCATAATAATTAAGTACGTGATTGTTTGAACAAGTTATAAAAGCTGATGAAAAATCCATTTTAACATCATGATTCACTTAGTAATAAATCGATTGGACTTCGATTCTCAGATGGATCAAGCAGATAAGAAACTGATAGTTATTTTTTTCATGTACACGTGGTGTGGACCTTGCAGAATCATGTCTCCCGTTGTTAACAGATTATCAGATAAATACGAAGATAAAGTGCTATTCTTAAAGGTGGATACGGATGAACTGGAAGACATTGCACGCGAATACAATATAACGGGTTATCCAACTTTTATCTTCGTCAAGAATAAAAGCAAATTAGATGAACTCGTAGGAGCGTATCCAGATAGATTAAAAGATATGGTTAATAGACATACATAAAATTATGTAAAATTCAATCTACATGTAAATATATTATCAGAACTTCACGGAGCAAGATGACATTAATAAAAATTCGGGACATCTCGAGTGGAAAATAATAAATTTAATTAATAAACGTAGCGTATTTTTTTGAATATTTAACGAAGTAAATGAAATTTAAGAATTAGGAAAGATGACCAAACTAGATAGACAGGTGCTCTTTTGCTTCACCTGTCTAACAGGAAACTTGGACAAATACTAAGAATCCGTGACAGGTAAAACATGTATAGTCACGAAGTTGCTTGTTTTTAGTATAATAAGTAAAATTTAAACATACTTTATTCGGTTTTACAATTATACGCGCGTATAAGAAAAAAATAAGCAACTTGAGTCTTGATTGATTATGTTATAAATCAATCAAAATTGCATGTTATTCTATGCTTGAATGATAATGTAAAAGTAAATATATTTACAGTATGCAAAAAGAAAAAATCTTTCATAAATTAAAATTACATTTTTCTGCAAATAACTTTGAAAACCGGATTTTATTATTGATTTATGAAATATTAATATATTAAAGTTTACATTTTTTAATGTTTTTTTATAAGAAGTTTTTAAAAAATTTATCTTTAGCATTAGAAATTAATTTATTCGCATTTTTTTCAACCTACACAAATCGTTATTATTCCTGGAAGTTGGCATGATGTTGGATATAAACAATTGCTATTCGTGATATTTTTTTCCCTCCTTAATAAGTTTTTATCATTTAATTAATATAAGATCCGGTATTCTATATTAAAAATTGAAGGAAGATACCGACGTCTTTATGTGTCTTCCCTTTCCTTTTCTATTTAATATATTAATTTTTTTAAAAGTGATTTTCATTTGAAAAAAAATAATTAATAGTTTGAAAGATAAATCTTTTAAAAAGAAATCAATTATTTTCTATTAAAAATAGCTATTAATTAAATTTTTATCTATTTTTTTAAACGATTTAAATTATTTCCGAAAGAAAGTAGAACTCAATTATACTTTTATTAATGATTTTTACATCTTGTTAAAGATATTCTTCATACTTCTTTCATTAATTAAATACAAAAAGAATGAAAAAAATTCTTGTAAGCAATTATACTCGAATTATTGATTTTTTTCGACTTTTTTCCAGTGAAATTTTATTAAATTTGCATGTAGTTGAAGATTTTTCATATTGTGAAACGTTGCTTTGAATAAAAATATTAATTAAATATGTTAACAATATTAAAGTTGTTACATGCTATTTAAAAAAAAAACGAAAATAATGCTTAACAAGCACGAAATTTAATCATTTTAAAACATTATAATTATTATGTATAAATTATTTCAATTAATTTTATAGAGTTAATAGTGAAATACGTCATTTTCTATTGCTTCAGGATGAAAAAATGTAAGTTATTTGTTTCATTACCAAAACTATGCACAATAATAAACATTAACGATATTATTTTGCTGAAGAGCAATCATAAAATATTAGCAAACAACCAGAATAGCATTTTTGTAGTAATTAATGTGACCTTTTTATTATGAAAAGATAAATGCTGGAGTAAGAAGGACGTTTATCCTGTCATTTTCTAAAGAAATTATTATATTTTCTTTTTTATTTTGTAAAAAAATTAACAATTTCTATGTACAAAAACTGAAATAAAGAAAAAGTGGAAATTATATATTTATAAATATTGAGAGTGAACTGAAATTTGACATGAAATAAATATAAATATCCTCTACTGTACATTTTTTTTTTTTTTCTAAAGAAAGACAATCAATATTTTTGGTGTGAATAGTTTACTTTATGGTAGAGGAAGATAATCGTATTTTTGCTTTGAGTACTTTTTTGTGAAGGAAGATAATCAATATATACTTTTTTGTCGGTGGTTCTTGGAAAAAATGTGGACGTTGTAATCTTATGCAGAACAAATTTAAAAAAGAAAATAATAACCAAATCTCTATGAATAATTTTTTAAATAAAATACGCTATAATAATTATACGTGTAATTGTTTTTAAACAAATATATTTTAATTGAATTAAATAAATCTCTAAGAATATTTATAAGAATTCTATCATTTTGAATAATTTGATTATTTTATTGTCTCTATAAAAGTATATCTAAATATGTAACGATATATATATTTCCTTACAATCCTCAATAGTATGAGTATTAAATAAATAAACATAATTTAATTTACTCACTTATTTTATACTGTTACTACTAAGGGATATGATCTGCACAAATATAGACATTATATTCATATAAAAACAGCATGAAACATAATCAAGTTATTCAAAGTGATAGAATTATTATTAACATAGTAGAGTTCATTAACAGTGTAAATATAGAATAAATAGAGGAACGAATAATCGATATGTTCTAAATAAAATAATTTGTTTTCGAGATTGGGATGGGGGATGATGAGGTAACCCCATTCCCACCATATACATCACAACATTGTATTTACATACACATCATGATTAAATTCTATAATGGGTTATGTTTATCGTGTTTGAGGATGCTGGGGATGGGTCCACCCCTCTAAAACATCATTAAAATTCATTGTTAGCGGATTTAGGTATGTCCTGAAAGTTTCAGCCTTCTATCTTAATTAGAAGTGAATTAATTTGGGTTGCAAAATTTGAGGACACGATACAAAGCAATTTAAATAAAAGCGTCAAAAGCAGATAGATGTAATAAGAAATTATCTAAAATTTAGAGAAATATAATAAAAAAAACCCCCAAATTAATATTAAACAATTTTTCATTTGCCATACCAAAAAACAATCGTTTTTTATGCACTGGTGAAATTTACTTTGTGCTGTTTTGAATAACGTAAGATTGATCGTATCATTTTATGGTAATCGAAATAGGTCCCAATGGAAAGTCAAAGTCTTATTAAAGAATAGTAGCAATAGAGTCAAGATGAAATTACTTAAATGCCTATGGGTGCACTATTTCTTCACGTATCTCCGTTCTACATTACAGAAAGCTGTATTGTATTGAGTTCTTCCAGTTACAGAAAGTCCCTTAACGAGTATCTTCTTTAACAAATACAGTAAACACAAAATAGCATTAAATTTCGAAGATAAAAAAAAGAAAAATTCATTTACTTTTATGACTTTAACGGTATTTAAATTAGAAAATCTCGAAAATGATATCGAAGAACTTTATAATTATTTTTCGATATTGCTTGAAAGTTAAAAATAGTTTCTTTTTTATTGCAAAAAAAAAAAAAAAAATTGAAACGTTAGCTTTAACATAATTAATTTTTTCCCCCAATTTTCTATCAAATAATTTTTCTAATGATAATTTTGATTTTAGTTTCATTAAAAATGAAATAATAAAAAAGTACGTAAGAGATTTATTTAATGTCATTTATTTAACATTCATTAAATCTTAAAAATTAAAAAAAAAAGAAATTAAAATCATTTATTAACAAGATTAACAAGTTAAATTCTTTAATGATTATTAAATATTTATTCTGATTATTAAAGTAAACGATATTCAATTTAAAATCTAATGTAAATTTATGTCATTGTTTGATGACTATTAATTAGAATTAATTTATAATTCCAATAAAAAAGTAAGGCGTAAAACTAATTAATGTGATTACATATAACACTTCAAGTAGATAAATAGTCCATATATAATAATACAGATTTATTTATTTTTAATAAAAATTATTAAAGAAAATTAATCTTTAATTTTCTTAAATAGTTTTTATTAAATTTTTATTATTTTTATTAAAATCTTTATTAAAATTTTAAATATATAACATTTATTTAAGTCTTATTGAAAGAAAAATCTAATTTTCCTTTCAAGCATTCCCCCCCACTCTCGTAGAAGAATATATCATTTTTAAATAAATTAATTTTCGGATTTATTTGTATTTCTGCGGGATATTCTTTAAAAAAATGTTATAAAATTAAATTTAAATAAATTAAATTTTGATCCTTATAAAATCAATATTATATATTGATGTATTGGCATTAAATCGATTAATGAATATAAGGCTGAGCATCTTTTAAAAAGCACTTAATCTTCATTAAGTGCTTTTTTTATATAAAAATTAAATTTAATTTTTTAAATATGTTATCAGCTTCTACGTTGTTTCTTCTGTTAAACATCAATTATAATCAAACTATCGTAAAATTTAATCCAGATAATTAAAAGATTATTTTAAGCGCCATTAAAAAATTTAAATTGAAAGCAGATATTTTCGATAAAGTGACATCAATTAAGTAATAAAAATAATAAAATTTTCACTATTTTTTAATTAAATTTATATAGAAAAATAAACAGGATAAAATAATTTTTAAGTTTTGATTTAAATTGCTCTATAATTATTTTAAATTAAATGAATAAAATAACGGAATATACCGAGAGAAAATTCAATTTTTATTTTATCATCAAATAATAATATGTACAGAAATAATATTTAATGACCGATTCCTTAATGACAATGAAGAGTTTAAGTATCTCAATTACGGTATTATGGTCAGAAATTGATCCATCATTACTATTTTCTTCTTGCTCAATTTAAATGTAACCCGATCAGTAACAAAAAGGAATAACGAATCTGTATTTTTTCCCTTGTATATTTTTTTGTTTTGGCTAGGAAATACTTTTATAATCAAACGTATTATCGGGGAATTTAATTAAAATGGTAATGGAGTCTAATTTATAAGAATCTCAGCTTTATAAATCCTATATCGAATAAAGAAATAAATCCGATTTTTATTTTTAGCACTAAGACATTTTGGTTTTATACAAAAGAATATGGATTTTAAAATTACATTATCTTCTTTATAACCCATACCAGGCCTCTATTGACTGTTATGTTTCGACATGTAAGGTAAAATCTGCTTATGTCATCGATTTTCAAGTGATGAAGATAGCAAAGTAGCTTGGATTCGAGTGAAGAGGAGGACTTTTTTTTTTCTTTTCCAAGATTTCGTCCTGCATTTGAAGTGGTACAAGTACATTTGGTTCCAAAACGGATTATACAAAATACATGGTTAAGATGAAGCTAGATCCTCGAAAATTCTCATCTATTATACATGCAGAATGTAAAGAAAAATAAATCCATTTTTTTTTTTTAGTAACAAAGTTATAACATTTTCTAAGCATTCTTAAATAAATTCCTTGTATCATTTTCTGTCTAACTGCATTATCATTTATGGGAATGTGTTTGATAAGATGTGAGTTATGTTTATTAATGAATGGTATTTTTGTAATGACTTTTTATGATTAAGGATTAAAAAAATCTAATAAAATTCATTTTAGAGTGACGTAAATGGGGGGAGCAAACATCAAGTAATGCCAGATGTGTCGAAATTTATTATTATTATTATTATTTATTTTCTACCGTCAGATTCTGAAGCAAGCAAATGCTTTGCTCTGTCCATCTTTATGAACAATTAAGTGTTGCTAGAATATAGAAAGATGTGAATGAAAGTTAAGTGAATATCAATGGATTCGTTCATTTGGGATGTAAATTTTCTAAAAATAGTGTCATGTTTATTTATCAGTAGAGTGCTGTAAATTCTCCTCTTCTAGAGTGGATTTCTGCTAAGAAACGTTATATATCTGTCCACAAATTTTTAAATTTTTCTGTAATTTATTATAAGTTACTTTCTAAGATAATTTATGATCTTTTAAAATATAAAAATTAAAGTTTTGATAATATTTTTAATTTCAGAAATATATATATATATATATACACACACACAGAGATTTGAATATATGAAAGAAAAATGAGTTTGTTAGTCGAGATAATTAACTAGAAATGAAATTTTCGTATAATTTAATGAAAAATTCGTAATAAAAGTAAGAAGTTTTGGCTAATGATCGTTTATTATTCATTAATGAGATCTGCATTTAGTTTTAGGAAATTTTTAAAAGTTTTTCTTTTTTTTTGTTTTTAAATCTAAAATAATTATATTTTAATTTTTAAAATGTTTTGGTAATTAGCTGATGAATATTGCTTCATTAAAAATTAAGAAATTTTCGTCCATTTTAATTACATAAATATTTATCGAAATTGAAAAAAAAATTAATATTAAATTTTCATAAATTAAATGATATGTTATGTTAGATTAAAATTATTTATAAAATATAAATTTTTAAATAATTTAATAAATTATTAAAATTTTAATTAATTTAATTAATATTTTCGAAAGTCTCAAATTTATTGAACTCGTATTTTTTTAATTTTTAATTTAATTTAAACGTTTTGTTTATTAGGTTATTTATAATTATAGATAATTATAGTTGGATTATACATATTAAATAAATAATAAAATATTTTAAAAATAACAAAAAATATGATTAAATATATAACATCTATTCTAATAATAATAATATTTATATTATTTAAAAATATTCATGCGTATATATATATATATATATATATATATGTATTTATATACATAATATATAATCGATTATCTTATATTTATGGAATAAATCATATTTTAATAAATCATTGCTGATTTAATACATTTATTAACATTAAAAAAATATTCAGAGTAAAAAGCTTATTACCCAAATGACCGATTTTCTACAAGAAAAATCAATAGAATAAAGGAATAAAAAGATAAAAATAAATAAGATAAAAATTTTCGATCCGTATGAATTTTTTAGTAGATGTAACTTTTATTTTTTCTTTTATTCTTCTTTGTCCTTTCCCCCCTCCCCTTTCTCGTGCTCTTTTACGTAGAAAGTGAGGCATTCGATATTATTGAAGCAACTATTGGCTGTCAAAAAATGTCACCTTAATCAGTCACGTGACGTTGTACAACCGAGAGAGACAGTTGGATCAAGTTTGGAGTAGAGGACCGATTGGAAGGAGCTGCAGCTTTAAATCCTCTGGGACTAGGAATGTACAGGATGGAGTGACAACCGGGAAGAGTGGGACAAGTTGGGATAAAACTAGATAGTTTCATATTGATCTTCCATGAAATGAAGCTACTTAAGTTATTTTTCTCCTCCCCGTTCTTTGAATATATTTATTTTCTTTTTTTAATTTTTAATATTATTATTATTTTTTAAAATAATTTTTAACACAAATTATAGTAGTAACAATTGTGATAATAATGAGAAAAACATCTTGATAACAGATATTTACTAACTTAACATTCACAATACATATTTTTGTTGTTTTTTTCCTACCTTATCTTTGAAACTAAACCAGAAGAGAAAGAAGATATTTTAAAATTTATTATCCTATTATTCCATTTAAATTTATTATCCCATTAAGATATTAGAAAAGATAAAAACCACCGAATTCATTTTTTAAAGAAAAATAATATATATTTATAATTGTAAATAAATATATATTTTTATAGCATGAAATAATTATTAATATAAATTTCCAAGTAGTGTTACGTCTTTATTTAAAAGAATATTTTATTATCTGGTAATACGGGAATGAAGAGATAATAAATTGGAAAAAATTATTCATATAAAAGTATTTTTAGCAAGAAATGTGAGTTGATAATGAATATTTTCGTAAGCATTAAAAATTTAACATGTTAAATTTTCCAATATTTAATGGGATGTTTTATATATTTTATAGAATTTTTTTCCTCTCTCTCCTCCTCCTTTACCTCCTTCTTTCCTCTCTCCCTCCTAACTTTCCTATCTTGTCTTTTTCTATATCTTGTCACTTTCTGATCGATGAACGTCTTCTGCATCTGGGATATTGAAAGAAAAATAATATAAAATCGTATAAATATGCAGAATGGCGAAGGATTGTCAAGTGCATTATCAATCCCTCGGTCAGCATTATCGGACATGTTTCTCTGCCTTGCCACCAGAGCGCGCCACCATCGACCGAAACACCCCGCTTTATAAAGACGAGTCGGGGGTCGTTTGCATGCACGTGAAGACCAGACGATCAGCTGAATGCATCATTTATTACAACAGCATGTATTTATTCACCATTAAGATATGATTCGACGTCGGGTTCGGTTATGAGAACACTCCACGGGGATTAGATAACTCTCAACCTCTAAAAGTGTCGTAAAGGTAAGACGAATCTCTCAATTTAACCCATCCGATGATATTAGACAGAAAATTTCGTAAACGATTATTTATTTACGGTTTATAACAGAATTCTGTGACGTAATATAATTTATAAACACATTCGTAACCCGTAAACTAGTTCCTAAAATTAACCTTGAAGTCAATTAAAATTTTTGATGTTTATACGCTTTACTTTTAATCCATTTTTTTCGCTAGATTAATTATTATTAAAAGAAAAGTTTTTTTCCTTTTCATAAAACTTTCTACGTAAAAAAATTATGAATTTCTTAGGGGTTATTTATCCAAGTTGCTAGTCCTTGAAGCGACGAGTAATTTATCTGCAAGTGGAGAGCGTAAGGCTGAAGTGGTTTCGTCTGAATCTTTTGTACTTATGTTTGTTCAGCCTCAATGGATGTATTGAAGTCGTGTTTAGTTCGAGTATTCAATTTTCATAAGACATAAGCGAACGACTGTTGCCCTTCATCTGCCTATATATACTTTTTTATTTTATTTTATTTTTTTTGAATCTTGCTTTTCCCCTTTCCTTTCCATTATTTTAGCTTTAACCTTCTGACATGTCCTCGGCATAGTTTCCTTTATCCAACCTATCCGCATTATTAACAATATTCTGCACAATGCGTAAAGGTTGTTAACATTGTAAGAGTATTGTTAAGGATATTTCTGACGATTAATAGATTTGTTTGCGCGAATAATTTACTGGATTTAAAGTGTATTATTAAATGAAGTTTGAATGGTTTAAATTCTCTTTCAAAGTTCGCTCGATGAATAATCACAAACAGTTGGCGAATTCGATTCTCTCTTATGTAAATATCTTTCTATTATGTTTATCAAGCGTGAACCGAAATCACGGTTGAGGAAAGTATGATAAACAGATTTTCGATACGTTAAAACTATTAGTTGAATATAAGAACAGGGGGAAGGAAGCTCTGAGATTGTCATTTTACATAAACAAAACTCGATACCGAACGTAAAAAAAAAAAAAAAAAAACACAAAAATATAAGCAAGGGTGATCGATTGCTCTGCTTTTCTCTATTCTTAGGCTACACTCAATGGAGTGAAGTATTTGATCTTTGACCATTTGGAGTCTAGAAAGGTAACGTCTCCCACGAGAGTGGACGGAATAGAGATAAACAAATAGTCGTGTAGTAAAGTAGAAGTAATTTCGTGACGGTAGGACAATGACAGTGATATCTAGGTTGACTTTGAACGAATCGAACTGTTCGATCTGTACCCTTATTCTTTTCTAGTCCCAGAAAATGATTCTCTTCCCTCCCCACCGGCTTTAGTTGTAGGTTTCGAACTAATGTCTCTCAGCAAAGGACTGGTCGAATTTCCAATAATAAGCGTAAAATATCGGTAACAATCTGTATTATATATCAAAATTGCATCATTTTCTATATCATTCCAATAAAATATATATCATTGGTTGGTTTTCCCCTTCCAGATGAATAACATTTGTTGTGTTTCTCACATATTTTTAATGTCATCGGTTGCATTTTTTTTTCTCTCTCTCTCTCTCTCTCTCTCTCTCTCTCTCTTTAGTCCTTCAGTGATGAAGTTAGTTATTTATCGACTCGTAAAAAAATCTGATAATAAAACTAATGCTTTGGTTCTAGCTTAATTTTTATGTTTCGATTTTATAGTTAATGAACTTGTATATGACACATTTTCTTTTAATAGAAAAGATTGTTTGTTTTTTTAATGAAAAGGAGCTCTTACGTGGTATTTTTGCAGTATAAGCTATTTTTTCAGCAATATTTTAGCGAAGTGGTTTATTTTTATATCACTTTAAGGTCGAAAACCGTTCATTTTAACCATTCGATCAAAATTAGTATGATGTTTATTCGAAGGAAGCCGTGCTTTTGTATATAATTGATTAACTTAATCTTGTATTACTACTCGAAAAACTTGAAAAAAGCTTTCATAATATTTCGTTTTTGTTAATGGCATAGCACTAAAATTCGATTTAGGTATAATCAGAACTTTATATTTTGATATATTGATTCTAATATATATTAACTTAGAAATGCCATAATTAGTTAAATTTAACTAGATTTATAAACTATTCAGTTGTGTGTTTATTAGTTAATACGTTTCGTCCATAATTTATTATATAATCGCCCGCTTCAACGGCAGTAACATAATAATCTTAAGTGAATAGAATGCTAGGCAGCTTATATTTTAGTGTAAAAAAACTAATTTTTAATAAAGATTTTAGTTTTATTGATTATATATATAATTACAAAATTTAAAAAAAGAAAGGTTGTGGGGAATACTAAATTTCCTATCTGTGTTTGATCATCACAAAAAATTAAATTGTAATTTTCCTCCATAAAATATTTCATTAATTATTATTTTTTTAAGTTTCAGCATGCTAATTAAAATGCTTTTTTTGTCTTTTAAGTAAATAATGCTTGTAAAATATAATCAATAGCATGAAATTAGTTCGTATCATACCTTGGAGCGTCCAATTCTTTTCGGATTTTTTCTTACTTGGTTTTCAAATGTTTAATTTTTCAACATCTTATCTTAAAACACATAATCATTTTACAATAATTAAAGTTTTGAGCCAAGATAATCTGTAAGTCGGCTAACCAGTAGAACATTTTCTTTTCCTCAACCCAATGCTTTATTCTGGTTTGACATGCCACACGAATCTACTAAACGATCATTAAATAGTTATTAAAGGTTCCTAAATTTACATTTAATGACAATTTATAGATAATTACTTATAATTAGAAGTCAAAGGGTTTAGTTTTACTTTAATCATGATAGAAAAGGGATGCAAAAATGTCGATTTCTGTATCCGTACAGATTTATATCTGGGAATAAACTACTCCGAGGTGGTCGCCGATAAATTATGATAGATTAATTATCCTCAGAATGGACTATTTGCCATTCATTTTGGTAATGGAATCGTTTTATCACAAGCTAGATGGAAAGCAAGCAATAGGCTAATGGCAAGAGCTCTGACGTAGCTATTGACTATAACGCATATCTAATCGTTTAGTTTAACTCAGATTCTTCCATTTAGTTGAAAAATCCCATTCAGAACTTGCAATTTTAGAAGTTGTCGTTTAGGTAGACGATTTGGCAACCGTACGAAAACGCATCTAAAAGAAGAAAAAAGAAAAGAAAAATACAAAAAACTGTTCTTATGGCGAACAAGCTTCTTGACATTTTTGAAAAATTATCTTTCCAGTAAGATAAATCTCCTTTTAGGAAAATTTCATAACATTTTTGTATAGAAACTCCGCTTTAATTTTATGAAAAATTAAAGTTAATTTAAAAAAAAAGATATATTTTTGAGTTATATATTTTCCCCCCTTCATCGCTTAACCGTAAAGTAAACATAATTTAATCTTCTATAGGCTATGTATAATATAAAAGATATAAACTGATAATTTAAAATAAAATTTTACTGAATCGAAAGCTCTGTTCTGCTTTTTTCTTTTCTTCTTTTTTTTAAAAATGATTTCCTGATTATTAATTATGCAGTTATCAAAAAGTTAATTCTTATTCTTTAAACTTAGTGTCAAAATTATAGTTTTCGTGTCGCGCATCGATTGCTTTTAAACATGAAAGCTTAGAATATTTATGATCTGTAAAGTATCTGGATTTTATCAAACTTATCTCTTATTTTTTTAATGTCGCGCACAATTTTTACCATTTATTTAATCACTTTATAGCTCGGCTTTTTATAAATTTCAACTTGCTAATTTTAATATTTCATTTCTTATAAAAATAACTACTTATAGGCCTATATTTAGCCTATATAACTCCGAATTAATTGTGCTTGGGCCATCCAGATAATCGGATTTTTGCTTAAAATAGTAATTTTTCCTACCCAAACACTTCGTTTATGTACAGTACGTGCTATATGCAAATAAAATAACGTGTATAATTATATGCAAATTAAATATTAAATGTGGAAATGTACCTATGAATGAACGTAGTTTATTTTCTACATTTAAAAAATACTTTTCATGCATAAACAGTACATGTCTGTGTGTACATATATATATATATATATATATATTTTTTTTTTATTAATAATTAACAAGGATGAACTGCTTGTTAATGAAGTACAGCGAAACTCCAATTATCCGGATTGCCCCCCCGACTTTGTTAAAAATAAATAGGCATATATGTGTGTACATATATATATATATATATATATATATATATTATATATATAACCACGAAAAGTTTGAATATAAATCAAAAATAGATTATCTTTTATAATCGACCTTAAAGATATTTTTAAATGCCTTTTTTTATTAACTTAACGAAAGTTACAGGCTTTGCAACTGTTTAAACATCTGTTGCAGATACAGCTCTAAATTTGTTGTTTTTAAATATATAAAAGTGCTTTAACAAAACCTTGTTATTTTATAAAGATTAAGGACAAGTTTGTGTGTTGAATGGCAAAGAAACACGTAACGAGAGGTGTTATAGTTGCGTAATGGGCATCGAAATATCTACAGGTTGAACTCTCCTCCACCCCTCTTAAGTCGATATTTATGGCATTGATTTAGCAGATAGTTGATAGCAAAATTAATCGATATTTTCGCACAACGGGAAAATTGATTTTTTGGTTCTCTCTAGATGTTGCTATTCTGGTAGATATACAGCGATAAACGAGAAAAAAGATGCTTACTCAGATAAATATTTATATAAAAATATATATATAAAAGGGAGAAACAAAGCATTTCAACTCGACTTTTATAGTTTTTTTTACACTTTATTCAATCCTAAAAAATTCAACATTTAACCCATTTAAATTTAAAAAAACGCTGTCTTAAAATCATCTTTTAACCTCATAACGTTTGAAAATAAAATTTTTGGAACGAACTACTCGTGTATTGCAGAACGTTATAACTCTCTAGATATAAATAGCAAGCTAGAAGTTCGGTTTTTTTATACATATATAGCAAAACATAAATTCCTAACAGATTTCAGTTCATTTAAAACATTAGCGAAAGTTCTATATAGGAAAAATAAAAATAATTTTCGAGCGATGCGCTGGCTAAAAAAGAGGACGGAGAGAAAAAATAATTCACATTATCTTTTCCGCATAAAAAATCCTTACTAGCAGAGATAATCCACAAAGAGTATCGCATTTAACCCCATACTAAAAATCTGACAAATATTAATTTACGTCCTCCATCCCTCGTTTATATCGTTGTAGGACAATGTTTGTGTTCCTTTCTAGATAAAGCCTGAAATATATATATATGTATAATATAATATTTTTTTATATTCGGGCAGGTGTTATGTTTCAAAGATTAATAGCCATAGACGTTATAAACTTCGTCATAAAAAACTTATAAATTATAAAAGAAAAATTCTCGAATTTTTAATAATAAAAGATAAATTTAATTGTAGCCAAATTCAGTTTTAGTAATTAGATTGCTAATGCGATTATTGTCCTCTGCACACGCTTGAAAACATAAGTACAAGTATTGAATTACAATCGAAGATAGATTGAAGTGTAGAAGAACGATAGACGTCTATTCAAAATCTCTTGGCCTAAATCTCGAGTTTAATAAACAAAAAGAGTAGATACTTCTATACGAAAAAGTAATTAAAAGATAATTATTCGACAGTATTGACTGTAACAGTGTTTAGTAGTAAAGGCGATAGGAACACCTGCTATAAGAGTTATTGAAGGGTGGAGTCGATGCCTCGAGGAAAAGCTTCACCTGTTTGTCAAATGGCGTTGACTCTTTGTTTTTGGTGGTGATAAAATTTATATATATTTATCTAATCCTACCTTGTAATTATAAAAGTGAAGAGTTCAGGAAAATTCTGACTTGAATATCTATATCAGGAATGGCTTCTAGGCTACCGCTCTTAAGGATTAAAGACACGCCTTTAATGTAGAAATTTCCTACTCCAAGTTGTAATTTTTGCACTGTAATTCTTTTTTTTAAAATGAATTATGAAGTCGTTATAAAATATAGGAAGGTTCTGTTGCTGTACATAAAGTTTGCATGTTTTTAATATTTCTTAATTTTTTTCCCTTCAGAGAAGTTATCTAAAAGATAGGCCATCACATTAAGGTTACTAAATATAGATTGATGAATGTAAAAGTACAAAAAAGAAATCGACTTTTTCCGGTCGAAAATTCTTTAGAATATCTCCAATTTAATCACGGATAATAAAATCAATATTAGTGACATTACTCAATTTAAAGTTTGTCATGTAAAGTTCAATCAATAAGTAACAAGACTATCATCATCTAAGCTCTTATAATACTTCAACTTTTAGCTTCGATTTTTCTCTCTAAATCTGTCTCATCTTTCTCAATTCGACGACTTTGCCGTTCTTTCTTAATTAAAACTATTAAGCAGAGAAATCGAATCTTAGTTATAAAATTAGTATTTAGCTCGCATCCATCCGTTAATTTAATCCTTGAATGAACTCTATTAATATTTCAAGTTGGGATGCCGATAAGATCGGATGACTGCAGGAGGAACTAGGAAGATAAACTTGACCGTTACTAGCGCTAACCAGGCCACCCAGAACAACTGCGATCACATAACTGTCACCATAGAATCAAAACAACAACATTAAATCAAAACTTAAGTAGGACTACTTTTGACAGTTATTTTTGGTAAATATAATCAAGATCCAGCATAAGAATCTATTTGTCTATTAAACTGCCCTTTCGGAGCGTACGTTACAGAACTACTTCAAGATATAACCTCTTAAACTTTTTAAAAATCGGCATTTATACACTTCTAGACCATCTCGCTGATCCGCATCGAAGAATAAAGGCAATAATTGCGTAGTAAAGAAAAAAGCTTTTCCATAATAAATAAACTTCCATCCTATTTAGGTGATTCAGATTAAATGCTGTTTAGCATTAAACTATACATAAGAAGCCATTGAAAGTCTGCCATGCAAGGCACGATCTTGTGTTCGAGTAATTAGAAAATGCCTCTCCTCGTCTTTTAACCTGTTACTTTATATTCTGATCTCGATGTGAGTTCAGGATGCGGGTTGTCTTTCACGGAAATAGTAGCTACCGTGACAAATTTAAGCCTGCCATGAAGTTTCTTCACACTTTTCTTTAGCACTGTTCACCCCTTCTTCGTGTGTTTTGTCTTTCTGAAAGCTAGCGAATTTATACTTTCGCTGGAAGAAAATATGGCAAGTAATGAGATTTTTTTTAAGTATATTTAAATAGTGTAGAAAGTTTTTTTTATGCAATTTATGATCGTTGCTGAGAGATTTCTTTCAGTAAACATTTTAGAGCGAAAAAACACTCCAATTAAATTTGACACCGGTGAGTATTAGCGAGTATAGAATTATTCAGAAATGTCAACTTGAACAGTAATTATGCTTTTACTTCGAGTTTTTCTTTCGCTTGAGCTCCTTTCTAATTTAATTCGTTCAGTTTGCTTCTATACTTACTTCAGCAGCTAAAAACATGATTTTTATATAGTTTTATTTGCCCTTTTTAAAGTAAACTTTAACTGGAAAGTGTCGGATAACAAAAGTATTGATTTGGATTTTTTTGGTCTTCATGAATTTGCTTTAAAGTTATCTTTTAAATTTAAATTTTTTTTCCGTGTATTTATTAATCATCATAAATAGTCGTAACTTTTAGCGATAAAAAAGTACAAGGATATTATTATATAAATACATCTAAAAGACGAGAAAACCATCTTGATTTATAAGGACTTCTCTAAAGGAAGTATGGAGGAGGCACCTCTTGCTGTGACGATTTTTCCTCGGAATACAAATATTTGAACAGATAATTTTAATATTTTGTACATAATAATTTAATTTTACGCTCTCATTACGTGTCAAAGTAACTGTTTCCATGTAAGTTAATTTTATAAAAAATATTTACATTTTTTATGAAAAAATATAAATTAATTCCAATTTCAGACTTTAAAATATACAAAAGATTGCCGAAATGTTTCTATACATTATTTATAACTCGAATTTTCTTTTATAAAACATCTTTTAGTCTTGTTTTTATAGAGCTGTATCTAAACCAGAAAAATATATATCATAGCATGTACGAATGAAATATTGGATTCGAGATTTCAAAAATACATTTTTCATCTAGTTCCATATCCTATATATACTATGGTTCCTATAGATGTAGGCCTACACGTTGTATTTCTATATCAAAGTATACAGATCAATCAGTTTGTAAAGGCCGCATACCATCGTTTCATATCACGATTTATTCTTACTTGCCAATTTTCTTCCATCGTCGCTTTAGTAAAAAAAATAAATTCAGATTTATCAACAGGAATAATATAAACAACTTTTTAAGCTATTTAAAATACAGAGGATAATTTAACTGTTGCAAAATACAATATGTACAGAACATTCGATCAAATTTGATTTTCTTTTTTTAAAACAGAATTTAAAACAGTTATTTAGTGATTTGTGTTTATTTTGCATATTAATTGTTTAATTACAATACAAAAGGGTGATTTGCATATCTAAACAATCTCCGAAACAAAAGTTTTATTACTTTCGCTCGTTTGTCTAATGAAATTAAGGTGCGTAGCACTAGGAAATCCTCTTAAATTTTCGTTTGATGACAAAGGGACCGAAATTTGGTTAGGTGCATAAGTAAAAATATATTTATCAGATCACCTGAGTCAAAATAGGATGCTACTTTTTATGTATGAGAGGATTAATCGTTAGTAAAGAAACGATTCTTTCATCGCTACTTATTATCTAAGGACTTAACGGTACAAAAGTCGAGGTCGAGCAAAGACGATTTCACGTTTTGACCTTTCACACAGGTGCTTGACTCATTTAATCAACATTTAGATAATACAGGACCGGTCGTAAATACCTGGAAATCCTGTTCTAGGAGGAGATCATGTTGAAATGACTTGTGTGTACGGTTCTCCTTTTAAACAAAACAGTAAATGAGACCGTGCTGAAACACCGTGCTATTCAGGTCGTTTGAATAATGCGGCCAAAGTCGAAATTCGGGTTGTCGTGGTGTAATATAAGTTATGGTTAAATAATAACACGTCCCGTAACAAAAGCAGATTTGTTGTGCTCGATAGGGAAACCGATTTTAAATCTGCTCTCGTGTATTTGCATACAAAGAAACTAGTTTTAATGGTGTCAGTTTGAATTTTATTCACGCTATTATTTATGGAAAGTTTTCAATTTTACGTTTCGAAAGACGTTAGTGCTGGAAAGATGAGAGTTTACCTCGTTTAAATTGTCGTTATGATAATTTTTTATAATATATTCTGCAACAAACGAGACTAAGAAACGGGTTAAGTACCGTGGGTGCTGCATCCAGCCAGCAAACGCCACGATCTAACCAGGCTGCCATAAATATAATCTTATCAAAGGCGGAAGAAAAACCTTCTCAGCAGTTACAAACGATGAAAAAATCGGTATGCAATTCTAAAATCTATAATTCAACGTTTTTCAAGGATAGTTCTCTGACATTCATAAATGTAAGACGATCGAATTGACCTACTCTTTGGTGTTGCTGCAAATTTTGAGAGATAATTCGCCTAATCTCTACAAAATTAGGCGTATTTATAGTCATTATTTTAATGGATAGAAGGTTATAATCAAATTTATTGCTCATGCCACGTGGGGGGCGATAGTAAATGTAAGCTGCTAATCAAAACACGGATAGTTTGGTCAACAAAAACTTAGTTCTAGGAAGTGTTCAGCCAATCAACAATCCTATTAATTGCTTCTTTTCACTGTGTCTCAGAATATTTTGAAAGGCACCAACTTTACCTTCTTTCCACTAACAATAGGGATGTAATTAAGTGTGCAACTATATTGCCTAAGGCTTTAGCTAAATAGCAAAAGGCACATCAAAACTCCCCAGCAATGCCTTTTTATACTTCAACTTTTCAAGTCTTAGTTCATGAAAGTGCTATTATCTCGGCTGATTTAATGCTCAATTTATAAATAATAAGCTTGTTATCAACCTAAATACTCCCTTTTGTAAGGCTACCGAATTCTTTCGCTATTGATTCATTGTACAAGTAACATGCATTGAAAGCATTTATAGATGCCACATTGTTTCTTGTTTATATCTCATATTTATAATAGCTATCAGATTTCTCAAACAACAAACTTCTTAAAATATTGATAAGTAATATTCATTCGAAAAATAAAAGAAAATTGTCATTTTAAATGAATGCAACTGCTTTTAGTTTCTATTTTAAACCGAATAAAATTAATTTCAAATTTTTTAAAAGTGAATTACTAGTTTACTTAATTTTCTAGTTATAAATAGCATTCTTTAGACGTTCTCTTGGACAAATCCTCAAGAGTTAATCCGTGTTCTCTGAGAGGATTGTGTAAGCCATTAGTACATTTATCTTTTATCTAAACATTTAAAAATTTTCTTGGATAAAAATAAAATTTTTTTTTCTGCTTTTAATTTTCTTCGTGAACTTTCTAGAATAATTTATTTTATAACCGAAAATGGTTTTTTAATGGATGGATAGATTACAGAATACTCCCCGCTATCCTGTAAAGTTGGAAGATGGAGTAGTAGTAGTACCATCCATCTACATCAAAAGCTTCTCTATCACGAATTAACCGAAAGAATTGCTTGTATTCTATCAGTTTTAATTCGGTCTTTCTTACAGAGTAAAGCGAGTTTGTGCTTTAACTTCGTTTGAATTCATCTGAATACTCTGATATCAGCACTAATGGATAGTTTGCCATTCCGCATATCAAACTGAAAAAATTCCCTTTTGGGAATATCTACCACTCATTTTCTTGTTTGAAGGAATCTTTTAACACATCGTTAAATCCATCTTTTTTTTTTTTTATTTCTGTTTCGAGAAGAAACATATATAATTTTTTTCTCGTCCTATCCTTGTTCCTCGTCCTTTTAATGGATTATCTTATCTAATCAAAGTCGTTTGAAGTTCGATCTAACAAAAACAATCAGTCGAATTTCGTTTGCTCTTCCGGGTAAATTCATTCCACTTTTTTTTAAATTTTATTTTTAAGCTAAACAACTTGCTACCTGCTTTAAAATAATAATTGCAAAATTAATAGAACGTTAGCATTTATTTAAAAAATCGTTTCTAACGCTGATTTTAATCAGAATAAAAAAAATAAAGAAAGAAATTGTTTCATTATCCAAAAGGTTATTAGCAAAATGTTTAAATAACAATTTTTCCTAACATTTCTGCCAATTCTGTAATGAATTAACGTGTCAAATTGCAAACTGTAATCGTCGTTAATATTAAATTTGAAGCGTCAAATATTCGCTGCTAATTTAAAGGATGCTGAGATACAATTTGTATGAAACCCTGCCATTTAGATAGTTCTTAAAATTTATTATTTGTTTAGGATTAACTTTTGATATAACGAATTGTTATTATATTCCTCGTTCGGAGGATTTAATGCATCCGGCACATAAATATGTACTCTATATTATTACAGTTTTAGTAATTACTCTTGTAAATGACAATAATAATCGGTAATCCCTCTTTAATACTAAAATCAAGCAGTTTCTAATAACGAAGTATGAAAAATCGATAACTTTTTCGACAGTTTATTAACTAATAATAATTACAACGGTTACAATTTAATAATTCTAACCATTTTATGCAATTGGTTAAGTTTGCATACTCGACTAAATTCCGAATTAAATTCCGTTCCGGATATTTGCCAAATTTATACTTATTAGTTATATATTAACCCACATAATTACATTACGGAAGATAATCGAGATTTATGCATTAATGATTAGCATTCTCATTAAGGAAATTTTCTATCTTTTTGGAAAATGGCGAGAGAAATTTTGTAAAATTTTCAAAGTGAAAAAATATATATAAATCTAATTTTTATCTTCAAAACCTATGAATAGTTGGAAAGACGTAAGTAGAAAAAGCTGTTATTCTTCAATAAATAACTCAAGGCTCTTCTCTTCCAAACAAATCAATGGAAAGCCTGGTTCCATCACTTCAGAATTTTTTCCTCCTTTTTTTCACTTCAGCTAGTTCGATATTTATTAATTAGTATAAATGTACTGGAATTTAATTTTGAAAAGATACATTAAACAAGTTTTTATATAGAAAAAAAATTTACAAAAGAGACTAAATTTATCAGATATTTAGCTTTTAAATTATTAAATTCTACTAATTATCAATTCCAATATGTAAATAACGTGACTGATACACATTACAGGGTATTTTTAAGTGGTTCTGTTTAGATCAATGCTTTATTTTTATCTTTGTACCAAGCCTAGAATGGC
The DNA here is from genome assembly GCF_030686945.1 of Centruroides vittatus. Lineage (NCBI taxonomy): Eukaryota > Metazoa > Arthropoda > Arachnida > Scorpiones > Buthidae > Centruroides > Centruroides vittatus. Next base: position 2,114,502 of record NW_027122644.1, read on the forward strand.
AATTTTATCGATTTAATGAGTAAAATAGATTTTTTATGGTATACTAAATAACGAAATAAATTATTTAAAATGCGAATTCAAAAATTTTCTCGAGCATTAAAATGTACTATTTTGACTTTCATACACAGATTCGTGTTTATTAAACAATTTATTTCTACGTAGAAAATTAAATAAATATAAATTCGAGTTTAAATGTAAATTTACGTGATTTATCTGATTAAATATTAAAAGACGAGACGAGAGACTAGGTTGATCTATATTGAATTTCACTCCGATAAAAGTTTAGAAAGTTTATCTGCTTTTTTTTTAATTTAAATAAATTTGTGTATGAAAAAATAACGTAGCAGAAAAATATTCTTTTCTCATCTCTAAGGCAAATAAAATAGAAAGAAATCCTATTTTTCTCACTAAACTTTTCTTCAAAATCGGATTTAAACTGGAAGAAATATATTTTTCCAAAAAATATATTTTTCTTTTAAAGGAAATGTTCTGTTCTGTTAAATAAAATTAGAAAAAAAAAGATATCTGTTAGATGAACTTTCAATTACTGACTTGTAAGAAATTGTTCAGTCGATTACAAGACTATATTTTTTTAATTCGTGTTTTATTGGATCCGAAGAAAGAAGTGATAATTACTCCGTTGGTGTCATTTATAACTGCAAGGGTTCTTTTCATTTTTGCTTCGACCAGTTAAAGCCATTTGTCTTCCAACAACTCGGAGAATTTCCATTCAAGTCATTTAGTACTTATTAAATTGGATGCCATGTAGCAATTATTGTTGGTCGTTCTCCCAGAGCGTTTTAGAGTCAAAGCTGAGTCTTCTCTCCACTTTAAACATATCGAATGTCGTATCTACCCCGTGACACTTCTCAAGGATGCAACAACTTCACTTGATGATGATAAACTTTCTCTCTTCAATGTCACACATTTTACATTCTCGTTTACAACTTTTAATGAAATAAATTTCAATCACTTAATTAAATAAATGAAATCTGTCAGTTTTTTTTCTTAAGTTCGATAAAATTTTTCAAATTAAAAAAAATTTCAGTAATTTAAAGAGAGAAAAATTTAAGTAAAAATTTTAATAAAATCTCATTGGAATTATTGATCAATTTTACTAATAAATTTTTAATCATTTTACAAGACAATTTAATTATTTTAATTAAGGAATTTTAATAATTTAAACGTTTTTTAAGCAATTTTAATATAATTAAAGTCGAAAATTTTTAAATTAGTTACGCTATTGAAATTTATCAATTTTTAATAATTTAATTAACTTGTTGAAATCATTATGTTAAAAGTAAGCTATTTTTTAAGCTCTTATGAGAATTTTCAATCACTTAAGTTATTGAAATTCACTCAAACCAATGAAAAAAATTCATGTTTGTAATTGGTTCTAATTACTTTTTCAGCTCCAGGTTAAATACCAATGATAGTGTTTCTATTAAATGATCTCTTCACGCTTATATACAACATGCTTACGTTTTTTCCCCCTCTTCTGTTAATGAAGTTAAGCAATTTTTCTAGTTGTTAAATCAGCACTAATTGATGCTTACTAAATAAGCGTATTAAATGACAAATACTAATTTTTTAATACACGTGTTTTTTAAACAAAGACTGAATTCCCGATGAAAGTAATTCATTGACTAATTGGTGTTGAAATTATACACGCGATCGCAACTTATAATAAGCTATTAAGTCTTAAATTATGTCTGAATTTTTAAATCATTTTTATGTTGGTAAGTAAAAAAGAGTAGAGAAAATATTATATATATAATTTACTACTTTTTTTGGGAGTGTAAATGCCGGTTGTTTGGTTTATAACTTTTCTAAGAAGCATTAATAAATTTAGTGGTATGAGAAGACAGTTTCTGCACAGCCTGCAGCATTTGATTAAGATTTCTTCACTACATGTCGAAGTGTAGACGGTGTGTAAGAGACTGACTAAACATTTAACCACACACACACTAGACACATTTGGGAGTTGCTTAAGGAAACAACGAGACGATAGTAAATCATTGACTTTTGTAGATAGAAAAGCGAAGAAGTAATGGTCAACGATTGATAACATCTGAAGTCTGAGGGACTAGTGCTCCGGAGCAAGAAGCGATGATGTTGTATACAATAAGAGAATCTAGTTCCTTTACTCTGTGACCAAAGAGCCTTGTAGAATTCCTTACAAACGTCTGCCGATTTCTTAGAGATAAAAGATCAAGAGTTCTTTTCAGAGGCGTATTACTTTCTGGCACTAAGGGTGGGAAGAAAATGGGGGACGACATTGCTATTCTTTCTCGTGGCAACCACTGCTAGAGAGTTCTTTCAGTCTGCAAATAATCGCAGTTGAAAATCCCTAAAGTTGGAGATGTACAAATCCAGGAAAGTCTCTCTAAGTTGAAAGAAGATTATATAAGAATGCAGCAGAACCATCTTCAGAAATGCTAGGCTGTCATATGGAGAAGTTTTTTGAACTTTTTAAAGCAATTCAGTTTGAAAAGATATTAATAATTAAATATCTCTCCGCTTTTTAACATTTTTCCCTCTTTTTTTTTAGTGAAATTAATCAAAAGATTTTTCTCAAAACGAAGCGAATAAAATTTTAACTCTGCATATTTATAATCTAATTAAAAGAAATGTAATGAAATAGCCTTGCCTTAATAAATGAATACTCCTTTTTTCTGTTTAAAATCAAATTCAATTTAGTTAATTTTTGGAATTAATTAGCATTGTTTACCAAAGTTAAACTAGAATTAATATGCAGCTCTAAAATTTCATAACATTTTTCTCATTATATACATCGTTAGGAATTTATTTAAATTAAGAAAATTTTAGTTCTTTTTTCCGTAGATTCAACACATTAATTTGATATATGACACACAAAAAACTTAAAGCACTTACGTAACTTACACGATACATATCATGTATATGCCTATATTTATGTACTGATATAAAAAAAATTTGTAAGATAATCTTCATTCTCGCTATAGTTTATCATTAACAATGATTATCCTTTTGATTAATCTACACTCTCAGTTTTGATTTTAAACCATGGATTAAATAACGCAAATTAATAGAAGTGTACAGTACATCAGACTATTTTATGACGTAGTGTGTACACGATACTTAATTTTACTGTGTGAAAAAATATTTATTCCGCCATCTAGGGACAATTATACTAACTAACCAGTTAAATAATCACGTGTATGTGGATCGAATTTCCTTTATATCGAAGAAAAAGGCGTGCTATTATAAATATATAAAACGCTGTTTGGTTTATCTCTAACTAAATCAGATAGCTCGCTTGGATAATAGCATGTAACCTTTATAACATAAGCTACAGTTGAATATATTATTTTGAAAGCGTTTAGCTAAGAGACTAGATAAATCCCCTTTTAAACATAGAAAACAAAGATTTCTTTTTAGATATTAAAAGAACATTAAAATACGAATCTATTGTTAAGAAATATTTTTTAAAAAATTACATTTTTAAATTAGTTTTATACTTATCTAATAGTTTTTTTTAAATATTTTAAATTCATTTTTTTCGCAAAATTACTTTAAAGCGGCAAATGGACTGGTTAATGACATTCCAAATATTATTTTTCTTTCGTAAATTCCCAACAAAAATGATTTTGGGAGGAAAAGAAACAATCAAAAATGTCGAAGATGCATCTGAAACATCCTTAACGTTCATGGACACAGTCAATTAGTGATTAAAATAGGTCCTGTTTTTCTTAAATTACGTAGAAAAGAATTTTTTTTTAGTTCTTAAACTTTTAATCTTCGTGTATTTTTAATGGCAATCTCGATAGAGTTTAAAGTTAATCATGAAAATTTTTTTTGACCTTGTCAACTTACTCAAAGCTAACCACATATGGAGGCGCTATTAAGTGCTCATTCTTACTCTTCGAAGGTTAAAGAAGTTATCCTTGAATCGTTCAAAATATATCGAACACGCAGCTGTTGCACTTTCTAGAATTTATGTAGTTGCATCTTTTTATTAATTTATGTATTGATATTTTTAAGACGTCCCTTTATTAATATTAATAAAATTTACGAAGCGAAGTAGTTTCATCAGTTTTTATGTTTCCTACAAAGGAGTTTTTTCGTGTTATATTAATATATTGCTGCTTTAACCTTAGAGTTTTGTGAACTATTTTCGTACAATTTCTAAATTATATTATTGCATATATTCCATAATTTACACTATTAAAATTCGTATACAATGCGCTCGTTCAAGTGACCAGGGCCCGAATTTACACACCAATTAAATAAACTATAGTGTAAGGCCTCTCGCTAAGAGGCTACAGCTTAAGGCCTTGCAATTTTATACTTGGTAAAGGGCCTTTTATGTTAATTTTAGTACTTGCAGACTATAATTACCTGATTTTTAAACGTAAAAATTCATTAAATTTTTTATAGATTCGTCGTGTGTATTTTTGTTCAACACAAGCTTAAGATTTTAATATTTATAAATGTATTAGAATATTTAAAATTCATGAAAACATTTCAAAATAAGAAAATACATTTTTAAAAAGAAATTTATTTAATATCTAAGGATAATGCGAATTTATTGAAAGTAGAAAATATCTACTTATTAAATATTAATAATTAATTTGATGGAAAGAGATAGCTGTAAAAAGGGTATAAATGAAGAAAAAAAGGATCATAGATTGCATTTAAGGCAAAGTTTTGCCAGCTTAGTCCAAGACTAAGTTGAACAAAAGAAATAACGAAGATAAGCTTGTGGGATTTACAGAAAAGCAGCTTATAGCTTTTTTTTTCTTAATATATATATATTTTTAATAATACTCTTATAATTTAAGAAATTTTCTACAAAGTAAATATATTAAAATTTTTATTTGTAATTCATAATTAATAAGTTTTAAAAATTATTTTAAAAATAGCACACTGGAAAAAAATTAAGATTACTTATGAAAATTAATTCGAAAAGAAATTAACAATAAATTCAAAGATCATATTAACAATTTGTTACGTCAATTAGAAAAAACAAGAGGAAAGATGATGTAAGTAATTTTTTCTTTTCTTTTTTTTAAAAAAAAGGATAGAGAAGGTAATTTTTCACTGGTTAAATTTCGTTATATGTCAATCAACTCTCCAAAAATGGACTTAATTTTCATGCAAAGTACGAATCTGTTATTCTATCCCTCATTTAATTGCAGCTTACTAGCCATGCGAGAAAAACACAAATTAAATATAATTAAGACTGATCCTCTTTCCCATTGTTTAAATAGTGACTTTTAATATTAAAAAGGCAAATTCCCCACGTTAATCTAGGCACAAGTCGGACGACATCTGTTTTTAATCACGTCCTGCGAAAAGTCTCGATCTGTTTCGTAATTAAGAAAGTAATTTTAGTATGAAAACATTCGAAAATAAGCGCATTTAATTCTCTTATACAGCATATAAGCTTTGTATACAGAGTGTGGGCAGATAACAGCTGCAGAATCGTATCTACTTTCCAGTAAATTGGAACTGTATACTACTACAATAACATTTAATACTAATAATTTCTTTGACCTTTTAATATCCACTAAACCTCCAAACAAATACGGAAATTATTAAAAACTTGTATATATATTTTTAAATTTATTATTTTATCGTAGACTAAAAATGTGCGATTTAAAATAAACAAATATATTGAGTTTCGAAATTGAGAATAAAAATAACTCCTTGAAGTAGATTTTTCGAGTTGATAGGCAATTAAAATATTTTTAAAATAGTGAACCCATTATTATTACTTTTTAAAAACCCTTAAAAATCTTGTAGGGAATTTTGTTTTTCTTGTAAAAATATTATATTCATTCGGTAGAAAATTTTAATTGGATTTTATCAACGTGGTTATCTAAGTTTAAAATCACTTCAAGAATCCTGTCTTTTCCTTTATGGTCTTCTCTTCCTCCCTTTTTATCTACGTGCCATCATCTTTTATATATATAAAATTTTTAAATTTATATATAAATTAGTTTGTGCATACTTAAACTTTTAAACTTCACTAATAATTTAACATTTTTAAAAAAATGGCTTATTTTTAAACTACAGCTCTTTGAAGATTAAATTTTAACGAATGAGGCAATCGAATGAAAAACGTTATTTAAAAGTACAATTTTTATAAAATCTCTGCTATGAAAATTTTTATTATGCCTTACTTTAAAATTTATTCGATGAATATTGTAGTTTTAAGTGCGTGTAAGAGTTTTAAAAAATTCTCATTATGAGTTAAGAGTAACGTGATATTTGAAATTTTGAATTATTTTCCTATGGGGGGATAAAATCTAAAAAAGTTAAAATTGCCTTCTGAAATTGCATAATTTGGATGAATTATGGACCTGAATGACACAATTTCGTGAATATCGCAGTAAATAATGTAATAGTGGATGGTGACTGGGGGTGGTCGTTGAATCGTCTTTTTAAAAAAAAGCACGTAAAGCACACTGCTACCAATTAAATTGATTTTGGTTTGTTATACTCGTTTCGATGTGAAATTGTTCCTTTCTATTAATGATACAAGTATACTTGGATTAGATATCGGGGTGGTATTCGATAGCCTAATTGTGTACCCTACAGTTAGTATCTTTTTTTACTAAACTTAAGATGGAAAAATCAATGAGGAGGGGGAAAAAATGTTAGACGGAATAGAGCTAAATCATCCATTTTTTTTACCGTTATAAGATAAAAAGTTAATTTCATAGTATAAAATTTAAACGTAATTTGTTATGATAAGAATTCTATACTGATACAATATTCTCAAGAGCTCAGGGAGAAAAAAGTGTGAGTTCTGAAGATCAAACTTCTGCGTGTGGTCGTTTTGCATTGCTTTCACTTGATAGAAAACAGATACAAGTTTAAACGTTTCTGTAACTTTTTATTTGTTTAAATTTGGTTTGTCTCTATAAGAGAATCAGTAAACATACAAATTTTATAATTCCACGTGAATTGCTTATCTTATTGTATAGAAGTTAAACTTCTTTAATTTATATTTAATTTTAAAGCCGAAATTAAAATCGGTATGATGAGGGAAGAGGGAAAAAATTAAGAATCTGAAGACGTTTCCTCATCCTACACAAATGTATTCATGACCATTTAAAAAAATTTTTTTTTCTTCTTTAGAGCATAACTTTTATAACTTGTCTTATTGAATTTCCTTATTTTTCAAGTCGATTTGAACCGAAACGTTATTTATAACGAGCCTATTTCTTTTTAAATGTTAAAAATATGTCCATCTGCTACTCAAAAACAACGGGGTATGTCAGCAATTTACTCAAAACGATTAAATAATTATCTAATTTTCCTCTTGGACGAGTTTTTTTTCATATCTCAAAAATAGCGACGATGAGAGGAGAAAAACGTTTTAATTCCAATTAGGCTCGAAATGCCTAGAGAATTTCCCATATTTTATTTAAAAAAATAAATATTAAAATCAAATTTTTGACCATCTTACAAGAAGAGAAGTATATGGTAGGATGATGCTTCGTCGAAATTCTGCTCGATGAATTTTAATAATAATAATAATCTAATCCAATTCCGTTTTCAAATTAAATATAATAAATCAGAATTCTAATTCGAATTAATATAACAGTTATTAGACATAAGAATGCTCTCAAATGAGTGTTCTGGCTCGTTTCATCCAGCTGCATCCAACTTAATCCATCCGCAGATGCATTTTGATAAAGTGCTCTTAATACTATAACATCTTGTAGTTAACTGAGTTGATGTTTAACAGATGATCCGCAACCGTCCAATTTGCTGTGCATTTCGAATAACAAGTGTGCAACACATGATTACTCTTGGTTTTTTTTTTTTTTTTTTTCTTATTACCTTCAAAATTCTAACAAACTACATTCATGTTAGTCACGTAGCTCGCTGTTCTCGAGAGCATTTTTTCTAGCGCGTATCCAATCTGCATGCGTGTTAAATCGTTAAAAATGATTTATACATGGTTAAAAATTGATAAAAAAGAAAAAAAATGAATAAAATTTTCACACTAAATTAGACAGAACCAGATAAAACAGTAATCATCTTTCAAACTATGAAAAAAAGTGACTCGTTTCTGCATCAGCAAAACACTTAAAAGAAATCTTCATTTTAATAACACAATTACTTTAATTACTGCAACATTAATTCCATTTAATTTATGTTAATGCTTACAAATTAAACTATAAAAAAAAAGATTATCACGTTTTTCCTTCTACTCTCTTCTCGTTTAATGAAACAAATTGAATTATTCCACTCCATTTTCTAATTATTATCTACCTGTTTTTAATAATAAAATACTGTTCTCTTTTTAAATTATAAAATTTTTACTTCAATACCCAAAAATCAAACTATTAAAAAAACGAGTCAGCATATTTTTTTTTATTTGGAGGGCGATTTAAATATTTTAATAATTGAATAGTTTATTGATGGACATGTTTGATATCTTTACGAACATTCTACATATAAAAATCTATCAGAAAAAAGCCTACCTGAGTGCTTTCTCTCATCCAATGTGTTTTAAATATAAGAGCAAGTCAGAGCTCATCAATAATTCATTAAAAAATGTAGTGTATCTACCTTTTCAAAAACTCCTTTCTACTATCGACTTTTAACTCTATATTTTAAATATTCTTTCCGATATTCTTAAATTATAAAAACTATATAGTTTTATACTGTACACCTTGTTTACTTTTTACTCTTGCTTGCTACAGATCTAAACACGAAAACATTTTTAACTAAAAATATCCTACTTTAAAAATATTTTTTAAGTCTTTTCTTTTTTTTTAAAAAAAACTATTTTAAACAAATAAAACTAATTTTTTATTAGATTTTTATATCAGAATTTAAATTTTAAAATAATTTTATTGCGACTTACACGTATTATAATACAAGCTTCGACTACTATTTAAGTATTTAAAGTTTTCTTTTTTTTATTCTTTCTAATAAATCTATGGAAGATTTAACTTCATTTTTTTTTTTAAAAAAGAATTTTATATTATTGAATTTAAAACTGTTCAAAACTTACTGTCTTCGTCTTAGAAACATTTTAATCTTTTTTTTAACTATCGTTTATTCCTACTTTGATTCTAAAGCTCGATTTTTAAAATTCGATTTAACTTTTTATTTAAAAAAAACAACTTCTCTACTGAAAAAGTGAAATTCCGAACGAAAAAACTTGAATAAAATGTTTACTATTTCTTATTTTTATTCCGCAGAAAAGAGTTTAATTTTTTTTAATACTCTTTTATAAAATCCCTCTTTCGGATCAGCTTTTCTTTTTATTTTTGATACAACACCCTTAATTTAGAAACTATAAAACTTTAGACCATACTTCAGACTTAAATACAGTTCAAGACGTTGTTTTTCTTCTGTTTCGATTCTTCTGTTTCAAAGCGTATAAGTCCTCATAAAACCGAAAGGAAGAGAGGGAGAAAAAACCGAACAGATCAATAGGAGAAATAACACTACTTGTAAAAGCTATCTCCAACCTCCCTTCTAATGTCTGATAAATTTAATTAAGAAGATAGAAATGTTCCTTACTAATCGTTAAAAATGCAATCTTTTATAATTTTTCATTATTCCGCCACTCCTAATTAAATATAATCCTCTATCTCTTTCGCGAAAAATAAACATTTTGTCACTTTAAAATATTCAAATAGACACTAAGCGATGATTAATCACGTCTTAATTTGTAAATAATACTTATAATTTTGATAAAATATATTTAAAATTCAATATTTTTTTCTCCTCTTTTGATGTGAAACGGTACGAGAAAGGAATGGTGTGTGGCATTTCTCAACAACAAAGGCTCAACAGTTTATCATCATTTATCATCGACACCCTGCACGGCTCCACTTGATCAATCATTGTTTTTCCATTTGTTCTACACGTTCCTTATAGGATATAAGCTCATATATAACTCCCACAACTGCATCTTTACATCGTAAACACTTCTTTCTTCCTGATCTTATCTCTAAAAATTCAGCTAGCGTACGTTTTTAAAACGAGAGAGAGAGATAATTAAGGCATTTCTCATGCAAATTTTCGTATATTTTAAGCATGAATATGCATCTCATTTATAAAATTATATAATTAATTTTAAACGTCGTCGAATAATTTTCCTCATAAATCTTATTTTGACACATTCAATCAGACTATGCGTACACGTTTAATTTAGTCAATTAAAGGTTAGTCGGTCGAGTTTATTTCCTTTTCTGTACTTCATTAATTGCACGTTTCTGATAAGTAAACGCCACTTTTGCCGCTTTATGTGCAATCTCTGCTGACAGGTTTTAGGAAATCGTATCTAGAATTCCCTAAGCTGTCAATTCTTCTATGACAGATGTCACAAACATTTCTATATATTCCATTGACGTTATTTTCTGTTTCCAAACTAATATCTTAGAAGTTGTCTTTTTTTCGCCAATTGTATTGCTTGTTGCTGAAAGAACAAATTCCTCTTTCTTTTTCTAATATCAATGATATTTTCTGAGCTCTGATTTTTAAAATTTTCAAATCGAAGGTTTTTTTAAAAATTGTTTTCCTAGTAAAGTAACACAAATCTTACGCGCATAAATCTCTCTCGAACTAAGAGATTTTAATCCCGACGATTAATTTTTACTTACGTAACGAATTAATCAAGTAATACTACTGCAGAAATAAGTCCAGCTGTTGATAAGAAGACTTATTACTACTAGACTAGAGATTATTCTATGGAAACGGCTGCATAAAACACGTTAAGAGAAGACAAATCACTAGAACTTGCCAAGTGATCCTTTAAGAGTAGTTAATTATTGAAGTACGATAACTCTAGCGAATTAAGTGGTGATACACTATCGAAACCTATTTGACATCTTAATCTGATTATAACGAACACCCTCGTATATTAAAGAAGTATTTTCAAATCCAAAATACTAGAAAATGTCGTTATCTTTTAAAAATAATGGCAGTTTTTTTTGACGTTTCGAAGACATCGGTTTGTTTTGATAAGATTAGTTGAAATTATGCTTTAATATAATCAAACTAATGCTTTTTGGATTTCTCCACACGTTTTCTTCTAACAAAACTTAGATATTTTAAATTATCAGTGTTTATAATCATGAAAAAGCAAGTGTTTTTTTTTGTTTGATGTGTAGATTATCATCGCAGATTTTATCAAAACTATATTAAATGTTGATATTCAGCGATAATTTAATGTAATAATATATAATTAATTTGCCCGCAGTAAGAATTTCATTCGAGAAACTAGACAAAATCAATATGTTTTCGTTTTTTTTCCTTCTTTCTCCCTCCATCCTTCCTGGATGGAGATCGCCTTCTATGATCTGAGTAAAGTAAACATACAAAACTCACGTGTTCTGCATTAGCTAGAGACACACGCCTTTGCTCTAGTACTCGATAAGAACGTTCTTTAACCAAAAGAGAAGTTGTCCTTATCAACGACAGTTAAAATATCCTTTCTTGGTATTTTACCTGGCTGCAAAGGGGTTAACGAACTTAACTTTCTCGACTCTTGATTCTACTTCAATTATATATACGTTACTTAGTATACAATTAGTTTAACTGCTTCTAAACAACTAAGTAGATTAATAATTATCTGTTCTCGGATTGTGTTGATGCGTCTAGTATTTCAAACTTAAGCGATAAACTACATCTGGCGGAAACTAAGCATAAATGATGTAGTAGGATCTTCTCCACTCGTGTCATTTCTGCGGTCCGTTAGAGTTTTAGAAAATTATGCACCTCTTCTACGTTCTACCTTGTTGCGCCTAATGCACCGGCTCTTGATTAATGGTATAGTGAATGGGAATTGTTCTCGCGTGTATTAATTATTTTTGCCATCCCGCTCCTATTGGAATGTAAATATCAAAATGATACACGAAACCGTCTGCCATTGCTCCAATTTACATTTGTTAATTAGAATTTTGTCTAAATGTCATTCGTTTGAATGAATCTAAACCGTTAATTTTCTAAATTAGAGTGATGCATTTTAGAAAATGCGAATGTCAGATAAAAAAGATGCGAAGATTATACGCTTGCTTGCTTTTTCCTGTTATATATTTTTTTTCTTTTTCTGTAGAGATAAACATTCTGAAAGCTTTTTCCCCCCTTTACCCTTTAAAAGCTAAATTTTTTTCTATTTTATTTTTAAGAAAAAGGCTTAGAATAAATATCTGAAATCTTACAAAGAACAAAGAGCAATGCTCTCTGCCAATCTGTACAAAAAAAAAGTAAAAATATTAATAATAAACGAAATTGCATGTATTAATTTCAGTACTGAACATCAATTATATTGAATAAGTGCCGTAAGAATAAGAATAGAAATCGATTTTTCTTGGTTGCTTCTTATTAAATAAGGCTATATATCTAAGTATACATGCAGGATCTTCTAATGTTACTAAGTAGACTTTCATTAGGCAGATGTGTATACCCCCGTTTAGACTATATTATTTTTGGCCATGGATATGAAAACTTCTCTATGAAAAATGAGAATATTTCTGTAAGCAAAAGCTCGAAAATATGTATATATTGAGATAATCACAGAAAGGATCGTCTCCGAGGATCGTTTAAACTCGTCGATTGGATCATCAACAATAGCACTTAATGGAAATTCGTTAATTAGCCAAAGTATCGATTACGAGAGGACCCGGCGGTGGATGAAGTTCTCAAACTCCCATCTATGTTTACATTGGTTTTCTGCTGATTAAGGTCGAGCTGTTTTAGTTCCGACTCGTATGTTTAATTTATTCTCATTCTCGAGAGCCTTGTTAGTCGAGGATTTACTCGCTACAACTAATAAATTCGTGAAGGAATTTAATGAATCACACCCATCTAATTTGAGTTATATTCGGTTTAAAATAGCACAAATTTATTTTTATCCTCTTCTAACGTTAGATATATATATAAAATTTTTTTTTCTGTCTAGAAGACATAAGTAATGAAAGGTTAGCTACGTTTCTCCATCATTCTGACTCTGTGGATGCCAAGCTCTGTTTTATACGATCATCAAGCTTCTGTTATTCCCATTAATGGGCGGAGTAACAAATGTGAGTCTAGGAAAGGCGTGGATGTTGCTTGATTTCTGTCAAATTAATGACACGATCTGACACTAATGTATGACAAAAGTTGTATGTTAAACTTCCTCTATCCTGCACACTATCGAACATCGAAAGCAACTGACAACGTCTAAGATATAATGAAGATATTTTAAATGGCGCCAGTCTGATAGCAGTTTCACGTGTGTCCCATGACAAAAATGACTCTTTCCTATCTTTAGGTTTGTCACATAAAACGAAGGATTAATAATATAGTCTAGTTGCTATTTTAAATGCTAAAAGTTTTAATCTACGTCACGCAGAATGTTTTCACGATATTAAAATTGATTACGGCACGCTTTAATAAGTTTTAAACGAGTAAAACAACTTTAACAGATAACTTAGTGTCGAGACGCCATATTCATCAATTAGCACGGACAAGTATAAACTGTAGATAATTAAGTTTTCTAACGCGTCGAAGGACGTAAATACTAGATGAGGCAATCTATCAAAAGATTCGATGATGATAAATTTTCTTCCTACTCTTATCAAAATTCAATATTTAGTTATCTCAGCTTCGTATTAATAGATTTCTGCAAATTGGTTCCCGGAGCGGATTAAATATTTATAGGGGGGGAGAGAGCGTTTGAGTATTAAATTTTTGCTTATGAAAAAAAGCGTGTGGTCAGAAGATGTATTAAATAAACCATTGGAGTGCTATCTGGATAGAGATCTAATAACTTTCCTCGAAGTTTCTTATCTGAATAGTTGGGGTCAACAAACGCCAGTCGCGCTTTGACATTGTTACTGAAACAAGAACATTAATGGACCGCACCACTCTGCCAAAGACTGTCATTACATTTGCATTAACAATCTCGGTACTATGTACAGTACTTTCCTACTTCTTTCTAGACATATTTAGAACATCCGATCCTATTCACTCCAATAATTATGTAACTCGTAACGAAAGTGCGTATAAAGGAATAATCTTTTTTATTTATTTCTTTTTAATCATCAAAAAATAAAGTACTTTTTTTACTTAGGAATGAAAATTTTTTTTGTAGTTTCAATTTTTTTTTAAAAAAAAGATAATTATCGAAGTTTCAAAACTTAATCTCCTTCTGAAATAACGATGCATGAATGATTTATCAAAACTGCTTTGAAGGAAAAAACTAACCAGATTCTTAGATTCGATATGTTTAGGACGACCACGCTTTTAACTAACACAATACGAATATATATATATATATATATATATATTTTACCGGTTTGTTCAGAGTTTTAAACACGATAAAAATCAATTTCGGGGCTAAAAAGATTTAATTTTTTTTTCAGTTAGTATCTAAACTATGTCTATAAAAGACGTAATGAATAAAATTTACTTAGTATTTTATATACTAATTACGGAACATGTTTTTATGAGCCTACAATAAACTACTTCATAAACATGATCAATCCTTATCCTGTTAACACTTTTATCGACAATTTTATCAAAACCTGATTACAAAATTAACTTTTCGTTAAAAAAATTATCATTAATTCAATATTTTAATGATAACTTTTCGTATTTTTAATAATATATCTGTAAGAAATACACACCAAAATCGAATCTAAAACCAAGAAAATAAAATCGATTTTTTTAAAAATATTAAAATAAATTAAGAGATTTTTTACGACTTATATTTATGTTATTATACAATTTATTTTTTAAATTAAATTTTTAACTGGCTTACGTTTTTAAGATGTTTTTCTTCACTTTTTTTTTAATCGATATTCCTGTTGATCTTGCTAAAAGTGCGTATACGAGTTAGAAAATGCAATTATATTTTCTATTTCTAACCGTCAAAATACTTTGTTACATAATAATTATTCTTGATTTTTTTTCTCTCTCCTTCCTTCCTCCTCTTTTTTTATTTTTTTGTTTTCAAACTACCAACTTTTAAATCAGTTCTGTGTGCTTATCTGTTTAATCGGTTTTCTTTATAAAACTACACAACCACAAAGATAACATTCATATAAAGTTATAAAAGTGTGCGCTGTTATCTTTAAGGCAAAGAAGAAAATTTAACTTACTTCAATAAAATTTATTATCTTTACTTCGTTTTCCGACTCGTATTTATGCATATTTTTAGAAAGAAACTTATAAATCCTTCTTGGAATTTTCCTAACAAGCATTTTTAAAACTAGGTTCAGTTTGTTACTTAATTATATTTTTAGATAATAAAATTTAATCAAATGTTTTTCTTTTTTTAATATGAAATAAATTTATTTTTATTTCTTTAAGTTCAAGCTTTTTAAAAAAACCATGTAATTTTTTTATTACAATAAAAATATTTTAAGAAGTAAGTATTAAAGTAAATAATATTATAAAATTTGCATTTTATGTAAAGGTATTTTTAATTTAAAATTTTCTAGTTAAAATAAAGTG
The DNA here is from genome assembly GCF_030686945.1 of Centruroides vittatus. Classification (NCBI taxonomy): domain Eukaryota; kingdom Metazoa; phylum Arthropoda; class Arachnida; order Scorpiones; family Buthidae; genus Centruroides; species Centruroides vittatus. The sequence goes on from NW_027122644.1 coordinate 2,129,958, forward strand.
TTACTCATAGATTTAAAAAAAAAATAATTATATATATATTAATAAAAGTAAAATAGGAAAAGTTGTAAAATTATAATATAAAAAGCAATACAAAAAGGAATGTAATTGCAGAGCAAAAATACATTTATTTATTTTTCCCCCTTTGTAAAAATATAAAATGGAACAAAAAAATCTAATCTGATAAAAGTCAAAATAGGGGGAAAAACATAACAAAATTACATGAAAAAATTTACAGAAGAGTCAATATAACCACGAAATAGAAAACTGTACGGTCCAAGATTAAAATAAGGTGGAAAAAAGGAGAGAAAAATTTAATTTTTTTTTCTATATCTAAAATCCAAATGTAATAACATATTGATGTTATAAATTTTTATTAAAATTTTTGAAAAGTAAGATACCTTACAAATTAAATTCGTGTTTTGAATCATCAAAGCTATTCACATAATCATAAATTCATTTATGAAAGTTGATATTTTGTATGGTATCCTCTTTCCAATCACATTAAGTTAATCTTTTCAGCAATAGGAAAATATTTTTAAAATTAATAATTCTTTTTCATTGTTTTTCTGTACAAAAAACAATTTAAAATCTCTCTCGACATATTTATAAAATAATTAATTATTAATATAATTTGAAAGTTTAAAATTAAATTTTAGTATTTTTAAAATATATATTTTATATATTTTTTTTGTTTCCAGAATTCCCAAGTAACAGAATGAAGACATTCTTCATCGTTACTGCGCTAATTTTCTATCAGGTTCAGGATTCGGAGGTAAGAAAATTTTCTTAACTAATGATGTACCACCTTTTACCTAATTAAATATGGATAAAAAATGGTCGAAATTTGCCTTTTGCAGTAATTAGGCAAAGAAAGATAAACGAGTAAATCATGTCAAGAGATAATTTAGAAGGAAATAGCCGCTAATTAATGATGGCAATTCAATATATTAGCTCAAAAAATGAATTATTTATCGATCAATTATTAGCATTATTATTATGATAGCAATCATTAAATTCGGTAAATTAAAGTTTAAAAAAGTAATTTTTATTTTGGTTCTTTTTTTTAATTTTTTTTCTTATCTTTTTAGAAAGGAGTAGATCCAATTTTCAATGAAATATTATTCGTATTTCCCCATAGCATGTATTCCCATTTTCTAGATAGGGGAACATCACTTCCAATTCAGCAAACTTTCAAAAGCCACTGGTTTGTTGGAAAAAATCATTACCGGGATTTGTCCAAGGGAAAAATAGAGATGATGCCAAAACCCTGTAAATCAAGTCAGATCAAAGAATGGTGACAGTTATCTATGGCATAGATAATTCGAATTTAATAGAAATTTATCGAATTCCGTTTGGTAGTGGAGTCGAGAAAAGATAATGGTTGTCATTTCTTCAACATGATGGCATCAATATTCCCCAAAAGATTTTTGCAAGAATTTTTTAAGTAATGGCATTTTCTCTAAGTTATAGCTTGATACTTTTTGTTTTTTATTCTCAATGGATTTTTATATTCATTTTTTTTAAATATTATTTTTAATTCGCTTACACAAAAATGTTCTAGTTTCGGTCGTTAGTATTTGAAATACTTTTCGATATTACATAAATATTAAATTTGATATACAAATGGTTGATTTTGAAGTAAAATTATAGAATTAGTTAAATTATTTCAATCCATTTTGATAATATTTTTACTATTGTCCATTTAACATCCATGAAGATTCATGTAATTTTGATCTTATAACTAAAATAAATTTATATAAAAGTTATATAATGATTTATACACTAAAATTTTAGTATGAATATTATATAAATTTATACAGGTGTTGATAGTGATTGTTTATATATATTATATTTATTTTAAGACATATTATAAAATCAATAATAATTTATTTATATAACTGGAATTTAATAATGAAAAAACATTATATCAGCTTAAATTAATCTCAAAATCATTAAATTATAGTAAAGCAGGTATTATACAATATCATAAATCAATATAATAATGATCGTTATGCACAGATATAACATATCAGAAAAAGGATACAATATTTAAATGGCAATCTTACTGAGAATTAAAGCTTGATAGATTAAAAAAAATTAATCTCTTCTCTCACGTAACAATAATCTTCAGATAGTATATAATAACTATGCTCGAGAACAAATTTATTAGTTTCAGAAAGTTATCATTTATAATAAACGACCCGAGTAGAATCGTAACGTGGAAGATTCCATAAATCAAACTACAAATAGAAAAGTTAATGGTCGATTTTATTGTAATGTACTCTATAATATCAAACATTATTGTTTGTGTTTAACACGAACATCATTTAAACTGATACAAGAGATTAGTTAAACTGTTGTTCGTGTCAGATTAATGATAAACTAGTTCCGTATAAACGGGAGTGGTTCGTATGACCTGCAACACTCATTTCCATGCAAGGATGTATTCCCAACAAGCAATCTGGCCTGGTTTTTTTTTTCTTGTTTTTGCAATATTTCGATGTTAGAACGTAGTACCGGTAGCTTCAGACGATTATTCTTGTTGTTATTTTTCCTGTTATACAATCGTGCATCACGCTTATTAGTTGTATTTAATATAGGGTGTGTTTGGTCATATTATCTCGACGATTAAGTATCGGTCTTCTTTCTCAGAAAGTTATCTTATTTAATAATCTGGGGTAATTCAAAAAATAAAAATGTTGTATGTTTTGTCATCGGTTTGATTTCTGTAACACAATACTAATACATTTTTATCATCATCCGTATCAAAATCGTTTTGTATTGAGATAAGTTTAAGTCAACCCATTTTGAGACTTTTATTTGCTTTATATATAATTTCTTTTTTATATTTTTATTTTATCGTTATAAAATATTCATAACTAGTAAACATTTGCGACGAAATTTCATCTACGAATAGAAACGTAATGCCTCGTGGGCTTACGTTATTAGGAAGTTGTATGAATACATAAGTTATTACTTTTGGTTTTTTATTTGTATATTCTGCATTTAATCCAAGGAAAACTTTTTTGCTTTATCATTTCTTTTACTTAAACTTACAATTCTTAAATTAAAAAGAAAAGTTATTAAAGCGTACAAATTCTTTTATCTAATTTCTAAAGAAGAAAAAACCAGCATTAAATAAAACCATCTTCGACAAACAAATTAACATAACTTGATAATCATAACGTTATCGAAGCTTTTAACATGATCAGAATGTTTTTTTTTTAAAAAAAAAGAAAACGTTTGTACTTTTGAAAAAAGCATTTTCCATCTGCTATCTTCTAGTTTGTATAGATGATAATTAAGTGTACCCATCATAAAAACAACCAAGGCTTGCCTAGTGTTATATAAAATTTTTTTAAATATTTTCTTCTTCGCGTTTTTGAATTATTTTTGCTCGTATTATTTCAATCAACGTCTTTTTGGCTCTTCGCCAGTTTACTTTAGGGGTTTGAAAGCAATTCGGAAGAATAAACAATGTCTCTTGTCTTCCCTGGCAGCTCCGTCTACACTTCACTATAAACAACGCCTCTTCACCACAGATGTAGATATGTAATTTCGATCGGTACAAGATTATTCTCGCTAACGGGAACAACCACCAGCGAGAATCGTTGGCCCGGGGCGGTGGCAACCTGTTCTCTTCTGTTTATCAATTCGTCCCATTAATGCTTTTCTGTACAAAGAAGCGGCCACCTTAACATAGAAGTAATACTTGGCTAACGTGTGGGCGGCATGTCATTCGGGTGCGGAGACTGTAATAAAACTCGATCGTCTTCATTGTTAGCTTCCACTCCCCCGACCTTTACGATTTTCTTGGACGTTCTCTTATTTTATTGATCGTCTTGTCTAACTTTACATTTGATAGTTAACGTCCTTCGGTTTTTTAAAACTCTCTTCGAAATTTAAACAGTTCTTTAAAACACTATCAATGGCGTTGATGATCGTCCTTATCAATACAATTCTCTGTTTTTTAAATATAAAATTTTAATTAAATTATCCTCGGCTGATGTATTTTTGTGTGTACAAAAAGAAAAATACACAAATTTACTAATGCTCTAATTTCTATATCATAATTATTTTTTTATATTAGTCTCCCATTTCCCATCTATAAATTCTTAATTAGAAAGTTAATGATTATTCGTCTTCATAAGCTTACTAGGTTCTACATCATTATTAATACAGTTAATCTTCTTCTTAATTAACTTTAAAACACATTATAGTTAATGTAAAAATTAGCTTTTAAACGTAATTAACTGTGGTAGAGAACTATATAAGACGTTGGATAAGCTAAAAAATAATTGAAATATTTTAAAAACTAATTTATATATTACGTGAATTCTTGCATATTCAAGTTTACATTAAGCCAATAGTTAACGATTTTTAGATAATGATAAAGGCAAATATAACTTAATATATAATAGGGCGATAGGACCAAGTTTTTAAAATTGTTTTTACTTTATGAATTTTTCTAACCTTAAAGAGGAGAATTTAATCAAATTTTTCATGTTGAGAGTCATTTTAACTAAGCTGCAAACTACAGTTTACTTAGGAACTGCAAAGACTGATGATCTGCCATAATTTTTTAAAAATATATTCCTTAAATTTATCGAATATTTAAGATTTAAATTATCTACTCTTTTAGTAGGAATTGAGCTAAAAGTAAGCGACAAAACGAATTGAATGTTACAAGATTCAGCGAGAAACGATACTCAATGACAACTGATCTTTATATATATAAAGATGTTCCTCAAATAACCGTGTAAGCAATTTTCTCTAGAAAGGTATAATATTGCAGTCTTCCCTTCCTACTTACGTGGTAAAATTATCGAAAAGTAAAATTCTTTTTTTTTTAAAGTTAATGTAACGAAGAATACATTTTAGGGTCTATCTAGTTTATAAATTAGATACTGCACACAGGAAAACTTCATTAAAATAATAGTTTTCAAAACTAACTTTGATGTTTTTCCGATAAACTTTACAAATTAAATTGTAGAGGGGAAAATGTACAAATTTGGAAGGAAGATATCACAAAACAGTCATTACCGATATTCACTGGAGCATTGAATTTTCCGAGGAAACGATTCTAATCCACAAATCAATATGTAGATCATTTTCAGAGATAAATTTTTACGTATGTCGTGTAATTATCGGAATATTAAAGAGAAATATCATTTTTTTTGAATGACCCAAAGCGCATTTCATATAATTTAAACCGATATTTGAAAATTAACGGAAATTCAATTAAAATTTACTCATCGGAAATTGTGTTGATAAGAGAATGTTTTGCCTATGCCAACTATATCAGTTCTTATCGATAATTTGTTTATATATATATATATAATTTTAAGGCATGCCAGGTGAGATTTATATATGAAGCTATATATAATAAAGCTCATTTTGTCTGATAAGCAAAGAATATCAATCAGCAAAGTTGTCGGTTCTCGAAGATAATGATGTCTTCGGATTGATTACATTTCCAGAAAGGAAGCTTATTATATTCGTATTCAATTAGAGTGTAGTTCAATTAGGAGTTGGAAAATATAATTTTTTGGGGGCGGTCAAAGCTTAGTTTTTATTGAACAGTAAACAATTACTATAAGAGGTCATCAGAATTTTCCTATATATGAATAATGCGGCAAATAACATTACTCGTATGAGCTCGTTTCCTTATAATATAAATTCATACAGGTTTTATTTATGTAAAGCTTAAGTTAAAATTATTATTATAAATTCAATATTTTTCTTGAATAAAATGTCTGATATATTTGAAAATATTGTCGAACCAAGGAGATATTCAAGCGATGATGATAAAACTTTCAGACTTTTATATGATTTAACTAAAAAATCATCTATTATTCAATTCATATTTTGACTTAAATGGTTACTAGCTGTTAGATTTATTTTTTATTTCGTTTATAAATGTTTTAAAAAATGCCAAAAATATGAAATATTATTTTTAAAAGCTAGATTAATGTAATTGCTGCCGATACTTTCCTCTCTTGTGGAGTTTATTTATAAATTTTATATAATAATTCATATTGACGTCTACTTAATTTCTGTACACAGAACTACTGTATTATCTTTTTTTTTCTTCTTGATAATTGTCTGAAGTTGTCATTTCTTCTTTCGTAATTATTTCTTTAGATGCTGACAACAGAAAATTTTAGTTGTTAAATTGTGAGGTAATGACAATATTTGAAGAGTAGTGAAAAGCAAAAGACAGTAAATATTTGATATATAAATGATCTTCCTTCAGGTCGTAGATGAAAATATAGCATCGATCAACATCTACTTCATCTGTCCTTTTCTTAACATTTATAGCATCTCGAGTAATTAATTTTAATAGTTTTCAGGGTTTATCGCCGAAATGTATTTTTAGAAATGTCTTAAAATCAAAAATTGAGGCAGTTTAAATTTAAATAGTTACATTAAAAAAATAATTTCTTTGCTAAAATTGCTTAAAATGTCTTCCCATTTTATATACATATAAATGTTTTCAAAATACAATAAACTTTTTTTTTATCAAGTTTTATATAAGAAATTAAATTAAAAAATTGATGAACTAAAACTATCTAAACAGATGGAGTAAATTGACGAATGTGGATATATATATTTTTTAATAATAAAAGATAATGTAGTAAATTCAGTTTTTAAGCTTATTCGAATAACATTTTGCAGAATTTCATTTTTGAAAGGAATGAAAGGCTGAAGTCATTTTAGCTGACGTCATCTTTTGAAATGAACAGATTAGAGACTAAACTTCATTTCTTAACATAAAAATCAATAATTACATCAACATAGATCAAGTTTTTCTTCTTTTTTAATTTCTAGTTGAACGAAATTTGCTTAGAAAATATTAATCTCAATAGAATAAAGATTGGATAAAAATTAATAAAGACTTAATCGAAGTTTGCAGTATGTAAAGTAGTTTCTGCTGTATTAGTTTGACCTTTATATCAAATTTTCAACAGCTAATATATAACTATAACGTGCCACCATCGAAACAAATCACGGATTGACTTATTAGCCAATTAATTCTTTGATATATTGCTGTAATTTTAGAGTAGCTCGTACTTATCTAGAACTATTAATGCTACTTAAAGTTTAGCTGAATTATTATAGAAAATTAAATCATTTATATAATGTCGAGGAAAGCTTTTTAACCTATTTTAAACCTTATTTAAAAAAAATCTGTCTTGAAAAGTTGTGTAAAGATATTTAATGCTTACTCAATAATAATTATTAATAATTAATGATTTTCTTCAGTAGTAAGAGATTGTCTCAATTTATTTTTAAAAGAAACTTATTTACATCCTTTACTTACAACACAGTTTAATTTTTAAAACGTTCCGGGTAGCGCAGAGGCAATTCTTTTAATAAAATACGTGTAATTACATCATTCAATAAACAATTTCTGAGCTGTGGACGATAATTAAAGCCCAGAACTTAGATAATTCGGTAGATATTAATTAAAGTGGGGGTAAACAGCCCTCGAGGGAAGTTCTCACTAAATATCAGTTAAAACCACCGGAGGACAGGAACACAACACGGTAGCTTACCTATCAATTTTGTGCGATTTTAATGCTTTTTGAGGCTTTTAAGTTAAATCTTCACAAAGTCGTCAGAATTCGACAGATATGTGAATTCAACTGAGGTCAAAGCTGGACTGATTCGATGAAGATCGAAGAATTCAGAGTTGCATCCGTCCCCTACGGTTCATACTGTCACAACGTGAAAAGTAGTTTCCTGATAGGAATATCTGTCAAGGTGAATTTTGTGCAATCGGTATTGGTATACGTCGGATCCAAGAGATTATTCGTTTTACGATTCGATCGATTTATAGCTTAGGTGATAAACGTAATCTCCCCAATCTGACGTACCAGCCTGCATCGGCCCCAATTTTAAGAAGAGTGTATCGAAGATCTGTCATATCACGAAGTAATATTTAGACTTCAAATACTATAAAATTGAAAATCATTAATTTTACAAAAATTTTATGACGTTTTATTGATTAAAAATCAAAAATAGCTTCTCATTGAATTACTCTATGATCTTTTTCTAGTGTCTATTATTCTTGACAGTGAAACACGTATCGTTTGCTGTAATAATAGCAGTAGACATTTGATAGATTCAATTTATATCATTATCTTTTCAAACAAATTCAGGCTACGCATCATGTTTTTAGATTTGATTTCAATAAAATATTAATGAATTTAAATGGAATTTCGTTCGTCTTTCACGAAATCTTCCAAGGAAACATAACCTGTTTCTCAACAATAAAGAATTCATTCCTATATTAAATTCCTGAAAATATTTATGGATCTCACCTGACTTTGGAGCTAAGTCAAAGTTTTATCCAATTAATAAGAATCTAGGTTGTAGAGTTTATTCAATCAGTAGCATTTTAACAGTTTACGTTGCTAGCTAATGGATTAATAAATGCTGTATACGACTACACAGATGAATAGTTAATACGTAAAAAATCATCAAGCAAAATACTTGAGAAATTCTTGTTTATTGCCAAGACAGCATTAGCCGAAGCATAAATTTCATATATAATTGGGGAGCTATTGAAAAATTATAATTTTAAATATGTTTCTGTATAATCATTGTAAAAATCATTATTATTCTTTTTTATTGATATATTCTAGTATTAAAGATTACAGTGCTTATTGTTTTCAAACAAATCTTCATTCGAAATATAGTGAAGTGTCAGAATTCATCTCTTCAGCTCTTAAAATTTTCTCTTCCGGTATCAACTTGTTGTCGACGGAATTGCTTAAGGACATTAACAAAGCACAAGTCATACAGCAAGATCCCATAATGATCCTAAATTCAAGATTTTCGTATATCCTAGGGCATACTCATTTCGTAAAGTTGCGATCTCTTTGCAATCGATAGTAGAATCTCGAAACACGAAGGATTGAATTTCTCCTTCATTTTCGACATTTTGTTTGAAATTTTTATTTATTTATTTTTTTAATATTATATTTTTGAAATTTTAGTCAGAATGATATTCGAATAAGTCATCTAAAGTTTCTTAACTAAAAAAAAATTTTCTTGACATTTTAAGCTATAATTTTGTTTTAAGTAAGATAAAGAATATTTTTGATATTTTTTGATTTGAAAAATGATGAAAGACAAATGATTTATCTTCGAGCTAAACGAAAGAACAGCTTCTACGTTTCGAGTAATGTTGGAAAGTGTTTTTGCACAGGCTAAATATAGCGCATTATCAATAATAAATTAAGACCTGTTAATCATATTAACAGTAAAAAATAAATTCTTCCTAATGTGAAGGAAAGCTTAACAATTAGTTTTAATCAGACGAGTGAAATAATATTATCGAAGATTATAATCAGTTCTGAATCTTGCATTTTCTATGATGTATATTTTATTCTCTGCTGAATATTAATGAAATGTCAAGCTTTAAAACTTTCATTAAAAATGCGGATAATTAAAAGTTTATTATTTTTTCTTTTAAAGCGAATAGTTGTTGTTTTGTCAATAGCGCACAGATAAAATATTTTTATCGCAGGCTCTTCGGGTCAAAATAGAATTATCTACACTATTCGGATCATTTAAGTCTACGACTCTGAAGACGACTTTTAGAAGATAAAATACTTTTCTCACTCTGACTTTCGCAATTCCCACATAGTTCTTCCTCGAACGATGCTTTTAGCCTTTTCAGGAAATTTGAGCTTTTCAAACTTTTCTGATGGGTCTAGCAGTTGAGTAGATGTTCGATCCGATGCCATTCACACTCGAAGAAAGAGTGAGGCATCATTCTCCAAACTGAGATCATTCTCAACAGCCATAAAGCCAGTGGGAATGAATCCGGTCTTAAGAGAATTCTACTACGTGAAGTGTTTTACCTCGTTACAAACCACACTTTAACTACATAACTAAAACCTTCAAATATTTTAAAATTGACCACTGCACGTAAGACATTTTACGCCTCTAAGCTTAGATAATTCTATAAAATACTTCGATCAGAAAAGTTTCGAACATTGGATATATTGTTTATATCTAGTAAGATTTAGTCAGCTTACTATAGAATAAAAAGTTTAAATTACTTGTATATTATTATTAAAATATAAATTCTCTACAATATAAACTTAGCTTACTTGTTAGTCAGAATGCCACTGATAATTTATAAACCTCCATGGATTTGTTCACCATTACAATTACAACTGACTATTACAATTAAATGAAATTTCATCAAATTGGCAAGTAGATAGACTTAATTAAAATGTATTTTCAATCAATTCCATGTCTTTAGAATTTCTCATCAGGAAATGTTAACAAACCCATAATGGAATTTGCAAATTAAATGTCTCCATTAAAGCTTTGAAGCCTCATACACACTGTAAACGAATAACCTATTTTACCTCATATAAATATTAACTACAATTTTCATTTCTAATTTAATTAGTTATCTTTATTATTATTATCATTATTTATTAAAAAATATAATAATAAAAACATGAATAGAATAATTTTTTGTAGAAAATTAAAAATATTTTAATTTTTTTCTGATATTCATTTCCATTATGTTATAATTCTTGATTGAAATTCTTACCTTTTTATTGCTCCAGTTGCAGTAATATAAATCGACTTCCCGTCCATTTATAGGAAAACATAAAATTTAAGTATCATAATGATTCTTTTTAATAATAATAGTAGCAAACATCGGAAGAATTCTAATATTTTGCTACAATTACCATAATTTGTGCGGTAAATGTGCTACAATTATTGTCCTAATAGCATCGTACAGTTCTAATTTGAAATTGGAAAGGTTTATGGTTGTTGTAATATCAAATATTCCTACTTTTCCGTGATTTGGACATATTCAAGATAGAAAATTTATTAAGAAATGACATTTGTATAAATTTTTAAAAAATTCTAGATTAGCGGAAATCTGTCTGAATTTTCAAATTATCGATTTATTTTGTGTACAAATTAAATACAAAATCACACGGATAACTTATTATTTATTGGGATTTACAGATTTTCTACACATGTCTAGAAAAAGAAAAAAAGATTAATATTTATTCTTCTAAATGTCAAATTTTTGTGCTAAATTTTTAATTTTATGAAACTAGTTTTTTTCCCTCCAAGGTTAATCTCTTAATAGAAAAGGTGTTACTACGGTATACTCCGTCGAAACAATTATTAAATGACCTTGTCAGATAATGGGATTTCAGCTAATCACTCCACACTTGTCTAGACAATAGAATGCTGCTGAAGAGGAGAGAGAGAGAGAGAGAGATAGCAAGATTTCTGAAATGTTAGAACCCTTCTGCAGATAACATACTTTCTAAAATGTTTTTGTGGTCGTTTAACCCAATCCTTAATTAGTTCATTTAAAAATTAAATTTATGAAATTCTTCTGTTGAAATTCTTAGATATTTATCTTTGATTTACTTAATTTGCGGCAATTTATCTACTGTAAGTTAACTTTCATGCATTTTATATAATTCTAAATTTAAAAAAAAAGAAACAATTGTTTTTACGTACAGTAATATCTGCCCAAACCGGAAAGAATATTCTGTATCGTACGAGTCCGGTTTACACAGGTTTTACTCTATTTATTGGAAAAGCTGTATTAAGAGGTAATAGAAAAAAAATCCTTCGTTATAAAAGTTTTTTTATTGCTATTTCTGCGTAATTAGTTCGAATGTAAATATCTAAAAGACAGAATTCCAAATAAACATCTTCAATATATATATATTTTTTTCTTATTTGAACGGAATAAAAGCTTAAAAATACACATAGAATGTAAAATAAAAAGAAAAACAACCTTAGGCAAAAGGGGAGAAAATAGTAGCTATCCAATTTATTTTAACTCGACGAGTCGTGCCATATCCTCAACGACGCGATGCTATCTTAGTTTCTGTTAATTTTAAATTCCCTTTTCTTTTTTCCTTATTCAAACATCATTATGTTTCCGTCTTCTGTAAGAACAATATCTTCGAGAGAATTTCTGATTACGATTTATAGTCACGGCGCGTAAACTGAGAAATCGCGGATGAAAATTCTTTATAGGTAAGAAACGATAAGTTTCTATTGCCTTAAATCCTACTGTACGTAGGATAATTATGCATAAACTCCTTTACAAAAACAGAAAAATATTATTAATATTGAAACGATATTAATTAGAAATTAACACAACAAAGTTTATTAATTAACAAGCAAAATTATCTTCGCATTAATTAATTTTAATATTTTGCTGTTATCGAAATTAAATTGCAATTTATTATAAATTATTGTTAAACAATATTTTTTTTTAATGAGGTTTTCGAAAACTTCTCCAGAATGATTAATTTAGTTTCATCATTGGTACCCCACAATATGGTTTCTAATTAATTATTCAAATTAACTTCCGATAATTGTCAATGCGACCTGACTATCACAAATTTAATTATATATCCAGTTGATTAATTGAGCGATGAATTATTTAAAAGCAATACATTTTAGATAATTAACATTTATATTTTGTCTTTTATGAATGCTATTCTAAAAATAATCTGTACTGAAGTTAATTTCTAACAGATTATTAATTATTTTTTAATAAGAAATTAACGTTTAAAAATATTTTTCCCGTGCTTATTTTTCTTAAAACTAAAATTTAATAACCTTCAATATTTATAAAAATAATAATCTTAATTTTTAATTATTATTATTAATTAAAATAAGTAACACTGAATATTTTTGTGTATTAATTAATTTTACCCAGAAACTAAATATATTTAAAGTTAATTTTTAATTCTATTAATTTCAATTAGAAATTTATTCGTATTTCGTATTCTAGAAGAAGAAAAAATAGTTTAAAATTTAATTACTTATTACCAATATTTTAAAAGAAATTTAATAATATTCTTCTAAAGGACATTAATATTATGTTTGTTAACTGCCTGAAGTAACGTTTGTCATTGTTCTTAATTGAAAAATTAATTAAAATGTTTATTTTCGATGAACAAATTTTGATTCGGAAAGAATAATAATTCGTACCTTCCCCCCGACATAAATTCCGCAATTACAATTCAAGAATTGTAAATATTAAAAACTTTCTAAGTAAATACCAATATTAATTTTTAGTTTAAAATATCTTTTTATCCGTAAGATTTTCCGGTTATTCATTTCTAAATTAACGAAAAATGAATTTTGTTTTAAAAATAAAATGCGAACGACCAGTTTAATTCACTAAGCATTTTATTTTTGAAATATATATAAGGCAAATATCGCGTACACCATCGACAAAACAGTAGAAAGGAACAATTCCCTAATAAAATCTAAGATTTTATAATAACTTGAATTAAAAATTTTATTGTGATAGATCTAGATCGTTTTTAAAATCATTCTAAAGTAAGTTATTCTTAAATTTAATTTATAATGATGTATTATCATCTCCATGATAATAACATCAAAATGATGTTATTATCATGGAGAGTACTTAGGAATCGTATTATTTAGAAGATCGAGTATGCGAATAATCATTTAAGATTACACCTTTTAGATATGCAAGTGTCTTTTGAACTTGTGCGAATTTTACTATCAAATTTTATAACGTTAAGTGAAAGAATCCTATAGAGATTCTACAAAAGACTCTATTAACTTTGTTCAATAAAGATCAGTGTCTCCAGAGATTTCAAGAAACTGCGGTCGATATTCAACTAAAACTATGTTTACACAAAAAAAGCGCAACTTTCAATGTTTGTTAATAGTATTAAGAATGCATTATCCTTGTAATTACAATAAAACATTGCGTTGTTTCCAATGTTTAGAATATAAATAAATTAAATACATTTAAATTCGAGAAAGAACTTTTTTTCTTTTTACTAAATAAACAAAGCATTACATGTTGTAGTGGCTTTATGACCCAAGATCGTTATCATTTTGACCTTCAACTTATTTCATGACCGAAAAATCAGGCTGTGTTTACAGTATATATAGGGTGTAGTTATTTCAACGCCCAAGAAAAAGTAATTAGCGGTGCTCAATAATCCCTATGACAACATGGAGTAGGTTGGAACAAAATTGATCGCCTTGCTGTCTTGATTTGGATTAACTCAATGGACTTGTCATTATATCGACAAGACAAATGTATTGATCTTAATTTTTTTTTAAAATATATTACTAAATCCAATCTCTCTTAAAGAATCTTTATCATTTTCTGTTTAAAAAATGTAATGGGAATAAAAGACGAGATTGAATTTTATCTATAGCCTATAATTGATTTTAAGTTTACCTATCTACTGGAAAAATCTATCGGGGAAAAATTACATTTTAGATAAGATTTTTCCGATAGTGGTGATTTTTAAATCTCAAGACATATTTTACAGTGGAAATTTCTTTTCGGATTGCGAATCTTTTAAATTACTTTGTAAAACGTTTAATACTTCTCAAACAGAATTATATATATTTTTGAAATTTAAGAAAACTCTTAATTACGATGAAAACTTTCATATTTTGATCCAGACAAAGCATTCGATTAAATCACGTGACACCAACCGACGAGTATACAGCCATTGGTCAAACTGGTCCGAATGGTCTTTGTGCACCAGAACCTGCGGAGGTGGAGTGAGACAACGCAGCAGAATATGCTCAAGAAGGTAAATAAGCCGTAGCTATAAATTTTCCTACTTCATGTAAATATTTTCATAAGGTCAAAACTTTCGAGTCGTGAAAAGTTCCTCGCGAGTTTAAAATTAACTTATACTAAATTAGTCATTATGTTTAACGTTAGAAATTAAATTACAAAATATTTATTAAGATATTTTTAAACAAAGTTTCGGAAGCTACAACCGACCTTTGCCTCTAATTTGCCTCGGAGATACTATTGAATATATTATCTGTAATTCTCAGGTAAGGAAATTTTATTTATAATTCATTTTAAAGCTATTTTCGTCTCATTCAGTAGAACATTTATCTATTTAGGACTGTCCTTCCGGAACGGCAGACTTTAGGGAATTTCAATGTTCTCTTTACAACAAGCGAAGAATATCAGACCAAATGATACAATGGGTACCACAGTATGGAGGTAAATATTGAATTACCGTAGAATACTCCTGTGTTGCTGGTAAACTGTGAAAGAGGAAACACACTAATATTATACAAATTTCTTTTTATATTGAATCTCTCGTAATATATCACATCTTAGGATGGTTTTTAAAGCAAATTCTTTAATTCATTTATATAAGCAGCTTTTATCTTAAGGCTCAAAAACAAAAATCAAGGCAAACATACAGACTCTGAAAGAATGTGGAGGAAGATGTAATGACACTTGAATATTTTCGTTTTTCTCGTCAATTTAATACAAGAAAGTAATATCTTTAAAAAATATATAATTTCATCGCTATTTGGATACTCGTTCTACTTTATAAATTATATCCTCTATTATTTGACAATATGTATTCGTCAATATGTAGATGCAATATTTTATCTTTTTATAAGATTAAGATGTTATAGGTTACAGGTCTTCAAATTCTTCCTGATTCAATTAATAAAAGCCGCCATTCGGTACTGCGATAACGTTAGATAATTAAGTTTAAATAGATCTTATAGAAGATCCGTGTTTAATATTATTTAATGCTCTAACAGTAAGTCAGATCTTATTAACTTTGGATAATATTAGAGAATTATAGTCGGTCCTCCTCTTAATTTTGTTCAAAGACTGCTTTATCCCTCTAAGTTTCCAGAGGGAATTCCTACGTTTCTGATCCTTTTTATCAAGCAAAGCGGTTCCTTTGTCAAAGTAAAACGCCAGCGGATAAGCATCATCTAGCTACATCTATTTACGGTAATCATTTCTCTATGGGAAATTCGTAAATGTATATTAAATTTCGCTTCGTTATTAAAGAATATATTATTAAATCTCTCAAATTTGATTTCAGTAATTTGTAAAATGTATAGATCTTTAATTGCAATTTAATTAGCTATTTATAATTATGTTAAATGATTTTCTATTATTATTAGTTTATCTCATTTTATTATCTTCAATTCAATTCCTATTCTTTGGGTTTTTATTTATTTTCGAAAATTTCTTATGTATAATCCCATTATTACAAAATTTTAGTAACAAGAATAATAAAACTAAACTTTTATTAAGCAAATAATCAAAAATCAATACTAATTTCTTGGAAAATTTTTGCAAAAGTTTAATATTTTCATCTGGATACACTTCGGTAATTTTACAAGCGAATGATAATTCAGAACTTTAAACTATTAATTGAAGACATGAGTGGATGAAAGTGTTATGTAACAAAATCAAAGTTTTCAGTGAATTGATTAAGTTTTTATTATTTATTTCGGTGTAAACACAGCATATCCACGAAATATTTAATTTCTGAGATCTTTATTGGTGGTATGTGAGAGATGAATATATTGAACCTTCATCTATGCAGAACAACTGTAACATAACGCCTTCATCCACTCATGTTTTCAATTAATTGTTCCCTTCTTCATTCCTATCAAACCGAAATTCTGTGAAATTGAAAGTGCAGTCAATTTTCAAAAATAAAGTATATACGTAATCTCAGTTAGAATTCAGTATAATCAAATGTTAATAACCAAAATTTTCATGTCTTTGTTCATTCATTTGAGTTTGGTAGTAATGAAAAAGTGCTGATGTAACGTAATAAATTATCTCAAAAATTAAAAACGGGAGGATTAAATTATACTGGAAAAAATTGAAATATACGACTAAATTTTATACTTGATATTGAATATTTAACAATTTTGGAGTGTTGGGTGACGTAATTAAGATAACGTAAGAAATTCTGTCGCTTAAATGGACCCATTTAATAATCTTTTTTTTTAATATCCGGATGAGACTAGAAATACATCTAGATATGATAAAAATGTGTACATAGTTTTTATGTAACACGTTATATAAAAACTTTTAAACTTTTAAACTTTTTTAAAGATATGTTTACGTAAAAATTTTTATTGGTTTCTAAATTTATGCCTCAAAGGTGACAATGCAAATATAAAATTAATGCTTGCTTTATATATAAAAATCCAGCAACTTTCCCGGCAAAAAAGTTAAAATTGTGTGTGGAACCATTTATTATATTTTATTCAAAACTTTTTATATTAATCATTAATAATTATAAAATGGCAAAAAGCTTAATGTTGAGGGTAGAGACGAGCTTTATAAGGGGGGAAAAACTGTAAATGCTAATAACGAATAAAACCTTAGTCCGACCCCCACTCGAGATATGACACATGACCACTTTATCTCTCTACCTCGTTGGTATTTAACCATTAAAATTTAATAGCACCAATGTCCCTAATGCACAAACCTCTTTGCAAAATTTCAGAAATTTTCGGCAAAAGGCACAGGAGCTAAGCTTCGAAGTGAGTGAACAAAATCGTGCTCCCCACACATTAGCATGTATGCATACATACAGGGGAAACGTTTTTTTTACATTTTTCGACGTTTTAAAGTCTCCTGAGATA
This sequence comes from Centruroides vittatus, assembly GCF_030686945.1. NCBI lineage: Eukaryota > Metazoa > Arthropoda > Arachnida > Scorpiones > Buthidae > Centruroides > Centruroides vittatus. The sequence continues at coordinate 2,147,421 of NW_027122644.1, forward strand.
AAAAAATCTGGTCTTTTTTTGACCAATTGCCTTACTTTCTCGGCTGTTATATAATATATACAGTGTATATATATATATAACAGGCGGGAAAGTAAAATTACATAAAGCAGGCATATCGACTAAATGGTGGAAAATACATAATTAATTTACGATCGCTGATGTATGCAAAAATTTAGTCTTTCGCAATAAGAATAATGAATGCGCTTTCATCTGACGTTCACTGAAAATATCGCAGAATTAAGAATCATATACACTTATACCGTACTTGTATATTGTTTTGTCTAAGAATAATTTATTCTTGGGAGAACGTTTCTATAAAGACAGCTTTATAAATATTATACAAACTATATATATATATATATATATTCATGACATCAAATATCCTTACTATATTTGTGTATATATAATCTTTGTGTGTTTGAATATGCATGCTTCACGTATATGCATTTACTTGCTTGAATGTTTCCTAATTGTCTGCTAAATTAATATTAAATTTTAAAAAACTATATAACTTTTAATAAATACGATAAAAATTTAAGCAAAATCAACATAATAATAAATACAATTTCTAACTATAATGAAAATAATTATCAATTTTTTTGTTTAGAATTTAAATAATTAGAATTCTATTCACATAGTAATATTAGTATTATCAGTATATGTGGTTTTGTCCTAGGAGAAAATCCCTGTGAATTGAGATGTCAAGCAAAAGATCGTAGTCTTACCTATAGTTTCGGTAAAGTGATAGATGGAACCCGCTGTTTTCCGGGAGGTGAAGAACTCTGCGTTAATGGAAGATGTCTGGTAGGTCTATTCATTCTAACAGTTCTTCTTGCGAAGAATCCGCGAGACATAATCCTCTCTGACTGAAAATTCATCACTCCAAACTATCTTTTTTAAATCAAAAATTTTGATTTAGGATCCACCTTATCGGTCACTTATGCTTCATAAATTCTAAATGCGATCACGTATAAAGGCTGCACTCAATTTTGTCCACCTTCGAATACTTTAAAACAAATAATGTAGACGATTTTCGTATATCTAGACTTAACAAGTATTTTATGCGCCGCATAAAATATATATTTGCCACTCTCCTAAATGAAAAAAATTTTAGATTCTATTCAATTATGAAACTTTATAACCCACGCTTACGGAATTCCAAGAGCCATTTTTTAAAATAAAAAATCGTAACAACGACAAGTCGCCATTTTTAAACTGATTTTCTCTATATTAAGATGTATTGCAACGTCAATCTGAACCTAAATTTTTAATTATTACATAAATAAGCTGTTACGAGTGTCCTCTGGAGAGAGGAAAATGCATCATCGGAAAAGTAATTTAATAATATTGACTTAAATAATAATAAATAAATAAATACTAAATAAAATAATATTGTAATAATTTAGAATAACGTTTATTAACAAATATTTATTTATTTTATTAATTTTTAATAAAAAGTATTGCGGTTTTATCACTGCTCGATGCTGCCATCTATTAGATATTTTTCAAATTATTTTTATACTTTTAATTACAGTATACGGTATCGTTTTTATTTGTTTAATTTTCTTAAGTTACGATCTAAAAATATATACTGAAATTTATTGGGTTTTTAATTTTGAAAATACTTATTTCTAGTATGAATTTAAAAATTTATGGTTCCATATCGGGTTTATGAGTAAAATATTAAAACCGTAAATTAAGATTTTATTTTTTGTTCGCTTTTTATGTAGCCAGTTGGATGCGATAAAAAAGTTGGTTCGGATACAAATTACGACAAATGTGGAGTTTGCGGAGGTAATAACTCCACCTGCATTCATTACAAAGACATTTATTTGGAACAATTTCATCGTAAACCTGAAAGCAAGAAGGAAGGTAATTTCTTTTTTGGCCCGTCATCAATGTATTTAAAAAACTTCATATATTTATCTCAAATGAAAAACTTTTTATTTATTTAAAGAATAATTACTTAATGTTTTGCTCTTTTAGGATACCAAGAAATTGCAGTCATTCCAGCTGGAGCTACTCACATCGAAGTTCACGATACCAGTAGAAATTATCTCGGTATGATATATGAATTCTAGATCATTTTATGGTATATAATTTTGGAATTGGATAAATTAATTTTATGAAATTATATTAATTTATAATTGCATAAGTTTCTAAAATGCAGGGTAATCATAAAATATTGTCTGAAAGGACGTGTAACGATCCAAACTCAACCAAATTTTGTACTCTGACGTTACATTTTCTTCTATTCCTCTTAGTTTATTTTTAATTATATAACTTTTTTAGTTCTTATAATTCATATACAATTTTTAATAAACTTTGTAGTTGAAAATCATAGTACTGTAATTAGAATTATACAATACTTCAATGTGTAACTTCTCATGAATATGAGATAGAAGGCTGAAATGGTCATTTTGTTTAGTAAATTTTTAAAAATATTTTAACTATTTTTGACTCGGTCTTTAGATATAAAATTTCACTAAAATGTTAAATTCATTATGAAACTAAATTTTTAAATGGTTACAATTTTTAAATGGTTACAATGGTGTTCAAAGGAATTTTCATCCTTTTTTTTTTCTTTGTTTATTTTTACGAAACTTGACCACAAGACAGCAATTTATCATTTTTTCCCCTTTCAATTGGCATTTCATTTTTTTTCCTTTAATCGTTTTTCCTGAAAAAATGTCAATTCTGATTTGTGACATTTTGTCGCTGATAAGCGATAGGTTTTGAACCTTTCTTAACTTGGTTTGACGTACTATAAATTGATTTCAAGGTCTTTTTTAATCTAAGATCATCAAATGTGTACACAATTGTGCCGTAATTCAAATTCTGAAATTATATAAATGTTTTGAAAGATAAGCTCTCGATTTGAACTTTAATATGTGTATTTTAAAGCTATAAAATTAATAAAACTTTTATATTAATTTAAGATGAATTACAAATGAAATAAAAGGAATGTTGTTAATATCTTTAACATGAACTTCTAACTAAAATTATCTTTCTTTTAAGCATTACGAGATGAAAAATCTTACAATTTAAATGGGAACATGGCAATTAACTGGCCAGGAGAATATAGAATTGCCGGCACTAATGTTCGCTATACCAGATCGTGGGATCATAACGAGACCTTAATGGCCCCCGGTCCTACAAACAAAGATATTCATCTGATGGTGAGTACTCGTTTCTTTGCAATCATTTTTCATTTCTCAGTCAATTCTCATTGAAATTGTTTTAGATGCTATTCAGGGAGAAGAATCCTGGTGTATATTACGAATATTGGTTACCAAAGGAAAAACGGGCTTCGCTTCACAAAGTTGATAATTTTGTGACTACTCGTACACCCAGTACATACAATTCACCTCACACAAAATATCAGCATATAACAACAAAAAATCCATCGGAAGTATATATTAAACGAACGGGAAATCACCATAAAAGTAATCATCACAAAAATAATCACCACCACCATCATCAAGCAGATAATCATGAAAACAAAAGAGAACGGAATCATCCAAAGCCGATTCCAGATGCTGAGAAAAACGAAATACACAAAAATAATGCTTTGAAGTACCCACATTACTTGACTGATAACCAGATAAATAGAATGAATGGAAAATTTAAACCCACTCCTAAAAAGCCCATTTCTATATCGATAGTATCGGTTCCTGAGGGGAAAAATAACCGCACGCGTGTCATCACTAATGGAAGGAACTACTACAGTAAGTAAATTATTCCTTAATTTAGTTACCGTCTATGACGACTCGTGGGGATTTCCCTACTTAAATCAATAAATGTCAAACTAGGAAAACAGAATGTTGAATTGAAATTTCTGTGAGAATCGTTTATTGATTTCTGTTCCTTGAAAATGTCATTTTGATTTATTTTGAATAATTAGCGTGACAATTTGCGGTGAATGAGGAAATCTAATTACTCTAAAAGGATTATTAAATATTAATTACTCAAACTTAATTATAGTAGAAAATTATTCGACTTCATATTTTGTATTGTTTCAAATGCTATTTTCAATTTTTAGAGATTTTTTTTTTTATTTTTAAATTTAGATTATTTAATATTTTATACTAATTGAAGGCTACCATTTTTTAAATAGGTAATTGTCAACCTTGCATAAAATCGAAAGATTTGGTGAGGCATTTTTGTACGGATGATTTCGGTAAGTTTTTCTACTCTCAAATTTATATATTGTACATTTATTATACATTAATAAAATCTAACCATTCTTAAATTTTAGTGCTCAAAGTGCATATTCTTGGATATGATATTGTTCAAGGAGAAACACGTTACGAAGCTAATATTCTTCAGTCGTACAAGAATAAGGTGGACCTAGCACCTCGAGAATATATATGGACACCGAGCAGATGTCGATGTCCCCGCATGAAAATTGGACAGGAATATTTAATAATTGGCAAATCGGATTCGAATTACAGAAAAAACGAAAGTAGGCTTATTTTAGACGGAAACAGCTTTAGCAGACGTTTCAATGACAAATTCGAGAGAAGAATATTGAAAGTGAGGAAAAATCAACATAAAAAGTGCAAGAAATTTTCGTAATCTAAACAATAGGCATTAGTGTATATTTTAAACAATCAAGCAGGGAGTTGCTTCAAAGCAGCTTTGACCACGTCCATTAATTAAAAATGACTGCCATCGAAGACTAATCCATGTGAAGTCTATAGTATATTGTGAACGGCCAAACAAAATGAAATTATATTTAAACATTTCGTATAGCCTGCCTCCAATCTTTATTTATATCTGACGAATATTTTGTTCAAATGGTTTCAGTCGTATCTGAACCAAATTATTGTGTTCATGGGTTGAAGCTTTTGCTACCTCCTGAAGAACTGTGCAAATAATAATTTTTTTTCGAGCTTGTATCTGTAAAACCGTTTTATATTGACTTTTGAATCGTTTAAATTTCGCATAGATGTAAAGTGGTGATGATGATGATGACGATGATCGTTTTGTTATTTCTGTTTTAGAGTTTAAAAATGTTAAAACAAAAATTGTCTGTAACGTGATTGCCTTATTTTTTTCCTTGTCATTTTGTTGCTCGTGTAAGTTGAATTTCTTAATACTATTGTATAAAAGATAAAAATTTCCATAACTTTGTTCTCATTCTGGATACTGAATAATTTTAAATTTATTCCTTCTCTAAAATCAAATTTACTTAATCAAATGTTTTGTATTTGCTTGATTTTGAAGAATAATAACTGATATACAGAATTAGGATTAAAATCCACAGTATCTTATGAATATATAATCTTACTTGAAGTTATACAAAAGTCCATATATATGGTAAAATTTGATTAAAGTTTCACAAGGGCAGGGAAAACTGTCTTGAATTTCATAATAAAATTGATTGATTCCTCTTTTTACTGGAATGGAATTCTGACTCTATTAAATTTAAAGAAAAATATCAAATTTGAAGTTTTCCCCCTAAACTTCTACCGAATGATCAGTGAATAAATTCAAAATTTAATGAAATTTGGCAGCTATGGAATAATAGACCAACAAACACGAAATGGACTTAGAATTTCTTCAGATTAATAAACGTTCAATAAAATTTTTATAGAAAAATATTCCCTTGTGTGGCACTTCAACATCCAACCATTTTACTATAAAAAAATCAAGACGAAATATAAATTTAGTATTCAAAATGTTTATTTACTAATTTTTTAAAAAAAATCTTTGACCTGTAAGCAGTAACAGGGCCTTTTAAATCATACCCATGACAGGGTCGATCCATACTCGAGTGACTAGGAACGGGGGCCCGACGATTAGGGTGTTTCCTTATCGCTCTGAATCTTATTTCCCTGAATCTCTTTCTCAAATCTTATTCGAGTCACATTACCAGTGGCGCGTTATAGTTTTCTGGGGCTTGGCAAATTTGAATTTGCCTAGGCCCCCATATGCGCCTGCCCCACACCGGCAATAGTGTCCCCAGATATGACGCCAAATTTAAATTTCGATGCTCTTACTACAATAATAATTTTATAAAAGACTGGTTTGTGGTCTCCTATTAGTGAGAACCCCAGGCAATTGCCCGCAAGATAACTCGCCAATGCACATTACCACTCTTCGTTCAATCGTGGGAAATAAATTATAGCTGTACGTTAGGAATACAATAGAGATACGCTAGTATTGAAACCTGCTATATACAAAAATTTCCAATGTTATCATATATAAAAATTAATCACGAAGTAATTGTATAAAAATCTTAAAACACAGCTTAAAATTTTAAGATATTTTACAAAATATTTCTTTAGAATCTTATAGCATTCACTCTACATATCACGTTTTATAGCAGGCTGTAAAATTTACTAGTGTATCTAAATATCAACAATACTGTAATTAGGATTGAATGTGGAATCTGTTAAATAAAATTTACACTTTGTCATTAGAATGTTTGATTTTATGAATAGATGTGATTTACCAGAAAAATATATTTGCTGCTTTTTTAAATTATAAAGGAAAATAATCACAATCCATAAACTAAACTACATTTTACAATTAACACGTTTTATAATTTCTTCATCAATTTTTTCAGCACTATGCAGGTAAGAAGTAATGGTTACCCAGGTAATTTATCTTGCTTCCCCATAGCAGCGAGCTTCCCTCGGGAAGGAATGGAGCATTTTGCACAAGGAGTGTTAGACAGTCGATGAAAACTAGCAAAACTATACAAACCATTAATTTCCAGTTATTTATTCTCTCGATGAAGCGTTTCGTTCCGTAAATATGACTACTTATGCCCTCAGAAACTGATCAAGTAAGTTACACAGAAGTGTAGTGCATTTATGTTAAGAAAAGTAACGATTTTCTGCTAGAATTATTCTAGATAAATTTTCTTGCATAAACTGGCTGAGAAGAGAGAAATGATATATTAATATATGTCTTGACAGTTTAACTGATACTTCTAATTTATATATGCAGTATTTTTCTAACAATTACAAGATTTTCTACGAAATGGAGAATAAATAGGCTCTTTAGTAATCGTTACATATATTATTGAATAGTTGAAATCTCGTAGTCTGTTAACAACAAACTTATTAACTATTCAACTCTCTTTAAATATAATTAACATAAGCTCTTTTTTGTTTTATAAACACACACGAAGACATCCAGTTGTAACAATTCAAAATAGAACAATACAATATAATTTTCAGTTTAATTTAGTTTAACTTTCAACAGTGCTGTAGCCACAAAAGCATAGTATCTAATCAGGAGTGGCTCTACGCATGAAGCTTTAAATTTCTGGGGTCCCTTTAAAAAGCTTTTTACATATTAAAGTAAAAATTTTGACAACTTACATGAATATACACTTGTACGGGCCTTTTTTGTCTTTGTTTAGGAAAGTCTACACTATGCATAAATGTATACTTTTAACGTGCTACTCTGTGATGGACAAGTCATTTGGGAGTTGGGAAAAAATTCCGTTGTGCCGTCTGCCAAAATACGTCTTGTTCTTGTCTAGATCGTTGTCTTAACTGAATATTAGTAAATTTAAATCCTCCCGCTTTTCTCTAGAGATTTTAATTTCTGCGCAAAGTCGAGCACACGGCACACAGATCTATTTATTATTGATATGACAATGTCTGCCGCTGCATGTTTCGCGTTTATATTTGATTTTGCATAATAATCTGTGTCCTTTCGTTACCAACCTACCGGCGAAATCCACATACACACTAACATCCATACATAAAGAAAAAAACCCTCAAATTTATTTGCATTTCTGGACGTTTTAAGATCCCGAGTCCAAAAATGTAAAAATCTTTGGAGGGGATCCTTTTTCGACCGATCGTTGTACTTTCCCTCTGTTACATATACATAACAAAGCCGGGGAAAGTAAAAATTGTTTCAGAAATTAATTTCGCAGGATTATTTTAATTAAAATAGTATTTATTTTAAATAATATTTCAAAACTGTTAAATTCAACATGGCTACCATGCTACAATATATCCTAGTTATAATAACTATTTTTACTTTTGTTACTATTCTGCATCTCTCAGGGCTGCCAGGACCTATCAAGAGGGGTTCACAGGACCAGGACACCCCTTAACACGAAACGTCCTGAATTTTGGGATATTTGGATAAAAGTTGAAATTACGGTATTTTTTTCATAAATGAGGAGACTGACTAATATCAAACATGATTTTAAACTCATTTTATTATAAAATATTTTATAATACAGGTAAACCGCTAAATCGCCTTTACAACCATTTACTTTACTCCTCTTTCTTCTCTCAAAAATTGATTAAACTTTTCGCTTTATTGAGATGGAGTTTGAGTTAACCGCCATATCTAAACGCCGTTCTCAGAACAGTTTATAAAAGTAATTATTTGGCAGTCAAGTGAAAAGAATTTCATTAAACTTGCAAAGTTTGGCAAAGATCTCCAATGTAATAACTCTAAATTTTCCACAAAAATTATTTTCTTTACGCAATTATTTCACATTCATAGTTTTTATAAACATTTTACAAGATGAATTTAAAATATTCGGCGGTTTCTTGCCATTTGAAAAATATATCCGTCAGATGGAACTTTTGTACATAAAACAAACCGAACGTTCTCCAATGTTTCTTATATTTTCTTAATTAAAAAAAGAGTATGCAAATGTACAATACATTCACTTTGTGGAGCGGCAACTTCACACCATAAGAAATGACAGGTAGAAACAATTACTTTAACTTTTAATTAAATTAATAGCTATAACTAAGCTTAGGAATCTGATGCTGCACTACCTATAATGTCTTATTTTGGGAGGAAACCATAACTATTCAATAACCATCAAGAAATGATCTATTGATCCATTTAAATCGAATTGTAATTCCCCATTTTGCACCATTTTCGTCCTTATCATTTCCTTCAATTAACATCATTGTAGCCTTTTTCAAGCTTGCACAAATTACAAATGAAATTCGTTAAGAAATATCTCACAAGTTGATTGATTTAATTGTAAAATATATAATTTTTAAGAAATGCCGATAGTAGTAAGCAGAAGGGAAGGTTTAAGAAAACTAGCTGCAGGATACGCTGAAGAAAGTATTGTTACCAATGGAAGAACTATCTTGAGATGTATTTGCATTATTTATGTTATTTTTAACGCTCTTCACCCCATTTTAAAACTTTTTAGCACCCGAAAATCCTATCCTTAGTTATAATTTGTATGAATGTACTGTACAGCACTTAGCATCGTCTAGTGCTTTGCTTAGTCGATGCTTGCTACACAGTGAGATTCTTTAAGAAAAACTTGGCAGAACTTACAAAATTAATTTTAATTATAATCGAAATGTGGTCATTACATTAATATTTTTTGAACTGTTCAAGTAATTTTATTTAGATTGTTGCAATTTAGAAAAATTTTTAGGTTTTGATTTATTGATTAAGTTCACGCACATAAGGAAGTATCTGTATCGATATCACTGGACTGTATAAAACCTGTACGGATGTATAAAACTTTTTTTATGATGAAGATAAGACCACTTCCAAAAATTACGAGAATAAGTGTTAAATATATCTCGAAAATTCCGGCGTAAACGTGATTTTCGTGGTAAACGTTCGAGGAAATTTGTTTCGAAAATTGGTCTGCAATTTGAAAAAAATGTAGACGTATAAATTTCTATTGTCACCCGTCTATTTATCTGTCCTTCCTTAATCTCTAGAATGGTGTCATATAAATGAAAGTCAAGACCTGATAGGACTGGAAAGCTTAGGAGCAGGAAGCCCCGATTAAAAATATACGAACTTCCGATCTAGATCGAAAGTTGTGTAGAATTTCCCGTGAATGGGGTTACTTAGATGACTGGCATGACTCTGTTGTTATCAGGAATTCTTGAAACAACACGCTTTTATTATATTAGATTAGCAAAGCTATTTTACAAGCTGTACTTTCCTGTAAAGATGACAACTATTGGCAAAGAACATTGGCTTCTGTGATGAAATGATTTTCAATGCGTTATGAAACTTCCTTGTTCTTTTAAGAATTGTTGACTTAATTACGCATTCACGTCCAAATGAGTCGTAAAAACATCCAAACCTTAAACAAAGTCCAAAACGTACAGTAGACCTAAAAATCACATATAGACGGCACTCCCATTCCTTTTCGTTTTGCCATTATGGACTCTGCCGAGAATCCAATATGGAATGGACGTTTTGAATGCACGAAATCGAGTGAAACGTATATTATCCGAATTAATTTCGATAGGATTTCAGTTAAATGAAATACGAGTAGTTCAGGTAACTACTTGTACACATACGAAAAAACTCTAGTTTACGACAAAGAAATGTTTAATTAACGTAATAATGTAACGTAATGTGAATAAACTATTTTAGTCACTTTTTTACGTTTTTTGGCCTGCAGGGACCAAGAGAACCTATTTTAAACGCATTGTAATTCTGCTAGGCTCACAGTTGGGTTGTCGGGTGCTGAGAGATGGGACTCGGGAGAGAAAACCTATGAAAATTTCTTGCTGTTTGCTCGGATTTGACTCTAGGTTACTCAGAGCAGTGGGATGATGCCTTAACAGTCCCAGCTTTCGGCCATCGACATATTTTGGTCAATCCATTCGCAAAAATTGAGCCAATCAACGAGACTAAAACCCGGATCCCTAGGTTTTAGGAATAAATACTTTTTCCACCTCATTCTTTTCCCTTTAAATATTTTGGAAGTTAAACTAAATCAATAATAAAAATATGCAATTGCGTACATTTGTATTCAAAAGCACGGACTTATTAAATACCATTTTAAATATGAAAAATATATAAATACTAGCGGGTGGGCCCGGCGTTGCTCGGGCAAAATTAACGATAGTGAAGATTAAGATTATTACATTATAGTCAACCTTACCCGTTTTCACAGAATGCAAGAATTGGGATCCCCTGTTTCCAGACAGAATTAAAGAATTTTTAGATGGGTCTAAAAATATGTTCGATTTCCCGCAAAAACGAAAAAAACTGCATCTGCGTCTTGCACGTCGCTTTCTCTTAGCAATTCCATTGTTACGTAACACTTTTATTGTTGACAATTCCATTGTTACGTAACACTTTTATTGTTGACAATTCCATTGTTACTTAACACTTTTATTGTTGACAATTCCATTGTTACTTAACACTTCCATTGTTACGTAACACTTCCATTGTTGATGGAACTGTTAAGACTTATTCCTATCCCTCTTCCCCGTGGGGAGGAATTTCGAAAACTCCCTTCTTAATGTGCGTCCTCGTGACGTACCCTAACGGTGTACCAAATTTCAACTTTCAACTCCTAACCGTTTGGGCTCTGCGCTGATTATTATTATTATTATTATCAACTCGTCTTGATTATATATATACTAGCAGGTAGGCCCGACGTTGCTCGGGCAAAAGTAACGATAGCTAACATTAAGATTATTACGTTATAGTCACAAAAGAAAAAAAGTAATTTCATCAACGAACTAAGTATTTCTAAAGATAGGTCGAATTTGAAAATCGAATGTTCTAATATTGTTCGATTTTCACAACGTGTTCTGATTTTATCGTTCGATTTTCACAACGTGTACTGATTTTATCGTTCGATTTTTATCGAATGTTCTAAAGAAGAAAAGTCGAGAAAAATTGAACTAATCTGTTTAAATTTGAACATCGAATGTGTTCTAACATATTACTCTTTTTCTTTTTTCTTTTTTTTTTCCAGAGCCCGTAAATCTTGCACGTCGCTTTCTCTTGTTCTCCATTGTTACTTAACACTTCCATTGCTACTTAACACTATCATTGTTACTTAACACTTTGGTACTTAAATTTGGTACCCTAACTCTGTACCAAGTTACAGCTTTCAACTCCTAACCGTTTTAGCGAAAATTAAGATTATTACGTTACAGTCAACTTTACTCGTTTTCACAGAATGCAAGAATTGGGTCCTTCCTGTTTCCGGACTAATTAGAGAATTTTTAGATGGGTCTAAAAATATGTTCGATTTCCCGCAAAAACGAAAAAAACTGCATCTGCGTCTTTCACGTCGCTTTCTCTTAACAGTTCCATTGTTATGTAACACTTCCATTGTTGACATTTCCATTGTTACTTAACACTTCCATCGTTACTTGACACTCTCATTGTTACTTGACACTTCCATTGTTGATGGAAGTGTTAAGCCTTAATCGTGTCCCTCTCCCCCGTGGGGAGGAATTTCGAAAAATCCCTTCTTAGTGTGCGTTCTCGTGACGTATCCTAACTGTGTACCAAATTTCAACTATCAACTCTTAACCGTTTGGGCTCTGCGCTGATTATTATTATTATTATTATCAATTCGTCTCGATTATATATATAGATATAGATGAATTCGAGAATTAGGTTATTGCACTAATTACTGATCTTAACAATATTCTGTATTTTTGGGAGGGTTAGTTTTCTATAGATAATCGTCGAGAAAGCACCAAATTTATTAAATTTGCAATAGAATTTTAAATTCGTTAACAAGTATTACATTTGTGATTATTTAGTTAAGTAATAATCGTAGATAAGATCAGCGTAGCAACAATGAATATTTGAAAAACAATAAATTTTATTGTATATCTTTTAATAAAATGAAAAGATCCTAAATTGTTCCATTTTTAAGTAAGTTATAAAAGTAAAAAGATTCCAAAAATAAAGAATTTCAAAGAATCTAAATGGCATTCATATTATAAAGAATTGACATTATTCTTTCAGAACAGGTTTTATTCATTTCAAGTCTCATTAGTTTTCATATTAATGCCAAAATGTCCAAAGTAAATTTTATATTAAATTAATTACTTTTAAAACTAATTGAAAAACTGATGATTATCTCTTGTTTCAGTCTTCTGATAATAGAAAGTATCGTGCTTATTCTCCTCCTTCGAATAACGACGACGATACAACAATAGTTATCAAACATTCAGCAGTTTGTATAATTTATTATAGAAATTTTTTCATTATATTTAAATATAAACGCATTAATATAGAAAATTAATGTCATATTAAGCATAAAACATTTGAACTATAAATATATATATCAAAATATAGTAAAAAATAAATATGTACACATATTTAATTTAATTATTTTAAAAATTAACACAGTAAACGCATTAAACATGTTAAATTGAAGATAAAAATGTTAAATTAATGTCATTAATTTCGTGATCTAAACTAGAAACAAATTATAATGTAAATCATATTGCTGATAGGGAAAATGTTTCAACTGTTTCATTATTTTTCTTCCTTTCACAGTCGAAGCCACAAGTTAAATTCGAGCCTATGACTGAATCAGATTACGAAGATAATGCAGTACGAAAATTTAATATATGTTATATGCCTATATTAAATATACAGAATTAAATAATTTTATTTTTATTTAGCCTCATCATACTTCTTCACAATTATCCATAAAAACAACAATTAATATAGACGATTCTCCTGCGGTAAAGTTAATTCTCGATTTAAGTAACATAAAATGTTTCAAATTTTTATATTAATATTGGAAAATTAACAGGGACAATACGATAGAGACGAAAGTGATAATGTAAGTTAATATTTGTTTTATTTTATTAAAAGTATAATAGTATGTATTTAGATATTATTATTATTGAAGGAACAACACGTATACTATCCCAGAGCGCATCGTCCTAAGAAAAAACAATATATTCCCGAGCCAGAACCAGAAAAACCCGATTTTATACGGTATAAAATAGAATTAACAGATTCTGATGACGACGACGACGATGGTGATTATTCTGAAGCTTTTCGAAGAATTTTCGACGAAACATCAGAAGGGAACAGTAATTCCGGATACAGAGATCAAAGATATAACGTTAGACATCAAGTTGCTCTCGGAAGAGATGGAAGAAACACTAAGTCTAATCCTTCCAGACAGCCGACGAAGAAACCTTCTGATCTTAACGTAAAAATATATGACGTCCGCGATAAAAATCGTTAGTTTGTATAGGGACTAGAAAATTACCATTCGTTTCGCTTAAAAATTATAAGTATAAAAATTTACGATTTCGAAATAGAATTTTTGTTTTATTTTATATTTACGAATCGCCTCTACAGTAAAATTGTTTTCGTGTATTAAGAATGTTATTTACAGTTTATTTTTAATAATTTTCAAAGTCAAAATTGGAAACTAATTTTTGCTACTTTTCAGTTTTAAATTTTAAATCGAGATTCTTACGATTTTCATTGTCGATTCAAAACAATCAAAATAAGGACTATCAGGGACACATTTTACTATATTTCCTCCCGATAAAACGTAAACTTAGTGAGTTAGACGATGAATCTGCAAAGCAGAATTCAATTGGTTCAATGGATGAAAAACCACATATAAATTTCATCCTGTAAGATTATCTGGCGAAAATTCCTACAAAAGTGGAAATCACTTGGACGTAAAAATGAAGCAAATCTGTCGATTCACGGTTCACCAACAATAAACTATCCAGCGAAAAGATTGATGAAGCCACGGAAAACATCAGTAGTTTTCATTTACAATCCATACTCGATATATCATTATCAAGCAAGAGCAGGGTTTTTCAAAAATTACTTCTTTGGAAAATTTTTACTATGCCCATCAAGCCTCTGAACTGGTGGTTCCTCTTGAATCCAGAAACTGTATCCTCGTTATCCAGCTACATTATCATCAACTAGAATTGAACGGTTTTTTCTTTTTTTTTTTTGGTTCGTTCAATACAAACTAGAAAACGGAAAACAAAAAGCCACAAGGTGGTGGTGGTGGTGTTTACATAATATAATTGTATAATTATATAAAAATAATGAAGAAATGCGAGTATTTTTCGCTTTTGCCTTTTTTTGCATTGGCCCTTACAAGGTAATATTTTTATACCCATCACGGATCGGCCAGGCTTACAATTGGTAGCGAGGGACGGAGCACGAGAAGATATCCAAGACTTACCATCTATAAAATATTCACGAGGTTCCACTGCTCGGATTCGATTCCAGATCCCCAGAGCGGTAGGCTGATAGACACTTGGACGTATAGACAGAATGGGCGCGTTATAATTATGAAATACAGAAATTATCGTAAGGAGGAGCATTGTCAAATAACGTAGATGCGACTTTAACTTCTCTAAGGTATAACTAATTCTGTTCGATTCACCATTGAACTGTAACAAAGTATGAGTTTATCTTTAACTGTCTCAACTGTCATAATAGTATGAGTAAGAAAGAAATCTTATGCAACAAACTCAGAAAAAATTCACTGTCATCACACTGTAATTAATAGTTCTCCATGTCCTTAAATCAGATAAATCATAGAAAACTGAATAGCACCCGATTACATTCCACTTTTAGTGTTGAAACAATCTAACTACTGTATATATTTTTTCAACGTTGATATAATTTGAAAATGTGATTAATGACAAAATTAGACTGAAATTGGGACATTTCTGTTATTTAGTAACATTCCAGTGAAAGTATGTTCCTGTGAATTTCAATAATTTGCGTACTGATTAAGAAAATTTTTTTAAACTCACGAGTGCTAAAGTCGCGATGCTCGGTATTTTGACATTAACTCCTGCAAATATACAAAATTTGCATTTTATAAATATTACCGGGTACTGAAATTCCTATTTTCAGTACCCAGTAAGTGCGGTTGCATTGCACTTTAATATGCTTGATCTTTACCCACCGTACTTTTGAATTTGAAATTTTTGCTGACTATTCAGGACCCAGTGATCCAATTTTGACCCCTTTTTGTTGGAATCCCCTTGCAAGATCTGCAAGAAAAATTTACTTGGGTATACTAAAGTTCCCTAATTTGCATATAACACGCATTTCAAAACAATAATATAATGTCATTAGGGATAAATCCAAACCATTGGTTCAATGTTGATGAGACTGATCTCAAAAGACGGGTAGAAATCATATTCTTAATTAGTTTATCTTCCATTTTATTAAAAATGAAGGATAATGTAGAATATGAGAATAAAGTGCGATGTTGATAAATGATGTCATTTAGCTCTAAACCCTGTAAATATTCATTTAATTTTAATGCATAACCCGTTAATTCTATGTATAATATACATGAGTATTGTGTATTTAACCTTCAGATTCATAATATTTTAAGAATTTCAATATTACAAAGTACTCAGAACTAATATTTGACATAAGAAACTGATATAAACATTGAATTAATATTCATATATATATTATTGAAATAAATGTAAAATTATTTAAGAAATTATTTTAATCTTCAAATATATAATAATTCTTAAGTTTAACTCTTGATAAACCAGTTTTTTTTGTTTTAATAATTTTTAATTAATTTTATATCTATGTAATATAAATATAATTACAGATTTTATTGTAATTATTATCGATAGTTTAAATTAGATTCTGTTTCACGTAATTTAAATTAAGACAAATATTCGATTTTCCTTTTGGCCCCGTAATGTGCTTCCATCTATTAACATTCGAAGAAACAATCGTTCTAAAATATGTTATAAAATATGCCAAATTCAACTTTTATATTAGAAAATTAAAAATATTTTAAAAGTTATATTAATTATTATTATTATTATTTTTATTTTTAAATCAAGAATAATTTTCGTAATTAACAACATTTAGCATACGTATTTTTCGCAACTTCATACATGGAATATAATATTAATTTCAGAATTTTATGGAAAATTTAATTGAAAAATGAAATAAAATAACTTTTATAGTACTTTTATTAATATTTTTAAAAATATTTAAATTAAATCAGTTTAACTATTGCATTTGGTAGAAGAGGAAAAGCATTTAGTTATTTTCCATGTTTTCTAGGTATCAAAATTATCAAATTTATCTATTTTTTAAAGCTTTTTTATAATTAATTTATCCCATAAATTATAAACTGGAATTTAAAAGAAAAATCTTTGAAATCATGCAGATTGATTGTTTTCTGAAAATGTGATTTATATTTATCGAAATAAATAACTTCTCTATTGTTTTGTATCTATCCTTAACTAATTGACACAAATTAAAAGGACATAAAATAAGAAATTTTGACATAATTTTAATTTTACAGTTTTACTTCGAGAATTTATTTCATTCCACAAAAGTTGCCAAAAGCAATAAGAAGAGAAAATTTGATATTTTCTTTTTATATATATATATATTCTACTTTCTTTTTTCCTCCGGTTTCTTGAAAATTTAATCAAGAAAAAATTCTCAGATATCAAGAATTTAAAAATTATTGATCTAAACCAGTCTATACAAATTATTATATTAATGAACTATTTTTTAAAAAGTTTTTACTAGTATTAACAAAGCCGATTTTTAAGAAAATAATATTTAAATTTATCTTTAATTATTAAAAATTTTACACATTTTTTTTCCTCTCAAATATAGGAAGATGCCTTTAAAAATTATGTAAGAGGCTGTTGCATATAGACCTATATTAAAAAATATAGGTCTATATGCAACCTATATATAGGCCTATATTATATTGTATATAAATATAATATAATATTGAATGGAATCGATAAAAAAAAATTTCATAAATGGGGTCGATATATGCAAAAGGCTGGGAATTCCCTGTGTAGATAAATTATATTGTTTGGATGATGTTACCATCTTTATAGTTTGGTTCCATCTGAACACAGACTTACAGCTATAAGTGTACAGTACGTATCTGTATATATATTACAACTATAAGTATGTGTATAACAGCATATCTTTTGTGAAAATTTAAAAAAATAAAATTAAACAGGCGACAATTTTAAAACATTCATACAAAAATGATAAAGTTTTATAATTTTTGTATGAATATTTCAGATATTTCGTTACACACAAATAAATAAATTTTAGCTACTTTTTACTATTTAAAATAGATTATTTAAGTATTTTATAATTATAATTTTTATGTGACATTTACTTAAATTTTAAAGCAGTTAGTTAACCGTCTTATACCAAACCTCATAATTGCTATCTATTAAAGTTTTGTAAATCCTTTTGCCTTAAATGAATGTTTGATATATAAGTATATCAGTGTAAATAAAATTAAAATTTGTGAAATAATTAATTATCAAGTCAAAACTTTTTCAGAAATTGCAATTAGTAAAAAATTAATTATTTAAATAATAGAAAAAAATAGATACAAATGGATAAAGTATTTTTTCCGAATTACTACAAAAAGAAAAGAAAGAAAGAAATATTCAAATTTTATTCTTTCGATGCAATATTTCAAAACAGTTCTCATCAAAAATGCTTTTAAATTTGAATTCCTTGCATTTTATTTTCGGTTTCTTAAACATAAAAGTGTGAACTAAAATATTATTGAAAAATACATACAGCGTATATACTTTCAACACTTTCTTATAAACGATTGAGGTAAAATATATATATTTTAGTCAATATATTCATAGAAACAAGAGCAAAATAGCAATACGGATGTTCCGAAAGAAATCATAAAATTGATTAAGTGCAGAAGAAAAAGAATAAATAAATAAATGTGCTTTAACTCTTTTCATATTTTAATCGAGTTTGTAAAACGTATGTTTCGCTTCATGATTTATAGTATTAAAATGAAAATATATAAAAATTTAATATATTTTAAGAAACAATTTTATATTTTGACAAGAAAGTTAAAAAATTGACGAAAAATGCATCTATTTGCATTACACTTTTTCTCGTTGAGACCCTGTTTAATCCTTTTTGCAACTAAACTTTCATCAAAATTACATTTACTTAATTTTTAAAAAAAAATTTATAAATAGGAATAAATTGTAAAATTGATCTTCGTTACATTCTTAATTATAGGAATGTCTTTTAGAGTTTATTAAATTTCCGTAATTAGTGGCGGGTTATAGCTTTGTGGGGCCCAGGCATATATGAATTAGGGAGCCTTCACGTACAGTGTTGGCTTCAGACATTTTTCTTCGAGGAGAATGTTTCGGGAGGAAATATTTTCTTATAAAAGGTTGGTTTGGGGTCCCCTAAATGTGAGGGCCCCAGGCAATATCCCATTTTGCCCATAGGATAACGCGCCACTGCTCATAATTATAGATACAACGGTGACTAATTTTATAATATTTTTATTTACGTAAAATTTAATACATTTTTAATTATGCTAATAATAATGCTATATATATATATGTTAAAAATTAGGTTATACATAAGCATTATATATAGTGACTGTATTAATTTAGTAACTGAAAAAATATAATTTGAAACACATTTAATAAAATTAAAATTAGTAAATACTTTAATTATTCTTTAAATAAAAATAAAAAGTTTACTTATTAAAATTATTTATGAAATAAAAATAAATTTCCATTTAAAAAATATCTAAAAATGAATTAAGTATTTCATTCCGACTTTCAATTGCAGTTTATAAAGTTCTACTTACAAGTTAGTTACTTTAATTATGATTAGATTACTGTTGCCTTCATTAGTATTTGCCATTAATCGTAAATATACACGTAAATTATTTATCTAAAAATATTTGTTAATTATAAGAATTTTATATTATTTTATATGCGTATGAATATTTAGTAACTTTCATTTTAGATAATTTTTTTAAAATCTAGTGTAAAAATTACACAAAAAGTATTAAATTATGCACATAAATATATTGTATTGTACATGAATTATGTATATATTGTGTTAGATGTACTATACATGAATTACGTATATTAATTGTAGCAATTTATACAAAAATTTATATATTTGCATACATAAATTTACACATAAAATTCCCCTCATAATTACACAATGAATTTGATTTATCATCACACGATGTATATAATATTTTATATGCTTTCAGAATTTTTATAATACAATAATTTAATTTTATAAATTTCATTTTTTTGTGAACTTAACTCATTATAAAGATATATTTAAAATAATTTTTTGACATGAAATTGAGATATTATCTGAAGGATTTAAGAGTACTTAATCAATTTCCCAAATGCAATATGAATAATTAAAGAGAATACAAAGAGAAAAATAATTTCCATGGTGAGAATAAAGGAAAGATTAGAAATAATTCCTTGTCTTTTCATGAAAAAAAATTCTAGAATTAATATATAATTTATGAAAAACTATTTTATCACATTTTAAATCTAACTAAAATTTAATAATTGATACAGTTAAATAAAATAAATTATCATTTACCATACAATAAACTATCAAGTGATATATTTAAGGAATTAAATTTTATACATTTTAAAGTAATTGTTCGAAATAAATAGTTATTTTATTTCGTGTTTACGAGTTAGTTTTCAGTTTAATAAATTACTAAAATGTTTGGTCAAATTTAAATAATTATTCAGTTAGAATAATTTTAAAAATTGTTTAAACATTTACAGCATCACTCCAAACAAATTCAATCTGTTTAATGGATAAATTGTCAGTAAATTGCAATTTGTTTATATTTAACCACTTTTTTAAAACTGAATATTAAATATCTTTCTATCTAGAAATCGAAAATTGACATCTTTAAGATATTTACTTTCGATTTAAATCAAATTTATCTTGTTTAATCTATTTGTTAGTTTAAAAAATTAAGTGTTTTATTTAGTCTGTCGAGTACTAGCGCTACTTCTATTTACAGAACTTCAGTGATTAATTTTAAAATAAAAAACTCAAGTTTATTATTTTATACATTAAGTTATTTTATATTTAAATTTGTTTAAAATTAGTTATTTATAAAACTGTAGGATATTTAATGTCCGATTTTCGGTTAAGAATTTTACGATAAAAAATGAAAAAATCTTATAATTTTTCCTAACAGATGGCAGAAAATGTCTGCTTGAGTTAAAGCAGGAGAGGACACACCCAAAATTTTTCAACTGAAATTGATCTCTAGAGCGAGTAATCACTGCATTCAACCCTTTTCTCTTGTTTGTATTTATTTTTCCTTAATTACTCCTATCAAATATGTATAATTAAATAATATAATTACCATTGAAAAATGTAGATATTTTTGTTTCAAAATGAAAAATTCTAACTAGTTTAATATATCAGTAAATAATTTATAACTCCTATTCGTCCATTAATATTTATTCTTTAAAAATGTCTTTAATAAATTATAAAATAACCTTAAACTTATGAAACATTTATAACTAAAATCACATTGAATGTAATATGTATATAGTTATTTTTTTATCTTTAATTCATGTTAAAAATTATAATTACTGTATCGGTTATTATTATTATTATTATTTAAATTATGCTGATTTTAATTATTCTTAACTTTAATTACGTTTTAAAAATATATAATTATATCTGATTTTAATGATAAAATAAATGTATCGAGTTAAAAGTTAGAACACATTGAGAAATGCATGATGCATGAAATTACATCATTTTAATCACGATGGTCTTCAGATTTCTCTATCTTAAGTAAGAAAAATTGTTTGAAATGTTATCTAATATATTTTCATCATTACAGAACTTCTGTACAATTTTTTTAAATTCCCGATCAATGTTGTAAAATATCATAGCAATAAAATGTTTTTAATGTAACTAGACATAAACTGGTTTATTAATTATTTTTTATGTTATAAATGGATTTTTATCAAGTTTATCTAATAAATAAATCTTATTTTTCTAATTTAGATTTCTCTATCTTTGTTTAAATAAATGGAAAGATTTCATTTATAAGATAAAATGAAATATCATGTATGGATTTGATCTATAAATATATATATAATAAATATATATATATATATATTTCTTAATATCTTTTAAAGGATTCTTGTCAAAGTTCATAGAAGATAAAATCTATTTTGATTGTTCCAGCTTCAGAAATTCTCTATAACTCTTCATATAAAATATTACAGATAAATTTTCTTATACCTGAATCATTTAATCAAATTATGAAATTTTAAATGAAGAATGTTTGTAGAAAAGTTCTTCTGAATTTAATCCAAACAATGAAAAATGTATTGAATTTTTGTAGCTTATATAATTTAAATTTTTTGGAAAATAAAAGAAATCATTTCAGAGTAATTAAAATTTTTTGTAATTACGCTTAATTGTTTTCAATTAATTAGATTTAATACATTTATTGAAAAATTTAATTATTTTACTCGAACAGTAGCCAACTTCCTCTTGTTAATCCGAAACATTGCAGTGAAGAGACATTATCAGGGATTTAAAAACCAATGAAGAAAAGAATATTAAAATTGACAGAAATAAAATATATATATATATATATATATATATATATATATATATATATAACTTTATTATAAAATAATTTGTGAAAAAATATTTTAAAAAAATGTTAATTATTTAAAACATTAAGAAATAAACAGTTGATTAGTAGGCTTATTTTTACGAAATAAAATGTAAACACATAATTTAAACCATATTGTTTTTAAGCAATTATTCTTGAGATATAATATTCCCATAAGATATAAATTTTAAAATTTAAAAAATACGTTAGATGTACTCAAAAATGTGTATTGTATAATTAAGTTAAATTCAGAATATATTGGCCACTGAGGAATATCCAAGTTCGTTCGATTCGTGCTTACTTCTTACATGTATTATTTCTTGTTAATTTTAAAATGTACTGTATATTTTATTATTCTAAAATATATATATATATATTCTTTTAACATGAAGTTTATATTGGCAATTAAACTTACGAATATGTGATACAATACGAATATTTATGTGATGCATATAAATTCTGTATAGATGTAGTTTGTATATTTTATTTAAACCTGTTTTTTAACTTGGGGTACACGAACCCCTGGAGGATGCAAGATAACTTTTCTGAGGGATAATTTTTTTGTTTATTTGTTTGTTACTTTTTTCATTAAGAAATAAGTCTTTTTTAAAATAATATTTTAATAAAAATGTTATAATTTAAAATTTAAATATATAATTATGTATTTCTTTCTGTTATAAATACCTAACCTAGACCTAAATGTTTTTATATTAATAAATGGGCACAGATCAATTTTCTGGTTAAGCTATATTTAAATGAATGTAAGAATATGAGACGACCCTACCTTAAATAATTAAAAAAACACTTAAATTTTTCTTGGAATTAGAAAACATTTTTATAAAATTTAAAGGCGCGAGCAGCAGAAAAGATAAGAAACACTAATTTAAACCTATTAATACTCAAGCAATAAACTTTTAAGTTAATATATTAAATACTTTTTGGCATTAATTCGATGTTGTTCTTTATTTTAATTTCTATGAAAGGAAATGATTGTCACGCAAATTGGATCCTTTTTTTTAAAAAAAATAAATATCATTTTATGATACAAATCATCATTAATCAAAATTAATAACAATAATTTCAAATTTTTATTTTTTAAAATGTGAATAAAACATTATAGATAACATCATTTTTAAGTTATAATACAATTATTTAAAAAATAAATTCAAATTTATACAAAAGAAAAACAATAAATAGTTCATAAATGAAGTTTTCATGCATTTTTCTCTACTGCTTCTTATCTATTATCATAATTGTGTGGTTTTTCTAAAAAATGAGATTAAAGTATTAGAAATTCTATTTTATCTTCATTAATCGAAAGATAAATAATTTATGATGAAAAATATTCGGAAAAAAATAACTGATTATTTCCTATAGGCTTAGCAATTTTTAATATTGGTTGAATTTTATAGTTTATGGTATAGGTGCAGCTTCAGCTTCGATTATTTTGAAGAGTAAGAATTGATGTGTTGCTTTAGGCACTTCAGTTAGGTTCTTTCAGAACCGCATGTTTCTTGTAAAATATTGCTGTGTGCTTCTTAAAATATATCTACAAATTTCTACCAGCTTGTATATAATTTTCAGGCTAAAAATTTTTTTAAATTAAAAACTATATTATTATTGGAAGAAGAGTGGAGAAGGTTCACTTAAAAATGATACCACAAAAAAAGTGGATAAAATAAGAGAAAAAGAATTATATTTAATAACTCTCTAAAAATTTATTTTAAACTTTAAAATAAAACCACATCTATGTGTTATAAATTAATATTAATATTCAGTACTCTGCACACTAACATAATTTAATTTACATTTTCATACGTTTATGTTAATGTTTGTTATGTTAATTATGTAAATTAACATAATATAATAAGAGATTAATTTTAAATATTATGTCTTAATAATTAAATTAATAAATGTTTTAAATAATATAATTAAACGCAGATAAAATAAAGTTAAAATATTATTGATGATGATAAAACTTTACGAAATGTTTTCATTTCAACATAATTAATGATATGGTAATTATTTGATTACAATGTTTTAAATGATTTTCCAAAATTAAAATTTTTACCACAGAATTCTTTTATCAATAGTTATTGAGTCACAGGCAAGTTATTTTGCTTTTTCAATTTTCAGTTCTACTTTGCTACAGGATTTATAATCTTAGAATCAATATAAAAAGTTACTATATTATTGAGAAAAACTGTTAAAAAAAGAAAATATTTTATATAACAATCTAAAAGTAAACATTATTTATTATAATATACAGTACATGGATAACCATTACAACCGGCGAAAAATATTTTACGATAATTTTCTTCTCTTAACAATTGCATTAATGATATTGAGGAGAAATAATTTTCAGCTTCAACTACTAATTGAATTTTTTTAATATTGAAAGGTGATTCAACTCTTGCTACAGACACAAATAATGTTGTTAGATTATACGAATAGCATATAGATGCGATATTACTTTGTCTGCAAAATGTATACAGCAATTTGTACAATTCGTGGCTTCAAAGAAAAGATTTGCAATTGTATAAAAAAATACATAAATAAAAGTATTAAAAAATGATAATTGATATCGCTTACATTTAACGCACACGAAAATAATTAATATTTTTACGTAAAGTAATTCAAATTTGCAATTTTTTATCGTTATTTCCTTTTTATACGTTATAAATCAAATATTTTATTAAATAGTAAATAAAAAAAAGTATATTGACATTCTTCAGAGCCGACACAATCATTAATAAAGTTTTATTTTATTAATAATTTTAATTCCTTTCTTTATATATATATATAAAATAACTCGAATTCGAATGAGCGAAACTTCCGAACTTTATTGATATTCGCGTCATTTTATCTCTCTATCTAAAGAAAATATTCGATAATTCTTACTAAATATAAAATTACCAGCAGCAAATCGAAACCCTTTAACTTGCAGCAATTTGATGACGTTATTCCATTTGCGTAATCAACTACGTAAAAAATTGATTCAATATGTCTTCGATATATCTTTTATATTTATATATGAATGTATTTTTAATAATTATACATTTATAATTCTGATCTGAGTATTTAAATAAAAGCAGAATATCAGTTTGACACGGAAAATACGAATCAGTAAAGAAAAATTTCCATTTTTCAATTTAGTATTTGTTTTTTTTTTTTCCTTTTCCCTTTACATTAATTGTGTTACGCTTGGTGAGAACATATTGCAGGCTTTTAATGGTAATTAATGGGAAAAATTGATTGATCTATAGATTAACTTTGGCTTCTGTAAAGAAGAAATATTTGTTTGTTTCTCTGATAATTTATGTTTCTATTCATTAATTTTATTTGATTTATTATTGTCTTTTTATTCAAATTGCGAAAATGTTATGGGATATCTTATGCAATAAATTTCTTAAGCTTTCGTTAATTAAAAATATATTTTAAAAGTTATTTTAAAAATATATTTTACACAATTTTAAATCTGTGCTTCATAATTACACACTAATACATTCTAAAATCAAGAATTATTTATTTTAAATTTTACACATTTATAGTTAGACATTTATACTTTGTAAAATAATTATTTATAAATATTTATATTATTCGAGTATTTTCTTAAAAATAAAATAAAATTTTTAAATCTATAATTGCTACAACTGTAACAAATATACTGTTACAGTAACATTAGACACTGTTTAAATAATGCGAAAGATGAAATGAGAGTAATATGTGGATAATAAAAATAGAATTGGAATTTTTTTATATTTTTTTATAAAGACTTAAAGACAATATCTATTCGAAAATGTGAAATTTGTATTCTGAATTTTCTCGATAAATTTAAAATACGATAATTTATCATCCTATTTTAAAGACTTTCATCTTCTCTCTTCGTACGTATTTCCAATTTTAGACATTTCTAACAAATTCTAGAAAATTTTGATCATTCGAAAAAGTTGTAACTGTAAAAATAAATTCAAAAAATAACAATAATAATTTCATTTTATAAATTATAATATATATTTTTTATTTTTTATATGATCCAATGATATCGATATTTTACTTTTACAGGTTTTTTTGAATTTTAATATATTTTTAGAATCGTATTATTGGAAGTAAAGTTAAATTTCTAAAAATAAATTCGAAAAATCGTGTAAAAATTTTATACACTCTCATTTATTATTATTATTATTATTATTATTTTAGTTTTTAAAACTTTCATTATATGCTTTAACTTTTAGCAAAACCATCGAATTTTTAAAGCTTAAAGTTCTTATTAATTAATTCATTTCTTTAACGGATTTAATCCAAAATTTCATTATATGGATTATCATCTACATTAAAATAACGCTTAAGATTATATATGCGCTTGTATATTCCTCATAAATTGATTTTACTGGTCATACGAACGAGATTAAGCAAAGATAATGATATTTAGTTAGTTAGAAATTAAGAAAGTTGCAAGTTAACGCGGAAGAGGAAGCTCTGGAGCAAGGGTTAAAGGACAAATCAAACTCGAACTGTTCGACATGGAATGGTAACAGTTTAGATAACAAGACGAATGCAACTACAAGATAAAAACAGAAAATAAAACATGTTCGACTGACATACAAACAAGATAAGTTCAGTGAAGATGATAGAACGAGAGAAAACTATTCTTTTTTGTAGTTAATTTCCTTTTTGATTATCACTAAAATAGCTCCCTGCTTTAAAATATAGATAAAGCATTTTGTCAATATCATTCGAGTTTAAATAAAGATTTTACAACCGTTTAGACGAGAAAAATTCTTCTTACGAAGTTCTTAAGGAGATCGCGAAGGGAATAGAAAGTTCTATTCACGATTTTCCAAGCTAAACAATATCCTCTTACAATATAAGAAGACTTTCGAGTGTCAATCGGCTTTTCTATAGAAACATTGTTGACTCATTTCTATACTTAATCACTTTCAATATTATTTAATAGGTACTCGTAAGCGATAAACTTCAATTAAACTCATAGAAGTAGCATTTCTATGCTTAAAATCTTACTTTTCGATTGTCCTATAAAAATCTAGGTCGTCGTCAATTATTAACAGAACTCCAGCATCTAAGAAAAAAACAATATTTTAAAAATAGATCTTTCTTTTCTTTTCAAAACAGTAGGAGAAATTCTTATGATTATTCATTTATGAGAGAAGACAGAAGAAATAAAAAACAAACACAAAACTATTATTTTCTGGGACCTAGTGATACATAAAAACATAACTTCCTCTGACGAGAGTTGCATTGAATAATGCAATCGATCGGTATCAGGAAACAAACAATATATCTGTTAGTTGATCGCCCTTAAATAACATTTATCCTCAGAGGAGAAATTCGCAAACAAAATCGACACTTCCCGCCAAGCAGTCACGTGAGGGACGAAGTGGAAGAAAATTCCACGAAAAACAAAATAAAAAAAATCAAGCGTGGAGAATAGGACGAGTCGACGTAGAGTTATCCCATAGAAAAATTAAAATAGAGTAAAACTGGGTAGAGAAAAATCGCCGCTAGGTGCCACCCTTTCCGACAATGTCTATCCGTGATTATACTAACTGACATTTTACTGCAGTAATGTACGGTGTTTTCGGTGTTGTCATGACAACGGCTGGCAACCAGGGTACCCCTTTCTACGCAGGGATAGCCTCTGTTTGACTCGCTGACGCAGTCCTTCCTTCAACATGGCCGATTTCCGTTGAGTGGAGCAATTGTAAGAAGAATGAACGAATGGTCACCTTTCGTACGATCAAAGGCATGGATCTATTAAGGTGAGTAGATAATATTTTTCTTTAAAAAATTTAAATAATTTAATTAAATCGTAAGACAATTTTTTAATCGAAATATTTCCCGCAAAAAAATTGTCCGGGAAGTTGTTACGGAATTAATTCGAATGCAGTACAAAACTTTTATTTTTCGTAAAAGTTGCTTGAAATTTATATTCTATCGCTTAATTATAACTCGATAATTTATTTTGTTAAGCTTTAAGAGTGTTAATAGCGATGAAAATTAAAAGAATTTCCAATTATCAATCCATTTTTACATGTATATGTATGAGGCCTACATACGCGCAGATACTATTCGAATTATAAATCATGTATAAGTAAGAGAGGAAAAAAGTTTCAGTTAAAGTCTTTAATCGTCTAAAATTCGTCCCCGTACGAGATTTTATATATCGAATTTTCCGTAATCATTTAGATAAGGGTAAACTGCATACGAATTGCCTCGAAAATATATAAAGCAGTAAACTGATAATGAGTTAAATATTAAATTAGAAGCATTGAAAACTGAATGAAAATTAAAAGTCGTTCTCTTTCCCACCAAAAAATCTTCTCTGTTTAGAGACTAAGAGACCGGAATTTAGGTATTGGACTCAGTAGCTTCGTGGCCGGTATCGATGTTACCGAAAATTCGATACACGTTTTTATATTCGGTGACTTACCAGCCATCTCTACTGCAGTGGTTCTACCACTACATCGTCTGTTTCTAAAGCCGAAAACCGAATTTGTTGCTTAGAAATTTTGAACAATGTAAAAATTACAATAAATAAAAAATCGATTCGATTAAAAAAAAATAAAAGGAAGAAGCCCAGAATACTTCATATATTACATATATATATATATAATTTTTTTTCGCATTGACATAGTGGGTTTCCGAACGCCATTGATGATCAATTAAATTTCTTTTAACCTAGTAAGTGGTTATAGTAAGATAAACTCTTGGACTTTCTATTGAGGATGAGTTGAACTTTCTTTTTCCTCCAGTTCGCAAGATGGTTCGCTATCTTGTGCACCGTTTAAGGATGAAGGACATTAAGATAGAACGATTTTTATGTTCCGTTTTTCGATATATATACCAAGTATGTCGCTGTAGAGAAAGAATATGGCGTGCACTATCACTATGAGATGCTTAATGTATGCTTTATAACCGGAACAGTACACATCTCAAACGAGTTTATTGGTCAGTTTATCGATATATTGACCCGATTCATCTCTTTGAATTCTTCTTTTGATAAATATAACACCTGTTTAAAGGATGACAAGTGAACAGATGAGATTGGACACGAATATGTTACGCCAGTTTCTGCACGGGAATTAAATTTTTATAGCAAAAGAAACGAATTTAAAGTAAACCCGCGCGGTTAATTTATTGATAAATCGATATTTTTTCACTTGAAATGCTAGCTTTAACAATACACAAATGTTGTTATTACTATAAATATATATATATACATACATACATATACGTATGTAGTTTTTCTTTGTATTAATATTTATACTTTGCTTACGGGTATATTTTTAAAATATTAAAATGGGATTTTTTGCGGTATAAAATTGCTAGGGGGTCTTTTTTATATAGTTTAAAATAATGCTTTTCTGAAAAACTCCTATCGATTTGGTATACATACACACAAATAAAAAAAATACTGACCCAGTTTTGTTTAATACTCCATAGAAGTTCGGTTTTGAATAAATATTATTTTTGTTTTTTAAACGTGTTAGTAGGGTCATACAGATTAAATTATAAGTTAACTCTATATTAAAATAATTTAATAGTTTTTATATTATACGTCTTCGTTATCAGTATATTTAAAATTTAAACATAATGTAAATTTAAATTGCTAAATAATGTAAATTAATAGCAAAATAAATTTTATATAAAATCGAACATTTTGCTACTTTATAAAATAATAGAAATCAGCAGCAAGAATAAACGTTTTTCTCTCTTTTTTTAATACTTTTTCCCGCAAATCTACTTAATATTAATTGGTTGGGCTCACGAGAAAAGCTGCAAATGGGCTAAATTCGATCCGGTTTTAAATTTGTACTGTTAAACGCATACATTACTTTTAAACGCCACAATTGGAAATTTAATGATACGTGATAAACACTTATAAAGTATATCATTTAGTACTATAACCAATCTAGAAGGTAACTTAGTTGTATTCTCGATTGATTTAAACAATCATCTGAAATCATCAGAAGCATCAGGCAAGCTTTATTTCAATATTTCTAAAGGATAAAGTCATTGCAGAAATCTTTTAAGAATATATATATATATACACACGTTTCGTGTCATTAATTCTTGCAAAGATTTCCTAGACATCTTTCAAATCATCTCTTTACAATCTCCAGTCGACTATTTACACGTACGTAATGGACATTTACTGGAAGGAGATTATGACGACTTCATATCTTAGAAAGAAATTTTTATCTGATAACTCTGCAATCTTTCTTTGAAAGTCTTCTTTATACAACGAACTCTTAATTATTACCATATACTTGCCGAAGGTTTTGAATATCTTTTTTTTTACATTTTTAATATTCTCAATTTCGTACTTTTCATGCTTGTTCCTTCCTTAATAACAGCAATTAATTTTTCGATATTAAACTTTATAAGTAATTAAAAAGAATAATTATCTTCATTCGACTTTATGAATGTTCGAATAGTTTAATAACTCGGAGTCAATTTATTAAAAATTTAAATTAAATAAATGATTTTATGATATTTATATACATGTATATTTATCTCAGTTCTTTTTCTTTCTGTTTCTTCTATGCAGTTTACAGTCAGATTTGTTTAAATTGTATTCGAAACGTCAGAAATATATATTTATCGCTGGGGAATACTATTGAAATTTATCGTCGTTATCTCTTTCATATTCTCGTAAATATTTTTCTAAATTATAATTCAAACAACGAATTTTTTGATAAACACAAAGGGAAGTTTTTGAAGTTTGTTTAACAATATTACATGAAAAATCATGTTTTTTAAAATATCATTTACCATGTATTGATATATATTTCAATGATTTATCTATAGCAATTTATATTGCGAAATGCCTGATTTAGAGAACAAAATAGATTCCGGATTATTACTAATTAATCCTAAACAAATATATATTGGTATAAATCAATTAAAATGAATGGATCTTTCGCCAGTATAAATTAAAATAGAATAAATTATCTCATTTTCAGAAAATTGATGTTGCTTGTACACATTTTAAAGCATTTACCGAAATAATTATTTTTACCGGATAAAAATAAAATCTATAGTTTATTTATTTTATTTAAAACATTTATTAACGAAATAACCTAATTTTTATTTCATAAAAAATCTAGATACTTCGACTATACAATTCTAGGGCTTAGAAAAATATAAGCACTAGATTCTTTGTTATTGAGAAGAATCTAGTGCTTATATTTTCAAAGTTTAGAATTGTATAGAGTTATTATAGTGATAATTATATTATAACTGCTACATTAGGCCTCATTCTTATATATTTGTAAAAAAATAATGTATTAAAGATCTGTATATGTAGGCCTATCATTTAAATTTTTTTCAATGTTTGTAACTAGGATATCATGAAAGAATAAGGTAAGAGAATTTCTTTTATAATAATTTGGTAAGAATTTTTATCGAATAAAGACTTATTTTTAAATAAATAATAATAAATTATTTAGTTTTCATTACTTTGTTTTCTTTAGTTTGCTTACTTTAGTCTTCATTACAGATATAAAGTCTAAAAATCTGTCTGTAAGAAGTATGGTTATATCTCATTGTTTTTTTATTATTAAAGATAGCTTACTTCGTATCGATAGTTTAATTACAAGTAATATGAAGTAGATAGGATAATTTATCTTTTTATTTTTTAATTATATATTTTACCTTAAACATTTTATCCAATAATTACTTTTATATGTTATTTAAGATACTAAAATTATAAGTAATATTAATTTATAATGGCTTCAGAATTTGAGAAGTGTTATATAAAATCTTGTGACTTTCCTAAAACTATTATAAGATTTTTTCATGCTAGACAGCTTTCAAGTAAAGAAAAAAATATGTAATTAATATTCAATGCTCTTCGTTAACACTTTGTAAATTAAAATGACCAATATTCTAAAAACAAACTGATTTTATTATTTTGATATCTAATTAAATAGACCCACAGATATCATGAAAATACTGTATATCCCGCATGTATCGTAAGTCTCACTATTAGGTCCTACATTATGTATGTCGTAAGTGCGAGTAATGTAATATTAACATATGTTTTTATATTAAAAACACCATTTGTTTATTATAGATTTAGAGAATATCCTAAATCATACTATATTAAAATAAATTAAATAAAATTTTCTTTTATTTTTCTTAGTGATTCTGTACAATAATAAATGATTTGTAAAAGATTTTTATTTTTCTAGTTAGAAAAATTGTAAACATGTATACTTCCAAATACACATGCTTTATACTTTTTTAAATTATACAAAAAGTACACAAATTTCTAAGTATAGGTTTTAGAAGGATGCAAAAAACACATGCAAATTTTCAACTCCCTTTGGAAGAAGAAAGCAACGTTCACCATCCAAAGTAGAGGAAAAAAAGCAGACAATGCACATTTTCTAGCCAAAGTTTAAAAGAAATATATATACATTTTGAATAGAAATGTGTATATTTTCTTTTTATATATTTCTTTCTTCTATTATATGATACTATTTTCCCTATTTCTGTATAAATATATACATATTTTTTCTTTATCAGGATATGTTTATGTGTATGTGAAAATGATATGAAAATAGAATAAATAAACAAAATTAAAATATGTGACGATGATTATATTTGTAGGCTTGCATAGAGATGCGTATATTTTATCATATATTTTAATACTTTTTTTAAAGAGAATAACTTTCAAAAAATGTAAATCCGTTTTCAATTATCATAAGAAAAAAAATAGAATTTCTTAATTTTTTTTAGTTTATCTTTAGTAGAAATATTTAGAATATTTCTTACTTTTTAGTTACATTTAATATAAAAGATAAGAAATTAAATTACTTAACTTTATTCGCATTTTTCCAATTATCTATCCGAAACACATGAGAATACACGAAAATGTTTAATTTACTCCTTTTACAGTACTTAACTGCAAAGAAAATAAACAAAGGATATATTTATTTGATGAAAATGAAAAATTTATATTTCAAAAACCAAATTATTAAGCCGATTTTTGTTGAAAAAAAGCATTTTATAAGTTAATTACAGTACCTATCGCGTAAATACTTTATTATATAAATTATGCATTTAATGAAGAGAATATATATATAATGCAGTTGAAAAGCTGAAAAGCATAATAAAAATGAATTCATCCGCCATTCGTTATATATTTTTAAAAATTCAGTTTTAAAACTACATGAAAAAATTTTCTATATACTTTGCAGGCATCACGCATTATGGAAACTCGGAAAATATGACAATTTGCCGTAATATCGTCGCTAGGGATTGATGTAGTGGAATCAATTTTGTTATTCTGTAGCTTCACCCGAAAACATCACAAGCTGCAGCTTCCTTTAAATGAAATTCCTTAGACATAGGCTTGATGCGCAATCGATACCGTGTAGAAAATTACAACAAACGAATCTTAAACTTTAATTTACTCCAGTGTAATTGTCGATAATATCGATTTTCGAAATTTGTATTGGCTTACTTTTAACGGGAGCAAAGATTTTGATTGTTTTAAGAGCAAATTATAATATTGATTATTAAAAAGAATCACTAAATTGGTAAACTATATAAGACATTTACCCAAATGCCCCAGTATCCTTGGAGATTTCTGGACAAAAATCGAACATTTATAGTAAAGAAAAGTGAATAAATAAATACAATTTTAATTTTATAGTTTCTGATAAGCATTATTGATTTAGTTAAAATGATTTAAAATAAATAAATATATATATAATTACTCGTATTTTAATAACTAAAATTGTTAAAATCCCTAATAGGTCACACGTAGCTTGTGAAGAAGCAGCAGAATATTAAAAAAAAAGTGGTTTTGGCTTGGTTTTGAAAATTAGAAATTGTTAATAGGGCAGTTGTTACCATATGTCTGGGGTAATTCGGTATATATAATGTAACAAATTACCCCAGACATGAATTTCAACTGAATTGCTCCAACTGAATATCTAATGGCTTACTTATTCTATTATTCAGATTTATGTTCCGGATTAATAGAATAATTTTAAATATTTTAATGATTTTATATAGTCTCTACTTTATATATTAATATATTGCTTAATATGTCAGTCAATAAAATTGAAATTATATTTTCGCTTGTGAAATTAAGAAATATTTTAAATTTTTTTATTGAAAAAAATTATCATTTAATAATGAAAGATAGAAAAATTTAGAGAATTAAAAAAATAAATTGTTATAAAATTCGTAGATATAATGGCCAAATTATATTCTTCAAAAATCGATATTAATTTGCCTAAATATTTGTAAAAGTAATAATATAATTAGTACAGAATTTATTTTTAATTTATTGTATTTATGTTGTGTATACACTATTATAAACAATATAATAAGTTTCATGTTATATAATGGACTTGTGTAGATGATTGCATTAAGTTATTACATGTAACAATCTACTTCTGAAAAGAGAATAAATTGATGCAATCCGAAGTGTCTCATATAAATTTCTATAATAATGTACTGTACTTTATATTACCTTACTCTAAAAATTATATGAATAACTTAAAGCATTCAGAAATTCCTTCTAAAGTTCACCAATTTGAAGGTAGAAGTTACGAGTTAAGAGTGAAGCAATCAACCATTTACATGTATTTTATTAATCTTTGAAAGCCCTAAACACCTTCAGGTTTCAGAATTTGTTTTTCTAATCATTATTTTATCAATTCATAGATTTATTTTTAGTGTTTCTTTTTAATATAGGCCTGTGTGCTTGTGTGTTAATAAATATAGGCCTATGTGACGAGAACATTTGCAGAGTAGATTGATCTCTTACTTATTCATGCTTCGACTGATTGTTACAGAATAATAAGCACATGATAAATTGAGCGAATCAAATCGATTGA
This sequence comes from Centruroides vittatus, assembly GCF_030686945.1. Classification (NCBI taxonomy): domain Eukaryota; kingdom Metazoa; phylum Arthropoda; class Arachnida; order Scorpiones; family Buthidae; genus Centruroides; species Centruroides vittatus. The sequence continues at coordinate 2,182,497 of NW_027122644.1, forward strand.
CAACATTACCAATCGGTCAAAATGCTAATTTTATATTTTAAAAGTGTTTAGTTTTCTAATTAAACTCAATCCGATTCTCTTTTATGAATAATTGTATGAAAATAATTCGGTAAGGTAAAGAATCATATCATATGTGTTAATGTGGATTAATAAATAACTTAATTATTTTCTCTTTTAAAATAATTTAGTTTACCAATTTCATAGTTTAATTTTAATTTAATACGGATATAATTTATTATAGTTATTTAAATAGTAAACTAGAAGCCGTCGAAGTAACGGTAAATTGCATACATTTAAGTTTTAGAGTTTGTAGATATTTCATTAATAAATAAATTTATATATTTGATACTTTTAATGTAACCTGTGTTGGCTAATTTTTTACTAATTAGTTCAGTCACTTAATTATTTACTCCTGAAATTGTTTACTTCGCAAGAAGAAATGTTATAGTAGTAGCCTATATGAAAATCCCCGTAAATAGGCTGTGTATAATTTTTATACTGGATTCAAATTCAAATTAAAGAGTGATAACAACTTTTAAATTTAATGAAATTTTTCAAATTTTATATCTAATTTCGTATCATTAATTACTATAGATTTAATACCTAAGATTATTTGTATATTAAGATTACTTTCGGCTAATTTTATTATTTTCCACGTCAATAGATTTGAATTAATTCTAGTTCTTAAATTTTGCGATAATGAAAATTTCTAAAACAATGAATAAATTTACTCAAAAAACACACAAATTATTTTTTAATTAAATTAAATTAACACGTTGCATTTTTAAAAAGTTGCTAGTTAGTTTAATAGCGTGGAAATTTTGCAACGTACTGATTTTTTGCAACCATAATAACATTAATTTAGTACTCGAAATCTTGAGATTTTAGGAGAATTTTATTTAAATTATATTTTATTTTAAACTACAAAAATTACTCTAAATAGATCGATTGAACTCACAAAAATTTATGACTCGAAACTGCAGTACTTTCCCTACTTTTCGATCGAATTGACACCATCAAAAAACAGATTAATATAGATGTATTTAACAAACGTCTACTCATTTGAAACAAACATTTTTATTTGGGATTTTTATTATCGTGCAATTTTCGATTTAAAAATATAAAAAAAATGAAGATCCTGTATGCGGGGACAACAGCTCTTTTGACGATCCTGCACTTGTATTCCCCAAACACGCAAAAGTGGAGCCAACAATCCTACTAAACTAAAATGTCACCATAGCTACCAGACAATACAGGACCGTTTGGCACTGTTGCTATGTTTGGGAGTAACGATTATTTCTGCACCAACAACTGTAACAAAATGTATTTAGTCGATGAAACCCTCGATTTAAATGAATTAAATTTATATTATACTTCTTCACAATTGTCTAGTGTTGAAATTTATCTCGCTTCAAATGATTTCGACTAGAGTTAAAAATAATTTCAATTTTAAACTCGTTTTTAAACCGTAATAAATTAATTAAATTGGATAGAAACTTAAACCTTGATTATAAATCAAAATGAAAATTGGTATTAATGAAGCATTATAAAACTTTGTACGCTGATATAGCGAAATATTTCAATCTGGAAGTACGAATAACATAAATATGAAGGCTTTACGATACTTTCTGCCTTTGGCATTTACAACATTTTTCTATTATATATGTACGACTTGCTACGTTTATCATGCAAATGATTCATAAGAATTTTTGAACCGCACGATTCATAACTTAGCAATGATTTTACTTGGAAAAATTCAAGTCAAACCAAAAATTACAATTATTACAACATGGAAGAATGCTTATAGTGTAATATTAAATATGTTACATTAGAAATTAATTTTATTCAGGTAAAGCAATAATGTTTTTTACTCACTTTTAATAAATAAAATCAAAATAACATGCATATGTTTAATTACTTACAAACATAAAAACTTTACTACTTTTTAAATCAGGTAGTATAATATCGGAAAAAATTGCAAGATGACTTAATTAAGAATATATATGTTAAACTAATTACCCTTCGATTATCTATATATTTTGATTGATCATCTTACTTCTATCGAGTAAAAATTAACGAGCAGAATTGTGTATTATTACATCGACGTTACGTAGATTTTATTAATGATGTATTAAATCCAAACCATTGATAATAAAACCACAGATTTCTATCGTCCTTTCTCAATAATTTGTTTAAAAAAATACATTATAACTCACATTGCGTACTTCGTTTATGACGCGAAAACATTTTTTGTTATCTCGAATATTTTTAATACGTCATCACCTACGATCGATTTTTAATTCGTAATTAATTTAAATAAGATTAAATTATCATTATCACAGCTTGGTATCTATATTATACACCGAATCTGAACTAAATTTTGTTATTGATCCTCCAGTTTTTCTTAAATTGTTGGTTTGTTTCCAGTATGGCGTAGTCGCAGTCTAATCAATGAATAGTCCTATCAGTATATAAATAAATATACATATATATATATACATAATATGTTTACTTAGTTGTTTATCACTTAATTTTTTCATTTGGTCAAAGCATTTATGACATTTAACTGCACACACTGGCTGTTTTACCACTCTTCTTCACTTTAGATGCAGTTAAGTTTAATTAAACAATCCTAAATTTCTGATAAAATAGGATAAAATATAGGATAAACAGTTAAAGATAATCAGTACTCTTGAGTAAAAAAAAAAGGAAGGGATAAAAAACTTTCCTGAAGATAACAGATGCGGGTAACTCAATTAAGAATATTATAGTAACTGATGTGTTTAACGATGATCAATTAATTACACATCTGTAACTGTATATAACGCTAACTTACTTAATGACCATTATTAAATTTAATAAGAATTGTTCGACTTTTTTAAGTATATTTGATCACATTCTTACTATAAATTAACCTGAATTCAGTTAGAATTTTTACTCTCCACTTCATTATAGATCTTCCTCTTAGTGTATAATTTTAATTAAATTCGAATCTTATTTTGTTTTTTTAAATTTTAAATATTAATATTGATTTTATGATTTAAAAGTTTTCATTACTTTCGGCATTTCAAATTAAAATTATTATTACATTTGTGTCATTTATAAATATGTAAGTATGATTTTAATATTTATATAGTATTAAAAAACATATTTAGTTGTGTATTATTAATATGTATGACGATTACAAAAGTTCTAACTTACTTGTTAGTCTGAATTCATTGATATAAACCTGTCTATCATTATCTTCGTATTAACATCAGCATGGAGATGATGATGATAAGCAGGTTAATTTTTTTAATTAAACAAGCGAAAATATAATGATTTTTGCTTATATTAAGCCAATTAAAAGACGAACTTAATTAATTTTATAGTTTTGTTTAGCTATATGTTCTCAATTCAATTTTAGATTGAATATTCAGCATTAATGTATGACACATAAAGGTGTTTTATTAAACTATATATAATGGTACACAAATCATCGATAATGGTACACAAGCGGTACACAAATGAGTGTTAAACTGTGTACAATATATGTGAATTAACTTCACTGTATTTGTGTATCATTAAACTAATTGAATATTCATTTCTATTGAATAAATACTCTAATTCTATATAATTTAAATTGCCACTGCAGAGTACTGTAAATAATTAAATCAGAAGTGAATAGCATGTCTTTATTGTATCTTTTCATTAAAAATGTAAAGAAACATTTCATTTTCTATGAAATCTTTTCAAAATTGTATCTGTAAACTGTGTAAAATTGCATTCTCAAACAAAAATTTGTAATTTTATCGATAACAAAGAAGTTATTTTTTTTTTTATAACAGAAGCTTAAATAAATGTTTTCTCCGCCATTTTTATCATTATTTGGAAAGGGAAACTATGCATAATTATTATATATTTAAGTGTTACTAAACATTTCATAAAATTTCTCGAAAAATTTATTATTTAACAAGTTTCTTTGACCATAAAAATTGAACAATAGAAAAATAATTCAAATTGCTCGGTGTGTAATATAAATACTTTACAGAATAATTTATTTATAATAGAATATTCGAGGTTAGGTGATGATAGATATTAAATTAAAATGTATTTCAGATAATAAACCTTATATAGAATATATTTATTTTAAACTAGAACCAATTAATGCTCAAAAAATTATTTTTGTGAGCAAAATTACCCATTGATTTTTATAATTCTATCAAAGTATAGCATAATTTTTTTCCCTTAGAAATGTAATAGATTTTATTAGAAAAGCTTACATTTATTCCTTATTTTCTGCCAAAATTATATTTGAATTTTGATAAATTTTGAAAATTATTCAACCAATAAAATTATGGAAGATAAACCGACGCAATGCTGATTGGTTACAAATATTTGAATAGGTTAATCAAACATGCGATGTGATTTATGATCTTTCCTCGCTAAATTCTTAGATAATAAGCTGCTTTAGAATGTTTCTTAAATAAAAATCCATACTTAGCGCGATTATTACTAAATCAATCAATTATAACAATAAGCATTAATTAGAAGTAATGATTTATAAAACATTTAATTCTTCGTTCGATATTTGTAAACTGTGGACAGATTTTAGATAATGTAAATCATTAAAATGGATCGAAATAGCATTTTAAACTTGATATAAGCTTAGTCATTTTTAATATAAAGAACTGTATAGAAAATTTTAATTAAGTTTACATATTTAACTTTATTATTTCTCCGTTTCCGATGCTTTTATATTGCTTGACTGAAATTTTATAATATAATTTTTTACTAAATCATAACAATAATATAACGTAAAAAGATTATATAATACGATAAAGATAAAGATTAAGGTTAAATTAAATGTAGAAGACATTTACTGATCAGACTTGTTATACAAATCTATACAGTCGAACCCCATTTTTATATTCTCTTCAGCGGCCATTGTTCATAGGTTTGACTGTATACGATTTAACATACTTGTACATGTGTAAATTCTATAAAAATTGCATGGGTATAAATTACAAACGGATATAAATTTAAAAAATAAAATATTAATCAGATCTGTAACATATTAAAAGCTACCAATCATATTTAGCGCCTTATTGTTCTGGAATTAAATCAATAATAATTTATTATCAAGCGCAATATAGAAGCCGATAATTGTAATTAATCTATTAATATATGTTCGATTTTTTAGAATTTTAGCAGTCTTTAATATATTGTGAATTAATCATTCAGTCTCTAACAATGTTAGTCTCTCTTATCTGTTGTTTGATGTATTTTATGCTTTTCTTTAAACTTTAAATAGATTTAGACGATGTAAATTATATTATAAAAAATATTATCATATATTCTAGTTGTCTGTCAAAATTTATATATATTTATAATGACGTAAATTAATTAGCTTTAACTCAAATTTTATTTTATTTTTTACTTAATATCTATGCTTGAACTATTTTTCAATTGATAAATTAATTTATAACAGATAATTATAACTATTATTTCGAAATATTAGGCATATAATAAAGGGAAATTGTGTTTGTGTAATGCAATAAGTAATGTCCTTCAGGGGATCTTATCGATTGTTCTTCATACCCAAATTTATGTTTCATTCTTGTATCGATTCCATCTTTATTTTTTGATCGAAGAAAACTTTAAAATCTTTTATTAAAAAATATCTACACTAAACAAAATAATTTGTTTTAAAATTATTATATTTATTCAACTGATCGAAATCTTGTTTTATTAATTACCGAAACTACTAAGAATCAAAATATCTCATTTAAAAAATATTATAATATCGATTTAAAGAATTTTCGAGCCATAAAAGGCTCTAATAATATTTATTTTTCGAAAAATTTTAATATAAATAGAGCGGTTCATGAAATAAATATGAATGTTTCATAAAAATTCCTTCCTTTGCTAGATATATGAATATAATTTTCATTAATAAATGATAAATATTGTTTAGTACGCGCTTCTATAATAAATCAGTTAAATTTCTTGTTAGAAAGGGAATTTGATTTCAGCTTATAATGGACCGAATTATTTTACGGATAAGAATTCGTTAATAAAATTGTTTCGTTGCTTATGTAAGTTAGATAGATTAGTAGAAACACATTTAAAATTCGGTTTACTTCAGGCGAACAATGAAGCAACAAGTATAAATGTAATCTTTTACAGTTTAGTGTATTAGAGATCTTTAGAGTATTAGAGTTTTATCCGAAAATCTCTAATAAGTAGATCAAAGTATTAAATTCATTTTCATTCTTGATACAGAATAAAATTGTATAAGTAAATTTCCCATTTTTATCATAAACGACAGATAAATATCCAGCATAAGTAGGGGTGACAGTCCCGGATTTTTCCTCTTTTAAGAATAAAATTTTAAATAGAATCATTTCATAGGTCTTCTAATGCAAAATAACCAATTTATACGTCGATATATAAATAATTTATTTTAAAAAATAATCTATTTATCCATTTTTATATCCATTTTTCACTCTTAAAAACTTTCCCCCTTTGCGCAGTATATAGCTACTCTAATCATAAGAACATTCAAGAAAGGACAGAAGGACCTCTCATTAAACAAAAATTAAAAAGGAATAAAGAAATAAAATATTAGAAAAGCAACAAATATATCTTTTCTTGCTGGAATATATTTTTACATGTATATGTATGAGTGTTTTTTTGGACTTATCTACAAGTAAAATTTATATACAAGCCTATTCTCATGCCTTTCCTTATGATGATAGCTGGATCCACTGCTGATATCTGTATTCAATATTTATGCATTATTTAGAAATAGAATAAAATTATAAATAAAATATATCATTTTTTAATGAATTATTTTAAAAAAATGTCAATTTAAAAAAGAAAAAAATAACGAGAAGAGTTTTCTTGATGAATAGAATTTTAATTCGTTAGCGCGTAAAATTAAAACATAATTGTTATTCCAAGAGTTTTAATTTATTATAATTTTCTTCGTAATTACACTTCGGAAATTATTCTCTAAAACTTTTAACGTCGCAAAAAGCAGAAATAAATGAACATTTTATTTATTCTTAATATAAAATTTCGTGTTATATCTTTCTTTTATTATTATAATATTTAAAGTAAATCGAATAAATTTATTCTTATACGAATTAACGATCATTACTTATTTTTATACTGTTTCAACTACATATCAATCTTCAATCTAATCGATTTTATAGATTAAAAACTTAAAACGGTTACATCATTTCGATTAAAAAAAAAGTATGGATTAAGTTCTTTAGTATAAAGCTGGATATTTCTATATATATTTTACGGAAGGAATAAATTTTTATCTGATATACAACTATTTACCCCTACAAATAGGTTCGTATCAGATCCATACGAAAGGTTTTTTTTTTCATTAAATACATCGAACGAAATGATAATTATACACGAATATTTTAAATTTTTAGCTTACACATGGTGCATATAATAAAGAAGAAATTTATATTAATTTATTTCTCGTTACATTGATGCCATATTGAGATTCTTCTGAAGCAAACAACAATTATTGAACAAACAGCTGTTGGAGCCAATACCATGTACCATGTACTGTCTGATTGCATTTGCAATTAATTAAAATCTTTAGAATTAATTACCGTCCAATATTATCAAACAGTATTGAATTTAAAGATATCTCACATAATCACTCTTTACAAATCTTTATTTAGTCGCATTCTATAGATAAATCACGAATTAATCTTCTTTTTTTGGTTTGATGTTACGTCTTTTTTCTCTTTCTCTCTTCAAGAAATTTACTTATAAGTGTTAATTTAGTTACTATTTTGTTATATTTTTAAAAAATTTTAATCGTAGAACGTAATATAATTTTATTATATATACATATATATACTTTTTTTTATATATATTTTCAAACTGCGAGTTTCCGTTCCTTAATGCATCATTAATTAATGTAATGAAGGATAGGAGTTTACATTTCGTTGAACAATAATTACGTTAATTTAACTAGAAACCATTCTATTTCATCATTTTCTATCAAATATGGCCTATTAATAATAAACTATTCTGTTTCATCGTTTTGAGACAAATCATTGATTAACAATTCTATTTAACAATATAAATCATGCCTTAGTGTATGTAACTGGCAACAAATTCCAGTAAATAAGTTAATTTTTCAAGGAAAAAGGGTGTAAATTATTGGTTCCAACAGACTTAAAATCAAAAACGTAACTGCAGAGATTTATCTATTTATTTTTATACTGTACAATTGTTTTGTCGGAAGAAATTCAATTAATTTATTGTATAGACTCGTAATTTATTAATAATTAATTATTTTGTTATTTAGGATGTAGCATTATTTATTATTTAAACTAATAGCAACGTAATGATTGTATTAATTGAGTTATTATAGGTATAAAACACGTTAATTTTTGCAGATTTTTGAAAAAAAACAAGTTTTAGTTTTCAAATTAATATCGTTTCAGTTGATGTTTTAAGTAAATAAAAAGTAAATTTATATAAAAACACTCGTTTTCTTTGCGTTAATTCAAGTATATCAATACTACTTTTATGCTAGGAATAAATAATTTTTAATGTTTTATACATAAACTAATTATTTATAGAACCAGATTACGATTAATTAAAAAATATACAACGATTTGAAAGTAATATCTAAAGATTATAATATAAAAATCATAATTTTCTGTACTTTTATCATATAGTTTGCGTATTATATGTAATAATTAAGCCATTTTTTTCATTATTTTAATATACACACACATACACAAAAAATTAAATCAAAATGTTATAAATTTTGCTAAATAAACAACTTTAAAATGTCGTTGAATAAAATTCATTTTTATTTATTTTTAATTTAAAAAAATGGAGATTTAAAAGCCGATATTTGGTTATAAAATTTGAAAAAAAATTATAATTGCGTAAACGTATAAATTGGTAATTACAAACATTGTTCGTCAGTATAATAATAATAATAACAATAATAGTAATTTAAGCGTAAAGAGTTGATATTTAAATTGAATTTGTGATATAACTACATAAAAAATTTTAAAAAATAAACGAATTTGTTTTATTTTCCATCAAATATTAATGAATAATTCTATTTACCACTCCGAAACGACAGGTGATTTACTAAATAACAACAAAAATACCAATTTTGTCTTAATCGACAGCTGGTCAACAACAACAACAAATAAATTAATTTTTTAAAAATAATTTAAGCTGAATTTATTAACAATATTTGGATTATAATTAAAAAAAACACACATGTATTGGATAAGATAAGAAGAAATGTAATCGTACTTATACATAATGCAATGGACGTGCTGAACAGTATAATCGTACTTATACATAATAAAACGAATAAAGATGCTTAAAATACTTTAATAAATGCGAATATTTTTACGATAAAATAAAAGAATTTTAAAAAGAACTCAAATAACAGTAGAATATTGAGTCAATTTTCAAGTATATACTGTATTATATAACGTTTAGAAAATTATTTTTATTCCTTAAACATTATTAACTTTATTAATTTTTAATTTACATTCTTTATTCTTCACTACGGTAAAGTCCATAAGGACAAATGATTACTGCTCCAAATTCCCTATGAAAATACAGACAAACAATACAGTAAAATTCAAAAAATATACCTTGTAAAAGAAGTAAATTGTATAAAATGTACAAAATATATATGCAAATCTATACATTTTCCTTGCTAATCTTCATCCGTGATAGTTATATTTATTATATGTCAAAGGTGAAAATATACAGTAGAAGATTATTAATTATATATAAGGGATATTTTCCCGGTAGCTTAATACTTCAATTTAGCAAGAAAAGGTAACAAAATATACCAGGAAAAAAAAAAAATAATAATGTACACGTATCGTTTTTATGGTATAATTTATCCTTTCTAATGCTTATTTTTAGAATAAATACGTGAGAATGTAAGCTATTATTTCCAATTTACAAAAGCTTTGTTTAATTTTTTAACATAAAAAAACTGGTATATGAACGTCGTTTCTATCACTGTTAGTGTTTTTACCATCTGCTGTAAGTTACAAGTTGTTAGTACTTGCATTTCGGGTTTATGTTTTGAAAAAAAAGAAAAAAAAATTGCGCATAATTAATTTAATATGGTACGAATTATAAAAATAGGATTGTTTAGCAAGATAATAATTAAAAGATTAAATAAATTTTTAATTGTTTTTTCTTTCAACGGATTAAGAAAATCGCGTTTAAATACAATTAAAATGGTTTTATAAAATCTCTTAAATTAAAATTTAACAGTAAACAACGTGTAAATTGTGTTAATTAATGTGAATTATTTTACTGATTTTTTTTATGTAATATTTTTCGTTTATTTACTATTTTAATGTGTTTTTCTACCTTATCTTATCAACGCGGTGCTTTTATTTACATTTAACTCTATTTTTCTGAATTATTTTATAGTAAGATCTTATTACAAGTGGTTACTAATGGTTACTAACTGGCAATATTTGTTGTCAATTTGATTGATTAATGTTTACTTAAGATAAATTGAACATTGAGATTTTTCCTTTCTAAACTATAATAACTTTATCTCTATCAATATTAATAAATTTGTATATAAAAATTACTTTTTTATTATGTGACTATGGTACATTTACCTTACGAGAAACATTGTTTATTTTATTATAGTTTATTGCTATAAAATTCGATTTAGTATTAAATATAATTATAAAAATTTTAATTACTTTTTAATATTCGTTACTAAAATTTATTAAAATAGCCCAGTAAATCGCAGACTTCTAAAATTCCCACTGGCATTCTGGCAGTCTATTGTCTGTTGGTCCGTCCTTCCCTAATCTCGAAAACAGCGTTACGTAGATGAAAATCGGGACCAGATCTGAAAATCTTAGGGGTAGACGGCCCGATTAACTGTATACGAACATCCGGTTTGAATCGGAAGTGACGTTATTTCAAAAATTTTCTCCAGAACGGAGTTAGCTAGATCACCGGCATTGTTAACAGGAAAAGTATGATGTACAGGGACAAGATGCTACTAAAATTGAGAGAATTTTGACAATGTTACAATAAACAATTGCTCGTTTCTGTATAAAAATATATAAAAGTTTGTTTTAGATATTACTAATGAGTATTTTTATTTTTTCTTGCCTATTTTTCTCAATAGAGATTTATATTTCTTGAGAAAAACACTCTTGTAGAGCAAAAACCACTAGTAAGATACTTCAAACTGCTTACTAAAAAAATTCAGTAAAAATATTCCTTCAAAACTATATTTTTTATTACAGTCTCATTGCCATTTACTGAAAGCAATATCTCAAGAGTAAATGCAGTAGATTTAGATTTACTGTCCCTTTTTTATATTTCTAAACAAGATCATTTGTTTTTGTTTAGAAATAAAGTGCTTTCGACGGATTCTAAATAATCTTTCAATACCTCCAACTAGCTTATATAAAATGTATGCAATATAAATAGAATTAAACGAAAAAAAATGTAACTTTTAATGACATAATTTATCTTAAATTCGATATTTTCAGATGTAAATCTTGCTACAAGTATAATTTTCGAAAAAATAGTGATTACAAGCAACTGAACTATTGAAAATTTATGAAATTTTTTATCATTTTTATACAAAAATATTATTATTTTAATTTTTAATAATTTACTTTTATTACAAAATCAATTTCTAATGTAATTGTATAATTGAATCTCATATTTTTTAACGAATAGTAATTCAAAAATCGAATAATATTTCTGTACGTAATTTATAAGTATTAAAGCTTATTATAAATTCGAGAATAAAGAAGTAGCCAGAAGGATAAAATTACATTTAAAATAAATGAAAGCTAATATTATGGCGACAAAAGAATGAGAAACGTAAGGAACGAATCAATCTCCATTATTTTCTAATCTCGAATCGCCTTTTCGGTGTATAAAAGATGCTGTAGGTGAATTCAAAAATGATAACAATTCAAATAAACAACTTGTTTTCTGCATTGGTAGAATTCTTTTCAATTATTCTCCACCGAAATCATTCGCTCTCCGCAACGCATTAAATCTAAAACTGCTGCAATTAGGTTAAGCAATCAATACAGTATCAAGTACAACGTTTTAAGCGAGAAGTTGCTATATGACCACACCTGTCTCGTGAATACGATCACACAGCCGACCAAATATTTCGATCGAAGTTATTTTCCCTGCAGATACTTTCAGATAAATCCCCAGGGCATGAATACACAACAGGAAGCAACCGAGCATCAATTTCTTGATACTTCTTTAATCTTCCCATCGAAGTATCTTAATAGAAGATTGCCACCTTCTTCGTTTATCAATCTTTCTACGGTTATAATTAAAACTGGGGATGATATTTAGAAAAAAAGTATGTTTTTAAATGTTGCTTTGTACTGTATTTGCAGTCTCCTTAGTAACCGTTGCATATCACGCAGGCAATGCAGACAAAGCAACCTTGCCTTTTTTTAATTTAATTTAAAAAAAATTCTCTTGTTTATTGCATGCAAAAATTGATAATTAACACAATTATCAACACTTACGAATTATAAGAGATTAAACCGACATTTCTCTTAATTTTAATAATTATAAATATGATGCGATTTTAACAGATTAATACGATTAATAAGCGTGAAATCAAGTCAACAATACCTTGTTACGTAGTAACTACGAGACAATCGTATAAGTGTAACACAAAAGATTTGTTATTAAAACACAAAAATTACACGGGATTGATTTTCCTGTGATTACGCGTGTAATTAACGATGCAAATAATTCATTTTTCTTTAGAAAGTTATATCCACCAGATGATTTTTCTGTATAGAAACTACTTCCTACTCTTTAGATTGATTCACATAGTTGTGTAGATGTAGGGTTGACCTACATATCATTGGCGTCTCTGGCCTGGTCGATTGCATCTTTCAAGTTCCACACGCAGTTACTTTTCTACCTCAAAACAAACCCCAGTTTCCAAGTGATTATGTACGTGTTTACTAATATTTAAGTAAATTAAAAATCCGCCATTTTTTTTAAATTGTATTTATCGGATAAAACGCATCCATAAACGAATACAGTAAAGCTTTATTGATTTTGAACCCGGCGAGGCCATCTTGAATTTTCATAAAAATTTATCTACTCGAAATAACGTTAATATAGAATCATTTTAACCATATTTAATTACTATTTAAAAAAATATTATATATAAATTCATTAATTGTTAAAATTGATGTCCATCAAGAAGATGATAATATTTTAAATTATTTTTCTTTAATTTTAAAGTTAGAATTTTATAACTATTTTAAATTTTTAAACATATTCTTGATAATTTATTACAGTTTTACTCAATAAAGGAGTAGAATTTTGTTTTGACATCGGTTCACTCCCATTTTTACTGCCAAAAAATTTCGCCTTTCGTCAATAAATTATGAATTGGGATCAACAACACGCGAAAGATTTTTATTTATTAAAAAAAAAAGTATATTAAAATCAATGTTGTAAGATACTAACTAACTTAATTAATTTCTGGAAATTGCTAAATGTTATTAAATAAATCACGCCAACTAATGAACATACTTAAAAAGAAATTTTGACATTATAAAATTTCGAATGTTTTTCCACCCTCCCTCTTTCTTTTATTATTATTTAATTTTCTATTGTAAAGCTTTGTTTTCTACAATAATTTATTGCAGAATTTTACGTTAAAAAATCGAATTAAAGATGATCGTAATTGAGTATTTCGGCGCCATTTTGAATTCCAAAATATTTCATTATTGTCTTTGTTAATTTCGATAGGATATTCGTAAAATTACAGCTAATTTCCCCCTTTAATATATCTAAATTCCGCCCACGGCTATAGAAAAATGATCGGAATTCCAAAGAAATTCTAATTATAACTTAATTACAAATGTTACCAAAAACCAAAAAGGTATAAAAAAAAGAATTCCTTCAACCAAAGATATATTAAGACTCGAAAAGTTAATAGCTTTTACGGAAGAGGATAAAGATGCATTAAAGATTCTATACAATATTATAATCTTGAATTTACTACAGTAAAACAACTTTTTACTGTTATTTTATTAACCGTTAAATCAAGGATAAATTTACATGTTTATAAAAAATTTTAATTTTATCACTATTAAAAAATTTATTTTTTTCCGTATTCATTTTCTTTATAAAAAATCACATTTTTAAAAGTAACGGCCTATTTTTATAAATTATAAAAATAATTTTTGTATATAATATTTCAATTGTGGCGCCATCTCGAAGCTGTTAGGTGAGTTAAATGTTTAAAACTTTCCTGTAAAAGTAAAATAGTCGAATAATACTTTAGATCGAATAAATTATTATTGATAACGTCTACGATAAGTTGGCAAGTAAAACACTAGTCAAAGAATGGAATTATATGAAGTTTTCGACCATATATATATCATATATATATAAAATTTATAGAATCATATACGTTTAAACAAACATAAATCAAAATAGAATTCAAAAACTAGAAGTGTCGAAGCATAGAAGATTTATATTATATATATAGGTACACACTATAACTTATTCAAACTTATAAAGAAAATATATATATATATATATTTTTTTTAATATAATTTATTTAGGTCATGAAGAGTAGGTCGTAAACTAGATAAAAAGTAAAAAAACATCAGGATATTCTTTAAAGAAATAGGACTTAAAGAAATCGAAGATTTGTTTGATGTCATAATGTCAACCTGTCATTTATTCTATAGTTTCTCGGTAAAAAATAAGTATAAATAGTGAAAAATATGTAAGAAAAAAATTAAGAATTATATTATATATTAATAAAGTAACAAAAGTCGAAAGTATTCCAAATGGAATGTAATGATCGATAACAGTTATTGATTTAGAGACAAACAACTGCAAAAATGTTATCGATGTGATAAATTTGACGATCGTTCGAAATACGATAATTCATATAAGTTCTTAAAGATATTGCTAATGCTATTTAATTATATATATATATTATATATATATATATATATATATATTTTTGATAAATTTATAGACGTTAGGTCGAATTTTTTATTACTATATTATCTTAATAAATATAAAAACTTAATTAAAAATCTCGTGAAAACAATTTGAAAATAGGAAAAAGATTAAATTGAATATGTTCTTATCTTATATATATATTTTTTCTTTAAAAAAATAAAAGAGTAATATATTTTATTATCTCTCAAATTAGAATCTTATATATATATATTTAAATTATTTTGAAAGTTGTTTCTAAAAAACTTTACAAAGTTTAAATTGAAAAAAATCGCTTTAATCTTTATAAATCTTTTATGTAATCGTGGAGAATCTTTGAAAAACTTCAAAACGTCATCTTTTCTACGAAAATCAACGATAGAAGGATCTTCTATGCCGCAACATCTCTAGAAAATTCAAAATTATTTAACATCGCCATTATGTTTGCTTTCCTAATTTAATTAATAAAAAAATAACCTTGTCATAGATTTAGTTTAGAAGTTTCGATTCGAAATTTTTCTATAAATAATTCATATCAAGTAGATGACATTTTTTGGACAGCTGAATCCAATTATCCCTTTTTTTTATCCTCATTTAATTTAAACTACACAAAGTATTATATTATAAATACAAAAATGGCAAATCGGCTGATGACGTAGTATGCGATTTAGGTACAAATATAATTTATTCTTCTATCTTTATCTCAAATATTTATAACATATTAGAAATTTTATTATATAAAGTTACAGTTATATATTATTTATTGTTTTGATATCGTTTTATCTTTGCGTGCAGTTTTTTAAACTATATAAACATTTAATTTATTATTATTTTCTAGTTCTGTAATATAGTACTTTATACTAAGAATATTTTATATTAAAATTTTTAAATAATTACAGAAAGGGAATTTTATATTAAAATTTTTAATTGATTACAATGAAGGATCGAATTTATGGTAAAACTATTATTATAGGATATGTTTTCTTACAAAGGAATATAAAATAACAATAAAAATAACTATAAAAGGAGTTTAATTTAAGTTTTTTTTAATAACTTTATAATGAATTTCCAATTTAGTTTAAGAAGCAGACGTTTAAAATTGATCCATTTTTTTAGAAAAATTATTCTTGATGCATTTGAGTCGTTATTAGAAGTCATTGAAAATTGAAAGAGAAATAAGTCACACGTTCTAAGAAAAATCTAAATTACAGTATATAATAATTACATTACGGCATTTATACTTTCTAAGAACATATGACGCCATTTCTATAATCGGTTTTATAATCAATTGTTTTAGTTTTAGAAAAAAGAAATTGCGTATAATCGTTTTCATTTGTTAATAATTAATAAAGTTAGACTTCACCTCAATACATCTATGGTATATATTGGTGCTACTTGCATTTTAATTAAGGCAAATCTGGTAGAGATGACATTTCTTTAGAAAGTATGTTTCTATCGATTTTATTCTTATGTTTCAAACGAGTTTAAACTGTGTCGAGTATTAAAGAAAGAGAGAGAAAGTTCTATAGGAAAGAATATGAAGTTGTAAAGCATTTTCATCAAGCGCTACCCAAGAGAAAAGTGCTCGGAGAGAAAGTTTTCTGGAAAGAGCGATCACACGAGATTGTATGATGTCGAGAGTAAGGATCGATATTCGGTTGGTGTGTGCTCGCCTGTGCCGAGATGCTGCAGTACGGCTAGGACTGTGGACAGGGAGTGTACTGCCCAATACAGGAGGACTTATGGTAATTGTTTCTCGATGTCACAAGGCAACCTAACTGTGAAAATATCTTCGTTTATGGTGTTCGTAGAATATATGTGGATAATGTCTTATAATTTTTACCCGTCTAGCTTCTTAACAAGTGTCATCTCAACTCGTTCTGCACCATTCTCCTAACTATACTTTAAGATTATGTAGTTTCTCTCTCTTTTTTTTTCTGTTTGGTCGTAGAACTCAACAATCTACAATTACAATATATTGCTCGGTTCGTTAATCTTCGCTGTCTAAATACAGTGTTTGTATTACTGTAGTTTTTACTAGAGATCCTGGAATTGGTATCTGCGTCGATGGTGCCTACTGTGTAAGTCCCGGATGTAACTTGGGTCATATATCTGTATGAAGAATCGTACGATATAGCCGCACGTAAAACAAGGTTTTGTAGTAAGCGAGTGAACTAATAATTATCACAACTGTCACCTGCGATTACAATGGGATTAGGAAAATGGCGCGTGCCACCAGTCAAACGACGTTGTGTGACGTCATCCTCCGGCAAGTTGGTGCAGTGCATGAATTACTAAAGAACATAGTGGGATGGCTATTCATTGTTATTTAGGATACTATTTTGAAACATTACGCTTGACTTTATGATGTTTGCAGTAGATTTGACCATTCGGAGATAGCAAGTAATATATACTGTACAGTCGAGAGGTAAGATGGTTTAATTTTCTATCATTAACTTTCACACAAATCATAGATGTATCAAAATTAACACGTATGTAATGTGTAAATAAGTGTATGGGATAACAAATAAGGTTCGTCGGTTAAAAACGCCAAATTTTCGCATTCGTGGCGTATTAAAATTTCCACGAAGTTTCGATGGATCTATTAACTATGATTTTAAAGGATAGATAGGCCTAATAAAATTTCCTTCTTCTTCATTTACCTCATACGTTTTTAAACAGATTTATTTTCCATTTAACAATTGCTTTTTTGTCATTTGCAGGGGATGTAATATTATTAATCATTTTTAACTAACTTGTACGTGTATATATATAACAGTAATAGTTTTCTTTCCAATCTTATATCGACATATTTTCATGTAGGCCTATTCAGTAACACTCGATCATTCTATAATTAATTAGAAATAACTGAAAAGTAATATAAATTAGAAAATATTTTGTTCGTATTCATTATTTTCCATTTAATATTTTTCCAAATTTAATGTTAATTTTAAACTTTTTGATTAATCAATACAGCTAAACACTTCTTATTATTAAGTTAGAAATAATACTCAGTAATTATTATATGTTTTGAAAGTTCTAACATAAGTTTACACGTTAAAAATGTACGAATTTTAATTATTAGTTATATTTAATACTAGAAAAGTAAAAAAAAATTGACATTTATTAGGTACAATTGAACTTAAATTATATAAATAATAAAATATAAACTATTAAAAATAGTAGATAAAATATTAAAACATTTTTTTTACTTTAATTCTTTTGAGAAATATAAAAAAGTAATTTTATTATAAAATCTACTATAAGATAAAATTCGTAAATTAAATTTGTCAAAAAAATACAATATAAAATTAATTTTCAAATAATGATCTTATTTTCTATGATAAATTCAATAATAAAAATAGGCACGTGAAAAACTGATAATTAAATCTTTAGTTCTTTAGTCCAGTTATATTTACTTGGATAGATAGAATTGCTAATGTAATAAGGATAATAAAAAGCTGTCTTTTCTATTCGGTGGATGGAAATACTTATCTCTAATTTTGCAGGCAATTATCTTTCGCAATAAAAACCGAGATATAATACGCAGTATCGTGGTCAACTTCTGGTCAGTATGGAAGCACTCCAACACCTACGCACTTTTACTCATTGGTCGATATTAGAATCAATCACGCTATAGAAAAATATTCTTATAATGAAATTCAACTCTTCTAGGAAAATTAAAAAAAGGTGTATATATATATATATATATATATATAATAATAATAATATAAAATAAATTTTCCAATTTTAAGAGCCTTACCTTTAAAGGAAGTCAATATAAAACAGCTAGAACGAGTTTAGTCGGAATTCTAACAGTATCTAATTCGGCTATAATCTCATAAACTTTAATTTTATTGTTATATATTATTATTATTACTTATTCGTTTTTATTCTACATTTTTATGATAGTAAGCGAGTATAATGTACAGCAATGTAATTTAAGCAAGGCGAAGAAAGAAACGAATGGATAATCGTATAAGGAATGTATTGGTGATACGTTTCATATATATATATATATATATAGGGTCCTGCCGAAAATGGCCTATCAACATTCGTATGATACGTTAGATACGTTATACGCGTGGGTTTACAAATATATGGAAGAGGAGAAAGGAAAAAAAAGGGGGGGAAGAATGTCTCCATACTCTCCTATGGCGCAACAGAGAGAGATTTTTATGTAATAAATGAGTTGTGGATAAAAAGAAACATTGATCCTGGTAAAAGTTGTATTGATAATCGATTGTGATATCTATTTTTGACACGTTATTTATGGAAAAGGAAAGAAGGAAACGAACCTCGAAGTCGTCGTCGTCGTTCGTCACGTTCGTTTCAAGGTTAATCAGTCAGTCTGTTCTTCGTAATAAAATTTATATATATATATATATATATATATATATATAGGTATGCATTATTTATGAATAGAAAGACATTTTCTGCCATTTTGTTTAGATATTTTATACTACGCATTTATACAGACATTAACAAGTTACAATCACTACAGAGCGAACTAGAAATTAATTGTATTTTCGAATGTTGTAAAATTTATCGTAAATTCTGTAAAAAAAATATATTATTAATTTATTTATTTATACGGTAGGAAAGTTTTCTTTTCTTTTTTTATGCCGATTTTAAAGTAATAATTACGAGCAATTAGGTTATTGTTTTAAAATGTAATACGAGAAGAATTTACGCTTTATATTTTTCGTTTTTTCGGAGAGAAATTATAGAAAATAATTGTTTACTTTCTCCTAAAAATTTATTTCGAAATTATTGCACAGTAGCGCCATCTCGTTTCAAATTTAGAAATATAAATATATATATATATAAATCGATTAAATTTTTAATTATTATTTATTTTAAGTAAAGTTTGAATTATTTAAATTACTTTTAAAATTAGTTTAAGAACTTTGTATATATATATATATATATATTTATATTTTTTAAATAAGATATAATTATTTACGATTATTTATATTAAAAATAAGTACTGAAAACTTATTTAATATTAAATTTTGATGTCAATTAAAGACAAAAATATTAAAATTAGATGAAAACATTTTATATAAGAGCAATTAAGTTTATATATATTTTAATTTTAAGAATAAATTTTATCGATTTTTTTTCCTATTTTATTAACTAAATTTAATAGATTTTTTTCCAATTATTATTTTTATATATAGCGGATTTATATACCTCTACATTAGTTTTGTATATATATATATATAATAATAATAATTAGTTAGGATTATTATTGGTAGGATAATCATTTAATGCTACTTAAGCTGTAAATTACGGTGCAGTAATGTGTTAAACGGAGTAAATTATATATTTATATATTGCAAATAAAGTAAAAATGATGGCGGTCAGTGGCAAAAATTTTTCTTTTATTGCAGAAAATCGTATAAATCTCTTCCTCTTCGATTATGGAAGATGATCGAATAGCATAATGGAATCTAAAAGAAAATAAATAATTTATATCGTGAATTAAATACGATAAAACGGGGTTTATTCCAGCATCACAGAGCAGGAATTTCCTTTAAAATAATTATGGTTTTTCGATGGTAATCGAAGTATTTCTTCTGTGTTACAAATCATCTGACAATAGTAAATTCTCGAAAGAATAAAAAGAGTGTATTGAGCCAGAAGATAAAATAAAAAAATCATAAAAATTTTTCCTGTCAAACTATTGCAAAGTTGCATGTCACGAAGGCTGGCTGCATCGGTGACCTAGTTTTTGAAGATCTGGGTTACAGCCTCGATTCGAACGAGTTTGTCTCGACTGCGTCTATTGCGTTAATTACTAAATAATTTATGTTCATTCCTAAATTTACTATTCAGCAAAATGATAAATTAATATCATATATACGTTCCCATAAAATTAATGCAATACGCTAATTACTTTTTATAGGAAAACTTTTTACTCTATTGTTGCATGTGTTTTATATTTGATAGTAAATAAAAAAATAAAACAAATTAAAGAGATGTTTGCTGAGGTTTTATCTATTCGATATTTTTAAATTTAAAAGAGAATTTTTAACCGTTTAAGTCTTAATAAATATTTTGAAAATTGCAGATTTCTATGCAAGTTATAGAAGATTATAGGTAGTTAGAGAATGTCGGGTAATGAAAAAGGATTTCCGCTGCATCGTTGCACCTGCAGACATCGTCGAAATGTAGGGCAGAAATATTACGAACTAAGGTCAGGCTCAATCGATCTGTAGCATTCGACTGAAACTAAAAGCTGCAGCAATATTATTGTAAATTTATAAAATGACTCACTTCAATCAAAACATTACAAAATGAGAGAGGGGAAAAAATCTTTTCAAACGTTTTGATTCTTAAAAATTTAATTCGATAAATTGTAAAGATGAATTTTTATTAGGTTTTTTGTTTATTTATGTACAAACGATCGCTTTAATGCGTAAAATAGTTGTTATCTAGTTATTATTCTAATTATAATTTTAAACATCAACGTTGATGAATACGTCTTTGTTATAATAGATTTATAATATTTCAATTATTTATATATTTTAATTGCAGATGTCATTCGCTAAACATAACAATTGCTATGTAAATTAAACGGTATATATCATGAATTTAATACAGGCAAATTTTATTCAATTCAAAAATACGTGTACTTATTTATATCATTTATTATCGATAAACTATTCGTGTTTAATCGCATAACATTTAGTGTTTTTTAATCCTTTCTACGTAAGAATATATATATATATATTTAAAATAAAACGAATGAAAAATAATTTGTTAATGTTGAAATTTTGACATTTAAAAATTTACTGTCTGCTTCTAAATAAAGATCATAGTTTTTATAGCGATATTCTTTATACTTGTTAGATTTAATCTAATCAATGTTCTGTAGAATCTTTTCTCTGATCGATTTTTGTTGAATGAAAGTATCAAATCATTACTACTATAGTAAACGTCCATCATTCAGGATGAAACTGTGAAATGCCGGTTAGATTTTTCCATCGTATTCGTTTAGATTTTTTAATATAAATAATTGTATTAATTTTAGATAGGTTTTTAAAAGTATTAACTTAACATTTGTTGTAAGTTTTTCGAAAGGTTTACGCGTGCACTTCATTAAAGAATTGAATTAAGGTATAACTAAAGAACTTTTCTGTATATTTCATAAGTTTCTTATTACATTTCATATACTAAATAAATTTCACCAGAGAAACTTAATTTTCGAGGCATAAAGATGATTAATTCTCCAAAAACATATTTAAAAAAATAATAATAATTAAACTTGCATGGTAATTCATTCAATGTATTTTTGCGGATGTACTTTTATTTTTCGAGTGTTTTTCACTTTATGGTTTCTTTACACGACTTAATTTTCATTCCATGAATTTATGCCTTTGCCATTTTGTGACATTTTCGTGTTAAAGTGTCGTAAATTTTACCTATTTGTAAATCACGATTCTGTTGTATGCTACTTCAAACATAATTTGAATTTGGTCTGAAGATTTCAGGTCCGTATAATTATTTAAATAGATCTTTTATATCATTTTATATAAATAAACATTTAAACTTTATTTGTACTTGTAAATTCGTTTTCTAAAACTTTTTTATTGTACTATTTTACCATGTTTTTTTAAAGAAAATAACTTCGCTTAAGCAATGAAAACGCAAAGCACCCTACAAATCAGGTTTCACTGCATTATCTTAAGTATTGTGGAGAAGCATCAATCAGGGTGATAGCAATTTTGAAAAAAATTCCAATTTTTACATAAAACTTCATAACATAAATTAAAAATTGTGATATAAAATTGTAGTAAATCTTTAATATTAATTAATTTACTGCACTTTTTGACTCACTAATTTGTTAGAATTATTAATTTTGCATTATTTCTTGAGTAAAAATTTCAAGCATTAAATCTTTAACGTTACTTCCCGCTAAAGTCAGAATAAACTGTTAAAAAATACATGAATATATCAACACTCTTACATTATTTAACTTATATAACTTGCAATATATCATTAATTACATAATAAACTTTTTCACGCTTCGTTTAAAACTCATAAAAATTGATTGATACTACAAATGATAGTAAATAATGTAATACATGTCTTAATACTAATAATTCTTCTTAAATAGCTAAGTTTACAAAGAAAATATTTAAGAAAGATCTCTAAATATGATACATGGATCAAAGAATAATACATAAGTTACTATCCATTGAGATTCTGAATAGGATAAACGCATTATGTGTAGAATAATAAGTTATATACTTCAAATAAAAAGGAAAAAAAATTAATAGTCCTCCTATGCAACCAAGCGTTACGTTCTTATTATGCATCTACCATAAACTAATTATTCTTGTTTATTGATCGATGTCTTGTTTGAAACGTTTTATTTTCCATAAAAACGAGAAGTTAAAGTAAAAACTTAAAGCATTTTTAATTAAATAATATAATAATAATAATGACAATTAATCCAATTAACAATAGCTAAAAACATGACTTAAGTCAGTTATCATAAATTATACTTTTTAAAAGTAGTAAAAGTATATTAATTTTATCATAAATTATTATTAACTTTTAATTAATTCAATTAACTCAATAACTTTCATTAATCTTAAATGATTTTCTGATGAATTTATTTTCCTTCTTATAAATCCTATTACCGGCATGTAGTGTACTTTATTATTTAATTTCTAATTATAATCATTATTAATCAATCATAGTATTATCGCTATAAATTTTTAGAAATTTTTTTTTTTGGTTAAATCCCAAGTATTTTAATGATACATTCATTATAAAAGTCGCGAACATTTAAGCAAATTCGCACGCAAACATGCATTAACCATAAGTATTGATTTTTTGCATGATATATGCATTTACTCTTTAATTATTAATTTATCTGAAAAAGAAAAATCATAGCTAAATCAGGCAAAATTACAAATTTTTCAGAGTTAAAAATCTTTTATTATAAATAGTTTTTTTAAAATATATATTTTTAGATGTTAATAGTAATTTGAAAATTATATTAAATGCTAAAATTATGTAAATAATTGAACAAAATGTTCGTCGTTTACGTATGAAATATTGAGTAAAAGTAACAAAATAATTTCTTTTTTTAAACTGTTTTTCTTCTTCCAATCGACTTTTTATCACAATAAAATAATAAAATTGCAATTATTGTGTCAAAAACAAGTTAATTTTAAATAAAATATCGTCCCTAAAGGAAAAGTATTATTTGATTTGCAAATCGTTAGTCTCTTCTTGTAGTCTCTTGTAATCTTTCCATTTTTCTAATTGAATTTAAGAATCATTTGCATTTTTTATTTAATCCGTAAATGATTTTATTTATTTATTATTTATTAAAAACAATTTTTATAAATATATATGCATATATATATATATATATATATATATATATATATATTTTCTGATAAGGATTGAATTGATGGGATAAGGCACGCAACACAGACGATCTGCAAGGGAAAGGAGGATGCCTCCCAGGAGGTATTTTTTATGGAAAACTGGCCCCCTATTTTGGTGTTAGGCACGTGAAGAAAACCCGGGAAACTTCACGCGACCATCTCGTTGGTCACGCTTGAACCACCTATTAACTACCAGTGTTTCGATGATTTTATCCATCAGGCTACTGGTGGGAACACCTAATGTCTTAAAACGTTTTCCACGATTAATAATGTATAATTAAAATAATTTTATTAATTAAAATTGCACATTATTTAAAATGTTGTTTAGAAAATATTCTCTCATTTTTAAGAAATGATGAATTGAATCTTCACACTTAAGTCGCATTCTTAACTTTTAAACAGATATTTTCAGGTTAAAAATCAAATGCTAATTAATAGTAAACACATTTAGAAGGATTTATAAGTAGAATTTTTGATAATATATTTAAAATTTTCCTTACATACAGACTCTTGAAGAATAGACAAGGAATATTTCGAATTTAAGACGAAAATGTGAAAAAATGCTTCTTAAATTCGAATTAATACAGTGTTATATTCATATTTATTTCGTAAATTTAATCGACAATTTTATATAAATCTAGATATAATTTTATTGTGATGTAGATGATCGCAGAGAAATCACAACTGAGATGATTAACATAATTATCGCGTTAAATAAAACAAAATACAGTTATTTAAATAAAATAATTTTACGAATATATTTATGATTTAATTAATAGATGATTTCGAATTATGTTATGATAGTTACTAAATACACAGCCTTATTTTTTTTAGTAGATTAACGTGTCTACTACTACATTTTTCAGTCTTGTAAGATTGCTGAAAATATTTTCGATAGCAAATTTATATATATAAATTCTGGAAAGAATTACATTGATAATGATCCGATTATTCAGCATGAATAGAATTTAATTTTAAAAATAATTTTTTAAAAAAGTAATAAACTTTATACGGATAAAAATGTTAGCAATGTATTTTTTTATGAAGAAAAAACAGAAAAAGAATTTAGTGAATTTAATCGTATTATATTTTCTTCTCACTACTTTTAAGTTGAAAAATATTCCTATCGATAAATCGAAGTTTTTTATACATAAAATAAAATAAAAATTGAAGTGAAATAATTTTAAAAATTTAATAAAATGTTAGAAGAAATTTTTAAATGTTAAAAATATATTAAAATTAATTATAAATTAACTTTTAGCTTCGTTAAAACAGCATTACTCAACACGTTTAGAAGAATGAACTATTTTATAAGTAATTTATACAGAAATAAAGTTAAACCGAAAAGGTTTTATTAAGAAAAACTCTTCTATCATTATTATCTTCGACTTTCTATTATGTTTTTGACATATTATATTTTTTTAAATATGTTATCTTCGTTTCCAATCTTCTATCAGTTTTTCCCCCTCCTTCTATAAGATTTCTTCCATCAGATAACTTTTAAAAAACCAATGACATATTATCTGTTGTCCTTCAAGAATCTTTTCTTGCTCTCGTATTTGTTTTATAATAATTTATTTATTTTTTCTATATTTTGATTTATTTATCTTTATACTATCTTTATATATTATTATTATTTTTTCCTTTCGTTTTACATCTATAAATTTATTTATATCGACTTTTAACTGGGAAAAATACTAAAAACAAGTTTGAAATTTTAAAAATCAGCTTTCATATATCAGCATTTTAATATCACAGACAAAATTTGTAGGACTGGAATATTATATATATATTTTCAAAAGTATCCCTTCCGCTATTTTATCATCTCGAAGTTTCGGGGTTTTCATTTAGTTTCTACATAACATTATTTTTCATCTTTAGTGACACAGAGGAGTCAGTAACCTCCATAATTCTTCCAGAAGTCAAAAGAGACTTGGAATAACTACAAAGACGATTCAGAAAACAAAATATAGCTTCTTCTCTTTTTAAAATCTTTATTCTAAGTTCTGTGTACTTTAAAAAAAAATTACGAGCTCCTAAACCGGTCATTCGCTCCAAATAACTTTGTAAAAGGGTCTTTTTAATGATAAATGAAGCAAATGTAAAAAAATTCTACGCATTCAAATTTATAAACTATAACATTTTTATGCTAAAAATCTCCCATTAGAATTGATGGATACGTAGTTTTATTTAATTAAACAGAGTAAAAAAATGTAAAAAATTCAGGATAATTATAGGCTAAATTGTTAAATAAAAAAGATAAAATTTAGAATTTTTTTTTACTTATTTATAAATATTTTTATTTTAAAAAAATATTCTAAAAATTATAACGATTGAATGCTCTTGCTGTTTTAAAATGGAATAATTGAAAGAAAATATAAGACTGGTGAATAATTCATAGAAAATAATTCCCTCGACTAAATCCGGATGTTTAATTTATCTAATTTTCAGTTATTTAATTAAAACCGAACGACACAAAGTGGTTGTAAAATTCAAATTCGTGAATGATGTTAATTAAACTAGAATTTATAATTATTTTAAACTTAATGTCAAACCATGGAAAATTAACTTTAGCTTATCGCCATCATCATCCCATATCTAATTATCGAAATATGAATTGATAAAGACGATCAAAAGCTGTAAAAGAATTTGTATCAATTGGAGAAATTACTGGATGATAAAAGTAGGCCATCACCATGGAAACTGCGTAGATTAGCGGGGTGGGTGGATACTTGATATCATTTATGCGTGAGTACGAAATCACGAATCAATCACGGTCCGCAGTACTGTTGTTTCAACAAATCTACACAAAGTTCTATAATTAAAATAAAGAAATAATAATTGATTTTATAATCTATTTGATTATTATTATCTGCTAATTTTATTGTTTACGTTGTATGAATTTTAAAAGTTGTTAAGTGTACCGAAGCGAAAAAAATTAGAAAATTTAAGCTCTCGATTAAAGTAAAATTAACGTTGAATATTTTTATTAATTTAGATTTATTTATGAGCTTATTAAGTAAAACACTATTCAGTTTTATTGTTTATTCTTGTTGTAATCTATCTTTTAATCTCTTTCTTTAATGTTTGGAGAAAGTAAAGATGGATCTATACTCGTCGAAACCCTAAGCTATGATATATATAAGGCCCTCTCCATTATTAAATTATAACGAATTTAAGAGCTCGAGGCCCTAGTTTCATAGTAAGCCTTTAAGGCCTATGTGTTTATATAGTTCTTCTCAGAGAGACGACGAAATTCATATTTTATTGTAGAATTGAGTAGAAATATTAAAATTAATTAATTTTATGGCTTTTTTATAATAAAACAGTAACGAAACTTTACAAAACTTTTGTATAAAATTCTTTTTAAATTCAAATTTAGTAAACCAATAATTTTTAATTCAGATAAAAAGAAAAAATAATAATAATAAGTGCAAGTCGGAAAAGCAAAGTAATTAATCTTAAATTAAAGAAATAAATATATAAAAAAATTATATAGAAGATTTTTAATTTATTAAACAATAAAAAGTAATTACTTTTATAAAAGAACAAAGTTAATTTGATTATTAAAAAAAGAAACAATTTAAAATAATAAATTTTTATCGTTAAGTTTATTTTAATATAATTAGTTTTATCATTTGGTAACTTAATTTTTAATAATGTTTTTTTTTATATAAGTTTTTTTTTATAATTCATTTATAGTTTTTAATAGTTCTTTAAAAAGCTATCTTGTAATCTGTAGCCATATTTTTAGTTTTCTTAATATTAGTTTTTATTTAATCTGTAGATTTAGACGAATAAAAATATACAATATATTATGTTTTTTTAAAATACTTAATGTAAACATTTTATATTAGGTTAATTATTTATAAGATGTTAAATATTTAAATGTTTCTTCTTCGCACGAATTTCATAAAAATAATAAAAGCTCATTCTCATCTCTTACAAAGATCAATCAAATGATAAAAATATTGATTTGTGGTTTAATCTATAGAATGCCTTTTTCTTATTGTGATAATATCTAAAAAAATTCAAAATTTAAAAGTTTACTATTTAAATATCAATGTTACATTATTTTTAAGCTTATTTTATACCTAGAAATATCTATTTTATTTTATTTTATTTTTTTTTTAATTTTAAACAGTAAAAATTATTTTTCTGATTCTTAAAATCGTTAATAGAATTCTGAATATATGTAATATAATAATTATTAATTTAATAATTGGTTTTGTTAGTAATTTTAATGCAATAGATTACGCATAAGTTTCATAAAAAACAATGAGCATAAATCTTAGAATAATTTTCATTGAAAACTTTGTAGAATGATGCTAACTGTAATAAGCTTATTGTTATTATTATTATTTTTTTATCATACACTCTTTAATGTTATCTATCTAATTACTTTCTTCTGACATTTTTCTCAGTCATCAATCCATCTCTCTTTCTCTAAACGGTTACCTTTTATCTACCTTCAAACCAAATGCTATTTCAGCTAATTTTTTATAGTCTATTATTCTCGTATTTCCTTTGCCAAAACTTCGTATCCCATTTGTTCATCAATTTTTTTCCTCTGTTCATGTAATACCTTCACATCACTTCTAGATAACAACCTTTGTTAAAAAAAAACACATTACTCTTTTCTCTTCCTTCCTTCGAACTTTAATGGTTTTATTGCAATTTGGAGAATAATGCATTTGTGCAATAACTATTCTTCAATTCCAATTAATTCTTTTACTTTTCAATTCTTTCATCTGTTTCTCGTTTACCTTACAAAATTGTTTATACACACAATTTAAATTTTTCATATTCTCCGTACTAAACATGGAAAGTTACCTAGTGTTTTTCAGATATCGGGAGAGGCCTGGACCTTTTACCTTTTTAAATCCCTTACTACATTCAAAAAAGTAATATAAAACAGCACAATATTATGCAATATTATATTACATATATAATAATTACTAATAATAAGAAAATCAGACAGAATAAGCATTTTTTCTTAATAATTTTACTTGGTTTAAATTGTTTTTTCTACTTTTCACTTCTTGCTGTTTATGAAATTTAAAGTTATGTTTTATTTTAATATATTTTTTCAAAGTTTATTTGTAATATATTATAGAAAAGAAAAAAAAAATATATATATATATATATATATACTTTAAAGTTTTCCCTTACATTCTACGGGAAAGAAACGCGTATGGTTTCATATTAAAAGTTTCATTCTTTAGTATTTTCTAAAAATTCTGTCGTTTTTATCCTATTTTATCCGATTTTTTTTTCCTTTTTCTATATCGGTTTTCTCCATCACAACTTCTTTCTAGTTCTTTTATGAGTTAGCTTTCAAATGGTGCTTTCTCCATTTGACTCTATCCATTCGTTTCCAACTTCTCAAATTTCATTTTCCTACGTTATTAATCTTTTCCTTTCGAAATTCTATCCTTATCTCCTCCATTAATTTTCGAAATATTTATGTTCTACACAATATTATTTCAAGTTTAAGCAAGTAATACATAAATTTAAGAACTATATTCGATCAAAATTAATCGACTATAATTTTTATAGAAGATAATATTTATTAAACCTTTTTTTAAAAAAATTGATTTTAACTCAGATATTTTTAAAAATTTCCCAACAAATAACTCTTTAAAAGATTATTTTTTAATTGATTTAAAAATCTTCCATAAAACCCTATTTTTGAGTCTTTCTTTTAAGTTTATAAAGTAATTTATAACAAGTCTAGCTTTGAAATAATATATTATTAAATATTTTTAATAATTATTTAATTATATTAAAAATATTTATTAAATTGTATTCAAATATATTAACATTTTTATTAATAGATAACACGTGTTTTAAACTGTAGAAACTTTTAAGAGAATTTATTTTTTTATAAACACTAATTAAATTTTGGAAATGATCTTTAAGATTTCTTTACAAAAGTTTCATTACAAAATATAAAAAAATAGTTTTAAAAAATGTTATTATTGGAAAAATATTGGAAAAATTATATAAAAATGTATAAAAATCAATCTTTTAGAAAACAAAAAAAACTTACTTTAAAAATTTTTTGAATTTTTTTTGGAAATATTTTATGTTAAAATCGATGGAACCGGATCAATTCCATCTAAAATGTTTTTCGAGCTCATTCTCTCTAAATATTCGTATCGAATTTTCTTTAATTGAAATGGAAAACGATCATATTTGCACACGCATTCGAACCCCGTTTATACGTTTCTCGATCGTACGTTTTTGGCAATTATACGTTAAAAATTTTT
The DNA here is from genome assembly GCF_030686945.1 of Centruroides vittatus. NCBI lineage: Eukaryota > Metazoa > Arthropoda > Arachnida > Scorpiones > Buthidae > Centruroides > Centruroides vittatus. The sequence goes on from NW_027122644.1 coordinate 2,213,197, forward strand.
CCATTACTCCAATCACTTCAATTTCTCATTTATACGATTTCGAGCTTATACCTCATTTTTCGACACTCTACAGCACATTTCTCCCCTCACTTATGCGTTATTTACTTTAAAATGGAAAAAATTAAAGCGGTGAACAGTGAAAAAAAAATTGTGTTTGTTTGATGTTATTCTATACTGACATTGAATTGCCATCAAATTAAAAAAGCGTTACATAGTAAACAAGTAAGAATAATACGTAACGTGACACAGTTTCTGACGAATTTTTCCGTTTAGCAAATCGGTCCTCCAGTCCAACATGTTGAAAATTTCCACTTTTTATGTTTTCTAAAGTGAATCAATTTCTCTAAGCGAATAAAAATCGCTTTCCGATTTCTCATTCGTTTTCGCTATTCTCTATCGGCCTGTGCTAACCTTTAGAATGGACTCTTCGTTCTTTCACGTCACTGGAATTTTCGGCGGAAGGAGACAACTGATGTCACACAATGGTATAATATGTGACAAGTCCAACGAAAAACAGCAAACAAACAAAACTTGATTAATTTTTAAAAGTATATGACTTAATTTTACAGTTTTCCTTTTTACATATGGTTGAAATGTATTATATATTCAGTAAATTGAAACTTTTTGCTAAGAATTACACTTAAAATTCAGTTGTACAGTGTATTAACACTGTAGAACTGAATTATGCCGCGCTGTACTTTTGCTTAAGCAATTCAAAAGTAATTTCACTTGTACGCTTTTCGCACTTGTACGTTTTTTTCAGTTCCCTTGAAAAACGTATAAACGGGGTTCGACTAAATTAATAATGTCGTAACACGCTTAGTGTGAGAACTAAACATTCATCAAAAACCCCAAAACATATAACAACAATAAAAAGCGTCATAAAATTTTTACAGCCTACGCGAGATGATATTAATTTATTTGTTATAATTTTATATAAAATTTACTGTTTTTATTCGAATATAAAATATTTTTAATCAATATGAATTTGTTAATTTTCTATAGGCTTTGATATTTATTATTATAATTACTGCGATTATTGTTCGTGTTGTCATTCTCTATTGACGATTACGATTACGATTAGAATCCGTACAGCGAATTATGTACCCCAGTTAAAGGAAAACCTACACATTTAAGCAACCTTTTCTCTTTTCTTTCGCTTTACTTAATGTAAGGCCGAAGTTAAATGTCGTTTGAGTGCAGACACGATCCCTTCTAAAACACGAAATCGAGAGCCAAAAGCAAAGTTTTAAATTACTGATTCCTTTCAATCATTTCTTAATCTTGTTTATAAATTCTAGATTATTATACGGTAATTAATTTCCAATATCTGCTGTAATCAATAATGGAGAAATTTAAAACGTTTTAATGATACTTAAATATTTGCTTAGTATGAGTTGCCCGCAATACCAGTGTTGAGGAGGATCCTTGGAATTTCTAAGTCTAAATGAAAACGTACAAGTTCTTATGAGAAATACTTACGAGTACGTTTTTATATTAAAATTATTGAAAATTGCTTTAACTTCTCGCGTATTTAATATTTAAATTATCTTAAATAAATTATGTTTAGCTACAGTATTTCTTCGTTCTTCTGTAGACTAAACGATTGAAATTGTTATTAGTTATGAGGAAAATGATAGTAATATATTTAATGATATTAGCTTCTTCCATTTATAAAATAGAATTCATAATAAAGGAATTTTTCTTCATTATGAATCTATTTTTTCTTCATAACAAATTCTTTATTACGCAGGTTTGCTTATAAAAGGAAACTTGTTATTAATATTATATATATAACTTATAGAAAATTGAGGCTATGGAAGACATCTTCAATTAAATATATAAAATATAGAATTTCTTATGATAAATATGAATACATTTCTTTGACATTATGTTTTATACAGTTTTAATATCACTTCTTTAACCAAGAATTACTTAATATGACATTATTTAGAAGAGTCAGAAATTGTATAAATGAATATTTCTTTCAATAATATATACGTAGAACTCAATATTTTCCATTTGAAATGAGAAAAAAAAAAAAAAAATCTAAGCGCTTACAGTCTCATCGATCACTTCTCCATGAGAGAATTTAAAAATCCTTAAGTATCTCTAACAAGAGTGTTTTATCACTATAAAAGCTTTTAAACCAGTAAAGAGATTCTCGTTACATTTTTATGTATTTTTAACTTTACAAGTTTTCTTCTAGTTAGAATATTTAATTAGATCACTCATGAATAAACAAAGAGAGAATTTTTTAAAATAATTTCCCTCTTTACAATGGAAACAATTGCGAAATTTCTAAGTTACTTACTTTATGCTTTAATATATTTATAATAAATAAAAACTAAAATAGAAATTTTCTACAGTCTTTAAAATTAAATAATATTATTACAAAGAAACTTTATAAAGAATTTTAATTTCTTAAAAATTAATTAAAATTACATTGATTTATTCAAATAAAGCTTAATTATATTACAATTATAAAAAACCTAATTCCTAAACTAAAGTTTTAATTTTGATTACTTTATATAAAATTCAAAATAAATAAATATCAATAATGTATGTTAAATTATAATAAAAGATATTTAATAAAATATTTTTATAATTTTTTTATATAAAATAGAAGAAGTTAATATTCTGAAAAATCATAAAAAATAAATGAATAATTTAGAAAAATAACTTACCTTTTAAGATTTGAAATAATCTCTTATAAAAACTAAACTGCTCTCTATGAATATTAAATTATACTATTTAATCTTGCTTTCTATATTAAAAAAATCCTTCTTGAATATTTCATACTTTATAAATTTATATTCCAGTTTTTATAAGCAAAGAATGCTATAATATCTGTTTACTTTTTTCTGTCCTTCTGTTTCAATAACATAATAATAAATATTTAATTCATTTATTTATAAAAATCGATTCAGAGCAAAGATTAAGTACATTTTATTTTTCAATTAATTGATCAGATTGTGTAGAGAATAGGGAATAGAATTTAATTCGTGGGATATTATTGGCAATTTGTGTCGATAGTTATCAGATGATTCGCATAAAACTTTGTAGAAATTCGTTTACTATATTTGTTAAATGCTTAAAAGATAAAAATGGAAAAAGTTAGTCTGGAAATTGCATTTATTACACCCCGTAGACATTTTAAAAAACTTGTTTAAAGTGTAATATTGATTGAAGCGGATGTATGAAGACTGTTAAATCTCATATAAAACCTGGTATGTCACTTCATGAAAAAATTTCAATAGTTATAGATGACTGGAATTTTACAGCGGCACACTGTAATAGGCATAGGTTAAAAAAATATGGAAGAAATATTTATAAAAATAAATTCTTACGTAGAATTTAATAATTTTAATTAAAAACAATTAAATTAGACAGTTCGATATTTATTTGTTATCAAAACTTAATCTTTATCGCGCTAGGTTATCGGGAAAATGAATTTTATAATGGTTAAAAACAAAATAAATTAAAGCCGACGTTTACTTAATTATTAAACGTCGTATTTATTAAATATTTTCTTATAAAATTTTTAAAATTTCATTAATATATGCGTGATCTATTAATTCGATTTTTGTTTGCTGAAATTTTTTTTCATTTTGAATACATTTATAATTAATTTTATACTGTTATCTTATTATGACGTTTAATTATTATCATTGTTTTTGTTATAGTATAAATAAAAACGTTCATTTTCTATAATATATTAATTTATATACAAAAATAAATTCGAATCAAAGAACAGAACTGCGAATAATTCGGTTGCTTATTTTCGCTTTCAGATTACAAAAATTCCTCCCAGATGGCGCACAATCACTTCTCTTGTTCGGTTATTATTATTGTTGAATATCGTTACATTCTTTACAGAATAACATTACATTCTTCATGTTTATTTCTAGATTTTTCCGTTCTATTTATTTTTAAAAAATAAATATTATATAATTCTGTGGAAAAAATATATTATTTATACATTAATTTCTTTTTTAAATCATATTTTTATAATTATTTACTAAATTAATAATAGATGACGACTTAATTGACTATCTTTAGCCAAATTATGTAATATCTATATATTTAATTAGCCAAGTTATAGCTTAATAAATCTGACTTTATTTATATTTTTATAATTTACAATATTTAAAATTATATTCTCTATGTAAAAATGTGTTGCGAAGTTTGTAAAACTGAATTATTATAATCATGATTTATGTCATTCGAATGTCTAGTACAGTTTGATGTTTATTAGATATATTCTCTTAACTGAGATAAATGCAAAATATTTCCGAACAAATTTGTAAATTCTAATTCATTGAATGTTCGATGTTGCAAATTTTATGAAATTATAAAATCCATCTCTTGATTTATTCGACAGTGTACAAATATATTTAATTCAAAAATACTCTTATAATTTTAAAAATAGATTAGTTGTTGATTCCATTGAAAAGAAGTAATAAGAAAATGGAATTTCATCGCTACTTTTCTCAAGAGTTTTAGACATTTTTTTTTTAACGAATTATTTTTAGACTACTTCTCCAATCACTTCAAGAATAAATTAATTAACCGCTCAAGAATAAAACAAACTATTTTGCTTTTTGTATTCCTATTCAATCAAGAATTAACAAATTAGTTTCGGAAAACAGATTTTCAAAATGTTTTGATTTGTCGAAAAGGATCGTCCATAATTTATGCAACACTATTTTTATGCTTTTCAACTACCATCCCACCCTTATAACGTTCCGTAACGCAATCGCATATATCCACCCATTCCGAAAATTACGTAATGCATAATCCCCTTAATTGTACTGAGGAATAATACACAGCACGGGATACAGAACGTTACATTATTTTATTAATTACATATATAACAAAGTAGTGACATAAACTGTACAGGTCGGTATGCAACACTTCAGAAACAGAAATGAATCAATCTGTTATCGAAGAATTAATAAGTATCTTTTATTACAATGACACGATGATTATATTGAGGATGGTCCGATAAAGCATGTTTACTGTCATGTTTTATAAGTTTGAACATATAATTTTTAATTTGTTTTTTTTATGTGTCAGTGGAGGCTCAAGCCTCTGTAGTCTTCTGCTTGGATCCGCCACTGTACGATATCAAGCACAAAAATTGTTTTAGGAATAAAGAAAATTATTTTTCTGACGGATAATTCAAAATTTTGAAAAACTCGAATTTATAATAGTAATTACGAGATAAAAACCCTGAAAAGGTTAATAGATTGAAAGTTTAACTGAAAATTCGAGTTGATGTAAGTGCCCGATAGGATTCATGTAGATCCTAACATTCAGTTCAATATAAACTCATAACTGACACTAGTCCTATTATTTGTATATTAGAGATCTTTATGATAAAAGCCATGGATATCGATAAACAAGAAAGTTATTTTGCGTATGAAATCTCTGTACGAGAAACGGGAATTGTTTTCAATGTATAATTTTTTTTTCTAACAGGATGTTCATAAATGATCGATAGTGATATATTAATATAAAACACACAATGTCTTTAGTACTTTGACACGATGATGATCGAAAAGGTTAACATCGTTGTCCATCATCGTTACCTGCAGCAAAGTACGAACTGCAGGTAATATTAAATTCTAACACATTATAACATTCCTGAAAATTATTTAAAATCTCTTTTAAAAGAATTCTGATCCTGTCCGGTATATTCATTAAGAATGTAAGGTTATAAAATAGTGAATGATAAATCATTTGCTTAAGAAAACAAATTACTTCGTTCTATTTTAATCTAAATAATACATGTAAAATTTGAGTAGACAATATTAAATTTACTTTAGTTATGGTTATTATATATAATTGTTTTAAATATACATTTTTATTGTTGTTCTTACTGTTTTCTAAAAAAGTTTCCGAGGTTTATTTATATAGAACTTTTTTCTTCCTAGATGCACTTCATTCTGTATCACGACTTCTTTGACAAAGATCACATTACTATCTACAAAATTATCAACGATGAAGATAGAATTAGTTTCTTATCGATAAAGGTTGTGATATTGTCGAAGGTTTTAATACTTTTTTGAAGATATTTTACTTTATAAAAAGTGCAAAATTTTAAATTTCTGTCAAATAAGTCAACAAATTTTTATTGATTTCATGTGCCAATAATAAAAATAAGTATATTAATTCTCTTATCGATAAAAAAAGTCCATTAGCTTGGTTGAGATTTTAGATTTACCTCCCCGTTATAAACCATTAATTAAATTAATGAAATAGTAATATTTTTTTAAAATAATTAACCACAAAGGAAAAATTAAATTATTATTATTATTATGTTGGGTTTAGTGGGTTATACTCGGTTAATAGCGGTTGCTGTGTACTATGCCGGACCGAAGTCAAGGCATAGTAACCAAAACAGAAATTAAAGAAGTGTATCAGTGTGTGTGTCTGTATTCAGGAATTTTCTCACAATATGACATGTATTCAATATAGCGGCCTTCTGTAGTGTGATGTATGTATTTCTATTCAGTTGTAATGTTCCCAGGCTTTTGTGTAGTGTGTATGGTATGACACCTGTAGAGGAGAGAACAGGTACTGTACAATAAGCACCCTATCCATCCTCCACAGATGCCTTATTTCCTGTGCGAGTTCTGTGTACTTGCTAATTTTTCAGTGCATGTGTTTTGTACATTGTGAGTGTTAGGAATGGATATGTCTATAATGTATGTGATTTTATTGTGTTTGTCAATGAGTGTGATGTCTGGTCTGTTGTGGTAAATTGTTTTATCTGTGATTATGGCTCTGTTGTAGTACATTTTGTGCGTGTTGTTTTCCAATACTGTCTGTGGAATGTATTTGTAGTATGGTTCGTGGATGTCTACTAATTTGTGTTTCTTCGCAAGCTTTTGATGTATTATATTTGCTACTTGATTATGTCTATGTAAATAATCTGTCTGTGACAAGAGCTTGCAACCGAAAGTGATGTGTTGTATAGTTTCTGGCATGATATGACATTTTCTGCATGAGTCATTTGTGAGTGTTGTATCATTGAGTGTGTGTTTTCTGTAGTTTTTAGTACTTATGACCCGATCCTGTGTGACAATCATGAATCCTTCCGTCTCTCCAAAGAGGCATCCCCGAGCTAACCAGCTGTTTGACGCAGTTTTGTCAACAAAATCATGGGCCAGATCATAAGGATGTCTGCCATGGAGTGCCTTTCGAGCCCATGATTGCTTAATGGTGTCTATGCTTTTTATATGTTGTGTTGTGTCCATATGATGTGAGTGTAAGTTTAATGGTGTGTTATTCGAGTCTGCTAGAGTTACTGCTTTATGTAATTGTGATGTTTCTTGTTTTTTGTAGAAAAACTCTCGCAGTGACTGTATTTGTTTGTAGTGAAGGTTAACTATGTCAATCAGGCCACGTCCGCCATTTTTACGTGGAAGGGTTAATCTTTCTGTGGTGGATTTAGGATGATGTTGTTTATGCTTAGTAAGTGTAGTTCTTGTTTTCCTGTGGAGTTGCTCAAGATCTGTGTGAGTCCAATGTATAACTCCAAAAGAATATGTGAGTACTGGGATGACATACGTGTTTATTGCTTTAACTGTGTGTTTTGCATTTAACTCTGTTCTGAGAATAGCATTTAACCTACTTTGATATTCTTTTATTAATCTTTGCTTTATTCGTGCATGTTCTGTTAGTTTGGCCTGTTGGAATCCTAAATACTTGTAGAACTTGCTCTCTTCCATGGATTCAATAATGTCTCTATTTCCAAGTGCAAAATCTTTTTTCTTCAGGATTTTTTTTTCTATGTGAAGTGTTTTGCATTTATCTAGGCCAAATTCCATTTGTATGGTCCTTGGTGTATGAATGTATAGTTTGTAGGAGTTGATAAAGTTGTTTTTGTGTGGATACATAAAGTTTTATGTCATCCATGTACATGAGATGTGACAGTGTAAACTGTGTTGTTTTTCATGTCTGATATTGTAACCATATTGCGTGTTGTTTAACATATTGGATAAAGGGTTCAGGGCTAAGCAGAACCAGAGAGGACTCGAGAAATCTCATTAAAAAATTCCTCGCTTAATGAATATTTGGTTTGTTTGTATGGAAGTGTTACTAACCCTGAGATGTAGTGTTATTAGTGCTGCATAGTGTTTTGGAAGAATGCAATGAGTGATGGATGTATTTTGTACATGTGTAGAATATGTAGCAGCCAACTGTGCGGAACGCTGTCGAATGCTTTTCTGTAGTCTATATATGCCATGTGTATGTTTCTGTGTTGTTTGTGTGCTTGCCGTAGAATGACTGAATCTATGAGTAACTGTTCTTTGCATCCCCTGTGATTTCTACGGCAACCTTTTTGTTGTTCCGTAAGAATGTCGTGTTCTTCAACATGTTTGTATATTTTGTTTGCGATACAGGATGTTTATTATTATTAAGAGTTGTTATAGAAGTCAGTAAAAAAAAAGTTTGGTTAAAAATATAAAATTATAATCAATTTAATAAATATCTAAAATGGAATTTTTATCAGTTCTTAACTGCATTAAGAAAAATCGATATTCTTTGATAAAGTATTTCATTTATAAAGAGATTTAAAATGATTCAAAATTAAATTTGTATAAAGTAAAAAGTTTACAATTTAAAGGCGAATATCATCATATTAAACTATAAGTAAGCATTTTATAAATTTTAAAAAATAATTTCTACTGGAAGAAGCATATATAATATTTAACTATAAATTATAAAATAGCACCTTTCGATATTGATATAACCCCAACTCAATCTTTCTGTACTTTTTATTTAGAAGATATAAGTACCCCCGACAGTTCTTATGACAGAAAGAATCTAGGTTATAAATCTGACTATGATGGGAATTCAAAGCAGTTTGAACGACTACAATAAAATTTATTATTATTGTTATTTTTAGTTTAATAGAAGAAGTATAATAATTTATGTAGGAGAAATCAACTGGGAAATTTGATAGTTCATTTTTATAAAAGATTACTTTCTTGTAAGTGAAATACAATTACTTTTATTAATGCTTCTCAACTTATATTAGAGAGAGAATAATTGTTTTTCTCTAAATATCATTAGTTTTCTTATACAAAAAAAATTGCAATTTAAAAGAAAAAAATAATAATTATGTTTGTTACAGAGTTTCCATTGCTTGTGTTTAAAAAAAATTATTACTTTTATAACACAAAATATTTCTTATTCTTTACAAAAATCTTCATTTTTTCGAAGAAATATTTTTACTTCTTAGACAAAAGTATTATTTATGTTATAGAAAACATTGGTTTTATTGTATATAAACGACGTTTTTTTATTGAAAAAAGCGATTTATTTTAGAAAAAATTGAGTTTAGTTGCGAAAAACATTATTAAAATTTAATTTTATTGTAGAAAATGATTAAACTTTATTAGAAAATTGTTACTTTTGTCAAGGATACATTTCAGCTTAAGATCGAAGAAGATTTTGGTTATATAAAAAGTTATTAAAGTATAATTTAATTTCGCTGCAGTCAATTATTAAATTATATTAGAAAATTGTTACTTTCTTTAAAGTAGACAAACTTGTTTATATTTTAAAATCTATTAATTTTGCTAACAAAATAGGCTTTGTATTATTCCTCTTTTAAAAATTTATCGATTTAGTTAGAGAAAAAATATTATTTTTACCATAAGAAATCATAGATTATATTTAAAAGCCATTGCTTTTTTGTTCTAGAAAGTGATTAATTTTTTTGATAAAAAAAATCATTGCTCTTGTTTCAGTAAATCATTATTTTTGTTATATTAAGGTATTGATTTTGTTATAGAAAATCATTGCTCTTACTTCGTGTCCTTAGAAAATCTTCCTTCCTTTTATAAAAGAAAAGCCTTTTGCTCTTCCTTTTTGAAAATCTTTTTCGTGTTAAATGTTTTTTTAAAGGAAACATTTAAAAGGTCATCGGAAATTAGGAACATCTTAAAGATATTGTAAGAGATTTTTTTTGTAATATCTATATAAAGAGGAAACTAACCGTCTAAAAATACGATTTGGCTGGTATACAGTATCTCCAGAAGATGGATGATCATACTGCAGATTCGAACATTAATTCTCTTTCTATCTTCCTGTAGAAAACGTACTATTGACAGGAACAGAGTTCAGATTTTTATGACGTTATTTCCAAGCAATAATAACATCATCAATATTATTACGTTTCAAATGATACGATTAATTACTTTCTTTAATTGAAAATATTTTCTCGATCGTTAATTTAATTAAATATGGTTATTTCAAAAATTTAATTTTTTTTATTGTCTTCATTTTGTTCGTTGTAATAACAAAATGTTTTTAAGAAATTGAATTGTTATTTAAACACGCGTCAAATAATTTTGAATTTGGAATGGCCTCAAAACCGATTTTATCGCCATCTGTTAGTAGTAATTATTATTAAACATAAACAGTTTTAATTATCTCTTTTTAAATAGTTTTTATTTATAAATTGAATATTTAATAATTCTGAGATTAATATAAATTTTTTCTTTTTAAAAGCCTTATTTCTTTTCTTTTTTTTAAATTTAAGGTTTAGAAACACATTAAAAAAGCTAAATTTTATATACTTAATAAATGTAAATTTTATATTTTGAGCTGGCATTTAAAAAAAAATAAATTAAAAGCACACGTTATTAAATCCGCAATATAATTACATTTTAATTTATAATTAGCTTTCAGGTAATATCTAATGTTCAATTTATAGACATAATAAGAGTAGCGACTGCAATTAATAAATCATTCCATTGTTCATCACCTGATAAATGAATGTAAGTCCGAATAATATAGAACTGCAATGCTTAATGCAGGGGCAACCAAGCATTACAGAGGCAAGACAGACAATCTTATCAAATTACATACTCGCATTAGCCATATGATCATACTCCCAACAATAGAGATGATATCTCGAACTTGTCTTAGTTAATAGAAAATTTGTACATGAGTTATTTTATTTTCGAATCCAAAAACGAATTCTCTCTCTTTCTCTCTCTCTTTTTAAATATTAATATATATGTATGATACGAATTTCTTTAAGGACAGCGAGCACCAGATAGCAAAATCACCAAGGACATACTGCAGTCAAACTAATACAGAGATGTTTTCTAACGATTATGGTTAACGCATGCGTTCCACTACTCCGCAGTAAAACTGGTCGGATGTTGCAGTGTGCAGTTAGCGAATGAGAAGTCTGAAGACAGGTTTGCTTGCAGGTGGCGATTTGTACAATCGTTCCGTGACTTCCATGCATACCATAACGATACCTTTACATTCTTTTAAATATGATAATGATATTTAAAAAAAAAACACACAAACGTATATTGACTGATTACTTTTGTGTATTTTCTTTACTTCACAAAATCGACGTGATGGAGAAGTTGTTGCTCCTTCGCATCACTTCCGGAATCACTAGAAGATGCATTTTAAAAATATTTTCGTATCATTTAGAATGTAAAAAATAATGCCTTACAACTATTTTAAGAATTTATATCCTTGATGGATTTAGCGCATTTTTTTTTAAATTTTACTTGATAAAACATTCCAATTAAGAAGAATTATTTGAAATTTGAAGCAATTTATTTTTATCTTCGAGTAATTGAATATTATCATATTTTATGTATAGGTTTCAATTATACAAAACTATATATTTAAGTAATATAACTATTTTTAATTTGCAATAATAAAAAGTAATAACATGATTGATATTTAAATATTCAATCACGGTTCTTGTACACAGTTGTGTCTAATTTATTTTGAATAAAATTCTAATGCTTTCTGATTTTTTTTAAAGTAAACAATTTGGAACTCTCTCTATATATTTTTTGATTTTCCTCTTCTAGTAGGATTTAAACGAAGGTTTAAGCTGTGTATGAATTTTTTAATATATAAGGTTTCTAATTTTTTATTTCATCTAAAAATAAATTTTTAGTTAAATATATAAGGAAAAAAAGGGGAATGGACAGAATAATTAAACAAGAGTAAATATATTAATCGATATTATTTTTAGAGGTTTCAGAAACTGAATTAAAGGAATTGCATTTATTAAATTTTTCCAAGAACATGTTTTTACATTTTTATTTGTATAAGTTGACATGTGATGTTATTCTTCAAACATTAATTATTTATTAACTGAAATCTTTCGAAGATAATTTTAATGTATCAGCAATAGAATTTTCGAATGAAGTAATAAAGAAATAACTTTATAATAATTTAACGTTATTATTACGTAATGCAGCAGAATGTTAAAGTTTTTAATGATTATTATCATTTTTCTTAACTTTATACATTTTATATAAAATTTTTCTTTCATATACTATTTATTGTATCTAAAAATATACGATTACACATATTTTTTAAATATTTATTTTTTTTATTAATTATAAATTATTAAATAAGGAGAATATCTGAAGCGTATATTTCTTTTAAAATGTATAAATCTGTTTAATTTTTGATTAAAATTTCAATTAAAAATATTATAGTTATGTCTAATTCATATTTGTTTAAACTTATGATATTTAAATATTTTTTATATGTATAAAATCATTAACAATAGCTTATTAATGATGTTATTAATCACTGCGTCACGCTATAATCCGACTAATAAAAGGATAAAATTTAAAACTAATGAATAATTATAAAGTTAAATAACTTAATTAAAAATAACCTTACATTAATTAGCAAATACCAAAAAACAGTTCATTGAAAATTTTCAGAGGCACATTAGAAAATATCGCAACTTTTTTGATAGAATACTTTAAGATGATGCAAAATAAATGTGTAAATATCAATTATAAATTAGGCGATAAATAATTTTATAGAAATTTATATATAAATAATAATATTTACAATCATTTTATATTATTTTAATTTATTTTTATCTTGACTTAGAGAATAACTTAGAGATTCTTCACTAAAATGCTTCTTTAACTTCGGTTTAGTTTTGAGGTCTTTGTTTTCTGAAAACATATGATGAAACATCAGTTTTAATATCAACATATCATTTAATATACATAAAAATCGGTGCAATATATTCATATATACACAGGCCTACATATCATCATCTTTTATTTATCTTACAAACAGGAAAGGTTGTGTATATTTAAATTCAAAAATACAGTATTTAAATTTAGTTTTTTCATCATTCAGAACAAGATTACTTCTTTTATTTCCCCATATATTTATTATATACAATTATTATTTATTATTATTTTTTATTATATATAATTTTTCTTGTACATATTGATAATTATTGAAGAATTTTAAACATCAATATATCAAGAATATATAGTAGTAATAATAATCTAAATTAATTATTTTCTAACATATTTTATAATGTTTCTGTAGTGAACAGCTATTTTATTAAAACTTTTTATATGAATTGATTATAAGCTTATGAAGAGTATTCGTTTATATTGAGATTATTTCATTTTTTTTTATTCGGGGAATAATATTTTGCTTATTTTATAATAAACATAGTTCTAGATTTTTTTAAAAAAAACTTACCATAGGCCTACATCAAATATTTTTCTGATAGTTGAGAGAGTTTTTGATTTAGTAAATTTGAATTGTGGAGTATGGGCATAATATAGAATTAAAAATAAAGATCTGTTGTAAAATATATGAATAAAATATAATTTTAATTATTATTTTTTTCCAGGATATTTCTCTTATCCCTATCCCTTCTAAAATAGTCGAGTGCGCGCCAAATCGCCTCAACAGAGTGAAGAAGCCGCCATGTCAGCCGATGAGTGTTCCGAGGAAGTAACCCCTACATTCCGTCCCTTCACCAGGGAGTCCCTTGCGGCGATTGAAGCACGAATAGCAGAGGAGGAAGCGAGAAAGAAAGAAATGGCCCAAAAGGGCGAAGAAAGTGATGAGCAGTTGCATATAGAGCCGTTAGAACCCGACCCAAATTTAGAGGCCGGAATGCCTCTGCCCAAAAAATTATTAATGGAACTTCCTCCGGAGCTCACAGCTACGCCCATTGAAGACTTGGATAAATTTTATGAAAATAAAAGGGTAAGTTTATTATAATTATAATTCTTATTATTACAGCTTATGTTTACACTATACAAAATTGCATGTTTTACATTAAATAAGTAAAAAAAAACATTTAAAGCTATAAAAAATCATAGCAGAGAATAAATTGCTAAAGAAAGCCTCAAATCGTTTTCTTTGAATATTTTAAAAGTTATATTCTTTCTTATGTAATTCAATAATGATTTTAAAAAACGAAAATAAATTGTTTGCCTCACGTACTCAAAAACTTTACCTGAATTTACCTCTTGAAGTTTTTAAAATTCAAAGTGCATCGATATGGAAACAGATTTCGTAGAGTATTGGAACAAATTCGAAATTTAATACTTACTTTTATGTTGTAGAAGTATTGATACAGACAAAATGGCGCAAATTTATTTTTTATGAAAGTTCTAAAGTCATGTTTATACCTAATAGCTCGTATTATATTTCACGAAGGAATCGAAACACATTTTCTTTATTTACAAGACACGAAAGTAGTTTGCTGGAGCAACAAAAAATTTATTATATTTTCAAACAGAATAGTTAAGTAGCTAAAATTAGTTATTACATAAATAAGTACTTTTATGATCTGGAAATGATAGAAGTTATAATCGCTTGAATTATTAATGAATCCATTATCAGAGTATTCATTAATAAAATATCAAAACTTCTGTAAATACAAGATTATTTCATTTATAATTTAAAATAAATTGAGAAGTCATTTAGCAGCTTCATAAGTGAAAATTTATAATAGGTAGAGCTATTATATATATAAAATAAATTTATTTCAGATTCAAAAATAATAATAATATTATTATTATTAGATTTGAATTTATTACTTAAATTATCTCTAATAAATGGTGGTATAAATTTATATTACATATTTAGGAGAATTGAAATAAAAAATAGAAATAGATTTCCAAAAAATAATTAAAAGTTTTAAATATATTTTTTAACTATAAATAAATAAAGTTGATTACAATAAATCTTACAGCCAAAGTGCGGATTATTTTTGACTCACCCCTGTATAAACTAGTAGACCTATAACTTATTATTTTCTGTATTTTTTAAACAAGGTATTCATCAGTTAGCTTATAGAAAAATGAATTTAATTGGACGAAATCTCATGAAATTTGAATTTATATGTTGTCAATCAGTGATGGATACAGGGGAGAGCTACTGGGGCTTAAGCACTCCCCATTGACAAAAGTAAAAAAAAAATTAATTTATTTGTTTGAACTTCAAACGTTGTTTATAAAAATATGATCGCAAATATGGACCATCCGCAATATAATCTTCATGAACATTTAATGAAAAGGTATTTATTAATTATTCAAATATTTTAAATTTTTGAGTAGCCCCTCTGGATCAGTTACTGTTGTCAATGTAAATAAGTTCTTATAAATTAAAAAGACTATAAATGATTTTAATTAATCTTTTATATATTTTGCTTTTGAATGTTAAGAACATATTTCGCTTAACTGAACAATGTTTTTAAAGAGAAAATGAAATAAATACGTGATATCAATTTTGACATTTGTATCTGCCATTCATGAAATTTACTTATTTAATTTAATTGAAAGTTGAAATTTTTCACTTAATTAAAATTCTCATCAAACATTCCAGATTAAATAAAACTCTTAAGCATACAAAATTTATTTTAAATATTTAATTTACTTAAAATATTTGATAAAATTTATATTTATTTTTTAATATATATATTTTTAAGTATTTAATTAAATTCTGATGAGCTATGTGCTGGTCAGTATGTATTTTTGAGGGAATGAATTATTGATTAAATAAACACAAATTAAGCAGAGAATAATGATGCTGAAAGCATACATTGTGCTTCTCCAAATAGGAACCACACTATAATGCTATAAATAAGTTATTTTAATATTACATAAATTATTAAATAATTAATGGAATAATGTTTAGAATCAAAATAAAGAAAATCTATGCGAGAAATAAATTAATATATGTATAGAAAGATCTATTTTAATAAAATTTCCTGTAAATACCTTTTGTAAAACATGATACTTAGAACGATTTTTTTCTCTTACAATATATTTAAAGAAGGAATTAATGAGATTAAAATAGAAGTAAAAGTTAACTTAAGCAGTAATTTATAAAGCTTTTTAAATATGTTTATCCGTTTGAGAAAAATTTAGCAATATGATTTAAACTCTAAAATATATTAAGTTCATTTGTTTTTATTTTTTGTGTTTATTTCTGTTAATTATATGCTTAAACTAACAGGAAACTGCTAGTTTAAGAATATAATTCAATTTACGTTAAGAATTAAATATTCTATAATATCTAATATCATTTAAGATGGAGATAGTTGAAATTAATCAGTAGTTAATTAATATGCAGAAACAGTTTAGGCTAAATTATTTGTCAGTTATTAGAATGTACTTTACTTTTAAACTCGATACTAATTTCTTCAAATTTTTCTTAATAAAATTATTTTAACGAAGTTTTAGATTTAAAGTCGTGTAGAACATACGGGACCGACCATTGATTTGTCTTATATGATTTTAAATTTTAGCTATTTTAATGTATATTAAATGATTCAATACAAAGAAAACATTATTAATTTCTAATGAAAATGTGAAATTAACTAAAAATAAATAAATTAGACAATTTGAGAGATACCTAAATTTAAGTATGCCATGAGATTCTAAGAATATTTATCTTTAAGACGCCTCTAATATATTTAAAAGGGGAAAAAATATCAAAATAGCATTAAAATTTACATTATATGTGAAATAATAAAATATGAAAAGAATTTTTGATACACATGAAATTTAATTGGATAGATAATTTGTAACAAATAGATTTGAGGTCCTGGCGAAATGGCCCTATTAGTCCCCTGTAGGACCTCGTAAAATAACAATACAACAGCAGCACAACACAACACAACACAAAGTGAAAAACCTACCAGACATAGATCTATTACTCTGCAATATGAAATGACACTCCTTGCATTCAGTTGTAACAATGTGGTTTGTGAAAATAGAAGGCAACATGGTTTCGAGAATATGCAGTGACTGAATTCATCATTAAAGAGATAATTTCTGCAGTTTATATCTAATAAAGACTAAAATGTGCATATAAAGGTTGGCACGAATGTTTACAGTGTCAGATGATCAGAAAATGGTGAACAAAGATGGTAAAACAGACATTACAAATCAGTCTTGTAATGCTTCTCTGCAGTCTGCCTCTCATAAAATCAACAAAAACGAATTTAATGTTTTAATATATTTTAAATGTAAGAGAATAACGAGGTACAAATTTTCTCTTCAAAACTAAAAATTGAAATAATTATTAATTATTTTTTTAAATAACCCAGCGTATTTTGTAGAAATATTTCGAATGGAAAAGAGATATGGAAAAACAAGTTTATCGATTAGTAATCAAATATCAAATCTGATTAGTAATTTTATTTTTAGAAGTGATATCAAAGAATATGTATGTAAGTAATAAAACAATTCCTGATGCTGATGTGATTCAAATGTCTTCTATTATAAAGACGGGTTTGAATTCTGATCCAATCAAGATCCTGATGATTTTCATTATTTGGGTCATACGAGTATCTTTGTTCTTTATCTTTGTTGTTCGATTTCATTGTAGATCATGCACATTTATAAAAAAAAAAATTTAGACTAAATCTAGCATAAAACGCATACTGCTCTGATATCTCGCAAAAACTTACAATTGTAATAATTCTTGAATTTGATATTCGTAAAAATTTAAAATATTTGAATAAAATTTAAAAATGCTTTATAATACTTAATTCTTATTGCAAAAATATTATAAAATATCCAGTAATAAAAATAAAACTACACAAAAGATACAAAAGTGCTTTTATTTATCGTATTTTTAACCCATTTAGATACAAAAATAATACAAAATACCCTAAATATTATAACGCATTTTAGATGAAATGACATTAAAAATTGCTTTGAAAATTGAGAATAATTCTTTTATTGACTACGAAAACTACAGCAAAAAAATAAACTCAAAATATAGCAAAATAAGATTTTATTAAAGCAAAAATTAAAATATAATAGAGCAACATTGATCAAAATCAGATGAATTGCAGCATTGTTCAAAATAGTAATAGCAATGAAATTTCATCAACTTCAGATTTTTCACTGATTTCATCATCATCGTCATCATCATCACGAAATTTTGTTTTTGTTTTCGGAATGCAATTCGTAATTATAAATTTAATTTTAATTTTAATTTCTTCTTCGAAATTATATTTTTATGCAGAAAAATTTTTAAAAATTAGGACTATATCACTACTCAAAAGTAATTGTCATTTGCCTAGAACGTAATTTGTAGTCTAAACACAAATTCGCATGATAAAGATATTGCTGGAATGCTCGAGTGTTTACGAGCAGGTTAAGCCAACAATGGAATTTTTCCACATTCATATCAGAATTTTTAAATCATAAGTACTTATATTTCATGATTTACTCGAATTTACGTATTCAGCATCAACTTGAGTACTTGAAAAGTTGTCAGATTTATTTTCATAATAGCAGTTATCACCAAAAAAATGTAAAAAAGTCGACTTTTTCTTTTCAATAATAGAATTGAAATTTGTTTATTTTCTGGCTCTTTTAGTTCAATTTCTAAGATTTGCATAAATTTAATTTAAATAATCCCCATTCAAAAAACTAGCATCTTTAAAACGTTTAATCTGGTCGCCAATAAAAATTTTATGAATAAGAATAGGCAAATTCCTTAATTTTAAATCTTAATTCAAACTTTATAAATTCGTTTTTAAAATGTATCTATATTTTAAAACTCTATTTAAAATAATATTGCCTTCTATTTTCTGCAATAAATTGCAATCTTTAAACAATATTACAATAATAAAATTATAACTTTCAAGTTTGTACTGTACCTGGTATTCTGGTAATAATTGTATATTTGTTTATGTGAATATATACTAAATATTTATCATGAAAAATAAACATTTTTAATACCGAACTTTATAAATTTCCCTGTTAATAGTTGTCTTTCAGTAAATTTTTGCTAAAATAATTTATTCCTTGATTTAAAAAATCATATAATATTTGCAAGTGTATTACATTATTTCTTTTTTCATTTACAGATACCATTATGTGAAATTCTTTTATTAATGATGAAACTATAAATAAAATCAATGTACAAATTCCAGAAACTATTAATCTTATTCGAAAGATCCACAGAAAAATTATAAAGTATTCTTTTATGCAGTATATTAAATTCCCTTTTATAAGATTTATATAAGATTACTATGTGTCCTTTTTCTCCGGACTAATCCTCCTTTTAAAAATGAAAATTTTCCGGAATGATTTTTATAAAAATAAAAAAAAATAAATCATTTCAATAATATAAATCGAGGATCAAGAACTAGAGAAATATATCACTTAAAAAAACAGATTTTACAGGAATAAGAAAGATTAACTAGTAGATACTATAAAATTTGCAGCACAATATTTAAATAGTAAATTTTTATGAGAGATTATAATTATTTTAATAAATATTACCACAAAATTTCTAATAATTAAAAGTAATTTATTTAATTATGTTCTTCTGGTTTTTGATCTTGGAAATTATCTCCTAACATTTTTAATAATCCTAACGAATTATAATCAGTACCAAAAGATTGCTTGCCTGTTTATC
Organism: Centruroides vittatus; assembly: GCF_030686945.1. Classification (NCBI taxonomy): domain Eukaryota; kingdom Metazoa; phylum Arthropoda; class Arachnida; order Scorpiones; family Buthidae; genus Centruroides; species Centruroides vittatus. Next base: position 2,232,928 of record NW_027122644.1, read on the forward strand.
TTATTTATAAAAATAAATAATTATTATTGATTCTTCTTTAATACGTAACACTTAAATTAAAATTAAGACTTTGTATCTACATAAAATATTTTGCTATTATGCAAATCGTTCTAATGGTGATAGAATTTATTATTTATGGTCTAATTTCGTTTGTTATAAAGTTGTAAAAGTTATGTTACAAAGTTATGGAAGTTTGCACATTAACTTTATTAATTTTATGTGTAAACACAAATATATAATGATATAATCGATAAAATTTTTGTAATGCAAATTTAAGATTGCAAGTGCGAATCAACATGGAATTAATAATTTTTACAATAGAATTTGAATGTGGTTTTTCTCTCATTTTTCATGCCCGGATCAAAAAGTTTACAGGGAAATTCCTTATTTATTTTACTTTTAATTAAAATGTAATTTTAATTGATTTACTTTATTAAATATCGTCAAGCGAACTAATATTTGTTTTCAGGCAAAAAATAATAATAAATTTTTCTAAAACAAAGTTTATTTATTTTATTATTATTTATTTAAATATTTCCATTGTATGGGGGAGGGGCGTACCTGTCTCTTGACGCTGCTGGTGAAAATTTTTTCCCACTTCATCTGTGATAAATTTTTTTGAATTAAATAATTGATTTAATCAAATTTGACTTTGAAAAGGAACTAATAATTATAGGACTATAAGCTTAATAATAAGTTTAGTACTAATGGCAATGCAACGTTCTCCAGTTAAACGTGGAAGACCACCGCTCACCAGAACCAAATCAGCAGGTAAACGTAATGACGATATTGCAACAAGTTCCCGATTAATTACTGACTACAAATTACAACCGGATAAAAATTTACAAGACACTAATATGGAGGCTAAGAAAACTAAAGAAATATCAGACCAACGTAATACTCAAGACGATTCAGGCGAGCCAAATGTAATTGATTCTTTACTAAATAACCCGGATGAGTTATTGGACACTTCATCTGCCATTTTATGGAATAAGATATCTAATCTAATAAAAACATCTAATGATAAGCTATTTAAGCAAATAAAAGACTTTAAGGAGGAATTAAACTTAATTTATGAAAATTTAAACGAAGCTAAGGAAAAACAAGCAGAACTGGAGGAACAAATTACGAATTTACGACAACAAATAAATATTATGCAAAATGAGAAGGACCTTTACAAATTATAGACTAGATTCTTTAGTTAATGACAATAATCGTAGTAATATTATAATATATAACTATCCTAATTCGAAACCTGTTTCTAAAGAAGGAATTAATAACTTCATTATCTCCTTTTTGGAAATTTGTGATATAATTCAAGAGGACATTTTAGATGTGATTCAGTTAACAAAACCACCAAAAATTACTACTAAAGTAACTTTTAAAAATATTCAACTTCGTAATCGAATCTTTTCTGCTTTTATTCGGAAAAAAATGCAAAATCAGTTAGAAGATTGGAGAGATTCTCAAATAGCCCCAGATCTTAATAAAAATACAAGAACAAGACGAAAAAATCTACTTCCAGTGTTACACGAAATACGGAAACAGAATGCACAAGCTAAACTGCATAATGATATTTTAATATCAGGACCCGAGAAAATTACTTATAACATCAATCGGAAAAGTCTGGTATATGTTGATACTTTTTTACCTTACCATAAAACGACAGTTTCGGGAAGTTGATATAACACAAATCAAAAGCAAACCCAAAGTTTGAATAAACCTAATAATAATTGTTCTTTTGATATACTAAATTGGAATTGTCAAGGTCTAAAAAATAAAACTTCAGTTATTAATTCTTTGCATATTAGATATAATCCGGCTATTATTGGAATAACGGAAACTTGGATAACAATGGAAAAATTTTATACTACAAATTTCTCGAAAAAATTTTTGATTGAATCTTCACTTGCAAGTAAACCAGTTGGCCCCGGAAGACCAAGCGGTGGCTTGTGTTTATTGATGGAAAGGGAATACTGCAAAATAATTCAAGTTAATAAATCAAGAAACTATATATTACTTCTCATCACAATAATTGGAAATAAAGAATTAAATAAGAACAATCAAATAATGATGATATTATTAACTTATATTCCTCCCGGGGATGTAAATACTCTAAACGAAATCTTTAAAGTTATAGAATCATGGCTCTATATAACTCTATATATTATTATATTGGGTGATTTCAATTCTCGAATTGGTGAGGAAATAGATTCCAGATATAAGGGACCAAATTATTTAATTAATAATAATCGAGTATCAAAGGATAAACAGGTTAATAATTTGGGGAAAAAGCTGCTAAACTTCATAAAAGAAAATAAACTCTATATATTGAATGGTCGTATTAAGCCCGATTATCCTGCGGAATATACTTGTTTAACTCATTTGGGGAAATCAACAATTGACTTTACAATATGTTCTGAACTACTTCTGGATTATTGTACGGAATTTACGACAACATTAATGGATGCATCAGATCATTTCCCCACAATAACCAAATTTCGAATATTTCCATTGTATTTTTTTTTTATCGTAATATGCTTCTACTAAGCAGAAGCATAATAATCTTTTATTCTTTCGTGATATTATTTTAAATGTTTCAGAATAATTTATTTATTTTTAATCGATCGAATTGTTCATTATTATTAATATTAATTTTTACGTATTAGGCTAAATATTGCTAAGACGTTTCGGATTTTGGAATTAATATTTTTTTTTTTTAAATTTTATATATTATATATTATATATATAATATATATTATATATATATATATATATATATATAAATTATTTAAAATATTTATGCTATTAGCAAATTTAAAAACTATCCTTTTTATGCAGTATATTAAATTCCTTTTCATAAGATTTATATAAGATTACTTTTCTCCGGACTAATTCTCCTTTTGAAAGTGAAATTTTTCCGGGATGATTTTTATAAATATATATTGAATAAGATTTTTTAAAAAGATGAAAATGGAAATGGTACATTTCTGTGTTTATTTTATTTTAAAACTTTTAAAGATTTAGTGTTTTTATATAGTATTACTTATTTAATCTTAAATTTTTAAAGGGTTTTATATATATATATATATATATATTATTCGATTATGATAACACTAATTTAAATAGATGACTTTTAACTGTGAGGTCCACGATCCTATTATGGCCTAGCTGAGTTTTGACATTTTTTTTTTTTTTTTAACAAATTGAAGTTACGAAAAAGAAATTTTTCTGTACCATTCATTAGAACAACTATTAATAGCCTATGTCGCTGAAAAAATCAACACTTGTCTACTGTATTTAAAGTTGCCAAAAAAGTAAAATATTTTCGAAAAAGTGTACATTAGGCCATATTTTGAGATGGCTTACACATAAAATATTGTAATTAATACAAAAATTATGGTTAAAATAAACATTTATATCTCGAGAATAAAAAACTAAACTGTTGTCATTCCTAAAAACATTTAATACTCTCTTAAAAAAAAGAAAGAAAAATAGAATAAACAAAAACAACTCAGATCAGAAACAATAGAAAATTAAAATTTAGTCCATCTTCTCCATTATTTTCTGCTTTACTTTTCCATTATCCAAATTAAATTGGTTGTAATTTATTTATTGCATAAAACACAATCTGGTAAATGCGGTTCCTGTTATAACCTACTTGGACCCTAATATAGTCTGGCTAGGCTATAATAAAAACTCTTAACTAACTTTATTTCCATAAAAATTCCACGATAATAAAATAAAACGCAAATTTAAAAAAACTGTACTAACATAAACTACAATAGTTAATCTACTTATCAAACACAAAATCAAAACGTTAACAGATATAATTAACTAAACTCGAATGATTTGATTTACCGCTTAAAATAAGGTAGCCAATTAGCTGAACTGCCGAAAAGTAACTACGCACAGAAGGTATAAAAAATCAAAACAAAAAGTTTTAATCAACTAAGTTTGATTTCAGGAAAGTACAGATGACATTGTTTATTTAATTTGATTGAAAACTAGACCATAATAAGACCATAGTCTTATTATGGTCTAGTTTTTAATATGGCTTATTTTCAATATCTTGGTAGTTATCTTATTATACTATATCTACAAATTATTATTATTTGAAATCAAAACACGGTAATTTAAATCTATATCTAAATAATCTAGCAAATGTTCTTAGTTAATACTCATTAGATATCCTTCAGTAGTCCTCTGACATATTATGAGGGTTGAACTATATTCTTGAATAATAGCAAAGATTTTGTAATAATAACAACATACTCAACGATCAAAACAGTGTAGAAAATATAGAAACACTGTCCTGATATGTCGGGATTCGTTCTTTACATCCGGCTGCACCCATTGTGGGCCTAGCCTAACCATAATAATAAAAAAAAACTATTAAAAAGGCCCTCTTAGTTCCTAAAGACTAAAAAGAAAATGCAATATGTTTCTATCTACTGTATACGTATTATCAGTAAATTGATAATTTATAACTTACAGATACAAGATCGATTCATATGTATACATATATATGATAATTATAGATGATCAAATGAATATGGATTACATTTTGTTCATTTCAATTTTTCTCGTGTCATTTTAAATTTAAATTTATACAAGTAGTTAGAAATATTTCTTTTGAATTTTTATGTTACCATCATTTTAAGATAAAAAGATGGCTTGCCGTGATTTTATATCATATTTTGAAAATGTAGCATGAATTTTTGACATCATTCACTTTTAACATTATTTCATCTTTATTTAAATTTATTCTCATTTTCGCTTATCCATTTATTACACATAGATGCTGTTTTCGTCCATTGCGAATAAGAATTTGCAATTTACCATTTTTTTTTTCCTCCAAAGAATAAACTTAGATATTATTCTCGCTTATTTATTCATACACTTATTATATATTAAAGGAACAAATCCTTTCATGCTATTTATGTTAGAAGCATTATCAAAATATTAGATCGTGTTGATTTATTACATTACGTTAATATTGTCTGACTTTAATTAAACTTAAGTTAATTTATTCTTCTTTCGTTAAAATTATATAACTATCTGTAAATTAGTGTTCGTAATTATTTAAAGAATTCTATCTTTATTAGATTTTTGAACATATTTATTTTTATTAATTTAATTTAAAAACTGATAGGAATTTTTTTTATAATAAAAAAAAGGAAAGATACAAACTTCAATTTAATTAAAATCATGTTACAGAATTCAATATATCGCATATATATATATATATATATATATATATATATATATATATTACATTTGAAGAGGCTGTTGTTGAATTTAGATTAACTATTACTATTAGTGTCACCAAAATGGAATTGTGTAACTAGTTTATTAATATTCGGATCACGTCTTCTAAATGATTATAGCAGTAGAAGAAAAACTGTTGATAATTTGAAGTAAATCGTCATATTTCATAACGCCTGAACTATTTATTGGGCTGTATTTTTCAAATTACAGACCTATAAATTCTCACTGTCGTCCGTTTCTCTGTCTGCCTTTCATTAACCTCAAGAACGGACTTAAATAGATGAAAATGGAGACCAGATATGGAAAACTTAGGCGCTTTAGACACCGATTAACTATATACGAACTTCTGGTCCAGAGCGGAAGGTCGTATATATAATAGTTAACTTTCTTCTACATCAGGAGTTTCCAACCTTTTTCATCTACAGATAGATCTCTTTTAAGAATTTTTTTTCGTCGACCTTTTAAATAAATATGCATTATATTATTTTTTAATAAATGTTTTATATTTGGAAAGTTTTGAAAATTATAGTAGAAATATTTAAAGAATTTTTAGATGATTGTATTTACTAAGTAATTAAACAACATTAAAATATTAAATAAGCATATACAATATTATAAATCGATGAACAAATAACAACATGAATGTAATTTGCTTATGGCAAGCCCTTTTCTAGATGTAAAGTGTCTTTTTCATATGCTGCAAACGTTTTAATCTTTGAATCATTTCATAATGACCAAATGAAAAGAGATTACCGTATATTTATCAAATATATAGAATAATTTTACATTTCTTTATATCTGAGAAATTTGCAAATATCCGGTATAATAGATATCAGATATTTATGTAGTGGATAGTTATAATGGATAATTTTCTATAAATGTTATGTAGTAGATATATTTTAATTTACTGTATACATAACATAATGATTAACTAATAATATGAACGTATAGTATTGCTTAAAAAGAAAAATTCTGGAAACACATTCCTAAGGGATTGATGTTGCCTTGTCATAAATTTTGTCATCTACGTAAACCTGACTTGGGAGGATACGAATGAACAAAGATAATACATGACAAAATAGTTCATATGTTTGCCTTGGCGCAGCTTGGCCTATATGGCTCTTGTGCCATAAAACACCAACTAACCAACCAACCAGTTCACACGTATTTAGATTTTTGAATCGAAGTATATTATCAATGCAACTATTTAAATCGAAATTATACATAAATAATGTTCACATATAGTATTTCTGATCGTTAGCTCAAGTTAATTCAAGAGAACTCATTCGTTTTAAACACTTTTAAGGGTCCCGGCCCAATTTCATTATAAAGATGCAAATGTGGAATCAAATATTATCAATGAACAGTTAGATGAGGTCCCTAAGGCGAGGTTTCGGGTATCCCATGGGTTAATGAAATGTAGCTCTCCAGAGACTTCTAAGCCCGTCTATCCCTTCTGACTCGACGCTCTTAGTTTATTATATTCCATTTTCTCCTCTTTGCGTACTTTAAATTACATAAATTTTTAGATTTTTATGATTAAAATTTTACTTTATAGATACCAGCCCAGGTTTATAATATCGGTTTCTTCCTCTTGTGAATCCTATTCATTTGACATTAAAAAAAAATAAAAATTTCATGTGGATCTATATATATAAATGTGAGGATGTTTGTTTGTTCACAATGCATACCTAGGCCGTTCGACCAATTGCTACGGAATTTGGCAGTTACGTTAACATACTTCTAACTTAGATAATGTCATAAAAATTACCTCAAAATATTGATTGAATTTCTTTATATCAATTAATTTTTGTCTAAATTAAATTTGCAGGGTTTACACGTAGCGCCATTTATTGGTAAAAAAAATTAAGAAAACAAACTAAATATAATTCTTAAACTGGATATAATTTTTTAAAAATATACATTATATGTACTTAATTACTGCGAAAATGATATAGCGCGAAATAGACGCGCTATATCATTATTGCGAAGGGTAGCACATAGCACTTGCCTGAGTGGAACCGAAAGATTTACCTGTGAAAAGTCTATAAGTATTTAATTTTCCACATCTAACAGTTTTTTTTTTTAAGTTTTGAATGATACTTTCTTAATTATAATAAGTGCCTTCTAGTAGTCGAGTGGATAAAATCACCGAACACCAATAATCGGTCGTAGGTTCGGGCATGCCAACATGGAGTTTTCGGTTTTCTTCTCGTTAGTAACACCTAAATAGGGACCAGCTTCACATTAAAGCCTTCCTGAGATGCATCCCCTCGACAGATCGCTGGCGATCGCGTTGCCGTAACCGAATAAACCAAAATAATTCTTAATAATTTTTTTATACATGCGATAATTACGAGGATATACTTCCCACGTAGTTTGTATATTCTGTTGCAAAAATATAAACACTATTATCACATAAAAGAAATTATTCTCGCATTTTTACAAGATATTTTTATTTAAATAAGTCCTACGAAGTCTTTCGGACGTTAAGGTTAGCAACTTCGATCACATGCGAGGCCACTACAACCTATCTAACACGGATCACTTTTCAAATATTAATAGTACACCAGTATTAATTAGGAGTCGTTGATCGTCCTCTCTTCCAGGTGGATGTCAACGATTACTTTCGATCCAATTATTTCAAACTCCTCCCGCAACATGCTTTCTTTTTATCGGTATGGTGGCACTCGAATTACAAAAATTATGTAATACAAGGTTACCTGCAAGTACAAAATATGTTTTAAGTGGTTTCCGAGGGTGCCGAGTTTAAATATTTAGTCCGTTTTTTGGGAAATTTGATTCATTGACAGATTACCGTTTGATATGGTAAAATTTCTTAGAGTTAACATTAGAAAAAATTTAAGATATATTTTCAATTCCTATCTACTTGACCATTGAAAGTGTGTCATTTCGTACCATCCGAGTATCGCAATAAACATGACAATGGTAGACTAAAATAACCAAACTCTTTATATGGTTCTTGTTTTAATATTTGTTATATTATAGTATTTGATTTATATTACTACAAAGGTTATCTTACGTAAGGGTTTATCACACTGAGTTACTAATATAACACATTTTTAAAATTTTTTATTCCTTTACTGTACACAATTTAAAGAATTTTTAAAATGTGTTATATCGGTTACTTGGTGCAATAAATCCTTACGAAAGATAACCTCTGTAGTTATATAAATCAAATACTATAATATAATATAATAGAAGGGTTAGAAGTACGAAATAATCTAATAATCTTAATGTTTGTTGTTATTTTTTTCCCGGGAATCGCTGGGCTTATCTGCTAGTTAAATAATAATGGAAAAACAGATCCACCAGTGTTTGGTTTCATATCACTGTGCATCAGACTGTCTCATTTGAATATTCTTGCAGTTGAAATAAAATTTTTTTGTAGAAAGAAAAAATTTCAATAATACATATACAGTAATAATTTGTATTAATTAATTAATATATGTTTATTTAACTACAAGTACTCACAAAAATAATTATCATGTAATAAATATTAACATCTTATGTTAAAACTTTCTGAAACATAGGTTTTTATCTCGTAAAAGAGTCGTTGAAATAATCAAGATGGTAGTCTCTTGTCTAAACACTTTATTAGAGTGCTAGAAGACTTTTTAAATTGAACTTTTAAATTAATCGAATAGACATTTTTCAAATAATTTTATTACGAATTGAAAAACTATGAGAAATGGGAGTTTGCTTTTTCTGATTTGTTATGGTGGCAGATGTAGATGCTGTTTCACTCCCTTTAACTAATGATTCCCTCGCCTCGAACTAATGATTAGCCAATATTATATTGATATAAGCAATGTAAAATCATCGAATAAATGTTTATGTTGATAGGCTTCGACTATTTCTATTGTTATCACACCTTTCAATTCGGTATAAAATTCGAATAATTAATTTTATGAATTGATTATTATATAAATAATATAAAAACTATACAGAATTTTTTTCGAATTTTAAAATATTGTTCAGTTTTACCATTATAGATTGAGACTCGATCGTTAAAAATAATATAGATTTTGTTTAAAAAAGATTTTCAATATCTATAAGGAATTGACACTTAAAAAGAACTTAAAAATAAGTAGGCTACTGTTTCTAATGATGTAGTAACATCCAAAATTAGCCTCCATTTAGCTGTTTTATTTTCTAGGATAATACGCTAATTTGTTGCAACATTTTATATTTTGTTTTATAATTCTGAATATTTTGAAATGATTATTTTTTGGTAAAATAGAAAACTCCATTTAAACGAATAAGGTGCTGTAGTGATTATTTAATGTAAAATGTATACTTTAAGATAGGCTATTTTAAAAAATATTTTACGGCTTATACTTTAGGTCAGGGCTGTCCAACTGGCGGCCCGCGGGACGTATACGGCCCACCAAATTATTTTTACGGCCCGCGAGTACATTTTACTATGAATAAACTTGTTACTAAATTATTATTATTAATATTAAAATTATTTTACTATGTGAAAATTACGGCCACAATGTTCTCATTAATATATTACGAATATTTTAAAGTTTTCTTTTTAGTATAAATAAAATATTTCTTTAATTAACATAAACTGACTTTTCATTTATCAACCTTCTTGGCCCCCGAAATGTTTGGTGAAGAAAATATGGCCCGCGGGCTATGATAAGTTGAACAGCGCTGCTTTAGGTAATCGTTACGCAAAACAAATCTCCATTGACTTTTTCTATTTCACGTATGAATACAGGAAAATATTGCATATATTTTGTATCTGAGAACATTTTAGTTATATTATGTTCTGATTCATTTTAATAATGTAAAAAAATTCACACGAAAATAACTTTTATTAATTAAATGCTTCAAGTTATAAGGGACATAATAAATTATCACAGATAGCATATAAAATAATATAATTATGTCTAGAACAACTATAAAACGTACATTTCTTTTTGAATTCAGTTTCCAAGTTTCTATCAGTTTAATTTTCTGTTCTATATATACATATTTATTTCACTTTGCTAAGTTTTCTACACTGTATTTATCATCCCTGACTGTATTTTACAAATTGTATAAATTTTACTATTTTACTATTTTACTTACTTTCATTCTATAACTTTGTTAAAGTTTCTTATTTCGGTTACGTCATTTTTCTAAAGCATATATAAGGCTAATCTGACAATTAAGAATATATATTTCCGTATATTTTTTTACGCTACTAGATTCTTATTCTTTATATTAATATGTTTAAATAACCTTCCTATTCGTTTTATGCACTTATTCTTACTTCATATTCCGTTAAATCTGCGTTAATTAATTCTTTTAGTAAATATTTGAACAACTTTATCAATATTTGTTCTATTCTTTTACCATTTTAATTACTCAACAATACCATGTATGAAAAATTTTTCTTGCATCTGTTTCCTCATAACATTTTCTCTTTGTATATTTTACATCTTATAAGATGTTTAAATATTAATTTTGTTTCAAAATCTTGCTTGATTGGAACTGTATTATTTGGAAGACTACATTTTTTTAAAGGATAATTAGAATTGTTTTCTTTTTTATACATATTTATTATTTATGTTCATGGCAATATATGAAGATAGTATATGTATCACATATATCAATAGAACAAATCTATTGAAAGAACACAGTTTTAGTGAATCAATTAGTTAGTTAATTGATCTAAATCGTAGGCCTATATGCTGGCTCTCTTGCTAGCATCTCTCTGATACGTTTGAAGTTTTGCTAGAGACATCAAATGAACCATAAAATTATTTGTCTTGATATCTATATTACTTACAATATATATATATATATATATATATATATATATATATATATATATATGTACAATTTACATATGTATGGTGTATTTATATGTCTGCGCGCTAATTTTAAACTATTTTATTATTTGGCCATCAATTACAATATGAAATAATTGTTCTTGAATTCTGGTTTCTAAGTTTGAAGAAGTTAATATACTATACTAATTGCCGCAAAGATGTAAAGAAATACTCAATTAATATTTTTATAATATATCAATATTAAAGTTTTACAATATAGATTCAAAAAAATATTTTGAGGGAATTCTTTCCGTAAGAAATGTTAATTTTTTTTTAACAAAACATATATTTTATCGTTATTTAAAAACTTTGCTACAGAGATTAATTTCATTGAAGCTAAAATGTTTTTAGACTGATAAAAACTGTTAAATGAATTTAATTGCTTCAAATTACAATTAGATGAACAGGGAAAACGGAGAACACTGAGGTAATGCCGAACAGGGCGTTTTGAATTTATCGCGTGGTCGAATAGAGTCTAGTAAGTGACTTTTTTAAAAACTCTTTCTGTCCTATGGACATTAAGAGGCCCTCTTTTAGAAAGCCCATTACGGCTTTGGCCAGACCCACAATGGAGCGGCCGGGTGGTGAGGGACAGGACGAGACCCAACATATCCGAACGGATCATCACCCGATAAATTTCTGAGGCTTTTTCGATCTGTACAGATTCGATCTCGGCTCTGAGGCTTTTTCGATCCGTACAGATTCGATCCCGGCTCCTCCAGAGTGGTAGACTGCCACCTTGACCACTCGGCCGTCCGTCTTTCACGAAAAAAAAGGTTAGGTTGTTGTAAAGAATGCGAAATGTTTTGGTGCCATTTGGATTTACACTGTAGTGGTGAGTCGACATTTTGTGCTTTTTTAAGACTGTCGTTGTAAGAACCTTTTGTCGCGCTAACAAATTTTCATAATTTTATTTTTACTCTTTGGTATCAGCCTAAGACATGACTAGTGTTGATACGTAAATTAAATTATAATATTTGTACTACATTTTGAAATAATGTTTTTGTAATGAAAGTAGTGGTCAATATGGGGCAATCACTAACAGTGTTCGCCATATGGTACAAAAGCACTGTTTGACTGATTGGATCCATCCTAAATGCATTGGATCTTGGAAAATTATTAATTTTAAGAACAACTATTTGTCTAAATTTAGATATTGTACTAAGCTCAAATTTTCCAAATTTTACGATCTATTAAAGTTTGACAGATATAATTTTATCACTTCTAGAGTTTAAATCATACTACGATACTTCCGCCATCTATCGATGAATAATTGAACTAACTAGTTTACAGCAATACAAGAAGAAAGATGTCTTATTTCATTGTGTTTAGTCGTTTTTATAACAATTATAAACTGTCTTTTTGGGAAAAAAGTCTATGGAGATATAATCTAAGTAATGTATCTCCAAAAATTGTTTGTTGTTATTTATAGCATTGAAAGAGAGGGAAGAGACAGAAAGTCACATGGTTATAGAAATCCATTTATTTGCAGAATACTCATTTTATATTCAATAGAAATTGCTAAGATTTTGTATTCTCACAGTATTTCTTGTTTAATTTTTTGTTTTTGGTCGAAGATTGTTCATCAGATAACCCACGAAATAATTTATTTTGTTTCTAAAAGAAAGCAATTTTATTCATTTATTTATCAAAGATATAAACCAGAAATGTAATGCATCTCCAAAGAAGAAAAGATGCTTTACTCTTATGTCATAATGATATAAGAGTAAAGTGGTGTTATATGAAATATTTAAGAAAATGAAAAGGTATTAAATGATGACCTTAAAAGGTCATAAGTACATTCAGAGGTTTTTCACTTTAATACTCTTACTCAAATTGGTTAAGCATCAACACATCCACAACAAACCTTTAATACCAACAAAGATTTTTATTTCAAGTAAACATTATCAGCCTTTTTTTACTGTCCATCATTAGCCTGTTTAGAACAGTGTTTCTCAACCTGGGGTTGTGGTGATATTAAAGGGGGATCGCAAAACAATAATGAAATCATTTTGAGAAAAAATCATTTATTATAAACTTATAAACATTTTACTTACAATAAGTACACATGTAAAGAAAAGAAATTAATGTGATGGTTGCATTTGTTTTTCATTTAAAATTTTCTCTATACGTGGATCTACATTAGAAACACACAAAAGCAAATTGTTTTTGAGTGATAAAAGACAATCCCTGTATTAGGTTTTTAATGCAACCATAGATGAAAAACCCTTTTCATAGAGATAAGACGTGGCAAAAGGGATTAATATTTTCAATGCTTCTGTGACTAAATTTCCATATTGTTGACGAGTGGGCCAAAACATATTTAAATCTTCAGATGTAAATTGCAGTTGTAGCGTTTTGTTAGCAGACATTTTGATGAGCTGGTCATGAATTTCAACTGGTAACTTAGCAGTGGCAACAACATTTTCACTAAACAGATTCAGTATCCATCTCTTCGAGAAGTCATTTTTATCTTCTGGGAAATACTCTGTCAACTGAGTTTTTAGCTCCTTTGGGTAGGGGGGTCGTGAAATATTAATTTTATTTATATTTACTATTTGGGGGGTCACTGAGCTAAGAAGGTTGAGAATTGCTGGTTTAGAACAAGAACAAAATTCTGAATGAATGGTAAATTGTAATTTGAACTTTGTGATGGTTTTCACTTGCCTTAATATATAGCTGTTAGTGAAATCTGTCTAAAGAACAATCAATATGATTACTCGTTATATAGAAATTTAAAAAGTGACAATTAAGTTGAAATACAGATTTAATGAAACCACATCATAATGTTTATTGAAAGAAAAGTACTTTTGTTTATTATACATTATAAGCATTTTCAGTAGTTTTTTGAATAAAATGAAAATTAAAATATCATGTTTTGATTTTCAAAGATAGACTGATGATGTTTATAATGTACAAATTGAAAATACACTTCTTTACACTTTTATAAATATTTTATAAATTTTAAATTTACAAATTTATACTGTACATATTGAAGTGTTAATTTAACTACTCGAAACTGGGTATACATTAATAGACACTGCAAATATAACATATCCAGCAAAAAGAAACTACAAAAAAGCAAACATTTTCATCCATGTTTAATAGATATTGTCAGGCTAACTAAAATAATAGGCAAATAGTTCAATACAAATAATAGACACATCAGGCTAACTTAGCCTGATGTGTCTATTATTTGTATTGAACTATTTGCAAAGTTTATGTAAAGTATTATGAAATTGTTTTGACTTCAGTTTGGACTATCTTTTCAGTGTACATATAAATTGAACAAAATTTGGTACTTCAAATGTAGAACAAAATAAATATTTACCATCTTACAAAAAATAACAATCATCTGTGTACAGATTTGTTAATTAGATGCCATGTTTCCTTAACCTCTGTAAGGTTGCATATTAGTCAAATGATCAAACAGTTTTCATTTGTTTTGCTGCTTACTTTCCATTATACTAATAACTAAAATTATATACCATTGAGAGTTTGTGCAAGGTCCAAGAGTAGAGCATACCCTTTTGTTCCTTAGTGGGTCCCTTCTGCCAATTTTTTTTAACAAATGAAATATTGAATTGAAGTGTTTATATAATAATAAAAAGGCAGTCTTTATGAATGCATTGCAAATTAATCCACATGATATACTAGCAATAAACTTTAAACCAAACAAAGCACAAGAATATTGTTTTAAACTACTTTCAGTAAATATTAAATAACAGAATTGATACAGTCTCTCTGCATGCATTTTTATATCATTGGTTACACATAATTTTTAAATTTTAATTCATAAATTTTAATGTTTTATTACATTTACTTAAACTTCATTATAAATTAATGAAAAATATTAGAAATAACATAAATTTTTCTATTTCATATTCATTTTATCTTAGTTTATTACATTTTCTATTTGCTAATTGGATGATAATTAAAATTTGAACAGTAATTATCTGATATTGATAGCAGTTCTGGTTACTGATGCATGTTTACATTATATATATATAATGTCTTTTCATTGATTATTTCATATAAATGTTAATTTTACCATTTGATTTTATAATGTAATTATTATCAATAGATAAATAACATGATAATAGATATTATTGATAATATTTCAATAAAATCAACAATTATAATAAATAATTTTTAACTTACATTAAATAATATTCTTGAACATCTTTTCAGACCTTCGTAGTAGTTAGTAAAGGTAAAGATATCTTCCGGTTTAGTGCAACTAATGCCCTTTGGATTCTTAGCCCATTCAACCCACTCCGTCGCTTAGCCATCTACATTTTGGTCCATCCTGTCTTCAGCTTTATTGTCATCGTCACTATTCTTGTTAATTGTGTCCTGATGACAGATGCCAACCGCGGTGAAGATCAAACCGAGTAAGATAAATTATATATAAAACTATAAAAATTATTTTAATTATAAAAAAGTTAAGATTATTAAAATTTTTTTTGCTGTATGTAAAAACTGTAAAAATTATTGTATTTTAATTATAAATATTTATATAGGTAGGATCTAAATAAGTATCGGAAAAATTATTTCTCTTAATATAAACATAAATTCTCCATATAATAAAATTAGATGCTGTATTTGTTGTATGTAATTTAATTGAAGTAAATATACAGGGTGTATCAGAATGACGTTTTAAAAATTTGGGGTATTGTAGAGGATGAAATTTTGAATATTTTAATATAAGGAACCCATAGCCGGAAATGTGATATAAAGTTTCTACAGCACTTTGCACTTTGCAGTCGATATGCTGAATGAAACAGCAGAATACAGTATTTATGACAAGTTTTATTGACAAAACAGTAGAGTACAATCAAACTGTACAGTACATCAAATTAGTGGCTGCACTACTTTAGAGTAAATGTTCAATGTGACGACCACCAACTTCGTTATATCATGTGCAACGATGAACCATGTTTTGTCCGACTCTCTGTAAGATGCCATGCTCCCCTCTGATGGTATTAAATGCTGTAAAGATGCACTCTGTAAGCTCATAAACTGTTCCTACAGGTGTTGCATACACAAGGACATTACATAACTCCAGAGGAAGAAGTCAAGAACAATAACATGACGGAAGGGTAGCTACCAAAGTGAAGGGCGGTCAAGCACTTCCTATCACTGTAGAAACTTTATATCACATTTCTGGCTATGGGTTCCTTATATCAAAACATTCAAAATTTCATCCTCTACACTCCCCCAAATTTTTAAAACGCCATTCTGATACACCCTTATACCCAAATTATATTACATTGATTTGGCCCCACTGTTTTATTCGTTTTGCTCTGGTGAATCAGAGCTGCTTTGGGCCCTGAATGTCCAGTTTGAAGTCTATGATGAGAGACCAATGTTGGGAATGATTGTTTATGAAGGAATCACTTTTATATCTTGCACCAGCTTCAGGTCTTGTCTTCTGATGAGCAGATGGTTGATTTGGATAGTGTGATCACTGCTGACATAGGAGATGAAGTGAGTTGGTCTGTGTGGCTGTTATTATTATCTTCAATCTCTATAACTGTGTGAAATATATCTGTATATTTGTTATTTTAAGTAAAATATATAACCAAACTTTTAAATATGTAAGAAAAGTCATATTATGTTTTAAATAAAGTATAATTTTTGTAAATTGAATCTATTCAATACATTGATAAAAATTTAATATGATTGCAAATGTTATCACATTAAATTTACACTATAATTAACTACTGTAAATATTAATACAATACATACAATATGTATACATATTTCATATATACACTCGTCCATACACACACATACATACATAGGTAGTCCCCACATTATGACCAAGTTACATTCTGGAATACCCATTATATATCAAATTGATCATAAGTTGAATATGAAAAATAATTGTAATGTAGATAAAGCAGAGGTCATCAAACATTTTTGATCATCGACCCCCTATAATTTTTCGAAACCTCACATCAACCCCCACCAAAAAGTGTGTTACAAGCAAAAAAAAAAATAACAGCTCTATTTTAAAACATTTTTTCTAATTTTACATTTATTGTATATATTATGCTAATAATAATTTTTGTAACTGACAATCAGTGAGACCGATGAGCTTGATGATCCTTAGCAAGATTAGCAATATTTGGTTCAAAATTTGTAAGTTTTAGATCTAACTCACCTGGAGTTCCACATTCAACTTATTTCTCTGTTTGGTTAAGATGGAATTATCATGGCCGAAACCAGCTTCAACCATATACAAACTTGGAAATGCCAGCATAAAAGGAGTTACCATATTGCAAAGTTTTGTGTATTTTTGTATTATATTTATATTTGTCCAGAAATTGCACAAATTTAAATTTTTAAAAAGCAATTTTGCTTTAAGGTCAGCTAATAATTCAATAAGTTCATTTTGCAAGTTAATGTCGATGTTTTCGATTTGAGTGGAAAATGGCACCACAATCCATTCTAGGATATCAATATTTTCTAAATCTGCAATATGCTGTACTATTAAATTCATTGAAACAATATTCAAAAACATAATATGGGTAGTTATATTTGTGAGTTTTAGTTATAATTTTTTCCATCGACCCCCCAATAATGTTATATCGACCACTTTGGCAACCCCTGAGATAAAAGATTAAAGGGTCCAAAGACTTCACATAAGCCTATATACAGTAAAACTTGTGTAAACAGGAATTGCAAGGTACCAAATTAATTTTTCCATTTAGGCAGGTTTTTAGGCATTTATTTTGAATATGTTTTAGTATTTTTTATTTGTTTTAAACTATACCAGATAAATACCACACAGTTATAAACTTTAAAAAATTCACAAATGAATTTCTTCTTGGACTAACTGTATAAGTGTCCTCTTTTGTTTCTTTTGTTGTCTCTTTGAACACCGTCAGGAAATAATTTCACTAGTGGAGATGATCTTTCTTTTGAGGCTACTATTCGCCTACTCTTTTTTTTTTTTTTTTTTTTTTTTTTTTGTGGTTTTAGGCCCTTTACCCTATTCCCTACCTCAACATAAAAAATGTTAAAAAGTTCCATCTGGCATTTTTTTAAAAATTATTAAAATTTTTTAAAAAATTATTAAAATTTTTTAAAAAATTATTAAAATTTTTTAAAAAATGTTTAAAAAATTATTACATTTTAAAAACAATATATTATATTATTATTTTAGCCACACAGTTATGTTTATTTTTATAGTAAAATCAATTTTATTATAAATGTAAGAAAATTTTATTACTAGGTTTAATCCAAAATGATTTTAAGATGAGAGTGTTCAAATACAAGAATTGAGAATTATTTGATTGCAAAAAATTCTCACTGTTTCCAAAAACTTGTGCTAGATATTCAAGTATTTTTTGGATGTGATCCTTATAAGCTCACATAACAATAGACAACATTGTTGCCATATTTGAGTACCAAAGCTAATGTCTTGTTCTGTTGTTGGATATATAGAGACCGAGTTATTCTGTGATCTGGTTTCTCATGGAGTTTTATTACTCTAATTTATTATTATCTTCAATCTCTATAATTATCCACATATTAATCAACTTGTTCTTGAATACTCTTTCATACTAGTTAGTTAATAATTATTTTTCCATTTGTTCTTGGAGTTCATGACACTGTCCATTCACCAGAAAGATGTCACCAGCATACAGCAGTGTCCAAGAATGGGGCACCTGAAGATTAGCTGTCACAGTGTCCATACATAGGATGAACAAAAGTGATGAAAGGACTGAGACTTGATGTACTCCAACATTGGTGGCAAAGGGAGGTGATGTTTCCACTGCAGACCACCTAGTGACATTGTGATAAAGCAGTTGGATCCATTGGACATAGTTCTCTGGAATGCTTTGAGATCTTTAAACGTGCCAGATGAGTTCTGTCAAAGGTCTTTTCCAGATTGAGGAATGCCATGTGAATAGGCCTGACCGTCTCACAATGCTTCTCCAAAAGTAGCAGGGCAGCATGTATGGTATCCATTGTTCCAATCCCTTTAAAAAAACCACGTTGATTTGGGGAGATGGTGACAATCCTGTGCAACCTGGAGTCAATAATTTTTTCAAATATTTTCATGGCATGACACAGGAGATGGATTGGTCAGTAGTTCATGCATTCAGTTACATCTCCCTTACTCTTCCAGATTGGTACTGTGGTACTGGTTGTCTAAGCAGACAGTGCAACTCCTTCATTAATGATCTGGTTGAAGAGGTCAGTGAGGATTTTGATATCCCAGTGGCTGAGGGCCTTCCACACTTCCATCAGGAAATAATCAGGGCCAGTTGTGTTGCCATTTTTCATCTTTCCCACCCCCTCCTCAACCTCTGAATGGTGATAAGGGGCATCGATCCAGAGACTGGGTCAGCACTCTGAATTAGTGAGTGGTTAAATTCATCATTGCCACTTTTGGAAAAGTAGTACTCCAGCAACAAAGGATAGCATGTGGATCTCACAGGAGCTGGTGGTGTTCATCTTTCACATGCCTGACCTGGCCAATGTCTTGGGTGGTTTGATGTTGTGCATCGGCCACACAGTAAATTTTCTTTCCTCCCACAAGCATGTCCAATTCTTTGTATATATAGTCATAGTATGTTGCTACTGTACAGCTGTAGTTGTTGCTACTGTGCAATTGGCTGATGATTTTTAGAACCATGTAGTGTTTAAGATCATCATCTGCCTTTGTCTAGAACCACTGTTTCAGTGTTCTCTTTTTTTCCTTTACAGCCATTTATATTTATTACCAGATTTGCTTGTCAATGGCCCATTTCCTCGGCATAGTCTTCCCAAGGATAGTAGTTGCTACAGTGTCGACCTGTCCAACCAAATCATCTCAAATTGCTGATACTGGTTGATCCATATCCACTTGTATAGGAGTAAGGGCATCTATGAACTGGGTATTACAATCTGGTAAGCCCCACTGTTTTATTCGTTTTGCTCTGGTGAATCAGAGCTGCTTTGGGCCCTGAATGTCCAGTTTGAAGTCTATGATGAGAGACCAATGTTGGGAATGATTGTTTATGAAGGAATCACTTTTATATCTTGCACCAGCTTCAGGTCTTGTCTTCTGATGAGCAGATGGTTGATTTGGATAGTGTGATCACTGCTGACATAGGAGATGAAGTGAGTTGGTCTTTTCATGAAAAAAGGTATTGGTCACTACAAGTTCGTGTTCTTTGGTGTGATCCAAGATATCATTTCCATTATCATTATGAATTCCAAACCCATTTCCTCTGTGGTACTGGTTGTCCATCTCTTTATGATCCAGCATAACTGTTGAGGACACCTCCTATATCAGGTGTTCAGGGTTGATGGATTGTAAGTAAGTATCCAGTTTCTCCCAAAATTTGTCTTTTTTTTGGCTGAAAGACATTCTGTTCCATCACCAGAATGGCATTGGAATAATGATGGGACAGGATTTCCCATCATTATTCCAATGCCATTCTGAAAACTTTTCACCATTGTAGTAAAGTTTGTACTCTTCACCAATATCTCTGGCCTTCACTTCCCTCTGTTTTGTTTCTTGGATGCAGATGATATCAATGTAGTGGGCCTGCAGCATTTTGACTAGTTCTTGGCTTTGACCAGACATTGTGCCAATGTTGATGGTTACAATTTGTAGGCCAACTTGCTTTGTTGGCATGCCTTGTCCACAGGCAGATAGCCCTTGTATATTACTTGTGTCACTGGGTGTGGATGGCATGAATTTCCTGTGGGGAATGCCCTAGCATTGTCCAAATTTCAAGGAAACATTACCATTTGATGTGACAAATAATCAGTAATATTCCAGATGATGTATCACTCTGTCTGTTGTTGTATAGTTTAAGTTTCTTAATGAATTGTATGAGCTTTAATTACATGATTACAGACTATTTTGGAAGGATTCCACTAAATATGGCTAAACAAGTGCAAAGGATCTATGCATGCCCAAAAGTTGGTGAATGTATGTGTCAGAGATCCTGGATTATTGAATCTATGGGGAATTTCTCACCAAAGTCCAATGGAATGTATGATCAAAGATGATGCCATTGGGAAAAGTGCATGAAAATCTAAACAATATTTACTCTGGGATAATTTTTGCTAACTTGTGCTTTAAAAGCAACAAAAAAAATTTAATTATGAATGGTTTTGGACATTTTTAATTAAAGACTGAAAACGTTCTTAACTAAATTTTTTTTGCTGTTTTTAAAGGTTTCATGAGTATCTGAATACTGATATGTTTATATATGAGCAGATTGCTTGTTTTGCTCAGTTCTTTGTTAGAATAGTTTCTAAGATATCTCAATAGTTATATCAAACATTGCAAAACCCGATATGTATATAGAAACATAACCAAATGATTGCTTAAATAATCAAGTTATAACTTATTATAATTATTAATTTAGTTAAAAGAGATGGTGCCTAATGTCTACCTCTAGTAGCTAATTACCGTATTTTATGGACTATAAGACGCACTTTTTCTTCGAAAAATTGCCTCCAAAATTCAGGTGCGTCTTATAGTCCGTAGCGTCTTATAGGTATTTTTTTAAAAAATTGCTTAAAAATTAAGGTGCGTCTTATAGTCCGTAAAATATGGTACTTAATATTAATCATTAAATTAGCAGAGTTATAGCCTGATTATTTAGGCGATTGTTTAATTGTCTCAATAGTTAATGTATTGCAAAAGCAATAATTTGTTGGAGTATCTTTTTGTTAAGATTTCTAAATGGTTTTTTATCATACTGTTTTATAACAGCAGTCACCAACTGGTGGTCCATGGACCACTGATGATCCTATGAGAAAATGTTGGTGGTTCATGGAGAAATTTGGACATTGATCAACTCAAGTTTATGCTAAGTATTACAAAAGAAATGCAAAATGCTTGGTTGCTTTTTCTCACTCATTGGAGTTTATTATTTGAATCTCAACCCAAACACAAAATGACTTATCAATAAATAATAATTGCAATAAATCAATAAATAATCAACAATAAATAATGTGTGTGAAATTGAAAAGAGCCAAGAATCCATAAACTTATTTCAAACAAGCAGCAGCAAACTTCACACTAATTTTTTTTATAATTAAACAAGTTAATTTCATATTAATACAGTAAAATAAAAAAATAAAAAAATGGAACTTTTAATATTATTATTCTATTGTTTAAAAAATTCATGACCATGGTCCATAGGATTCAAAATTTTGAGTTTATTAGTCTATGAAGTCAGAAAGGTTGATGATCACTGTTTTATAATTTATCAATTTTGAATTATTTTATCACTGTTAACATTTTTTTTTGTATTTTAGTTTTTGCACCAGGTATTAAATTTTCACTTCTAAATGTCTATGCCCAAATATTTTCATTTGTTTCTAGTATTATTTATAAGCTTAAAGTTTCATTGAAACACTTTCTCAATATATTTGTTTTACATTGTCTGAATATTTTTAATCAAATTTTTGGTTTTGTTGTTTTATTTATACTTATTCTTTATTTCATATAAAGTTTTCCATTTTCCGTTATCTATTAAATTTTCAAAAGAATTTCTGAATATGTTGATTTTTATCTTCAATGTATTTTTATATTTAATATAAACAGTAATATGTAAATATGATTTCATTTTTTCAATTAATTTTTAATACTTTTTAAGAATATACAAAAATAGATTCATATGAATCATTGAATAATGATTGAATAATTTAAATCTTTTAATGAAGCCAGTTTACTATTTACTATACTAAAACATTTAGAATTAATTTTTACCTTTTCTCTTCAGAAATAAACAAAGTTTTTATGATTACAGTCTAAGCAAATTTTTATAATTTCAAATTTTTAATGATGGTATATAAGAAGTCTAGAATTTCAAAAAATGGGGAAACTATTACTCTCATGTAGATTATTTATTTAAATTGTTAAATATTTATACAACTTATCAAAGATATAAAATCAACAGTTGGCAGATTCAAGTCATAAACTCATGGAAAATCAGCTCCATACTCTTCCAGCTGAATCAAGTCTATTATAATAGTTGGCAATAAATTTAAAATATTTATGTGATAGCAGCATTAAAAATACACAATTTTCAGTATTATTATGTGGAAATATCCAATAATGAAAAATTAAAATAAAAAATTTTTAGTAAACTGCTTGAAAAAAGCCTAGCATTTCAAACATGGAAAAAGAACATTTTGAAAACTGAAAAATTACATAACTAATGTATGAAATTTATAATTCACAACAAATAAATTATGAAATAAGTTTCATAAATTAGAAATTAATTTATGAAAGTTACATAGTCCAACAAGTTTCAGAACTAATATTTATGAAATTCATATCAGTTTCATATCATATCATATCATATTTCTTTCCTATTTTTTAAATTATTGAAAATTGAACTGTTAAGATTTATATTAAATCCTTATCAGAGGTTACTAAGAAATAACATAGAAAGCTATAAGTTGAATACTATAAATTTTTTAGTGGTTATTATGTCAAATTGATTATTGAGGTATTGAGCTGATTTTTAAAATGCTTATAATTTAAAACTTAAATAACAGATGCAATTTTTCCATTTTTAATCATTTGGCTAGATAATTTGATTTAGAATTTTTAAATTTTAAATTGTTCCGTTATTATTAATGATAATAAATGCACTAAATACTGGATAATTCACTACACACAGGAGCCTCCTCTAATTAAGTACTTGAAAATGCTGGAAATTTACAAGGCCAATAGAAATAACATGGCTATCAGCTACAAGGACAACAATACATTATCCCCAACTTGGAGGGCATTATTGGATATCTAATATTACTTTTACATCTAGATAATTACATCTCGATAAAAACACATGACATCTGATGGTCAATCAGGCATTTGTTTTATATTTTAAATTATTATATTCCATCATACATTCTATTCTAATATACATATCCAAATAAGTTCTTTAAGTTGAAAATGATCGTTTAAAGCAATTGAAAACGTTTGTTTTCCTCCAACATTGTGTTTTACGAGCTAGATTTTTGGTTGCGTAAGCATTTTGAATATTATTAATAATAGTCTTTTTTTTGAAGTGTTCAGATTGTAAAATTTAGAATGTATATTTAAATAACATCTTTATTTTGATTAATGCTTCAAAGATATTTTTCAGTTAAGACAGCTAATATTAAGTATACAAAGAATGTTTCATCAAGTGTTGATTGACTTGCAATATGAAGATAATGAATACAGTATTGTTATGCAGAATTTTAAAATTACTGGCATTATTTCAATTTTAAATACCTCTATATCAGTATTGATATAAAAAGCAAAACTATCTTTTCAGTAGAATACAGAAAGTTGGTAAAATATAAATATATATATGTACAGTCGACTCTGCATAAGTCGACACCCAGATAACTCGACACCGTAGGTTAATTAGTCAGTTTTCTGTGGTCCCGGCCGACTTACATACGCAATAATGTTATTAACGTTAAAAAACTCAGTTTACTCGACATCGTTTAACTCGTCACTACTGGATAAATCAGTATACTTTTTCTGTTTCACACTTTTTAAATGTCTGATAAGCTGACTTCCCTCCTGAAAAATGAGTTCACACCGTACTATAAGCTGTGTGGTGGGAACTCATTTTTCAGGGGGGGAGTCGGCTTATCAGAATTCTAAAAAGTGTGAAACAGAAAAAGCATGTTGATTTATCCAGTGGTGATGAGTTTAAACAATGTTGAGTAAACCGAGTTTTTTAAGGTACATTAATGCCTATGTAAGTCGGCTGGGACCACAAAAAACTGAGTACGTAACCAACGAGTGTCGAGTTATCCGGGTGTCAACTTATGTGGAGTCGACTGTATATATATATATATATATATTTATTCCAACTTTGCAAATTTAATAATTTTGAGAAATTTGTAAGAGTAAGAAAGTATTTTAGCAGAAAGAAATACAAGATCAATATGAAAGAAAATTATTAAAATATTGTTTCATTTCAACTAGTATATATGCTACAATAATAAAAAAGGAAACAATATTTTTCATTAATATGATGAAAGAAATTATTATTTTTGGAATATATTCAGTGGGGATGATACTAATTTTGTTACAATTCTAAGCTATAGAAATATCAAGAATAATTAACATTATTAATTTATTAAGAAAATTTTCTGATTAGTGTAAATTTTGTATTGCTTATAACTTACTTATACATAGTACGATCCAAAAGTTTGGGGAATGCAGTAATCTATGACAACAAAAGCATGTATTTGAAGTTACAGCGTATGAAATGGATTCTACCTTACCACCTCTACGTGTTCAGGTTAATTTCACCCATGTCATGTGATTAAACCGCGAGCGCTACTGTTTTTTTCCGGAGATAGTTACCTTTGTTCTGCGACGTAATCAAAGTGGAGTTTCAAGAACAACCTCCAACATTTTGACTTCATCGTGACCTTTCACCGTAGAATCACCATACACCTTTCTTAGCAATTTTAAAATCTCCGTAGGTGTTTTACCTAAACGCTGACAAAATTTAATGTTGGAGGTTGTTCTTGAAACTCCACTTTGATTACGTCGCAGAACAGAGGTAACTATCTCTGGAAAAAAAACAGCAGCGCTTGTGGTTTAATCACATGACATGGGTGAAATTAACCTGAACACGTAGAGGTGGTTTGGTAGAATCCATTTCATACGCTGTAACTTCAAATACATGCTTTTGTTGTCATAGATTACTGCATTCCCTGAACTTTTGGAGATCGTACCACGTATGTATTTATTAGGACTATAGTGGGAACATTTAGTTTAATGAATGAATATTGTTAAAATATCTGATTGGATAGTGATTTCTAATTGATAGGATAGGATTATTATTATTATTATTATTGTCTTAAACATCAATAAATAGAAACAAAATTAGTATATACAATATTTATACAAATATATCTAAGTATTTCCACAATATATACAGATTAATAAAATTTTAAATCATAATATGCTGAA
The DNA here is from genome assembly GCF_030686945.1 of Centruroides vittatus. Lineage (NCBI taxonomy): Eukaryota > Metazoa > Arthropoda > Arachnida > Scorpiones > Buthidae > Centruroides > Centruroides vittatus. The sequence continues at coordinate 2,259,007 of NW_027122644.1, forward strand.
GGTATTTGAAATTGATCAAATCTTTAAAATTACAACAAGTATTATCAGTGCATCTGGTTAATAGTAATGAACAAGTTTAAAAATAGACAGATTACACTTAACTCTAACATTAATTATTAACACATTTAATTATTTTAACAGAAAGCCTTTTTAGCTATTTTTTATTAATATAATGAATATTTTCTGCAATATTTTATATGGTGATTTGTAATAAATAAGTAATTTTTTTTATTAACGTTTTTTTTCTCAACTTTTTACTCATTTTTTTCATAAATTTTCAATACTGGTGGTATTTAAAAATAGCACTAAAATACTGGTATTGAATTTTGGTTCAGTATTGCATGCGCTAATGTAGATTATAATAAATTTTATGGCTGATATATGAAAGTCATCAAGGAATGATAATTTTAATTTCATTTAATATATCTGCTTGAGTGTCAGAAATTGTCAAAATGAATTTATTTTGTGTTTTAATGCACTTTAATGATTTATGTTTCATTTCAACTATGTTTAATGATAAAATATTTTCTAACATGTTAACAAATTGCAAAGAGAATGTGCTAAAAATATTCTTTATTTATAACAAATAGTTATTTTCTAGCAGATTAAAATATGTGATTACTTAATAAATAATATGTAAATGAATTTATGATGTCTGTTTACTTATATTATAAATTTAAATATTTTTATTGTTATCAAAAATACTCATTGTCTTTGTTATATTCAAATTTATTTAAAGTTATTATTTTCTGATATTTTATCAATTATGCATTTTATAATTAAATTAATTTTTTTATTTACAGAGTAATTTTCACTGCAATATATACTTTTGAGTCCGTCGTTAAAATGTTAGCCAGAGGTTTCATCCTTGAGTCATTCACATATCTCCGAGATCCATGGAATTGGCTGGATTTCATAGTTATCTCCCTAGCGTAAGTAAACTGAATGAAAACTATTTTAACTGTTTTATGAATAAAAATAAAAGTCTTTTGTTTCCTATGTCACTTATTTTATAATGTTAAGTTTCAGTTTATTTTCATTTTAAATCTATTAATTATAAAAATTTATAATTTATAATTCTGTCAAAAATCTGATTTACAATAGACTCAAATTATTTATTTTAATTGAGTCTATTGTAAATCAGATTTTTGACATTTGTTATACAAAACAACAACTTTTATTAACCTAAATTATAGTTTTCTGAAAATACTTATTGATAACAGTGAATTTTATAACTACCTTATGAAAAATTTTATTTTTTCTTGAATTTTTTTTCCTCATTAATTTTAACTGATACTGAAACTGAAGAATCTCTAAATAAGGAATACAGCTTATCTGAGTTAAAAATTCCACTAATCTGTTGAGAAAATTGACATTAGAGAAAATCATTAATTGCTTGATTTTATTCAAAAGTAGCAGCTGATGTTGTAAGATAACTTAGAAATTTGGATGATTGTTTGGAATACTTTTTTTTTAAAGTTAGAAGTTAACAAGACTGTTTATAAGAAGTCTGAGTATCACATTTTATAAATTGATTTTCTAGAAAATCCATTGCAATGTTGTTACTAAAGATCCTGACAGTAGAGACTTGATTTTAGCTGATTTTCCAAAATGTTTCAAATCATCTATGTATAAAAGATAGGACAACTTTGTTAAAGTTCACAAAGTCTGGTAGCCTTGCCCAGTTTTCTTAAAAATTATTGATAGTGGAATCATTGTTATTATAAACAACAAAAGTAAAAGCCCTTGAAATATTCCTCTGCTTATGTTGATTTTGGCTAACTTCTTTTCCAAATTTGCATTGTATTTTTGACCAATTATTTGATGCTGTGGCTAATTCCAGTCATTTCCAAGCATTGAATCAAAGGCTTTCCTATAATTTATTCAGGCTATATGTAAATTTTTTTGAGTATGATCTTGTCTATGAGTAGTTCATTCTTTGTCTCTCTACTCTTTCATCTGTTTCCTTTCTTTTCAAATGATAGCAAGTTATTTTGTTTTAGATAATCTTGTATAGCATCTGAAAGTATTCCTGTTGAGAGCTTAAAGATGGTTGGTAAACATGTGATTAGATGATAGTTGCTTGGTATTGTATCCTTTTTAAGATCTTTCAGAATGAGATATATGTTTTTCCAGTTGTCATCTATTTCTCTATTTGTTTGCTGTGAAGATTTCATTCAATTGTTTGTCAATTATTTTGTGCAAACTACTCAATGGTTTGATTCAGAACCCATGTAATTCATCTATTTCTGGTGCTGTCCAATACTTTATCTTTCTTACCCGTTTTTCTACTGATTCATTTATTATTACTAAACCTCTCATTTTATTTCCTTTGAGGTCATTTTTCACATTCTTTATTCAGTTTGTTATTGTAATCTTTTGGATTATCTTGTATATTTTTCCAGAACTGTACAATGTCTTCTTTATTTGATTCTCTTATTTTTCTATTTATCCCTCCATTAATGTTTTCATAAAAGCATTTTTGGTTTTTCATGAAAAGATGATTTTGTCTAAACTGTACAATCCTTGCTTCGTATCTAGTAATCTTACCTGAAACTGCTATGGTTTGCTGTCTGGTTATCTCCAGAGTTTGTTTGATTTTTCTGTTATCAAGATTGCATCTTTTTATTATGTCTTTTTTAAATTTGTTCATTTTTTAATTTATCTTTCATGTCTTTCAGCTAGCATCTGACTTTCCTTGATTTTCCTTTAATGGACTACTATGATGTTTTCTTTTTTACAGATTTATTTATTTCATATTCCAATTTTATAGCTATTACTGCTGCAGCATGACACCTGAACTGATTCACATCATGAAATGATGCTGTCATAATTTTTCCAACAGCTTTGATCAAGTCATTAAGGGCCTGTGTCAAATCGTTTTTTTACTACAAGTTTCATTGGTGATAATCTTTTCTGATCTTGTCCTTTATTCATATGTGCAATGATTTTCTCTTTCAGTTCTTCCTGTCTTTCAGTCAGTTGGTAATCTTCAGATAAACCATTAGTAATGGAATAGTAGTTGGTATCTCCTCCTCTTGTTCTGTCTATGTTTCTATATTTTGTTCTTCATCTTCATCTGCTATTTCAGTTTCTTCTGCTAGGATATTTGTCATCATTTGTTCTGAATTTGCTTGAATACTTCTTCATGATCCTGATCAATAGATATTGTATTTTGTTTAACTCTAATTCAATAAAAATTAATTCTTTCTATAAATCTTCATTGATCTTCAAATCTTATTCTCGGATACCTAAATCTGGGTGGATATCTTTCCAAATTTTGGTACATTCATTTCAGTTATCCATGTTTAGAATGGTTTGATTTGTAATAATAAACCATAATTTCCCTATTCTTAGCAATTATGTATTTTTGATATTTTGTTAGTCCTTTCAGTAGTTCTGCAGTCTTCATCCTTTGTTGCTCAGTTTAAGATCCTAAGTCCTGTACCCATTACTCTAACAGTTAACATGGTCCCTTATTGTCCCAGACAATGACCAATCCAATATAAAATTTGTTTTGCATATTCGCACCAAAGTTATTGGGTTTCAGACATATTTGGTTCAGCCTCTCATTAAAGGCCTATCTGGCTTGGATAGCCCTCCAGCCTAGCTCTATAAATTATGGAGCACAGAAGCCCCACCATCTCAACAAGGTTACTCACTACTTTGAGTGTGGAGTTTGTTTCCCCTCCTTTGGGATTATATCCTCCTTCGATGAGATGATTATTATTATGCAATGTCACTATAATGTATCCTATATGATATATATATGTCACAGGGATATCATAAAAGTGGGGATTTGGTCAAATCCCTAAGGGAGATGATCAATTTACTGAAGATGTTAAAATGACAATTCTATAGTCATTTCTCTAAAAAAATAAGTGATTTGATCAAATACCTGTACTATTTTAGTGAAAAGATAAAATAAACATGCAATATGTGGAAATAGTGTAAAAGAAGAAGGATATGGATTGAAAGTTTTATGCTACTTATGCCAAAAAAATTATAAATCAAAGGGAACATGCCACAAAATACTTAAAAGTATCAGCTGAAAAAATGGAAGATTTCTCATTGAAGAAATTTAAGGATGTGTTAGTGAATTCTACAGTTTTGGTTGTTGTACCTAAGGTAGATAGAGGTCCATTAGATGGAAAAAATATTACGGGGATAGTATTAGATAAAAAAAATAGTTTATACCAAATTGGTATTTCAGCTGGCATTATAAAAGATTGGCATCCTAGAAACGCTCTTCAAATAGCTACAACCACATTTACTGAAACCATCCTACCAATAAAGCTAAGTTTGCAAGAAATTGCTGGAAAATTATCTTTATTTGGAGGTCAAGGGTTTAAGAAATGTTTCTGTGAAAAATCCAAGGTACAATGCAAAACAAATAGATGTGCCTTTAAAAAAAATAACGTCCTCTGTAACTCCAGGTGCCACAAATCTACAACGTGTTTCAATAAAAATAAACTTGGCGTTATCTCTATCTTTTCATATAAGTACTTCTTATTTGTTGATTTGTTTTTTTGTCATTTCACGAAACCAGTTTAGAGATTTGATCAAATCACTTCATTTAATTGGGAAATGTCAATATCAAACCTTTATTTTAACATCTTCAATAAATTGAATAATATCTCTCTTAGGGATTTGGTCAAATCCCCACTTTTGACATATCCCTGCAACATATACAAGTGCCTTGTGTTATGCTAGACCAAAGTTAAGACATAACTACAGAAATTATTCTTATTATTTCAGTTTCAACATTTTAGATAAATTTGTTGATTTTGAAGAGATTGATAATCTTGGCAAAGTTCTCTTTCTCTCTCTCTTTCAGATTGAATTCATTAGTTTTATTTCATTCAGTTATTTAGAAATTTAGTTCCTTCATTGTTTACTGATTATCAGAGTTTTGTATGTTGCACAAAGTTTGAATCTCACGTATTATAGAAATAAAAAAAAAGAAAATAAAAAAAAATATAAAAAAAGTATTATATGAAAATACAGTAGAGCATCGATTATCCGACCCCCGATTAACTGACTTATCGGTTAACCGACCGCGTTCTAGTCGGCAAATTCAAATGTCCGCTAGTGATGTGGCGCTACAATATTTGGTTATGTCTCGGCTACTTTAATATTATTTTTGTCAAATTTTTGCATGTTTTAGCTGGCAGCACTGGCTCGACCATGAAAGGGAGGCTAGTATTTAAACCAGGCCTAATACACTATACTAATAATGTATTTTTTCATACTTTTCGGTTATCCGACTTTTCAGTTATCCGACCAACCCCAGTCCCCAATTGAGTCGGATAATCGATGTTCTACTGTAGTATAATATATAAAATGATATGTTTTATATAAAAAATAAATCATGCATATTGTTCTGTTAATAACAAATTTTTAAATTTTATTAGTTCTTATGTTTTTCTTTTTTCATTAAAAATTATACAGTATATTTATATTATAATTTAATTTTTTATTTTTACTGTATGAAATTTTTAATTTTAATTAATTTTTTTATAATAGCTATATAACAATGGGGGTGAATTTGGGGAATCTGAGCGCATTGCGAACATTTCGGGTGCTGAGGGCCTTAAAAACTGTAGCTATAATTCCAGGTAAGTTAATTTTTTTCAGTTTAATGAGTTTTTGTATACAGTTAAATATTAAAAATAATCATATGATATTTAAATATATTAGTAGCATCATATTAATATCTTCTATATAATTTATTTTAGAATTATGATTTAAATTTTGTATTTTTTTAAAATTTACATTATGATATACATTTTGTAGAGATCAAATATGACTGATACCAAGTAATCACTCATGATCTGCGCTGTTCAATATATGTAATTCATATACCGGGATCCTCGATATATGTCATTTTGCATACAATATTAGGGATAGTAAACTCAATGTACATTAATATATTTATATTTACTTAATTTGAACAAGAATATATATGTATATTTCCCTTAAAATTTTTATTATTGTTATTACTTGATATTAGCTAATATACCCAGTGATGCTCAAATTATCTTAAGAAAACATTGAATAGGTTTGAAAATTATGTGGTTTTGTTAAACATTGATACATGGGGTGACTACATATATTAAATAAATGCTTCTGCCACAGTGTTAGGAATTTTGTCATTTTTCTTTCAATCTTTTCTTAGTAAAATAAATTTTGTTTTATTTACATATCCTTGGGTAGACTCATTTTATTATATTTTACAGAAATATTCACATAGGTTAAAATATTTCTCTCAAATGATGAAGAAAGTAATTATTAGTTGAGCAATTAGCAACAAAACAAATTCAAATAATATATTTCAAGAGACAATAATTACATTTTAAACAAAGTTTGAATGTGGATGGAAATATATGAATAAGATTTTTTTTAAGTAAATAGTTACAAAATATTTATGCCTAGTGATCCACAAATATTAATAATTTGTTTTTATGAGAAACTAAAATAATTCATGAAAGCCCACAAACTTCTTTCAAGTGACTATAAAAAGTTCATTTTAGAACTTTTATGATCATTTGAAAGAAGTTTGTGGTTGTATATCCTTCAGAGTTATCACAAAGTTGCTGTTGTGGGCTTTTATGAATTTATGAACTTTTTTATAAACTTGTTTCATACTTTAAAGGTATGATGACACAAGTTCATAAGAAAGTACATAAATAAAAAGAAAAATAAATTTTCCAAAAACATCGAGAGAGAAGACAACATTGCTAGTCTGAACACAAACATTTCTACAAAGACTTTACATAGATAGAATGATGTCACAAACAAACAATTTACAAAATTTTTCTTTTATTTATTAGATTTGTAAAAAATAATTATAAATAATAATAATAAATAATTTTTTTACATTTTATTAATAATTTCATAGTGTCAATTTTAATTACTTTCAATTTCAATTTTTTTAAAATTTTATAGTGTATTTTTTAAACTGTTATTTAGTAATTACAATAAATTACACTGTATCCACTGATTTTGTACAATGGAAAATGTCTATACACTTCCATACAATTTGAATTTTTTAGTTGCTTTGGAACATATATCCTGTATATTACATTAGCTCAGTGAAAATTCAATATCTTATGTGTGTCACTTTGTTATAAGTTGTGCTTTTTAGAAACATAACTAAATGTATATTGAGGACACCCTGTATTTACTAATGATTTTTATTTCATTTCCATTATTTCTATTATAAGATACATTACAATGAGACTGAATAATAAATAAATTAAATTAAAATAAGATTATATCATAGAAGAAAAAACATTATATAAATTATCTAAAAGTACATTCCATTTTCTGATGTGTTATAATATTATAAATAAAATTTTCTCATTGATTATATATATAATATTAAATCTAGAAATTACTTAATAGATTTCAGTTATAAATGAACTGTTATATTTATATTTTAAGACATAATCAATTTATTCCACATGAAGAATTAATATGTGAAATTATTATTAAAATTTATTATTATAGGTTTAAAAACTATAGTTGGAGCAGTTATAGAATCTGTGCGAAACTTGAAGGATGTAATAATTCTGACTTGTTTTTCACTGTCTATCTTTGCCTTAGTGGGTTTGCAAATATACATGGGTGTTCTTACCCAGAAATGCATTAGAAATCCACCTGCCAATTTTACTGCAGAAGAAATAGAGCTATTTAGAAGTAACGAAAGTAAGATTTTTATTAATCTGCTTTTAATAAATATTTTGATTGTTAACTTAGCATTAATTTATTGTTTAAATTTAAAAATTCTAAATTAGAATGAAATGGAAGTACATGAGCATGTATTGCTTTTAATGGAGTAATAAATGCACAACATTAAAAAATAATCAAGCATTTTTGAGCTTAACAATTCATCGTCAGAAATACAAAAAATGTTCCATTGATATAGAAGTACAAGTTTGATTTTTATATGAGCAGTTTTTTCAAGTGAAAAATTGTTGCTACAGTGATTAAGCTTGCCCTTTCATAACAATGGACACATTCAAATACAGGTATACCTCACCTTACATTGGTAATTGGTTCCAGGAGTTGCGACATAAGTTGAAAAATGATGTAAGTCAAATTTACTTGTCTACAAATTTACTTGTCACTAGGCTAAACCACAAATTACCATTCCCAGCTCTGTATTTTATTTATAGATGCATTTTTAATAATATATATGGTTAATAAGAATCCATTTTAAGCTTACAAACAAATAAATTTTAGATTTTAATATAGTACAGAAAAAAGTAATCTAATCTAAGACGACAACACAGAAACACAGATGTTTTCATGTTTCGTTCTCTAGGATTTATGATGATTATATTAACATTTACTGTAAATGTACATATTTTAATATGATTTTATGTGCTTTTAATGCTTTTCTAGTGATATTATGACTTCAGTATTTGTAGCAAACGGATGTAAAGTCAAATAAAATGACTTAAACTTTATTTTTATTTTTCCATATACTTTTTTGACAAACGATGTATAATTGAGAACGACGTAACTTGAAACGACGTAACTCGAGGTATACCTGTATAAACATCCAAACTTGATAATTATATATTAAACTGTACAAAACCTAAATTAATTATTGAAATATTAATTTAATTAATAAATTTAGGAAGACATGGCACATAATGCCTGCCTCTAGTGCCACGTTACTTAGCATTTAATTAATAATAGTAGTAGTAATACAGTAGAGAGTTGAAAATCAGAATCAATTGGGGACTGGGGTTGTTTGGATTAGTGATTTGTTCCGATAACTGATTATGTACAAAAAAATATATTAACCTGTCCGATGTTCAAATTTTTCTCTGTTTCGTGTCGCTTCGTGTTGAATTTTCGTCGATTTTAAGCCTAACGAAAATTTTTATAATAATAATCGAGGCTATTGTATCGTTAAAAATTATTTCTTTATTTTGTACAAATAAAATAAATATATTAAAGAATATAAAAACATAAAAATTATACTTTAGAAGTAAATCTAGTATTAAAAACGTTTGATTCAGCACGACACAGTCTGACTGAAAATCGTTCCGATTACCGGTGATTCCGATTACCGGGGTTCCGATTACCAGGGTTCCAATTAACGACTCTCTACTGTATAACCCAATCTAATTTGGCAGTTGTTTGGCTTTAATATATAACCATCAGGTTTGGATGTTTATAATGTATAATATATAAACTAGCAGATGAGCCTAGCATTGCTCAGGCAAAAAGTAACAAGAGAAGATTAAGATTATTAGATTATAGCCAATCTTATCCATTTTCACCGGGTGCAAGAATTAGGTCCCTCCTCTTCCAAGACTAATTAGAGAATTTTTAGATGAGTCTAAAACTATGTTCGATATTCTGCAAAAACACAAAAATCTGCATCTAAAATAGTATAGTAGAAGCTGAGTTCTTCAGAGTAATCCTTTAATTTTTCCCTTTTCCCAGTGGGAAGGGGGAATTTTGAAAAATTCCTTCTTAGTGTACATTCTCATGACATACCCTAACTGTGTACCAAATTTCAACTTTCAACTCCCAACCATTTGGGCTATGTGCTTATTATTATCATTATTATTATTATTATTATTATCATCATCATCATCAACCAATCTCGATTATATTATAAGATAGGTAGGTGCAATGGGCAGCTGAGTGCCATAATGGGAGTTATAGGCCATAGACAGTCCCAGCTGGCACTGTAAGTAACTGAATATAGTTATATCTAAATTAATAAATTCTGGAAACAAGAATTGGATGAAGGTCCAGGTAGTATAACTGGCAAAGCAACTATACAGTATGCAGAAGTTGTGGGTTTGAATCCTGCTTTGGCTTGATTTTTTTCTTCCAGAACTCTCTAAATTAATTATTAAAATATTAATTTAATTACAATTATTAAATTTAGGAAGAGATGACACCTAATGTCTACCTCTAATGCCAAATTACTTAGCATTTAATTAATAATAGTATAAAGTCTGTTAAAAAAAAAAAAAAAAAAGACTGGACTTTTGTCATAGCATGCAAACCAATTGAGCTCCAGCAAGTGGTGCCACCTAGCAACAAACTTCAGTAACACAGTGCCACTTGGTGAGTCATACACTATGATTAGTTGGCAATCTAGAGCTGTCAAAGTAAATACATGCAGTCACCATTCTGTGAAGTGAAGATGAAAGACTTTAAGGAGCAATGTGTGTGTGAAATTTTGCTTTAGGACTAGCAAAACTTTTACTGAAACATGAGCTTTGCTTCAGCAGGCCTATGAGGAGGACTGTGTGAGCTGTTTGCAGTGTCACGAGTAGTTTAAGTGTTTTAAATTGGGCATAACATTAGTTGAGGAAGATTCAAGATTATGATGACTTTTGATGTCAACAAATGATAGAAACATTGATGCTATTTGTTCTATGATTCGTGCAAATCATTGTTTGACTGTGCAAGATGTTGCTGAAAAAGTTGGCATCAGCATTGGGTTATACCACAAAATTTTGACTGAAAAATTTGGCATGCATCACATCTCTGCAAAACTCATGCCACATCTGTTGATCAACAACCAGAAAGAGAACCATGTTACGATCAGCCAGGAGATGCTTCATTGTGCCTATATCAACAAAAATTTCATGAAAACCATCATAACAGCAGATGAAACTTGAGTTTATGGTTATGATGTAGAAATTAAGGTGCAATCATCAGAATGGATTAGGCAAATGTTGCATCAACCAAAAAAAGCACACGAGTCGGTCAAACTTGAAGTCAATGTTGATTTTTTATTATTATTGAGGAGTAGACCATCACGAATTTGTGCCATAAGGTCAAACTGTTAAGAAAGAGTTCTACATAGAAGTTTTAAGGCATTTGAGGGAAGATGTGTGACTCCGGACTTGACCCCTTCAGACATTTTCCTGTTTTCAAAATTGAAAACCACTCTAAAAGGATGTAATTTTCAAAGTGTAAATGAGATTCAACAGAATTTGCAGCAACAGATACACATCATCCCACAAAACAAGTTCCAGGGAACATTCCAACAGCAGCAAAAATGATGGAAATGGTGTGTTCTAAGCAGGGGAGTACTTTGGAAAGTATAAACATGTATAATATTGAATAAATTTTGTATGACAAAAGTCCAGTCTTTTTTGAACAGACTTTGTAGAAGTAATGTAGCTCGATATAGTTTGGCAATTGTTTGACTTTAATAGATTTTTTGTGTTTCTGAAGATGAATTGTTAAGTTCAAAAATACTTGAACATTTTTTAATGTTTTGCATTTATTACTCCATTAAAAACAATATTTACTTATTTACATCATAGTGGAGTTATATTTTGTTTTAGAATAAAAGTACAAATTATAATTAATAATTAAGTTTTTTCTATAAGTATAACTGTATACAGTAAAACTTCTAATCTCAAATCCCTTCTTAAGCCAAACTGGATTGTCAGATTTTTCTACTCCTAAAATCAAACAAAATTTTATGTATTGCAACATTGGTCCTCCTTAAGTCTAAACACAGCAGGTACTGACCGACCTATTAAGTTCTGGAAATGAAATGGACTTTTATTATCCAGCTGTGTTAAAACCATCTTACCAGAAAATGTACCCTTTGTTCATGAGTAGGTTAACAGTTTAATGGAAAACCCACCAAATCTAGTATGATTATATGAAATTGATTTTGGATAAATTTAATGTAGCATACAGAGGTAATTTTGTGATATACCTAACTTCATGATATTTATTTAAATCATTATTATAACCTTACATATTGTAATAATGATTCAAATAAATATCATGATCTTAAATATATCACAGAATTACATCTCTTATTCTACTGCTTTAAACTTTGTGTCTGAATAAAAATGTTTTTATTTTTTGTATACCTCTCTATGTAGAATATTCCATAACTCAAACTGGTCATATTTTTGATCTCTTCAAATTCAAGATTTAGAGGTTTTACTGTAATAGTATAAATCTCTATTTTTGGATGATAGAATTTTTGTTTAATGTTTACAACACAATAGATAAATAAAATCCACAATTTTTACTCTGGTGTATTTAACTATGGTTATTTTAGGTTCTTTCAGAATTTAAAACAATGAGTGAATGGTCATTTTTTTGAATTTTGAAATATCTTAAAAAGATTCTAAAAATTAGTTTTATTATACAACATTAATAATTTTATTATAGAACAAAAATAAGTATTTTTAGATCTTTCTCATCAGATTCAATATCCAGTTATCACTCTTCTATAGATTTGAAGCATGCTAACTAATCATTCTGGTTTGTACTATCTGCTTTATACACAACTAGAAATTTACAAAATTTTAACAAACTTGTTGCTAATTTCTTGAATATTATCAAGAGAAAGTAGCAATTGAGTTAAATTTCATTAAGGAAGATAGACTGAAAGTAATGTATTCCAATAAAAATTTTATACTTATTTGTAATAAAATTGAAAAAATAATTTATTATAAAAACTGCTATATAAATAGAAATGTATTAGTCATTCCATGGAACATCTATTCCTTTCAAAAATTTTTATCTATAAACTTTTACTTTTAATGAAATGAAAAAGATACAGTTTTGCTATTTCATCATCAATAAATTTCTGTCAAATTTTGGCACTTCTTTATGTATTATATTGAGAAAGTTAGATGCTTTTGCTGTACCATTCTGACAATATTGTTTCATTTAATATATTATATATTGGTATAACTGTTAAACCCAATTTACACTTTATGTAAATTGAGCAGCTGACAACATGTTGTACATATATCCATGTTGTTGTTGGCTTAACCATTTATACTAAGCATATTCAAGCAGATTTGAACATCTGTCCACTGTCTGAAAGTAACCACCAGAGCTTGCAAGCATGTGCATTTGAGAAAATCTTATATATTTAGTGAGTTGTAAAAAATAAAGAAAACACTCTGAGATACTTTAATCTTAACTTTAAACAAAAAAAGAATGTTTAATGTAATTGAAGCATACTGATAATTTTCATTTAGACATTTTTGTTATTTTTAAAGTAATTTACTAATTGTCTGAATATTTATAAGAACCCCTCTGTTAATTTTTTCATAAAAATTTGTGCATTTACAATTTCAGAATTTCATATTTTTCATATAAACTTATTGATTGATAAGTTTACATCAAATAGTTTGTTGATCATGCAACCATCATATTTTAAAATGCATACATCATTGGTTGTGTCTTTAGTTGTATCACTTTAAATATTTCTTTAAACTTATTGGTTCTTCCTACTTTTGCAGACATAAAAATTCAATTTTTCTGATTCTCTGTGACATGGTAATGCATACACAAATGTGTGCTGCTAGACGGAAGCACTATTGTTTAGACAAAGTAGAGTGAAGCATTTTAGTTCCTAGTGACAGTTTCACATGACAGATATTGGCTGCATATGCTTTGTGTAAATCGGGCTTTAGAATGTTATCACTTACGATAACAGAACATTTGTTTACACAGTATTTGTCAAAAACAAATTATTGAAAGTTATACATCTGAAATGTACAAATATGAAAATTGTAGCCTCAAATTTAAATTATAAAACTTTGTTTAAAATGTCTGCAAACTTCATCCTCATTTCATAGAAAAAAAACTGAAACTTTTATATATTTTGTAGAACTATTTACAATTTAAGAAATTGGATAATTAAATTAAATTTATGTTTATCTAATATATGAAAGATTCTTCAATTTCCAGATATGAAATTTTTTATTATTGCTTACAGCTAATTGGGAAAGAGATGAAATAGATGGTATTAGATTATGCGGGAATTCTTCAGGGGCAAGGTAATAATTACTGCCATATTTTATTTTTAAATTTTTTATTATTAGTTATAGTTTGTTCTAAAATATAACTAAAAATAAATAATTAAAATTTATTTTTATTTATCAAATTTATCAATATTTAAAAATTTTAAATATTAATAAATTTAAACATCAATTTTATGAAGAGTATATTTAACATATAATTATCCATTTAAATTGCCAATAAATGTGAATAAATGTGATTTGTTCCAATTTTTAAATATATTTTGTTCTATTGTTTGTTGCTTTAAACACTAATTTTAAACTCCTTTAAATCAATGTAGTCCTAAAAATGTTAAAATATTATATTTTCATTAACTTTTAAGGTATGGTATATTTCTCATTAATATTTGGGAGAAAGAGTTATAATATTTAAGTTAAATTAAAATATACTGCAATGGCATTTTTGCTTTTGTTTTATTTAATATTTAATTTGCCTATATTGTGCAAATGTTTTGAGAATATTAGGTCTGAATGATTTTACAGTGTTTTTTACTCAACATTTGTTAAATGTTTTTGGTGAAGTTTACTATCATTTTAGTATAATATATAATAATAATTATAAAATAATAATGCATTGTTAAATATTTCTGTGAAGAAGACTTTAAATACATAATTATTCTAAATGCTATAAAAATACTTTTGCTTTAATATTTAAAGCATAAAATTTAAAATGTTTTATGATTATTCTTGCTTTTAAAGCAAAAACATTTATCAATAATTACATTTTTAAAGTTTTCCTCAACTATGCATTTAATGCAGTATTGTTATTTTATAATTTGTCTGAGTCAGAATAGGATATACAAAATGGAAATCAAGTATCAAGTTTATCTTTTAATAACAATTGTTACAGTTTTATGCAACAGTGATGAATATATCCAGTCATAAATAATAATAATATTAATAACAATCATTGCATATTATTAAATCAAATTCTATAAAGATTTACTGAATTACAGCAATTTACACTTAACATAATGGTATGTAAAATTACTCACTGATTTCATTATTATATTTAATTTAATATAAGAACATTTTTCTGACATTAATCGTAAATGAAATTTTAATAAAATATATGTAACTGGGTGAAAAAATAAAAATAAATGCATAAATCTTTAAAATCCAGGATACATTTTTTAATAAACAAACATTTTCAGCTACATTAGTATCCATCATCAGGATTGAATATAGATTCCAATCTGATGATGGCTAATAGATGCACTAGACTTTAAAAGTTTATGTATTTATTTTTAATATTTTAAATCAGTTGCTATTTTTAAATACAGTGCTAGTTTCATAAAAGTTTCTCACTTTAATAAAGAATTTCAATTTTACTGAGCTTCTGAAAATGAAGATAATTTACATTGTGATAGTTACGAGCAGTACGAAGACAAAGAGACGAAATGAGAGGAACAAAACACAATGAGTTTTATTTCCTTGCTCGTAAACAAACAGGATACAGTGGATACCAACAAGTACCTTTCCCACCAACAATATCCGAGAGCAAATACCGAAACTATTACAATAAAATTTCCCGACAATATTACCTTAAAATATAAACCTTAATTATAATATACAATAAAATTTCCTGACAATATTATCTTAAAATATAAACCTTAATTATAATATACAATAAAATTTCCCGACAAGATCGCTTAAGTTATGAACTAAAACTAGTATATAAGATAAAGAAATAAAAGAAAGAGGATGTCAAGAATATACAGGAAAGCGGGTACCCACGACTAGATGGTGATGACGAAACTACCGGCCGAAGTATTACGGTGAGAACGGGGATCGGCGAACACTTTCACTCCTTTTTATTTTCTCCAAAATAATGCCGTTCAAATCGATCTTCTCTCTATCTTCTCTTGATACTAGGTATACTCGGGAGACTCCACTATCCTTCCTTCCTACTCGAGTTCTCGCCTCAGAATGACACACGTGTTCCCCTTTCTTCCCTCAGGGCTGCACTCCCTCTTTTGTTTTCAGGGGTGAGTCATCGAACTCACTAAGGAAGGGTAAGAACAATAGATACGTTCCAGGAAGAATGGACAAAGAGGTTAGAAAGAGAGGAATAAAGGAAATAAAGAAAGTATAAAATATAAAAATGATACAATTACATAAAAAATATACACCTTAAGCATGGCGTGTAGCCACAACATAATCAAATTTGATCATTCAGTGAGGAAAAAATTATGATAATATGATGAACTATCTCCTTAATGAAGAAACTATCAACAACAAAATTGAGTGTCAAGATAGATTGAAATAATCAGGGTAGTTCAATGTAAGTAATGTTGCTCAGTATCTCATAAAATAATATAGCTAGAAGTAGAAATTTTAAAAGTTATTTTGTTTTATTTACAGATGATAAATCTGAAATCAGACAGTTGGGAAGAATAAGAGAAACAGACTCTCCAGACATTACATTTATCAACAGTTTTGTCTAAAATGAAAAAAAAAAAAAAAATACATATTATTACTTGATGTGTTGTTTCAGAAATTTTTTAAAATAAATATTTCTTTATAATTTTGTTGTGTGTAGATTATTGCTGTAACCAGATATATTTGTATTAACTTGTTATTATTATTTTCTTTGTTTTTCAAGAGTAAGTTAACTAAACTTTTTTGGGTTAGGAAGAATTATAAAATAAATAGTACAATAATTATTGTGATCATAAGAACAAGTTTGTTTTCCTTAATTTAAAATGATGTGCAATAACATTATATAATCTATGAAAAGAAATAAATATAATAAATAAGATATAAAAAAATTTAGAATACTGAAATTCTAACATTTGATTATCTAAATGATGATGAAAATGTGAAGATAAAATTACAATGTACATAAATTATATCTTCTTATCATTTTCAAGTAATGTTTATGTTGAATTTTTTGCTTACATACCTTCAGTAGATACAAGTAATAAAAGGTAACACTTTTTAATTCAAATTTTACTGAAGACTGCTTTAAATAGTATCACACATTCTCTATTACTATTTTTTACTTGGGCCAAATTAAACATTTGATAAATTTAATTTGGATTTAAAATGTTAAGCAGAAAAAATTTAGTAGCTTTTTTTAGAATCCGACTTAAATTTATTATAATTAAATAGAGGTAGAATAGTGTCATAAATAATCAAGTCTCTCACAAATTTTCATAATGTAAAAGCTGAAAATCATCAGTTTATTTGCAAAAATTTTTAAAATGCAGTATTGAAAAAAGATAAATTTCAGAAATATTTGAAATTCTGTTATATTTTGGGTTTTATACATAGTGCAGATTCCTCCAAAAGCTGAAATTTTTATACTAAGCTACAAGCAAATATGTTTATGTTGAAAGAAAAATTTGATAGACAAAACTTTCTCACTTTGTTTATCAAATTTTTATTTCAACATAAACATATTGAAAGAAAAACTAAACTCTTTTAGTTTTTCTTTCAATAATCTAAGGCAAGCCACTAAAGGAGGCTGAAAATGTTTATGTTGAAATAGAAATTTGATAGAAAAATTGAGAAAGGTGGTCTCTTGTTGCTTAGTATTATATATATTTATGTGAATAAAGTAATTCAAATAAATGTATATTACTATAAATTCTGGCATTTTTTTCCCTGCTAGGGTTTGTAGTATTGAGAATTTTGCCAAATTTATGTAATACATAATTATTTCTTATTTTTGTTGTGTTTATGTTAGTTATAAAGAGAACAATCAATGACTTTAGAAAACAAATTCAAATTATAATCTTTACAATTATAATTTGAATTAAAAATGTAATCTAAAAAACAACAAAATATGAATATTAAATACAACTTTGAGCCTATTATTATTAGTTCTGTTTATTTTTACAAGGAGACCAACATACTGTATACTTCAGTGTATTAAATAATTTTTATTATTTTATTTTAAAACTCCTGTATAATTGTGTAGAAAATACATACAATAAAAATGTTAAAAGTCAAAGTTAGAAAAGAATTGCAAGTGTTATATTTAAAATTGCCATTTTAAAGTATATTATTTGCTTGAAATGAAAATCATGCATCTATTATTTGTCATCAAATATTTGTGGATTATTGTTGAGCTGTTTTTGACTACAATATATTTTAAAAATTATAAATTGAATAATTTATAGTTTACATAAAAAATAAATAGAATAAAAGGAATATTTTGAAACTAGGAAAATTCTAAACTCTGATTTTGAGAACAATTACATTAACAAAATATAATCTAAATTGTCTTAACAATTTCAGAGTAAAATATAAATAAAGTATTTTTCAAGCTATTTTTCTATTCTTTAAAGATTCTATTTTTCATTTTTATGAAGTTAAAAAATAAAACTTATTTATAAATTTTTAATTAATTTGCAGTTTTAAAATCAGTTTTTTATATCATTTCTAAATAATTTTTAAGAATTTACAAATTAATGAAATTCAAATCAATTGATCATCATGACCTATTTGATTTTTATGTGAAACATTCAATTTTATTTTTTAAAATTTATTGTATTTTGAAGATGGATTAAATAATGGTTTGAAAATTTTGTTTTCAGTAGAATATTATTTTAAGAAAAATATTTAAAAATGCATTGAAACTAAAATTATGTTTGATAAGTTGTAAGTGTGATTATCCCCACCTCCTCAGCAGTTTACATAGAATTATAAATAAATAAAATTGTTTATTTATTTATAATTGTAAGTCTGATATTAGACAAAAAAAATTAATAAATATATCAAGTAATGAAAATCTTTTAAAATAAAATTTTATTCAAATTTAAAATAAATTATTTTAAATTTGAATAAAATTTTAAACTATAAGGTGATTTTGACAATTTAAATAATCAAAGTAGAAATATAAACATGAATTAAAGTTAGTAATAAATTGTAAGTATAATGGTCTTTGATAACAGTGATTAAACCACTTATTATTATTAATTTTTTGTTAAGTAGTACAGTATTATAATTAGTACAGAAGTGTTTTGTTGGAAATTATTTTTTTTTAAATTTTGATAATCAGATTATGTAATTACATAATTTTACAAACTTGTATTTAGATTTTTAATATAGATGATATTGTTTTAATTTCCATCTTTTACTTTTACTTTCTTTGATTTATACAAAGGCTCAATATATATTTCAAATATTTGTATTGTTCATATTAATAATTCAAATGAAACAGAATATGGTAGTTATGAAAATGAAAACATGGGGAAGGAGATAGTGAAGAAGGTTATTTTGTGTTTTTATTAAGGATGCAAAATGAGAAATGTATGAGTTATTGCTGTTGATATAGTTAACATTCAAATTGTACTGCATTGTTATACTATTAGTTTTATCTGGATGTAAATTTATATCAGGTGTTTGTAAGTTGTTCTTGCACAGGAAAGCATATCCAAGAAATTAGTGAAATTGAGTTTGATACAAAAATGCATTCCTTAAGTAAGTGTATATCTTTTGGCATCATTTGAAGAAAAAATCTATATTCAGATTTTTTTTTTAAATGTGAGTTTAGATATTTATTGCATGGAAAAACATTGTATCTAATTTCATGTTGTAGTAAAATGACTGAGGGGGGAAAAATTAGAACTGTGATAAAAATGTGCGTCGAGGTCTAAAAATAATCTCTGTTATGTGGTTTCAAATATTTTCATATGATTTTACTGTGATCAGTATGTGCAAGAATCATGATGATGAATTGTGGGAGTTACAAACTCTTACTTCAACAGAGAAGAGGTGCACTTTGTGCAGAGGTACTGTCCAGATTTCAAAATTTAACAGATATTTCTTTGTCTCTACTATATGTTGGCCCATTGCTTATAAGAACAGCAAAGAAATGAGATCTCATGAACATGACAAGATTTTTAAAAGAAGAACATGCTGAGTTCTACAGGGCCCTGCAGTTTGAGGAAGAAACCATCATAGGCAGTTCTTAGTACTGTAGATAGTTTAGAAAATAAAAGCTACTGTTTGTGTTTAAACTAAAATACTGTATTTTTTATTCTTGAAATAAAATAAATAATACCTAAAGTCAGATACAATGTTTTTCTAGTAATGTTATTTCCCAAAAAACCTCACTCTTTGAAATTTTCAATCCAGAGCATATCAAAATGTTTCAAGCAGTTTATCTCAATGTATGCTATGAAGGTAAAAATAAGAAAAGATTTATAGAAAAAGCAAATTTACTTACTTCTAAATTTTTCTCTATGCTGTTTGTGGAAAAACATTTTAAGTAACACTTACAGATACAACATTTTTCCACAACCACAAACATTATTTTCCTTATAATTCAAAAACAAGTGGGTTTTTTTCTAAACCATTTTTTAATGGTAAAATCATTCTGACATAATCTTGATAATTTAGTGTTTGTTTTGTAATGATGTATACTGTGTAAGTAGGAAGCAGTTTTTTGCCATTTTTTAAGAGCAAAGTTGCAGATACATTTTCTGGGCAAGAGCTTAATTGTATTTTTTATGATGGATGGTGCTGCTTTTTAATTATGTAATATAATTAATTAGATATTAATAAAGCAAGAATTTCAGATATTTTAAAATCAAAATTGTGCGATGCAGTTGGGAATAAACTGGCCATAAATATTTGTGTTTGGTATACAGTTCTGTTTTTTTATAATTAGATTGCTATGGATTACTTATAATAATTAGGATAATTTTTCAAATGTGTTGCTTTCATTTTACTGATTGACAGAAAGAAGATATTATACAGTACAAAAAAACAAAAACCATTTCAGATTACCATCTGTTAATGTTAAAATAGAGATGAAAATAAATATTAAACAACAAATATTTCTAATACATTATAATTATATAACATCTTTATAAATACAAAAGAAATAGAATTACAATAAAGTTGAAAATTAGAACATTTGAAAGCTGACATAAAATTTTTTTCATGTAACAAGATTAATGATATATATAAATGCTAAACACAAAATGATTAAAAGCAAAAAAATACAAAACTACATAAATTAATAATAAAAAATGAAGTATATATAAGAGAAAATACTAGCTTGATTACATAGTTTGAAATTATAAAAAAAAATATTTTAAAGTATACAGTTTTCAAATTTTACAAAAATTAGCAATATTTTTGCATGTGAATTTGTTATTTTTAAATTAAGTAATATAATCACACAAAATCAGTCTTCAAATAAGAAATTTAGTTCTTCAATGCTAAATATTTTTTATTTTATTTATTTATTTAACATGAGTTTTATTTATATTCTTTAAGAAATCATAATTATAGATTTCTATGCTAAAATATTTTTCCAGTTTTTGTAAAATTTGAATATTGTGTATTTTAATATATTTTTAATGTTTCAAGGTGAAAATCATGATTAAACTAAATCACAAACTAAAGTTGCAATGGCTTGAATCTACATTGTATAATTTTTGTTACTAGTGTCCTATTCACTCGATTATCAAAATTACTATATTAAGATAGATAAAATGAAGTGTTTAAAGAGATCAATTATTTATACATTTTTTCAAATTTAATCTCTCTATGAAATCATGCTTCTATGCACATTTTCTTTTTATGCCAATGTAGAATTTCTTAGAAGATTGCCTAACACATTGGCTACAATGGCCATGAAAATGTGCTATAGGATGGTGCAAAGAGCAAACAAATGTATTCAGTGTGTTATTGAATTTAAGTATCTCATTTCCCAATAATAATGAAGAAAAAGATTACTGTAGTTTTTCCAACATTAGTTAAATTACTTATATTTTTCCATTTTCCATATTTACATGGGTTAAATTCCATATTTTTATAAATTTATAGTGTAATTGATAATGCTGGTTAGTATTGAAGTAAGATGAATATAAATAAATTAAAATATCATTAAAACTTGATAAATAAAGTTGTAAATATTTTTTTCTGTTATTTTGATGACTGTTTTATTAAAGCCACTGCTAGAAATACTGGCCTAATATGCAAATAAACAAACTCACAGCCACCCAAAACCAGTAAAAATTGGTAAGAAAATCAACACTTTACATAATTTTCCAGCATGAAGAGTTTGTATAACAAATGTTTTCAGTTTATTTTATAATACTTCAGGTTTGAAATTATACAATTCGAAACTCCCAAATTATAATTTCAAATCTGAAGCAGGTTTATATTTGTAAAATTTGTAAACTTCAGCAAAAACTGAATAATTTTAATAAAAACAATGCTCAGTGCAGAGAGTATTATTGTTTGAATAATAATAGTGAAAAAACTTACTTGATTTATTCCATTAATAGTCCCTCCCAAATAATAATCATGAAAAAACTATAGATAGCGTGCAGTTTATTAAAATAAATATGGTATTTACTATAATTTCTTTTTGTAATAATTCTTATTTTCTTGATAAATAATAAGTTTTCAATGTTTTTAAGGAAATTATTCATTTTTAATTAATATTTTGTTTTTATGATTTTATATTTATTCTTTAAAATACTGTTTTATATGGTAATTTTATGCATTTAAGTTGTGTTTATTAAAATAGTTTTTATTTGGAGATTATACTTCATTCATTCAAAAAAAAAACAAATAAATAAAATAAATGAAAGAAGTCATAATGTAACAGGTACATTTTCAAACATCCAGGTTCAATATCAGATGCATTCTGAAAACAACTTTTAATTAAATTTTATTTTAAATTCTAATTAAAATTTTAATTTTAATTCATTTAATTTAGAAACTGTTTTCAGAGTTTAGCTGATGTTGAACTGGGAGTTAGCAAACATTGCTGTTAAATAAAATTTATGGCTTATACATATTAACAAATTACAATAATTCTCATTTTATTTACTTGTTGTAAGATAATTTAGTCTATTTCATTTTTTTTTCTTTTACTAAAATTATTTATGTATTTTAAAACTATTTTAACAATAAAAAACAGTTATTACATAAAAACAAGCATGAAAGCAATATGGAAAACTACAGTATTTATGATAAAGTACAAAGATATTGATATAAAATTAAATGGAATTAAGATATTTAACGTTTAATTATTTTATTAGTCATTAATAACTAAACAATAATAATAATAATAATAATAATGTAATTCAAAATATCTTTTTCTTTTATTTTAGAGTATGCAGTGAAAACTATACTTGTATTCAGGGGTATGGAACTAATCCCAATTATGGTTACACAAGTTTTGATAATTTTGGTTGGGCACTACTTGGTGCTTTTAGGCTAATGACACAAGATTTTTGGGAAAATTTATATCAGTTGGTAAGTGATTTAAAAATTTTTTAATGAAATGTAAATAATGATTTATATATTTTTTCAATATGTAACATTGAAGAAATATTTATGTAAAGAATTTAAATGCTATATCAGAATTCATAATAATGTATTTATAAACTCTTCAGCTTGTAAGATTATAAACTATTTACTGTTAGTTTTTACAAATAGTTTGTAAACAAAATAAATGAAACAGAAGATTGTTTATACAAACAAAACAAACAGATTGTTATGATACAACAAATTGTATCATAACAATCTTTAGTTATTATTCTAATTAGTTATTCTAGGTGAAAACATATATAAATTAGAAATATTAATAAGTGCTTTATATGCTAAATATTTTTCTATTTTGTCATTTTTAAGTATTTATTTGAAGTGACTACTGATTTTAAATTATAATATAACTATTTGCTATTTTCTGATGTTTTTCTCTTTTATATTAGTGTTTCTAACCTTTCCTTAGAAATGATTATCTAAAAAACATTTTTGATAGTTTATATTTTTCTAATTACCTTTCAAACAAAATTTAAAAGAACTTATTTTCATACAATAGAATTCCTATATCTAGTACTCTACCTTTTAGCTAAATTTTAAATTTACAGTTTGATGCTAATTTAGTTCTAATGCCTTCAGTTGAACATAAGTCAAATTTTTTTTCCTTTTTTACATTTTATTCACTGGACAAAACATTTTCAATACAAGATATTGCAAAACAAAAATGTGGCTAGAATTTTCTTCCGTTCAGAATCCAACATTCAGACCTGAATGTTGGATAAAGTAATTTAGTTGTTTTAAACCTCCATAAATCAGTCATTTCATTTTGTTTTCAATTTACATCTGCATTCTTTCTTACATTTTAAATTCAATTAGTTCTTCAATTTTTTTATTGATAGATTCCAAGTAAATGGAACAAATATTTATGGTATTATTTCATAACTAGATTTTCTGATTTATTTTCTTATCTTATCACAAGAACACAAATGGTCAGAGAAATATTTTAGATTATTTTTCCTGATAGATTTCTTAATCTCATCCTGCTCAGGCATATTATTAAATTGTTTTCTCATAAACTTTGGAAAATATCCAGTGTTTTAATACATATTTGCAGTATATTAGCATTATGAATTTTTCTTGAATTTTAAATGCTTTTTCATTTAGTTTTAAAAATAATCATGGAAAATAGTGTGTTTTTGTTGTTTTGTTTTGCTAAATTTGTGTTCTCTTTTCTTTCTAAAAATAATTATGTCAAGATTAAAAATTGTGAGATGAGAACTAAAGGATTCTATCTTCATGTTTTTGTTTGGGCAATCATTTTTCTGTTAACACAGAGTTTTGTCATTTTATGAGATATAGAGGAGTAGATGTTAATAATAGATTGTTTGTGATATTGGCTGTTATTGATGATTTCAATAACTTTAATAATTAAAGATTAATAAAGAACTGCACTAATATCTTTGCAACATGAATTAAACTTACACTAGGCCCACAATATGCAGATGCTGCCAAACTAATGGTACTAGATTTACATTGAATGATTCTATTTTATAATTTTTATTCTACAATAATTGTATTTTTACAGATTTTTAAATATTGAAAGGGAAAAAGGTTTTTGCTATTGAAAACCTATCATAACTGTCAAAGACTGGAACAGTTCAACAAATACACCCAGATGCTTTTGCAAACTACATTCAGCACTGATGTTTAATAAATGTTAGATAAATGAAACGTTTTTGGCCACTTTAGTGGCCCTCCTAAGGTTACAAAAAATTTTTCACTTTTAAATGAGCTTGCATTTTTTAAAATTTTTATTTTAATTTACATAAAGTTATTGAACTGTAGAATGCTCCACATTTTAATTGTTTAAGTTTATTTGAATTTATGTGAAAAAGTTCTTTGGTAGAAAATTTTTTTATCAAACATACAAGCTGATTTAAAAGTGTAAAAAATTTTTTGTAACCTGAGGAGGACCACTAAGGCCAAAAATATTTGTTTTCTTTTGTTTGTCTAACAATTATTAAACAACAGTGCTGGAAGTAGTTTGTAAAAGCATCTGGGTGTGTTTGAAAAACCATCATTAGTACTATGTTTGTTTATGCAAAATATATTCATATATTAAAACTACTCAACTCAAATGTCTTATTTTGTTCCTACTTTCTACTTTTTAATTTGTATTAATTCCTTTATGAATTGTTTCTACATAATAAAATAATTTTTTCATTATTTTACTATTTTGAATTTTTGTATCCCAGGCCTGGTCCTAGGGGAAAATCCACCACTGGATCTAATCTGATTTCTCTATTTTATTAATCATATCTAATTATATTCTTTATTTTGACTTTTTATAAATTTTGTATGAAACAAAACTTTTTAAAATTCAGTTATGAAGCATAATTGCTCAAATTGATTTTATATTTAATTTTCAGTTTCTGTTCATTTGATTTCAGTAAGATCAATTCTATAAAAATCTGATGTTTTGAATTAAACAATGTTTTGAAATTTAAAATTTTAAATAGATTTATATATTAATATGTAGTAAAATGGTAAATAAATCTCAAAGAAAAGGTAGATACCATTAACATCTTATAGTATTACTCAGCTTTAAATAATAATGAAAAAGAACATATCAATTATTAACATATTAAACTAGTCTGAAAGATTTTATAATCTTTGTATTTTGAAGAATGCTTGATATTTTGATATTTAATCCAAAAATTTAATATTATATGAGCAATGAATTGTTAAAATATCAATATTAAGAATTTTTATTTAGTTATAAATTATTTTAATAATTTAATTATTTATATATTTCAGATTTTAAAAACTGCTGGTCCATGGCATATGTGTTTTTTTGTTGTAATTATATTTTTGGGTTCATTTTATCTTGTTAATCTTATATTGGCCATTGTTGCAATGTCATATGATGAATTACAAAAACAAGCAGAGGAAGAAGAAGAAGCAGCGGCTGCTGAAGAAGCTGCAGAACAAGAAGCTGCAAAACAGGTTTGTCAAAAAATTTTTAAAGTATTCGCTTTGTTTGGAATTTGCAATGTTAAAATATTTCTGTATACCTGTGTCTCTACTCTAGTTCCTTGTAGGAATAGGAGATTTTTATTTCTTTTCCAAGTACAGGTATCCCTCATAGAACACAGTACTTATACAACATGTAAATAACACAGTCATAGAAGAGTTTAAAGTACTGTACAACATGGTTTTGCTCTAACACAGTTTGAAAATTGGAGATATCCTCTCATACAACATGATTTCCAGTTTTGCTCTAACATGGTTTGGGAAATCCTCTGTACAAAATTTTACAATTTTTAAATGTAACCTTCAGTTTTTGATATTTTTTATTTATTTAAGTAAGCATGCATGTCGTCTCAAATTTGTCCATGGATTTTAGAATATTGAAATTTTCAAAATTATTATGAGATATGAAAGAGTTTTTGCTAGCCTACTAAGGCAAACACCTAAAAAAAAAAAAAAGGAAATATGTGCAGTAAATGTTAAAAACACAATTTATTTTGTATGATATAATCATGTACAAGATCAGTTACTGATGCCAACTCTAGGACAGATACTCCAGCAGTAACCCAAAACATCGTCATCAGCTGGATAATTACAAAATATCGTGATGTGTACAAAGAACTCATGATTACGTATTACCTAAAAATTTCATTATAACTAATTCTTAAAACTAACTTACACTAAAAGAAAGTGGAAAACAGATGATAGGGGCAAGAAGTATCAAAAATAGTGGACAGAATAGAATAAAGAACTCAGGTTGTATGAACGTCTTTCTGCTGTCATGAGGGGCCACGTAAAACTTCCTTGGGCACAATTCACACTTCTGTTCACCTTTCCTTAGTCCAAGACAGTTTTTATAAATTTCTAGTCCAAGTCATTGTTTGTTCATCTGAGCCCAAAACTTATCAAGTTGAGACACTGACTTCAATACTAACATTGGTTTAAGAAGTTCAGGAGTTTCTCTTCCTCCAAATAGGCTTCGCCCATCTCTCGGGTACTTAACAACTCTCCCTATTCTCCTCTTCGTCCTCTCACTACAAGGACCAGCCAAAAAGTGACTCTTTCTCCCCACGTGTGCCCTCAGGAAACTTCACATTCATTGTTTGACAATTTCAGGAAGTGGGCCTCATCTCCAAAGGGAAAGAGTAATTAAGAAGATTAGAAGGTACTGGAAAATGGAAACAATGAAGAACAAAGGAAATATGCTAAAGACTATGAACTAAACTTAAAATATAATATGGCATACAGCTATATTATTTTGTGCTTTTTGTCAGGTTTACTTTGATAAAAATTGATAGGATAAGGTAGAAAAAAATTGCACTAACTTTCCTATCAACTAGGTGTTGTTGTCATTGCTTTTAGACTTTAGCCCTTAAGACTGTCACTGTGTTTTCTTTTTATAGATTAATTTTCATATTTAGCAAAGTTTATTTAAACATTTTTAAATAACTGTTATTAAACCTTTTTTAACTGTAGGTTTTACTTACCTAAGAATGATTACTTTATTCGTAAAAGTGACAAACAAAATACAGCAGTATCTCAATACTTGAACAATTTAGTATTCGATCACAAATTCTTGAAAAAAATCACTTGGTACTCAACTGAACAAATGCAACCTACTAAAACAAATTTTTGATTAATAACATATTTTTATTTTGTCATTCATAAAAATTTTTGATGATAAAAATAAAAAATATGAAAATATTGCTGATATATCTGATCAAAATCAATAAAAAAAAGCTGAGATGACAACAATACTTTGTAAGAAGAAAATGCCCCCATTTAACTGAAATTAATATTAACACATAATACAGTACTTTTAATTGTGATTGTTAATTAATTAATTACTGATTGCTTTAATAAACATATTTCTCTTAGTAACAAGAAAGAAGAGTATACTTTTTCTAACTTCTGGAATGTAACCCTATGTTTTGCATTAGTCCTTTGTTTCTTATAGCACAGTGCATAACACTGCACTTTTTTGGAATGTAACTACCATGTTATACAAGGGATACCTGTATGTTGTTTCAGAAACAGGGTATGGCTTATACATGCATGCGGCTAATACATGCATAAATACAGTATTTTATTACTCTGCACATATTTAATATAAAAAAAAAATCTTTTCTAATCAAATTTTAAAGCTGGATTCTTATTGTGCTACTATGAGGCTAATTAATTAATCCAATATTAAGCAATTTACACTAGAACTAGATAGTTGGATTATTTAAATCAACCTAACTATACCTATCTCTGAAACAAATATGAACTATATGATATATTATATTATATTATAATCAATCTTAAATTTCACTTAATTTATATGATTATAATTGTTTGAAATTTTATACTTAAAAATAGATTAATACTTTATTGAAAACTTAAATATTTTTTATAATTATTCAGGCTGAAGAAGCAGAAGCAGCAAAACGTGGAGAAAATGTTGTCAAAAGTCCATCAGATTTTTCTTGTAAATCTTATGAACTATTTGTTGGTCAAGAGAAGGGAATGGAAGAAAGGGATACAAAGGAAAAAGCCAGTATAAAAAGTGCAGATGGTGAAAGTATGTGTGAACAAAAATCAAGAATAAATGGAAAAGTTCGAAAGGTATGTTCAAGTTTAGCAAATATTTAGTGTTTTTAGCTAACGTGTTCTTAAGTTTTGATATTTTCATTAAGATTATGTAAAATTTTCATTATGATTAGCAGGTAATCATTGAAGATGTAAAATATCATTAAGATGCTGGACTGCATGATTACATTTATTTATGTTCAAAATTATATATAAAAAAAGAGATTTTAATTAGATGTCAAAGATAAACGTTAACATAGTTCTAAAAATGATATTCAAAATTTTATAAAATGATTTTTGATATTTTATGGGTTAATAAAATAAATTTTATATAAAGATATATATTAGAACAGGCATTAATAGAAACAAAATTAAAATAATGAAAATGTTTATAATAATAATAAATACCTTTATAATATTTGAATTATAATGGTATTTTTAATTTAGCATACTTTAAGTTAAATTTAGTGTAATCTTAGATTTGTATTTTTCAGAGAATGTTTAATTTATGCAAATACAATTAATGAAAAATAATTTTAATTACATATTCATAATATATAAGTATAATTTATTAACAAGGATCCCACTGAGTTTTATCTTTGTATAAATTTTTTGTGAAGAAGTTTTTATTTTATAAATTGAGCTATCAAAAAGTCTATTGAGTCAATGAAAAAAGCTAATAACAAAAATAAAGGAATATTTCATGAAAAAATAAATAAATATTTTACAGAAAATACGATTTTTTTAAATATAGAATTATTTTTAGTTTTTAAGAAACTGATATAATACAGAAGTGATAATTTTAAATAATATGTGATAAATATAAATTTATATAACAGTTTGAATTTTATTTTGAGATTTTATAATTGAATATAAAATAGCTATTTTAGTTTTGATTAAAATAGCTTGATTAGTTTTATTATTATATTAATAGTTTTTAGAAAAAATCAAGTTGAAATTCAAAATTAAAAACAGATATCGATAATATCTGTTTTTAATTTATTTAAAATTTAGATGATATATTAATACAATGTCATCCTCAAATATAAAATAAAAATATAAATTAATATACAGTAGAAGCCTGATTATCTAGGGTAATATGGACTAGGGTACCTCAGATAATCATAAACTCAAAACACAGAATATTTGGTAAATTATGAAATAAATTTGATTTGGATGCATTAACAAGACTGTACAATGTACTTTATTTTTAGGTTAAATATACTTATTGAATATAATGACTTTTAAATTATACAATAAAATAATTTTTATTTCATTTACAACCATATTTATTAAATAAATATAGATTTAATCTAGATTTAAATAAATGTAAATCTAGATTAAAATTTTAAAATTTTTTTTTTAAATTTATATTGCTATGCAAAGTCACCATAGTAAATTTTATTTAAACTTCTAGAGACTTTTGAGTATCATGCATTATTTAGCCAACATTTGTTAAATGAACATTTGATGATACCATAGTATGTTTTCTTGTCTTCATTGACAAAGTATGCTTCCTCATTTTTTCTCAGATAATGTAGAGTCTTGGTTAATGGTCTCAGTTAATTGGGACTCTAATTACTATTATTCTGCTTGTTGATTTTACTTTGTTGAGAATAAGAATATACATTAAGATTATAAATGCATATAATTTATATACTTTTATTACTTATTTTGTGTTTTCTTTATGCAATATTTCCTATATTATAATCTGTATATTCAATTTGTAATTCTTAAATTTATTTGAAATACATAAATTCATATTGAATTAACTATTTGATTAAAGATTATTTATAAAAATAAAATGACTGAATGTCAAAAAATAAATAATTTTTCTGGAAAATTTTAAAATAATTACATTAATAAATTTACATGCATAAAGAAATTAATTATAATGTTTGCATTTTCTATAATAAAATATGAATTCATAATGTATTAATTATGGACTTCATTAAATTAAATAATAGTAATATTAGCTACCTTTATAAAAGATATAACGACTAGATTTAAATCTATATGTTTTTTGTCACGTTTTGAAGGTAATCTATTGCTGTTGTTCTAGTGCTCCAGTATGTGTGTTTCAGTATATTGACTTAACTCAATAATTGTTAGATTATTAAGATGAATAGAATGTGTGTTACAAACAAAAAAATTTTGTAAACATGCATAAATAAAATATAGTTATATTAGTTGAATAGTAATCTTTAGCGTAGGACTTCCCAATGGGCCAGTATTTAATCCCTTAGGAGTCAATGAAAGTTTGAAAAGGGGTTGATGAGGAAATTACATATGTATGAATACAATTATTTAAAAATTTCTTGAAAATATTTTCACTGCCATTTTCAAAACTTACCAAGTACAAAAAATTTATTAAAAAATAATATATGTATGTATGTATATAAGAAGGGTTGATAGAAAAAATTTTTTCTTAAAAGTGGGCAATACATGAAAAAAGGTTTAGTGCTTTAGTGCAAACAGAAGTATATGGTAAAATGTATCATTATTTACAAATTCTTTAATATTTTAAGTCGGTTTAATCTAAATAATAAATATTCATTACTATAAAATATTTAAAAATTTTATTTTAAAACAATCATTTCATATTAGTTATTTTATATGAAAGTACTTAATATTATTAGATAGTTTATAGTTTTTAACTATTCTTTGATAAATTTTAGAACTGTAATTTTAGAAATGATTGTTCCTTATAAATGTAACTTTTCAAATTTATCAAATATTAAAACAAAGCCAAAGGAAAAGCATTTCAAAATTATAAATATTGTAAAATCTAAATATTCATGAATCAGTAAATAGTATATAAAGATTTGTCTAAGAATTCTGCAGTGTATACCAAATACAGTTCAATAGATTAAAAGATCAAAATTAGTTTTTGGTGTTAATACATAATGCTATAATGTATAAATTTAATATAAAATTATCTGTTATGTTTAATTTGTATTGAACACCAAAAAACAGAACAGTAAAAGTATAAATACTGAATTCTGTTATATACTGTACTAATTTTGTACAAAAAGAATATTATAAAAGTAAATAATAAATAAGAAATAAAACAAGTGAAGAGAAAAGACAATAATTTATATAAGATATAATTAAATTAATTGTTAATAAAATATGCTTAGGATATAGTTAATTTTTAATAAGATTAGTAATTAATACATATTTAAAGTTAGGAAATGTATTAAGCTTAAAATTTATATGTTTGTAATTGAAATATTTATACATAATTTTCTAAAATTTATTTTAAAGCCAAATGATTACCAGATTAAATCAGACTATATTACTGCTACTATTAGTAATTAATCTGGCAATTGTTTGGCTTTAATATAACTATTGGGCTTAAGAGATGTTTATATATATAAAATTTATTTCCAATTTAGAAATAATTTTTTGAAATTTTAAATTTATTTAATAGACATTCAAACTAAATTTATGATATTTGCATCTACTTAGAAATAAATTTAGTTTGAATATTGGTAAATGGAGTCAATTTATTATTGGTGTAGATTTTCTACTTTAATTCACAAAGTCAAAAAACAACCTAAATTCTTGATTCAAAGCAAATTCTATCAAAAATATACAAGTTTTAACAGTATTTTTGGGAACTAAGCAAATTAGTACATTCCAAAATTGAATGCTATGCATATGATGTACAATCTTTAGTTTTATATATTTTTGATGGAGCTTGTTATGAATAAAATAACTTGGATTGTCTTTTTAGACTTTTTGAATTATTAGGTTTTTAAATACTTATTTTATTTCACTATGTGAAGATTAAAGATAAAATTTATAATTACATTATTAAAATAATTCTCCATTCAGAATCACCTTATTATGTTAGCATTTCTCATAAATATAGTTATCTTGATACATAAGTTTTTCAAAAATGTTTAAAATGACTCAATTGTTTTTAGTTAAGAATAAGCTTACTGTTAAAGCTACTTCAGAATAGGTTTATATTAAGTGGACAAACTTAGTTAATCATCAGTAATTATCTGATTGCTTCTAGTATTTGAAACTCTTTAATTTTATATTTTTATTGGCTAGCTTCAATCAAGCCTAAATTTATGGAGCAAATTTAATTTAATTGTTAACATAGATATATAATGTATTCAAGTTATATTTATCTGTTCCATAGTGAATATTCTTTATAAAATATTTGTATAAAACTAATTCTTATATTTAGGTACAAATTATTTATTTTTTATTTATTTATTTGATTATTTCAAATAATATATATCATGCAATTAGATCAAATATATATATATATATATCATGCATTATCTTTATTACAATTCTATTATCATTATTATTAAAAACTTGAACCAATTTTTTAAATGGATTTTGTTATTCAAAAATTTGGGTTATGTAAAAACATTACTCCATATTTTAAATTCATTAATTTAGATTAACTAATTTTAAAATAAATGCCATATGGATGCTACTATATGATTAAAGGAAAAAATAAAAAGATAAAGATTATCAATTCTGGTATATTGTTAATTTATTACCTATCACAAATGTAGAAATAGTAAACTCAATAATTTAGAAGAAAGAAGAGGAAATTTTATTTCCCATGATTAAAGTAAAGGGAATGTGTGCAAACATTATACTTTGAATAGCCAGAATTTGCTAATCAGGTAGGTGTTAAAGTTTAAAATGTTAATTGAAATTCAGATAGTTGTTCATATTCTTTTTGATTTATATGATTTGCATAAACTGTAACTGTAGAAATTGTTTTATTTTTAATAATTTATAGAACAATATCTAGAGATGATGAAAAAACTTTTAGTTAGTAAAAAAAATTTTTTACATAGATTATATTGAAAAAATTTATTATCAATAGTTTTACAAATAAGTTATCTTGTAATATGTATCTCTTAGATCATATTCACAATTAGATATTATTTAAGAGAGAAAAAAGGATTTTTTAAAATATAAATTTGAATATCTATTTGAATTTTATTTGAAACAGAATATCAGAAACAGAATATTCACAGCTAATTTAGATTATTCACTAGATATTTCAATATTCAGATATTTTATTATAATTTTGATGATATAATTTTAATATGTAAAGATAAAAATTAATATATCAATAATACTATTTAATATTATTCTTAATTTGGAAAGCTGAAATACTATAATTTAATATTGTCTAATTAGTCTTGTAATGAATATGAAAATGAACAATTTTTATATTTGAAAATATTATATAGTGACTAGAAAGGTTTGCCCCTGCTTACTACTGCTCACCAATCAGCTTACTGCTCTTGTTTTGCCAAAACACCTATAATTTGAATACTATAAGGTGAGACATGAAAAAATTGTTAAATATTATACTTATTACAAAATATCTCATAACACTTCCTTAATCTTTTGTGGCCCAAATTTATTTTGTTTAAAAAATTTTTTATTTACTTATATCTGAAATATAATATGCATTTCTGGTATATTTTCAAAATTTTGTTTAATCAAATAAAAACTAAGTTATATCATATAGAATCATAGAGATATTATGATTATCTTATCAATTACTAAAGATTATATATATAGCTATATAGCTTTTTTAAAGGTGTTTTTTAAATACCTTCTTTGCAATATAAATATAAAAATATAAAAAGTTTCAATTTTAAAAAAATGAATATTACATGCATCTGTATTCACTATATTTGGAATCATTTGAAACTTTGTTTTTTTTTTATTTTTGTTGAAATGTAGTGCATAAATCTTACATGAGAGTGAGAATTTATTTTTAATTATTCAAATTAATTCAATGAGTAATAAGTTTGATTTGTTTACTAAATAATCACATAATAAATAGAAAAATAAGATACAAATTTATATTAAAAAAACAATAAATAAAGTACAGCATATACTTAAAAATCTAAATTTATTGAAAACTAGCTGACCCGGCCACGTGTTGTTGTGGCTCAAAATGTATCTATTATAAATGTATAACATTTCCCCCATGGGGTGAATTTCAAAAATCTCTTCTTAGTGTACAGTACATTCTCTTGACGTACCCTATTAAAACGCAATCAAAAACGCGTCTAAAATAGTATAGTAAAAGCAGAGTTTTTCACAGTCCCTCTCCCCCGCAAGGAAATATCGAAAAATCCCTTTTTAGTGTATATTCTGTTGACGTAACCTATTAAAACGCAATCAAAAACGCAAAAAACCACATGTAAAATAGTATAATAGAAGCAGAGTTCTTCACGGTAAGCCTTAATCCCGTCCATCTCCCCCCAGTGGGGAGAATTTTGACATGTATATTATATAAAAACACCTGCGTATTCGAATGCAACGTTGTGTCAAAATTTCAAAGGAATCGGTAGGAACAAACGAATGTTATATTTTATTTATATAGATAGATAGAAAATGATCTGCTTCAGTCCATTCTCACAGAAAAGCATAATGCTTCACAGAAAAGCATAATGCCTCACAGAAAAGCAAACTTAGGTCGTCGGAAGTTAGCGCCATCTGTTGGACATAAAAGCCTTAATCCATATATAAATATATTTTTGAAAGGGGGGAAATGGTGGTCTTCACATGTGCCACAAACCTTCGCGGGAGTGTATTAAACAACTTCCCGAAGTTTCATGGCAATCAGATAAATGGTGTGGTAATGCATGAAGGACAAACAGACACACAGACAGACATACATTCGTTTTTATATGTATAGATATAAACTTTTCTGGAACTATTTGGTTTCAGCTTTAGATGGATTAAAGATTAAATAAATTAACAGAATAGAAGAATGCTAAGTCTCTTATCCACCTGAATCAAGTTATTTTCTATAAAATTTTTGCCATTAGGAAAGGCAAAGGCTTTACAGAAAATAGTGAAAGCTATAAAATTATTATTATTATTATTAGGAGTAAATAGAATTTTGAATATATATGTATTACAAAAAGAAGTTGAACAATAGAGATTTGGAGCATAAAATTGACATTTCTTGTAGTAGTTGGACATCAGGAGTGGAAGAATTAGTAAAAAACTTATTAAAGAAGTAATAACTAAGGATGTGACTATATACTTTGCAATACAGTAGAACTTCTATAGAGACTTGCTAAAGGAATTAATGTTAAAATGGCAAGATTGGCAAGGTGTGTGTAGATTTATGTAATAAGCTTACAGCAAAACATTAAAAATACAGGGTCTCCAATTATCTTTCCACTTTATGGAAATAACTTATTTCCAGAATGTGAACAAATTAGAAAGTCAGATCTCCAATTTAGTTAGAATTACATTAATTTATATTGGACTGATTATTTTGATTCATGATTTGGTTATTATTTTTATATTTTATTAAACTTGAGTATTTTTTAATTTTGTAGCTTTCAACAAATTTGATTAATTGATTAATTTAAATTAAATTTCTTCTAGTTTTGATGATGATGATGATACATTACATTAGCAAATTATATATTTTGTTTTAATATAAAAAAGTATACAAATGAACTGATTTAAAACATTGACAAAATAAATTTTAAAATATTATAAAAAAATTAAATAAAAAGAAAATATATTGTAGTATAGCAATTGATTTGTTATCTTCTCCAGTAATTAGATAATTGTAGATCATTTAAAATATTCAGTTGATGCTGCAGATGATAAATATTGACCTAAAAATATTTAATAAATGAAATACATTAGAAACAATAAAATCACTAACTCTATATTTGCCACAGCTTTTTATTTTCTTCAATCCATAGATGCACTACTCGTTTTGTACTTCTTTCTTGCACTACTATTTTTCTAAAAAGTAAGTTAAAATAAAATTTTTTTATTAAATCATATTTTCATAATAATACTAAAAAATTAATTTTTTAAAAATTGCATGATAAAATACAATCATCTAATATTTAAATAATGGTAATGATTTTAAATCATTTGTTTGATGGTGAATATTCATAAGAATAATTTAAACAAATAAAAGTTATTTAAAATAATAGAATAATGCAACTTTTAATACACTTGCCTAGTAATTTTCCTGTTGTTCAGAATGTCGAATAATTAATGCATCAATTTTAAATGTCTTACTTTAGAAATTGATGTTTGTATTTAATTTCATTGATTTTACTTTATCTTTAATCATTTAAGATATTTTACTAGGTATAAGTACTTTTAATAGAAATATTCAGCAAGTATCTATTGATCTGATTAATTAATATTTATTTAATTTACAATGTTAAATGTAAACTATTAATACATTAAGTTTACAAACTTAAAATATTGTCAGTTGAATAATTTATTATTCTATATTCTATTTATTATTATTTATTAATCTATTATTCAACATGCACTTGCCTCACCTTACCCTATTAAATTTGACTATTTGTTTTTACATTGCATGAAATTCAACAAGTTTTACACTCATATATGAAACAAGAGTGTTAAGTGTAATACAATATAAAGTAATAAGATATTTGTTTTCTATATGATAAGAACTGCATTCAGGAAAAAAAAATAGCATCCTCACTGTACTTCAATAGAATATTTTTAATTTGTCTTATCTTTTATTATAAGAATACAATGTCATTAAAAAAAACTAAAAATCATAAATAGATGGTCATTAAATTATTCAAATCTTAAATTGGGGAAAAATTAGAAATTATGTAGCCATAATGTCAGATGAAAATTGGTAACTGTCAAGTGATAGTTTTAAATTATCAACTATTGGTATTCTGAATCTATTCAACATTCTATCAGCTAAATTAATCTATTAATCATTCAACTCATTCAATTATCATAAAATTTTCTAAATGAATTTGAAGCATTTATGTAATGTCAACATTGAAATCACACAGTTTTCTAGTTTTTCTAAAGAAATATCTAATAATAATATAAACTTAGAATTGGATCAATTTCTTAAATATCAATACTTCAAATCCATCATTTGACAATTATTTTTCTGTTTTTGACAATTTGTTATATAATTTATATAATAATTAGGTCTTTCCCAAACTTTGAATAATTAGGATTTTAAAGGTAATATCAAAAATTTGGAATTTTAAAATTTGAAAATATATGTATTTATGATCTGTAATCTATACTATGCTTCAATTCTGTATCTTCAATATCAATATATGAATGGTCAAGATACTATAATTCTCTAGTAATTTTCACATCCACAAACACTGTAATCACAAAACAGTCAACAACTTTATTTTACCCAGATGCATTTTGAAAATTACAATATTTCTATCCACATTGGGTTTTCTTCTCTCTGTTTAATATAAAATTTTTACTTATATAAAAATTTATAACAAACAAAAATGCCTTTATATATTACAATAGAGACTCTATAAGTATTGTTATATTTTGTAATATTTGGATTTTTTTAAGTGTTAAAATTATGTAGCTTTAAAGTAAAAGCTAGAATCACAAAGATAAATCCAAAACTTAACATTTCATATAAATGTTGTTATGAAATGAGATAAAAATGTTTTACTAGAATTTCTACAAAGACTTACAAAGTGACCATTTAATCACTATTTTGGCAGTAATCAGTATAATTCTTCAGTGTTTGATGATAAAGATTTTATATATAAAAAATGCTTTTGAATGAATTTATATTTAGTATTTTCTCTCATTATGTAAATTAATCTCAAATTATTATTAAACAAAGTTGATATTCAACAAATAATGAATTAATTTCATAATTCAATTAACATAAATCAAATATGAGTTCCATTGGAAAACAAAAAGTGACTTTTGGAAAAAATGTTATAGTAATAATTAAATTAAAATAATAATTGTGTTGGATGAATTAAATTAAAATTTTAAAATTAGACAATTTATGATATAATTAAATTTCACTTAAATGAGATCTATCATTCATAAAATTGTGTAAATTGTTTTTTAAAAAAATTATCTGTTAACTTTTTGTCTGGATGAAGATAAACCAAAAAGTTTGCACACATTTCTAAGATGAATAAGAATTTGATAATTATAAATAAAATAAAGTAATAATAAAAATAACCTAATTATAATTTAACTTTCATATTATATAACATTGATATGATTTATGAATGATCTTTATTTGGGAATTTTATTCTTGAAAATATTTGTGCAAACACTATACAGTACTGCAAACTGCAGTTAAAATAATTATCTAATATTTTGTATTTATTCTGTATTTTCTATTATTTTAATAATATAAGATAATATTAGATAATGAATAATTTTACTATACTGTAATAAAATGACATTTTTAAACTGTTTATTTTTGAAGCATGTTTAATGCTTCAAAAAATGCTGTATGTATTAAAAACATGAACATTTTTTTACATGCTTAATATATTAAGGAAAAATATTAGCAATAATGCTTTAACTAAAATTATACTTCAATATAAGAAATATTTTCTAAACATCTGTAAATTTAATTGTGATAACATGGAACAAATGTGTAATCAGGGCCGGTGCTACTGCATGGACAAATGACAAGAATGGCAAATTTTCATAAATTTTTGTGAGTGATAATAACAAACAGTGAAACTGTTGTAGTAATGTAAATGAAATTAAACTATTGTAAATAAAATTAAAGTTTAAAAACATTCAAAAATTTCTTACCATTTCTAATAGATATGGCATTTTAAAACAAATTTTTAATTTTTTTATTTTATGTAGGGGGATAAGGGGTGTTAAATGCATGTTTTGCCCTGGGTGGCATAAACACTAGTGCTGGTCCTGTTTACAAGGTTAATGTATTTATGATAGGGAATGAAGTAAAACTATTAAACTAATGACAAAAAATTTTCAGTTCATTATTTCAAGTGATGATTTTGTTAGAAAACAAAATGTGACAGATTCATTTTAAGTTTATATATTTTTTCATATTCTTTTGATAGGAAAACTTTGTAATGAGTGGCATGCATGTTATTTGGTGGAAAGCTTTATAAAATTAGGATAGAATGTTTTACATATGCAGCATGGGTGTTGATAGAGTGAATATGAATGTATGTAGTATGAGTAATATAGTTTTTGATATTTAAATTTTTGAGAATTTATTTATTTTAAATATATTTATTTAAATAATTACTTTTGATAATTAATATATATTTAGTCAGTTATTTTTATCTTTAATATTATAACAAATTAAAAAATTATAATCTGAAATAAACCATTGTTATAGTTGAGTTTCAGAAATTGCTGATAAAATGAGGATAACAAAATATTAAAATAATTTTATTAATATATTAGATGTATTTAATTTATATCGTTATATTCTAAATTATTATTATTATTA
Source organism: Centruroides vittatus (assembly GCF_030686945.1). Taxonomy (NCBI): domain Eukaryota; kingdom Metazoa; phylum Arthropoda; class Arachnida; order Scorpiones; family Buthidae; genus Centruroides; species Centruroides vittatus. Next base: position 2,298,952 of record NW_027122644.1, read on the forward strand.
AATTATTTGAGTTTCCATTTTAATGTATTTAATTTTCTTGATGTATTTTTGATCACTTTGGTAAAAAGCTATGAAAATTACAATACAAATTCATAGTCTTTAATTAAAAGAGAAAAAGATATATTTTAAAATTTAAGTTAGTTCTGTTTTTATGTGAATTATTAAACTACTATTATTTGATAATTAATAAAAATAGTCATTTACTTTTAATTTTTCAGAATATTTATCATCATTAAAAAATCTTTCTATGATATTTAAATGTAACTATAATAGTTATAAAACAGTAGTTATATATGCTTAGAAATATATTTGATTTTTTTTTCTTTTAGACAAAATATTTGAATATATATTTGACAAAAAAAACAAAAGACAAAATATTCAATAAGATATTCAATTATTTTTTATTTACTAGTATCATTACATAGCCTACTACTATAATTTCACTATAATTTAATATATTTTTGAATTATTTACTTACATTGTTTTCAGTTTCAATGGTTTCTGCACTCTTTTTTGGGAAATAAGTTATTCTGATTTGGTGGCTGAGCATTGCAGTACATGACTATGTACTTAGAGAAATTTTCTGATTTTAAACATTGTCAATTAGCGAAGTCATTTTCAATTAGCAAAGTCTGGTTTCAAACATTGTCAAGAAAAAGAGCATTCAACCACTATAATCGTGAGTTCAACTGATCAATTGTAAGAGTAGAGTTGATTTATTCTTTTAACTCATGGAATAAATTAATTTTCCTAAGTTCTATAAAACCAGGATTCTTGAAAATAATTTTTTGAAACTTCATACACATTAATTTCAATTTCTAGAACTTTTGACTATTTCTTGTCTAATATCTGACATTTCTGTTACTATTTTTGATAAAGACAAAATATCTACCTCTAGCATTTTAATTGTTTTTGATAATAAAAGCATAGTTTCTTGATACAAATGCTAATAGAGATTTTGTTTCAGGTTTTGAAAGTAGCTTTGTTAAAATTCTAATAGCTTCACTTTTGTTGCTCTTGACGTTTTTAAGAATGCTTATAATTTTTCATAATTTTTTTCACATTATTTCATACTTATTAATCATGTAGAAGACCAGCAAGTGGCGGTTCAAGACAAGGATATAGGATACATTTCTCTGAATAGTCTAACTCTCTCTGTATATTTCTTGAAAACTTCCTTAATATTTGATACAAAGTGATCTACAGTTGGAAATAATTCCTGAATTTTTTCAGTGGCAATGTTCATTACATGGATTAAACATGTAACATGAATTAAATTTGGAATGAAATCATTTTCAATGATTCTTCAACTTTTTGCATAACTGAAATGCCATCTGTTAGAAAAAGCAAAATATTTTCATACTTGATCTTATCTTTGTACAACTCAATTAACAAAGTGTTAATTGAGTTGTACAATCTCTCAAAACAGTGATCATATCCTACTTTCCAATTGGTGCACTGTATATTAGAAAATTTTTTATTGTATGGACTTGAAGTGCAAATTGTCAGCCAATACATTGATAATGATTTGGTTTCTGTTGTCAAAAGTCTCATCTGACATTAGCCAAATATATTCCTGCCAATTTGCTAGAAAATGTATTCTTCCAAGGCAGAGTTGCCAACTGAAATTTTTGAATGGCAATAGATTCAAGCCCAAAACCCATTAAATTGTTAGAGAAAGTTATTTTTATTTGTTTATAGTGTTAAATGTTACTTTTTGATTAAATAAGGCAAAGAGTAATAACTATAAACACTAAATGTAAAATTTAAGTGCTAAAGTACCAAAAATGAAGCAAATCTAGCATGAAAACTGCTTTATTGACAACTGCTATCCAAATGAAGGTACTAGTGATGCATTCTAAACTTTATACTCTAACATTTAAAATATTTGACTTTTATTCATTTTTGTCCAGTTTATACTATAGTTCAAAACTTTCACCTTTCCACTGGGAAATGCCTAAATTTTAACATTTACAAAATGTTTTTTTGCCTATTTATGAGCCCTCCAATTTTGAATGCTTTTGCAAAAGCATTCAAAATTGAATTTTTCTAAATCAAAAGAAAACACTGAAGAGGGCTCATAAATAAGGCCAAAAATGTTTTGTAAAGATTAAAAATAAGAAGTTTCCTGGCAGAAAGGTGAAAGTTTTGAACTATTTGACTTTTTGTGAAATACTAAGTCAAACGCTTGCTATAACGTTTACCTCTACTACCAAATTACTTAGTTTCTAGTTATTTATTACAGCATAATAATAGCCCGATTAATTACGGCAATTGTTTGGCTTAATATTAATACGTCGCACTTCAAGATATTGATATATTTTTGTGAAATATTTGATTTTCACCAAAATATTCAAAATTATTATATTCAAGTTATGCATTACATATCATAAATCAATATATTCTTTCTAAGAATTGCAAACAATGCTTAAAAATGTTCAATAATATGTGATCAAATATATTTGTAAGCCTTAATTATAAATGTAAATTGTAGAAAGATTAATTTTTTGAAAAATTGAAAAAATGATAGTTAATTAATATGAAATATTAATAATTAATAATAATGGTATTCACTAAAACTTGTTAGGTGGGGTGAAGTTAAAATGTTTTTTACTTATTTAGATTAGATTTTAATCATAATGTAGTAGATATATTATTTATATTATATTATTTGATTGTAATGGATACATCAGTCCAGAAGTATTTTAACAAAATTAAGTTTCTTCAATTGAAAAAAAAGAGTGACAGTAGTTTATAATATATTTAATAATATGTAAATTTTTATATATAATTGAAAAATACAAATTATTTAAATGTGATTATAAATTTTATTTATAAGCATATTTTTATAAAAAATAAATGTATTGTAGAAAATGTCTTTTTAAATTAGATGTTCCTGAAACTGTACTTAAGAGGATCATTCAGCATTACATAACTTGAATTGTTTCATCTGAAATGTATTGTACATTTAACAATGAGTTTTTAAATTTTTATTAGTGCAATAATTTTGAATTCTGATATTAATTTAATTAATTCAGATTTAAAGGAAGATATGTTTTATTGAATTTTGTTTTCAGTTGGTTCCAGTATGAGATTGAATGGCAAGTTAATCGATACACATTATCTCTACAACTTTGAATATTTTGAAGAATTTAGCATAGCAATAAAATTTTTTTATGTAGGACGAGGTATATTGAAACATTGGATATTCGTCAAATTACATCGACGTGTTTGGCTTTTGTCTCTCTATGTATCTCCATTCATATAAATCCTTGTTTTACATAAAATTTTTTATGTAAAACATAAAGTTATGGCAAATGCATAAGACAAATGATTGATATAAGAATATTTACTCATTTTTATTTAGTGTTCTCATGCTAATCACATTATTTGTATTTTATTTCTAATTAAATGAAATAAAATTTGAATATGTTGTTACAGATGGCATTCTACGTAACATTATATTATATTTTAAATTCATTTATATTTAATATTTAAACTAATACTATATTACTTTGATGATTGATTTTTAAAGTATTCAACTTTAGAACATGTAACTGCTTTAATTGCAGTAGCTGAGGAAGGCATCAAGAAAACTAAAAACATTTCTAGAATAAATATTTTTTGGTTTCCTTAAATAAACAGTAAATTCATAAGTGTTGAGATGTTTGTGGTACCAAGTTTAATGGAATTTGCATATATGTTTCACATAAATATTTCTAAAATCTTTGCATAATACCTACATTCAAAGCACGGTGTTATGAAATAGAGAAATTCAGTTTGTGGAATACAATCATATATGTAGAAAATTCATCAGATCTGTAGAATTGAATTGTAGGGTTAAGTATTGAATAATTACTCATTGTAAATTTTTAGGATTTTTTCAAATAATTTTATAAAATAATAAGGCAGATTCATAAAATATTTAATAATACATTTAATGACATATATATATTATAAATTTTCCTTTTATTAATAATGTTAGAGAATATGAGTTTCACATATTTTATATAATTTTAGCAGTTAATATAATGCAATAAAAGATCATAAAAAAATAGAATTTTATGAAAGATTTAAAAAAAAGATTAATGGTTTTGTTATAATCATCATCATCCATATTATTTCATAAAAATAGTTATATTCTTGAGGTATTAACAAAATCAGAAAACTAAATCTGCCATGGACATCATGCAAATTTTCTAATCTTTATTTATTATTCTTAGACTTTTTTGTGAAATATGAATTTTTCATTTTACAGTTCAGCTTTATATAATTTTTGGAAATACTGATCTTCTATAATGAAATCATTTACATCAGTTTATATTTATAATACTACGAGGGCAGTTTTTTCCAAGCTCCGATGGTCCATAAAACAAAGACAAGTATAAATAACAAAATGAATTTATTACCAAAAGTTAGGTACAAACATGGTTACTTTTTGACATAATCACTGTGAAGATTGAGGCATTTGTCATATCTGTGGACAAGCTTTTCTATCCCCTCTTGATAGAATGTTGCCGCCAGTGAATTGAGATGGGCTTTAATGACTTGTTTTGAAGATCATCATTAGTCTCAAACCTCTGCCCTGCTAGCCACGTTTTCAGTTCAGGAAAGAGGTGGAAGTCTTCATACATTAAAAAGTTTTAAGTTGGGTGGACCTTTAAACACCCAGAGTATTAGCACCAAGTGAGTTCCACCTCTTTCCTGAACAGAGAAAGTGGCTAGGAGGGCAGAGGTTCAAGACTAATGACGATCTTCAAAACAACATTAGGGCCCATCTCAAGTCATTGGTGGCAATGTTCTAGGAAAAGGGAATAGAAAAGCTTGTCCACAGATATGACAAATACTTTAATCTTCACAGTGATTATGTCAAAAAGTAACCATGTTTGTACCTAACTTTTGGTAATAAATTCATTTTGTTATTTACACTTGTCTTTTTTTTTTATGGACCATCGGAGCTTGAAAAAAAACAGCCTCACAGTGATTATTCATAAAAACTATTATCTGACAATAGAATTAATTTTGAATTCATACTTTTATAGGTTATGTTGTTATAACTTCAAATTAAACTAAATAGGCCCTATCTCAAAATTAGTTAAAATATAATCCAGATGAAGTATTGCAAACACAAATTTTTAGTTTTTATTCTAGTATATTTATGTCGTGAGAGAATATATCCATTCATAATTTCACTGTTAATATCTTTAAATTTCTAAATTGAATCTATATTGTATCACTTTGTAAAAGAATTTGATCAGTTTCTAAGCATATTTTTCACTCATTCACAGTAAAATGTCATGAGATTGATGAAGATATTTTTACTGTCATTTGAGGCATTAAGTGTTTAAAAAATATTAGAATTTTTACTTCAACTTTTAATCTGTTTAATATTTTTAATAACCTAAAATATTTTGAATAAATAATAATAATTCTTCTGTACTTTGAACTATAACATAAACATAGCCTTAAATTCTACTGATCAAAGTTAAAATGAATTAACATTTTCAGAACTTTTTAATACTTTATCAGAATTATCTTAAATTCTTGAAAAAAGTTTCAAAAAATAATAATTTTTGATAAAATTCTTTTAAAAAAGTGCAAATAAAACAATAAAATTTAAATTTAATATGATTTAAATAATAATTATTTTAAAACAAACTTTAAAATCAAATATATAAATTTTTAAATTCATAAGTTCCATGTGAATAAATTAAGACTATTCATGTTTTAATGTAATTTTTACACTGATTAATTTTTAAATTTCTTTCAAAATGTAAAACTTTATTGATTTATGAATTATTTTTAATTAAAAAAAACAAAAATATTAATAATAACATATAATAAAATATAAGAATAAAATAATAGCATAAAAGGATAGCTCATAATAATGAGTTATTCCAATATGATATTTTATTCTTACATTTAATTTAATATTTACCATTAATCTGGAAAGGGTTATTTCTTTTTGTCCCAAAATGTTTTAAATAAGCTTTTAATTATTTTGCAGGATAAGAAAATCCACATGAAGAGATATTTGCTGTTGAAATAAACCTTTCAATAATAAGTGTGTTAGTGTAATATTTTCATATTTAACTCCAAATTTTTTTTCATACAGGCCAAAAACATGTTCATATACTTTGTAATAGTGTAAAAAATATATGTAATAAAAAAAATGTTAAAAAAATTGCATTTTATAACATAAATTTTTTACATATATCATTAAGATGTTAATAATTAAATAGATTTTCAAATGCAGCAAGTTTTCTTAGTTCTGTAATGCTGAATTTTCCAAATGGGAACATCACAGGTAAAGCAATTTGGGACCATTTTAGTTTTATTGTGACAAGTATAACTTCATTTTAAAAAAATTACAAATACTGATTCATGACAAATTTAAGAGTTTTATTAAAATTTGTTTAGCTATAAATGTTAATTTGGATTGATTGAGATTTCCTTTTTAAAAGCAATAAAATTAAAAATTTACATATTATAATTTTAATAGTCAATAATGAAGTTAAACTAAATCTTAATAATAATTTTTTATTCAATTGTTTTTCTTCATTTATGTTTGACTTAGATATATCTAATAAATGAAATTTATACACTTATTAGTAAATATTATATTTCTCCTAAAAAATTTACAATAAAAGTATATAAATAAAACATTTAGAAAAATAATACATTTTATAACTTGAATTATAAAATGTGCTATTCTCATTGTAAATGAAACTTATCATACAATAAGTCAATACTTTTTATTTTCAAAATAATTAAGTATTAATAATTGATAAATTACATTTTCTGTCAAAAAATATTTAGAAATGAATTCTATATATATTTTGTTGTAAAGCATTAAAATCTTTGAAACATATTAAAAAGGATTCCATTTATTTAAAACTAATTTAGATTTCATTAATAACATGAATAATGCTTAAATAAAAAAATTAAATTTAAAACATCAATTCAAAAATAACTATAACTGAAATTACTCTAATTCTTTCCCATTTTTACTGTATTTATAGTATTTAGTTTCTTGAAGGAGTAGATCTTTGGCCTTTAATAGGTCTTACACCCTCAGTCTCTGAAAATAAATGTTGAATTTCAATGTAAAATATGGAATCCTTTCATATGAGTTTTTAAATTTTATATATGTTGATGTTGATATCTTTCCATGTTTGTCATGTGTCAAAAACTACTTTAAGTTTAAGTTTTATTTGTGGTTTAAAATATTCCATTATAATTTTTATACTGATACAATAGTAAAGTATTGATATTTTTTTAACTGTTAGATTCTTATGTTTAAATTGAATTTTTCTTATAACAAAAAAATCCTTGAAGGAATTTCTCTTTAATAGATTTTTAAAGTTTTAGTAAGAGTTATTATTTTATTTATTGCTTTATAATTTTTATGTTGAGTTTTATTATATTTTTGTATAAATTATTCAAAATTTTATTTTATACATTCGAGTTATTTAAATTTTTTTTAACCTGTGATTTTCCCAAAATTCTTGATATATTTCTCTTCTTTAATTAAAAAAACTTCAATCAGTTCTTTTAGTGAGCTCTTCATTATTTGAGAATTACTTTGAGTAAAATAAAGTGAAGGAACATTTTCTAATATTGCAATATTTACACAATAATGAATATCAAGGATTGATCTGTTTCCTTTTTGTCAGTTGTCTTTTAATCGATTCAACTTAGCATGTGACTTTCTTGTGATATCCTGTTCTTTTGCAGGACTATATGAGACTGAGGGACACTTGTAAGAGGCGAAAAAGCTATTCTCCGAAAGAAACTAAATTTTCATATAAATGGGAAGGATTTCAGGTATAGTAACTTCGTTTAAGTTCAGTTCATTTCTCCAAAAACCAACTAAATGATTAGACTAATTAATAATGCCATCATTTGACTAATAAAATATTTTCATTCAACTATACAAAAATCTATATTATTATTATTTTGAACTTAATTTTAATATTACAAGACTTTTTAGAAATTGACCAAAGTTTGCAAATGTAAAAATAGAATAGGGTTGCCAAACATTTGATAATATATGGGACATTATTTTTTTTTACAGAAATAGCTATTTGTAATAACATTATTTTTCTTATTTTAATAAAAATAAAACATTTTGTAAAGAATTCTATTTCAAGTTTTAATTATAAATATAAGATATTTTAGTAATTCTTTAAATACAGTTTATTTTAGTAAGAAAAATTAATATTTATTTCTCTTATAAAAATTATTTGTTTAATAAGAAAAAATTTATTTATTTTAATTTTTTGAAAGTTTTTATATTAAGAGGTTGAATTTATATGCACATGAATTAACTCATGATGAATTTCATACAAGACATTTAAACTGAAGAGTGAAACTTAAAAATATATAATTTTAAAGGATTAAATATATTATTAAATATGATTTAATTTTCTATTAGATGATATAAACTATATTAATGATTTGTAAATAAAAAAATCAGCTTCCTACAATTGATAAAGTAATAAAAATAAAAATTTATTGAGCAATTCTTGAATTTTCTTAAAAATTTTTATTTTTATGTGTCAATCATTGATATTGCATTTGCCATAATAAAACATTTATAAATTCTGTCAGAATATTTCTAATTATATGATTATTAAGAATAATCATTAAAGTAGATAAAAAATAAATAATAATTCTATAAAATTTAAATAATTAATATACTGTGAATTATTGAAAAATAAAAGATATTTATTTAAAAAAAAATAAATTTATAATTTCTAACAGATTCTATTTTCATAAAATAAAAAAAACAGATATTATAAAATTCAAAAATAAATTTGTGTGTGTTAGATAAATAAACAAAAAAACTAATTTAAAAGTATAAACATCCATAAATCTGATTCTTAGGTTAATGCCAAACTGGATTACACTGGGCTATATTAATACTAATTACTAATTAAATGTCAAGTAATTTGGTCTAGAGTTAGGTGTTAGGTGCCGTCTCTTGATAAATTTAATAATTACAATTAAATTAATATTTAATGATTAATTTAGAAGGTTCTAGAAGAAAAGAATTGGCTCAAAGCAGGACTCAAACTCACAACTCCCATATGCAATGCAGACATGTTGCTAGTTTTAATATCTGGACCTCGTCAGATCTTTGCTTCCAAAACTATTAATTTAGATATAACCATACTGGTTATTCATGTGCTGACTGGAGACAACTTCAGCACCTATGTCTTGTAACTTCTACCTTGGCATATAGCCAGCTGAATGCCATGGTAAAAATTATAGGCCATGGGCACTGAAGTCATCCCCAGTTGGCACCATGCATAACCATTATGGTTATATCTAAATTAATAGTTATGGAAGTGAAGATTGGGCCAATTTTTTTTCTTCCAAAACCTTCTAAATTAATTATTAAATATTAATTTAATTATAATTATTAAATTTATCAAGAGATGACACCTAATGCCATCTACTTCTAGGCCAAATTATGTGACATTTAATTAGTAGTATTAATATAGTTTGATGTAATCCAGCAATTGTTTATCACTAGTTTAAAAAGCATAGAAAGTATTCAGGTCATTCTTTTCTTAATTTTATTTGAAAGATATCACAATATACAATTTTTACTTGATTTTGCAAAATTATCTTCAAATTTGGTTTCATTTTTAAAAAGTTAATATTGATAATCTGTGTTAGCTTCTTAACCAAGGATACATGCACAGTTTATGTTTACTAAATAAAAACATTTTATTAGGTTGCTATGATAAGAATGAAAGTACTACACACTACACTGAGCAGACAATAGCCTGGAAGATAAAACAGAAATTTGAGCTCTCTCTCACCAAACAAGTATCATATGAATTCATTATAAACATTTATCGGAATAACTCCAACAGTCTGTTTTTATCTGTAACAAATTACTGAGCATAATACTATCTATGATGATTTTTCTGTAAAGTTATGTTATTTATAATACAAAATTATCAACAAGAATATAATATATAGTATATAGTAAATTGATAACTGATTAAATTGTTATATTATTGTTCTAGCAGGAGATAATTTTGTATTGAAAAGTTGAAAGCATCATATTTTATCAGTTGCATTAATTTCATGAGAATTAAATGAATATTTGTAAAATTAAGATTGTGTGTATTAAATTTTATAATTTTAATTATGTACTATCCTGCCATTAGAATTTGGATTTCTGATATATCATCTTTCATCATTCACTAGGGAACTGGTAATGTGCTAGAATTTTTACTTTTTGACACAGTTTTTAACTTTTATAGAATATTTTCTACTAGAAACTTTTTACTTTTTATCATTAATATTATTGATCTTAAAAGCAGTAATGAATTCAACTTTTATTTTGATTTCTTATATGTTCAATGATTGACTTTGTTCCAACATTCAATAGGTTTAAAATTGAGCTTTACTAGACCATCTTTGAATGTTCACATCCACATACTAATCTATCATTATAGAAATAACATGATGTTAGTATTTTCTTGTTAATAAATGCATGGGCTACACTTAAAGTGCTATAACAATTCAATTCAATAACCCAGGTTATTTAGCTAGATCTTGGCATTTATGATACTGTCCAAAATATTAAAGTTTAAACCTTGAACACGAGAAACAGTTTAGAATCATCTGAAAGTTTAAAATCAACAAAAAGTTTGTTATGGTATTACTGAGAAAGAAGTGTATACATTAGGTTCAAAGATTGAGTGACAAACTGGCCAGGACACATTATGGCTTTACAGAAACAGCCACAACAAGAAATTTTGCATCCTGGCTGGTTATAAAGAACCACAATACATTCTGGCATATTAAACAATGCTATGATGCAAAATTTGTATCAGGACAGTTAAAAAATTATCACATGTTCCAGCATTATCAGTATATCACAATGCATGTTTGTTTCCTGTTTATTCTGTAGTAGTAAAGAGTTTAGGATATATGATTAAATATGTATTATAATTAAGAATAACAAACAAGTTCAATTATTTTTTCAAGAACTACCAGAACTACCATTAAAATTTTGGTTGATATCTTTTGAATAACATTTGCACTTTTTATCAGTACAGTATCTCTCACAGTTGTAGCTTACAAAGTCCTGCTTATTTCCAGATGTTATATTTGAAGATGATGAAGAGATAGTGAACTTGATGGCACAAATACATTAATGAAGTTGTTGTTAGCAATTGTAAACTCATTATTTGTGAACATAGAATGCTCAAGTAAGCTGTCTTTAGTGCTCAGCTGATAAAGCCCAGACATGTTTACTGATGTGACATATCAAAATTGACAAATGACTGAGCTATTGATTTTGAATTGGTTCTGCTCTTTTTTTACAAGTAAAAAATCAGATATACAAAACTGTAAATAATAATAATAGTATAAGATATAAGTAAAGCTAGGGTTGACTAGAAAGACAAGCCCAAAATAAAATGTGATTGAGATATCTTGATCATGTGATAATTTCATTAATTTTTTTCATTTTGTGGCTTGAATGGTAGGTTTATCTTCCTCTGTTTTGTTTTTTTAAATATTTATTCAAGCAACATATTTCTTTGTTTTTATTTCAAATATGTATTTTAAAAATTATGCCCATTTATAAGTGAATTTCTAATGCCAAAGAGTAAGAGTAAAACACCAATTATTTGAATTAAAATACACTAGCCTCTGGCTAATCCAGCCATTCTTTGCAGAGAAATACCAGATTAACAAGAATGTTGGATTGATGAGAGTGTATAGATCTGAAGCCTACCTTAAGGCAATGAATGACATGACCTGTTGCCCTTCAGTACTGATTCTTTTTGGAGGCAGGCAAACAAATGATATGGTGTACTGAAATTGAATACTGTACACAGAAAAGAAATCTGAGTAAATAGGATGTGTGACTAACATTTTCATAAAAGCAGAACTGCATAGGTGATTAGGTGATTATACTAGAAAGTATGCAGGATAATTGAAGACCAGATTAACAAGAGTCTTTTGTATTACAGTTCATTTATTTCATGTAATATGTTGCTAACCCATAAAGCTTATGCTTAAAGTTTTTACTATAAGGATTGTGAATTGGCTTCAATGATACTCAAAATTTTCTGATAAATACTTAAAATATACTGAAAATGTATTTAAATTTCAGTTTTGCCCATTGATAAACATTTCAATTAATCAAATAAATCTATATTCAAGCATAAATAAAATATAGTCTATATTTTAATTAATCAAATCAATGATTTTTGAAAATAAATCAAATCAACTTTAAATTTTTGCATCTTTAATGACAACAAATTTTAGCATTAGAATAATTAATATATAGCTCAACAAATGTTTTGTTTAAAACTAATTAGAAATTAATTAGTTTTTACATGTTATACCAAATTTATTTCATTTAATTTAGCAATAATACATGTAAATTTTTTTCAAATATAAAATCAAAGATAAATCATAAAAACACTATTTCTCAAGTCATAGTTATAATTATGTATGCATGTTAGACACAGGTACTATCTGAGAATAGCCAATTATTAATAGAGCAGCATCCAGAATGATTAGATAATGTACATTTATGCAAAGTTTAGTGATCAGTTTATATTTTTAAAACCCTGATTTATATAAACAAAAACAAACTATTCATTTGCATATAAATTCTTTTCCAAAATAAAAATAGAAAACTGTTATTAATCTTGTTGAACTAATAATTATTATTATTATTATTACCATATTTTTATGTATGCTCCATATTTTCAAATTTGGCATTCCTAATAATAACTTATTAAAACTTATAAATATTAATTAAAAATTATATATATGAAATTTATTTTAAGTAAGAATCAATTTATATTTGATATAATATAAAAGCTTATTTTAAGATTTATATATAAGATTTAAATGCAATTTTATAATGTTATTTATTTATAAAAGTACAAATGATTTATTTTTATAATTTAGAAATTATAAAAGAGTTTTGGTATTCAACTTGATATAGCTAATAAATTAGTAGATGTATTACTATATTTTTAAATTAATGTTTACTTATACAATATAATCTAACAATAATTTAAATGCTATAATATGCTAATGCTAATCAATGGAGAAATATAATGCTTATTAGTTTAAGACAAAATATTTTTTCATTACATTAAAAAAAATATATTTTTAAGCTTTAGAGGAGCTTTTAAGTATAGAATGCTTATTCAAGAAATAAAATTATTAAATTAGATTCAAGAGTTAAGTTAGAATCTTAGAATCAGAATAAATAAGACCAATTATGAACAGAATTGTATTGCTTCAGGGAATAAAAATACATATCCCAGACTTTAATTAGAAAAGTATCAAATATGCAAAATTTATTCAAAAATTGGAGTATGATTTTACTAATATATTTATAAATTATTTTAGTGTTAACTAATGGTTTTGATTTTTATCACTGTTTATTACAATTCTATTGTATCAATATTTAAAATATTTACAATTATAAATAATTCTTAACAATAACAAAGGAAAAATAAACTACTACTATTATAAATATTGAATATTCAAATTCAATATTTAATAAAATCTAATAGTAATAATTATAATTAAATTTGGGAATTCTGTAAATAATTATTTATTTTCTTAAAAAATTATAAAGATATTTTTGATGTTAGAATTTCACTCTTTATTAAAATAAGAGGATTCTTCTTCTTCTATTCTAGAAATATATGAAGATTTCAAATTAAAAATCACTTTATACTTTTAATTTATTAGGTAGATCTATACATTAGTTAGATATATTAGATTCTAATAAAGTTTGAAATATTGTAATGCTTATTGAACCAATGAAAATAAGAAAATATTTTATTTTAGCATAAGATTGATATTCTAAATCACAAAAACAAAAAAAAATAATATGTGATAATTTTATAGAAACTACAACTTTATAGTTAATTGATTATGTAATCATTATAGTCTATATTATTATTATTATTATTATTAAATTCAACAATATTGAGTATTGATAAGAAATGAAAGTTTCACAATAGTTTAATCTATGCCATTGAAACAAATAAAATTTTATTCTTAAAAAAAATAAGAAGTCTGCATTATGAAATACTGATTTGTAATATCAAAGCTAATATAAAGCAAATAGAAAAGAATGTAACTATGAATTAATTAATGTGAAATTTATATGAAGCAAATTAAAAACTAATTTTTAGATTAATGAATTGACGACATATTAATAGAGTAAGAATGTAAAAAATATGGAGTTTACAATTTTTCTGGAAAACAATCTTTAATATAGAAAGCAGGAGCATAAATATAGTTTTTATAAAGTTATGAAAAATACAGAAAACTAGATAATTGCATAATTTTATAAATTTACACATTACAAAGTTGTCTAATTTCTATAAAAAATGAAAATTCTTTTTATATGTTAACTTCAAGCAAAGATTAAAATATTTATATGAAATTTATTTATTTAATTATCTTTTAAGTAACTATTTCAATATTTTCTGGAAGTTAAACAACTTGTCTTCTTTAAACTTTTTTTATTTTTTAGAATTCAATTTCAGAAGTCAGAAGTTTTGCAGCTATCAGTTTACTTATACAATTTTTAAATTTTATTTTGAATATTTGACAAGATGAATATTTAATAATTAAAATTAATACACACAACTTAACAGTTTTTATATCTAAAGATGAACACCAGGCATTCAAAGATATTTAAAGAAAAACAGATTTTAGTTTAAAGTTTTAAATCAAATTCAAATAATTTTCTTATTTTATCATTTTAAATTCAAATAAAATTAATGAATTATTATAGAACAAATTATTATTCAGAAATGGCATAAAATAATTTATTAGTAAAGTTGAGTTTTTTAAAAATTTTAAAAAATCTATACAGTTAAAATCTATTAGTAAAAAATTTTTCAAAATTTTGAAAGAATTTTTTATAGACTTTTTCAGCTGTTTCATTTGTCAGATTTTAACATTTACTTAAGCAATACTTTTTTCAAATAAGCAGAAAATCAAATAATTTTTTACTTTGTAAGAAAAGTTAGTTTGTAGTTAACAGATGATGGAAAAAATGGAATAATATATGATGTAGATAGTTGTGTTTTTAGATTGAAAATTCTAATTTTTTTTAGAATTGATTAACTAAAAATATAATAATTTTTAATAAGAATTTAGAAATGAAAATGTTTAAATTAAGTCATTTTAAAAACAGCAAACATTATTGGAATTTTTCTTACTTACAAAATTTATAAGCTCTGATTCTCTTGAACTTTATTGGGTCATCATTTTCATGACTGAAATCATATTTTTATTTAAAGAATTTGTAATGTTAATAAATTATATAAACTCAAAACTTCTAAACCTTGTTCTTGTTTGACATTCAATCTACTAGAGTTTATAATTTATATACGTTGTAAATAGGAAATTTTGTTTTCCAGCAAAACAGAGTGGTTTGTTGTATTTGAAATATAAATTTGAGTTTTTGAAGATTTTTAAAAATAATTTCATTAAAATCTTTAAAATTCATTCAGTTTTTTGAATTAGATCATTGAAACAAAAATAATGATCATATTCAATCTTTGAACACAGTGCTTTCTAAATTAACACAATTTTTTAGATTTAATAATTTATGCTTATTTGTTTTTTAATATTGAATAATAAATAAATAATAAGATTCAATTATTAACTTTTAATTAATGCTTAAATTTATTGAATGCTTGTCATATATTCAATATTAAAGAATTGATCATTTTAATTTATTGCTGTATGCAAAATAATTGAATATTAATTAGTAACTGTAAGAATATAGTAAGAATTCATTGTAGTGAAAAATACTGTTGTCAGTACAAATATGAGTACCTAAGACAACTTTTTAATATAATATATATATATTATATTATATTATATTAAAAAGTTGTTAGAAACATATAAATTCTTTCAGATACTAATAAAGATTCAATAACTTATAAAATTAATTTATTAAAACTATTCAATTATTTAACCTGTTTTTAATAAAGTAGTAGCGAGAAAGATATATGACTTAGTTATATCTATCTCTGTATTAAAATTTACTATAAGTTTAATTAGTTTAAATTTAATTATTAACTGTTTTTCAGATTTAGACATCAACAATGTATTTAGTTTCAAAAGAACAGAAATTTTTAGTATAAAACTATTGAAAACAAAAACTGTTTTTCTGAAAGCAAATTTAATGTCAGAAATTTTTACAGATGTCATTAAAAATTTTATACTTTTAATCTTCCAGCAATTGCATATGATTGTACAGTGTGATCATAATTAAAAAGAGTAGGTGTTCAGAGCTCTCTGTAGAAAGAACTATTTGGCAAATCTCAACCAAATTGGCCTGTTTTGAGTATGTGATTTTGATTTTTAGAAAAAATTTTACTTCAAAATTCAGTTACGAGGAAAAATTTGGCACTGATGTCTCCTTAATGTGTATATTACATACATTTACTAACAATCAAAAGTTTACAAATAGTGCAATAATTTTATTTCAGCTAGATGTAATTACAGATGCATAATGTGGAATTGAAAATTATATCAAAGGTATTGTTCTGTGCACCCTCCATTTCCATGCTATAAAAACTGTACTTCCTGAACAACACTCACAATAGTGGAACACAACTGACCTATATGGAGTTGTGGCACATATTGTGAAATTTTGTCTTTTAAGACAGCTAGGTTGGAACATTGCCTTGATAAATGAGGCTCTGTAGATAGTGCCATAACCAAAAGTCACAGTTTTGTTGATAGAAGAGTTTAACAAGAAATGTACAACAGACATAATGAGCACCATGACTGTTCATTGTAAACAATTGTGAAGAATGTTTTACATCTCCTTTTATACCCAAAATTCATTAGAGAACATATGTAATATGAACAATAAGGGAGTAGCAGTGCTAAATTTTATTTTAGTGGCTAATTTTCAAAGTAAAACTTTCTTTTTGAAAATTGAAACTGCATACTCAGGACAGTATGTATATGAAATTTTATTGAGATTTGTCTAATAATTGTTTCTTACAAAAAATCTTGAATACTTACTCTTTAAATGTAATCACTTTATGTATGACTCTAAGACTGAAAAAAACTAAATTTCTCTTAAATGAAATTGCAAAACATAGTAATCTCAATTTAGAAGATAATCTTTATTCATTCTTACATTCTGATTAAAATTTGATTAATTAATTATTATTAAATATTAAGCAATTCTATTATGCACTATTCAATTTTTAAACAAATAATCCACACATCTGTTAATTGAGGAAACCAAAAAATGTTTTATTAACAAAACATTTGCAACTCGTTATGGATCATCTTCAGCATTTGAACCTAAAAAACAAAATTAGAACTTTTTTAAATTAAACTAGCCACTTGCACAGTAAGAATTGTAAATATATTAATTTATTGATATTCATATATTTACAATAGGTCCATTATTAGGGTATTAGAACAAATATCTATTTCATTTCCAAACTTCTTAACATCATCAACTGCAAGGATGTGATATCTCTTAACTCCACATAGCTCTTTGCTAGACCTGTAGAAACCACAAAAATCATAAACATTCTTGTAAACAAAGTACATCTGATTTCATACAGTGCTTTTATTTTTATTTTATTTTAGTTTATTTTATTTCATTTCATTTTATTTTATACTATTTCATCTTATTGATATTCATACATTTACAATTCTTATTGTGCATGTGTAGCCAAGTTTGATTCAAAAAATGTTACAATGTTTGTTTTTTAAGTTTAAATGCTGAAAATGATTCATAATGAGTTGCAAATGTTTTTTAATAAAAAAAAATTTTTTTTGGTTTCTTCAGTTAACAGATGAAAGGTTATTCATTTAATCATGCTGCCAAGTTTGTAATGGATTTTTAAATACAATTTTTAATCAATTAAGCAATTTTTATCATATTAAAGGATATCTAGTTAAAAGGAGGTGACAGACTATGTTGAATAGTAATTACAGAAAAATATAAAAGGGTATACAGATTAATATCAATTAATTATTTAATGTTTGACATAAGTCTGAAAAAAGGTACCAGTATATGATTTAAACATGATATTAGTACTTCTAATATTAGCTGATGATTATAATTTTACAAAGTTATGTTATCCATATAAGGAACTAAACCTGAATTATCAAATACTAATCAAATGGTAAATATTCTAAATTAGTTAGTTTGATTCTAATGATTAAATTTAATACAAGATGGCAATGTAATTGCCTACTTTAATACCCTGAAGTTATACCTTGATAAGCAATGTGGCTTTATTATTTGATTAGTTATAGTATTGAGTAAATAATTTTTCTTAAATTTTTACATGGCTATTTTGGGCTATTTTGACATTTGATGAAAAGGTAGATCTGTGACATTTTTTTCTGAATTATATAATTGGCAATTAATTGTCATGTACAACAGATTATCATCAAAAAGTATATAATTTTTATGTGCATGAATCTGAAAAAGCAGTTTTTTAATATAAAAGTTTAAATTCATATTTATATATCAGAGAAGTCAGAGAGTATGACAATTATTATACACCATGGATGATATTTTGATTGCTTCAGATTATGCATTATATAATTTTTTTAGCATGTAGGATGTAAATTGTTATTTATAAAATTGTTTAAAATGCACTAAATAGTTCAGATTAACGAATATATAAATGAAAAGACTATAAGTTTAAAAACTAAATAAATGCATAAAAATGAAACATCATAATTAAATATCATATAAATGTAGCAAAATGTTTGTTGTAGACAAATATTTTCAACTAATGCATATTTATCATCAATCTACAGTACTAAAATTTTGTTTACAAGAAGAGGGCACAAGTACTAGAAAATAGAGCTGAACAAAACTTATTTCTATAATAGTACTTTACTAGCACTAAAACATAGGGAAGGGATAGCATGCAATATGCAGTCAGTTAATATTTCCTGCTTTTAATCTGATGACTAGATTGTAAACTGAGAAATTTTTTTACAGTAAATATTTTTCTGAACTTACAAGATATATGTTGTTATTTAAAATAGAAAAAACTTATGAATAGAAAAAACTTCATAACTAATGAGATCACATAGTATATATGATCTTATTAGTTCTTATATATACTTATATGATTTTTAAGAATGCAAATACTGGAAGGTTAAATATTTTTGGATTTCTTATTATTCCATCATCCGATATACTAATTAACATAAACATTTATTAATCTGTTAATGAATATGATCTTGTTTAAGAGTTTTTAAATGACAGATTAGATTTGGTTTCATGTATGAAATTTTGAAATCAGATATTAACATAGAATGAAAGATTTCAAAATGTATCTAGGAACCTAAATTTTCTGATATATTCTAAATAATCAAAAATGAAAAAGTAAATATAAAAGTTTTTGAAAAGAATAATGTTTTTGCACAAAATGTATAAAGTGTACTGAGAAACAACAAATTAGTAAATACAGAGTAATGTATAAATAAATTAAATATTTAATTGCATATTGCACCATTAAATATTTGTTTTATAAATTTCACTTTACTAATTAATAATAGATTAATATTGTATTGTAAAGAAAATTGCTAATTAATTTAATTAATATGGTTGGATTATCTGAGATTGAAAGAATGGAAATGTTATGTAAATTTTAAATTTTTAATAATAAAAATATATTTGTATTATTGAAAAGATAGTAAAAATTATTGATAAATCAAAAACACTAATATATTTTTAATGAATTTAATTTTTTGTAATTTTAATCATAGAAATAGAATTAATTATTTATTTATCAATAATAAATTAAAACAACAAATGAATAATAATATAAACTTTACTCAAAATTTATTATACCCTTTTATATTTAAATCATTGAGAGGATGATTGTTGCAAGCTAAAATTTTTCTAAAATAAATTCATTAAAATTTTAAATAAAACTGTTAATTAGTTAATGCATTAAATACATTTATAATTAATAATGTTTTTCTGATTTAAATTAAGTCACAAATAAATGGATTTTAATTAGACATGTAGACTAATAAATATATTTAGATTATGTTTCAATTATTTATATATTTACTAGGTAAAATTTTTAGTGAAAATTATCTGTTTATAACTGAATAATTTAATAGGATTATTAATTATATCAGTATATTTTAATTATATTTTCTCCACATTACTTTAAATAAACTAATTTATTAAGATTAAAGAAATTTTGAAAAATTACAGATTATTAATGATGAATCATTAACTCAGCTTGATTCTAATTATTTGAAACATTGGTGATAATTGAAATGAAATATGATAGAATTTTTTGTTTCAAACTGAAAAATTAGACATTTAGTTTGAAAAAAAAATTAATTTGATTTTATTTATTGTAGTAAAAGTTTTTTTTTTAATTTTAGTTATAATATTATTGTTAGATTTTATCATTTATATTTAAAGTTTAAATGTTTTTAAAGAGATAATATATTTATTATGTTAAATTATTTAAGTAAAATATTTGTAAAGATAGCAAAGTCTAAAGATTTTTCATTTTTAATGAAATTTTAAAATATATTTTCAATGATAAGAAAATTGAAATAAAATTACAAGAGAATTAAAATTTATAATTTTAAATTTTGTAAGTTACAATTACTGTAAGTTGTTTGTCTGTTGTTTAGTACTTGAATTATTGATTCAAATGCTAAGCAATTTTAAGTAATTCATTGGCTATACATAAATAATTTTTATAAATTGTTTTTAAAAATATAATTATATAATTAGAATCAAATATTTATAACTGAACAAAATGAAATACTGTATAATAGATATTTTGTAACAAATTAGATAAAAAATTTGATAACAATTGTTTAATGTTTGCATGTAGTTAATGGTGGATTAAATGTAAATATATATATATTTATTTCAAGGAAATTATTAATATAACTAAGATAAATTTTTATTTGAGCTAAAATAATATGAAAAATAAGTGCGCCTAAATGTTTTGAGATAATTTCTTAATTATCTTGAAAAAATAAACTATTATGTATAAACTATAAACTAATATAAACTATATAGATCATGTTTAGATATGATTATAAATCCTTGTTAACTATTTAGCTAGTGCTATTCTATTTTTTGGGAATAAAATTAACCTCTTTATGTTAACTGGATTGATAACTATAACTAAATACACTAATCAAAACCCTGATCAAAGTAAATAATTTAATGTAAATTTGACAAAGTTTTGTGCATTTCAATTTAGAATGCTGTTGACTTGAAGCAGATCTTCTATAAGACTGAAAATATTTGTCAAATTTACATTAATTAATTTACTAGAATTATGAAAGTTTTGATCGGTGTATTTAGTGTTCTTTTGATTATAAATAAGAAATTATCTTCAAAATAAACAATTAGGAATGTATGCTGTTCATTTTATTTATACTTTAATAGAACACACTTTTTTTATTGTAAAAGAGAGAGTACCTTATATATTACCAGTATTTTAATTTTAATAATAATCCTAAAATACTTTTAATCATGATTATATTATATTTGGAATCATCAAAAATGCCATTTAATTGAACATTTCTTATAAGTTATTTATTTATTTATTTATTTTAGATTTAATTTTATTATTGTTTAATACTTAAGTTTTTACAGATCATTTTTATTCTATTAAATGTACTGTACATATATTGTCAATAATATACAAGTTTAATTAGTTCTGGACAGCTTAAATTGTAAACTTGTATGTTTTTTTGTCTTTTGTGTATGAAGTTTCTGTATTCTTAAGAAAAAATACTGAATATATAATAAATATACATAGTTGCCAACCATCAGTGTTTAGTATGCTTTGTCAGTAGACAGGCTGGTTTCCCCCCTTTTTTTTTCAGCGTTTTTAAAGAATTTGATATTATCACATAAACGCTTTATTTAACAAGTCTAATATCAATATATATGCTGAAGACATTGTATGCATTTTATTATGAAGAACTAAAGCAAACCAGAACAATGTTCTCAGATTTGTTCTATTAGGAAAGAACCAAGATTGATATTTTTATATATGTATGAAAATTTTAGCTTAAATATGATAATTTTAAATGGCAGATATGATAAATTGCATCTTCGAGTCTATCAATGTTAGTGCCATCACATTGGCAGTTAAATCAGTTATGATTGATTCATTAGCGGAAGGAAACAAGTTTAATTTACTTTTACAGTTAGACCAAATTATTGAGCAGTGCTACAGTTTCTCCACCAAAAACGAAGAAACATCCGATTCATCACTTATGAACTTTCTCAAGAAAAGAAAGAGATAGTTCTTTGAGATTTGTGGAATTTTGTAAAATAGTAAGTCTGATGATGATTTTGCCACACAGCATGTGTGGCAAAAGGAAAAGATATTTAGTATGATAGAAAAAAAATAAGACAGAGATAGGAACTAAATTATAACCAGAAAACATTGTCTTTAATAATTGCAGTCAATAAACTGACTGATAGAAACTGTCATAAGTACACTGTACCAAAAGAAATTATTAAGAAAGCAAAACATTGGACAAAGACATATAACACGAGGCACTCATCAGGCAATAATAAGACTCATAACACAATTAAGATGATATACATCATAAATCTAGGTGTACATTTATGATGTGTCCCATAAAATATTTGATTTTTTTTAAGTTGTGATGTTAAAAATTATAAAGCTATTGCCACTCTCTTGACAGCATTTATGGCAATAGCTTATAAGGTATTTTATTTTTATAATAATTCTTAATCATTTTATATTTCTTGTGCTTAGTTTCTTTTTACAGTTTAATTTGAAAAGTTTTTGAAAGATACTACAAAGATGATAAATTTCTCTGAAGTTGTTCAATTAAATGATATTTTTACAATTTCTAAAAAGTATTATTGTAATTGAAAATGCTAAAAAGAAATCAGTATGAGAGTATGATTATAATATGTATGTATATTAAGAACAAAATACCATTAATCATAAATATTAATATTTTCTAATTTATAGAAGAATCATAATTTAGAACTTTTATACAACAATTAAGCTGGAAAAAAATTGTTATTTCAGTTTTTATTTTATTTATATTTAAATAATTTTTTTCCAAGTATATTATAATTTTGCAAAATTTATTTATCATGAATATTAAATAAATAATTTAAAATAATATATTGAAATTTTTAATGCAAAATATATTTGTATTTTCACAGGAATAAAGCAAGTGTCTTGTAATGTGATCAGTGATTAATTTTTTAATGAAAATAAAAGAATTTATATGTTTTAATTTTTATAAAGAATGAAACTTGTAAGCATCATAATTTGCAAAATATAAGTGAAAATTTTAGCTAAATATTTATATTTTTATTTCATATATGTTTACAAATTGTTTCAATAAATTTCCAAATTTTAGACAGTTTATTGTATGCTAACTAACTAAAAATAAAATTGAAGAAAAAATATTTTAAACTAATGTATAGAAATAAAACACATAAATGTGATGCAAAGTAAAGGATAACTATAAAAATTCATTTATTACAAATAAAACAATATGAATATCAAAATATAAAATATATTTAAGATAAAATAAATATTTTAATTTACTAAAATTTTTATAAAGAGTATTTCTATTTTAATATTTTTGTCCACTTGTATTAAAACTTTCAAAAAGAAAATAAAAATTTAAAAAATCATCCTATTAATCAAACATTAATTTTCAACTTATCAAAAAATAAAAATAACGAATAAAAACCTGATCTGTGATATATTCATTCAAAAATTAATGGTACATTATGTTTATTTGCTTAAACTTTGTAGGGAAATGTCCCATGCAAATTTAATGAAAAGTTTTTACTTTATAGAAATAAGATTATAATTATTGTTATTATTATTATATAGTCTTTATTTAATGTAGCTTATAATATATTTCAAATTATTTTACTATTGTATTTATATTTAATGTTAAAATTTTCTTTTAAAATTTAGATATTACATTAAATTTAGCTATTTCAGAGTATCAAATTTTTAATTATACAGTTATAAAAATATTTTCTTAAATTTAACAATTATCTTGCCAACAGTGTCTGTTTTTACTTTTTAGTGAGAAAATATCTCCTTATCTTTAATCTAAAAATAATAATTTTTAATTTTAAATAATTGTTTATATAGTTAATATTAGAAGAAATATTATTGATCAATAAATGTATCAAGTTCAAAGCATCATAATGCATATAAGATCTCTAAATAGACTTCACTCAATTGTCATAAACAATTATTTTGAAATATTTCAATATTCCTTGATTATTTTAAGATTAAATATACCAAAACCAAATAAAAATTCATTCTGAGCTGAATTGAGTTATATATTTGGATAAAACAGACATTTGGGAATAACTTCCATTTTTGAAAAACAGCAAATGAATAAATAATTTATTTAAATTCACAAAATTTTTCAATACATATAATTACTAGTAAAATTTAAATTTTTTTGTAGTATAAAATGCTTCTTGTTTGGATAACTATGTTAAATTTTTTTTATTCTGAAAATGTATCAAATAAAATGTTAGTAAGTATAAATAAAAATTATTATGTCAAATACAAGTTTGATAGGTTGCTATGAAGGCAGAATTAAAATCTTTAAACACTTATTTATAGAAATAACTCACTCAAACCTACTAACCGGAGTAAAGAATTGTTCTAATAATGTGAATGTTTTCAATGCCCCTTCTGGGCTCTTCTTCAGACATTCTACTAAAATGCATAAATCGAATGCCTTTGAAAGAAATTCGAAAGTGAAGAACCAGCTTACAACAGTTTTAGTAGAATACGTGAAGTTTTAGTAGAATACAGTTTTAGTAGAATACGCAAATATTTGCATTATTAGAACAATTTTTTACTCTGGTTAGTAGGTTTGAGTGAAACTTATTTATATTTTTGTATATTATAATATGTGCAGCCTGTATTACATTTGTTTTTGCTAGTTTTTAAAAGGTATTATTAAATATAAAGTTTGATACTTCATCTAATGAAATTTTTGTAAAATTTAGATTGGGGTTTTTCAACTGCTCTCAAATCAAGTTTATATTCTGTGACTTTGTAATCAAATATATTTAAGCAGAAATTTCAGTTTCATAAAAAAGATCATAAAATAGATTTATATGGATTATTAGTACAAAATTTTATTTAATGCTTTGTTTTATATGCTATTTAATAATAACTTTAAAATATGCATTTTTAAACTTCTGACAAAAGCTAAACTTTCTGATTTGTAACATTTTGATAAAAGCTAAAAATTATATCTATTTTCTTCCATTTCAATATTTTTAACAGAGTAATCTATTAAGCTTTAAACATCTATACAACTTTTTAAAATTTTATATAAATTAAACATTTTGTAATAAAATATTAATTATAAAAATTGATAAATGATGTTAAATGCTGTGAGAAATAACAGACAGTTGTTATTAAAAGAATAACATATTTTCTAGAATTTTCTTTTATTTATTCAACAAGTTAAATATAATATCAGATTTAAGAAAAGCTTAAAATGCATTGAATGATACATATATTTTACTTTTGCTATAAAAAAATATTTACTTAAAATCTAATTTTTCAAATCTTTATAATTTGAAAAATTCAGTATATACTACAAAATATTTATTTATTAAAATACATTTTAATATTTTAATTTTAATTATTTAAATATAAATATATATATTATGTAATTTTTCTTTTTACTAGCAAAACCAGTTAGCAAAACCAATAAATTATATATATTATATAATAAAAGGTTTTTATAAAAAATATTTTATAATTGAATATTTTTATTATAATATTGTAAATTTTATTTAGAATAATGTATAATTTATATTTATATATTAATAAGATAAGCTGTTTTAACAAAAGTACTTATATTGAGCAAAATAACTTCTTTGAAAAAGCATTAAACAAATTTTAATTGAAATAAAACAAATTTTGTTAAAATAGCTTATTTTTTCAAAATGTAGGTTTTAATAAAGTATAATTTATAACAGAAATAATATAGAAATTTCAACTTGCAATAAATCAGATCCTAATAGTTCTAGATACAAATGAAATAAATATCTATGATTTACTTTTGATTTTAAATATATTTTATTTTATTAGAAAACTGTATTGAGGAATCATACATTTTTTTAAAAATAAAATTTTATGCAAAATATTTTATCATCAATATTAATTATTAGTGTCACTTTGAGAGAAATTAAGCAATTAACTTTCATTTAGAAAATACAAAGGAATTAAAATTAAAATGTATTATATTTAAAAAAAAGATATAAATAGAACAGTTTTAATTTTTTAATGTATTTACTTTAATAGTGTAAGAATATTTTTTGCTAATATAATGTATGTTTGTGTAAAGGCAATTCAAAATTTATTTTTCGAACTAATAGAATGCTCAAAAAGATATTATGCTTGATAATGCTTGGTGGGAACCTTGTTATTGATATATCATTTATTATATATTTATATTTAATCATTTTTATATATACATATTTTATTATTAAAAAACAATTTATTATATGTGTAATATTTATATTATATCTAATGTTTTATGCTGTCCTACAGAAAATATCTGGGCTAATAATGAAAATAGATATTATTTCAGAAATAAAATATTTTAATACACAGTTGCCAGTTGTATGTGGTTAGAATTATTTGTAAATAAGTATTTTTAATTTATACTTTAAATTGAGTTTTTATAAGTTATTGCATTTAGTATATTCTGATGTAGTGAAATATTTTTAGTTTGTAATATTAAAGTTTCATTAATACTGCATATCCCCATGTATAACTCAAATATTTTGAATTACATTTTATTTAGAAAATTATAATATATTATATGTAAAGTAGAATAAATTTTTCCAAATACAAATATTATTATTGAAATAAATCTTTAAGTTTTTCCTTATTTTTAGTCATTTTAATACAATGTGAATTATTAGAAGATTTACTATTAAAATCATGTCTAAATTTATATTACACTTTAATTTGCATATTCAACAATTAATCTAGATTGAGAAACTTTTTAAGTATAAGCTGTTAATTTTTTATTATATAACTATATAATAATTTATTGTATACGTAATAAAAAACAAATAGGGTATGTATTGTTTATTAATAGATAAAAAATTCTTTACATATATTGTATTAATAAAATTTCAATTGAATGATAAATATTTACATTTTTAATAAGATTACTTTACTATTGCAGCATTTCTAAATATACATAACTTTATGTTATAAAGTGAGAAATGTATTTCTTACTCAATATAACTGTGTGGTACAAATTACCAGCTTTTTCAAATCTCAAATCTGCTTGTCATATGGATGGGTGTCAAATAGGTTTTTGGACAGGTAATCATGCCCTAAAACTATTGCCCTCCAGTATGTTTCTTATAGTTTAATCTCTAAAAATTTTGACTTAATTGTATTATTTATTTTTTTTATCAGTTTCATAAGAGGAAAATTTTTTGAGATATTATATAATTAAATTTGGCAGGGCTCAAATATGAAGACAAATTAACATCTGGCTCAAGGTGTGCCAAATAAAGAATGGAGCATGAAAAACATACCTTTGGACACTTTACCAACAACTCTTTCTTTTACAACAATAAGTGATCAAAAGCTGAATATCTGGCCACCCTTTGTAATTACAAATTAAACAAATTTAAATGTAGAATTTTAAACAGAGAACATAGAAAATTCTGTAAGAATCTAAATCCCTGCTTCAGTAGCTGATTTTTGAAAGCTGTAAAAGTGTTCAAAAATACAGAATCCCACTTAACAATAATTAAATTTTAATTAAAAAATATAAATCAATTTTATAATGTTTTTACATCTGTCACAATAAAAAAAGATTAATTTAATAAAAACAAGTAAAAAATTACAAATAGGTTGGAGTTTTTCTGTTTGTTTCAATAAACTGAGATTATCATAATTAAGTAAAAATAGAAGACTAAATTAGAAAAAATGTACTATATGTTACATATAAAACAGACTGTAAATAATGGATATTTTAAAATTTGTAAAACTTGTGGCTAAGAAGCAATATATTTATTTTTGATAAATTGTTAATATTTTGGATATCAAATATTAAGATATTTAATAAATATTAAAGTATTTGTTATATTCATAAACTAAAATTATTGAATATTAAAGTTGCAAAAAAATATATTTTGATATAGAAAGAGATTTTTATTTATTATTTTTCTTTTCCTGAAATAATTTTTTGAAAAATGTAGTTTATGTTAGGAGTTTAGAATATATGATTTTATACAACTGAATATAATTTCTGGTAAAGATGAATATGTGAAAATGTTACAGTGCATAGGCAATGAATTTTATATATGAATTCTAGAAATGTTTATAACACAGAAGAAAATTTTATTACAGTATTACTTATTCCTTCAGTTCACTGTCAGTGAGACACCTTCATAGTATTTTATTATTTAGCCAGGAAAAATTTGTAAACAAGAAAGTTAGATCAATATAATACAAACAATTCAAAAAGCAATTTAGTTCTTCACTTTGAAATTAGCAATTAAAGTTTCAATTATTAAGAAAAAAAATGATAAAAAAAAGTGTCTATATTTTTAATTTTCAAACAATAATTTTTAGGTTTAATAATTTTGAAATTTTTCAAATATAAGTGATAAAAATAACCTAATCATTATTTAAATATTTTATTGTTGAATACACATAATGTCTTTAAATTGTTCATTGTGAATTATAAGAACAATATAGTAATTCTAATTGCTATTTTAATTTATAATATCAAAATGTAATTATTTCTTCTGCAAAGATCTGTACAAAAAAAATAAGGACTGAAAAGTAGACAGTAAGACTTGAAATGCATTTCCATTGATAAAACCTATATCAATAAGAGTTCCTTGTGTGATAAGTTACTGAAAAAAGCCAAAATATTCAAGTATTTTAAAAAATCCAAAAAAAAAAAAGAAAAAGAAATGTAATTATAAAGTTATAATGATATAAATTGAGTAATTCTTTAATTATTATGACTTTGTGTCCTCTATCGTAATTTAAAATTTATCTTGTGTACTAGTACTTTTTTATCAATTAACAGGACTTATTATACTGGAATTATGAATGCAGATATTTAGTCTTATACACTTTAGCTTTAGACTAAATATCTGCACCCATAATTCCAGTATAATAAGTCCTGTTAATTGATAAAAAAAGTACTAGTATACAAGATAAATTTTAAATGAGTAATTCTTTGTTCTCTGATATTTTTATTGCCAATATTTGATTAAGAAATACTGTTTAGGCAATATATATTTTTGATTTATTGTATTGTTAATCATTTATTTTTAATATATTTCAAATTTCTTATTCTTTATGGATTTTTTTTTATCATTTAATACCTTAGTAACTTAGGAAAAAGATGATTGCATTATTTTTAGCAAAATGTTTTTGTTTAGTTCTAACAATTTTATCATACCAAATGGAATCATTATAAAGTTTCTATGATTAAATGTGTTAGTTGTTCTAGTAAATGGTTTTATTGTATTTTTCACAAATGCTACACATCACTTTATTCAGAAATTTTATCTATAAATATATGCTAGAATGATATTTTAAATCAGATTCATCCCACAGAGCATTAGATAAATGTATATATATATATAAATTTTTATTAGTTCATTGAATATTAATGTTTGTTTAATAAAAATTAACTAATACAGTTTATAAAGGATGATAATTTCTGTAACTTCTATCTATAAAGTATTAATAAATTAAATTATTGATAAAATACAATATAATGCTTACATTAGTTTGTATTGTATCAATAATTTAATTTTATGGAACTTGGATCCTTATCTTTCTGATTCAAGACAGTTCTCTAGTATTTAACGTAAACATTATATAAATCCAACAGAATTTAATATATATATTTATTTTCTTATATTAAATTCTACTATCTCTTGAGACAATATCTGATTAATTTTACATATATTCAGATTAATCATTCCTTTTTATAAAGTTTATGTCATCAGAAAATAAAGCAGAATAACTTTAAGATTAATCAGTTCAAAAAAAATTAATTGTTGAATATTTAATATCAAGAACAGTTCATTATAACATTATTAATTATACTGTATATTATAAATAGTTTTTAAGATAAAAAGATATATATGTGTATGTATGTATTAGTTAATTTCATAAATAATACATAGAATGAATAAATAATAATAAAGAGTAAGTTGGAAAAAGTTTATACAGGGGGATATATAATTTATCTATAGTAATTTATCTTAGTATATTTATTAGATACTATAAGTGTCAATTTTATGATTTATCTTTATTTACATTTGTATATGGTAATGACATGCATGTCATTAGGTAATTATATATTTGAAGTATTATTTGTATGTATTTTATTGCAATTATTAATTATTGAAATCAAATTCATTTTCATATTTCATGATATTTTCTGTAAGGCAGTATAATTATATTTCATCAGTATTTGCAAATTAATTGAATTATATTTTATTGGGTGTACTGAAAAATAGTTCAAGTAATTATCAGACATTGTAGGTTTAATTATTTATTAGAATAATAAGTTTATAATTTTGTTTGAATTATAAACAAAAAGATTATTTTAATTGTTAAGAAAATTCAAATTTCTGTTGTTAATTTTTATTTAAAATTATCATCTATAGCATTCATATTTTAAAATTATTTAGTCTATAAATTTAGTGATATGTATAGTGATAAGTTTTTGGGGATAATATTTTAAGATGGAGATTTATAGATTGATATCTTTTAAAATGCTAAATATATATTTTTATAGTCTTATTATTGATTTATTATTAAACAGACAATGATCATGATAAAAATATCATAGTCAAATTAACAATAATTTAAATATAGAAATAAAGTTTTCATATCTTGCTTTTTCTATTAAAAAGTTCTTACATTGAAATAATATATAGTTCAAAAATTTGAATCCTTATTAATACATAAAAACAGTTTTTATAGAACACTTAATCAGATATGTATTTATTATTTTTGCTTATTTTTTTTAAAGATTTTATTACTAAATACAGTAATTATAAACAACTTTTGTAACTAGCCTATTATTCCATTCTTATAGAAAACTTTCCATTTTTAAATTTTTGAAACAGCTTTTATAATAATAAGTTTAATTTAATTCTAATTGAAATTATGATTATTATAAAATTATGATTGATTCTATTTATACTAATATTTTTAATCATGACATTTATATTAACATATAAAGCTTTCAAAAATACTTTTATATAATTTAATATAATTTTTTTTCTTAGATTCTGCTTTTCTATTTACATTTAAATCAAATGTTTTATCTCCTAAAATTAATTTTCTTAACATTATCTGCAATAAAATTGATAGAAACTACTCTATCCATGATTATTGCAAGAAAAAGTGGATGGATTTTTTCCTCCAAGAAATTTTTATAGGAATCTTTTAATATTCCAATAATTTCTCATTGAACTTTCAATATTATGAATATATATTTTATACAAGAAATTAAAAAATATATATTTTTAAGAAATATGATAAGTAAAAACAAGAAAATATTTTTTATTTCTTAATTTTTTTTTATTGGTATTTATTATCTGCAAAAGTAACTAATAAATATTTACTTTGTAAATGTAAATAAAATTGTGATAAAAGCATGCATCTTTGTTCATTTGTATTTCCTGAAAAAATTTTGATATTCTAAACTATGGTTAATTAAATAACAACAATTATTCTTTAAAAAATAATCATGTAAATAGAGAAGCATTTTAAAATAATTTTAAATAAGAATCTTAGTTAAAAACTTCATTAAAAAAAAGTTTGCTTATACAATTTAAATTCAGTCCACACATTTAATCATATAGAATTTCAAATTAGGAAAGTCAAATAATCCTTTATTTAAAACATTTTTTGAATTTTTAATAAAACATTATTAAATTTATATAATTGAGTTTGTGTATTATTCTACTTTTAATTGAAAATTTATGTTAGATAGCATTAATATTTCTACTTAAATGAATTATATCTCATAGTCTATAGTACTTAAAATATTTAAAGAATTTAATTTAATTTTGAAAGAATAAACTTTATTATTCTACAAATAAAATGTCATTTCATCGTCTGTTTTATGTAATATCTAAGAAACTATTTTGCAGCTTTAATAAATTTTACTAAAAATAAAAAATAGCAATAATCTTAAATCTGTTTAAATTTTATTCATACAAAGCGAAAGAAAAAACTCTTGAAAAATTAATATGAAACTGAAGAAATGTTATGTAATATATGTGAATGGAAATTATTATATTTTGATATAAAATTTTTGTAATGATTTATTTAAAATCAGAAATATCAGATTGTAACTAAAATTCTTTTTTATCATTTTAATTTAGTTTTTATCTTCAGTCAAACTAGTTTTATTATTTAAAGTATACATGTAAATCTATGTCTTGTTCCATACATTCATTTTAGTAATTAAAAGTTTATTAATGTTACAGCAGATGATATGAAAACAAAATTTTCTATATTAATGGAGTTTATTTTATTAATAAGTTTTTATAATATTGCCAAAGATGATATGTACTAAACTCAAATACATTTAAGAGCATTAAAATTTTAACTACTTGATTGATATGTTTCATTTTAAGAATGATTTATAAGATTAAAGATAATAATAATAATAATTTAATGATATATATCTTATTATTATGTCAAATCAGAGTATAATTGTAATTAATATCATTCTTTTTTAAAATTTTATAAAAAAATTACAATGCATTTTAACATAAGTTTTTAGATTATACATTAAAAAATAAAATAAAAGTGTATTTTTACAAGTATGCATTTTAGTACATTTTTATACTTTTTAAGCTTTGGTGTATTAAAGTAGTGCTTTTTTAAAATTCAGTCTATAAAACTCCATCTATTCATATATTTTAGAAATTACTATTTAAGCTATAAAAGTTTATTATGTAATTGTTAGATTTCTTTTTTATATAATTAGAAATATGAAGTAGACACCTAATAATTTATTGTAATGAGAGGACTGTCATCATTACAATTAATTTATCTGCATGATGAATTATCTAATGTTTCAAATTTAAAAAATAAGTTTTTTTTTCAATTGTCTATGGAATTGATTAAAATATATGACAATCTGTATTAAATCTTAAGGGATATAGCTATTTTAATATTATAGTTTCTAAAAACCTTATAATTGATCAGTCCCCAAAACACAATATGTAATGTTCCATAAGATTTTAAAACAGTATACTTTTGTCAATATATAATATAGACAATATGAAACAGAATTATTATTGTACAAAAATATTGTTTAGTCTGTTTATGAGTATTTATGTATCCACAGTCAAGAGATGAAAGTAAATGTACTTTTATGATAAAAATAACAATAAGTTACAAAATTCAAATTATTTTTGTTACTATTTTAAAAGAAAATTATCAACTTAATTTTAAAAAAATAATTTTACAATTTAGCTTTGTTTTAGTTTAGTTTTATTTATGTCTAAAATTTTCATTGTTAGAATATTGTTTTTATACATCATGAATTATCTGAATAAAACATATACTATCTATTGAAGACAAATTATTAGAACATTTATAACATTAAGACAGTAAATGAATTATAGAACTTGATGATTTAATCGATAGACAAATTATTGGGTGTCCACTATATTTTATAAAATATTAGTAAACATCTTTCAGACGAATTATAACTTAATCTTGTAAACAATTGTTTATAAATTAATTATAATTTGCTTTTAAATATTGCTATTCTGATATTATAAGTGAACAGTTGAAAATTGTCTGTTTTTGCAAATCATTTTAAATTAGTGTAATCTGAGGACATTTAAATAATTTTCATTTTTTCAACATAAGCTTCTACTAATCAAATTATATTTAAATTTGTACTGATTTATCTAAAGAGAAATATGATGAGCTGATAATATTTTTAAATGTCTGAAGATAATACTAATATAAAATGAAATAGACATTGTATTTTTAATATGGAAGAAATTATTTTGATGACTATATATATAGAAAACTGCTCACCAGCAATTTATTGCTTATTAACCTTTAAACTTTAATAAAAACTATTATCATCAAATCACATTTTTGTATATAAAAATAAAAGTATTCATCAGTAATTAATACTCAGATATGTATTGAACCCATCAATTATGATCATATAAAATTAATTATCATGTAAGTTACTTTATGATATTCAGATTTTCACTAAAACAATATGTTTTAATATATCATTCTGTGTATTGCATATTTCATCAAAAATAATCATGTGGGATATTTTAATTTCATTTTATTATTTTTGAAAAAAATTTCAATTTCCAATACATAAATAATTAGTTTTTATGCTTCTAATGCAATATATGCATTCAATGAATATATTTCAGTAAGAAAGAAGAAAGGAAAAAAATAAAACATGTGAAAGAAATAAAATCATCATACTAGAACAACCATCTTGTTCTGATTGTAACCAGTTTTAGTTGATAAGTTATCATTATTGCATATTATTAGTTTGTTACTTGTAATATCTGATGATATATCAGTAAACATTGCCTGAGTTGATTTTATTTTGTTACCTTATTTTTTGTTTTGTTATAAATTTGAATTATTTTTTATATATACTTGCTTTTCAAAAAGGAAATATTAGTTAATTGTAAATAAAATGTTATATAAATGAATAGTTACAATATTTTAGCTATTTTCTTTTAATTTATTTTTAAAAATAAGTCCCAGATAACTTACTAACAAGTATATTTTTAGGAAAACTCATAACTCAAAACTCATATATATTTAATAGTAATTATTATCAAACTTAAAATATTCTTCCATGTAGAATAATATATAGAATAATACATTTAAAATTTATTTATGTATACATAACATTTGAGATTTTATTTGTATAGTATTTTAAACTGAAACTTATGTAAAATACTGGATGAAAACTTCAATCTAATTAAAACAGATTTAAATATATATATTATATGATATTTATAATTATCATACAATTAATGAAATAGTGATATATATATATATATATATACACACACACACACACACACACACACACACATATACAGTAGACCCCCTTTAACACAGGTTCATATAACATGGCGAAAAAATTGCGACCGCGTTCGTATAACATGCTAAAAGAGACTCGTATAACACGGTAAAACATCATCACCGACTCGTGCCGCAACAGGATTGGTCAAATCTGGACCAATAGTGGACATTGCACAAACTGTTGAGTTTAAACGAGCAGCGGACCTACTAAAAAACCATTTATTATTTAACAGCTATAAAAATTATATTTTTATTAATGATGTCTCTAAAGTTCAGCAAATTTTTCGCAGAAAAAATAACTTATCAGAAAACATGCACCCACCGTTCGATGAGCCACTCCACAACAAAAACAAGCTTAAGCAATGGCGTCGTCGAACGGTGCACACTTGGTAAGTAATTCTACAATTTTTTGTTTATAGCATAGTTTATATGGATTATTCCCAAAAAATTATATGTGATTTGGAAATGTTGAGTCAAATTAGTCTAGAATCGGTTAATTTTATGGAAGAAAACCTTTCAAACAGCCATAGCCCCTAACTGCACACGTGCTGGGCTGTGATTGGCTCATGTATTTAAGTGACTCGTACAACATGGAATTTATATAACACGGAACGTATCTACTGTGTTATAAGGGGGGTCTACTGTATATAAAATGTTTCAGACAAATTGAAAAATATGACTTAATAATCAAGATTTATTTAAGCCATTGAATATTTATAAAAATTTAAAAGGCAAATTTAAATCTTATTCTTGTAAATTTCTAAAAAATTCAATGAATTTTTCGATTAATAAACAGAAGACATTATTTACAATTTTATTTTCAAAAACTGATGAAATGATATTCTGAATTAGATATTTTAATATATAAAAATAATTGTAAAAAACTTTTTCTGTGAAGATTATTGGTACTTAAACTGAAATTTAGTCAGGGTAACAAATCATTAACCATTATCTACCATTTGCATTTGTAAATTTTTAAGTTTACATATTTTAGTCAAATATTAAATAATTGAAGATGAGCAAGTAATCAATTATAAATATCTATTTGTTTCTTGGTTTGTAATTTTTTTTTTTTTTTTTTTTTTGATGATTGGGTTTAGAAAGAATCACTGATATATATTATCAGGTGTATGAGAGAAAAATTAAGAAAGATCTGGTTTTGAATGCATTTATAAATAAATAAGTAAAATTTATTCATTTAAAAATACATTTCATATATTCAGTTTAATTTACTTAAAAAGTATTGTAATTCAACATATTTGTAACATTGAAATATTGCATCAATTAGTTTTTCAGTTTTATATAATAATTGTTATATATACATTTTACATAAATGATCTCATAAATAACAGACAACTTTAAATACATTTCTAAATAGATGAAAATAAAATAAAATAATTTTCAATCAAAATTTTCTTCAACTTTTTTTTGAATGCACACTGATTCTTTCCAAACCTAAATTATAACAGACATTAAAATATGAAATCAGTAATTAATTGTTGGTAAGCAGTTTCCTAGATTATTTTGTGTTTTTATTCATAAAAAAGTCATAGATATAATCATAATTCAAATATGTAAGATTTGAAAATCATTGACAAATAAAATAAAATAAAATTACTGATGTAATGTAACATAAAGTTAATAAAAACAAAATATTTTTTAATGAGGAATATTATTACATTAAAAATTGCTTTAAATATATATTTTAAATTAATATAAACTGAAATCATTCTATCCTTTTCTTAGGGTTTATGTAATTAATTTTCTTCTATCTATACCTAATTGTGAGGTTTAATATACTTTTTATCTTTTTAACAGGACTTCTGTCTAACCTTTCCCTTAGCAGAATTTACCTTTTCTGTAGGATTCCTTGTAGAAAGGAATAGTTTTTAGCTATAATTATTTATTAGAATCCCTTTAATTTTAAGATGTTCTTTTTATATTGTTTTTTATTATACCCTATTAGTAATATGTTCATATAATTATTTAAAACAATTTAGTTTAATTAATAGATATACCATAATTAGTAGATAATATACCTTATAGAAATCCTTAGAAATTCCCCATGCAGCTACCCAATTTCTTCCTTATTGCTGAAAAATTCAGATAAATTCAATTGTTTTATTAAATCAATAGTATTTTATTCACATTAGATATTGTATAGTGTTTATTAAATTTATTTGTTATGTGTAAAATTTTGCCATCATATTGGTTGTAAAACATGAAATGAGAGAATTTACTGTTTTCAAGGAAAAACAGCTTATATATACAATGTAAAATATAAATGAATTAAATTTTAACAAATTATTTTAAGTATAAAATTATATATTAACATTCTTTGTGAATAATAAAAATAGCTTTAATATTAAATTTAAAGTTGAGAAAAATTATTGAAATATATTTTATTTAATTGATTATTATTAATTTCAAAATACATCACTTACAACTTTACAATTTTACTAATATATGAAAAAAATTTTATAAGCAAATTTATTATGATGACTTACAATTATCTGATGTTTTGTAAATTCTATTACTTCTGAAAAAGATACAGGAAAATAATAATAATAATAATAATAATAATAATAACTCTCCCGTGGTCACCACCTGGTCGTGGTGGGAGAGCCCAGTAATTTTACTGATCCATAGGACAATGCAGGCTGGAGCACAAGCTCCTGGTAGGGACACCCATGCCAGTAAGGTCTATGGGGAGAAATGAAGCTAAGAGTGACCACACACCCACATTCTGTGGAGATATATATCATGGTAGTAACCAGATCTAAATGTGATACCGGCTCGGACGTCGCCCGGGTTAACAAGGTCCGCGTTCGTGGGTTAGGCAGAGGTTCACGTTCGAAAAATAGGCCACAGTCTCCCTTGGTTACCGGTGGCAAAAGCAGCACCGGTCCAAGCATGGCTACTGCAATGCCCTCAACAGATGTGAGGAATCAACCCAGCCTTGGTGTTTCTGTGGCAATGCATCCACAGACCACAAAGGCTGGAAAACCACAAAAAACATCCATCACTGATAACATAGACTTGGATTTAGTTAATACGCTCTCACTTATATTTCAGGAAACACTCACTAAATATACAGGTACAGATCCCACACAACGACCACGAATACCAAAAATCAACACGTCAAAGGAAGTAGGAAAAACACTAAATTATGTAAACACTCACTTACTACCACACTACATTCATTCAATTTCTACACTCTCAGACATTCATACATTAGTTTATGCTGGGGCAGTCACAGTAGTGACACACCATGGACTGAAAGTACAATCACAGACAAATACACAGAAAACACAATTCTATTACAAGCCTGCCTGGCAGAGAAGAATAGAAACACAAATAAATGACATTAGACAGCAATTAGGCAGGCTAATACAATACACTAAAAACAACATAACACCCAAATTAAGGAAACAGCTCAAAAACATTTTCAAGAAAATAAAAACACACACAAAACATGAACGTCACAACACACACATTACAGAATACATTGATACACTAAAACAAAAACTTGCTGCCAAAGCACGTAGACTCAAACGATACAAAACATGTACACTACGAAAACAACAAAATAAATTATTTACAAACAATGAAAAACTCTTTTACAGACAAATTAATAACAAAGCAAACACTGATACACAGCACAGTGGCACACCAACAGAAGAAGAACTCACAACATATTGGTCTTCTCTTTGGTCCAGTGCTGTCACGCACAATGCTGATGCAGGCTGGATCGAGGAGGAGAACAGAAACTTGCACAACATACCAACTATGCCCTGTGTTGAAATAAACATACATGATTTCCAATACACTGTTAACAGAACACACAACTGGAAGACACCTGGTGTAGACAACATTCACAATTTCTGGTACAAAAAGTTTACATCACTGCACCAGGAACTAGCTAAACATCTAACACACATCATCATCAATCCACAAGACATGCCAAATTTTCTTACTCAGGGCATCACCTACATGAAACCTAAAAACAACAATACCACAGACCCCACACAATACAGACCAATTACATGTCTTCCAACACTCTACAAATTATTGACATCCTGTATTGCAAACAAAATATACAAACATGTTGAAGAACACGACATTCTAACAGAACAACAAAAAGGTTGTCGTAGAAACCACAGGGGATGCAAAGAACAGTTACTCATAGATTCAGTTCATTCTACGGCAAGCACACAAACAACACAGAAACATACACATGGCATATATAGACTACAGAAAAGCATTCGACAGTGTTCCACACAGTTGGCTGCTACATATTCTACACATGTACAAAATACATCCATCACTCATTGCATTCTTTCAAAACACTATGCAGCACTGGAGAACAACACTACATCTCAGGGTTCATAACACTTCCATACAAACAAACCAAATTTTTATTAGGTGAGGAATTTTTCAAGGAGATTCCTTGAGTCCTCTCTGGTTCTGCTCAGCCCTGAACCCATTATCCAACATGTTAAACAACACGCAATATGGTTACAATATCAGACATGAAAAAACAACACAGTTTACACTGTCACATCTCATGTACATGGATGACATAAAACTTTATGCATCCACACAAAAACAACTTCATCAACTCCTACAAATCACACACTCATACACCAAGGACATACAAATGAAATTAGGCCTAGATAAATGCAAAACACTTCACATAGAAAAAGGAATCCTGAAGAAAGAAGATTTTGCACTTGGAAATGGAGATGTCATTGAATCCATGGAAGAGGGTGAGTTCTACAAGTATTTAGGACTCCAACAGGCCAAACTAACAGAACATGCACAAATAAAGCAAACATTAATTAAAGAATACCAAAGTAGGTTAAATGCTATTCTCAGAACACAGTTAAATGCAAAACACACAGTTAAAGCAATAAACACATATGTCATCCCAGTACTCACATATTCTTTTGGAGTTATACATTGGACTCACACAGATCTTGAGCAACTCCAAAGGAAAACAAAAACTACACTTACTAAGCATAAACAACATCATCCTAAATCCGCCACAGAAAGATTAACCCTTCCACGTAAAGATGGCGGACGTGGCCTGATTGACATAGTTAACCTTCACTACAAACAAATACAGTCACTGCGAGAGTTTTTCTACATTAAACAAGAAACATCACAATTACATAAAGCAGTAACTCTAGCAGACTCGAATAACACACCATTAAACTTACACTCACATCATATGGACACAACACAACATATAAAAAGCGTAGACACCATTAAGCAATCATGGGCTCGAAAGGCACTCCATGGCAGGCATCCTTATGATCTGACCCAGGATTTTGTTGACAAAACTGCATCAAACAGCTGGTTAGCTCGGGGATGCCTCTTTGGGGAGACAGAAGGATTCTTGATTGCCATACAGGATCAGGTCATAAATACTAAAAACTACAGAAAACACATACTCAAAGATGCAACACTCACAAATGACACATGCAGAAAATGTCACATCATGCCAGAAACTATACAACACATCACTTCTGGTTGCAAGCTCTTGGCACAGACAGATTATTTACACAGACATAATCAAGTAGCAAATATAATACACCAAGAGCTTGCAAAGAAACACAAATTAGTAGACATTCACGAACCATACTACAAATACTTTCCACAGACAGTATTGGAAAACAACACGCACAAAATGTACGACGACAGAGCCATAATCACAGATAAAACAATTTACCACAACAGACCAGACATCACACGCATTGACAAACACAATAAAATCACATACATTATAGACATATCCATCCAAACACTCACAATGTACAAAACGCATGCACTGAAAAAGTCAGCAAGTACACAGAACTTGCCCAGGAAATAAGGCATCTGTGGAGGATGGATAGGGTACTTATTGTACCTGTCATTCTCTCCTCTACGGGTGTGATACCACACACACTACACAAAAGCCTAGGCACATTACAATTGAATAGAAACACATACATCACACTACAGAAGGCCACTATATTGAATACATGTCATATTGTGAGAAAATTCCTGAATACAGACACACACACTGATACACTTCTTTAATTTCTGTTTTGGTTACTATGCCTTGACTTTGGTCCGGCATAGTACACAGCCACCGGTGTTAACCGAGTGTATCTCACTTAACCCAACATAATAAAGCATATTGTTATATATATATAAGCAGTCTTTTAATTTTTATAATAATAAAACATCAAAATTAGAAAAGATTGAATTTGCATATCTCAATTTATATATCTTCCATAATTATCGGTACAAAAAAATCTAAAATGTATTGTTCCAGCTATTTAAATTCTAGAGGATCTTATCTTCTGAAATTACTGGTAATATATTTCAAAATATAAAAAGACATGCTTATTTTATGTTATTCTTATTCAAATAAAACTAAATCATATAAAATATCTTCATTATATACATATAAAAAAATTGAAATAAAATTAAAAACTTCATTAATGTCTTCCCTTGAAATTTGAATTTAAAAAAATACTTGAAATTTACTCAAATTAAAATAAAACTGAAAAAAAAAATTTAATTATTGGGAAAATATTTTAATTACTTAGCAAACAAAATAAATGTAATATCATAATATAATTTGTACATTAATGTGTACAACAATATATATACATACATTTATATTATATGCATTTTTTAAATAATAAAACTGATATGTATATACATAAGTATATGCATATATATACAAACATACATTTTAAACAAACCAGAAATTATAAGAAATAATTTGTAGCTTAAATTTATTTTAATTTCTGAAATATGTTTAAAATTATGATGTTTTTAAAAACTAAACTCTATAAAAAATTTGAAATAAATTTTTGTTATACAATTAAAATAAAGTGATGTAATTTTGAAAATTTTATAAAACATTTTATATCATCAATTTATTATTATTGTTATGTTGGGTTAAGCTAGATATACTCGGTTAACACCGGTGGCTATGTACTATGCCGGACCAAAGTCAAGGCATAGTAACCAAAACAGAAATTAAAGAAGTGTATCAGTGTGTGTGTCTGTATTCAGGAATTTTCTCACAATATGACATGTATTCAATATAGTGGCCTTCTGTAGTGTGATGTATGTGTTTCTATTCAATTGTAATGTGCCCAGGCTTTTGTGTAGTGTGTGTGGTATGACACCTGTAGAGGAGAGAACAACAGGTACAATAAGCACCCTATCCATCCTCCACAGATGCTTTATTTCCTGGGCGAGTTCTGTGTACTTGCTAATTTTTTCAGTGCATGCGTTTTGTATATTGTGAGTGTTTGGAATGGATATGTCTATAATGTATGTGATTTTATTGTGTTTGTCAATGAGTGTGATGTCTGGTCTGTTGTGGTAAATTGTTTTATCTGTGATTATGGCTCTGTCGTAGTACATTTTGTGCGTGTTGTTTTCCAATACTGTCTGTGGAATGTATTTGTAGTATGGTTCGTGGATGTCTACTAATTTGTGTTTGTTTGCAAGCTCTTGGTGTATTATATTTGCTACTTGATTATGTCTGTGTAAATAATCTGTCTGTGCCAAGAGCTTGCAACCAGAGGTGATGTGTTGTATAGTTTCTGGCATGATGTGACATTTTCTGCATGTGTCATTTGTGAGTGTTGCATCTTTGAGTGTGTGTTTTCTGTAGTTTTTAGTACTTATGACCCGATCCTGTGTGACAATCATGAATCCTTCTGTCTCTCCAAAGAGGCATCCCCGAGGTAACCAGCTGTTTGACGCAGTTTTGTCAACAAAATCCTGGGCCAGATCATAAGGATGTCTGCCATGGAGTGCCTTTCGAGCCCATGATTGCTTAATGGTGTCTATGCTTTTTATATGTTGTGATGTGTCCATATGATGTGAGTGTAAGTTTAATGGTGTGTTATTCGAGTCTGCTAGAGTTACTGCTTTATGTAATTGTGATGTTTCTTGTTTTATGTAGAAAAACTCTCGCAGTGACTGTATTTGTTTGTAGTGAAGGTTAACTATGTCAATCAGGCCACGTCCGCCATCTTTACGTGGAAGGGTTAATCTTTCTGTGGCGGATTTAGGATGATGTTGTTTATGCTTAGTAAGTGTAGTTTTTGTTTTCCTTTGGAGTTGCTCAAGATCTGTGTGAGTCCAATGTATAACTCCAAAAGAATATGTGAGTACTGGGATGACATATGTGTTTATTGCTTTAACTGTGTGTTTTGCATTTAACTGTGTTCTGAGAATAGCATTTAACCTACTTTGGTATTCTTTAATTAATGTTTGCTTTATTTGTGCATGTTCTGTTAGTTTGGCCTGTTGGAATCCTAAATACTTGTAGAACTCGCCCTCTTCCATGGATTCAATAACGTCTCCATTTCCAAGTGCAAAATCTTCTTTCTTCAGGATTCCTTTTTCTATGTGAAGTGTTTTGCATTTATCTAGGCCAAATTCCATTTGTATGTCCTTGGTGTATGAATGTGTGATTTGTAGGAGTTGATGAAGTGATGGTATAGGTTTTATAACATTTTATAAAACATTTTATATCATCAATTTATTATTATTATTATTATTATTATTATTATATTATTTTATATTTATCAATTTCATTTTAATGGAATATATAATTTTATAGTTTATTAAAATTTTTTGCGAAGTCCCTATATATGGTATATGTAAATAAGTAAAATTATATAATGTACTGAAAAGTTGAAAAATAATTTGCATTTGCAAAATGAAGTACTGTTTATATGAAGCAAAGAAGCAATAAGGAATGAGGGTGGCTGTATGGTGTGATTACTAACCTCAACAAGCTGGCAGCTGTGTTGTTACGTCATCAAGTAACGTCTGCTGTTCTTCTGAATTGTGATCATGAGTCCAGTAAGTAAATTTATCGGTGAAAAATTTCAATCTACATCCCTTTCCAAATTATCACAAATGATATAAACAAATTATAAAAAAAAAGAAAAATAATTCCTTAAATGAATAGTTTAAATATTTACAAAAACATTATATATCACAGCCCAGTTTTATATATTTATTGTGGTTATTAAAAAACTGTAGCATAATAAAAAAATTTACCTTTTTTCATATACAGTATCATAAGTAGATATATATGTATGTATATATTTATTATTACCTAATTAATAATAATAATATTTTTTGATTATAATATTTAATTTAAAAAGTTATAAAATTTTGAAGAGGCCTATTCCAAATAATATCCATTTGAGTATTAATAAGTTAAAAGTTTTATATAATAACAATAATCTGTGC
Organism: Centruroides vittatus; assembly: GCF_030686945.1. NCBI lineage: Eukaryota > Metazoa > Arthropoda > Arachnida > Scorpiones > Buthidae > Centruroides > Centruroides vittatus. The sequence continues at coordinate 2,343,423 of NW_027122644.1, forward strand.
ATTGTATTTCTGATTAAGTCACTATATGCACATTGTAAATTTAAAATTTTCAACATTAATCACTGTTTCACTCAAGTCACTGCTTTATAATTACTGCACAAATTACTATATCTTTTGCACAAAACCTATCTCAAACAACATGACCAAATAATTTTTAATTAAATGCTCTCTTTTGATATAAAATACATTTTATTTTAATTAAAATAAATATACCACATATATACAGTGTGTCCCATAAGGCATCATCATTAAAAAAATTAATATTGAAAAATTATTAACATAGTAAGGTTTTGACATGAACTGCATGAGTAAAATCTGCTGAAGAAGAAAATGTCTTAACAATAAGCTAAATTCTATACTTCTGACAATTATAATTTTCTTCTGTACCAGAAAATTAATATTAAATTTATATAATTTGAAATTCCAAAAGCACTGACATTTAATATTATGCATAAAATGTTTTCTTCCTGTAATAATCATTGGATTTTATCTAGATTATATTCAAACATGTAATTATTAATCTTCTGAATTTCACTTTTTTTATGATGCATACTTTATGGGATACTCTATGTATGTGTATGTATGTATGCATGTGTGTATGTATATATTTGTGTGTAAATATATATTACTTTATATTATTATTATTATTATTAAACAGTAAATCTTCATTCTAATGTAAAAACAAATTTCAGTACATATTTTTTATATTAAAATAATTAGATAGTATGTTTTATACAAGAATTACTAAATATTAAAATTAAATTATAAATGTAATTATTAGAATTGACAATTAAAATAAAGTTTATTAAATGTGTTTGATTTAAATTTCATTTTAGCTATTACTAATAAATAAATAATTTTTTTAATAATTTAAAAAAAATTAAATTTGTAAATATAGCATAAGTTTTTAAAATTCAAGTCTTGTTGTTTGAGTTAAATGAAGGATTTCTTTTAGAATCTCCTTTAATACTTCTTTCAGGCGGATATTGAATGGAATGGCCCGATGATTTTTCCTGTATATTTATTTAATTTCTCAAATAAAATGTCCATTGACATTTTCATATAACTTAATATCAATAATTTGCAATAAATATAATTAAATGTCAATTATTGGTATTCACAATAACTTGCAACTATCATTCATTCATACTGTGATTTCTCATAATTTCTGAGATAGATATCTGTATCTGTAATGGAAATTGGTCTTTACCTTAAGGAAAAACCTTCTCACTTTACAGGCAAGCCTGAGTCTTCCTGGCTCCCTTTCAATATCCGGAGGGGTAGTCGGGGCAGCCAGTTCAGTGTCAATTGGCGTAATGGACGCCGGTATGGTGATAGGAAACCCTTGGTACTTCAAACCTATATGGATGCACAAGAACATCTTCCCTATGCAGATGATAGTAATGCTGTAACTCCCATGTCAGAAGAAAATGGAGCCATAATCATCCCTGTTTATACCAATTTGACTTCACACCATTCAAGTTATACTTCCCATTCATCTCGGATTTCATATACTTCTCATATGGATATCTATGGTAAAGAACCAACAAAGGAAAGTCAGCTCAGAACAAGATCAAGAATTCTTCATGGTCTTTATCATGAGGTTATTATTTTCATTACTTGATGAAACATAGCAATTTTTTAATAAAAAATTTTGGCTTTGTAGTATGAATTTTCTTTATTATTCAAAATTAAATTAATATGTAAAAAATGTTAATTATTTTTTTAAATGAAACTTTGAACACTTATTTTATAACTTTCCTATTTATAATGTTAAGACAATTTTATTGTGTTATTTCATTATCAGATTCCCTATTAAATAAAATTATAAATTATTAATATATAAGATGATATTTATAATGAAAAATGTTAAAAGTTTTAATTTTTATTATTAATTTTAAAATAAATATAAATATGAAAATATATATTTTCAACACAAGATTTTATAGTATGATTTCATTGGCATATTTATTGTTTTGGGCCATTCATTCATATCCACCCCTCCAATCTTTTTCACATTTCACATTACTTTTGTGTTGCATGTTCTATCTTTATCACTGCACAGAATTATATTGAAGGACAACTAAATTTGAAGCTGTTGGGATGATAATTTTCATTCCTATATAATCCAGAATTAAATCATTAAAAGGTATATTTTTTATTGTCTGTTTTATAATTTATGCAATAATAATTTGAAATTAATTTTAATAATAAATAATTTATGATTGAAAAAATTTTAAAGAAATTAATATTATTTAAATTTTTGAAATTATATGATATTCATAAAAAATTTTATTTTATGAGAATGTTTTTGATTGCAGTCCAGAGAAAACAAAAACAGATTTTATATATTATACATAAAATGTTTTCAATATTGATAAAATTTATGTTCTTGTAAAGATTATATTTTTATTATTATATTTTTTATTTTCTATATTTATGATTCATTCTTGTAGTTAGTTATAATTTTGCAATAATAATATTTCATTAACACATCAAAAACAGTTTTGCATGAAGATGTATTTATTAACTGAAATCATCTAATTCTAGATAAATTTACTGAAAATGCTCTTATTGAATAAATTTAATAAATTTGGCATTATTCATATTTTTTTAATTAATTAAAATATTAATTTAAAAACATCAATACACATTTTGATGTTGAATTTTATTCATCTATTTACTAATGTATTTTAAGTAAATTATACATTATTTATATTGCATTAAAAATATCTCTTCATAAAAAATAATTTGATTTAAACATTATTATTAATTAATTTTATTTGCCAGGGAAAGTATCCCTATAAGGGGGTGGTACAAATACATATATTACTTAAAGAATTAATACATGATAAAGATACATATTACATAATTTTGTAGTGAATATTAACAACATAATTTGTTGCGTGGCACTGTTAATACCCTTAAGGTATATTATTATGAAGGATTTGCCCAAACATACAACAACAAATATTTAGATGTTACCAAGATTTTTTCAGTGATTTTAACAAAGTAGTAACAAATTTTATGGGCATCCTTTCTACTGATGAAATTTAGGTTGATTTTAAAGTCAAGAAATAATCCATCATTGCATATTCTTATAATGTCATTTTTTTCACACAAATTAGTTAGTACTTAGCAATTTTGGAGTAAGTAGAGCATAGAGATGTCATCAAATTGGGATAATTGACAGAAAGTGAGCAAGTTTCCAGTCTTAAATCATGTCTATAAACAGTAATTCTGATATACCAAATGTATTTAAATTTCATCAAAATTTATAATGCCAACGGCAGTGCCTGCTTTTTCTCGATATTGCACTGCTTTATCATTTCTTGATATACAAATTCGGTATTATCAACACTTTTGTATTTAGGTTTGTAGTAAAGTTTTATAATACGTTTTAATATCTGGGAAAAAGCCCAGATAAAACTTAACTCTTGACGGAAGGCATATCCAGGTATTGTATTTTCAAGATGAAGTGACTTACAATGGAAGTAAATATGCAGAATTTCAAGGTTGTATGAGTAATCCAGTCCTCATATTGGGCCTGCGTAATAGATGACAGGATTTACAATGATATTGTAAAGTTTAAATTGAATATTCAAATTTGATGTTTTCATTGTTATAATAAATTGTCAATTGCTTGTTTAACTTTGATATTTAATTGCCCTGACACTTCCAATTGATAATAATAAGGAATTGATTGATAGAAAAAAAGTTTACAGATTGAAGTTTATCTTGTTTGTTAATTTATCATTTAGTTATATCTATTCTTGATGATGGAAGAAAAGTATCTACTTGTACTAGTTTTCCAGTGGTTAAACTGTAGGTTAACTTTTCATGGTTGATTAATAAAATATCATTACGCAGTTTAACCTGCAAATTTTGTTTACGTAGTTCGTAGAAAGTTGGTAATAAAAATTTCCGCCTAGCTCTTGAATTGTTAGTCAAATCCAGAGAGATTTGTAATTTATTCCATTCTTCTAATGAATTCTGTTGTTTTTTTCGTATAATGGTAGTAAAAATACGGTCTCTAATTTGATTATTGCTGAGAGTAACTCTTAATATTATATTGGGAGTTTTAGACAGTTGGACTATCTCTAGTATATCCTCTTGAGCTATATTTTGTAATTTTAAAAGAGAAGTAATAAAGTTATGTATTTCTGCTCTTGAGGTGTTTTATGGTTTGAATAATTATACATAATAATGTTATTATAGCGATGTTCATTAATTAACGAGTCCATTTTAAATTGAATACAATCCTTGTTAATTTGTAGCTTATCTACCTGTTGTTTTAAGTTAATTAATTGTTTCTCCATTTTTAGCTGGTGGTTCTTCGTTTCACTGATATTTTCGTGAATAGTTTCTAAATCTCGTTTTATCATAACCATTTGTCTAAAGAGTTTGTCATTAGCAGTATTAATCAAATCCGATATTTTATTCCATAACACTGAAGTAGAGGTGTCTGGAAGTTTATCTGGTTTAATAGAGAGATAATGGTCAGACTTGGTTAACTCACCTGGAATGCCATTTGCATTTATTTGCAATGAGTTTAAGATGAGATTCATTTCTTCACTAGTTTCTTCATGAAGGTCTTTTCCAGAATTGAAGTTAAAGTCCAATATTGTCTTGGAATTTGACGAGAGAGGTTGGTTCTTCTTGGTATCCGGTTTGGCACGATTTGTTGGAGGCCTTCCTCGCTTAGGTGGAGAACGTTGCATTTTTATTGAAGGTGTTATTATTGAGATAATTTATCTTAATAAATTACAACTTTAAACTTTTAACAGCAATAAAAAGACAAAAACGAATGTTGCTTAGGCTTAGTATGGATGACCAGGAGCACAAGAAAAAGTGCCAGCAGCCTCGACCGATGAACACGCCCCCCTGATTTAAACATTATTAAATTTTTATTAAAGAATTATCAAATTATAACATTTTATTTTTGTATAATATATATTCTAATATAGTTTATTTTCAAATATTAATCAATTTGATAAAACATACTATAATTTTAAAAATTTTATATGAATAAATGTATCATATTTATCAGACAGCTTTGTTTTTTGATTAGAGTTTTTCAAATATCTTTTAATAACGATCTTAATGCTTTTGACATATTATTACTGAAAAATTTAATTTATGTTTTAATATTAGAATCACATTGGTCAAATAAACAGGTGTTGACTCTGGCTGAGATAGTGAACCACACATTCTGTAACTGACTGATGTTGACTGGGAGCAATGAATAATGACAAACACACATATGCTTTCCCAGTCCATGCTAGTTACTCAGAGTTGAGATAATTGTGCACACTAACAGATAATAAAAAATTATAAAAAAAGAATAAAAATCATTTTAAAAAATACAGTGGTACCCTTCTTTATGTTTACCACTGTGATGATCATTGTGGTAAGGAGCACACAAAGATACATATACAAAAAAACAATATCTTTATTTTGCATGATTGCATGATGAACGAGGTTCTTTGAATTCTAACTCTCTTCAGTCCAGGAATTTGTGTTTGTTTACAGATTATGCTAACACCAAAACTTGATTTAGAAAAATAAACCACAACCTATATTAGGTTTGTGACAAAGAATATGGATTGATATCTTCGGGACTGCAATAACAAAAAAGGATTAATTTTAGGGTCTTATAACTAATTAAATACTAAGTAAGAAAGGAAGTGATAGATGTATCAGGTCAGTCCATAAGTTCGTGCGTATTTTTCGTAACGACGGTCGATTTTTTTTCAATTTTTCATTTAAACGCTCTAATTGCTCACAATACATTTGAGCTGTAATTGCTTGATTAGGTTCTAACAGCTCAAAGTGAATTACACCCGACATATCCCACCAAACAGACAAAAGAATTTTTTTTGGATGCGACCTTTTGCAGTCTGTTTTGGCTGCTTGTCGCCATCCATCCATTGTTTTTTTCTCGTCACATTATTATAGAGGATCCATTTTTCGTCTCCGGTAACCAGCCTACCAAGAAAAGGTTCTAAAGCAATACGGGATAAAAGAGACGTGCAAATGTTTACACGTTGTTGTCGGTTAGCTATTGACAGTTCGTGCGGTGTCCATTTTCCTAGCTTTGAAACTTTTCCGATTTGTCGTAGGTGTCTATGAACAGTTCCGTGGGATGAATTTAAACGTTCCGCAATTTCGTCAACTGTTAAAGATGGTTCTGCTTCAACTGGTGCAGAGAGAGCATCATCATCAAAGTCAATGGATCTTCCAGTACAAGCCTTATCCTCCACACTAAAATCATTGTTTCTAAATCTTTCAAACTACTTCTGCGCAGTCCTTGCACTAATTACGATTTGATTATGTACAGTATTTATTTTTTTGGCTGCATTTGTAGCATTCTCACCACTTAAAAGTAAAAAGTATAAAACATGTCTTTTGTATTCGTCCGTTACTTTCATTTTAACGAAAATAAACAACTGAAATGTTCACAATTCTGAACAGTATTATATGAATGAGATCCAATTTAACACTTCGGTGTAAAAATTATCACATTAGACTGACATTTTTAACAGCAAAACAAAATTTTTCTCAAGGTCATAAAAATGCGCACGGACTTATGGACTGACCTGATAGAAAGGATTAAGAGATAAGTCTATAGGAAAGTGGTTCTTCTATGTAGTTCAGGGTGTGACGACAATCCTGATCCTTGTTTCTTACACAAAAAATAATCTCTTTTGCTTTTACTGGAGAAATTTCTCTGGTATTCTCTGTTAGTCTTTATTTTCACTCTTCACCAGACTTGAATTCAGAATCATGTGGGCTTCTCTTTGCCTCCAATCACTGCCAATGCACAACCTGGAGTATGACCTTTCCACGTCCTTTCCCTTAGATGTCCAAGTAAAAAAGTGACCATTGCTCTCCTAGGGCCTCTTCTTTTCTTTTGTTCTATGGATTAGTCACCAGCACCCAAGAGGAAGGAGTTAAGAAAGAACAATATAGAAGGGACAGAACAATGAAACAAAGAAGAAAGAAAGGAAGCTATACTAAATTAAAATAAAAATATATACAAAATATGGTATACTGCCACACCACCAAAGGGATTGACATCTACTAGATTATCTACTATTGGTCACCACATAGAAATGAAGATCATTATGCAATATTATACAACCAACATTTCAATAAGAGATTACTGTATAAAAAATACTGTAAATACTGTGTATTATCAATACATTTAATTGAAAACATTACAGAATATGATACATTGGGATACTAAACACTTAGATAAACATTTTATTAAATATAAAACTTTGAATATATAATATTTTATCAAAAACACTTAGAATATAAATACATATATAACAAAATATACAATATTTTGTTACATCTCATAGTTTACATCTGTTCAAAAATTATGAAACTGGAAAACATAGTAAGCAGTTAGTGTTTAAATATTTTAAGTTAGAGTAGTATTGAAGAAAGAATCAATCTGATTTTTTTGGCATTTCTTAACAGCTGCAGAAAATAAATTCAATGTTCCTAGTTTGAAACATTTTAGAAAATTTTGATAAGGAAGACAATGTTTAAAAATCACATTTTACATTACTTTCCAAGATAATTATTGTTTCAATTATTGATACTTCATTTATATTTTAATACAAACTTGAAACCCAGATAAGGTGGCTATTATGTAAAAAGGTTGTGACCTCTACACAATTTTTTTTTCATGACCTGTAGAGTCTGACTCCTTTTCTTTCTCCCAGATTGGTACATACAGTATACTCTATAATCTTCTAGCTTTTAGAAACTTCCAAGTCCTAGACATCAAACAAAGAATAAAAGCAGAACAAAGTCACAAAGTAGGAAAAGACAGGAAGTTGAAACACACAGAACAGAGAATAATTTAAATTATAAAATATAATAAACAAAGTTTTATTGAAAAATTAAAAATTTCTTTAAAACTAATACCAAAAAACCTTAAATCAGTAAAATTAGAATGTTTATTAATGGAACAATTATTTTTGATCATGTACAATTGCCATCTTCAGGTTCTAGAATGGAATATAATAAATAGAACAGGAAGCATATTTGAAATTGAAAACATTCAAAAATAACTTACAAAATTCTTTGCACTACTAAATTTTTTACTATATAATTTAAAACTTTCAATTGCAAAACAGTTCCAATTCCAAAAACAAAAATATATGCATTTGGTCAACATATAGAGGCAATTTTCTATGGCATGAATAGGCCAAGATTGGTCAAAATATAAGTTTTAGAAGTGGTCAACATCTAGAGCAGGAATCGCCAAAGTGGTCGATATTGACCCCCAGAGGTTGATATAACATTATTGGTGGGGTTGATTATCAAGCTTAAGCTGAGGATAAGGAGGAGCTAAGGATCAAACTTATCCAATGATTGTCAGTTACAAAAATTATTATTAACATATATACAATAAATGAAAAAAATGCAAAATTAAATGTATTAAAATAGTAAGAACTTTTTTTTTGCTTGTAACAAAAACCTTTTGGTGGGGGTCAATGTGAAGTTTCAAAAACTTGTAGGGGGTCAACGATCAAAAAAGTTTGGCAACCCTTGATCTAGAGAGTTTAACTCTGTATGTATTTGTCCTGTAGAAACACAAGTTGAACTCTCTAGATGTTGACCACTTCTGAAACTTGTACTTTTACTAATCATCACTAAATACATTTGGCTGCTGAGACACATTTATTATGTGTCCTAGCAGTCAAAGGTATTTAATGATGATTTTAGTAATTATTCTTTCTGCTGAGTATGGGTTCAGTTTTATCCAATTATGTTTTAATGTCCAATCTATAGAAAAATATTACAAATTGGCAATTTAATATGTTATTTTTATAAGGTACAAATTTAAAATTACTTTTTAGTTGTTCAATATTTAATATTCAAAATAAATTGAAGTGCTAAAAAATTAGACACACCTACCTGATAATGTGTAGCTCCTTCCTGAGCCCAAATAACAGTCATTACACAAAGTGACACAGACTCCACGAAGTGTCTGACTTGTTGCACAGGTATTACAATCCATGTACATTTGATGATTCTCCATAATTCAGTTGCATTTGTTGGATACTTCTGCAAGGCATTGAGTGACATTTACACAATATCCCATAAATGCTCAATGAGGTTCAAGTCTGGTGACTGAGATGGCCAAAGGAGTAGCTGAAAATCTGAAGTGTTCCACAAACCATTGTTGTGTCACCCATGCCCTGTAGAGAGTAGCATTATCCTGTTGGTACAAACTATAACCATCTGGGAACATAGCAAGCATAAAGAGAGCAAAACATCTGCTTCAAGATTAGTATACGTCACTCTTGTCAAAGTTGACTAGTCTCACCATTGGTCTCCATTCACACCAACAGAACACACTCCAAACCAGAACAGATCTGCTCCAGCTTGCACAACATCTTGCTGGGACAATGGATTCATGACTTTGTGTGGTCATCACTATACACAAACACAATCATCAGCTCAAAAAAGCTGAAAACAAGATTCGTCTGACCAGAAAATACAGCACCAGTCATTGATTGTCCAATTTAAATGTTCTCTGGCCTAGGTGAGACTCATTGTCTGAATTCTGGGTGTTAGTAGTGGTATCTGAGTGGGTCAACAACTACCAAACTCCAAGGAATGCAATGTATGTTGTACAGTGCATTGACTGATGGTTTCAGCAGCCCATGTTGAAGTCTGATGTTATTTGGCTTACTGTTGCCCTTTGTTGCATGGTTACTAACCTGGTTAGTTGCCAGCAGGTCACATTCTTGCATCTGCTGTGGGTGCTGACACTGTGCATGTGCTGTTGAAGTCTATCCAGAATTTAAGTATTTCCAGTAAACCCTTGAAACTGTTTAATGAGAAAATCCAAGAGCATTGGCCATCTTGCTGATAGAGTGACATTCTTCTTGCTCAAATAATATGTCCACAATTAAATGGCAATAAATCGTTTACATGGTTCATTGCTACCAAGCTCACACATAGCTGAGAAGTATTGTACTAATAGAGTCACATGCAAATGTTCCAGCTCAAAGCATTTCTCTGTGAGTAGAAGGTAACAACATTGCATGTGCTGCTGTCTCTAATTTTTCAACACAGCTGTTTATAACAGAAATGACATTTATACATACCAAAAAAAGAAATTATTAATGCTTTGAATATAGAAATAAACTTCTATTCATTAATTTATTTCTAAAATTGAGATGATATATGATCTTTTTTACAATGTCTCTAATTATTTTAAATTGGATTTTTTGAAAGTTTATGAAAAAAAATTTATCAAATTAATTGAACCCATAATAAATTTAAACAAGTTAAATTTTATTTTATAAAATATCAGCAATACATATCTAAATAAATAAAATTAAATGTTTTTTCTTAATTGCTGCTAGTTTTTCTCAAAACTTATATTTCACACTTATACACAAAAAAGTAATACAAAATTACTGATAAATTACTTTTAAGTATTTGCTATTATTTTATTTCAACTAATTTATTCTGTTCTAAACAGACTAAAATTATTTTATTATTTTTAAATTTAATATTTATGCTTTGATAATAATTTGTTTATTATGACTATATTACATAACTTAAAAAAATTTCACCCCTATATGTAACTCAGAATATCAAGAATTTCTGAATTACAATTAATCAAATTTGGAAGATATTAAGATGAATGTATTTCAGTAATTGTTCAGGAATTAAATGCATACTTGATTACATAATAATTTGTGTAATTTGTAAATATCATTAACAATAATGATAGTAATCATTCTAAACACCAAATTAATTAATAAATTAACTATTTGCAAAATAAACCTCGTGTTTCTTACAAAAGATTACATTTTCTTACAAAAGATGAAAAGTTCTGTCCAGAGCAGACTGCCCTCCTCACCCTCTTCTAACTATGCTGCTGTGAACAATATACCATATTTTACGGACTATAAGATGCACTTTTTTCTTTGAAAAATTGCCTCCAAAATTCAGGTGCATCTTATAGTCTGTAGCATCTTATAGTCTGTAAAATACGGTATATTTAATTATTGATAATATATTTGTCATCATTAATCTGATAGCAACTTTGTTGTGCTATTAAAACTGTGCATAATTGTTGATATCTTTCTAACTAGATTCATTTATCTTCTGTCTTTCAAGTGATAGTGTCAGTAAGACAGTGCTGTTGTATGGCTGTACAGACACTTTTCAATTATATCATTTGATATCATTAGATTTGATAGATTACAATTAGCCAAGTTAAATGTTTTTAAACAGTTAAGAAATATTTTTATAAAAATTAAAATATATTAGAAATTAATTCATAAAATTATTAAAAAACAGGACTGCACTAAAAAGTTTTAATTAAATCAATTTTTTTTAAAAGGCTTCTTTAAGCCAATTTTTTAAAAACTATTTTAGCATTTAAAAATTTTACATATAATAAAAGTTATTTCTATTTTATTTTATCTTCTAAATTAACAGAACACAATCAATACATTTCAAGCATTAAAAATTTTCATACTAAACATAAGGTCTATGTTTAGTATGAAAATTGCTGCTAAAATGTTTTGTGGTGGTTACACTTATATAAAATTCTTAATTTCTGTTGAATTAAATTAGACATAAAATCTAAAAATTAAAAATAATTAGAATTTAATCCACAAAAATTAGTTAGAAACAAGAAAACTAAAACTAAGTGGTGAACTTATTAATTGTCATAATTTTTATAAATTTTATGCTTTTGAAATTTTAATTCATTTGAAATTGAAAATTTATGCAATTGATATCTGTTAGAAAATGTTATAGTATCAATTTAATACTAAGTTTGAAAAAATTCTGTAATAAGATACTTGAAAGATATATTACAATGTAAAAAAGAAATGAAAATCTTTCTGAGCAAGATCTAGGATATTCAGAGGATGAGCATTATCACCTAGCCACAAATCCTCTATTTTCTGGACAATTGTTCTCTCCCATGATATTGGGCACTTTAATGCCCAATATCATAGGAAAGCATTAAGGTAAAGCAGTACTTTTTTTGCTATCAATTTTTGGGACAATTATTACATAAAATTACCATTATTAATCATAAGCTGATTTTTTTGTTTTTTTATATGCACATGAAAATAAATCTCTTTTAAAATGGTTTAATTTGCTCATTTATTTTCATCGTCTTTTACAGATAAAATTTTCATAAAAGAATATATTTTTTCATATTTGTTACAATTTTTTAAAAAGAAATTCTGTAGTAAAAAATAATATTGATTTGAGTTTTTCTCTAAACACTCCTTGATTGAACTTTAACCCTTTTCTGATTATTAGATATAAGATGATGGGTAGGCAAATGAATTATTTAATTGATTGTCTGTTCTTTTTGATGACAAAAAATTTTAGAATTTTTTAGAAAGAACTTTCTAGAAACACTTTCTGATGACCATCGAAAGATTTTTTTTTATTAATTTTTACTGAATATTAAGTACTAAACAAAACATTACAGATATGTATTGTTACTTTTTTAGATTGCATACTTAAATACATTTACTGCCTAAATTCATTTCATAAGCATATTTACATTTATCAATGTTAAAATAAGCACTTAAACATAAAAAATATTTGAACAGACCAAATTTAGAGTGCTATTTTTATTTAATGAATTAAGACTAATAAAAATTTTCTAACTAAAACTTAGCATAAAACATTATTTAAATTATAAATATTGATTTAAAGCTTTTTTTTTACTTTTAAAGAAATAAAATAATAGATGTATAAAAGAAATTTGAATAATTTTCATCTTAATCATCATTAAATTTAAAGTTCAAATTTATTAAAATTTTTAATACAGCTAACAAATGTTTTATTAACAAAATTTTAAGCTTACTATAATATCAGTATTGTTATTATTGTAATTGGGAAATGCCATAACATTTACATTCCCCTGAAAATTATAAGAATTAATTAATAAATTTTTACTATATAGGACTGCTATGTAGGATATACAGCAAAAGTAAATATTTTTTAAACACATTTATGAATATCAATAATTTATTCCAGAATATAATTTTAATTATGAGTTGATAATATATTATTGAATGAATGGCCCATATAAATTTTCAGTATATTAAATAATAATTTGTATATTTTTATAAGTAATCAAAGTAATATTTTGAAACATTATATATTAATCATCATTTTCTAGTTTTTATGACTGTCAGATTTTAAAAAGTTTTTATTAAATATTAATTAACTTTATAAATGTAATTGCATTTTTTAAAGTAAATGTATACATTTTTTTATTTAATTCTGATGCAATTTCAATTACATAATTTGTGTATAAATTATGTGTGTATTTTTTAAATAATTAAAAAACAGAAACTTTTGATTAATTAAAAATGATTTACTCATTAAGAATATTTCATAATTAAATCAAAATTTCTGTTAAAAAATTATATTTGGTTAATATTTATCATAGAAATAATAGATAATTATGTCTATATCTTTAAATAGTTCTACATAAGAATAATGTTGACATAAGTGTCAAATAATTTTAAATTTAAATTATTACAATTTTTTAAAAATGATTACCTTATTTTTCAAGATACTGATTTAAAACAGTGTTCAGATTTGATTAGGAATTTATATTATTCAAAGGAATTCAACCTGATAATGGGTCATCTTCAGGCATGGATAAATGAAAGTGGAATCACACTTTATACTTTCATCTATTCATACCTGAAAATGACCTTTACCAGATTGAAAACATTAATATTCCTTCAGCTTTGCCCACTGTTAAAGAAGCATTGATTAATTTAATGGATTAACAACAATGGCTAGTTCATTCATTTTTCTACACATTAATTCCATAACTTAAATTTAAAAATATTATACATATTTGTCATTTCCAATAGAACTGCTCTTAATTAGAATCAAAATTGTTCAAGAAAGATGATTTTAAATTCATATAATTTCATAATTAGCTGTCATTATAGAATAATTATTGAAAATCATTGTAATAATTTTTTCATTATTTCAGAATTATCATACTTATTAAAATTCATTTGCAACATTTTTAATTGTTTTGTAAATTATGAAACTAAATATTTAATGACTTTAACTACATACTCTAGAAATTTTATAACTTGCTTAATTCTGAATTACAGTATCTAAAAAATATTTTATCTTAAATAATTTTGAAACAAAAAAATATCTGGCAGTCAATAAAAGAAGAAAATGCAATCAATTACATTTAGCATTTATTAAATTAAAAATTATCAATATATAAAAGTGTTTGTAAAATGAAGATTGAGAATTAATTTAAGATTCATATGCAGGATACACCAGATGCAGATGAATACATAATACCAAAAAAGCAAAATGATAATCCTTTTGTTGAACCAGGTCCTCAACAAACTGTTGTTGACATGAGAGGTTAGTAATTGTATTTTATTAATTATTATAGCTATTGAATTTAGATATCAACTATATTTATTATTAATGAATATAATAATGAAAATAGAAAAAATAATATATTATTTTTCTTCTAATAATTTAATATTGCTTAATCTCAATCAAAATGTTTTTATCAAATAATTATTACCATATATCTCGGCATATAAGACGAGAGTTGAATCATAAAAAAGGCCCCCAAAATCCGGGTTTATCTTATAGGACAGATACAAAAAAAATTAGATTGAAATTTATATAAATTAAAACCATTACTGTATAGTAAAATGGACAAACTGTAATTATTTACTAGTAGAGAGTAGGGCACATGTCCACAAATAGAATAGCACATACAACGTTTATGTGAATAGTCAAGGTCATTACCTGAATGTCCGAATCAGTGTGAATGTTTGCAACAATTGCAAGGCAGTGCTGCCAGATGCAAGAAAATAAAATTTGATGTTCTTTCAAAAAATTATGAATAGGATATAATTCCGTATATGCTATACAGTGTTGTTATCCAGATGACGATCGCTGATCTAAACTAAATTCATAGGCCGTTGATAGTTTGGTGGTCGTCTTATAGGACAGATATATGCTAAAACTATAAAACTTCAACAAAAATTTATACCTCGTCTTATCTGAAAGACGTCTTATCAGCCAAGATATACGGTAATTAAAATTAATATCAAAAAACCTTAAATCCAGCAAGAAATAGAACATTTATTAACAGAATGAACATTTTCAACCATGTATTTGTTTCATTTTTTTTAATTTTTTAAATTATTAATAATAGTAATAAGTATTACTATTATTAATAATTATTAATGTCAATTAATTATAATAATTGACATTATAAATACAATATATATATTATGGTCAATAGTGTGTAATGTAAAATAATGTGAATATCTGTTCATTTATATAAAAGATCAAAGTAACATAATAATGATGTCTTTGACCAAATGCTTACTTCATTGTACAAACACATTAAACATTCACATCTTTCACCAGATATGATATTTTTTTTCAAGTGAGTATTATTGACAAGTTTGTTTGTTTTAAAACAACTGTTCAAAACAGTGTTTAAAACAAGTTGTTTAAAACTATTTTAAACAATTAAAAAATGTTTAGAACCATGCAGAATCAAGTTAATTTTTTGTAAAAAAAAATTGAAAACCTTTTTTTTTTTTGATGAATATCAAAAAAAAAAAAAGTACAACAAAAGTATCATGAAACCATACTAAATCATAGGCCTGTTGAAAGCTATATCTTTATATACTGTATTAAGAATACTCAGGTATTTTCTATGAAATAAAGTAATAAATATTTACAAGATAATAAACACAATTCACATATATCTTACCCAATTTTTGAGATATATTATGTAATTGTAAATATATCACTCATCAAACCATCACCACCAGTTTATGTCACAAAAAAAGAAAAATTTTTACAAATGTTTTTGTCTATGTGAAATAGGCATCTTTAGGTCTCAATGATAACGAACAAACAGCCAGTAAAATAGAATGTTTTTTAAAAGTTTGGATTGATTACATAATTCGAATACATAACATCAAAATTTATGTAACGTTTGAGATATAATTTCAAAATATGTAAAATATTTTAAAATATCTGAATATTATTCTTAATGAGAGTTTCTGTCGGTGGAGTCTAGTTTGGTATGTCCAGTAAAAACATTCTATTTTACTGGCTGTTTGTTCGATATCATTGAGACCTGAAGATGCCTATTTCATGCAGACGAAAATGCTCGTAAGAATTTTTCTTTTCTCATGACATGAACTGGTGATGGTTTGGTGAGTGATATATCATACACAAACACACATTTTATTAAAAACTTAATAAAAAGTGATAATGATTATTGGTTGAACAATTGATTAATGAACACTTAATATAAATAGAAACTAACATTTACAAATACAAAATTTGTAATTTGTAAATATAAGTTTTGCTTGTTTTAATATTTTAATTTTCTAATACATCATCAGTTACTTTTAGAATTTTGTTGCAAGTCAATGATCTTAATATTTGTTTAAACTGTTAATGTTATTTTGTTTTAACTTGTGATTTGAATTTAAAATCAGTGTATAACTCACCTCATTGCATAACCCATGGGTTATCTGCATGAAATTACAGTAAATACATGTTTAATAATTATAGATTAAATATTTTAATTTATAAACCATTATAATGATTAAAATATTACCAGTTCTTTTTCACTAAAAGATAAATTCTGACTCGAATATATACAAATAACTTTTTATATCATTATCAATTAATTTAAAAATAAATTTTGATAAATATTTGAAAAATTTAAATCATCTCAATATATAAAAAAAATGCTACTATATTTCTTTTTTATTGTATCTTTCATCAAGTTTTCTGCTCTTATTAAGTAAAAATTCAAAATTAACCCTTTAAACTGACTTTTTTTTTAAAAAAAATTGAATAATCTAATGCATCAAATTAAATAAAAATAAAACAAATAAATAAATTGTGGGGAAGTACTCAATATTTAGAGTATCCCCTGTGCAGAAACAAAACAAAAAGAAACTTTAAAAAAATAAATCACACACTCTATGACTCCAATGTAAGGAACTTAAAGTTTATTTTAGTCTTTCCGATCACTTCTCTTCTTTCTTTCTTTCAAAAAGTCCTGCTTCCTCCATTGAGCATGTATGATCTTCCTCTCTCCCTCCTTGATCCGGGTTTTTTGGTCATCATCGAGAATGCCCATCCCTTCTTTACTCTGTGGCCCACCCAAAGGGCTGGTTACAAGCTGGTTACGCAACAGAATGCATGGTCTTCAAACTACAAAATAAATAAAAATAATTAGATGTGTGAATATATAAAGTTATATAATTATTTTTATTTATTTATGTGTTTATTTTATTTTTATTTAATTTGATGCATTAAATTATTCAATTTTTAAAAAAATTCATTTTTTAAAAAGTCAGTTTAAAGGTTGGAACATTCCGATTTTGGAACACTCAATAAACTGTTTAATTCTAATGTGTAAAACTTGAAGTAAGCCTGTAAACTAAGCCAAAAACATTTGTTTCAATCAGATATTGCTGAAAGGAGTAAGGAAGGTGTGAGATTGATTGTTCCAGGTTTACAAAATAAAATTAATAATTAAATGATGTTTGGCGTAATATGAAAATTATGATTTAAAAGTTGGAAATTCATATATAATTTTTTAATTATAAATAATAGAATAAAAATATTGTTTTCTAAATGAATTTCTGTATAAATTATAAAAGAAAGGATTATAACTCATTAGAATAAGAGTAAATTGATTGAAATATGTTGTGTATAATTAATTATGAATGATTTGTGTGTTTGTATGTTTGTATATTTGTATGCTTTAAATAATACTAAATATTAATTTTTAATGGTGTATTAAACTCATTTTTTAATTTTATTTACATTTATCAAATTATTACTAATATATAAATTTCATTCATGACTGAAATTTTTTATATATTTTCAAAATTAGTTTTTTTTTCTTTTAATTTTTAATAACTGTAGATGTGTTGGTGCTGAATGACATTATAGAACAAGCGGCTGGGAGGCAAAGCAGAGCAAGTGAGAGAGGTAACTATCCTGTCCATCCACGGATCCAAGTCCTGCCCCTGTAGATGATGGTGATGCCTGTCTGCCAGTCCTATCCCTACCAACTACCTGGACTGCATTGAAGTTTTGGTTCTACAGTAGATAGCTGGACTCTTTTTTGCTTGAATTTCATTTCATACGAAGAAAGATATTTTTCAAAGTAGGTAGTTGCAGAACCAATGAACAAAACAGGGCAGCTACTTTCATTTAAAAACATGATGCTAACTGAATGCAGCATGCGAACAGCTTGGAAGATCCCTTATTTTAAATGGTAGTTGTCAAGATAGATGCAAAGGGCTTTCCACCATGTTTGTGCATGAAACATTTTTCCCATTGGGTGGCATGGGTGTCATATTCTATAGGGATTTTATTTTTAATTTATTTTTATTATAATATCTGCTGTGTAACATAGGTTTCCATGATAAAACGTTGCATGTAGTGCTGTCTTCTTGTTGGATGATCAGTTGAATTTTGGCAAAATTTGTTTTATATTGTTAATTACTGTGTAGTTCTATCATGCTAACAATATATTAAAACATGTTGGCTGAGATATCACTTTCAGAAGTGGTAAAGTATACTTCATCTATTCTTAATGCTTAAAGATATTATCAGAAATTTTAAGACAATTGACAGTGCACAAATATACCATTATTATTTTTTGTTATTAATATGTATAAATAATTAAACATTAAACTTTTTATTAATATTAAATATTTTTAAAAATAAATAATTTTAGATAGATATTCAATTTATCATTAATATTTTAAATAAATTAATTATTAATAAGTTTTTCATAATTTTGAATTTGGTTGTTTGTGCACTATTTTATAAACTACCCAGTAGTCTGTCCTTTGTTGTGATGCATGGCAGTTTGTAGTTTGTGGTGTGCGTGGTGTGTCACTGTAGAGTAGACAGACCCGCCCACAGGCTACCCAACGGCCATACTTAAACATTATTCAGTGTCCATCTATTATTTTCCTACAGAGAGAGAGGAAGAGGAGAAACCCAAGTTCAAAGAAAAATTCTTGGCTCAGTGCTTGAAATGTATTGATATCTTCTGTCTGTGGGACTGTTGTCAGTGCTGGATCCGTATTCAAGAAATCATCACCCTCATCGTCTTCGATCCCTTCATGGAACTGTTTATTACTCTCTGCATTGTTGTCAACACACTCTTCATGGCCATGGACCATTACGATATGCATCCAGATTTTGAAAAATTCTTAACAACTGGCAATTATGTAAGTCAGGGCAAAGGCTGCAAATTACATCAATAGTTCAGTGATGCAACTCCTTTTTTAGATATATTTTTATTATGAATATTAATATAATCAAATTAATTTAACTCAATTTAATGCATATAAATTAAGATTTATATTTTGAAATCTAAATAATGCAATTTTGACTGAGTTGCATAACTGAATGAGCAACACAGTGCCTTTGAGATATCTGATCATAAATTTCAATTTAAAAAAATTATATATTTATAAATATATATTATTTAGTGCTGTTTATTTTTAAAAACATAATGCTTCCCCTTTGGTGATCAACTAGCCAGTCCACAACTGGAGAAATTAACCGCATGTATAAAAAAATCATTTCCCTGTGTGGCATTTTGGCTTTTTAATTTTATTGGGAAGCATTTCACCCATAAAATTGAGCTTATTAGCAAATTTATCCATACTTTCATTGCATGGCACCTATTTGATGCAAAGCAGTTTGCTTTGTATGTGAGCAAAATATGCAGTTCATATTTTTCTTATCCTCCTGCAAAATTTGCTGGAATTTTTTAATCATTTGTCCTTATGCACTTTTATATTATTTAATAACTACCTGAAGTTAAATATTTTCAACATGCTCATTATTTAGCTTGGCCTTGCAACATAAAATATAATTGTTTTTTTGGGTATGCAAAAATATTTACTTTGTTTAATGCAGTATAAACCAGCCAGAAATATAGGATTAAATTAATAAAAAAAAGTAATTTCCTTATCTGAGGTAAGCTGAAAAATTATATAGCAAGGTAGAATTATAGAGTAAAATAATATAGTTACTGATATAGTATAGAATGTTACAGTAGGTAATATTTTATGGTTTTTTTTTATCAGATAGGTAAATCATAATTATAAATTTGTGAAAATGCAAACTGTTAGTAGGAGATAAAAATACTGAGATGTTAATAAGGTCAAATGGATTTCATTTATTAGACTGTTTTACACAAATATCATTATATTATATGTAGTGTTATAAAATTAAAACATTAAAAGAAAATTTAATTCAAAAATCTCATTTAAAAAATAATGGCAAATCATTTTATGGAATTTAAGTTTTCAGTTTGAGTTTTTAACTTATTAAATATTTTTCAATAAATATTAATTGAAACATATCTTTATTTCCAGTTTAAGCAAGTTGAAAATAAATAAGAAATAATTTTATAGTTATAAATTTGTCATAAATAATTTTTTCATTAGATTTTAGTTTTTTTTTAAATATTATAAGGTAGATGTAATAGAATTCTGAAAAAGTGTCATTGAAAATCAGGAGGGTGGACAATAGCATAGTAATTTTGACACATGAAACTTCAAGTCAGAGGCAACAGTTACTGCAATTGGCAATACTGTTGATGTGTGAGAACATATGACAACAGACCGATAAAATGATGGCACCTCTCAGCAGTGCAGTAAAGAAGAGAGCAATGTAGTGTTGTCTGATTTTTTGACAAAAACCAATTGACATCCCATTGGTACATTCAGATATAGTAAGGAGACAACTGCATGAGTTGCACCCAGATGTACAAGTAGAGTCCTAAGGTTTAAAAACAGTCACAGTTCTGTGGAAGATTTTCTATAGCTGGGACTGCAATGAATGCCATGGAACATCTTCCACAGAACTGTGGTTGTTTTTGGAACCTTAGAACTCTACCATTCACTTATGTTCAACTCATATAGTTTTCTCCTTACCTGCATGAGCCAATGGGATATCGATTGGTTTTTGTCAAAAAAAATCAGACAACATTACATTGCTCTTCCTTTGTGCAATACTGAGTGGTGCCACATTTTATCAATCTGTTGTCTTATGTTCTTGCACATCAATAGTTTTGCAAGATGCAGTTATTGTCGTCTCTGACTTGGAAGTTTCATGTTTCAAAATCACTATATTGTTGTTCACTTTACCGAATTTTTAATAATATTTTTCAGTTTTCTATTGAACTTGCCTTGTATGTTTGAAATGAATTATTATGGAAAAAAATTAATTATATTTTTTACATAAAATTTAAATTTTATGTAAAGAATGTATTAAAATTTCTCAAAAAGGTAGAACAAGAAATTAAAGAATATTGAAATAAAAATTAAATATATTAATCTTATTCAGTTTAAAATTAATCAAAATCTAAAGATATAAATATGAAATTTTGATTGATTTTAAATTTATTTTTTCAAAAGTTTAAATTTAGAATGTTTTCTTTTTCAATAAAATTACTGATGAAATTTTTCTTGTTTCAGATTGTAAAATGCTCTAAATAATATATTTGTGTATAATAAATAAATTATAAACCTCTGATGATAAATCTCTTTTAAAAGTTAAAGTTTGAGCAGTAATTTTTAAAGGTTGCAAATTTTAAAATTACAGAAATTCAAAGTTACTTTTAAATATAAAGAAAAAATTTAAAATTATTTTGAATAACATATCTTATCAATAAAGTAGCATTATTTTAATTTGAATGATAAATATAAAATATGGTTTATTGAAGTATAAAAAATAGAGAAATAGCTTAAAAATATTATAAATGAATTATATAATAGCAAATTTTATTATTTGAATGAATTAAACTGAATGCATAGAAAAAAGTAATTTCCACCAGTTTGTTAAATAAAATAATTTTTTAAAAATATATACAGTAGAACTCAGTTAAGAAGTTTCTACTTTAAAAGCTTTTTCATGCGAGAAGTTTAATTTTAAAAGTTCTAATTTTTCCCCATTAGGATGTGTAATTTTTTCTGTATAAAATGTTTGTTTAAGAAAATTTTTCACTTAAGTACATAGAAATTTTTGGCCATGACTGTAAAAATGGACTTAAGAAGTTTTTTAACTGTATCTTATCAAAACTTTTATACATTTAATTGCATACAGACAAATCAAAATAATTACATTAGAAAATGCACAAAATTTTCTGTTATTTTGCATGTGACTTTGGGTTGCTTTGAACATGGATTTTACAATTTTCTTACATAGTTATTTGCAACAAACAGCAAGTTCTGAAAAGTTTTACCAATATGTAGGTTATGCTATATATCTTTAATGAATGTTAGTACAGTAGATCTGTGGTTTTGTTATGGGAATCATAAAACATATTTCTGTTTTACATAACAAAATGGATGAAGCTGGGCTACATTAGACAAATAATAAAGTCAATCACTGCCGTATGCCATCAATCACTGCCGTATATAATAGCACAATAGCTATTATATAGCCCGATGGCATACGGCTGTGGTTGGCTTTATTATTATAATGTATCAGGTTTTAGTAGAGTTGTTTATTAGACAAATAAATAAGTAGATACTGTATAACCTTAATTCATTTTAATGTGATGGAACATTTTAAAATAAATAAGAATTATTGAATGATAAGCAGAAATGAAAATAATATAACTTAAGAAGTTTTTTAATTGGTCCCTTGAAAAAGAATCAAGTTCTACTGTATTGACTTTTCATTATTAACATAAAAAACAAATTAAAACTGAATTTTTTTTAGCATCTGTTTAAAAATTGTATTAAAAACTTTTTGTTTATACTTGTATTTCATTTCTATTAAAGTTAGTATTTGTAAAAAACAAAAAAAAAATTAAACCCATTAAATGAGTAAAATTCCAATATTTATAATATTTCACTTATTATTAAAACTTTATCAATTTTTTTTCTACAAAATACCAAGCTTAAATCAGTTGAATTGCTGTACCAATGTTATTTCTGCCATTCGAGAATATATTGAATAAGACAGAATTTACAAGTTTATAAAACAAAAAAATTGAAATAACTTCTTGTCATTTTTCTTTGTTTACAATTCATAATGCTTGCAATACACAATTATATAAATTCATTAATGTATCATAGAATACAAAAATTAACTTTTATTTAATTATTTTAATTTGTAAAATAGTTTCTACAATATATTTACAGTATCCTTGCTAGTGGATATTGCTAAGTAACTTCTTATTCACATTAATAATATTTAAAATATGTTAAATACTTTATAAACAGTAATGGTTTGATATTCTGAAAAAATTTTACATTTTTAATTTAGATTATTTTTTTCCATTAAGTATGAATGTTAATTGAAGTTTTACATTCTTTGATTTGTCATTTTAAAAATATCAATATTTATGAAATACTAAAATAAATTCTTATTACTACAACTGTATGATGAATAATATTAAGTGTGTCTAAAATCTTCAAGGATTGACTTTTTTAAATTAAAATACAAGCAGCATGATCTGTCAGCTAATAGTTCAATTTACTGCCAGTTTTTGATAATCAACAATTCTTTTGTTTGTGTAGTTAATGTATTTCATATTTCATACTAATGGATTTTCTAAATTTTCTACCTTGAATTGATAAAAACAAATATATATTATTTATTCACTAAAATGAAATAAAACTAATCTAGTCTAGTTGCAAAATAAAAAATTTGACTACTTTTAATATATAATTCAACACATCTAATAAATGTATATAGAGAGTAATCACTGTGATTATTATTTTTAATTCTTACTAATTTTTTGATTTTTAGAGCTGGAGCAGTAATCACATATTACAGAATAGACATAAAAATGATTCCTTTGCTCAGCATTAGCAATAAAAATATGTTTATTCTAGAATGTATGTTTTCATCAATATTATTTTTAGGTTATAATTTTTGCAGACTGAAAAATTCTCTTTGAATTTGCAATCAATAAACACTAATCCCATTAAATTAATAAGAATTATCCCACTAGCCCATTAAAAATTAATTATTAAATGTTTTAGTTATCTAATATATAAAAAGGTAAATCATAAATGCAAAACATGATTACAGATATTAAAGCCAACATCTGATAACACCATTGTAAAAAGCACATCATCTAAACACAATTAATTTATTTGAAATTTGTTTACAGTGTTTTCATGTGTATAACCTGTGAGTGTGTATAATCTGCAGAAAATTACTAGAGCAAAAATAAAACCTTTGTTTAACCCATGCCACTATATATCCTGTGCCTTCATACACATGATTTCATAATTGCAGTTTAAAATTGGCATATAACCCATAACTAGTATTATCAGATGCCTTTATTGAAATGAGAAAGGACACAATCTGTCCTTTATTTTCATTTTTCAATGCCTATATTTCATAAAAGCAGTGGTAGATTTCCATATAAATATATTCCTATCTTCATGATAATTATATCAAGTAACCAAATAAATAACGTCATTTTTTGAAATGTGAATAAAAATGCTTGTATTTTTTGTTTAAAATAATTTTATTCATCAAAATATTCATCTTCACATTCAATTACACTTTCTCAACAGGTGAAAATGTCATTTTTATAAATGATTTGAATGACTGCTGAAAAATTTCTTTCTTTGTGTTTGGAGGACTTTGAACAGTATTGTTCTTCACAAGTACTTGAATGTTGGTCAAACCCTCACAGCAGATTTGTACAATGAGCAGTGACAAAGAGTGCATGACAAGTTAAGACTAAAGCAATCATTTTTGGTAAATTGTTTGGATGTAATTATCGCTTTGTTTGCTAGATGGATTGGATTGTTGAGGTGTTTTTGTTTTTATGAGATAATGCTCACCCGTAATTGCAGAAATTACAAGAAACAAAATAATGCAATTGGGATGGTAACTTTTATCTCATCTTTCTTATCGTGTTGACTTAATTCTGTTAGATCAACACATTTTTTTATCTTTGGATAATCATATGCATGGGAAACAATTTACAAATCACAACTATAAAAGAAGAAGTAATTCAATTTTTAATGCTAAAAGTGGTATTTTCAAATTGCCCTTTCATTGAAAAAGTGTAATTGAATGTGAAGGTGAATATTTTGATATTTTTGTTTAAAGTTATTTTAAACAAAAAATACAAGCATTTTTATTCACATTTCAAAAAATGACATTATTTATTTGGTTACTTGATATCAATCCATATCCTTCTTCATAGAAAGCTATGAATTACAAAGCTTTGTATGCATACTATAAGAAACTCAAATTTATAAATATTTATCGTCAATATGAAAACTGTAGCTTTTAAATCAAAATCTAAAAAATAATATAAATAGAATGTTTAGTTATTAATGTTTTTTTACTCTTCCGCTTTTAGGCACTAAGATGACCTTTTATCAAAACCATCCTAGATTTGGCCAGGTCATAATAGGGTGGATGTGAGAGATGAAGCAGCCATATTTGGAAGGGATCACTTTCTGAAAAATTCCTGGGGTTCTTTGACTTGTCTGGATTCATTCCCAAGTTTTTCAGATTGGCAGGTTTATACCTTAACTGCTTGATCATCTGGTGCTTAGATGTTAATTAAAAAGTCATTTAATTATACTATTTTGGAGTGGCTCAAGGTGGAGTGAAAGTTGGAGAATAGCATTAATCATTTTAAGTGTTCTATAATCCAGTTGTAGAAATCTGGCAACCTACTCATAACTCTTTCAATGTGTATTTCAAACACAGATAAGCCAGGAATTACATGCATTAACATATGGTAAATGATGCATATTTCACTGTGTTATTGTTGTCAATTAGAATGTCTACAGAATAATGAGGGGGAACTAAGAAAATAGTATGAACTTTTTTATATTATTTCTTTAATCTAGTAAATAATAATCTTAAAGAGCAATATTTTTTAATTTATAGAGATTCTGAAATTTTGATTTGTGTAAAAAGCATAGAAAATTTAGCTAAGATTAAACATGATATCCATTTATCTTTTGTAATAGAGGTTATACATAAACTCTGAAGACAGTTTTATATAAATTTTTAATGATTTTGTATATGTACAGATATAGTTAATGATGCTAATCATGTTACACTTATATGAATTATGTGAATGCAGTCCCGTAGTTAGGAATAAATCATTGGGGAGCTAGAGGGACAAACTGAAAAAACTTTGGTATTTTTTTTTTCCAGCCAGCACTATTAGGCCTATTAGTTACAGTTTTAACTGTAGAAATAAATAACAGTATCCTAAGTTTACAGGATGAAAGTGAAAACATATATATAACATTACTGTATATGGATATTGCTGACTAAGATGAGTGGGCTTAGCCACCTCATAGCCCCTTGTAGCTACAGGTCTGTGTGGATGTGAAATTCAGATTTCACATAAAAATAATGCATTAATCAGCATATTTAAATTTTAAAATATTTTGCAATTTTAAAAATACTGTGTTAATTATGTAAAATTATAAATTTGGAAGAACTTGTAATCTAACAGGGATAAAATTTATTTCAAAGTATTTTAATTCTTTCTGAGCACTTCACAAGCACATTTACATTTTCAGTTTGAAGGTGGGTGTTAAC
Organism: Centruroides vittatus; assembly: GCF_030686945.1. Lineage (NCBI taxonomy): Eukaryota > Metazoa > Arthropoda > Arachnida > Scorpiones > Buthidae > Centruroides > Centruroides vittatus. Next base: position 2,370,069 of record NW_027122644.1, read on the forward strand.
AAACTGGTCTAAAAATTAAAACAAAGGACAAAAAAATAATAACTAATTTAAATTAAAAGCTACTGTTCATTTTTCAATTTTCATTTCTAATTTATTAATATTTTGTAAAATTTGGGAAATTTATTAAGGGAAAAATTAATCCCCTTTTGCTATCTTTTCTTTGAACAAATGAAATACATAGAATGTTTCCTTACTAATAAAAGTAGTCTTAAACAATTTGATTTATTGATAGTAAAAACAACATTACTTTATAGGGTAAGTACCACTATAGGCTTCACTTTTCTGTGGGTCCAGGGAAAATCTCCATTTTCCCCCTCTCAATGGCCCTGATCATAGGTATAAAAAAAATATTCAAAATTTAATAAAAAGTTTTAAGGATTTTTATAATTTGTGAATTACCTCATAATATGCATAATTATTTACTTGGATATTTCAGAATGATTTGTGTTTAAAAAAATACTCAAGCAACATAATGACAGTAATATCAGTTGCAATGAATAAATATTTAGTATGAAATACTATTTAATAAACTTAATAGACTCAGAAATAAATGTATTAAAAATAAACTACAAGCATAGAAGATCATCATCAGTGATGTTATTGTTTGACTTGGTTGATTCTGTTCATAATTTCATCTAGATAATCATATATTAACTATCTCTTGTTTCTGTTGTTTTTAATATATTATAATTTTGTTTGTAAATGTTTTAAACTTTTTGTTTTTAATTAATTCATTAATTAAATGTAAGCAATAGTTTTACACCACAAAAAATTTTCATAGTATGATTGCACAATTATCATCATCAAATAACAAAATGAATAAAAAATTTATAAATTGTTTGAAATATGATGATGATGATGATGGATTATCATTATTTAAATTCTCAATGAGAATAAGAAAACCATATGCAGTCAAACCCCATCTATGTTTCTGAGTTATACATTTTTCACAATTATATATTAAATATTTTCTGCACAGTACTTTTCCATTGTAAAACACTTCAGTTATATGTTTTTCATTTGTATGATTGCACACTTATATCTTATATTTTTCAGTATCCTACAGCACTTTTTTCTTTCTTATTTATTTTCAAATGAAAAATATAAAATGGTTATTAAAAACATTGAAAAAGTGAATTATGTATTAGCATCAGTAACCTGAAGTGAATAACCAGCAAATGCAAACAGCAGAGTAAATAATACAGTATGTACTGTGTGATGCTGTTTTTGATGAATTTTCCTATTTAACAAATTGGTCCTCCAGTCCAACACATTTAAAATTTTTTATTTTTATGTTTTGTGATGTGAACCAATTTTGCTAAGATATAAAAATCATTTTCAGGTTTCTCATTCATTTTCACTATTCACTGTTAGTATTAGCTAACCTTTTGAATGACTGTTCATTCTTTCACACAACTGGAGTTTTGGTGGAAAGAGAAAGAGGCTGATATTACATATTGTACCAGCGTGCAGGGACGCATCTAGGTTTTTCAGGGCCTAGGGCTTATTGTAGTCCAATGGAACCCCATTTTTTGTTAGATTAAGAATCTTTAAATTGGGGTTTAAAATTCATTTTTAATAACATCAAAATCAGAGTTGAAATATATTATAATGAAAAAGTATTAAAACTTTATGATGATAATTCAATTTTTGTGGGCCCTTGACATTTGGGGGCCCAGGGCTTAAGCCCTATTAGTCCATATGTAGATCCGCCTCTGCCAGCATGTATGTGACAAGATCATTAAAAAAATACAAACAAAATTTGATCATTAATTCTTAAGCCTTTGTGACCTTATTATACAATTTTATTATTTAAATGTCTACTAGGACAGATTGTATTATTAGGACTTATTATACCCTTTTTTTCTGGATACGTTTCCTCATTTTGCAGGACTTGGACACCATTATAATGTCCTAATACTACAATCTGTCTTAGTAGACATTTAAATAATAAAACTTGATCAATTTTTTAAAGGTATGTAACAATTTCACACTGTTTTACTTTTTCTTTTATATTGTGTTTAAATGAATACATATAGTAAATTGAAACTTCTTTGTTAAGAATTACATGTACAGATTCAGTTGTAGAGTTATATAAATAGAAAATATTCAGTCTAATAGAATAAATATACATTGTACAAAAATGAATGAACTATGGGAAGATATCTTAAAAATTAACATATTTTAATGTAAATGATTTTTGTCTTAAGCCCATGTAATGTAGTAGAACACCCCATATAAAAAATATGTTAGGTGAGTAAAGTGATACTAGTTTATTAAACAAATTTTTAAATTACATTGTAAATTATTTTAATTAATGATGTTTTCAATATACAGTATTTTAAATTGGCCTAAATTTTAAAATTAACTTAGCCTAATCATAGCCCAATATCTGGCAGATTGTATGGCTTTTAAGTAAATATATTTTCATTTTTTTAAGAAAATTACTTTATTACAGAAGTATTTATATTTCATTTTATTTGCTATAGTCTGAGGAGGGACATTACTGATGATCAAAATGTATAATTTTATATAGTGAACAAAATAAAGCTCCTTTTTAATTGTATGTTGTTTTGAATGATGGGATATGAAAAACACTTATGTGGAATTTTCTTCTCATTGAGAATTTAAATTGTTAATTGCTGTTTTATTGGAATAATTTCAGAATCAAAAAATAACGTTTAAAGTGCATATTTTGATTAATGATAAGCATATTAATATGGCTTAAAATATGAAAAAAACATATTAAAATACTGTATTTTTCTGCATAGAACCCATGGGTTTTCTGTGTTTGAAATACACTTTTGAAAGGGATGTGTATTTTATGATGGGGTGATTTATGTGCTAATTTTAAATTGCAGTTAGAAACTTATGCCTATGGAGAAATAGACTGCTTTCATAGGAAGAGAGTATAGCAACAAGGATTGTACAAAGCTTTTATCTTCATTATAGCAATATTTTTGGGGTATATAGCATAGTGGATTATATGCACTGAAAACTATGATTTGTACCAAAGGCAAGAACAATATATCCCATAGAATTGAAATGATTGCTTTAATACTAAAAATTACATTAACTATTAATTATAACAATATATGCAGCTATTAATAATTTGAAAATTTAATTACAAAGATGCAATAAGCTGTGTGTGTGAATAGTTAGTTTGTTTGTGTTCATGTGTAGTGTGGGTAATCAAATAAAAATGAGTATTTTTCAAAAGAAAGTTGTTAATAAAACAGTTCAAAAACATATAAACAGTACAGTATATGAAAAAAAATATATTTTACCTGTAATTTGCAATACTTCATGAAAATGGATAAAACTTGGTACAATGGTGAAATCAAAAATTAGACTGCTTATTTAAGGAAGTCAAAAAGTATTTAGTAAGAAAGATTTTAGGCTGTTACTCTAGTCTAATTTAGCTTATAAATACATTGAACATTTTAAATTTTTTGTTCTACACATTTCAATGTGTAGAACATTTTGTAAGCTGTGAATGATTAGAATAATGGCTAAATACATTTTATTATTAAATATATTTTGGTTTCCTTAAGTAAGCAATGTATCTAATTTTTGATATAATAATATAACTTAAAATATTTTCTGAAACATTTACTCTGAATATTTTCTCTCACCTGTAAGAAAATATTTTAAATAAAAATTTATTGGTCTAATTTTGAATAATCTGAAAATAAAAGTTAAGGTAATATATAACTTAAAATAGAAGAAAATAATATATATTAATTTATTTATAAATACTTATTTTAAGTCTTGTCTTAATAAATTTTCAATGATAAGTTTTTTATTTCATTATTATTGTAAAGGAGAAATTTTAAGTTATGTTATTAATTATAGTAATAAAAATTATTACATATAGTCAAATTTTCAAGGAAAGCAGTAACTAACTTAATATTAAGATGTCTTAACTTAATATGCAATCAGAACTTGTGTGAAATGGAATTAAAAATACTGATGCTTTATTAATATATTCATTTCATTATTTAGAACTGAGAATTTTGAATAGTTGCTACTAGTTATATTTTAATGATAATTTAAGGAATTAGTAATTGATTATTTATTAATATATGAAAAAGCTTTCTTAAATTAAAAAAATTTTAACATGAGATTATTTATTACATTTAATTGTGTTATCATTTAACTCATATAAATTTATCTTAATTATTTCAAGATGAAATTATAGCTGAAGAATAATACAATTAAATTTTTTCAAATAATCTCAGAAAAATTGTTTGTTTATGAATTTCATATTATATTAGAAAGTAGTATAGAAATTACAAATTTGTTTAAAATTAAATTGTTACTTAAACAGTTAACATTTTTTTTGTATTTGTTTCATGTCTGGTTGTTGTTTCTCAGTTTCATTAATGGCCATCATCATCTGCCTGTAATACCAGACTTGTAATGGAATTATTGCCTGATTAAGAAATCATCTTTTATTCACTTATTTTTATACAGAGAATGCATTTTGGACCATCTTGTCCCTCATCTGCCTACTTTGATGATGACTACCTTATATGTTCTAAAAAAATTGCGAAATTGTTATTAATATGTAATAATAAATGTTAAAATCATTAAAATTACATTTCTGACTTATAACCATTTCCAGTTCTAAAGCACTTTTCCATTACTGGTATAATAAGTCTGGTATTACAGGTGGATGGTGATGGCTGTTAATGAAACTGAGTTAACATTTTTATTTATTATTTTAATGTCAATTCATATTTTTATTAAAGTTTATTCATATGGTTTTTACTATTTTTTACATTATGTAAATATAAACTAAATTTATTTAATTAAGTGATTTTGATTTTTATTTATTCAGCTAAATTTTTTCAATTAATGCATTTATAAATTAAAAGAAACCTATATGAATAGCAAATAGCAAAATAAAAGACTTGTAAAGATATAAATGATTTTATTTTTTTAAGTGTTTTATATTTTAGTCAACTTTTGTAAACTTTAACAAAATTAAAATATTTTGGTAAATGGTATTATTTTACCAGAAAGAGAAAATTTTAGTCTTAGGCATTTTAGGGGGAAAAAGTTTGAATAGTGTTAATTGAATATTAAATTTCTTAACTAATCATTTAGGTAATCATTGAGTGTGAATAAGTCAGGTTTTTCATTTAGAACATACATATTTGAAACTTTTTGTTGTTTATAACTTATTTTAGAGTATGACTAAACAAAAGAGATTAAAATAAGATTAAACTTTACTTTTCTGGCAAATTTGTATCATTTATTATTGATAAATTTGAAATCATGATTGAAAACTTTTGGGTTTTGAGACTTTATGTTAAATGAATTAAATATCTTCAAAAACTTAAACATTATTCTGACATTAACTGTAAATATCAAAATTTTTTGACTTTTGATTTAAATAAATTATCCAATTTATTTAAGTCAGAATAGTTTTGATTATAGAAGAAATTCTTGAAGGATATGTATTTTAAGAATATTTTAAAATATTGTTTATTTTCTTTAAAAATTAGTATTTTAATTGAATTAATTCATTGATTTGAAATCAGTTCAATTTATTTTATAAATATCAAAATTCAAAATTTTTATTAGATTATATGTTTATTTTTTACTAAAAAATTTTCAAAAATAAGTAAAGTTTATCCAAAGTAACTGTGTGATTAATCCAGAAAGAATTTATTTTTCTAATTTTTATAACAGAAAATTGGAATGCAGCCATTACATACAATATTGCTTACATAATACAGTTCTTAATACAAGTTGGTGCAATTAAAAATTGACCCTGATAGAGCATATTATCTACTGCAATCTTAATTGTGAGTTATGACATTTTTTGAATACTGATGTTTTTATTGATGAAATCAAAAATTCTTGTAAATCATAAGCAAAAAATTTATAAATTAGAAAAAAATTAAACACAAATTTTCTCAGTAGTATATCGAAAATCAAAAGAACTGTTATAGCGCCAAAGTTATGTAATGATTGCTTAATATTTACTCTGTTTTTAAAGAAACTGGTATATATCTAGTTAGTATAATTTTGTTTTTTATTATACATTTGAGATAACTGTGTTTGATTTTGTCTGATTTATAGTATTTTAGAAACATATACAGTTTTCATTTAATAGAAATTTATTCTAAACTTTCAGTTCCTGTATACATTTATTTTATCATCAAAAACAATTATTTATCTGTTTATAAACAGAATAATTATGATTAAAAATAATTTTTTATTATTGAAAACAATATAAATTCATTAAGCTTATGAAAATTCAGTTATATGATTTTGTAATTTTCAAATTCCTCAATTTATAAATTATATAAATAGACTAATGTTTCAATTATACATAATTAAAAAATTCCAATATTAAAAGATATCAATATCAAACCACAACATTTTTAGTTATTAAATTTAAAGAAATGAAAATTTGAATAAATAAACAAAACATTTAATTTTCATAACAGGATTATCACCATAAGGAAAAACATTCTATTTATATACTAGATATTGGGTGATATCAATAAAAGATACTGATTAGGTTATGATACCAAGTTTACAACTTGATTTTCAATTTGTTTGGAGGTAGTCTTTTGCCTTGGAGTGATAAAAATCATATCTTTCACAATTAAAAATTAATACTAAATATAAATTCAAGGATCTTATGTAAAGAGAATTAGAACAATATACAGGTACTCCTCACTTTACGACCTATCTGCTTAATGACCACTCGCACTTGCGACCAATCGAGTTTCGACCTGCAATTCGGGGAATTCCCTTTCTCAGCTTGACTGTTGGTCAATGGCAAATGGTGACATGTGCACTAAGTGTACTATAATAGTCTTTTTATGAATAAATTTGAAGTTTGTTGCATAATTTGTATAATTTTACAACGATCCTATATTCCCTGCGTAAGTTCCTCGCTTATCGACCAATTTGCTTAACGACGTAGTCGTCGGAATGGAACTCGGTCGTAAAGTTAGGAGTACTTGTACAATTTAAATATTAAAAACAATATGTAATGATACAAATACATATGTCCAAATGTTTAAAATTTATTGGTTTTTTTCAGATAAAAAATATTACAAAACTACAAATATTTCAAAATGAAAATTAATGAGCACTACTATTGAATTATTTGGACTGTTAAATTTCACTCTGAATTATTTTAGTTTTATGATATATTTTGTCTGTTGTTGCACCAATGAATTTGAATGTGTTTGGATATAGTTTTTTTTTGTGTCTAATTGATTTTGGAAAGAAATATTTTGTTTTTTTTTTTTAAATCTAGAAACTTTTCATAATTATTATGATTTTATATTAAAAATGAATTATTTAATTAAATTATATTACTGAAACTTTATAGAACTTAGTGTGTGAAAAATTTGTATTTAAATATTTTTTTTTTTACATAATTAAAAAAAAATCTAAAGAGTAATAGTTCTCTAATAAGTTAAGAATAATAATGTTACTTTTCTGTGGATAAGTTAAGTACTTGGTTTAATTAATAATTATTGAATTAACTGCTTGAATTAATTATGTTTGATAAGAAATGAATGTTAGTGGTAGTTATTAGGAATGATAGTAGAATATTAGTAAGAAATTAAACAGATATAAAAATATGATATATTTTATCAAATTATCAATATTTATGAGTATAATTAATGAATAACAGTCCTTAGGAAAATTTCAAATTTTTTTTATATTACATAAGAAATTATTCCTTATTAATTAATTTTTTTTAATGTTTTGAATGGTACTTTCAAGATTGAACAGAATTTCCTAATACATTTTATTTATATAAAGACTAAATCAATATGCTAAATTTTGGTTCTGTATAATCTTAAAATCAAAATCTTTTGATTTAGTAAGGGTATATTTTGCAAATATAGTTTTCGATAAAATTTATCTATTATTACCAATATATATCAATATTTTACTATTTGTTTGTTTTTGTTTATTAAGCCTTGATTTTTTAAAATTTTTTCTGGATTTCATTTAGTTTGCTTTTTTTTGTTCTGGAATAATTTTATTTTGTTTTCATGAAATTCATATATTATGATATGTTATTTCAGTATCTATTATGTCATAATTGTACTTTCTTTATATTAAAATATTTCAGAAGTTAAATATTTTGAATATTAAGTAGAATTTCAACTATATAGACTGAAAAAGAAATAAAATGAATAAATATAAAGTACTTAAAATAATTATCCTTAAGTTATTCAAGAATCAGAAACTTTTTATAAAAACAATGAGATTTTTTTTTTTTTTTCAAAAACCACTCACTTCTTTTAATAATCTTCTGGTTCTAGAATATTTTATACCTTTAATAAAAAACTATCATAACTTCATGATTATGATAATTTTTTTCTTCAAAAGTCTATCAAGTAATAAACACGTGGTATGCTGGATGAAAAGTATAAATATCACTCACCAAACCAAAAATCCAGTTTATAGTTCAAAAAAGTGAAAGGATAACTTCAAACTTCAAAAGTCTATCTCCAATATTTTTAAATATTTGATTCTCTTCCAGAAATATTTTAAAAACCTTTATTCTATATTGTCCAATTATCTGTTCTTTTATATTAATTTTTACTTTGATTAGTTCAAAAGGAAGGGTGAGTTGCATATTAGATCTTTTTTCCTCTTTCAATGGCAAGAACACCTTTGATCAAGCTCAGTTTGTGAGCTCATTATTAGGAAACTAGGTGTTTATAGTTCTTCCAAATTTTCATTTACAACATTAGTTATGTGGATTATATGAGCATGTTCAATAGAAAACTGCAAAAGTGCCATTAAAAGTTGGGATGATGAGCAATGTCATAGTAATTTTGACACACAACACTTCCAAGTCAGAGGTAACAGTAAATGTGACTGGAAACACTGTTGATGTGTGAGAACATAAGACAACAGATTAAAATGGTGGCACCTTTTTTGACAAAAACCAATTGATATCCCATTGGCACATGCAGGTAAGAAGATGACTACATGAGTTGAACACAAGTGTATGAGTAGAGTTCTAAGGTTCCAAAAATAACCACAGTTCTGTCAAAGATTTTCTGCAGCCGAAACTGCAATAGATGCTATGGAGTATCTTCCACAGAACTGTGGCTGTTTTTGATTCTTAGAATTCTACTCATACCCCTGGGTGCAACTCATGCAGTTGTCTCTATACTATACCTGCATGTACCAATGGATGTTGATTGATATTTATCAAAAATTGGGCAACATTAGATTGCTCTTGCTTCACGCACTGCTGGAGAGACATTGCAATTTTATCGCTCTGTTGTCTTATGTTCTCACACATCAACAGTGTTGCCAGTCATATGTACTGTTGCCTCTAACTCAAAGTGTCTCATGTCAAATTACTGTGATATTGCTCATACTCTTGACTTTTAATGGAACTTTTTCAGTTTTTTATTGAATGTACTTTGTATCTTGATTCTATGGAAGTGTAAAACTAACTTGGATGGTTTCCTTCTGTTAATGAATAATAATTCCTAAGGACTAATCCAGTGATTCTCAACCACTGTGCCATGAGATTTTTGAAGTGTGCCGCTACTCAAATACCCATACATAAGTGATGTCAGACAAGTAGTTCAATCAGTTCTACCTACTAAGGTGCATTTGGAAATTGTAACTGGTGTTACCGGTAACTGCCAGTAGTTACCAAGGCATTTAGAAAACAACCTAAAGAACCAGCTGGGTTTAAAAATCACTGTTATGATGTCACTGGTTGACCTGCAGTACTTACTGAAGTAACCGTGTGTGCCGCCAAATTTTTAAATTATTAAAAGTGTACCATGACAAGAAAAAGGTTGAAAATCACTGGTATAATCCTACAAATAGACCAGATAAGTGAGACAAAATTAACTTTCTTGATATCAGTCTTTTGCTCACAGATTGATAAATTTACACAAAAGTCTTACTTAAAGCCAACCTTCCAATCATTTAGTATCCCTACTTCCTCCTTCAACCTCTTCATCTACAAAATTGCAGCCTTTCATGCATTAATCTTGTATATTCACTGCTCAAAGCTCATACATCAGAATACAGACCTAAATAGGATCATCATTCTAGCATTACAGAATAGCTTCCAGAGGCATAACATCTTCCACTTCATTGAGAACTTTCCACACATTGATCAAAATACATCAGAATGTAAGCATTTCTTTTTTCCTCCTCTCCTCCTCCTCCTTATTCACATACTCTAAAATTCTTCAACCTGTCTTCAGGTTTATTGCTAATAAAAATAATAAGCATATTGTTTACTGATTCAACTCAACTTAATATTGTCTCCTATGCAGTGACACATTTAGAAATATGGTGCGCTTATACCAACAATATGCAAGTTTCCCCAAAATAGTAATGTCATGTTTGCACTGAATAATTTTTTTTAATAATTTTAATTTTGTAATAATTGTATTTTATAGATTTTTAAATGTTGACAGGGCAAGGGGCACTGTATTGAAACCCATCATTAGTCCTACCACTCTGTTCATTCAAAATATATTTATATATTAATACTACTCAACTGATTTAATTTCCACTAATTCCTCTATGAAGTATTTCTACATAAAATTATTATTATTATTATTATTATTATTATTATTATTATTATTATTATTTTTGAATTTTTGCATTCCAAACTCTTGCACAACTAAGCCTGGGTCTAGTAAGTTTAATGGGAAATCTGTCATTGCACCTATAGAATGATAAAAATGATAAAGACCTCACAAATAAAAAATAGAGCAGTGGAATGTATATCATTCCAGCCATAAGTGAGGAGATTGGCATTGACATAGTGTGAGGACCATGAAACTTGTGCCACAGTTTGCTGTCAAGACACCGACAACAGCCAAAACTCCACTAGAGGAGGTGTATCGACTAACTAGAACGGCATAAAATATGGCATAAATTATGTGGGAATGTTGTAGGCAGAAGGCAGGTTCAGATGGTTCAAAAGACTGTTTATTGAGACTGTTTATTAAGACTGTTTATTGAAGACTCTTACAAAGTTCTTCAGATTCTCTTGTCAAGTTTGAAGAAACTCTCTGATCTTTCAATGAAGCTTTCTTGTCAAGACATCCATTGAAGAGAGGTAGAGAATCCACAATGTTGAGGAAGACAGTCATTCTTGTCAAAGAGGAGTACAGGCACATACACTTTAATGACTGGAAGAGAAGTCAGCAGTAATGAGATGCATGGCAGCAATACATATTTAATCTGTATTGTTGCCATGCCAGCAGAGTAGATGGGTCAAAGGGAGCCTGGCAGTTCTGATTGAAAGTTTGAAAAGGAACCCCATGTCCTTGATATATGGGTTTTTATAGGATCAATCATAATCATCAATTGTATATCCCGATTGGTCTTGTTCCCTTGTCCTTACTTCCTGATTGGTCTCTTATCTGTTTCCAGGGGTAATTTGAGATCAACTTGGGCCACAGGAAAAGTTGATGTCGATGTTCATTTTAACACTAAATTCTGAACTTCTGATCCCAACCTGAGATGTTTGATTTTAGAACTTACATTGTTTAAATCAAGAGCTGTGTACCCTTCCTTGACAGTTTAGATGTTAGTTACTCAAAATTCCAATGGTAAAAACTTGAAATATATATGTATTCTTGAACATGATGATGATATACATACATATATATATATGTATAATATCATCATCATCATCATTATGTTCAAGAGTCAAAATACATCTCTTAAAGTGTATTCCACAAAGAAAAAAATACAATATATATATATATATATATATATTTATTTATTTTTTGTTTTTCTTTGTTTTGGGATGTTTTATGTGAGGGTTCTGACCATGTTCAGGACTTAACAATAGGAAATGTTGGAATACACTTCAAGAGGTGTATTTGACTCTTAAACATAAAGATGATATTAATCCACTAGAGTTTTATCTTCCTTTGCAGAGGTAGATTGACAGATGACCAAATTATCAAAATAGTCTCTCACTCCTTTCATGCTAATATTATAAAGAACTGTGAAATTTATAATCACTCCATTACCAACATGTGTATAAACAGCAGGGACAAGGACTTTCTCTCCTGCCTAGCAATATCTCCTTAGTCTCTTGCATCAACCACCACCATTTAGTCTATTTCCCTCACTTGTTTTCTCTAACAGAATCTATCCCATCAAGAATAAACTAAACTGTTTTTTGTGTTAAATTTATTTAATTTGAAAAGCTTTTAATTACAAATGAGTACCTTCCTTCCACATTTCAAAATGTCATTTTTAAGTTGAGCATATATAACATTTGAATTACAAAGTATGTAAAAAGTAGTTAGTTGTTAAGATCCAAAGATCAGGCTATTAATTGGGTTTGTAGCATAAAATAGCCCAATTAATTAAAGACAATCTTCACCCGTGATTACCGGTACAAATAAATTCCAATACAGTCTCTTCAACCTTAAAATTCCCGGTACATAAGACGACAGTTAACACATGATGAATATTGTTAAATCAAAATGCATTTATCACAATAAAGATATTGAAGAGAAGTAAATTTATTTTTATTTGGTTATTTTTTAATGTCTCTCTTTAAAAATAGTTTGATTTTGGATAACAGTCAGTAAAGAAGTTTTGAATCTTAACACTACCTAGCTTTTAGATATTTTACATAATAACCAACTGAAGTTTTTAAAAGTTTTAAGTTATATCTTACTGCTTTTTAGTATTTAATTCAAATTACAATTTTTAAAAAAGGATGTTAAAAATATGTTTACAAACTGTAATTCAAATGTTATATATGCTCAACCTGAAGCTGACAGTTTGAAATGTTGAAAAAATTTGTTTGTAATTAAAAAGTTTTTGAACTAAACAACTTTAATGCCAAAAGACAGTTTAGCCTATTCTTAATCTAGCTTTGACATCATTAGAGAGCATATTTTTATAGTCTGTTCCATCTTCCCTTATTGACACCTGGCATTCCATTTTCAACTAACCATGCCTGTAGATGTCCTACTAACCAGATTAGAAACATTAGCATTCTTTAAATTTTACCCACTGTTAATTAAAGGTGCATTATGCTTGGTAGTTGCTAGGTGATGCTTGTAAGGTGAGTGAAGCCTCATAAGCTCAAACATAAATAAGTTTTTTTTAACGTAGTAAGTATGGTTGCTGTATATTCTAATTCTGTGTGTACCGTCCTTGTAATCCAAAAAAATTGATTCTGGTAGATGATCATACAGCAATGGTTAGGAAATTTATGGTTTATTTGCAGGGTTTTTTATTCAAATGCATTTCGGGTTGGCTTATGTTCCCAACCCCTCTTCAGTGATATTATATGATGGTACATCTTAAAATTATGTTTCTATATTTTAACACAGGTGTATAACTATTCTATTTGTAGTAAATCTGTATTATTTCCAATGAGGTAAAGTAGAGTAAAAACTAACTACAGGCATTTATCCGGTCTTAACCAAGTTACAGTATACCGTCAAGTGCTCAAGCACTTGACGGTATACTGTAATGGACCCAAGGTTGAAGAACACTGATTTAAATTATTTGTAGGCTTAATAATTTTGGTGTCTTTCCAACAAATCTCCACATTATCTTTGTTAGTGAAAGCAGAAAGAGCAGTGTTATTTAGATCTTTATTGATTGCATATTTATGCTCTTTAATTCTATCTGAGAGATTAAGTGAGATGGCTCCAATACATCAACTTCTTGTTGAAATGATGGTCTTTTATAGGGATGGAATACATACCAGAAGATACAGAGGAAGATTGCTATTTTATAATAATTAATTATATAAAAAGTTTTTAAATAAAATATCATAAAAGATCACACACAGTTCGAAATGTTGTTGCCAGGAAAGTTAAGTAACTTGTTTCTGGATATTTTAATTATTTTTTTTTATTTATCCATATTATTAATTACATATTTTAATTTTTTGATATTTTTATTTATTTTTTCTTTATATTTTTTTTGTTATTTGTTCATTTCTCTATTTGGAACATTGATATAAATGCTACTGGAAATTTTTAAATCTTTGAATTATTTTTAAAATATACTGGCTTAAAATGTTCATTATATGGAGCATTCTATTGTTTGTTGTTGGAAACTGAAGAGAGCCTATTAATGAGGCCAAAAACATTTTTCTTATTAAATACTGCTGGAAAGTAAAAAGATGTTTTGGTGTAAATTTGTTAACATCTTTTTCCAGTTTTGTTTACAAGTTAAATTCTTTTCCTAAATAGTTACCAAAGTTGTTTATTTTGTATTTTTTAATTATTTAATGTTTTGCCTATATACTACAAAAAATCATAAGCAACCTAATATTGATTCTTGATTTTTATAAACTTCAATAATAATGGATTTTGAAAATAATGAACAAATCCATTGTGTTCTAAAGCATCTGCAGAGCAGAAATACAGTATTTAAAAATATCAGACCATGACTATGAGTATTAGTTCATAGTCTGGTTGCTCTATTTGTTTGGTGTAATAGCTGGGCCTAATTTTATCCAATGTTAGACTTAGTGAAACAAAGGCAGACCAATATTTTATTTAACCTGGTTTTATGATTGGGAAAACTTTTCTAGTCATAAAACAGAGCAGTTGTCAGTGCTTTTAACCACAGAATGGTAACTCCTTGATCTGACATCATCTGTCTGGGACTCAGGTTGTTTATCCAGTGTTCAGGGATTTGAATAAAAGGAGGAAGAAGCAAAAAGATTAGCAGGATGGGTGGAATCTCAATCAATCAAGGAGACAAATTGAGTAAAGAACTCATTCATTTCATTAAAGAAGCTCCTCTGAGGAAAAGAAGTGAGATCTCAAGTGGCTGAAAGACAAGTTGAGTCAGGTACTTATTCTTCCATGCCAGTAAGGATGCAACTTAAGTCAGAGACTCTAGTCTAATGTGGGAATTTTATTTATATTAATAAATATTTATATTTGTTATTTGTATGTACAGTACATATATAGAATATGTTATATGAAATAATAATGTTTTATTTTTAGGGTTACCTTAACAGTTGAAGGCAAAATAAAAGGAATTTATTCATATGTTTCAATCTAGTAAATGTAGGCATATAATGTAAAGTTTCAATTTACACTTTTCTTTGAGACACAGAATGCAATTTTAAATATAAAGAAACTATTTTATCACGTAGACAACAAGTACTATCGAATTAAATAAACTGTGATAATGAATGTGCATGTTCTCTAGCAACAGAGCTGTTACATTTACTTATACTAATGTTGCCACCTAGCCAACAAATACAATGTAAAGTTGAAGCGCGATAGGAATACACAGACACTAATAATTATAAACAATTTAGCACTTTTGTCAAATTTAAGTCTAAGTGGTTATGATTTAACTATTAACTGTTCTATCAATTGAAAAGTAAGGACATTTTGTTTATTTTTTAAATACAGTATGGACACAAACAAAGCCTATAAAGTACAGACTGTACCAAATACAGATATATGTTAACCCTATTTATTTTATATCTTTAATATATTGCAAGTATGTATTATTGTTTTTAAGAAACTGTTTTTGACAAATTAAAAAATATTAAAATTTTCAAATTTATAAGATAAATATAAATGTAAAAATTAATACAAGCTAGTCTGAAAGTGTGGAAACAAGCATATAAAACAAAAACTGAATTGGCAAACAGTGTAGCAGTTAATGTTCCTATACAAGATATGGGAGAAGGGAAACTTGTTAGGTTATGTCACTTACATTGCTGCCATCTTAAATCTACTATCTTGAATTTATTCCCAAGTTTTTAAATGAAAAAGTGGACATGTAACATAATCAACATAATGGAGAATTTTATCAGAAAAAACAATGGTGTGCTTAATTTTAATGTAATTGTACTCATTTACAAGTTTTAAATGATTTTATGTGGAACAAGTAAAATGCTGTATGCATAATTATAATGTTCCTAAAATCTTTCAAATTATTTTATCAACGTTAATTTTGACACACAAAGTTTACAGGATATGTTCTATGTGTTAGCTGCCATTTTGGAATCAAGATTATCCTGCTTTTTCATTCTTGATGAACCTTAACTAATACATTTATCTAAATACTAACAAAAGCATCAACAATATGCTGTTTCATAATAATGGCATTGGTTGAAATCTTCTGCAATCACTTAATGTGAGGATGATCTCGGCTTGTTCTGCTGGTGTTAATGCCATCATCATTTAAGTCATTTATGAAGAAAGAAAATTATTTGAACCTTGAAAATGAGCAGAAGTACATTAAAATTAAACACATTGTTGTTTTTCTCATAAAATTTTCCACCAGTTTCATGTGTCACATGCCCACTTTTTCATTTAAAAAAACTGGAGTTGAATTCAAGATGATGGATTTCAAGAGTGTTATTGTATTGATGACATGGTATAATAGGTTTCCCCCTCTCCTATATCAGGTATTGGGACATTGGATCATTGTTTACCAACTCAGTTTGGTTTTATATGATTGACTTTTGGACCACCCAGTGCATTCATTCACACACATATACAGTAGTGCCTTGGAACTCAAATATCCCAGAAGTCAAACAACTTGGGATCTGAATAATTTCTGCAAGGAACTCAAACACAAAGACAGCTGTACTGTACAGTGTATGATATCTCTATGAGTTTGTGGCAGTGTTGTCATAGTTGGTTCATTTTTATTTTGGGGTATTAAGCATAATTTTAGGGCTACAAAATAAAAGTCTATTATTTTTCTAAATTCATTTGTACAAGTTCGGAACATACATTGAATGAGCCCATCTGCATACAGTTTATCTACTGCATTTTATTGCATTATGTATTTTTTCATTGTTTTTAATATATTATTATTATTATTATTTTCATTATTTTATGTATCAATTAGGGCATTACTTGTGTTATTTTAAATTATGATTTTTTAGAATTAAAATGGATATTTTGGGGGGGTTTGGGAATGGATTAATTTAATTTACATTATTCTTTATAGGAAAACTAGCTTTGTAACTTAAATGCTCTCTAAGAACAAATTGAATTTTAGTCTCAAGGTATCACTGTGTATCATTGCAATAAAAATTATAATTTAATAGTACAATAATTTATTACTCAAAAATTTTTACAATTCAAAATGTTTTCAGTGTTACTATATTTTCAACATTGTTTCATATAAATATATAATAACACTATAGTTCATTCTTTTTACCTCTATGTCCTTATTATAAATTTTTGTGTATATCCTATTTACTTGGATCTCTTTGATTAATAGGACTTATTATACTTGTGTAGTTTCTGATTAGCAAATAGAGGAGACTTTTGACTAAGTTCTCCTCTACTTGCTAATTGAAGCTCTGCATATATAAAGCTTGTTGCATTATCTAAAAATATCAAAACTCACTCAGAACATTTAAGGAGCCAGAAAAGGTTTTACTGTAATTGTAGAATGATCAATGTTAATCATTCTACAATTAAAACCTTTTGAGTGATTTATGGTATTTTTACATAAATTTATGGAATCATTTTATACTCTGAATTGTTATTTTATGATCAATTATAGTATACATTTTGTTTCCATAAGTCATTATTTTTTTTATTTTACATATTTACAAGTCTAAATTAAGTTTTATTTTGATAAATAATTATTTGTGAAAGTACTGTTACTACATTAAATATTTCTGCTTTTCCCTCCAAAAAGAAGAAAATGCAGAAGAAAACCTGAAACTATTTGTATTATTTCTATGTTAATTTTTATGTTAATTTTAAAGTTATTTCATTTCACAAATATATTTTATATGGTTTAATTATTTCAACTATATAATGGCCTCTAGTTTATTTTATAAAACAAAGTATCATATGTTGTTCGTACAGCCAATCTGTTTTATAAAATAAGAGTAGGATGGAGGAGGAGGAGTTGAATTTTAATAGCAGGTATATATTATATTTTGTTAGCTATTAATTTATTTTAATTAAGAAGAATTAGATTTTAAAATGTCATATATCTCACAGTTTATGTTAATAGTATTTTAACCAATTATTTTTCTTTTATAATTTACTTTATACTTCTAATAAAAATAAAAAATAGTGAAAAAATGTATAAATCTTCAGTTTTCTAATAACTTCTTTTAATTTTATTTGAAGGATAACACATTCTAATAACTCAGATCTTAATTCATTTATATACTTCTATAGGTCTTCTTCATAAAATTGCCTTTTATTATTTCATATTTTATGGAAGTTCATACTAAACATTTTATATTTACATGTGCTGGAAGGAAATAAAAAACAAATTTTGTTTTAAGTAGTCAAGAAATTAGTTCACAAGAAAAAACAATTGAAATATATCATTTGACAGTCATCTTTTGCTTTTTTGATATCATGGTAACAATTTGATTTGGTTAATGAGTCTTTCCAGTATTTTAAATACTTTTCAATTTCTATAATCTACTATTCAAATTCAAAATTTAGGATTTTTGATTACATTAGTATATTTATATGTCTATATCAATTTCCAAAATTTCTTGGCACTGACAATATAGATTGTCCAACAGTTATATTTATTCTAATAGTGCTATCAATTTTTAATTTTAACAAAATTTTATTAATTATTAAAATATTAAAAACTTTATTAAGTTTTTGTGAAAATTCAGTATTAATTGATGTAATTGAATGAATATCTGTTATTAGTAAAGACCTGATTGTTTTATGTTTAAAAAATTATTTTACAAATTTTTATTTAATTATAAAATCAGTAAAAATTATTGTTTTACAAATACTTGTATCATTTATTTCTTTTGAAAATAAAAATTACATTAAAAATGTTTTTAATACTTATAATAATTAGTAAAAATGATAAATTTTTTTAACTTGTTTATTGAATTTGTAAAAAAAATTTTACTTTTCTATAATGTTTCAGATATTGTAATTTCCTTTATATAACCTACATCTGTAAACAACCTGCAAAATTGCAAAACTACATGGTCTATACCTGCTTTCTGATATACTTTAAAACACAGACAACCTGCAGGTTATACATTGGAAATTATGACACTTTGAACTGTAAGTTATATTGTTACAAGGGAGAAGTCAAGGAAGAAAATTTATTATATATTATACAGTTATATTCAAAGTCTACAAAACAAAGGAAAATTATAATTTTAAACTAAAATTCAAACAAGTATTTAATAAATGTTTCTTAGAATAAACTGTCAAAAACTTATGTTGAATACAGATTAAATAAATTATAAACAAATGATGAAAATAATGACTTTCAACATTCATTCAGAAATTTTCATAAAAATGCAAAAAAATTATATAAATAAATTCAAGGGGCTGGGAATGCTAACATGTTTAATTAATTTAAAATTACCATTATTTATTTATTAAAGAACTTCCAGTAAATAAAATGTTAACTAACATATGAGAATAGATTGGAAAATGTTTTGATACAATGTATTGAAAATTAAAATTTATGAATATTGAAATATCCTCTTGAAATATTTATCCTTCAAAAATTCAATAATCAAATATGTTTATATAAGATAAATAAGATACAATTGTCAACATTAAAAATGTATAATTAATAATTATTTTTTTTTGAAGATGTAAATCATTTATAAAAAAGAATATAAACACTTCTGAGATTCAAAATTAGTACTTCTCAGAAAGTATGTTCATACATTTACTGTATAAATTCTAAGAGTTATATTTGAATATTTACACTATCATTTATTTAATATCTTAGGGTTGTTTTTAGAATTATGATATCAATACTTTTATTTATGTACTAACAATATTACTGAAACAAAATTGAAGTAAGCTAATGAAATTATATTATTTTCATAAAACTTTTTAGTTTGCAAAACAGAATTATTTTTTATTATATAACATTCTAAATTTATTTTATGTACACAATTAGGATTTAACATCATTTTAAAATGTATTCATAGATTTAAATCAAATATATAATATATGAAAACTGTATGAATTGTTTCTAGATATACTGGAAAATAATAAAAATTTTAATCAGATTTTATTAATTTAAAAATTTAAAAATAACTATATTAATATAACTTTTTTTTAAGTATTTAAAATAAATTTTTTTACTGGTAATAAAGAATAGACTTGTTATTAATAGATTGCATTATTATTATTATTATTATTATTATTAATTAATAAAAATTAGATTTATAATATTTATAATTATAAATAATATCATAAATAGTTTAAATATATCTATTAGTTGGTTAAAAGTTATTTAAATTAAATTTATTAGTAATTAATATTATTAAAATCTAGATAAATAAGGAAACTGAAATGTTGCTATTTGTATTTTGAAAAACTTTTTTAAATAAATTTTTTTTTCCTTTATAGAATTTAATTTTATAAGTTAAGTCAAAAAATATAAAGCTTGTAAAGTTTTTACATTGGAATACAGAATTTTAGTTTCTAGTTGATTATAGTCTTCAAAAATTTAACTCTAAATTCATTTATATATGATTTTAATAAAAAAATTATTTATAAATAATTTTTTTATTTGTTAAAAGTATTTGATACGTAGTGAGAGAATTCTAGTCAAACATATAGAATTAATAATTTTATGGCAGATCTTTTCAAGCATTAAGCACTTTATTAAAAAAATTTATTTTATTATATAATAAGATAAAACAATACAGATTTTCAAGAATTCAAAACTTTTAAAATAAAAATTTGGTTTTAAGATGTATTTAATATTTTAGCAACAGTTATTCGTATTAAATTTAAAGTTAACAAGAATAAACTTAAATATATATGTTTAATCTAAGCTTAAAAAATCATAGTAAAACTGATTTTTTACTTAAAGTATACATCAAAAATTAAGGCTATAATAAAGTATAATTAATTGGATATTTAATTTTTTATTATTGTTTACTTTAAAAATATTTAAATTATTATAGATTTTACAGTAAGAAAATTATATTTTGCATCATTATTTTAAATATTTTTTCAAACTGTCTTCAATTTTACGATCAAAAATGTTTTTCCAATCGAAGCTTTGGTTTCATTAATTTTATATAATTTTAAAAATATCCATTAAGTTTTGAAATAACTGGAGAGATAGATCACAAAAACTTGCATCTTTAAAATCGAGCAATGAATTTAATAAAACGAGAACATTTTCAATCAGTTTCACTGATCATCATCAGTTACAACCATAGAGATGTGGATAACTTGTCTACAGCATGGTGGACTGTTTACAAAATTTAATTTTATTAAAGGATATTTATTCATTTATTTTTACTTTTTATTTTATTTCTTTATTTCTTTATTTTATTTATTTCACTTGCAATTACTGTTATTTATTTATTATTTTAAAATAACATCCTTGTATTCAAATTCTTTTTCTTTTACAATTGTACTTATGTTTTTTAAATACTTGTATTAATACTTGTATTCATGTTTTTTTATTTTTCTGTTTCTTTGTAACTGAAAAAGATTAATGAAACTGATCAAAAATGTTCTTGTTTTATTAAATTCATTGCTGGATTTTAAAGGTGTGAGTTTTTTAAATGATTTTTAAAATTAATAATTTGTTTATAATTTTACAAGCTTTAATCATAATTTCAATAATTTTTATTCATTGAATTCTGAATCTGCTATTAATTGTGATATATACCATTTA
Source organism: Centruroides vittatus (assembly GCF_030686945.1). Lineage (NCBI taxonomy): Eukaryota > Metazoa > Arthropoda > Arachnida > Scorpiones > Buthidae > Centruroides > Centruroides vittatus. The sequence continues at coordinate 2,391,696 of NW_027122644.1, forward strand.
GGATATAGTGTTTTAGTAAGTGCAATTTATGATTTTAGAAATAATACCTGGAAAATTATTTATATAGTTTTATGAGAAATTTATAAATTTTACAAAAACTTTGCTATTTGAAAATTTTATTTCATATAAAAATAATATTGTTTTATATAAATTACAAATCAATTTTTAGAAATTTATATTAAAAATTTCTAAAAATTAAAAATTGAATTAAAAAAAATCTGGCTTGTTTAATTTTTACTTACTGTTTTTATTTTTTCCTTGCACTATTAAAATAAATTTTTTAAATTTCATTTAATCAAGTTTTGCTTTAAAAATTAAGATTTAGATATTCTCTACTGTGGATGGCAGTGATCATTTCCTAGCAAATACTGTAAAGATAACTAGATTTCACATAATAGATATTTTCAGATTTTTCCTGAAAGCTAATAAACCATCTTTTCTGTTCTTCAAATTTTATCTCATCTGTCATGGTGCTCAAAAATAATTCTTGAATTCTCATCAAATCTGCATGCAGAATGTGATGACATTTATAATATGGTATAATGTATATTTCTTTCAGTTCTTTACAGCAACATTTGCTATTGAAGCAGGCATGAAACTTCTGGCCATGAGTCCAAAGTTCTACTTTCAGGAAGGATGGAATATTTTTGATTTCTTCATTGTAGCATTATCTCTTTTGGAACTTTGTTTAGAAGGTGTGCAGGGATTATCTGTTTTAAGATCATTTCGATTGGTGAGTATTTATGTTTAAATAGTTTTAAGTTTCAAATTTTATATGTAATATATTTTCATATAAATTTCTTAAATTAATTCAATATAAATTCAAAAAGTTTATAATGTGAATATATTATAATTATTTCATCTTTTCATAAAAACATTATAGATAAATAGTGTTATCATTTATATATCAACATATAAAATTTTATTAAGTAAAATTACACTTCACTCTGACACCGGGGATGAAATACTAAATACTGAACCTGTTACCGGTGTAATTTGCGTGAAAAAATCTTCTTTCCACAAACGTTTTCGAGCTTTCCAAATAGCTCTTCTTCAGGTAGAGAAAAAATTCCGACGAAACACTTCGAAAAAGGAACGTAGACATTTAAATAAAAAACCGAATCTAAAAATAGAACGCAGATGTTTAAACAAAAATATGGAACTCGCATAACAAACAAACATTAAGGTGGTCATGCGCATTCGTGCGCTGATGTTGGTATTTATAGATCGTTGTTTATGAGGGCCTGCCACGCTATAGAAAGATTAATCTCATCCTTCCGATTTATACATGTGGTCCGGTGGTTAGCCTTACAGATGGATATAGCTTCCCGCCATTTTAGTTGCTCCAGGTGGGGCGTAGTGTCGATGATGTCAGCTTTGTCGAACTCCGGTTCTATATCGGGATCAGATGCAAAGGTGGTTAGGGCCGTGGTGTACCGCCCGTGCCGAAGGTCCGCTTGATGTTCTTGCACTCTGGTATTTAAAGATCGCTTGGTTGAGCCGATATATACAAGGCTCTCGTTACATCTGTTATCTTTCAGCGGGATAGAGTACACGCCAGGAAGCCTGCCACGAACTGGACTGCCTTTTCCATTTCTGAGGATGTCGTAGATTGTCGGGCATCTTCTATAGGCTATTTGTAATTGTTGTTTTCAGCGATCTCGCTATATCGCTTTAACATATGGGTTAAAGGTGACTGGGAGGCGTGTACGTTCATCCTGGCCAGTGTTGGTCTTCGTGCGCGTAGTGGGTGCGTATTGTGAGCGTTGAAGTCGCTCAATTAGACGGTGTGTTAGACCATGGTAACCGTGCTTGGCTGCTATCCTCTTGATATAATTCAATTCGGTGTTGAGGGCTTGCGTGGTGGACGAGTGGGAAAAGGCCCTTTTAATCAAAGTATTAAATGCTGCAGCCTTGTAGGTGAATGGGTCAGATGAACCCACCGGTATGTATATAGAGTCGGCATAAGGTTTACGGTATACCGACGTGACGATGGCGGATCCTTCTACTTTAATGTTTATATCCAAAAAATGGACCTCAGTATTGCTAGATTGTTCCATTTCCAGCGTTAGGCCGTAGGGATTATCGTTAACGGTTTGTACGAAATTTGAGATGTCAGGTATTGTCTTCCACATGATGAGGATGTCGTCCACATACCTCTTATAGAGTAAGATGTTCGGGAGAAACAGCGGAAGTATTTTTCGTTCCAGTTGCCTAACGACTATTTCGCATAGGTTCCCGGATACTGGGCTACCCATGGGGACTCCTCTTTTTTGTTTGTAGACTTCTCCGTCGAACGCAAAGATAGAATTATAACAGATCAGATGGGCTAATTCAATGACTTGGTGGTGTAATGCTTGTTCTTGAGTCAAATTAAGCAAAAGGTCCCTAAGGGAGCAAAAAGCTGGAGGGAGCTCCACCGATGGGTACATAGATTTAAAGTCTAGCACGGTAATATACTGCGGCGTCGAACATACAGCCCGAAGGAGGTGGATGAGCTCAACTGGGTTATCGATGGTATATGGGTAGCCCTTTACCCACTCATCCACCACGCAAGCCTTCAACACCGAATTGAATTATATCAAGAGGATAGCAGCCAAGCACGGTTACCATGGTCTAACACACCGTCTAATTGAGCGACTTCAACGCTCACAATACGCACCCACTACGCGCACGAAGACCAACACTGGCCAGGATGAACGTACACGCCTCCCAGTCACCTTTAACCCATATGTTAAAGCGATATACAAATATACAATTACAAATAGCCTATAGAAGATGCCCGACAATCTACGACATCCTCAGAAATGGTAAAGGCAGTCCAGTTCGTGGCAGGCTTCCTGGCGTGTACTCTATCCCGCTGAAAGATAACAGATGTAACGAGAGCCTTGTATATATCGGCTCAACCAAGCGATCTTTAAATACCAGAGTGCAAGAACATCAAGCGGACCTTCGGCACGGGCGGTACACCACGGCCCTAACCACCTTTGCATCTGATCCCGATATAGAACCGGAGTTCGACAAAGCTGACATCATCGACACTACGCCCCACCTGGAGCAACTAAAATGGCGGGAAGCTATATCCATCTGTAAGGCTAACCACCGGACCACATGTATAAATCGGAAGGATGAGATTAATCTTTCTATAGCGTGGCAGGCCCTCATAAACAACGATCTATAAATACCAACATCAGCGCACGAATGCGCATGACCACCTTAATGTTTGTTTGTTATGCGAGTTCCATATTTTTGTTTAAACATCTGCGTTCTATTTTTAGATTCGGTTTTTTATTTAAATGTCTACGTTCCTTTTTCGAAGTGTTTCGTCGGAATTTTTTCTCTACCTGAAGAAGAGCTATTTGGAAAGCTCGAAAACGTTTGTGGAAAGAAGATTTTTTTCACGCAAATTACACCGGTAACAGGTTCAGTATTTAGTAAAATTTTATTAACTCTCAACAAATATTCTGTACAAATCTGCTATCACAGACAAAGCATTAGAAATAATAGAGTTTGTAATTGTTTATCAGTGCTATATTCAATTTGTATCTTTAAAAATATTATGGTCGAATTCACTTAGGAGAGCATTGGATAAGGAAGTACTTTGCTCAAGAGAGCACTCTTCTATGCACCAGATTTTCTCTATTATGTTTTACTATAGTAGAACTCTTGTTAAAAGAACAGTAGATAGTAGAGCAATTTGTTTAAATAACAATTAATTTAAAAAATGCACTATGTCAGCAGCAGTCTTTAGAGCAGCAGTCTGCTTAAGGAAGCAATATTTTAAGGAAGATTTATAAGGGTCCTCCTTTAATTTTACAGTATATCACTACCCAGGGTGCCTGGTGACAGAACTCTCTAAATTATAATATTTCTTGAGATTTGGTGAAACCTTCCATGGATCAGTTTTCTAATAAATGAACAGTTAAAAGATTTCTTACAGAATGACAATGAACAAACAGTGCAGATCACATATGCATTCTCATCTCAAGAGGACAAGGCAAGAAGTGATTAACAACCAGATTCCAAAAGTTACATTACCTTACTTTAAGATAATACTGTACTTATTTGTTTTTATTTTGTATGTTCCATTAGAGAGCACTCAGAAATTTTGGAGCAAGGATGTTCACTAGGCCTCTTACTGTAATTTTGTGGAAATAGTGAAAGTAATATGATTGGAAAATATACTGTATTTATTGATTATTCAATAGAACAATGAAATAGATTATATAACAGTGGAAACTAATATATAGGTTAGAATATGATTTGATGATAAATTTTAACATTTCCAGCTATGTTATAAGTAAGGCCTGAAAGTTCGTGCAAATATATGTTTCTCCAAACATTTCTTTATATCTTTAGGTAATGTCTAAAAAATGGGTTTAAACAGAAAAAAATTAAATACCTTCTAAAACCGATAACCGGTGCGAACTATTTTTCGAAATGGCGAATGTTTTCACTGCCCCTCCTGGGCTCTTCCTCAGGCCAATTCTGGATTATCAAATCCAGAATTGGCCTGAATTGATAATCCAGAATTAAAGCCATATAAAATGGGTTTATATGGCTTTGTAAAAGTTTTGGAGTAATGAGCATAATTTGGCATTTTTGATGTTACATCGTATTGAGGGCATAGAGTTGAATGGAAGCGTATCTTGTACAAAATAAGCATTTCTGTGCATGAAATGTATGTTTAATTAAGCAAATAACGAGATAAAATAATTAAGAGTTAGTATTTTTGTTATATTTTCTCCTTTTTTATTTTTGTTGTTGAATATCAAAATACTTAATTTTGTATTAGTTCACACTAATTTCTTTTGGTTTGTATACTTATTTTTTTATTCATGGACAGAGAAAGAAAGTTACTTATTAAATAGTAAGAAAGCAAAACTTTACTGAATCAAAATGTAAATGAATTACATGGAAATGCAGACATAACTATAAATTTTTCTGATGTTGAGCCAGTATTGACCTATTTACAAGTAAGGAACAGGGTAGGTGACTGCAGGTGTGTACAAAAGTTCCAACTGAAAAGTTGATCACACTAAATTAATAATAAAAGAATAAGAAATTAATAAAATTTTATTTCCTATTCTTGTTAATTGTTTATTAATTACTTATTTTTGTTATTTATTGTTAATTACATTTACTTTTAATTTTCATTGTATTTAAATGTTCATATTCATTGTATTTTTTATATTTTTATATTTATTTTGTTTGTATTTTGAATGTTCATTTCAAAAATGTTCTAATTTCAAATATACAATTGAAGATGATCTATAAACTTAGGTTGAAAATATTTTTGTTTCATTAAACTTTTACTGTAGTCTAATTTGCAGTGTGAATTTTATTTGTGGCATTCTCTCCAATTTCCAGAGCAATTACTTTTAAAAATTTCTTATAAGAATAAAAATTATTAAATTTATATTTTGTATAGTAGCATTATGGAGAATTTATCATAGTTTGTAATTTTCTTTATTCATAACAGTATTTATTTTTTTATTAGGAATTAATTTTTATTAGAATTAATAATAAACTGTTTATAAATAAAAATATCTTAATTTGGTATTTTTTTCAATATTCATAAGTAACTATCTAATTCCAGTTTAAAAAATGAGACCTGTATTAGTGGTTTCTGGTTTTAAAATTTAGTGGTGTTTCACTTAACTATTATTGAGACTGGAGATCAATAAATGAGACAGAAAGAGAGAGAGATGTAAAGTTTTTCATTATATTAATAAGTTAAATCATTTACATCAATTTTTAAATTAAATTAAAGAAACAATTAATCAGTTCTGTTTAGAAACTTTGACTTCTTGAAATAAAAGTGAATAAATGTTTCATTCATAACATTAACGTTTAAATTTTGAAAACTCAAAATATTTTATAAAAATCGGAATAAAAAACTTAGGGGTAGAATAGAGAGAACATTTCCAAAATATATACTGAACAAGTTGTACTCTTTAATTTTGTTAAAAATTTAAGAGTACAACTAGTTAATTGATTTGGAAAATAGAATTTTAATTTTAACAGGAGATTAAAACTACTCTCAAAGATAATTTTTAAATATGTTATTGGTATGAAAAACATAAAAGAAAAGGTAGAGAACATTATTCTAATGCATTGAAACTTAACAGCTTGGGAGACCAAGAATAATAAATATACACCATTTGACATTAGATAACAATATAAGCAAAGATGTCACAATTACAAGTCAATTATAATTACTGATATAAATGTATTTTATTTCTATCATAATTTTCTAATGATCAAAAATCTTGTCGGTTTTTTAAAAACCATAATTTACTACTATTCCAAAAATTGAATCTCTATTTAAAAACTCAACAAAGGTTTATCTATCAGGCCAAAATGTTTGTCTTAATTAAAATTATTTGCTGGAAAAGTGTGTGTGTTTGGTGACTTTATATATTACAGGTATATTAAAAGCCTTATTGAAAATGTATTGTCTGGAATTACAATTTGCTTTATCATATATATGTGATATTTTTGTATTTTATTCATAATAACTTAATTAGTTGAAAAGATTCTTCAGTTAAGTAAACATTTTCTATATTTTTAAATTTATTTTGGCAATAACACATTTTTAGAATTTGGTTTGTAGATCATTTAAACTTTGCATTCAATAATGTAAAAATTATTATAAAGATCAAGAGTTTAAACGATGACAAAATATATAATTTCTTTCTAATTGCTTAATATTATCATATAATTTAATCAAAACATAATTTTATTTTGGCCATTTTAAAAATTAATATTCTTAATTAATATTCATGTATTCTGTCTTTAATTATCTCCAATATCTATATATATTTTTTTTTTATTAATTATTTTTATTTTTTGTTTTATTTTGTTTCAGTCATTTATTTAAAATGACAAAAAGTGTGAATTATAATGTAAAATTTGCTTCAATAAAATATTGATCATTATAATTCAGATATAATTTTTATTATATCTGAAAATAATGTGCTTATTTGTATTTAGGTAAGTAATATACAGTATAATGTATAAATGGCAACAATATAATATTAATATTATATGCAATAACATTAGTGATATTTTAATTTTAATCTGATTATGACAATAGTTTGAACAATAAAATAATAAATGACAAAGCTATTTTCATTAACTTTTATTTTTTTGCAACAAATAGGACTTAAACAGAATGAACAATAAACTGATACCAATAAATAAAATATTAACTTAATTTTATTCCTTCTTTACAGAGAATTTTGGTTAAAAAAAAAGGGGGGGCTTTTAGTTCAGTTTTTCCAAGCCAAATAAGGTGTATGAAAATATTTTTATATTAAAAATCATATAAATTGTAAAAAATAATGAGAGCTATTTCTGTATGCTGTAATGAAACAACATTAATTGGATAATGATTGTAATTTTTAATTTTTATTGTTGACATTATAAGAAAAACTTACGAAATTATTTGATTAAAATTTTGAAAACTGTAAATTCCTTTTATTTCTTATTTATAAATTTTATGTTGAAGAGTGGTGTACTTATAAAAGTTTCATTTATTTTTAAACTTCATAAATTACATATAAACTATATTATTGAGTGGTTCAGATGTTTATGTAATCATTAATTAAATCTATTAAATTCTGAATATTTAGAAATATAAATAAGTAATCATAAAATATGTAATAAAATCTATGTAAAATAATAGAATTTTTAAATTTTTTTTGTAGCTTCGAGTATTCAAATTAGCTAAATCTTGGCCCACTCTTAATCTTTTAATTTCAATTATGGGTAAAACTGTTGGTGCATTAGGAAATTTGACATTTGTATTAGGTATCATCATATTTATTTTTGCTGTTATGGGAATGCAGTTGTTTGGAAAGAATTATTTTGAAGAAGTTCACAAGTAAGAATGACTTTGAAGTATTAATTATGTTTTGTAAATAATAAAATTTATAGAAAATTTAAAAATTGTTTAGGTTTCCAGATGGAGAAATGCCTCGGTGGAATTTTAAAGATTTCATGCATTCTTTTATGATTGTTTTTCGTGTCCTTTGTGGTGAATGGATTGAATCAATGTGGGATTGCATGTGGGTTTCAGGCTGGCCCTGTATTCCTTTCTTTATGGCCACTGTTGTTATTGGCAATCTTGTGGTATGTTAGTTAATTCAATTATTTCATATAAAAATTTCTAAAATAAAAATTATAATAAAATTAATTTAAAAAATAAAAAAACAACTCACAATTTAAATAAATTTTAATTTAATTCTTTATTATATATTATGAATTGTATAACAGGTGCTGAATCTTTTTCTTGCCTTGTTGCTGTCTTCATTTGGTGCCTCTAACCTGTCCCAAGCTCCTTCAGACAGTGCAGATACAAAAAAATTAGCTGAAGCATTTGAGCGATTTTCTAGATTTTTTAATTGGATCAAAGGATTCTTTTTGGCTATAGTAAAGGTAATTCAATTAAGCATTAAAAGTTAAATTATTAAATTTATTTTGAATTATTTATTAGTAAATTCTGATTTTATTGTGAATATGGATATTGTTATTAACTTTCTCTGAATTAGTTTGTTTAAAAACCTATAATCGGCATTTTTTATAAAATTTTAAATGTTTATTATACAGACATCATCAATAACATTTGTATAATTCTATAAAAAAAAAGAAAGATTAATAGTTATTTATTATATTTGTCAACTTGGACATAAATTATTAATAGGACGGTTAAACTGGTGTAAGTATTATTGCAAAATTTAGCATACAAAGAAAACAGACTTTTTTTATTGAGCCTTCTGTACACATACTTTTGTTTACAACTGTGTTTTGGGCTATCATGCCCTTCTTCAGCAGGGTTACAATGGCTAGTAGTTTCTTTAATTTGTAATTTTAAAACTTAATATTAGAAGTCAGAACTAGATTATTTATCTTCTTTATATCATGCTTTTGTAGTCTTATTTGTTTTTTTTTTTACTTTTTATTTTTTTTAAATTCTTTTTTGTAAAAAAGAACAAATAAGACTACCAACTCTGAGCCTACCAGTAAGTATATGCAGAAACCTACAAAAGCATGATATAAAGAAGATAAATAATCTAATTCTGACTTTTAATATTAAGTTTAAAAATTATTGGGTTGTTCAGAAAGTAATTTCGTTTTTTTATTACTAGAGGAATTAGATGTATTTTTACCAGCCAATTTTATTTTAAACCACATTTTCATTATATACTTCAACAGCTGACATTTTAAGGCATATTTGTAAAAAATTTTGTTTGATTCTGTACAATTGTTTTTTTCGGCATATTTTGCTTTTTTAAAACTAAAAAATCAAGTTGCTGTTCAAACAAGAAAAAAATTGTGGTACATGTTTGGAGAAGATGTGTTGAGAGAAAGACAGTGCTAAAACTGGTTTACAAAATTGCATTCTGGCAATTTTAATATTGAAGATACACCACATTCTGGATGGCCATTTGAAGCCAATGAAAACAAAATAAAGGTACTGATTGAAGCTATCTGCCGTATAACGACACGTGAAATCACTGAGAGATTAAATCTATTAAATTGAACCATTTATTATTACTTAAAACAAATTGGTTTCGTTTCAAAGCTCGATATATGGGTTCCACATGTTATTCCTGAGAGATGCTCTCTATGGTGGGATTTTAAAGAAATTTGTTTTTGAGCTTTTACCAGACAATTTAACAATTGATTTGAAAGTGTACTGCCATCGAGTAAACAAATTGAGTAATATCATCAAACAGAAAAGGTCAGAAATGATCAACAAACAAAGTGTAGTGTTTTACCATGATAATGCCAAATTTCACACAAGTTTGGTAACTCGTCAGAAACTGTTATAGCTTAGATGGGATGTGTTATCACACCAACCATATTTGCCAGATCGGGTACACTCAGATTATTACTTGTTCCAGTCTATACAAATTATTTTTAACTGTAAGACATTTACTTGAAATGACGATGTCAAAAATCACTTGAATCAGTTTTTTGTAAACAACGATCAAAACTTTTATGAATGTGAAATCATGCTACTACCAGAAACAATGACAAGATGTATTTGACCAAAATGGTCAATATATAATTCAATAAAATATTTATGTATTATAAGAATATTGCATTTATTTTTCTATGAAAAAAACGAAATTACTTTCTTAACAACCCAATACAAATTAAAGAAACTACTAGCCATTGTAACCCTGCTGAAGAGAGGCGTGATAGCCCAAAACACAGTTGTAAACAAAAGTATGTGTACAGGAGGCTCAATAAAGAAAGTCTGTTTTCTTTGAGAACTTTTGTTCAATTTTGCAATAATACTTACACCAGTTTAACAGTCTTATTAATTTATGTTCAAGTTGACAAATATAATAAGTATTGAAATAAGGACAATAAGGCAATAATAATTATTAATAGTTATTATTATTATATTGAAATATTTATAAAACTAATTTGGCTGCAATTTTAAAAAACTGTAGACCTATAAATTTCCACTGTCATAATGTATCTATCTGTCCTTCCTTAATCTCAAGAATGGTATTAGATAGATGAAAGTCAAGACCAGATATGGAAAGCTTAGGGGCAAGAGGGCCCAGTTAACTATATATGAACTTCTGCTTTGGACCAGAAGTCATGTCATTTCAATTCAAAACTTTTCTCCTGAATAGAGTTAGATACAGGGTTCCTATGCACCTGGAAAGTCAAGGAATTTGTTGAAAATTGTCAAAAAGTCAGGGAATTTGTCTTCTTAGCTGCCTTGTTGATTTCGTTTGTGGAATATGGCTGACCAAGTGTAGCCATCTGCAGTCAACAAGAAGTAATACTGCAACCTTTATTATGAATATAGCAGAATCTGTTTTTCTATCGAAACATTTTTAGTATTAGAGGACACCACTAGATGTAAAAATCCATCTTTTATAAAATTTTTGTGTCTTTCTTATGTGCTGAACTGCTTTCCTTATCTGATATCATTGAAACCATCTTCCAAACACACTGAAAATTTTTCTAGGGTGCTTAGTGCTGAACCTTGCACAATCACATACAATGAATTGATTTTAATTTTATACATGTAATAAGTCTTACTTATTGTTGTATTGTATTGTAAGAATATATTTAAAAATCACTCAAAATCAAAAGTTTAAATCACATCAAATTGTTTAACTTTTTAAAAATTTTGTTTTAACATTTTGACAGTTAATACAAAGGTTTTATTTTACTGACAGTGCAGGTCACCTTTAAAACTAACATTAATTGTTTATGTGAATAATTATTATAAAATGCAACACCGACAAGAGCATTGCTAAACTCCAGGAATTAAACAGTCCCTAATATAATATACTGCCAGATCAATCAGCATTCTTAAATTTTAAACATTTTGAGATTTTAAAAAGTTTTATTGTAAATTTGAATCTGCAATACTCTTGATAATGTTACATTGATTAAAATTTTTCCAAAATATTTTAAGCACAGTACAATACTATTTGTATATCAGAGAACACTGTTGATTTTATGCTACCTTGTGTTTACTAGATTTACATACAAATAATAATGATAAATGATGATAAAATAAAAAAGCTCATGTTTCATTTGTAAATTGCTTATTTTTTCATTATATTGAAGTTGTGGATCCTATCAAACATTTTTCTACAGGATGTATATACTATACTTTTTGGCACAGTCTTTGGAACATATCAACTGTGTAAAAGAGGGATAGATGTACTCAATGTTCACAGTAAGTAAAATGCTGTTTTATTATGTCAATATTCCATACTGTAAGAAATGTGAGAGTCAGGGAATTTGGACAAAGTTGGTCAGAGAAAGTCATGGAATTCAAAATAAAAATTGGAGTAGGAACCCTGTAGTTACATGACTGGCATAACTTCATTGTTAATAGGAAAAGTATGATGTACAGGGGCAAGACACTACTAAACTTAAATGCATTAAGACAAAAAATTGCAGCCTGGCATTGTGACAATGTCACAATAAATAATTACTCATTTTATAATTGTCATTTCGAAGAAGAATAAATAATAGTGTTATTTAACATTACTTTTTTTTATTAAAAAATTATTTATTCAGATTTATTTTCATACACGAGAAAATATTAATTAAAAAGACATTTCAAAAATTAAAGTATTTAAAAATTCATAAATAACTTCCATAATGTTGAAGGAAAAAATTTGTATAATTTATTTAGTTTTTTTGTTTTTCAAAATATGGAATACATTACTGAAGATAACACAGAATTAATCTTAATGTATTCTATATCAGTATTTTAAAAGCACTCTATTCAAATATTTGGATCTTCTGTGTTTCAAAAAATACTCTTCTGAAGAGAAAAAGTTTTCAAACATATTTATTAAATGCTTTTATTTAATCAAAGCCAAATGATTGCCATAATGAAGGCTATTTGTCAGCTACTATTAATAACTAAATTCTAAGTAATTTGGTACTAGATATAGGCATTAGGCACCATCTCTTATTAAATTTAGTAAGAGATGGCAGCTACTATTAATAATTAATATTAATAATTATTAATAGTTGTCGAAAAATATCCTGATTCACTACAGCAATATTTTGGCTTTGATTGTTAACATTGGGCTTTGAGTTTATGTATGCATTTATTCAACTTGCTTTTGTATCATGTATTCAAATTTTATCCATTTCTAATTAAGATAGAATGTTGAAACATTGAAGACATACTTAAATCTGATAATGATGCATTTTAATGATGTTTTAGAGGATGGCCCATCTGAAACACAATAAACATAACCAAATGTATAATTTAATCATGTGTATAAATGCATTGTAGTGATGTCTAAGATGGGGGCAGTACTACTCCCATTATTTTTACTCCTCCAATCATGAAAAAAATTATTAATAAAAGCATTTTTTAATGGGTGTTATTCTTAATTTATTTTATATACAAGTATAAGTTTTATTTAAGAATATTTTAAATGTCTGACAGATACAGAATCTTGAAATTCAAATTTGTATGTTAATTCAAAAGTCAAAAAAAAAAAAAAAAAATGTAATGTAATACAATAACACAAAAATATTTTAATAATAATAGAATAGCTACAGAATAATATAAATGTTTAATTCAATTTAAGATAACAAATTTTAAGATAAATGAAGCAAATCAATATTTAAAAAGCAATATGTCTTTTTCAAGAAGTCAAGAATCTTTATAAACTTTGTAGAGTGATTGATTTTTTTAGAATTCCAGAATGAATTATTAATTAATTCCAGAGTTAAGATTGTTGAATAATCTTCAAACCAATCTGGAACTAATTCTTTTAATTTCAAAAACTTTTAAATTCTTATACAGTTTAAGACTATTGAATAAAACACATTTTTAATAATCCAGCAAATAAATATTAGCAATATAAAAACGTTTTTGACCGTTTTTAACGATCCTCCTCAATTAACATAAAATAGAACACCAAAATAGAACGTAAATAGAACGTTTTTATGTTGCTAATATTTATTTGCTGGATTATTAAAGGTGTGTTTTATTCATATTAATAGTTATCCAGTATGTACATTATATATAAGTTTAAGACTATACAATAATGAGTCTTTTGATGTCCTTTCTCACACCTCCAGAAAATAACAGTCTTACAATTGTAGTCTGGACAGTTATATCAAATGTATATTATATTTTTTATTTGTGTGTCACTGGAAGAAAGTCTTGTAACATTTTGCATAGTGAGGCAGATGAGCAACCTCTAATAAAATGTTGACTTTACTGTAATTTGCAAAATTAATATACAGTTTTAGTCCTGGCAGTTATATCAAATTCTAAATTCTTTGTAGAAGTGTTTTTGAAATTAAAAAATAACAGACCATAAAAAAATGAAATACCTTCCAGACTGGTTTGAAGTTTAAATGACATTTTCAGCTTTTTTGATATTTTGATAATGGAGGCCAAATATCCTAAAAAGTATTTAATTTAGATATTTGATTTCTTAAAAGAAGTATATTTACTAATGTATTAATATAGAGTAAGCAAACAGAGTATGAAACAAACCAAAATAACTCAAATAAAGCATTGTATCAAATTTTTAAAAAAACTGCTTAAAAATTCAAATTCCTCAAGAATAATCAATGGAAACTTATAAATATTTTCTTGTTCAAACTTTATCAACTGACACCGGGATGGAGAAGTCCTGAAAAATGTTTTATCAATTAATAAAATGGTGACTGCTATAATTGTAGTACAGTAGAGAGTTGTTTATCCAAATCAATTGGGAACTGGGGTTATTCGGATAACTGATTTTTCGAATAACCGATTATGTACGAAAAAATATATTAACCTGTCCAATGTTGAAATTTTTCTCTGTCGCGTGTTGCTTTGTGTTGAATTTTTGTCGATTTTAAGCCTAACAAAAATTTTTATAATAATAATCGAGGCTATTGTATCGTTAAAAATTATTTCTTTATTTTGTACTGACAAAATAAATATATTGAAAAATATAAAAACTTAAAAATTATACTTTAGAAGTAAATCTAGTATCAAAAAAGTTCGATTCAACACGACAGTCTGACTGGAAAGCATTCAGATAACCGACGTTTCGGATAACTGGTGTTCGGATAAACGACTCTCTACTGTAGTTTTGTTTTTCTTCTTATTTGACTTATTATATTTCAAATACAAAGTATTTTAAATATTTCTGAATACTTGGGATACTGGGTTTATGATAAGAGTAAACAGCTTCAAAGAGTTATTATGTAATATAGAATAAATAAGACAAATAATAAAGTTGCCTTATATTTACAGGGTGGCTAATAAATATTTTAAATTATTGATTTCCATATTAAATATATGTAAATTGTCATAATATGCATCAATTGCCATTGTCTATCTGAGGGAAATAAAACAAATTGTAGACAATAAAAAAAATGCCTTTATTTAACAACATTCTCTTTTATAAATTATCAAAATACATTTTGGCTTTATCAAATTTAAGCTCTCTTCAGTTAAGAAGTTTATAGCAATAGTCTCAGAGAAACAACACCTCTCTGACATTACAACAAAACCAGAACACCTGATACATATGTGGTAAGAATGATTGAAACTATAATACCTATCCAAGAAATTGTATAGATATTATATATTATATTATAATAAAAATTTTTTCTTCCACTTTTTGAGGTGGAGGAAAAAATATTTTCACATATCTTGCACTCTCAGCTGCTGCTTGGCTGCACACACAAATTTTTGCTGCTTTGTGCTACATAAGTCACCCATATAGATACAAACAGGAATATAAAATCTTATGCTGTCTGTGTTGTTCCTAATACAAAAGAATGACAAGAAATTAGAATTTAATTGAAAAAATAAAAGGAGTAAACTTAAGGTTTGTTTAAGAATATTTGAATTTTTAAACAAACCTTAGAGTCAGTAGTAGACAACCAAAGAAATGGATAGGTGTTCTTATTTCTGTAGAAATGGTTAGCATTTACATGGGATTGAGCATAATACTTCATTTAATAAGTTTTTAAGATTAATAAATAAATTTATGTGTTTATATATATATATATATATATATATATATATATTTTTTTTTTTTACTTTCTTTTCATACTGATATATTAATTTAAGAAAATTATTTAGGCAGTGAGAGCTAAAGCTAGAAATCAAATAGCTGATCAAACAACTGAAATTAGAGAAGATATGGAAGATTTACCACCTGGGACTGAAATTTTGGTAGATGGTCAAGTTCCAATGAAAGATAAAAAGAGTCCTAAAGAATTGACAGAATTAGAAGTTGTTGTTAGTGATGGTCTAGAAATTGCACTTCAAGGTATTTGATTTTATTAAATCTTTTCATTTTCTAAGCAGTTTATATTTATATGTATTCATTTAAATTAATATATTATTAATGCTTTGATATATAATAATCTTGGTTTTGTTTTGTTATAGATGATTTTTTTAAATAATTTTTTAGAGCTGATAATAATCAAATAAATTTAATGACTTCAAGCTTTACAAACATTGAATTTTAACATTAAATTAAAAATGTAAAATTTCATATATAATTATTTTTAAACAGTATTTTTAGTTGAAATTTTAGAATTATTTTATTTTGTTATGTTTAATTCTGAGATATTTTTGATCCAAGCATTTTAAAGTTTCTTTCATCTAGTATTTTAATATTATATTCATAACAAAAATAAAGTCTAATTAATGTCAAATCTTACAGTAAACATAAAAGTTATGATTTTCACAATGAGCTAATTTTATTTATATCATTTTTAATTATCTAATATTTACATATACAGTATATATATTATATATATATATTCATGTTTTATCATTGCAATTGAAAAGACTGAAAAAATGTCAGTCTAAATGTATTTATATAAGAATTACATCAAAAATATTTCAAATCTCACATAATGGTTCATAAATGTAATTTGTTTTTGAAGATTATTATTAATAATATCTTTATTTTAATAGCAATTATTATTTCTACCAAAATGATTTAATTTTTGTCCAGAATTTCAATAATGGTGATTGAATTGTGTGTGTTAAATAGTATACTTATTATGTATATATAAATATCTAAAAAGCCAGATATTTTTTTAATAAGCCAAATGATTGCCAGATTTTTGGCAATTGCTTGGCTTATTAAATATTAATAATTAAGTACATAACTTGGTACTAGAGGTAGGCATTAGATGCCGTCTCTTATTAAATTAATATATTTTCATAATTTGGAATATTCTGGAAGAAAAGTTAACTAATACTGATTTATGTTTATTTCTCTAGGTACTTTCTGTCCATATGCTGATACTTCTCCATTGCTTTAGTAATGATGCTATACATGCAGTGTAGAAATCATTTGGTTGATGTCAATGTATGATACTCTCTGCAGAACCACTGCATGATGAACTCTCTGACTTCAGTGTTCTGGGTGAATTGTTGTCTTCCAAAACTTCCTTCACAGGGCAATCTAGTTATAATTTGAATGATGGGGTCAAGTGATTCAAAATTTTCCTACCAAATCTGTTAATCAACTCTACCATGTGCAGCACTATGTTTCAGCACCAGCCAAAATACTCCTGTTCTGCAGGCATAGTTGGCAAAATTATGGGAGAAGTGTCAGCATATACAGGCAAGTACATAGAGAAAAAATCATAGCTTGGGACTAAGTAACACGTACATTTCCACTGCCATTACTGAAATTCCAGACAGAAGTTGAATTGCCCTTGTATAAAAAAACTTCATCCTTGGTTTGAAAACTGTTCTAAAAAGACTAAATTCAAAATTTTATTTAATCTAATTGATAGGCTAAATATAAATACCACTTTATATTGAATACTAAGAAATTTTCCAAGAAAATATGATAGTTATATTTATGATGCATATTACTAAGGAAATGATTAAGATATTATGCTAAAAGCAGTGTAATTTTAATTAGTTATACTAATGCTTTTTATGTTTTATTTATATCCAATTAATTACAGTAAGACCTCGTTTAATGTTGCCTCGATTAACGCTGATTCAATATAACACAGTCTGCTCAAAGCCTAAAAAATAAGCTCAAAATTTACATTGATTCAAATTATCACAGAATTTCATTGATTCAGATATAATATGACTATTCCCAAATATGAGCCAATCAGCAAATGGTTGCAATTCATCATAGCACTGTACTTTCCTTAAATCTATGTTTGGTGCAATTTTGGAAAAAATATAACATCATGATGCCATAGGCAATATTGACTTTGCTTGGCAAGAATTAACTGATAACTGCATGGAAGAAGTTATGGCTGAAGGTATCCAAGAATTCTCAACGAGAAGAACCTATTGCTGTATCATTAGGTTGATCAAATTGTCAACCTAATCAATACAGCAGCACTAGGAGATGTAGACGAGCAGGATCTTGAGGAGTTACTGCAGGTATCTGGTGAGAGCCATATCAACGATGACCTTCAAGAATTGGCAGAACAAAGAATCCATATAGAACTGGAATATAGTGATTCTTAAAACGAAGAACCCAAAGAATTTCTCTACAGATTTCCTTAGTAAAAGTTTAGTAATGATAACTGAAATTGTTGATCCAGATTTTGAAAGGAGTGCAAAAGCAAGACAAGGCAGTTTGGATATGATCTCTTGCTACTGACATTGCTTAAGGAAAGAAAAAAAGCAACAAATGGAACTATGCAAAAAACAAGAATTTCAGAAGAGCCAAGACCATCACAAAAAATGAACTTTACATTTCTGTGTGCATATGTTTGTGTGTTATTTAACATATATTATTATGCAAATTAATATAAAAGTAACTTAAATTAAAGTAAATCTGTTTATTTTTGGTTGTGTGTTCCCCTTTCCCTATGTAATCTGCGTTAGAATGATCTTGTTTAATGCTGTTTCCTTTAGTGCTTTGTCGTCTAGGAATGTATCCCCTGCGTTAATCGGGGTCATACTGTAAATTGGTTGAAATTTGAAATTTTTTAAAATTATAAAATTTTTCTTCTTTTTTTTTCAAAATATAAATTTCCTTCTTTTTTAAACTAACATTTTCAGTTTAAAAAAGAAGGAAAAAAGTATAGTTACTTTGATTTTTAAAAAATATTGTTATATCTTAAAAATTTTTATCTTCAGTTAATATATTAAATAGCAGAACTAATATAAATCAGAATGGACTTATTTATATTAGTTCTGCTTTTATTACCAATATTACCAATAGGGTTGAGAGAGCTTAACCAATTTGAAATAGAACCAGAATCTTGATCTTTCTTATTAAGTGTGGTAGAGTTGATATTTGAACTTGATTGTTCATTAGTATTACATTTAAAAAGTCAACTTAATTGAACTTACAAGTTAGTATGCACTAATTAATAATTTATCTAGCATTTCAATATTTCTGCCAGCAATTATTTTCTTAAAAAAAACAAACATTTTCAGTCTTTTTATTGGCTCTCTTCAGATATCAAGCAGGGAAAAAAATTTAAAAAGTTTCCAAAAATTCATTAGAATTTTAATGTAGCTAATGACATTGGGGTGTTCTATTCATTTGGAAATTTAAATTGGAAAATATCCAACAAAATTTGAATAGCTGCCAATTTAAATTTTTGAATGTATAGAACACTTCAACTTCATTAGCTATGTTATGGACTAATTGATTAATACAGACATTATGATAATGCCAAACAAAATCAAGACCTGTAATAAACTTTAGGTGTTTTAACATAACTTATCAGATTGACTGATAATTAAGAATACTACTGTCATCTAGTTGGGCAAAGTGGTGATAATACATTGACGAGTGATCATCCAACATATACTAGCCAATCAGCACTTGTATCTGAGTCGCACATGCATATCGCATTTAGTACTGAATTTTAAATTTATGCAACCAGTAGTTAATCTTGTGCAACATTTTAATTTTACTTTTGTCTCTTAAAATAGTGCTTTCTTCTTTCACAAAAGTAACTATCATGGAGCATTAAGTGATATGAATAATCACTTCAACAATTGATTAAACAAGTTAATAGCAGAAAACGGTCAGAACAGTCAAATTTTTACAAAATCAGCATATTTGTAATGATACAAAAAGTGAGAGTTGAAAATGAAAGATATTTTTTTTTAAGTTACCAGAAGAATATCAGCTTTTACTTAGATATGAGGTTGTATATATCAGAAATTTAGAAAAATTAATTATGTTTGTAAAATAAGGTAATGTGATTAAATATTACATTCATACTGAAGAAATATTTCAGATATTGCATGTTGCCCATATTGCTATTTGACATGGCAGTAGAAACTGTATGGAAAAAGAATTAAGTACGAACTAAAAAATATTGAGTGAGATGATCATAATTTATTTGAACTTATGTGAAATCTGTTAGAAAAGACAGAATATTCCTAAGAAAGGCTTGGTAGTTAAACCAGTTTTATGTAATGAAATGAACTCAAGATGTCAGGTTGATCTTATAGATATGCAATTGCAAGCTGATGAGCAATATAAATTTATACTCATGTATCAAGACCATCTAACTAAATTCATTCAACTACAGCCATTAAAAACCAAAAGGACTGAAGATGTAGCATATGTTCTTTTATACATTTTTACAATTTTCAGTGCACCGAGTATTCTAAAAGCGATAATGGCAGAGAATTCGCCAATAATGTCATCAAAGATGTGTAGAATATGTGGACAGAGTTAAAAATGGTGCATGGAAAGCCCAGGCACTCACAAAGTCGGGGTTCAGTAGAAAGATGTAATCAAGATGTAGAAAATATGCTTAGTTCTTGGTTGGAGACTAACAACACTATCAAACGGTTGGAGGATTACATTTTGTACAATTGATGAAAAATCGAGCACATCATACTGGTATAAACTGCAGTCCCTATGAGTCCATGTTTGGAGAAAAGTTAAAAGTTGGACTAAAGAATTTTATACCCAACAAATCATTGGCCAACATTAATGCCAAGGTGGATCTAGAGAGACTTTTTAAAACTATTGACAAAGTAAGTCAAAGTTGCTAAAACTCTGAAAGATCAGGTACTGTCCAAGAAAACATTATAAAAGATTATTTGATAATGCCATCCTCACATAGCAATAATACTGATGAAGTTCAAAGATCTACATCGTCTTTACATGAAAAAGATCTAAATCAGGATGTTATTAGTATTACAGAATTAGTGAATGAAGAAGAAAAAATCTAAACAGTTGATCCAAAAGTAGAAGAAAAAATAAAAAGTGTGTCTAAAACAAGGGAAATGGCTTTGTCTAATCTTAAAAAGCAAGCAGAAAAAATGATTAATACATTGAATTTCAAATACACAGCAGCTAATGTTGGTGATACAGTAAGGATTCGTGTACCAGATGTAGATTGAGCCTGCAATGATGGAAAAAATATTTTAGGTGTCATTGTTGTGGTAAAGATAAAAACCTTTACAAACTGGGCACCAAACATGGCATATTAAATCTATAATATTCCAGAAACGAATTTACTGTTTGCAAAGAAAACTTCATTTGTGTTGGAGATACACCGGGTGCAGAAATTTTGACTAGAGAATGTGCAAGAATGTCATCAATTTTTGGAGGCCAAGGCTATAGTTCATTCTGCTGCAAAATTGGTTGCAAATCGAATAGATGCAAATGCTACAAAGAAAAAATTATGTAATTCCAAATGTCATCAAAATCTTAATTGCTTGAATAAATAAACTAAAAAACATTTTAATTTTTTATATAATTTATACCAAAAATGAAATTCCAGAAGTTCCCTGTAAGTTGATTTTTTGATGAAAGTATAAATTTGTTAATAATACTTTTTGTTAATATTAGTTTAATTAATACAATTAATAGTAATTACTTTTAAAAGATTACATGTTCTTTTTAAAAATACTTTGAAATAATTCACAAAAATTAAATAATTCTAATTGAAAAAAGTGGAGGTTTTTTAAATCAAATTGCCCAAAGGGAATATAGTTTTATTCATAATGTCTGTTCAATTTAATAAAATAATCAATATTTATCAGACTGTGCACCCATTTTAGTCATTATTCATAATGGCTGGACATTATGAATAATGCCCTATTAATCACTCAGTCCATATCAGCTACATTAAGATTCTATCAGATTTTTGGAAACTCAGACTTTTTTCTGCTTGTACACCTGAAGAGGCTGATGAAGAGGCCAAAAACATTTATTTTTATTTTAAAAAAAAATAATTGGAAAAAGTATTGAAAAGTGCTAGGTAAATTATTAGTTACCTTATTTCCAGATTTCCAGCTTTTGTGAATGTATGCACTAATTTTACTTAAAAACATTTCTTTTATACACCATGAAGATACCACTTGAACATACTTGTATTCCAAGCAAATGTCAAGAAGCAAAAGTTAGATTAATGAAAGAGGGAAATATATATATATATATTTCCCTCTTTATATATATATATATATATATGTGTGTGTGTGTGTGTGTGTGTTACAGTAAAAACCTGTTTTTAGTTAAAACACGTTTTAACTAGTTGAAACTAGTTTTTACTGGATGTCATTGTTAATTTAAAACTCGTTTTGTCTAGTTAAAACTAGAATTTACTTCTGTACATGTTTTGATTTTCAATAAAACTAGTTTTAACTTTTAACATTAGTTAAAACTAATTTTAGCTACATAAGTATGTTGGGGGGAAATAAATAAAGTGATGATTGGGATTAAAACATTTGTATTATTTATTTTTATTGAAAATATTGGTCACACATCTGTGTTATTAACATTAATTAACCCTTTGTCCCCAAAGGCACCGATTGATCGGTACCCTGGCTTTTTAAGCAAAACTTCAAGGGTACCGATTCATCGTTATTTTGGTAAACATCGATTTTTGTAAATTTATTAACAACAGATATAATCTCGTTCGATATGAAGTGAATAAAGTATAATAATTCATTATACATGGTACGATCCAAAAGTTCGGGGAATGCAGTAATCTATGACAACAAAAGCATGTATTTGAAGTTATAGCATATGAAATGGATTTTACCAAACCACCTCTACGTGTTTAGGTTAATTTCACCCATGTCATGTGATTAAACCATGAGCGCTGCTGTTTTTTTCCGGAGATAGTTACCTTTGTTCTGCGATGTAATAAAAGTGGAGTTTCAAGAACAACCCCCAACATTAAATTTTGTCAGCGTTTAGGTAAAACACCTACGGAGATTTTAAAATTGCTAGGAAAGGTGTACGGTGATTCTACGGTGAAAGGTATGGTGATGTCGAAATGTTGGAAGTTGCTCTTGAAACTCCACTTTGATTACGTCGCAGAACAAAGGTAACTATCTCCGGAAAAAAACAGCAGCGCTCGCGGTTTAATCACATAACATGGGTGAAATTAACCTGAACATGTAGAGGTGGTTTGGTAAAATCCATTTCATACGCTGTAACTTCAAATACATGCTTTTGTTGTCATAGATTACTGCATTCCCCGAACTTTTGGATCGTACCATGTATTAGTTGATAGCAGCATAAAATTTTGATTTCAAACAAATGTTTGATATAATGTGCAATAATTTCACAATGAATAAACATACATGCATAAGTGTTATATCGAATTGTACAAAACAATATTCTACGTCTTTCTGGTTCAGTGCCAGCAAACAACTCTAATCTGGTAGATTAGAGTTGTTTAGATTAGAGCTTAGATCTGAACCAGATTAGAGTTATGTAACTAGACAATGTTAATTTTCACAAAATGTTACAAATTATCAAGTTTGTGTGTCAGTTCTGATATATATTATTTTTTTTCTTATAAATTTTTCTAATAAAATGTATTGAAAAATATCGTATTTAAAACTAAAGATATTAATAAATGTAAGTGATTTTTTTCATATAGATATAATGATAATTTGATTTTTGGTGGCCTTTTAAAATAATATCGCCTGACTGACCTATATTGCCTTAGGAGGGATTGCAAAATAAACGTAAACAAGATGTCGGGGGAAAAGGGTTAAAGCAATACGAAATTCATCATACACTATAGGAACGTGTTAGCTGAATGACCTTGGTCAAAACAGTTTTTACTAAGCCATTTTGTTAAAACCTGTTTTGTCTAGTTAAAACTAGTTTTAACTCAAATTCATTTTTGACTAGCAGTAAATTCTAGTTTTAACAATGTCATCCAGTAAAAACTAGTTTCAACTAGTTAAAACACGTTTTAACTAAAAATGGGTTTTTACTGTAACATATACATATACATATTATATACCGTATTTTACGGACTATAAGATGCACTTTTTTCTTTGAAAAATTGCCTCCAAAATTCAGGTGTGTCTTATAGTCCATAGCATCTTATAGGTATTTTTTTTAAAAAATTGCTTAAAAATTAAGATGCGTCTTATAGTCCGTAAAATACGGTATATATACATTGTATGTTTGTAACATGTGGTAATTTGAAAATATGTAATGACAAAATTTTTAAACATTTTATTTTAGAATGCTTTTATGTATACAGAAAATCCTTGTTAGTTTGAAATTGAAGTGAATTATCAAGTTTCAAAATATTCAAGATTTACATATTTATGTACAATGTGCCAAATTCTACATAACTGATGTAATTTATTAAGCAAATGGAATGTGGCTGTTTATTCAAAATGCTATTTTGTTAATGAATAATTAATAATATAAATAAATTGCAGGTAAGCATCATATGTCTGCTGATAACCTCACAGGTTGCTGAATAGGTTTTATAAAATGTAAAGCAAAATTCCTTGAAATGTAGCCAAAATTATTTTTAAAGTGATCCAAAAAGTAGTAGGCTGCCCAAATCTAGTAGCCTAGAGCCCTACAAATATTTCAATCTGCTATCTGTAGCTCAGTCTTGCAATCCCAAAATTCAGTTGTATTTTATGAGATAAGAGGAAAAAAGAGTAACCTATGGGTAAGGTGACACCCAAAAATGTGTTGCTTCAAATGCAAAGCCATATTGACCAGATTAGAATTATTCTTGGTCTATTGTTCTCTTATAGCATGGAGGCATTTCAATCTAAAGAAACAAGTTAACTTATGCATATCACGGTTTGGACAGAATTTTCACTTTGAATTTCAAAGTAGCTGTATTTTGAACTAACTGAATTCCTTAACTTGTAAATCTCTATATCTCCAGCTGGGACAAAAATACAGTTATGAACTAATGGAATTTTGAACAACTGAGTTTGAATTAACAAGGATTTCCTGTATATATAAAAGTATTCTAAAATAGAACTTTTTAAATTTTATTATTACAAGTTTTGAAATCAGAACTTTGTAGTGTTTTTATGGGAGGTGGCTTCTAATTGTCTTCAAAATCACCATATGTATGTCAAATTATAAATAAAAGAATAAAATAAATAAGACAATCAATTTTTATTTAATAGCATACTCATTTCTATATTTTCTACATTTAATCTTGATCTTTAAATGAGATTTTCCCACATATCTTTGCAATAAAAGTTGCATGGGTTAGATCAGTGGTTCCCAACTTTTTCTAGGATGCGGAACACTTACTTAAGTTAATATGAAATACATAAGCTTGTCATCAGTTATTTTATTAGAATTGAGCAGTTATAATTCAGAATCTCTACTCATATTATTAACGCCAATTCTAAGACAGGAAAAAATACACCTAAATAACTTTAATGGGAAACTTGTGCCTGATGTTTTTTTACATATTTCATTCAGTTTTTATCATTGCCTTTATCTTATTCGAAACAGTAGTACACTCCATAAGTACAAGTCGTACATATATATTTAAGTTTATGAAAATTTTATGATTTTAATTTTTTGATATTCGGCGGCTCGAATACGATTGACACTTTCCGATTTGCGACTAAATCTGCGGAACACTTGCGAGATGCTTACGGAACACCAGTGTTCCGCGGAACATCGGTTGGGAACCACTGGGTTAGATTGAAAAACCTAGGAGATCACTTCAAAAGTTGGTGATCACCAACAATAGCATCGTCATCAGTGTAGCTTTCATGGGTTTAGATAATCCAGACATGATAGTGGTAGTAAGAGAGGATGCATCTGCTTCATAGATGAAGCTAATTCATAGTAATCATGTAATATTTTGATTAGAAAAATAGTAAATTTTAACAATATAAATGATTATAAAAGTTTATTTCAAAAAAATAACACAATCAATAATTCAAATTTTTACTATGTAAGATATAATGCAGTTTATTATTATTACTAATATTTGAAGTTCTTACATTATATGTACAGTACATTAAAGAGCAGTTCTGGTATTCCTTGAATATGATGCTTGTTTCATGAGCGTGAGATATTCAAAGATATTTTTATGGAATATGGACTGTGCCTTAGCAAAATTGCCTGCAATTGATCAATGATAATTTAGTTTACACTCAACTGGTCAGATGTTTATACAAATCTTTTGGGACATCACTAAGAATGGCAATTACTATAGGGATTACTGCTGTTGATTTTTAGCAGAATTATTCCAATTTTACTTTCAAATTCCTGTATCTTAAGATCTTGTTCTACAGATTTTCCATGACTTGGCTACTACCAAGTATTGACATTTCACTTAGTCATAGTTATGTATGCTGTGCAAATACAAACTAATAGACTCTAATTGTCTATTAGTTTGTATTTGAAAATCACAAAAATTTTTACTATAACCAGTAACTAAAATTTAAATAAAATAAAGATAAAAATAAATAAGTCACAAAAATGGTCCGTTGGAAGTTTTGCTACAGCCACTGAAAGGATGTTCCATTATCACTTCTGAAACTTTACACAATTGGCATTTATTATTTCTGAATTTTTTGTCAATTTTTGGTTTGATTGCATTTTTATGGTTGCATGCTCTTGTGATGCTAATATAATTATTTCTACTTATTTTTTCAGAGTTTCTTTCTTTTGTTACTGCCAGTTCTTGATGTTATCCACTTTACCTTCAATATGTCTGATATACTGGCCATGCAGGAGTTTTTTTTTAATGCCATCTGACTTTTTTCCTTGTTTCCCTGTTCTTTCTTATAAATCACTTTCACTTCAATTACCTTCAAAACCTGTTGTTTAATCTGTTTCAACATAGTTTTACATTAGATTTGATGTAATCAGCCAAATGTTTTTTAACAACTGCTATTTTACAACTGGTTAAAAATATAAATTAATAAACACTGCAAATACTGCACTTAATAAACCAGCAACAATATTTTAAACAAAGTGCAAATGTTTTTTGCATCATCAGGCAGCAAACTGTTAAGAAAACACAATCATCTGTGTTTTCTGAACAGTTTTTTGCCTGATGATGCCCATTCAACATGGGTGAAAACATTCCCACTTTGTTTAAAATATTGTTGCTGGTTTATTAGGTGTTTGCAGTGTTTATTAATTCAAATGTTTTTTCTTGTACAGTTTGCTATTCTAAAAATTTCACAAGTCCCTATGCTGTGAAGGAGGAACAGTCTTTCACCATTACTCTGTGATGTGTAAAGCATGGTTGATGGTCATAATTTTTTCAAATTTCATTGAAATTTTGAAATTTGGATTGAGTTCAGTTTACTATTTCTACAAAAACATTCAGAGAAGCTGGAAATGAGATAACTAATAATTTACCTAGTGCTTCAATACTGTTAAAATTCTATTGAATTTTTACAAACTCTTTCAAATTATTTTTTCTGCTTGCATACCTAAAGAAGGCCAATGAAGGGACCAAATTTTTTTTTATTGGCAAATAATTGCTAGACAAGGTATTGAAGTGCTAGGTAAATTGTTACTACATTGTTTCTAAATGAATACACTTACTAGCACATGAAAATTTAATAAAAACAAATAATGAATGATTTTTTTTCTGTTAGGACGGTGTTTTATTTTTACTAACTGGCATTTACAGCTATTGATATTATTTTTATTTTTTATATATATGTATTAATAAGCTGAAAATAACATAAATTTTTACACTTCATGTTTTTGATCTAATAAAAAAATAAATTAAAATTTAATTAGAATAAGTACAGTAATACCCCGAACTCACGCGATAGGTGGGACTGAGCGATAACTGTGTAAGTCGAATTCGTGTAAGTCGGGGTATAATTTTGCATATAAATACATATAAATTATTTTTAATTGGGGCAGGAAACCAAAGAAAACAATAATTTAGAAAAAAATGTTTAATAAAATCTTAGATAATACATATGTATAACAAATTATACTATTAAAATCATAAACCGAAGTTATTTTGATGTAGAAGGCTTCATAAAATCTAAAAAAATTCATCTGGTAGCTCAAAGATTTTTTTTTCCTGCAAAATTTCCTCATAGCATGCTAATAATTTTTTTATTTCTTGTTTTTTAGACGAAATTGCTCTTCGTTGGAGTCTATAATTTCTAAAATTTGTAACCCCTTTTCAATTGAACTGAGGCCTTCTGTCAAGTTTTCACAGCTTCAAGAATTTTTTCTTTATCTTTTATAACTGTCTGACCGTCGATTCCGATAGATCAAACTTCTTTGCCAATTCACAAATTTTCATTTTTGTATTGAAGTCTTTAATAATGTTAACTTTACATTCCAAAGATAAAGTTTTTCTTTTCTTGTTTGATGCAGAAGAATCAGTTCTACTTCATTTGGATGACATAGTAGAGTCTCTCAAGTCTTCGTAGATATAACAAACACAGAAATAAATAACACAAAATAAATTGTAACTTTTTGTTGATTCCGTGCAACATGTCCAAACATGTAAGCTAAACAATAGTGTGGGGGGAGTGAGTAATCAAGAGTTGCGTGGCGCTCAAACAAAAGACGAATCGACGAGATTTGAAAATCACGTAACTCTGGATTCGCGTAAGTCGAGGTATTACTGTACTTAATTGTTTAACTGATCATTTTCAAATATTGTAATTTATATATATTTTTACACATAAATTACATTTTAAATAAAGTCTGATTTCCGCAAGAAAAATTATATATCAAGCATTAATTATCATTGAAAACTTTGAAAAAATTAATTTTAAAATTAATTTAAGAATTATTTTATTCTTTCTTGTAGTAATTTATTTTAATTAAATATGAAATAAAATATTTCTTAATCAATTATTCATAATTTTAAATTTTTATTATGTAATATTAAAATATGTCATACATTGTAAAATAGAATAGTTATAAATTTTCTTTAATGAATTAATGTTTAGTGTAGGATTTTTCTACCTAACAATACAGCAATAATTTAATTTACAATTGATCTATTTTTATTTTTTACAATATTTTACAGGATACTATGGTAAAATCAATATTAAATATGTACGTGATCATTTTTTGGTATTTGATTTTTTTTTAAATTAAGTAAAACAAAATTTTCTATTTAAGTGAAATTGAGTCTTCAGATAATAAGCTTGTCTAATTTATATAACAAACTAAATAATTGAATTTTTTTTACACACTGTTAATATTATACATCCTTTCTTCATAATGATTAGCTTAAAAGAAAAAAATAAATTTCAGTGTAAAACAGAACAAATTAAGTAAATAGATAAGGTTATGATGTTTTTTGCTATTAAACTTATGATTATAACATGTTTATTTGTAATGGCTATCCACTAAAAAATGTAGGCAATAAATTCAATAGTTATAAATTTTTTTAAAGTTTAAGAGAAGAATAGAGAAAAGTTCAGTCTAATTAACAAGAAATATTGTTTACATTTAAAATAAAATTATAATTTTCTTGTGTTAAAATTCTTGTAATTAACAGAATTAATATATGCATTTGACACCATGTTCAAAATGTTAAGAAAAAAGTGCTAAATTCAGGGACAAAAATAAATGTTTTTTGTTTTGTTCCTGAATTTAACTTTCTCTCCCTTATCATTCTTGTTATTAATTGCAAATAAAATAAATATATCGTAATAAATACAATAATATGATAAGGTTAAATAATTCTATTTTTATTATATACTATATTAATTTTTATTAAATCAGTTGCAGGGTTTCATT
Source organism: Centruroides vittatus (assembly GCF_030686945.1). Classification (NCBI taxonomy): domain Eukaryota; kingdom Metazoa; phylum Arthropoda; class Arachnida; order Scorpiones; family Buthidae; genus Centruroides; species Centruroides vittatus. Next base: position 2,421,134 of record NW_027122644.1, read on the forward strand.
GTAATTTAAATGAAAATTTAATTAATAAATTGAAAATTTATGATAATTTTTATTAAGTCATATTTAGAAATAATTATTTTACTAAACTGAATTGCACAAAAGAAAATAAAATTAGTATTAAAATTAAATTAAATTAACTAATGCCAGAAATTATTAGATAGTTGATCAAACTATTGCATCTGTTAATAATAGTTAGAATAAAGAATTATTTGAAGAATAATTTAAGAGTTGCATAATGCTTTAAGTTGTTGTTTTAGTTTTTACATGTTCAATGATGTAGAAATATATTTGTTAATGTCTGCTAATAAAATCGATGAATATGAAAATAAATCTATCAAATATATGGAAATAACAAATAGCATGAAGTCATCAGTTCTTAATATGTACAGGGTGGCCATAATTAAACTTTTCTTATTCAGAGCACTCTTTAGCTGTAACTAATAAGTGGATTGACACCAAAATTTGTATACAGACTATGCAAAGGATGCAGAAAAGGATTTTGGAAAAAAAAAGTTTAAAAACTTCCTCTAGGGGATGCTTTACAGGAAAATACATTGTATAAATATTAATTTTTAATTTTATATTAAGTCAACCTAGGAAGACTTGAACATTAAAGTGAACTATTTATATAGAAAAACTTTTGTATTCAATTGAATGATTTTTTAGTCATGTTTTTTGTGTATGAAGATGATAGTTTGGACTATTTAATTTTAGGTCTTATGTAGTATTTCTGTATATATAACAGGAATTCAATAATCTTATTCAATGTTCATAATAAATTTTTACTTTAATTTGTTTAAATTATTTGTATTTTTTAATTTTTTAGTATTTAAATGAATATTTTTTAATGTTTTAATAATTTGATTCAAATGTTAATAAACATTTTTAATCAAAATTTATTTAATTTTTATTTAGTTTGATTTTTATTCAGTTACATAAGTTTCTGTCATCTTTTTTATAGTAATGATGGAAGTTATCTCTTTTAGAATGAAATTGACACTCTAAAATAAAGACTTTGACTATGTAGAAATATGTAAATCTGTGAAAATATAAAAATGAAGTAAAAAATGTTTCAGAATTGTGCTTTGAGCTTTCTGCTTTGATGATGCTTCATTTTATTTTACAGAAAACATTTTATGATCTACACATTATGATCTACTTTTATAATCACTGTTCATGCATATTATCGGATTAGTCTAAAAATACAATCATTAAACTTCTGTATTAACAGGAATGAATTTTATTTTTTAAAAATTATCCATTTATATGGGTTGATTTGTCTGTTGAAAATCTAACATATTAGGCTCAGAACATAGATTTACAGAGTGTATTAACTTAACATTTCATATAATAAGCAGTTATAAAAGAAAATTAAATTGAAGTTTACTTTTAAAATGAAAAATATAAAATTAATATAATGTAAACATTTTAATGCAAAGATATAACATTAGCATTGAAAATAAAATGTTTGCTATCCTAATTATATTTATTGAAACTTCAAAATTGAAAATTATGAACATAATTTATGTAATACAAACAGAATTGTGCCAGTTTTATTGCTACTGTTGTTTTCAAAAATTGAAAACTTCAGTATAGCATTATAATAGATTATATAATAAAAATATTTTGATATGAAAATCAATAAAAATATGAAAATTATTAATTAGAATAAAAAAACTTATAACAATCTGATTATGATACAGAAAACTAGCCTGCTTAATCAGATATATAAAGTTAAAATTTGCAGAAAATTGAATAAAGTGTATCAAAATTGCTGCTATTTCAGCATTCTTTTTTCCTCCTCAACAAAATTTAATGTTAGTTTGTATTTTTTATTTTGCTTTAATGTAATATACATTATATATATGTTACTGTGAAAGACCAAAATTAGAGAATGTCGATATTCTCCGGTGAATGTTGACACATACAAAGTATGTTGGTGAAAGACCGAATATTTGGTTATATTATTATACATTCGAAAAATTGCCGGTGTATATCGACAAGCACAGATAAGCTTTGGTGGGATTGAAATTATACCTGAGAAACCAATGTCGACAGAGAGGCGACAGTCTGTTGCCAAATCCTTTGTGGGTAGCTGGAGGTAAGACAAGGTCATACCTCTTTTTCTGGCAATGGTTTGGTGGAAACCGCCCACTTTGTCACTGGATGGCATTTTTGTTCTTTTGATCCCGTGAGGTGGGGATCGGTTTGTCAGCTTTATACCCGTAATTAGTTTGTAATTTGTAAAGAAAAGTTACTTTCCATACATGAAATTTCTTCTCAAGAAATATCGCTGAGAGAAGCAGCTGCAGCTAATTTGAAAAGTGAAGGGCAAGGCTATACATGCTGTCATTGCAAAAGGAAGTATTCCACGAATAAATGCAGTTGTAAAAGCAAGGGACTCTTGTGCAATTCAAAGTGCCATAACAGTTTAAGTTGTTGCAATAAATAAGATTGTATAATGTTAATCACATAATTTATGTGTAAGTTTATTATTGTATTAGTTTCTTTAATGATTTAGAATGTACTGTTTGTTTTAGTTTCAACAGTTTATTTACATGTGCTGTTACTTAAGCTTTCTCCTATTTTGACATATTAAAAAGTTGCATTTTTGTCTTAACATAATAAAAATATTTTTATTTGACATTCACCATCAGTGCATGCTGAATGTCAACATTTGCCAGTGTAAGTACAAAATAATGATATTTAGTAAATATTTCATACACGAAACAACTGTGTGAATGCCGACATTCACCGGAGAATGTGGACATTCGCCAGATATCGGTCATTCACAGTAACATATATATTAAATACAAATTTCAAAAATAAATAAATAACTTTTAAAATCAGCTTTTGTTTATAAAAATTGATGCTGGATATTTTCTTATTTATTATTTCATCTAGTTACATACATTTTATCAATACAGATTTCATAATATATAGATAATTAATATAATAATAAGAAAATTGTGCAATATAATTTTATCTGTAATGCTTATCTATATAAATTATTTAATAGAAAAACAATTATTTTATAAATATATTAAAATAACCATTTTTTTCTTAATGATAATTTGGATGAATGAAGTCCTGCCTGTAGACCCCATGGCCTGGCAGCAATAATTCAGACTAATTCTGCTTATCTTTAATGCTATTCATAAAAAAATATCTATCATTAAGCACAATGCTTAATTAACATAGAAAACACTGAACATGTTAATTATATGTCTTTCAGACATAAATTCAGACAATTTGAAAGACATAAAATTTATGTCTTTCAAATATATTGAAAGCATGCTATCTGAAAAGAACATGTTAAGAAATACTTGAAGTTCAGTTTACTTGAACCTCAAAACAATTTTTAGTTCACAAACTCCTAGTAGACTGTCACTATTTACAAAAAATTGCTTTTGATCCATAGTGATTCCCATTTCCATCAAAAAAGTGACAAGAACAGATATACATGCATCCACAACAATTTGCCATTTTAAAAATTATGCAGAGCTTTCTTCTCTTATTTTTTCAATTTTGTTATGTTAGAAGGATTTGAGGAATGACTGTGATCACCCAGAGACCCATAGTATGCCCAGTCAAGAGTTACAAGCATCTATTTAGCAGGCCTACTGGAAGTGTTTGTTGGGCTTTCAAATAGGCTTCTTGTCCTATCTATAGTTAATGTTTTCATGGACTTGGATATCATTAAAATGTCACATACTTTAAAAACATCCTATTTATATTTATATTCATATGCATTTTATAATACAAATAAAAATTATAGTGTGTTCCATTTTAATTAGTCATCCAAAATATTTTGAAAAATATGTATCCTATGAAAAAATGCTCTCGACTGAAAATGTTTTGCATCAGGGGGACACAAGTTGACACTGTCAGTTTTCTTATAGGTGGTGTTACTATTGCTGAAATGATCATTTTCAAATTTTCAAATGAATACTCCCACTTTTTATTACATATTTGAATTGTATGGAAAAAAATAAGATATTTTTATTTGGAAAATTTTGGTGAAATTCAAAAGTTCCAATATTCATAACTTTTGCAGTGTGCAAATCCAATTAAAATGTTTTGTATTATTTTTTGAATTTTTCATCTTAGTGCTTGCATTGACTTGCCATTATAAATAAAATTCATGCAAACTTTTGTATTTATTTATTATTTTTTGTAAAATTAAGATATTACTATTGCTATTGCTGTTATTATTAATACACAGATACAGAGGCTACAATGTCCTATCAGATATACATGTGAGCACATAACTGCTGAACTAAAAATGCAAATACTCATAACTTTTGCTAGATGCAACATTTGACCAAAATGTTTCAAATAAAAAACTTATTTTTTTCCTGTAGAATTTGAATATGCAATAAAAAAATGGAGGTTTCCACTCGAATATATAAAGTTGATGTTCATTTCACAATAGTAATGCCATCAATGAGGAAACCAATAGTACCATCTTGTGTCCCTCTTGATGTAGAACATTTTTTCATAAAATGCATATTTTTAAAGATAGTTTGGGTAACAAATTAAAATGGAACACCCTATATATCAGGGGTGGCCAACAAGTCGATCTCGATCGACCGGTTGATCGCCAAGCCAATTTTGGTCGATCGCTAGCGATGTCTTGACTTAATGCATTATATTTGTAACCGAACGCAACTGTGTGCATGCAGTTATGACTCGACTCACAAGCAGTGAGTGCACTTCGTACTAAAACAGTGTATAAACATAGTATGTATTTCACACTTCCCCCTCCCCACTTAGACTATGCCTATGACAACGAGTCGATCGCGACACATTTTTACGATAAAAAGTAGATCTTATGTGCACAAAAGTTGGCCACCCCTGCTATATATAATGGGTATGAAATTCTTTCTTAGACTAACAATAATTACTAAAATTGTGAGTGATTATTGGATGAGGACTAGTGTTGCCACCTTTTCAAAATTGCTGATCTGGACAGGGTCAGAAATTTATAAAAATTGGCAACACTGTCTCGAACAGGTCGTAACCATTTCTGAAATTTGTTTGTGTCAGCCAATCTTTTTAATAAATTACAAGTTTGCTTCCTCTTTTTTAGGGCTTTCAATTTCTTGATTTGTCATATTAAATAATTAAATAATTAAAATAGAAATTATAAACTTGTAAACTGAAACTGTCACATTCACTTTACAATAGGTTTGTTCTAATACAAGTCTCTGACTGGTTTGAATTTGCTGTACAAGGCATGCACAATGTCATTTTACAGCCAAGAACTGAGCAATGTGCATGCCAGTTTTAAACCAGTTAGGGACTTGTGTTGGAACAAACCTAATATTTGCCAGATATATTTTCAAGTTAGAATTTTAAAAAGTACATTTTCTGTCACTCAGCCTAGAGATAAGATGGAGATAACTTTGGGTAGGGGTGTGAAGTTTGTCTTTAACCATTGAAATAAAATACTCGCAACAAATATTTTTATAAATTTAATTTGTTTTATCACAATTTCTACAAAAACCAAACAAATTAATAATTAATCTGGACCATGAATTTAAAAACTAGCTTGTCTGGGTGAAAACTGGCCTGGTGGCATCACTAATGAGGACACTGAACGCGTCTCCAGTCAGCACCATAAGTAACTGAAGCTATATCATAATTAAATATGTCTGGAAGAGGACATTGGTCTGGAGGCTTAACATAACTGGCAACATGTCTGCATGGTAAGCAGCAGTTGTGGGTTCAAGCTCCTTTCTGGGTCAAGGGCATTGCCAGGGGTGGCAGGAGGGGCAACTGCCCTTTCCTAGAAATTCAAAATAATTATTTAAATGCTAAGTTTTAATTAAAATAATCTTCTTAGGCTTCTTGTAAGTTAAAAAAAAAAATGTTTTAATTAAGATATTTCTTTTCCAGTACATAGTAAATGATTAAAACTTTATGATTTGTTTTTATTTTACCTACATACAATTCATATCCTCTATCAGTTTACATCATCTTCCCCCCTGGCCCATTGGATGGTGTCATCCTTGCTCTGGGCTGATTCTTTTCTTCCAGAATCTTCTAAGTTATTTAATGTAATCATAATTATTAAATTTAATAAGAGATGGTGCCTAATGCCTCTCTCTAGTGACAAATTATTTAGAAATTAATTAAGAATAATTGTGGAAAAGTAGCCCAATGTAATCTGTTAGTTGTTTGGCTTATTATTATTGGGTTGTTCGGAAAGTAATTTCGTTTTTTTATTACTAGAGGAATTAGATGTATTTTTACCAGCCAATTTTATTTTAAACCACATTTTCATTATATACTTCGACAGCTGACATTTTAAGGCATATTTGTAAAAAATTTTGTTTGATTCTGTACAATTGTTTTTTTTTTTTTTTTTTTTTCGGTGACCCACCAAATATGGAAAATCGAAAACATCATTTTCGGCATATTTTGCTTTTTATAACTAAAAAATCAAAATGCTATTCAAACAAGAAAAAAATTTTGGTACATGTTTGGAGAAGATGTGTTGAGAGAAAGACGGTGCCAAAACTGGTTTACAAAATTGCATTCTGGCAATTTTAATATTGAAGATACACCACATTCTGGATGGCCATTTGAAGCCAATGAAAACAAAATAAAGGTACTGATTGAAGCAATCTGCCGTATAACGACACGTGAAATCACTGAGAGATTAAATCTATTAAATTGAACCATTTATTATTACTTAAAACAAATTGGTTTCGTTTCAAAGCTCGACATATGGGTTCCACATGTTATTCCTGAGAGATGGTGGGATTTTAAAGAAATTTGTTTTTGAGCTTTTACCAGACAATTTAACAATTGATTTGAAAGTGTACTGCCATCGAGTAAACATATTGAGTAATATCATCAAACAGAAAAGGCCAGAATTGATCAACAAGCAAAGTGTAGTGTTTTACCATGATAATGCCAAATTTGACACAAGTTTGGTAACTCGTCAGAAACTGTTATAGCTTAGATGGGATGTGTTATCACACCAACCATATTTGCCAGATCGGGCACACTCAGATTATTACTTGTTTCGGTCTATACAAATTTTTTTTAAGTGTAAAACATTTACTTGAAATGACAATGTCAAAAATCCCTTGAATCAGTTTTTTTGTAAACAACGATCAAAATTTTTATGAATGTGAAAATCATGCTACTACCAGAAACAATGACAAAATGTATTTGACCAAAATGGTCAATATATAATTCAATAAAATATTTATGTATTATAAGAATATTGAGTTTATTTTTCTATGAAAAAAAACGAAATTACTTTCCGAACAACCCAATAAATAATATATATTGGTTTTGAGATGTTTGTAAATGTATATATTAACCACAAATATTTTCTATGTTGTTTGTGATCAACAGTTTTTTTGCTGGAGTTTTGTGGTTTGTTGTGCTTGTGAATTTACAACTATCCAGTTTGTGTGATATTATATAATAATGAAATGATACTCAAATATGTACTGATGTTTAACAAAAAAATTTTTTAGCTGACTAGTGGCTGAGTTTTATAAAACCACTAAACACTGGTAATTGGTTGTGGGTTTGTGCCTCATCACCATTCTGGCCACATGCAGTTTTTTGGGTTTTCTTCATATTAGTAACATTTAAATAGGGTCCAGTTTTCTATAAAAGACCTTCTCAGAGGCATTTCCCTCAGCAGATCACCTGTGTGTCGCATTGCGATATACCAATAAAACCAAATCAAACAAAATTTCATTATAACTATCTATTAAAGCATGCACAATTATTCTAATATAGATATGAATGGATATTAATACATTTAAATTTATTTAGATTTTAACATTTATTCGTGTTTCTGAAAATTATTGTGTAAATTAAATTTGCATAATTGGGCTGCAATTTGAAAAAATTGTAGATTTATAAATTCCCACTGGCATGCATCTGCCTATCTGTCTATCCTTCCTTAACCTTGAGGATGGAGTGAGATAGATGAAAGTCAAGACTAGATATGGAAAGCTTAGTGGCAGGAGGCCCTTATTAACTATATGTAAACTTTTCGTCTAAACTGGAAGTCATGCTATTTCAATTCAAAAACTTTCTCTTGAACAGAGTTAGTTAGATGACTGGCATGATTATTGTTAACAGGAAAAAGTATGATGTACAGGAACAAGACACTACTAAAATTGAGAACATTGTGATGATGTCATGATAAATAATAATTCATTGAAATTAATAATCAGTGGGAAACTGGAATGATGGATTCGTAAAATTATAATTCATTGTTGTTTCAAAATTCATGTTTCTTTCATTGGGTTATATTCACTTTATCTGTATATAGTATTTAAATATGTGATACATTTAATACATTTCAAAATAATATATAATGTATAGTATTTCTTGTAATCCAACAATATTTATTTATAAATAAATATTGCTGATTACAATGATTGTTATATACTATTTTAGTTCATTCATCCAGTTTACTTGACTTGTTTGATATTTTATTAAAGTATTTAAGGTAAGTGATAAATTTAATTTATGTTTTTTTAATTTAGTATGAAATGTTAGAAATAAAAAGTATAACTTTTATTAATATTTTTATATATAATAGAAGCAAAACTTAAATTTAATCAGTCTAATTAACCTAATTATTTTTGGACTATAATAAGAATGATTAAACTAATAAATTTGGTCTAAATACAGCACATATATGATTATATGATAGAACTACATTATAAATATCTAGGAAATTGGATGGAGATCCAGTTAATATAACTAATAACACATCTGCATAGTAATCAAATGTTATGGATTCAAAGTCCTCCTTGGGTTAATCTTGTCGTATCAGAAATTTAAAAATTTTTAAACTAATTTGATTTTATTTCTAATTATTAATATTAATACAAAATGGTAGCATAACCACTTACCTTTTAAACAAATTCCTTAGTTCAGTCATTTTTATTATAGTCTGAAAATAGCTCACTTAATTCGACTAAGTGCATTAATGTTATTATCCAACTCTCCAAAATAAATGGTTTCATTATAACCAAAGTTATTATTTTTTTCACTTAATACCAATATTTATAATTAGTTGCTATTATTTTCTCTAAGATGATCATAATTTAACTGAAATATATCGGTATAGAAAAAGAGAAGTAATTGAAAAATTCAAAAGAATATTGAAGCATTTTTTTTCTTTTTAATAAATATTAAGAAGAAAAAATAATTTTTTAAATTTAAAATTATGAATCACTTTTGTTGAGAATGATGTGTATTTTCTAATTTATTTTGCAATGGCTCTGTTATCCTCATGTTAACAAAACATATTGAAATCTTTCAAAAATTCAATAAGCATCCATATTTTTTTTAATTCACATGTTATATGATGAATAATAATTAAAGTATTGAATTTATGGTTAAAGTAAATTATTTTTTAAGTAGAGCTTTGGAACAGGGATTATGGCTTCTGCTCCAGTTCCAATTCTAGCTTTACATTTAATTTTTAAGTGCAATTGATGGTCATTCAAGATAGGCATTTATTATTCAAATTATTTGTCTTATGCAAATTAGACAATTGAGATTTAAACATTTTTCAAGACTATACATTCCACCAACAAACTTCACACGAAAATGGAACACAGAGCATTACATTTTTTCTGAATCATTTTATTTTGTTAATTTATTTATAATCTGTTTCTATGACTTTATTTAAATTTTATGTAAACCATAAAAATAGATCCTTTCATCATGTGTAACAATGATTGAATATTTGAAACATTCCAATTTGGAATTTCAGAATTTTGTATATAACAATGTGTAATTTTAGCATTATTCTTAGATATATCAAACTGTAATTAATGTATAGATAGTATCTCTGTACAACTGATCTAAATTTTATGTTTTAACTCTATGATATGATGTTTCTAAATTTTCAGAATGAACATATTCCTTAATGGCAAAGCACTCTGATTGAAAAACTGCATACAATTCAAAATAAAAATTTTTTTATCATTATCAACACAAGTTATATATATATTTTATACAACAGTTAGGCATTACATCACAAAATATTGTATACATACCTCCTTTACAAAATGTAGCCTTAAAAACTTCCAGAAATGCAACCTTACTTTTGCATCAAGTGTATGGGGAAATCCTATTGTAAAAACTGAACTGTTCACTTCATTTTTTACAATAGAATTCTGGAATTAGTTAGCTCATAATGCATCTTTTAAACATATTAGAATTAATTAAATATCATTATTTTATAACAACATATTTGTAGTAAATTTGGTATGCAGTAATCTACGACAACAAAAGCATGTATTTGAAGTTACAGCATATGAAATGGATTCTACCAAACCATTTCTACGTGTTCAGGTTAATTTCACCCATGTCATGTGATTAAACCGCGAGCGCTGCTGTTTTTTCTGGAGATAGTTACCTTTGTTCTGTGACGTAATCAAAGTGGAGTTTCAAGAACAACCTCCAATATTAAATTTTGTCAGCGTTTAGGTAAAACACCTACGGAGATTTTAAAATTGCTAGGAAAGGTGTACGGTGATTCTACGGTGAAAGGTCATGGTGAAGTCAAAATGTTGGACATTGTTCTTGAAACTCCACTTTGATTACGTCGCAGGAACAAAGGTAACTATCTCCGGAAAAAAACAGCAGTGCTCGCAGTTTAATCACATGACATGGGTGAAATTAACCTGAACACGTAGAAATGGTTTGGTAGAATCCATTTCATATGCTGTAACTTCAAATACATGCTTTTGTTGTCGTAGATTACTGCATTCCCCAAACTTTTGGATCGTACCACGTATATATATTGTATAGATTTTATATTTATATAATATATACATAGTTTGTTCTTCTATAATTTTAACTTCAGTACTGTATATAAGAACAAAAAATAAACATAATGAAATAAAATATGCTAAGAAAGCAAATAATATTTCTAAAACTGATTAATTTTATTTTTTAAGAAATTCTCTTTTTATAATTTATAATAAAAAATTTTACAGATGATATGAACAACAGGACTGGTTGATTAGTTCAGATGGTGCATATTTTTATGTAAATCTGATGTCATTCTTTAAAATTTTTTATATTTAAAAAAAATGTAATGATGTCAAATTGATGTAAAAATGTGCACTATTCCAACCAATTGAATGGATTCTATATTTGATGGCAGAGAACTTTTAAGATACATATATAAAATTATTGAAATTTTATCAGAAATTCTTGTTGTTATTCCTGCATATAATTAATTAATTGTTAATTGAAATGTGCATTTTACTATATAAAAATAATACAGTCATATAATAGTTTTCATTAACTTATTTTATAGATCCATATAAGTCAGTTCTGCCTTAGCAATATAAAAGCTTTATTATATAATTTAAATCTACATTCTTCACAATCCAAATTGCAAACTCCAAAAAAAAAAAGTTAGAATAAAATATATAAATGGTATCTTATCTTAACAAAAGAAGAAAAGATTATTTTATTTAACCAGTCTCCAAAGTTTTATTTTTTGATATTAGATCTCTTATAAATGTTTATTGGGGCTAATAATAATTTATTTTTGACAGATTAGCATATCTGGTCATCCAAACTTAAATTAGTAGTTGTAAGGAAGACAGCCATTTTTCAACACTTAAAGGAGAAAATCATAGAAAAGAAGAGAGACCAATAAGCAATTAACTAATAACTATTAATCACCAGTTATTTACAAAATCATTACCCTTGCATTCGATCAAAAAGTGATTGTCTGTTTCTACAATTGCAGTTTATATTAAAAGGGTTATAACAATACTTAATATATAAACAAAATTAGTGTTATAATATTTTAATTATTTAAAAGCTGCTAAAATTGACCATATTATGGTATTATTATTTACAGTTGATATAAATTTTGTTTAATTTTGAATAATAAAAAGGATATGTCAAGAATATAGGTTATCTGTGATAGTATGCCAGTAATATAAGTTCTTATAAAATTTTTAATTAGATTTACAAAATTTTTCAATTATTTGCAAAGCAAAACGCTTAAAACTTTAGAGAATAACTGAGGAAATTAACACCTAAATCTAAAAAAATGGAGCTGGAGCCAAGAACTTTTACTTTCCTGGCTGTTATAACACAGGAAAGTATTACCATCATTTCAAATTTTTACTTTCCTGGTTGTTATAACATAACACAGATTATTTTCCCAGCTGTTATTACATAATATTGTAATTGTTACATTTTGATCCTCCAGATTTTTGAAGTTTTGACCTTTTGAGACCTTCTGAACCCAAAAAAGTCAAAAAAAAGTTAGGGAATGTGTGTGTGTGTGTGTGTGTGTGTGTGTTTGTGTTTGTGTTTGTGTTTGTGTTTGTGTTGCATCTGTTTCATTTAATATCTCAGGATGGGGTAAATATTAAGAAATAAAATTTGGCTTGGTAACTTGTACATAAGGGACATTGATACTATTAAATTTTTGTGGTTAAAGGTTAAGAGGGTAGGGGATAGAGAAGGATTTTGTCATATTTTGAGTAGAGTCAGACTTAATGAAAATTTACTTGTTATTGTCATGTAGAATTTTTTAAAACATCTCTAACCTCAAAATTAAGTCGTTTTTTTATAATAATTAATAATATAAAAGTTGTTTTTAATAAAATTTCACAACAGATAGCTCAAATTTAAAATTGTGTGCAGTGCCAATGTGACTTTGAGTTAAGTGTTTTTTAAACATAAATGTATTTTGCTGGGGAAGTTACACAACTCTCTGCTGGATTTTTAAATATATGGCTCCATAAAAAGTAGCAACTCCAACTAGCTCCAGCTCTGGCTCCAACGTCTCGCTTTTAAGTATTACAAATTTCTCTGTAAAAATTTTTACAGAGAGAGAAATCATTTTTATAAAATGCAAAATGTTTTTGTTAATTTCAAAGTTAAATTCTTTAGAATTGAACATTTGAAATAAAAAAGAATATTGATTTTTTTATTGATTGAGTGGCATTTTTTAATAACTAATAAATATATTTTGATCAGCTTAATTCCAATCTAAAAAAATTTCAGCAGATCATTTAGCTTATATTAATAATATTGGGTTAATCATTGTAACATGTATATTTTGATTATTTCTGTATTGAATCTATCTATGTTTGTTAGAAATACTTTTAAATTTATGTAATGTTCCAGAACAAAATGATACTATTAATAGTTATCAAAAACAGATTAAAAGAAGAAATTGAAAATACAATTGACAAACTCTGTTAAAGAGTAGAAATTACAATATGGCAAAAACGAGAACTTTATTGCCATATTGTAACTGACCTGTAAATGAAATAAAGATAAAAAATAATAACTAAGAATACTAATTTTTGGATGCCTGAAGATGGCTGATTATATGAAAACATTAATGTATTTACCACCAAAATAATAAATCATTACATTGTAAATGTAATGATTTATTATTTTTTATCTTTACTTCAGTTAAGAAGTATGTATATTATATGGTTATCATTTATAACTTAATTAGCTTTTGAGTGAAATGTAATGGAATTTATAATTTGCTTTTTGGTAAAATGTCAATGATTTTAGTAAAATGTAAATAACAGAATATATTTGTTATTTACATTTTTTCTTAAATAGAATTTTATAGAAAAGAAAGGCATTGAATGAAAACTTTATAGTATTTGTAGTAATTAAATAAGAATATACCATCAACAAAGTATTATCATCATTTCTTTAATTTCTTTGTTATCTTTTAATAGTTTTTCTGTGGAATTTTACTGTAGTTACTCAAACAATCCACACAACTCATTTTTAAACCACCATTTTAAAGATGGTGGTTTAAAAAAAAAATATTGATGAATTTAATTTAATTACATATTTAACAAATTTTATTAATTATGATTGTAACACAATAGCAATCTTTGCTGTTTTATGGCATTCAATATGGAGGTGCTCAGTGGGCATGATATTAAAAGATGAAAATACCATGGAAAAAAAATAAATTATTTGTTCATAAATTATCTATAATTTGTAGTAATGTATTTTATAATGAATTAACTTACTAATTAAATGAAAGTAAGACTTATTTATGTTGTTTAATTCAAATCAAAGGTGAAAACTGTTAATTGACTAATAGCTTAAAAACTAAGATATGATACAGGTATATATAGATTATTTACTATCACTTTTAGTTATATATTTAATATACTTTATTTTTCCTTATTTCCACAAAATTAGTGCATCAAAATGTTTAATAATATTGCTCATAAATATCGAGCACAAATGATCATTATATTAAGCAAGTCGTTCAGTTGATATATGAAATTTATCACTAGCAGATAAGCAAAATGCTTAATATCTGGAAGCACTCTGAACTTCACAGGTTGCATCACCAAATTTGTTTTGAATAAGCCAAACACTCCGACTTTTTGTCACAATTTTTTGGAAAAAGTTCATGAATTATATGAGTAAATACATTATTTAAAAACTGCAAATAACTTATTTAAAGTATTCTTTGATAGTTATTCTTTCTAGCAAGGAAAATGCCTAAATGAGAGTAAGCTGGTATTAATATTCACATTTTGCTGTTGAAACAATATAATGTGTATTGTTGAAATGATAAGCTTTTAAAAATATTTTCTAATTAAAGAATTTTCAATTAAACATTTTTAATTAACATAGCTTTGTTTTTAGACTATTACTAAATATTGAGTCCTTCCTGCCAATTTATTGTAACCAACAACTTTGCTGAAATTAAGTTTTTGTTTCAAACAAGTTATTATGCACTTCAAATCATGTCACAAAATTCTTGTAACACTGCGACAAACCTTAAAAAGTTAAGAAGAAGAGAATTTTATCAAATTTTATCACAAGTTTTGTTTATATTTATTTCATATTGTAAGTGACGTAAAAAACTAGATAAATTTAGCCCAATTTCTTGTAAACATCACCTACAAAAAATATTTGCCAGGTGGTGCTGTGCATTTCAGTTCATTCATATTTTAAATTCCAATAGATAAGTAACTTTTCTTGTTTTCAAAATTGAGTTTTTTGGTAATTAGCTCACTTAAATCATATAATTTATTATTAAATTTAAACCTACTAAGTTATTAGTGAAGATCTTTCATTAAATGTATATTTACCAAGAGCTGTTCCAAGTCAGATTACATCTGCCAGGCTTGTTGCATACATCAATAGTGATTCAAACAACACTGTATACTTTGATGGATCTTGATAATCAAATCATCATATGTGAAAATAAAATAGAAGATTAGAATCATGAAAATTCTGTTTCAGAACCAGGGCTTTCAATTTTCAATCTTCAGCAATTCAATGTAAACTCACCTCAACCAGTACAGGCAATGTCAATGAAGATTATTTATAGCAAAGTATGTCCTGGAGATTAACTGACTCTTTTCCATATCAAACAGATGCCTTTCTTTGTAGTTCCAGTTATGTAAATTCTGAAAGTTCTTGTCATTTGCAGTCTTTATGTACAGAGTCAACCGATTTAAAACAACTTAACTTTACCATAAGTGCAAAGCATGTGCCACTATAGTCTTTCTGGGCCTGTAGTAATGATAGTGAAAGTATTGTAACTGCCAAAGCATGTCTTTAAACTTTAAAAATATAAGTAAAAGTGCTTTTATTAGGTAAAATGTCCTAAAAACATATTTTACACAAAAAATTTACTTCACAGCTAATGTGTAAGAGAAAAAAATTTAAAAAATTTTTCTCCTATAAAATTTTCCTTTTGTCAATTATGATAAATTGGTGAGAAGAGCTTAATATAACACATTTATAACATGAAAATAAAAATTAAACAACCATTCACCACACCGAGATATAGTTAATCATGTACTCTGAACCAATTACAGTGTGTAGATAACAAAAACAAACAGGAGGAGTTTGAAAACATTTGTTTTTGAGTTCTTCATCAGGTTTTTAACGATTCCTCGATTTTTTTTCGTTTTGGAATAAAGAATTCGAACAAAAGTTTGAATATAAGTTTGAAAAATTATTAAAGCCACATTGCACCTGCACAGAGTTGCTTTACTGAGACTCAAGGAATGGCTAAACTGTGCTGTCAATCAACTCTTGTCAGGGCATTGACAAAACCATTTCCTCTTTATAATTTATGCACATAGATGTATAACTGGATTTAAAAATGTGCACAGCCTCCAACCATCTGAGGTGTTCCGTGGAGGGCGTAGTGAGGATGATCTTGGCCTGGTTAAAGTCCGCTACGATGTCCTGATTCGTTGCATATGTAGAGAGGGCCATGTGCACATTTCTAAGTCCAGTTTTACATCTATATGCATAAATTATAAAGAGGAAATGGTTTTGTCAATGCCCTGACAAGAGTTGATTGACAGCACGGTTTAGCCGTTCCTTGAGTCTTGGTAAGGTGACTTTTTGTGCAGGAGCGACGTGGCTTTAATAATTTTTCAAACTTATATTCGAACTCTTGTTTGAATTTTATTCCAAAACAAAGAAACATCAAGGAATCATTAAAAAACCTGACAAAGAACTTGGAAGAAGTTCAAAAATGTTTGTTTTTGTTATCTACACACTGTAATTGGTTTAGAGAAAATCAAAATTGTTATCTCATATAATAAGATGAAATTGATTATTTTTCAAATATTGATACTGATTAATCAATGTAGTCATAATTAATTACATCTGTTCTATATGTTAAATAATTTTTTACATATCATTTTTAACAATTAATTTGAGAGATCATCACTCCACTATCAATTCCAAAACATTAAATAATGATGATTATAAATCCATTAAAATGAATAGAAATGCACAACTTAAATGTTGCCTTGCACAACACTATGTTAAATTCTTTTTAAATAGGCTACAGTACATGTGATAGTTATATGGACATTAACAAATATTTGTCTGCGAATCCAACAATATGAAATTATATTAAACTCAAATAAATTATAGGAATCTAAATTAAAATGCTAATGCATTTATGAATATTTACGTAGGCATATTAACTTTAAAATATTTTTACCAAATGCTGGCAGCAGGCCATATTGAAACATTCAGCAAAGTACATATTGTGAATTCCTGATATAGAATGAAGCTTTAAAATAGAACAGAATTAAGAAATGAAATAAAATTCACTATAACAACACTTTGCTTCAAAAATCATTTTAATAAAGATAAAACATGTTAGAGTAAAAGCTAAGGTATTTAGGATGTTAAAATTGAAACAAATTCAAATAAATCAATAATGATACATTATAAAGGAAAACTGAGCTAACTTATTAAGTAATGATTATAATAATGTTAAGAAATGTACTGAATAAATTGTTTTCATTGAATTATGTCAGTATATTTTAATTACTTCTGTGGAAGATTAAGTGTATGCCTACTTACATTGTTTTATAGTTATGGCTGAGTTTTAATCCTGTGTCTGATCCTGATGTACTGTGACTTTATATTTATAAGTAGCTTTATTTAGTTTTAAAATTTTCTTTCTCCTCCTTTTATATTCCTCTTCTGCACTTTATCGTATTCTGTGTTGGCTCCAATGTGGCTTAGTTATGTGGTCTGGTTATGACAACTGGTTTGGCATGGCTGGAGGTCTGCAATGGGACTCTTAGCATGTGGAGTAAAAGAGAAAGAAAAAAGAGTATAGGGCAGTTGTGAATGTTGAAGACTGTGGGTATGCATGGAGTGAATAGATGAGAAACAGACAAGAAGGAATTGAATTTCTTTTGGTAAAGATTACAAGAGGAGGAGAAGTTCCTTTTTGTTTTTAAATCACTGAAAATTCATAGGAATTTGGCTTAGGGTATTGGCTGTGCACTTTTATGGTGCCTTTCCTGTTTTAAATAGAGAACAGAGAAAAAAAATTTCAATAATCATCTCAAAACTACAAGATTAAGATTAGTTTTACTATTAGTGTTTATATATATATATATCAATTCTTAAGTTTATATGTATCAATCCATGATTGTGTAATAAAATTGTGTGAATTTTCTCAACTTTTGAATATCTTGATGATTAATAAATACTAGAAATATCATTAATTTAAATTTTATGAGAATAGAGTTTGTTCAATTTTCTTTAAGCAAATTACTGTTTAATGAGTAATATAATTTCTAATATTTACCTTTATATAGTATTTAATCATAAATCCCATTTTATTTACTTATGTTTCTGTATTTTTTCCTCAACTCATTATTACTTATGTCATTTAATTAAAGCTAATAATGTCTTTTTATGTTTGATTTCATCATTCTTAAAAAATTATAATTAATCTTTATCCTATTTTGGCAGTGATTATTATTGTATTCAATCAAAATATTCATTTGATGAATTATAAAATGTGTTGCTGGTTATAATAATGCAATTTTAAAAATTCGGATTTTTCATAAATTTATGTTTTCAGTTACTCAAATTCTTAATAAGTCTAAAGTTTTTAAAAATATGATTTATTAAAGTTCACTATATAATTAACTAATGTGGCAATTATCTACTGTAACATATGTTCTGTATAAACTGTATAAATGTTTAAGTTTTTGCATTAAAGTAAAAATTTACATTATTAAATAAATGTTAATTACTTATAAGAAAATTAAAATTATTTTATATTGTTAGGAATTCTTGATCCTACACTAAACAATTTAATATTTAATTCTTTATTTATTATTATATTTGTTCAGTATGGAATTTGCATAGACCTGGACAAAATTTGCATTTGTTTCTCTTTTCTCAGTTACAAACTTTTTGTGTACAGGAGATGGTAAAGCACTGAAGATGAAATTAAAAAACAACTCAAAACCTGTGATGAATTCAGTGAATCTAAGTAACAAAATAGAAATAAAGGACAATAAAGAAAAGGTAACAATAAGATATTACTCTTATTTATAAATAGCATATTAATTCAGTTATCAAGTATAAAATGATAATAGGAATTGTTTATTCAATTCTGTTACATTCTTGATAACTCAAAAGAGAATTTAATGATCCTTTATTAAACGAAGTATAAATCATGTGATTGATGATGATGATTTTTGGTGACAGAAATTTTTTTTATTTTGGAAAATATTGATCTTAGTGTTGTATTCACTTTCATTACATTTAGAAGAAAGTTTTATTTGTTACATATACTGTAACAAAACTTTAGAATATATTTACACTACTGTTGGATCATAAATATATTAACCAGATATTAACTGATTAATATATAATTTTATAATCTTTACATAAATATTATAAAATCAATATAAAGAAACTATCATTACCTAAATTAGGTTCAAGTAATTATTGTAGGATATTTTTCAGACTAAATTTGAAAGAAAATGTTTCTTTCAAACATAATTTTAAACTAATTTATCCAAACCATCATATTTTTATCAAAAAGAAAGTTTTATGTAAAGAATGTTCTGAAGAATGTTCTGTTTAAATATACAATGTAGAAAATGCATATTTGTAAGTGGTAAATTAACTTTTCCAAATAAAATTAACAATCTATATCATTTTTTTGTTAATTTCTTAGAAACAATCTTAAATATTGTTAGCATCAGTGCTATTTTTCAGGCTGAAAGCACTGGCAGATGGTACATATATATCTGTTATAATTTTTTTAGAAAAAGGCACTGGTTACCATGAATGTTGTAAGATTGAAATATAATTGGCAGAGTTAAATAATATGAATTAAAGTAAAAAGGAAATAAAAAGAAATGAATAAATAAGTAAAGCAAAGTAAGTAATCTTCAATACTGATACTAAACTTGGTATCAAGAATAATTCTTTAGTATACTCTCCTATTCTTCACATATTATTTATAGTGATGCTATAACAACATATTAATTTTTTGAAGACATTATTCTTTCACAACAAAATTTGTTTTATTGGATCTTGCATACATTAAATAAAAGTTCATCTTAATGTAAGTGAGCTCCAAAAAGTAGATTTTTGTTATTAATTTAAGAAATTAAACATATACTCATTGTTTATATTATTCTTTCAACTTTAATGTTATTTTCTTACATTTTATAGTTGAAAGACTGACATCAGCAACAGCAGTTAATTTTATCTTAGAGGATTTTCATAATTTTGCTATAAAATTTTTATTTTTATCTTAAAATCCTGAACAAACAGTTGAAATTAGCATTGATAGTATTTTCAAAAACTAAATTCAGCATTTAGGAAATTTACAAAAGATAAAATGTTTATACTGTTATTAATACTTTTAAAATTTGTCATTTTGTTTTCAGCAAAAATTATATAATAAGAAAAATATTAAATTACATTATTATAATGCTTAAAAAGATAAATAATATTTTTAAATATTTTACTAAAGAAGTTCTACATATATTTAAACAATAAAGAAATAATTAATGATGATTTTAATCTTAAAATTTATGTATTGGAAAACTTTAATAATTTTTTTTTCACATTAATTCATTAAATATCATCAGCTTTTATTTTTTTCTACATTAAAGCTATTTTAAATTTTAGCAACAAATTAATTTTGGTGCTAAAATTTTATATCATCTTAAATTAGAACAGGATTAGAAAGCACTATTTTAAAAAGATAAAAGACTAAAAAAAACGTGAAAAATTAAATAGAATAGGAAATTAATGTCTCTTTTTTTCTTCAATTTCCAATATAATTTTGCAGAATATTATCATTACTATGAATATATTAACCTTTGTTACTTTTTTATATCTTACTTTTCATCTTATTTTGTTTTTAGCCTTATTGCATTATAATGTGATATGTGTCCCCTTAGCTCTTGATAGTATGCAAACCCAAAACAAACATGGAATAACTACTATATATAAGAAATGTCCTTAATAGCCACCAAGATTGCTTGAAAGATCCTCTTTGTCTCATTATTTATACTTGGATTGTGTCCACTATGCAGGGACAATTACCAGGTCAACCACTCAAAATCTGTTGCATTTTTGTTTCCAACCAACAATGTTCTATTCACACTAATTAATACTGGAGTGGAAATATAGCATTAAATCTTCTTTGAACTACCTTCTAAACAATTCTCCAGTAGCTTATTACTTTGATAACGACTAATGTTTTCAATCATAAAAGTTTAAAGAAATAACAGTTTGAAATGGGTTTAATATCTTGTATCCCACTTTATAACAATGATGTCGTGCAGTTAATTTAACTGGAACATTTTTTAAAATGAAACATTTATGTTCAACCTGAAAAAGGTCCAGCTGAGGATTGAAAACATTAGTTGTTATCAAAATAATAAGCTACTAGAGAATTGTTTAGAAGGTACTTCAAAAAAGGTTTGGTGCCAACCAATAAAGTAAATTAGTAGAGAAACAAAGTCCAGAAGCAAGTGATTAGATAGGCCTGTCTTTAGGTGTGGGCCTACCAGGCCTAGGCCCAGGGGCCTCCTAACATTCGAGACCTCAAAATTATGCAAAATTGAATAGAGCAACAAGTAATAAAATTATTATAAACAGTAAACAATCAAAAGATATGTTTGATAAATTTTATTAAACATAAATATAACAATATGTTTAACAGAGAAAGCTAATTGAAAAAATTTATGAACATTAACCCTCCATTACAAATTCCTTAAGGGATTTTGTAATGGAGCTTTTGGAGTAATTGAAGTAATTTGGTGTAATTGGAGCTTCCAAGCTTTTTTTGGCCCAGGGCCTTGCACGTACCAAAGATGGGCCTGGGATTAGGTAAGAAAAAAAGAATAAAAAGACATGAAATTAATTTTATAATCACCAAAATGCCATAATAAAATTAATTTCATAGTTCATAAATGAGAGATCTGGACTTTATGAAGGTGCTGTAGGAGTCTGTCATTTAAGACTGTCCAACTTCTGTTTGACAATATTATCAACATGGGAGTGCATTGTATGAACAAAAATTGCATCTATAAAGATCTTCAGAGAACTTCACACACCATTTTACACTGGTGGCCTTGAACAGGCAGGCATACATCTTCTTCAATACAACTCCATATATCTTCATAATTCTGCAAAGTATATCCACTGATTTATGTCCTTTCACAGCTAAAAATAGGACAATGGCATATTGATCTGATTTGGACACATTTGATTGTGTTAGCAACACTAACACTATAATATTGATGGTATTATTTTTACCAAATACATCCAAATCAAATCATTCTACATTTACAATAATTTTGTGTCCACATATATGTCCAAATCATATATGTTCCACATGTAATTCAGGGTGCAACAAATGTCTTACTAATTGCATGGCTAGATCACTGGCTTCATATTGGACTCTATCTGGACAAAGTACATGTCATACATGTGACTGCAGTGTTGTCAGTAAAATCTTTTTGATAATCCCTTATATTTAACTGATTAGACAATTTTCTTTATAATTATTTATATTACTTGTGTTTTAGAAAATTTCTTTTTAATCCTGTAATTTTAAAATAACAGTAAGATGAAAATTGCTAATATTTTAATAGCTGAAATGATTTGCATTTGAATATGCAATTCAAAATGCTTTTCTGAAAGCAAAAATTTTTAGAAACATCCAATATTTTTGGATTTCTGATGATGGACTTATTGCTAGCATTGAGAATCCAAAAGAAAAATAATGATTGGAGGAAAGAAAATTCCAGACTGATAGTAACTAATTGTGTTCTACTATGTATTAGGATAAACATAAATGAATAAAACAAGTGTGTCCTTATGGCTAGTTCCATTATTTTATTATAAACCAAATGGAAAAACTGACAGGCACAATGGATGTTATAATAAGTATATTGACATGAAATAACCAGAAGATGCATGAATTAAAAGAATAGAATAAAAGTGAAACAAAGGAAAAATAACAAACTGTGAAACAAAGCTATGAAACTAGTAATCTCTATTTTGGTTTTGTGTTAAACTTAATGCCATTAGCTTTATTAGGTAAATAATTAGGTTTATAAACAATAAATCACTATTTTTTAACATAACTGGTTTCATCCTTCTTTTCTCCATGGTTTTGTCTAGATAACTGTTCTCAAATGAGTGGAAAAAAATCACTAAGTTTTTCATTATATAAAATATAAACTTCGTTAATTTTTATTTTTGCAATTTACAATTACATATATAGGAAATTATAAAACAATGAAAATATTCTAAGCTTTTAATAGCATATGTTTATTATTTAATTTTCTCTAAAATTGATGCAAGAGTGCCAAAAGTGTTACAAATACAAAATAGAATAAATAGTTTTTTGTTGTTTATTGTCAAATTAATTTTTCTATTTTTTAATGTTTTACTTTAAATTAATCTTTATATTGAATATTTATTATATTCAGTATAAAGAATAAGAAATTTGTATTAAAATAATATGAATTTCTTGTTATGGTTGATATATTAAAAAAATAATATAGTATTATAAATGTATATATTTTTGAGATTTGTTCTGTTTTGTTTTGGAGTAATAAAATACCATCTAAATTTTAGTTTATGCATAATTATTTGATGATGCTAATCTTTAATTTAATTACATAATATTTTGTTATTTTTAGCTTGAACATTAATTGAGTATTTGGAAACTCACACTATAGAAAGATTAGATTAATAGGCTGATTGAGATTTCTATAAACAAAATTGTAAAATTTTGATAGAGAAATTTTATTTGTACATTTACAATTTCTCTAATTTTTGTGTCAATTTTCTGTGATAACTTTTTTGTAATATATGCAAATATTGCAAAATAAAATCATAGTCTTATAGATGAAATGTTAGAAATTCTTGTAGATAGCATAATACATATTAGATATTAGTACTGATTATTTTTTCCTTACATGTTGATATATTGAAATCTGATGTCTGGCTATTTTGAACTTTATTTTCCTATTTAAGAACATTATTTATTTTCTGCACTTTTTGAAAATTGAAATAATTTTATTATACATAAACTATTATATATAAACTGTCATAATTTTTCTTTTAAATTATAAAGGTAAGTCATATAATTTTAATTCTTTATAATTTAATTTATGGATACTGGAAATTAATTTCAATAACAAAATTAAATCTTTTATACAGCAGTGTAATTAATTAAAGATGAAAAATTTTTTTTCGTTATAAAATGTGATTTTTAGATTCAAAATAGTTTAGAAAATTAAAAATTTGTATTTCATTTTAACAAATGAATATTTGGATTTAATGTACAGTACAAATATGACATAAAACTTAAATATTAAATTCAGTTATAAAAATCAAATTTTTAAATTTTATTTATATTTAATTTTTTATAAGATATTTAAGTCATGTTCAGTTGGAACACTAGTGTGCCCTGGAATGTTCTACCTGCCCAATGTTCATCAGAGTGAACTCAGCTGTTTCAACCCTAAAACTGGTGTGCAGTTCAGGTTGATGTCATATCAACCTGAACTGCACACCAGTTTTAGGGTTGTCAACAGTAATAGCTTAGTACCACTAGGACACATTAGTACTTCAACCTAAACATGATTACAATATAATGTATAATTTATTGAATATATTTAAATAATAATTAATATTTGATAAATTAAATTTTAAAGTACTGAAATAATAAAAATAATATAACATTGATAAATAGTAAGTTAAGATTTTAGATATTCTTGAATAGAAACTTCTAGGTAGTAAGTAATAAGTCTGTATTTATTTCATTTTTTTAAGTTATGTATTATGTTTATAAATTTCAGAATTGTAAAAATTGAAATTTTAATCTAAGAATTTTACTAAATATTAATCTCTCATTTCTTTATTGATCTGAAGTTGATATCATTTCATTCCATTTCTCTCCTTTCTATTGATAGTAATAAAAACAATACTAATATTTTTCAGTGTGTGATTTTTTCCTTGCTATTTTTATGGTATAATTATAAATAATTATTAAATATACCAATCTTCAAAATGTGAAAAACACCTGTTGTCCTTAAATAGACATATACACTATTTCTCTATCTTGATTAATAATAGTAACTCTTTTGTATAATAGAACATCTAGACAGTTATGAGATGCAGCATGAATGAGCATGGATTTTAGAGCAGAAGCCTTTGGAGGAGAGACAGAACTCAAAAACATAGTTGTAGATAACAGATATATGTATTATTGTGGAACAAAGTAGTTTTTGAAAACTCACTAACCCAAAACTTTTGTTTATTTGGAAAAACTCCTTTAATTTTAAAATAAAAACTGGTAAATGCACCTGAATATTGTAATCACCAAGCTACTGATTAGTGGCATGTGGTGACAATTTTCAAAAGGGACCAGATGTGAGTAAACCCATTTTTCATACATTGTAACAATTATTTCTATCAACGGAAACAATGATCTGAAGTCTAATTAGACTTCAGATTGTTGTTTCCGTCGATAGAACTACCACCTTGTTTTTGCAAACTAAGGGACTTTGATAACAATTATTATTTAAATGCCCAGAAAAAACTTATTTTATTTGCACATTATTGGCACATTAATTTTATTTTTCCAGCTCTGTTATATATAATAGAGAGAAAGTATGGTGATCAGTCAAAAAATGAACCTTCAATATTTTTACAGTTTTGGATTCAAGTGATCTTGAAATGTCAAGAAATGCAAAAATTTTGGGTTTTTTCTTGATGTGTATAGATATTAGTGTATATGGGGGTGATTTTGTTCACCCTCATTGAAGCTTAATAACTCCTGTGCTTTTTGTCAAAAAGTTCTGAAATTTGCAGAGAGGTTTGTGTATTAGGAATGCTATTAAATTTTGATGATTAAAGGTTGACAAGATGGGGAGATAAAGGGGATCATGTGTCATATCTTGAGTAGGGTCAGACTTAATGACAATTTTACTCATTATTAGCATTTACAATTTTTTTGTAAAACCCATCCCTACTCAAAATTTAGCTTTTTGCCATTTTATAATAATTAAAAATATTAAAAAATTTTTAAATAAAATGTCATAACAGATGGCACTACATGCAGTTTTAAATGTTGTTGGGAAAGTTAAGCAACCTGCAGTTGGATTTTTTTTCTTAGAAACTTAAGGTTCTAGATGATGTTTCAAGCAGGCAGTTCAGAATACGGGGATATTGTGAATTGTCTTCACTTTGCTGTGATGATTCACCTAGATCAGCCACATCATTCACAGATTCAAACTGCATTATGTTTTGCTGCAAGGGACCTGTTTCTTTTAACAAGTCACCTTCTATGTGAATTCAAAGCTTTCTAATCACATATATCATCTTTTAAGTAGATTCACACTTTAGATCAGCGTTTCTCAAAGTGGGCGATAACGCCCCCTTGTGGGCGGTGAGTAAATCTAGGGGGGGTGCTGGAGGCAGGGTACTGAACGGTGACCAAAGGCAAAACTTGAGGTCACTGACAGCAGTTCCCTTTCCTCTGTTAAACTGATAAGAGGAAACATTGCGTGTAATGGTTTCCAGTTGTTGAGAACAATGTACGGTAAGGGCACAAAGTATGAGATTCGTAGAAAAGTTTTCCTAAGAATATTTCCAATCCTTTCTCACACAAGAGAAAATGAGTTAGGGGGCGTTGAGTATAACTTTATGGAACAAAGGGGGTGGTGGATCGAGAAAGTTTGAGAATCACTGCTTTAGATGAAAACTTTTAAAATGTTTTGTGATAATAAAAATACAAAAATTACTAATGCAATGTTGTTTTCAGTAAGTGCCAGAAACTAAAAATCTTTTATTACAGAATCACCTGTATGTGCACAAAACATAACAATATATAGGAACATGTGTATGCAAGCTGGTCTTGTCAACGAGTCAACTAAAGGAGCTCTGAGGGGGTTCAGATTGGCTTGTGGAAGACTTGAACTCAACATAGAGGAGGGGGAGGCCAGATGGGAAAAAATACACAAAAAAAAAAAAAAAAAAAAATACATATTTTTCAACTGAAAAGTTTCAAATACAAATGTATTTAAAATATTTAGATGGCATTTCAAGGATTTTAGGGGACTAATCTATACCTTCTAGTCCATTCTCAGCATGCTGCTCACTATGGTATTGGTTTTGTTTTCATTCACACAAGTGCATTTTTTAATTTTTACATATGTTAATATTTTTTATTTATTTATTTATATTTTTTTATAAAAACATTTTCTAATTGTAAAATTTTTGTACAAATTTTCAAGTTTTAAGTATGTTTGTTTCAATTCACCTACTCTGATTTGTTTGAAGTGTTCCTGAAGATGATATTTTGAAATATCAAAAATGCTTGAGTTATTAAAAGTTATTAAATATATTGCTTATCTAACACCAAAAACCTGAGTTTTCTTCCTTTTTAAGTTAAGGCATGCACCACAAATTATATTGCTTATCCTATTTGTATATATGAGCTGATGTCGTCCAAGAAAGGCAAAAAATGTTCCTTGTAAACTAACTAAATTTTAGTTTTCAGAAAAAACAATTTTATTTCTAATAGTTGAAGAAAAGTGCCAGAATTCACTGAATTTAGAGATTTTTAATAATAATTTAAAATATGTATGAATATTACTTTAGCATTTTAACAATGTACAATGTAAAAATTGAAACATGAATTAAAATAGTAATGTCATTTTAGTTTCAACTTGATTAGCAAGATGGAGGAAAGAAATGTTGTGTGTAAACAAAACTGAAACATTACATGGTCAATCTAGAGATATTGTTTTAAACATATATAATTATTTTAGTTTTTAAAATCTCTTAACAGTAATAAAAAGAAGAAGAGTTTACAGCATACTAGCATTATAATTATTGAATTACTAATCTTAATTATCAAAAAAGCTGAGTAGCTGCTCATGCAAAATGATTTTGGAAAGTTTATTTTTTGTTTGACGATTATAAATATATAACAACAAATGCTAAAATAAACTTGAAAAAGTTAATTAGGAAAAGATATTTTGCAGATATTTTCAACATAGATTATGTTTGAGTTTTGTTAAGGATTGTATTAATTTCTTTTCCTTTTTCTCTAATTTATAAATTCTTTTATTCTTTTCATTTCATATGATAGATATTATTGTATTTATTTTCATATTTGTTGCATAAATCAGGGATGCACAACCTTTTTTGAAGAAGGGCCAAGTTAGGATTAAGTTTACTGACCAGGTGGCCGGACCATTTTACAACCCTCTTTGTTGACACAAGGAGTCTAATTTAACTGCAGGCAGTGTTGATAATCACAGAAAGTTTATGACTTGACGTGGTTTGAAATAATTATTAAATCCAAAACTTTTTAGTGCAATCAGCTTCCTTTTAGTTGTATGACCTATTCCAGCTATTAATTTTCTTGGTCCAATATAGATGACTTTGTCAACCTAATATGCAGCAACAGCGTCGTAACTAGGCTTTTATGTGCCCGGTGCAAGCATCTGTAACTACGCCCCAAAACTATGACCCAAAACTTGGTCCAGGTCATTTCTGCGCCCCCCAGGATCTATGCCCTGTGCCTGGGCACCGCTGGCACTGCCCTAGTTATGGCACTGTGCAGCGATAGGCTCTTCTCGATGAGAATTCTTGGATACCTTCAGCCATAACTTCTTCCACACTCCGTTCATGCATTTATCAGTTAATTCTTGCCAAGCGAAGTCGATATATTTCTTATGGCATCCATAATGTTATATTTTTTCCAAAATTGCACAAAACAAACATAGATTTAAGGGAAGTACAGTGCTCAGACGAATTGCCACTTTTTGCTGATTGGTTCATGTTTGGGAATAATTGTATTATATATAAATCAATGAAATACCATGTTAATTTGAATCAGTATAAATTTTGAGCATTTTTTAGGCATCAAGCAGACCGCATTATATTGAATTAGCATTAAGTGAGGCAGTGTTAAGCAGGGTCTTACTGTACTTAGAAACTTTGAAAGAAGGGATTTTGTACCATTGGATTTTGTACTATTTATGCAGGTTGTGCATCCCTGCATAAATTATATAACTATGAACCTAGACAAGTACATTAAAAAAATGTCAGAAAACAAAATATTTAAATTTTTTTAAAAGTCCATAAATTTTATATTTTTATCATCTACTGGTTTTATTTGAATGATAACCACCCACAAATAGTAACCACTTCTTGTTCTTAAAGCTTGAAATAGTATCTGCATCTAATATTCAAGGATTTCTGAAAACTTAGGGAAACAATATGAAATTAATAAATATCATAAACTATGGTAGGTAGATACTATATTTATTTATTTAACAAACAAACGTTAATAGAAAATGAAGTATATAGAACATACAATATACAGTAGGTATACTTATTAATTATTTTTGTATTAATGGTATAAAGAAAATAAATCTTGTTATAAAGAAAGGTATCAGTTACCATTTCAAGTATAATTTGTTTTAAAAATCAAAATTTTCATAAATATTTAAATATATTATTAAAAACAGACATTAAATGGATATGTGCAAAGGAAATAATAACTATCCTTGAATAGTAACTGCAGAAAAAATATGAAGTTGAAAATAGTAGCTACAGTTATTATCTAAAGAAAAATAGTATTTATATTTTTGATTATTCATTTCAACATATAATTTTCTTACCCTTTTGTTATATATTATTATATACTAAATATTTTATAGTTTGGTATTCAGAAATTTTTATGTTGGAATTTTAAATTTTCAAAACCATTACTTTCATCTTTTTAGATTTTCTCATTTATTAACTGTAATGCTAATTTAATCTGATCATGTTTAGTTTAAATGTATAATGAGGACAGGTATATAAAAATTATTATTATTTTTTTTTGTATTTTCCCTGTTTTATTTCTTTAATATCAGCACAACTGTATTTTGAAATAGTTTCTTCTCCATTTACAAATAATAAAACTGTTACACAATGCTTAAAAATCTGAGTGCAAGTAATATAGATTTTTTTGAGTGAATTTAAATATTGACACACAACCAAATTTAAATATAAAATTACAATATGTGACTCAAATGAGAGTTTGAAAACATCATATCTGCATCACAAGTATTTCAATCAAATATCTAATAGTATTCAGTAATGCAGAATTATTGCTAAGTCTAGTTAAGCTCAATGCTAGACTCATTTCTAATCAGTTTCTGACTTTATCACTTCTAGAATTCTAAGTAGTTCATTATTATTCCTTATTGTCCTTATACAAAATAACAATACAAAAAAATAATAATAATAATTTTAAATTTTAAAATAAAAAATTTTAAAAATGCACTAAGGATTACTGAAAAAATTTCTTGTATATTACCAACATTGTTATTTTTACAGCCATAAATTCAGCAATCTAGAATTTGTTACAATATCATCTATCATAATCTTTACAGTGAATAATAATAACATATTCTGAAAGAACAGTGTTTGAAATAACAATGTTATTAGTTATGACTTCTGATATAAAATGTATGTAAAATTCATTATTTATTAATATTACAAAAAACATTATTACAGGAGAAGGAAATATTTGGCAATAAAATCCATCCTCAAAAAGAAGAGGACACAATTAGTAATAAGTCTATTAATGGTATTAAAAATAATAAAGAAAAAGGATCCATCATTGAACAGCCGTCCAAGGAAAATAGCTATGGTTCTATTAATGCCAGTTCGGAAGAAGAAAAAAAGGATGCCAGCAAAGAAGATTTAGAAATGAAACGTGGTAAGTTTTATAAAAATTGATATCATACATAATAAATATTTATTAAATAAATTTAGAAAAGACATTAAAAATTTCAAAATATAAAACTTTTTAAACATTAAAACCTTTAATAAAATATGTGTTTTAAGTATTAATTAAGTAATTAATCTAATATTACATTAATTAATTGGGGCTTCCAAATTGAATATATCATAGATATACAGTTTATCTTGAAAATAATTTTATTTACTTTAATATTTATTTTGTTCATTTTTCATGGCAACCTCTATCCAGAGGATTGCAGGTGATAGACAGTTTTTCTCCAGTAGTTTGTTCAAGAGGGCCTCTACCAATCTTCTTTTGGTCCAGTCGCTGCAGTTATCTTCCCATTCAAGTTTGAATCTTCTTGTTTCCCTCTTTACTTCCAACTTGCCTTGAAGCATAGTCTTAATTAAACTTCTCAAAGATCCTCTTGTAATGTGTCCTCCAAAACGTTTTTTTTTTTTTTTTTTTTTTTTTTGCATCAAAACTTTTTCTATTTTTTTTTAACTTAAATTTCTCCAGAACTTGTTCACTTTTAACTTTGTCTCTCTATTTGATTCTTTCTATCCTTTTGTAACACCAAATTTCAAAACATTAATTTTATTCATCAATGTTTTGTTCAGGGTCTGTAATATTTATTGTATTATTGTCATTATATATTTTATTAATATTTTGTGATAAATAAAAACTGAAATGAAACTATGATTTAAGAAAATTGTTATTAGGTAGAGTTTTAAACAGAGTTTAGAAGGTTTTCTCTGTTTTGTTTTTTCATTTCACTTATTTTGTAATTAAATCTATAATGAAGTAAAATAAAAAATAACATTTAAATGTTTGAGATAGTATCTTAAACTGCATAACAGTAAGCTTATTAGCAGGAATATATTCATTTTGATGATAAATATTTTAAAATATTTTTTATTAATTAGTCAAAGAACTAATTAAGTGGATAAATTTCATTTAACTCAGAAGGAACCTCTAAATCTAGTAATAACTTTTTCATGAATGAACATTTCAATTATCTTGAGTCTCTGTACTAAATGGAGATTTGCTCTTACTAGTATATAGTCTTTGATGATTGAATTTTGAACATTTATTTTAATATTCTTGTGCTTGTTTATTATTATTTAACTTTGCAGTTAATTAATAGTTTTACTTTTTAGAACCTGAAGATGGCTGTTTAACACAGTCAAAAACATTCATTTATTAAGAAGTTGAGTTTAAAAATTCTTGTTCTAAGATGATAATTAGTTTTTAATCATTTTAAAAATTAAAAGTACAGTAGAATCCTGATTAGAGCCTAGATTAACCAAGGTTCTGCATTACCCAAGGCAAACTTGTAAGTGGATACACTGATTTTCTTATACTGAAATTCATAAAAAAAAGTTTTACACAAAAATATCTATTGCAAAAGAATTCTTTTCTGTTACATTTTATTATTTAACTTTAATATGAGACAAATCATTCATATAAAAATATAACTACAATAATATGTATTTTATTCTTATTATATATAACAGATGTATAATAAATGATGTAAAATATATTATTTGTATATACAAGGGTCATTCAAGGTTAAATAAGACTTTTAGGCCTATAATTTTGAAGAGTAACTGTAGCACAATAAAACCTGGAGAGGGAGCAGCATTATCCATCCCAAGATTTCGGTAGCAAGCATGACATATTTTGCACATGAATAGCAGTTTTAGTAATCATAACAGAAGGTCCACAATGATGGAACAGTGGCTTGTAATCAAATTTCTCATAAAGAAAAATGTTAAACCTGCTGAAATTTTAAGAAAATTGAGAGCACAGTATGGGGAACAAACGCTATTGCGGGCAAGAGTATATGAATGTGTTGACAGTTTGGTGAAGGATGAGATCTGGTGACAAATGAAGCATACGGACAAGTTCATTCGACTGCAGTAATTCCAGTGAATATTGCACGAGTTGAGCAAGTTATCCTGGAGAACTGGCAAGTAACCATGAAACATATTGCAGACGAAGTGTCCATCAGTGTTGGTAGTGTTGAGAAAATCATCCATGAGCACTTACTATTCCACAAGATGTGTGCCAATTTGACAATATCAACTCTGGCCAAAATGGGCTGTGAGGTGTTGCCTCATGCCCTTTTACTGTCCATACTTAGCTCCCAGCGATTATCATTTGTTTGGACCCCTTAAAGAGCACCTGGGAGAAATTAAATTGCAGACAGGTAATGAAATACAGCAAGTTGTCCTGTGCTGGCTATGACATCAGCCCACTTTTTTCTACAAGAAAGGTATCAGGGACCTACCCTGCCACTGGAAACAGTGTGTACATACAGACGGAGAGTATTTTGAAAAAGTGACATAATTTATTCATGTTTGGGACATTCCTTTTGGTCTGTAGAAATAAGTCTTGTTTAACTTTGAATGATCCTTGTATGATTAAATTTACTAAAAACAGGCTTAAAAGTGATATATCATGTAAATCTTTTATATTTGTAATTGTTAATTTGAAATGGCCATGGATATCTTTTTATCCAAGTTTTCAGTTACTTGAGATAGCATTGATCTACATTATCTTGGATAATCAGGAATCTACTGTATATGGAATTCAATTTGTTATAAGTTATTTAAAAGCTATGAAGATTGAATTTCTTAATATTAAATAATGCTTAATTTTGAAAAATATAGAAATTATCCACATTCAACATTCTATTATAATAGATTAAAGTTTTTAAGTACTGTAATTGACTTTTGAACCACTTAAAAGTCATTTAGAGTATTTAAAAAACTTTTAATGTGATTTCAACTTGACTAGAAGTGCTGAGTAACAACAACTATTATACATAACAAACTATAAGTATATAGCATACATAAAATAAATATATTTAATTTAATTAAAATAAATTAATTCAAGATTCAAAATGCAAAGAATTTTTGGAATTCTTAGAATTTTTAAATATTCTAACTATTGAGGACATGTTCTAGATTCTTACATAAAGCTTAATTTTTTTAAATCAGAAAATATCTATAAAGAGTTGTAAAAAGCAATTCAAAACAAAATTTGCTAATGAACTTTACAGAAGATTTTTGATAGAATGTAAAAAAGTTTGTGTAAAAATTGCAATAGACATTGGAGACAACTCTTTTAGGCTGAAAACATTATTGCATCAAAATAATACTTTTGGTTTCCATAAGAAGCAGTTAATTAAGTATTGAAAAAATAATTTTTAGAAAATTTTAATTTTTGGATCAAAAGGGGCCATGACTAGATGGCAGTCTAGTTATGGCTCTTTTTGATCAGGAAAAAGGTTGTGTATGTGGGTGAGTGTTTGGGATGAAGGATGACTTGTTAATCTGTTTTAAGATTCACAAAACTTGGTGAACTTAGAGTAGAACAAATATTGATCATACTGCTTTTTAAGGTTATCAACTTATTTTACAAAATCTTCAGTTAAGGACTGTTTTAAACTTTAAGCTTACTTTAAGCTTTTATAGAATAACACAGCTTTTGAATTAAAAGAACAAACTGGTTGTTCCATTTTATATAAACTATTTTTCAAGTTTAAAACTGTTTAAGCTAAAACGTTTTTAAAATAAAATAAACTTTAAAAATCAGCATGGTTGATATTTGTTTAATCTGTTTTAAAACACCATTCATTTTGAGAGTCATTTTTACAATATTTGGTCCATTTGAATATTATAGTTATTCACAAAAGGTTCAAGGATGTTTTGTGTTGATCCCAGCAGAGAAAGTCCACTCATTTCTCCAAAGAAGAAAGTCTCTAGATATCAGAAGTGATGAATACCAAAGTTCAACAAGGAAATTGATGACATGCTGCAGAAAAGTACATATATATGTCTCTAATGAGTCTCACCATTGTCATCAGCAAGGTAGAAAGAAATCAGCAGCAGATAAAACACACAAGACTATTATAGTTTGGTCTTCCTTATAACCTGATTGGTCCCTCATCTGTTTATGGGTGAAATTAGAGGCCTTCTTGAATTGCAAGTTTGATACCAACAATTAATTTGCTGCCAAAAGTCAGTACAAATCAGAGATGTTTGCTGATCTTAGGACTCTCATTATTTTAGATCAGACAGTGTTTACTTTTCATTGACAGTTATGGATGTTAAGTTTGAAGTTATTCATAAATCAACAGGAACAAACAAACATGTTTCTGTTATCATGATAAATTGTGAACCATTTAATTAAAAATATACATTATTTTACAAAATTATTAAGGGAGGGTGTTAGAGTGAGTGTCTGAATATTTTCACCTTTAGGATCTCACAGCTGTTCATTTTATTTAATTTTTGCTATATCTATGGATTGGATAATTATGCTTCTTTTTCAAACAAGAATGTATGTATTTGAATTTATAAATTTTTAAACTATAAACATTGTTTAATTAAACATTTTTATAATAATAATCTTATTTCTATCTAAATTAGTCTTGTAGGACTGATTATCAGACTCACTATTATAGTAAATAATCTAACCACATATAGGTGTCCCAGGATAGAAGATAAATATTCTGAGAGGTAAAAGGATAGGTTATTTTAAGCAAAAAATTCATATAAACATGTGCTCCATCCCAAATGGTTTGAGATTGTGGCTACCAGTCTACCAAACATGTAAACAATATCATGACCACATTTTCCCTAATTGGTGGTGGTAATGTCTTTAACTGGCTACCAAGATTGCCAGATCCAACCTCATCAGATTTTTGTTTATGGGATTGGATGAAAAGTGAAGTGTATCAAAGAAAGATGTATATACAAGATGAATGGTAGCTTGCTTAATGGGCACTAACCCACATACAGGAATGCAAAAATACATTCAGACAAGCAAAATGTCTTGTTCTCGTGAAAATAAAAAGTCCATTGAAGCTGACAGTGAAATTTTTGAAAATTTACATTATTGGAAATTTGTTACTTGAAAAAAAAATTCAAATGTTTTTAATCTCAGAAACTTCAGGATAGAGCACATGTTTATATGAACTTTTTTGCTTAAAATAACCTACTCTTTCACCTCCTAGAATATTGACCATTTCTCTTGAGACACCCTGTGTGTGCGTGTGTGTGTGTGTATGTAATACAGTAGCCTTGCAATTATCCAGTCCAATCTGCCATGTCAAGATTTTTTACATAAACAAACATGCAAAATAATTATAAAAATATAATTATTTTGCACTTTCTATTAGAGTACAGTATTATTAAATATTAATATTGTATAAAAATGTGATAGTAAACATTTTCATAAAACATAGTTATTTCACAGATAATGTGTCATGATAAATGCAAGCATCTTACTGGATTATTTTTCCTGAAAATTTTGTATTAAAACATTATCATATACTGTAAAAATCACAACTTAAAAATAAACCATGTATGAGATGCACTTGACCTGCTTGACTGTGCAGGGAATGCTTTTTCTTCAATCTCTACATTATCTGGCTTTTTCCTTATCCAGATTGGCCATTTGCCACATTAGACCAGATAATCACAAGTCTACTGTATTATATTAAAACTCATTTATTGCGGTATTTATTTATTCTCATTTTCAAATATAAGAGTGATAGCTTTTTTTTTTCTTTATTTTAAACTTAGATTTATCAAATAACTTTAGTGATGAACAAAATCCTGATGTTGAAGATATTGATACGGATAAAATGGAAACAACAACTGCAGATGTCATTATTTCTGAATACCCACCAGACTGTTGTCCTGATTGTTGTTATGTTCGATATCCAGCATGTTTAGGCAATGATGAAAATAAATATTGGGTAATTTGGAAGGAATCGAGAACGAAATGTTTTCGTTTAGTTGAAAACAAATATTTTGAAACAATTGTAATATCAATGATTCTTGTCAGCAGTTTAGCTTTGGTAAGTTTTCTATATAAATAATTATTTCCATAAAATATTGCAAACAGTAGATCTTTTTCTTCTATAAATATTTTATTATAATCAAATCAAAGAATATTAACCTTCAAGAAAAAATCAAAAAATGAGAAATTTGAAAAAGTTAATTTAATTGTAATTTTTACATTAAAGAAAAATTATTTCTTTTTTTTATGAAATATTTTAAAATTTTTTTAATAGGCTATCAAATTATATTTATTTTTTAATAAAATATTTTTGATCCTCTTATTTTAATTTTATCTGTTTTATTTGTTTAATTATTAATTGAATATAATAAAAAGTGGTTAAAATTAAAATTAATGGATTTCATGAAGAAAATTATTATTTTATTTTCTTTTATCAGAAAATAAAATAAATCTGAAGGCTTTACTGTGTTATTAATAAACATATTACTTGTTTTTTTTTGCAAATTAATGTTTTATAATCAGTCATTTGACATAAGATAATTAAGCAGCTACCACATCTACTTGACTTAAATACCAGTTCCTCGAGAAATTAATTCAAAGAAATTGGAATCCTGCTCTAATTTATTCTTTTGTTCGAATAACCTGAGGCAGTCCTCGGAGAGGACGAAAACGTTTGTTTTGACGATCAAGCAGTACCGAGTATTAAGGTTAAACGAAGTGAGTGTGTATAATTAAGCAGCATTGCTTATTAAAATATAACACTTAATTGACTGGAAACATCTCAGAAGCCTTTTTGCTTTATGGATATCAGTTCTTCTCTTTGCTTCCTTCATATAACTATATTATGCAAAATACTCAAGGATTAAGCTGAGCAATCTTCACATTATCATTAAGATAGATTGACTAATTTTCATTCCATAACTAAAAAAACAAATAAACTAGTATTACCATTATTTGCATCTAATAACAGATCCACTGGAAAAGAAATATCTTGATGCAAAGATTTTTTAATTTCATTTCTTATAGAAAAAACAACAATTCATATATCAAGGAACATCACTGCCTTTCATAGCAATTATGTTGATTTCATGATCAATAGATAATACCTTCATATTCTATACATGATAGAATGGTTCCATAACATTTTGTGTAAATTGAAATTATATAAATTTAAAGTAACTCAAATAAGACGATAGGTTCTGTATTTCCCATATAATTTTTAGTCTTGATTTACAAAATGATTATATGATTTTGATTTGATTTGATTTTGATTATGATTTTGATTATATGATTTTGACTTGATTTGATACATGAGACTTTCATAGAACTAACTTGCCATTTAAATTGAGGATTATGTGTATGTCTAACTTTATGCTGCTGTTTTTTCATCACAATTTTTTTATTATATAAAAATTTGAATAATACTGGAAACTTAAGTTAGTAATGTTGAGTTCAATATCGATGAAACAAAAAATTTAGAATTCAAATATACTCAAAAACTGGATGAATCAACAAACATACAGAACAATAAATCTTAATGTGACATAAGTATAGAGTTTAATTTAATTCAGATAAACGTTTTTGATCTAATGTACAGTACATGTGCTTTACATCTGTATAGATTAACATTCTGTTTTGTAATAAACAAAAGAATGTTATTAAATTTCAAATTTAAGAATAAATTTGAAAATCCAAAGCTCTCTGCATTTGCTAAAACACATAAACCTGGTATTTTGCTGAAGCCTATTGTTGACAAAGCCAGATTCCCCACTCACCAGTTAGAAAATAGGATATACTACCTGCTAGTAGTACATTTGAATAACTACAAATTTATTGTTAAAAACACCTGAGTGCTAGTTGAAGAGCTATAGCAAAATATGTTAACTAATGATGACAGTTAATTTATTTTGCTATGTTAACAGTTTTAAACTTTGTATCTTTATATCTATCCATTACGTTATAACTTTTTTTCTGTTCCTTGAGGAATTGATTGTTACAGACAATTAAAGATCTGCTATATCACTATCAATTTTAGAGCTATTACACATCATCTCTCACAGCTATTTCTCATGCCTCCAATACAATAAAAACATTTACCTATAAAAAGTGGGAGTACCAGTAGACAGCCCTCTATCAGGTGTGCAAAATGGTGTTATACTTTCTGGAGAAGAAAATTTTACTACTGTTCCTTCTAGAGATGATACTATCTCTGGAAGGAACAGTAATAAAATTTTGCTGAAGATACATCAACAGCATCCTTATCATTTAGAGGTCAAAACCAGACATTAACAATTTTTTAGAACACAAACAACAATCATTATAGGCTCTTCCTAAAGTTTGAACAGTTAAAGCAACAAGTGCCCTCACTTTTTAGACTGAACATCTGATTTAAAAATGGCCACATTGAAACAGATATATACTACAAATTGAGATATCAGATATTTATTCCAATGACCTCCAACAGTTCATAAATGTACAAAATAGCAGCATTTAGAGCTCTTACTAAATAGGTGTTTTCTCTCATTGCACAAACATCATAAACACAATGGAGGAATTAAAATGCATTGAAAACATGTCAATTGTGCACAGCTATCCTAAAAAATTATTGAAGATTAGATTGAATGTAATAGATAGAAGAAATAAAGAGAGGTTAATGTGAGAGAGATACTTCTAGTCCCAAAATGGTCAATCGTGTCAGTTTAGTATTCAGTGGTATTGTAAAAATGAAAGTAGTCATATGTCAGGTAATTCTTCTTTCTTGTTAGAGCTTTATACTGTTGGGACTGTTACAACCTGGCTCTGGCAATCTTCCTCTTTCTTCTCCTTGTTGAAAATGACCTCCTTCATACTTCAACACACAAAAAGATAAATGTGTCCCATATTATTCTGTCTGTATATATATATATATATATATAAACAATTAATTATAACTAAGTATAAAACATTCTATAAATTCAGGATAAAATATATATTTAAAAAATGTAAAAAATATACAATATTGAAGACATATCCAAAAAATTTTGCAGTCTTCTTAAACATATTTTCACAATTACTGGAACACCAATTTACCTAATATAGGTTGGGAAGAGCTTATAAAAGAAGGTTGACTTCATCAATGTTGATTGTGCCCCAGTGATTGTGAAAGGATATTTAAGAACACTGTAAAATTTTTTCATATATGTCTCTAATATTGTATATTTTTTACATTCTTTAAATATAATTAGGTATATTTAAATATAATTTATGGTAGCCAATTGTCACAAAACCATACAGAATTGAAGTAGATCTAACATTACATTGAAAATGTTTGAATTAAATTAAACTCTCTACTGGTGTTACATTAAGGTTTACTGTTGTGTAATCTATAATTAATGTTTATACAGTTTTTGATAAATGAATAAATAATTCTTCAGTTCACAGTTAACCACGGTTCTTTATGTTAATGTCATTAACACACAAAGTATCATTCAATTTATTGTGTCATTTTTATCCATTTTCTTGTTACAGAATTTTATGTATCATATGTCAAAACCACATTTGCTTGTCTCATAGCTAGGAGAGTGGAATTGGAAATTTCATAAAGATGAGTTTTTTCATTACTTTCTTTCCTCTGAATATTTGTACCTCTCTTTCCAATAGAGTTATATATTTTTCTATCAACAATGGCAAGATTTTCTCTTTCCTTATTTATTTATTCTTCCATTTTCTATCAACCAAGTGAATAAACTTTTTATAAACAATTTCCTACTGTTTCTGGCTTTGGAGGATATCATTGATCGTTCTTTGGTTGTTCCTTAAAGCAATTTCTTTTATATTTTTCATTTTTCTATATTTTAATTTCACAAGTCTATTTACACTTATATCTTAACAAAAAAAAATTATCTTGTTTAATAAATATATAATTTGCTGGAATAAAAAAATGTCTTGATATTTCCTTTAATAGATATTCATTTAGTATGTTTGATTTAACAGGTTAATTTTTCAAGATTAATTTCAAAAGTTTGAAAAACATTCATGAAAAATGTAATTTATGATTGCATTATCATTCATTTAGCTACAAAATTGTAAAACTTTTTTATGGTAAATTTCATAAAAAGCTTTTATATTTTAACATCATAAAATATATCTATATTGTTAATTTATATTGTTTTAAATAAAAATATTCAGTTTTCAATATAATGTTCTATACTTAACAAGTGTAAATTTTTAATAAGTGATAATTCACAGTGAAATGTTTTATTTTTAGGCTTTAGAAGATGTTAATTTGAAACACAGACCAATCCTAAAAGATATACTGACTTATATGGATAAAGTTTTTACTGTAATATTTTTCTTTGAAATGTTAATTAAGTGGTTAGCGTTTGGCTTCAAACAATATTTTACTAATGCATGGTGTTGGCTGGATTTTGTTATTGTACTGGTAAGAATCAGTTTAATATTTATAATAAATTTATTTTTGATTTATTTCTCAAAAACATATTTTGGGATATCAAATTCTCATTATTCTCATTATTATTTTTACAATTGCTTTTGAATTCACAAAAGTAATAATGAAGTTAAAACATTGAATAAAAATATTTTAATTTCATTTCAAAAAGTTATTCTTTAGTTAAATAGTTTTAAAGTATTTAAATATAATCTATAAAATAAAATTAAACCTTTTATTTTATTGACTATTAAACCATAATTGTAGTTTTAAAACAATCATGGTTTAGTTGTTAGCATGATCAAAAATTTGAATATATTAAAATTCCTCTGTCAGTTTCATTTTAAGTCTTTGCTATGATTAATTTTATTTAAGATTTTTACTTGTATAAAGAATATAAAGTAAACAAAAATGTGTAATTTGTAAAAAAATAAATAAAATTCTAGGCCAATTGTTATTCATTATACATATAGTATGTTAAAATTATCATTTTAGTAATAGCTTGAAATAAACATATAAAATAAATGTTTCTATAGCAATCATATCTGGTTTTATTTTTGCAGAATAAATCAATGTTAGATCTCAAAAATATTCTATTGGTCTAGTATAGAAATTTAAACTTAATAAGTGTTTGTAATAGGATTGTTGAATGGGAATTTAGTAGTCCAATTAATTTAACTACAAGTTAAAATTTTTATATAAATAAAAATATAAAATCTAATCTTTATTAGTAAAAACTGCAGTTAACTTCATTTCATATAGTATTATTCATAGTCCAATGGTATTCCAATGGACTATGAACCAAAATTTTTATTGATTTATCATCAGAATGAAACCAATATTAATCTGTATTGGTATGCTGTTGTTCTCAATTGTTACATACAACACTAATTGTATGAAATAAAATTAAATGTATATTTTACTAATATAGATTGAAAAGTATCATTATCTGTAAGTTAATTATTTTAATAATTTAAAATATAATAGTTAAATTTATAAAAATGTTGAAATGGTTAGCATGACTTGGAATTTCTGTGCATAACCAAAGAATAAAATAACTGGTTATTTTAATAAGTATATAATTTCAGTAATAACAATTACTAAAATGTAGGTTAAAATTTCTATTTGTTCCTTTTCTTTTTCATTTATCCTTTTGTAGATATTTCAAAATGAATTATAAAATGCATGGGCATTCTTGGGTCAAGACCCCCAGAGTTTAATGTTAAAGCTGTTGGACACATCTAATTTTAAATTACATTTTGTGATCTCATTTTGAACTCAGAACTTTGAACTTTAGCAGAAAGTTAGAATGTTAACAGATTATATTTAAATCTTTTGTCAATTGATGCATATGCTTTATCAATGCAAATGATAGCGGAGACAAATATCAAAAGCTGTAATTTTAGAGACACTTCATTTTAGCTACTTTTTCCACTGAACCTAAAGTAAATACAGTGAAAACTGATTAGGCGACCACCTGCATTCGACAGACACCTGTCAAAACGGGCAAAAATTTCTGGCACAGAATACTTTATACATATTTTATAATAAGTCTTCGTATAAGTTACCCATATTAAACGACCACCTGTGTAATGCGACTGTGGGCATCGATTTTTGGTCCGAAACAACATACAACAACTGTAATAAGTGACCACTTCCACGAATATATCTGGTCTAAGCTATTGTTCGAACCCATTTCGGGCACTTCTCCCACCCTTGAAATTAGGTGCAGGTGTTAATGAATTAGTCTAGTAACAAAGGAAATTCATTTCAGATTGTTTGAAATTGCCCGAAAAATGAAAAAAATGCAAAGTGCTGTCATTAGAAGATGGTGTTAAAGTTATCAGAGAAAGTGAAAATGGTTTATCACAATTGCAATTAGCAGTGAAGTTTAACCGTGGAAAAACAAAATTTATTTTACCGTAGACCTACAGTATTTTCCTTCGGAATATAAAAATATTGTACACAATATAATTAATCGGCTGATCTCATCGTTTGATAAAATTTATTTTATTTATTCGTTTTTTTTAAGCTCATATACAATACATGTGCAATAAATAGTTCCTTATCACCCTACCTTATTTCCACGATATTTTTAGAAAAATAATATCCAAGTAATTTTTGCATGCAAAATATTCAAAAAACAATAAATGCATTAATGCAAAATCAGTTTTACAGGCAACCTTCTTTTTTTGATTCCGTGATTGTCCAATTGCAGAATGTAATGAAATTGTATTATGAGAAAACATAATAAAATCGTCTTATTATTAATTAATAATTTTTCTTATTGTACTTAAGAAAATATTAAACATTAAAACAATATAGTATTTTTGAAGTTAAAATAAGATTAAACTAATGAAAACTAACCAAAGTGTTGGAGAGATACAATGCATTTGTATATCGATGACGTAATACATGTAACTGAGGAGCAAACGAAAAGAACCAAGTTGAATTTATTAAATCAAAAAAAGAAAGTGTGCATTATAATTGAGAAAATGCAAGTATTGTATTAATCTTTAAAAATATTGGTATTTCTTTCGAGACTGCATATAACTTAATAGATAAACCCTTACTCGAAAACCTTTAAACGTGCAGCCAAATTTATTAACTTCAAACGTTTTCGGTCTTGTTAAAAGACCTTTCTCAAGACCGAAAACGTTTGAGGTTAATAAATTTGGCTGCACGTTTAAAGGTTTTCGAGTAAGGGTTTTATCTACTTAATATTGGTATTAAATCTGCCTTATAAAATCATGATGACTCCTGTAAATCAAGTTATCCAATAAGAATAAAATACAATACCAATATAGCTCTATCGTTGAAAAAATTTGCTTATTTTTGCTCACTTCGAGTTTTGCTTAGTAGAAATGGCTAAAAAGTGTGCAAAATACATATGGAAATACCGTATTACAGCACCACCTGTCTAAAAGACCACTTTTTGAAGGAACCATGAGTGGTCACCATAGACAGGTTTTACTGTATGCACATATTCTATAAAATGTTATAAATTTATCAATAATTAAATGTAA
Organism: Centruroides vittatus; assembly: GCF_030686945.1. Taxonomy (NCBI): domain Eukaryota; kingdom Metazoa; phylum Arthropoda; class Arachnida; order Scorpiones; family Buthidae; genus Centruroides; species Centruroides vittatus. The sequence continues at coordinate 2,465,016 of NW_027122644.1, forward strand.
AGTGGGGATGTTCATTTCTCTCACACTCAACTTTTGAAAATCTGAAGACCCAAAGACTAGGGGCAAGTGGCCCAATTAACTATATACAAACATCCAGTTTGCACCACAAGTCTCATTATTTCAGTTCAAAAATTTTTCCCTAAACTGGGTTAGATATATGACTGGCATAACTATTGTTAACAGGAAATGTATAATGTACAGATACTACTAAAACAAGGTTTATATATTAAATTATTATTTATGTTTTGTGTATCGCTTAATTAGGTGTCCTAATTCTTAATGTGATTAGATGAATAAATGCTTGCTTATTAATTTATTTTAATCCTTAGTACCAAGATTTATATTATGAATACATTTAAATTAAATATGCAATAGAATCCCAGTTATTCAAGGTAATGTTGACTGATAGTGTCTCAGATAACAAGAAATTCAGATAATATGGACAACCACAATTATTTTAAATTAAAAAATTATAAATATAAAATATTTATATGGTATATCAATTTTAAGCTCTTGAGAATAATAAGTGAATTTACTCATATATAAGAACAACAATTTTTACATCATTTATTATACAGCTGATATATGTACAATAGAAAAATAAAAATGTGTATTATTATAGTTACATTTTAATATGTACGATTTATCTCACATTGAGGTTAAATGATAAAAGGTAACAGAAACAAATCACTTTCTAATATGTATTATTGTTTTAATTAAACTTTCTTTTATGAATTTCAGTATAAGAAAAGTAGAGTGAAATAATAGTAATAAGCAAAATATTTATTGTGACATCATTTCAGTGCTGGGCTGCAATTTTTAATCATATTTTTAATTTATTTTATTTAAAATATATGCTCTCCACCTCAAATTAGTAGCCTTGCCCTTGTACATCATACATTTCCTATTAACAATACACTCATGCCATTCATCTATCTAACTCCTTTCAGGGAAATTTTTGAATTGAAATAACATGACTTCCAGTTTGCATCAGAAGTTTGTATATATCAATAGTTCATCAGAGCCTGCTGTCTCTAAGCTATCTATCCATATCTGGTCTCAGCTTTCATTGATCTAATTCTGTTCTTGAGATTAAGAAAGGAGAAACAGACAGACGGAAACAGTGGGGATTTATAAGTCTACAATTTTTTCAACTTGCAGCCCAATAAAATACTGATAAATACAATTCATAATAAATATAATCCATAATTATGATCCATAAATATATTTTTATTTTTCCAAAAATGTTTGAGTTAAATTTAAAACATGATAATCATAATGGTCAATTTCATATTTTTTATTCACACCAATGTCAGAGAATTAGATATACCAGCACAAGGACATGCACACATGGAGGGTTTTTAGAGTTTAACCCCTCCTGTTTGGAAATAATAAAAAAATCAAATAAAATTAATCGGGGGGCCTCCTGCCCCTTTACTTTCCATATCTGGTCTCAGCTTTCATCTATCTAACTCTGTTCTCAAGATTAAGGAAAGACGGCTAAATGACAGTGGTAATTTATAGGTCTACAATTTTTTTTAAATTGCAGCCCAATTAAAATTAAACAGTATATTGTATATAACTTTATTTATTTCATACCAGTTCACATTCTCTTTAGTTTGCAGTGTTTTGTCACTCTATGTACAGTACCTACCTATATTGTAAAAATTAATAAATTATATTATGAAAAAATAGTTTGTTTTTAAGCCATATCCTTTTAAAGATTCTGTATATGGCATCTTTCTAGGGCTATCAATATTCAAATATCAGATTGCATTTTATTTTCTATAATTTATATACATTAACTGCATGTCAAAATTTGGATGAGTTTAAAACATTTTTAGGTATAAATCAGATTTATCGATATATTAGATTTTAAGAAGTGGATTATTCTCTAAAATTCATTTTGTTTTTATATTTGTTAATATGTTATTTTATTTTATTTAAGAAGTTTATGAAATATGCTAATATCAATACATTTCTTCCATAAGTTGAATAAACTTTTTTAAAATTTTGTATCAGTTTATAGCAGTGGTTCCCAACCTTTTCAATGATGCGGAACACTTTTGTGAGCAATTTTCTTTAGCGGAACACTTACTTAAGTTAATATGAAATACATAAGCTTGTCATCAGTTATTTTATTAGAATTGATCAGTTATAATTCAAAATCTCTACTCATATTTTAACGCCAATTCTAAGACAGGAAAAAATATACCTAAATAACTTTAATGGGAAACTTGTGCCTGATGTTTTTTACATATTTCATTCAGTTTTTATCATTGCCTTTATCTTATTCGAAACAGTAGTACACTCCATAAGTACGAGTCGTACATATATATTTAAGTTTATGAAAATTTTATGATTTTAATTTTTTGATATTCGGTGGCTCGAATATGATTGTACACTTTCCGATTTGCGACTAAATCTGTGGAACACTTGGGAGATGCTTACGGAACACCAGTGTTCCGCGGAACATCGGTTGGGAACCACTGGTTTATAGTATAGTATGTTCTTATGTGATATACATTAATTATTTTTAGTTTCTTTCTTTTAAACATAATTTAAGTAATCAAAATTTACCATATAACTATTCATTTTATTTTTAATTATATTAATTTACTGTAAAAAAACTTCTGATATTGCATTTCATAAATTAATGTAAAAGTTATTTATTCTATTTCATTTATTTATTTATGCAATTCTATTTCATTCTTTCATTCAGAGTTATTACTATAATAATGAAAATATTTGAATACATTATTATATAGATATTTAGATTATAGATTACATTATATTATATTATATTATACTGTAGATATTTATTTTTTCAAATTTTTCTTCATTCTTTTAAATACATCTAATATTTATCATAGAAACATTCAATTAACTTCATTTCGTTTGGTCATTGTACTCTGTAAGAAATTGGTTGTATGCTACTATCATAATATAGATTGTGATTGGTGTTATTAGAATGATAATTTTTTTAAGAAATGACTTAAGCACTTAGGCACACAGTTGACAATACAAAAGTTTACTTAAAGAATTATTTACTTGATGAGTGTGAAAAAGCATGTTTTTATAGATTTATTAGAATAAACAAAACAATGGAAAAGCAATAGAAAATTTTATTTGTCATGAAAATGAAAACCAAATGCTAACAGAATTTTTTTTTTAGATTATTATTCTGAAAAAAAAATTCAACAGTATTTTGTGTATGTATTTAATTTATGAATTTTCAGCTTTGGTTTGTATATTTGTCCATATAAGTTAATCGAAATTCTGATTGGTTAAGATTGGCTGCATTTGTCAGAATTTGCACTTCTATATGTATATAATAATTTTAACTTGGAATTAACAGGACTACTAAGTTTTCATTCATTGGTTTTATTGGAAATTTCCATGTGAATTAGTGGAAAAATTCTTTTAATTTTCATTTATATTAAATAAATATTTTTTATTATACATTACATCAAATCTGCTTGATGAATTTCAATGGAATTAAGTATCAAATATTTATAAAAAAATGTCAGTATATTGAAAACAGGTAAATGATGAAATTATTATAATGAAAATATAAATATATGGTAATAAAAGTTAATAATAAATCAGAATCCTGTTTTCAGAATGCTTTTATATTTATCTACTTGACAGAAATAAACTTTGTTGTTTTCTATGATTATGGTAATTTGGTAAGAAAAATTACTTATACGAAGATTAAATTAAATCCATACGAAAACTGTAATTTAAAATATTTATATCATTATAACAGAAATAATTTATGAAATTTTTACAGAAAATATGGTAATGGAGAGGCATTAGCACTCAATAAAAGAAATTGTCTAGAAGAGTTATCAATTATTAAATATTTTATTAACAGATTTTATTTTAGTGATAATAATTTTTCAAAGATATAGAGGGAATTCTGAATCAAATCACAAAATAAATAACAATCATATAATGAAATCTTTACCAACCAGTTAAAAATTTATTAGCTGCAAGTATTTTTGGTTTTTTAAAAAGGCTGAAAGTGTTTGAAGTTTGATTATCTCAATGTCAATCAAAACATTTTTACTTTACAAGCAAAGTTTTGATTTTTTCATTTGCAATTCAATTCACATTTATGTTTGTGTTTTTCACACTTTATAGCATTAATGCAATGTCCTTTTTAAATATATTATCATATTTATTAAATATTCAAGAAAACTTAGTTTTTTTATTTACAACATATACAGGATTGTTATAATTAATTTAAACATATATTTAGAGCCCTGTTTAAAATGAACTATTGGATCAAAAACAACCATATGTAGTGTGCATACCTTACTAGGATCATGGAATTTTGATTTTGCACATATAAAGTTTAGTATATATAAACAAACATCTTTTTCCTTCCAGCAACACTTTTTTACTGCAATTAATGATTTTGATCTCATTTATATGCCTTTTCAGGTTCACAAACTAAAATAGAATATTTCTATAACACATTTGAATATAAGTACAGGTAGGCCTCCTACAACGCGGTAGATACGTTCCTTGAAAATACCGCATTGTGGGAAATCGCGTTAAAGGAGACACCAACTTAATACAAAAACTGGGATTCAGTTCTAAAAAGAGAAAAACTGCCTTTTATGGTGTAACATTTTCATCATTTTTTAAATTTATGTACATAAAAAGCTTAAATAAAATTCATATAAAAACTAAAACAGATTATGATTTCAAGTCAAAATCAAAAAGAAACATAATGTTATGCTCAAATTCAGTCCTCATCGTCACTTATTATAGTTGTTCAAGAATGTTTGACTGGCCTTATTTCAAGATCTGAGCTTGTTCCATCAAGTTCCACTGCACTTATGTGATCCGTTGTGATTTTTCTATTATGTGAAAGATAATTTGTTTCTAAATACCCAAAGCTGTGTTGTAAGAAAATTTCCACATTTTTCCAACCGCATTGGAGCGAAAACGTGTTGTAAAGGTACCACGTTGTAGGAGGCCTACCTGCATTGGGTGTTTATAAAATAAGTATTGGATCTGTCTCCATTTGCATCTGTCAGTACATTAAAGGAATAACCCAAATGAGACCAAAGTACACTTATGTTTAAGGGGGAAGAATCTCTAATCTTAAAGGAAAAATCATATTTATTAATGTATGATGTACAGGGGCAAAACACTACTAGTAATTTGAGGTGGAGATTATATATTTTAAATTAAATAAATTAAAAATATGATTAAAATTGCAGCCTTGGTATTGTGACAATGTCACAATAAATAATTGCTCATTCTTGTTCCATTCTTCTCCCTTCTTAAATAGTAAGTGTACCAATTTTGGCTTCATTTGGGTTATTCCTTTGAGCTACCGACAGTTCCAAATAGAGATACTTATTTTATAACCACCTGGTACATTCTAAAACAAATCTACAAAGTTTTAAAATTTCAAATTACATTTAATCTCTATTTCATGAAAGGAAGTGAATAAAATAAAATTACAAATAGAAGAAAAATATACAAATAACAAAAAATATAAATAAATAAAAAACTTCACATCTACTACTTCTATTTGTAATTTTATTTTATTCACTTTTTTCATGGAATATAAATTTAAATGAAATTCAAAAGTTTTTAAAATTTGTACATTCATTCTATAATACATACCTTTGAATGTTTGTTAAAAGAATATTTCATTTTGGTTTGTGAACCTGAAAAAAGTGTAAGAATTGAGGTTAAAAACATTAGTTGCAGTAAAAGTGTTTCTACAACAGAAAAGGTGTATGTTTATTTATATATATATAGAAATAATAGTTTATAATAGTATAATAGTTTCAAAATTTCTTGATAGAGAGAATTTAAATTAATGTGCTTGAGTTAGGATAGGATAGATGACACACCAACAAATTATATAACTGATCTGTTATAACATAATTTGTTTGATGTCATAATATTAATATTCAGCTAAATTAAGAATTAAAATTCAGATACAAAATTATTAGATGCATATTATTCATTATAGAAAAGTTAATATCTTTTATTAAACTTTGAGATAGCTTTTTATAGAAACAGCTTAGCAAAAGCTGTATGGTTTTGTTTTTTTTTTTTTTTTTTTGCTAAGCTGTTTATATAAACTGTAATGTTACAGTTACTATCTGGTATATTCTCAATGGAAAAAATTTTTTGTTGAAATTTAATAAGCAGGTTTAATATAATAAATGAATAATTATTTTGTTTTATTTTTTATTTTTTGAACTATCTGATATATGATTAGCAAATATAAATTTAGAATATGATTTTCATAAGTATTTATTAAGTAAATAACAAAACTAATAAATTTACTTATTAGTTTTGTTTGATATTCTGTTCATATCATTATTCAGATAATGGGATTATAGCTAAGTATGTTAGATTAAATATATAACTTATTTTGTATTCTGGTGGAAATAATTTTCTTATATATATATAAGAAAATTATTTTAAAGTATATATATATATATATTCAAAGTTTTAAAATATATATATATTCAAATAAAATTCCATTTTATATAATCCTGATTTTTACCTGTCTACCTTGTAGTATAATTCCTCATAATATTAGTTTTAAACTAATTACCCACATTTTTTTCTTTCCTTCATGCAATCTTCTTGTGTTTGGGCTTTGCCCCTCCCATCAACCTCATCATTTTCACCCTGATGACCTGATACTACCTTAGGTTTCCCTGTTTAACCTGGCTGTTGGTTTTATGGGATTTGGCAACATACCTGCCTTTAAAACTATGCGAACCCTGAGAGCCTTACGTCCCCTCCGTGCATTATCTCGACTGGAGGGAATGAGAGTAAGTAAAGGGTATTAGTGATGAATTTATTTTAGAGGTATGTGTAATCTGGGAATACAGAACTGCCAAAAGCATTTCTGTTTTGCTTTGTGCTTATATGTTGCTTGTTGTTCAGCAATTGTGCTTGCAGTGTAAGCTTCCCAAATACACATTAACTTCTATAATATCACTAATATCAAAGGTGGTTTTGTATGGTGTTGACATGTTTGTTTATGTGTGTGTGTGTGACATGTTCATGTTTGTATAGTACAGACAGAAATACATCATCAAATGCAAAAAAGAAAAGCAGTTAAGGAAACTGAAGAAAATAGAAAATGTATTTTGCCAAAATTGGATAATCAGATTAACCTATATTTTATTATATTTGGTATAAATTTTTATATAAAATTTTATCATTACTTATTAATCTGATTTGAAAATCATTTTTGGTAATTTACAATGATGTTTAAGAATTCATTTGTTTAATCAAAAATGGGGGAATCATATCAGCAACCTTCCCTCATCTAACCTAACCTGACCTGCTCCATTATGATGCCTACCTCTCCATCCCTATGGCCCATATGTAAGTAAACAATAAAATTCAACATAACTTCTTACTCTGCTAGGTATCAGTGGTCAATCTCACAGCTACATTAGTAGGGGGTGGAAACATTCAAGCCTTCAAGACAATGCGTACTCTTCGTGCTCTTCGTCCTTTAAGAGCTCTATCACGCTTCCAAGGAATGAGGGTGAGTTGCTAATTACGAAATATTAGTCAACTATCAGGTTTGTGACTCCTTTAATCATTTATAAATACTACAAATATCAATTCTACATTTAGAAAAAATTATCTGAAGAAATTTTTCTTAAATAAAAGCATGGAAGTATGCCTTATAAAATCAAAAATTCTTTGAAATATACATAAATGTCATTACTTGATATTTATATGTATTCAACAATCAATGATTAAGTAGGATTTTTCATTAACTAGTAAAATTCAGAATTTAATATTCCTGTAAATTTGTTATAAAATATCAAAAGATGATCTTAAAATTTAAATCCACGTGAATAAAATTTTAAAATACTAATATAAAAATTGTATTTTATATTATCAGAATATTAAATTTTAATGATTCTATGTATTACTTTGAAAATTTCTATGAAAAAAAATTCTCATTAATAATAAAAAGAAAAACAGTTTTATATTCTCTATATAATAATATAAAAATATTGAAATATTTTGGAAAAAGTGTCTAAATTATATATGAATATAGTAAATATTTATAATTCTTTATTTTTGCATTAAATAATCTGCATCATGTTAGCTTAGCATTTATATTTTAGTATTTTGCATGAAGTAAGATCTAAGTATGTTTGATACATAATTAATTCATATTAATATCAAATAAACAATTTTATGTTTTCTACATACAGAAATACAGTCAAAAAATACTGAAATTAATCTGCACATGTTATTAAAATTGATCTGTCATTTAATTTATAAATATGAATAATTCATTTGTCTTTTATAACTTACAATTTAACTCTCATTGAAAAAAACATAATAAAAATACCAAAACTATGATATTTTCATTTGAGATAAACTAAATATTTTACACATTATTAAAATTCATAATCAGGATACAGACATTTAAACATTAAGTCAACAACTTGAATTGTGTGTAAGCTAATTTTGAACATATTTTTAAATTGCCATACAAACATTTTTTAAAACCTTTAAATTAACAAATAGGAAATCCACACAAATGAAATAATTATGAATTAACTATTTAATTATAGCATTATGTTTATATGCAGCCAAATTTTTCTAAAAATATAAGTAAAAAAAACTTTTTGCTGTCACTTATTTACTTTATCAAAAGTAATGTATATACAGTTTAGCCCACTTAACAGAGCATTGGATTAGGGAGCACTTTGTTCAAGAAAGCAATCTTCTATGTTCCAGATTTTCTCCATTATGTTTTTCATTTAGCATATTTCCTGTTAACAGAGCACCAGATAGTAGATCAATTTATTTAAATGTGCAGCATGTTGGTGGATTTTTAGAGCAGCAATCCTCATAAGGAAGATTTATATGGGTTTAGCTTTAATCTTGTAGTACATTACTGCCCAGAACATAGTGATAGGGCTCTCTGCACTACAGTATTTGTTGAAATATTGCAATATGGTTAAAAGAAAACAAATAATGATGATGAGATTGAACAAGACTATGATGAAATGGAAGTTGTTCACAAATCAATAAAATCTGTTTCTCATAAAGATGAATTGTTTCATTTAAGCATGGTGAAAAAATATTTAGAAGAAAGTTTTCTGACTACAACACATTTCGCAAGATTGATATGGTTGAAAAGAACAATATGAATAATTATACTCAAAAGAAAATTATGGACTTTTTTCAATAAATTTGTTTTAGTTGTTTATTTCGTGAGTAGTTAGGATACTCATGTAGTTAATTCCATATCTGTGAATTATTGTAATAAAATTTGATAACAAATAAGTATAGTGCTGCAAGAATGAAGCTGTTTGTTTTTATACTGTACATTCCATTAGTGAACATTCAGAAATTTTGACATAACTGTGTTCACACTTTTCAACTAGGCTTCCTACAGTGGTAGACTGGCTCATCAGAAAATTGAAAATTGTCCAGTTAGTTATTTGCTTGGTGATCATTTCTTTACTAAACATAGGCAGTAGACTACCATGATGAAGCCTATATTAATGCTCAGTACTTCCTGGATTTTATCCCATATTCCCTAGAAGGATAGGCAAGTGCCTTAAATAAATAAATATATACATATATACAAATAATACATACATATACATTTGTATGCCTATATTTGATATATATTTTCAGGCCAAAATTTGTTGCTAATCTGACAGTGGCTTCCTTCTATGTTTCTGAGAGGAAATGGAAATAATGTGTCTAGTAAATACACTATGTTTTTATTGATTATTCAATAAAATGATAAAATTGACTATTAAAAATGAAAACCAATATGTAAGTTAGTAAAATTACATGATAGTGAATTTTAATATTTTCAAGTGTGTTATAAGTTATATAGAGCTCTTAAGATATGAAGAGTGGAGAGATTCAAATACCATGAACAATACTGTGTGATCTTGTTACTTCAGATAAGGGAGAATGAAGCAGTGATTCCAAAGATGTTCTCTTAAATGGACTCAACTGCAATAGTAATTATGCAGTATTCATAAATGTAGATAATTAGATAATAGGCAATAGGATTAGAATATGTTTTAAAATACAAATATAAAGAATAAATAACGTCATTAAATATAAGTGTGCTGCAAGAAAAATTTGTAACCATTGACATCAAAACAGAGAAAAGATTTTGATATCAGAAATTGTTTAATTTCGCAATAAATTATGAGAAGAAATGATGAATAAAATGAAAAGTCTGTAAAATAGATAGCTATTAAAATATATAAAGCAAATTCATAAGAGAAACAATGTGAATTTTTATAATGCTGTATTTCATTACAGTAATTATTCAAAAATTTTTGATTGTGCACATCATTTATTCTTGTGAAAAATTGGTCTATATGAATTTCTGTATCATATATATGTCATACTATTCCAAAATTTATATTTAAGTGAAGAATTTATGCAGATTATTGTTTGACAGATTAATTCAATATTTAAAAGTGTATTAAATAACACAGCATTTTTCCATATGTGTTCAGTTCATGTTAAGTACATAATGGCTGTTTTGAGGAACTTGATATTGAAATGCATAATATAAATAGAAAATCAATCATTCCTGTTATTCAAATAAAATTTTTTTATCTAATAACAAAGGAAAACTAAACAGCTTGATTTTGACAAGATGAAAAAATCAACCAGATATAGTTGAGATCAAATACTGAAGAACAAAATTACACTCAAACCTGTTTTTGTGCGGTCTTTTTTTTACGATTTTTTACACGTGCAATGTGTTTTGTGCAATTATTTTTGTGCAGTATACCAATTTGATTGAAATTCATATACCGCACACAAAAAATCACACAAAACAAATCGCACAAATAAAAAATCGCACAAAAATAGACCGCACAAAAACAGGTTTGAGTGTATTAGCAAAATTTGAAGTTTTCTTATATGTGGAGATCATATGCCAAAAAAAAAGAAGTGTTTCTAAATTAATTACTAAAAATATTAGTTGATTTTGAAGAATAAGCAATTGTCACAAATACAACCCTTAAGATGATATAGGAATGATTTCAGCATGCCTGACTACAATAAGTTATGAGTGCAAACAGAGATTGTGACAAAACCCATTATTTTTTTTAATCTCCTATTAAAGATTTTGAAAACATCTTATATAGATAAATAAATGTTCTTAAAAGAAAATTTGATAGCAGGTTAATAATTTTCAGTTCAAAAATGTCACTTCATCGGAAATGATATAAAGGATTAGATAATTTCCAAAATAAATTTTTTTTTTTAATGGAAAATCATACAACTAAAAATTTGTTAATATATTTGAGAAATTATGATATACCATACTTATATCTTTTATGGTTAATTAAAAGATATAAGTATGGTATATCATAATTTCTCAAATATATTAACAAATTTTTAAAATAATTTTACATATCAAGAAAGTTTTCCCTTTGATTTAAAATAAGAAAATCACGAGATTATTAGTGAAAATAACCTTTCTCTAAAAATAATGTATGAAATCTTTATTAGATACATTGGTGTTTAATACCATTAATAAGTTGCTATACAATTATGCATTACAATAAATCTTTATTGTAAATTTACAATTTCTGTTATAAATTTAGTGAAATGTGATTATGCATGTATTAGATTAAACATAATTTAAATTCATTTCTAAAAGAAAAATGCAAAATTCTCTTACTTAAAAGGTAGGTAATTTTATTTTATTTTGTAAGGTCAATTATCAATTATCGGCCACAAAATGTAAGTATTATTATTGTTTATGATGTGTTATTGTTTGTGCATGTGCTACTTTGTTTATTATTAAATTCAATGTTAGAAAAGTTATAAATATTTTGTAAAATAGTATAAATTTAAGAAAATTTTGTGTATAAAAAGGCTATTTACATGGTTGCTGTGTACACTTTCATAGCAACAACATTTTTAGAATTTTTTAATTAGTTGTTTTAAGCATATGGTACTGTAAATATTTATAGATTTCAATGTCTATGTGAATTGTATATGTTTACATAGATATATATATAGTACATTAGCTAGCATGCTATTTAAGTCTGAATAAATATGTCTTCATAATTACATTGTAAACATTATATGGACTGTCAATTAATAATTAAATTCTATACTTATAAGCCAAGTGTATTTTTATGTATTATGTATTACTGTTCATTAAAGAAACCCAACTTTTGAAATTTTTTATTTGGAAATATTTTTGAATGAACAGCAGCAACAAATTGATTGTAACCCTCTGTAACGTTGAATGAAACATGGAATCAAAATTGAAACAAAGAAACTTTTTAAATTTGAAAAAACAACTTACAAAAGAATAACATAAACATATTTATGCATAATTACAATAAACTTAAGCCAAAGACAAGAGGAGCACAGACATCAATACACTATGCTAAATTCACTATCAGCCTATTCAAATTTATTTTTTAAACATACAGTTATCTGCTTTCTTGAAGATAAAGATGTAACTTTTTTAGTAACTTATTTATTTTGACTTTCAAATAAATCATGAAAGAAACTAAAACAACTGATAAGTGTATTTCACATAGATGAAAAACAATCATACATGTTGTTTTCAAATCCAATATTTTAACATTGTATTTGAAGAGAACATTTAATTGGATTTGTATATAATACTTAAAAATAAATTTCTCAAAATGAAGACTTTTGCAAATGCATATAAAAGTTGCAGATATTTTTAATAAGTAGATAAGTGAAACCTAATTGTATAAATAATACATATAGATATCATTTTTGAATTATTGAAATTCATTTCTCAAAATACTTCAAAATGTATTTCAGCCAAAATCTCAACAATAGTAATAAAAGTTCTACTATGTCACTAAACCAATAAACCAGCAAAAGAACCACTCACTTTGGAAAATGTCTGCTTTCCAAATTGTTAGTTTATTGATTTAGTGACAGTAGGACTTTTGTTATTAATATTAACCAGAGATTGGTTGTTGTTTTCTCAACAATAGCTTTCCATATAAAAATAATAGTATAAAAAATTAAAATGTTCATATTATTAAAATATAGTTAAAGAAATATACTATATATAATACATTTATCTGTTTTTATATTTTTTTGATATAAAATTAAAATATACATTGTTAAGTGATTTTTTTACATATTTGTGATAGTTCTACAATAATTAAACTAAAAGTTAGAGGAAGATTCATATTATTTTTTTTTATATATTACCATAATTAATGAATTAATTAGTTACATGATAAATTATACATTTAAAATGATTAATACAAACATGTATCTTGTAGTTATAAATGGATATGGCACCATGTATTTAGCTATTTCATTTTTTTTTTTTTACTTTAATGATGATTAAATTATTTTGCTATATTTATATTATGTTTGTTAAATGATGATAAATATAATAAATAATATATTTTTAAAGCATGTATATTGTTACTTCTTATTTATTTTCAATTGTAATGAATTTCAATGCATGTGATTAAAATACTAAAATATCCAACAGTTTTATATTTAACTTTTGAAATTAATAATATAAAATATTTAAATTATTATTATTAATATTGTTGTTGTTGTTATTATTATTATTATTATTATTATTGAGAATATTTATTAAATCATAACAGTTCAAAATTTTTCAGACTTCTATAAAAACATTTAAGATTTTTGGTTAATGTTACCTATGGTAGCGAACATGGCAGCTCGTCTCTGAAACAGTGGAGACGCACGTTCTAACTTAACCTAACTGATTCTAATAAATTACCATAATTATTGCCAACCAAATTATTAGAATAGGTTAGAACGTGCGTCCCCACTGTTTCAGAGATGAGCCACCATGTTCGCTACCATAGATAACGTTAACCAGATTTTTATATAATACTACTACTAATTAATAATTAGTAATAATAATTATCCAGTGTACATAAACTATCAAAATTTATTTTAAAAAGTGAGTCAATTATTAATTACTTTTAATAGAAAATTAATGTTTTTAATTCTGATGGCAGACTATAAGTATTATAAAAAGTGAATTTATTTTATTGAGGATAAATATAATTTTTTATGCATGTTAATTGTTAATATACACTCTTTATTTTAATATCTGCCCATATTATTCTGGATAATTAAAAGTTGATATATAAATCTACAAATTTAAATTTATGAAATTGTTATTTTAGATATATATATATATACACACGTATGTATGTATCATGAGTCATATTTCTGTACAAAGTTTTTATATATTATTATTATATATATGCGTTTGTGTTTTTTTAAAGTTTATTTATTTATGTATGCACTTATTTTTATTTTTCTTAATTTGAATTTCTCCTTTTTAATTTAAAATAATTCTGTTCTTTTATTCTGTAAGCTGAAAATGATCAGACATTTTCAAAAACATTTCTGATCAAAATAATGTTTCTTAACAAGAATTTTAATAGTTGTTTTTCATTATTGCATATATGTATATATCAAATGAATTATTTCATATATTTGAATTGTTCAAATGTAGTTTATAACTGATTTTATGACATAAATTGTACTAATTAAAATAAAATTTTAAAATAACTATATTCTAATATTCAAATTCAATTACTATAAATTTATAGGTTGTTGTAAATGCACTTGTACAAGCTATCCCTGCCATCTTTAATGTGTTATTAGTGTGCCTCATCTTTTGGTTAATTTTTGCAATTATGGGTGTACAGTTATTTAATGGAAAATTTCATAAATGTGTGGATGAGGAGGGTGAAAAACTCAATTGGACCTTTATACCAAATAGGGAAGCATGTGAACAAAGAAATTATACTTGGTTTAATCCACTCATCAATTTTGATAATGTATTAAATGCTTACTTAGCACTTTTTCAAGTAGTAAGTATGAATTACTTAATTTGTTATATTTAATAATATTTAACATATATAAAAACATATATTATTGAAATATTAAATGTATTTTTTTATTAATTATTAAAAGTTAATTGTGAAGGAATAGCACAAAGAATGAAACTAATTAATAGACAGAATATAATATAATGTATAATATAAATTGATTTTAAGTATTAAATAAATATAAATTATTTCAGGATGTCTTAATATTTGTATAGTTTCATTCAAAAACCATATTTTACCATATTTGACATGGAATCTGTTTTTGATATAATCAACAATGAAAAAATTATTTTAATTATTTCTTATTAAGATAAAAATAAAAATTGACAAAGATATGTAAATATGAGAATACAGGGCTTGTTTACGCAACAATTGAGCACATTCACCCCATCGAAACTTTCACTCCGCTCACTATGTTGAAGGAATGGCGGTATGGAAGATCAAGATTGTGAAATCCAGATCTTGTCAGGACTGACACCAGTTAGTCAATTCCGTGGACTAACATGCATAAACAATTATTATTAAAAGGAGAAGCTAAAATTTAGTGAATGGAGCATTGTGTGAATGGTAGATAATTCGAGCTCAACAAATGAGAAAAGTCGAATAAACAACATAAACAATATTTAATGAATAAATGAAACAACTATACATGTATCTCTAAAAATAACATAAAATAACATTTGGAAGATACAATGGATACAATTAAAACAAGCTTATATCTAACTATACCTAATTCTATGCCTCGTGTAAATGCTATACGAGAGAGAGTTCACATCAATCTATTATACTACCTTCACTTGGGGTTTGATCTTCTTCTTGTCTTCATAACATTACACTGGGAGAGGATCTTGAGGAGAAGCTAGGTGCACATTATAAAGTATTTTCATCTTCTATATGGCCAACACTGTACATAATGTTGGATGATCACTCCTCAATGTATTATTATCACTTTACCCAACTAGGTGATAGCAGTATTCATAATGACCAGTCAATTTGATAAATTATGTTAAAACACCTGAAATTTATTACAATGCCCAATTTTGTTTGTTATTAGTCATAATGACCAGGTATTATGAATAATGGACTAAATGGTTAAACAACAGAATGACCTTCAAATGGTTGCTTTTACTCACTTACTCAGACTCAGCTTCTTAATGAATATACTAGAAACATCCAATACACCTTATTGCTGAGAACAACTATTTATTAACTAAAACTAATGTTTTCGGCCCAATTTATGGGCCATCTTCAGGTTACAGTTGTTCAACTCTAATACAAAATCGAACACGTTCAAAATTAAACCAAATTAGAACATACGTTTAAATTAAACTAATAGAACAAGCATATCACAAAATAATAATTAACAAAATCAAATAACATGAAAAATGAAAATGAAAATAAAAATAAAAATAAAATACTGTGACTGGTCGTAAATCTTAAGGAACAATTCTTTATGCATTAACTCAGATACCTACTGAGTCACGGCAGACGTATTTTTACGTGTGTTACGTCTTACTATGTATTTCCAGGATGACGGCAACCCCGTCGCATCCTTATAATTTAAACATCTGTCAGCCAAACTCGCTCTGTAGATTTCGCATTTCTCAGTTATGGATGACAGCGTTGGCGAGCGTACTTTTGCAAGAATTTTGGCATCTTCCCATTCAACCACTGAACCATCCGCTTGCGCCATTTTGGATAATGCTGTTGCACACCTGTTTTTTGCAACATCGTACCGGTGCTCCTTTATCCTCACTCCAAGGTTTCTATTAGTGACACCTAAGTAGTCCTTATCGATTCCCAACTGGTCATTTTTGTAGGGAATTGCATATACTCCTGCCTGCTCTTTATCATCAATTCTTTCTTTGTCGTTTCTAATCAACCTATACACTGTGGGAGCCCTTTTGCATATTATACTGGTGTTTTTGTGTCTCGCTATTTGCTTCATAATCAGGAAGAGACATTTATTATACGTAAACTTTGACTCCAGATTACAATTCTTGAAAGAGTGTCGGGCAAGAAGAATTTATCCAATGTCCATTTTTAGAATTAAGTTGCCTGATGAATGTATGTCGATACGGGAAAGAGTAAGAATGCTATGCTTAAATAATTCAATTAAACGAGCAAAGAATATAAAGTACAGAACCATTAAAGAAATAGTGGAACTCGAAGAGAATTTATTTGAAAAGAACCCGGATACATTAGCGAGTATGAATTTAAGAGTAGTTGGGTTAACGGACTAGATAAGCATTAGTTTAAGGAGGAAATACAAGAAAAAACTGCTGTGGATTTCGAAAAAGCAACCGTCCAAGGTTAAGAGCATTTTAAAGCCAACCTCGTATATATTATGGGATCAGATTCAACTCCCGCAAAGTGTTAAACAGATTCTGGAGAAAGGTCCTAATTATGTTCCGGACAACAGTAAAAACTGGAGAGGCATAGTAGCGGAAGTAGAAAGAGGAATTGTAGGTATGTGTGAAGTGGATAAGGACTATTACAGATGGAAAACGGCGTTCAAAACTGAAAAATGCTTCAGGAAGCAGAGTAAAGAATTGTGCATTAACCAGGCTAGAAGATGTTGGATGCTAATGATATAGTGGTCACTAGGGCGGATAAGAGTAAGCAGTTGGTCTTAATGAAGAAACAAAGGTATAATGAAGCCATGGATGACTATGTAAGAAAAACGGAGTGTGAAGAGGTAGACCGAGGTATTGTTGAGAGAATTGACAGAAAACTAAGAAAATTGGAAAAATCACCCATAGCATCGTTATTCCCTTTCCTAAAAGGGGCCCACATTACCTGCCCAGGCGTACCTAGGTTGTTTGGGTTCGCAAAAATACATAAAAGCAGTAAAGAGATTAGACCGGTTGTAGAGAAATGTAAAGGACCAACCTACATTCTGGAAAAACGTATGCATAGGCATTTAACACCACTAATTGAAGACTACCAATTTGTCGCAAAGGACCCGTTTAGTTTGGTTAATAACCTGCATGATATATCGTTAATGGACAATGAGATTGGGACAGTTATGGATTTCGAGAGTATGTTTCCATCAATAAATCTTACCTCATGTTTTGAGGAGTTGGTGAACCTGTTATGTGGGTTGCACCCAAAAGCATACGAGCACAGAAAAGATTTGGAGATAATGGTTGATCTAATATGCTTTCAGTCATTTTTCAGTTTCCAAGGTAAAGTTTATAAGCAGTTAAGAGGGGTCCCAATGGGCAGCCCGATGTCTGGCCTGCTCTGTGAGTTGGTCGTGGGAAAGATGGAACGCATGACACTTTTCAACTATAATGAATACATAATTATCTACAAAAGATATGTAGACGATGTTCTAATTATTTGGAAGAATGACGCAATGATACAACGATTCTTAGACCAAGTGAACTCTAACCAACATGGCTTAAAACTTAACCTGGAGCAAGTTAGTAACAAGGAGCTACGCTTCTTGGACGTTGGCATTGAATTTAAGAGTGGAGCTTTATGCACGAAGGTGTACATCAAGCCCACACATGATCCGATGTATATTCCGGCAAATTCCAATGACCCAACGGTTTATAAATTATCCGCATTTAGGGCCCTAATCAGAAGAGCGTTTTTGTATTGCTCGAATATAATGGACACGACGAATGAGCTGAGTAGAATCAAAAAGGTAGCAAAGGAGTTAGGGTTTGGAACAAGAACTATAGAGCGTTTAGTAGCGGCGTACGTAAAAACTAGGAGCAGCTCTAAGAAGAAACCGGAGGCTGGGGGTAAATTCACGAAGTTTACGTATAATGTCTCTTCCCGATTATGAAGCAAATAGCGAGACATAAAAACACCAGTATAATATGCAAAAGGGCCTCCACAGTGTATAGGTTGATTAGAAACGACAAAGAAACAATTGATGATAAAGAGCAGGCAGGAGTACAGTGGTGCCTCATATAACGTACTTAATCCGTTCCAGGTGCACGTCCGTTAAGTGAAACGTCCGTTATACGAAACGCATTTTCCCATAGAAATACATGTTAAAACATCTAATTCGTTCCGCAGCATTAAAAAAATGAACATGGGGTGCGTTCTTTTATTCCTCCGCGTAACTCTGCGCGAGCGACATCCGTTTAAAAATTCCTGCGGAACGCATTCCTAAATTCCGGTGGGAGTGCACGCGGTCGAACGGCAAAACGGCCGCTTGTAGCAGTAGTTTACGGTGGAAAGCAACATGGCGTCCTCCATGGCTCAGATAGTTTCGTTTTCGGGCCCATTATGTGGTTTTATGAATGAGAAATTAAAAATTGTGAAAGCGCGAGTTAGCGCACGCAGTGATGTAAGTGTCTTTACGAATTTTTTTTTCGAGGCTATTTTGAATGCTCTTTCAACAAATAATCCATTTTATGGTTAAATTTTACAATTGGGACCCTTCTTTTGCCTTTTAAAGCTCATATTTTAGAATTATAGATTTCCTCCATCACGATACTATCGATAGTGCGGGCGCCGCCATCTTTCTTTCTTTCACCGTCGTTCCTAAATGCCTACAAACAGCAGCGCACTCCCATAGTAGCGGAGACGCAGAGCGACCGCTATTAAAGAACACACCCATGGAGCAGTCACCAATTATGCCGGAAAGTCCGTTGTTCGCAGCCAGTCCATTGCTCGAGTCACGTAACGGCCAAACAGAAAGTCCGTTGTTCGCAGCGTCCGTTATTCGAGGCGTACGTTATACAAAGGCACCACTGAATATGCAATTCCCTACAAAAATGACCAGTTGGGAATCGATAAGGACTACTTAGGTGTCACTAATAGAAACCTTGGAGTGAGGATAAAGGAGCACCGGTACGATGTCGCAAAAAACAGGTGTGCAACAGCATTATCCAAAATGGCGCAAGTGGATGGTTCAGTGGTTGAATGGGAAGATGCCAAAATTCTTGCAAAAGTACGCTCGCCAACGCTGTCATCCATAACTGAGAAATGCGAAATCTACAGAGCGAGTTTGGCTGACAGATGTTTAAATTATAAGGATGCGACGGGGTTGCCGTCATCCTGGAAATACATAGTAAGACGTAACACACGTAAAAATACGTCTGCCGTGACTCAGTAGGTATCTGAGTTAATGCATAAAGAATTGTTCCTTAAGATTTACGACCAGTCACAGTATTTTATTTTTATTTTTATTTTCATTTTCATTTTTCATGTTATTTGATTTTGTTAATTATTATTTTGTGATATGCTTGTTCTATTAGTTTAATTGGTTAATGTTACCCTTGGTGCCAAGATGGCGGCTTGTCTCTGATTCCAGCAAGGAAACAGTGGGATGCACATTCTAACCTAACCTAACCTTACCTAACCTATTCTAATAAATTACCATAATTATTAGCAACCAAATTATTAGAATAGGTTAGGTTAGGTTAGAACGTGCGTCCCACTGTTTCCTTGCTGGAATCAGAGACAAGCCGCCATCTTGGCACCAAGGGTAACATTAACCGTTTAATTTAAACGTATGTTCTAATTTGGTTTAATTTTGAACGTGTTCGATTTTGTATTAGAGTTGAACAACTGTAACCTGAAGATGGCCCATAAATTGGGCCGAAAACATTAGTTTTAGTTAATAAATAGTTGTTCTCAGCAATAGGGTGTATTGGATGTTTCTAGTATAGGTTGCTTTTAAGTATCAACTGCATATTTTCAAAGTTACATGTGGTTTTAATTTGTTCTGCATTATTTTAAATTGCACTCTTTTTTAATATTGATTATTTTTTTGTTGAAATATTTAATATAGATTAAATAATAAAAAATATATAAAGTTAATAATGTTTTCAAAAATTATTTTGAATTACAAAAAATGTGGAGAGTATCTTGAAACAAAGTAAAATATCAGAGATAAACTTCAAAGGTAACTGGAAACAGAGCAACTAGTATTTAATAATTTTGTATGGAATCATTATTCATATCTTATCAAGAATTTAGAATACTTTATTTTATGAAAAACATTATTATTATTAACTGAAAATTTTTATATAAGTTAATTGTAATGTTACATATAATTTTTCATCATCATCATTTTTTTTCAAAGATGATAAGAAAATATTTTTATTTTCAAGGCAACATTTAAAGGTTGGATAGACATTATGAACGATGCAATTGATTCTAGGGGAATTGGCCAACAGCCTAAAGATGAAGATAATATTTATATGTATTTGTATTTTGTATTTTTCATTATTTTTGGCTCATTCTTTACTCTGAATTTATTCATTGGTGTCATCATTGATAATTTTAATGAACAGAAAAAAAAGATAAGTATATTTTATATGTTATAATATTTTTAGTTAAAAAATTTATTCATAAGTAAATAATAATTAATAATATGAAATTTTCATTACTTATTTTTATTGAAAAATGAATTATATAAATGTATTATTGCCAGTTGTATCTGATATTGCTCTATCTTTTAGTTTATCATTAATAATTGTTAGATTACTTCCAAATAAAATATGTTCAAAATTTAAATTAATAAAGTTTTTTTTTATAGTTTCAATAATTTACTTGGATATAAATTAAAATTTATGATTATTATTAAAAATTATAAACATTAGTTTACTTGTATCTTTTTATATATTAGATTATATTTTAGATTTACTGTAATTTAAATAATATTTCTAAAAAAGATATAGAAAACAAAAACAAAAGAAATATCATATATAAGAAATAACATTCTAAGCAATAATATCAGCCACTCTTTTGATATTTAAAAATCCCTATTATAGAACCTTTATTGATGAAAATGTTGAAAAATATTCTATTTAGAAATATAAATTAAACTCTAATAATGCCTACATATGGAAGTGTATGTTATGTTTATTATTCGATATTTTGATTTCAAATGAAAGTTAAAAGTTAACTGCTATTAACACATTTGCTATGATAGATCTGATAGCAATTCAACATGTTAATAGGATTATATATCAGTCAAGCACATGCAGTGGTGGACCATTTATATATAATGTATATATGTGCATGTTTATATGGTCCTATGTTTAGTATATATTCCTGGGTCAAAATTTGTTGCCAGTCCAATGCTGAGCATGTGTCTGTTGTGTTAATGAATTCAAATGATCTGTTAATTATTAACATTTGTGAAAGACTACTATAAATTTATCACAGTATCTTGTGTTTTGTACCATTTGTGTTTCCAAAGTTTTATAAATTTATACTGCGTGACTGTCTGACATTAATATATTAAATAAGAAAAAATAATTAATTCAAATAATATCAAAACTTTGTAAATATATAAATGTACTACTCATTATTCTCACAATAATTTCACTTCTTTTGAAAATTCTAATTTATTATCTAGATCTTATTTAAATATTAAAAGAATATGTACAGTCATTTTCTATCAATTTTATATTACGATATTTAAGTTGATTTTATAAATTATCTGGTTTTTATTAACATACTTCAAGAACACTTCTGCATTAGCGGTTTTTATTAACATACTTCAAGAACACTTCTGCATTAGCAATTCTGAACTTTATAAAGTTATTGTATGTTTGCATGACTCAAAAAGTGCATCTTTTAAAAATTATAAGAAATCATATAGGTTAAAATAAAAAATGTAATTAGGTTTAAACAAAAACTTAAGAAAAAACAATTTTTTGAAAATTACTATTAAACATATCACAGTGAATATATTAATTAGTTTTTAAAAAAAATCAATTTATTAATAAATGGTTTTGATAACCTTCAAATGTATTTTATTTTTAGTTTTCTGGAAACACAACAGTTTATAATGAAAAAATGACGAAATTGATATGTTTTATGATTACACTCAAACCTGTTTTTGTGCAGTCTTTTTTTGTGCGATTTGTTTTGTGTGATTTTTTTGTGTGGGGTATATGAATTTCAATCAAATTGGTATACTGCACAAAAATAATTGCACAAAATACATTGCACATATAAAAAATTGCACAAAAACAGGTTTGAGTGTACATTTGGGAAATTTTTTCAAATTATGCATGACTTATTTGTTTTAATATTAATATTTAAACTCTGGTTTTATTTGCATAGTAAAATAGAAAATTAATAAGTTTAAGCTTCTATACAAAAAGTAGCATGTTGAATAAATTCAAATTAAGCATGAACATAATTTTTATATTAACTGATATGCAAAATTATAGAATTTTATCAGAATTTTATCATTATCAGATACAATGTTGTAGAAGTAATAATCATAATTTTGCATTTTTTCTGATATGCAAAATTATAGAATTATGCATATCAGATAAAAATGATAGGATGAAATCCTGCTTCAGTACTGTCTTTTCCCTTAAACATTTGAAAATTATTAATTTATTTATTTAATGTTGGGAGAATAATGATGAGACTCTCTGATCTTTTGTTCTATATTTTTATTCTATAACATTACGACTAACTTGACTATATACACTTCAGTACACTACAGGACGAGATGAACACACAACTACACATTGGTCACACATGAAAAAGGTGTTCTAACAGGTTTCTTTTGTCTCCTTAACTCTTTGTTCTTGGGGTTTAACATAGTGTTGTCACTTTATATTCTGCACATAATATATTTATTTTCTCTCCAGTAACAATTAATTATAATTATTAAAATATTTTTAGGATTATAGCATCATCTACTTTTACATTCACTTGTTCATATTACTAAACCAATAATTAAAGACTAGATAAAAAAAAAGAAACTTTCTATATACTTGACATCCATTGCTGATATAATACAATGTTGTAGAAGTAAAAATCATAAAAAATACTGTAAAATAATTTGAAATTTTGTATTGCATAGCGAATGAATGTTATAACTACAAAATACTGATTTTTCTTTGATCTTTCTTCTCTTTTTTAAAAAAATAAAAAAAAATACATTGCACTAATATTGTTTTAACACACATTAGAGAGAAACTTTTAAAAAAAGGCAAAATTTAGTCCTGCAACATATAGTATAGTAGTTGAACATCTTATCCACTTGTATATGCTGCTAACATATTATCCATATAATACAGTACATAAGGAAGATATAAAATTTTACTCATTTTTCTCACAAATACTTGAAAATTTTATCAAGTGGCTTTACTGGAGGGGCAGTATTATGATATATATCAAACTCAACAAAATTGAAGAAGTCACCTCTGGTGGTCTCCTTGTTAGCAAACAATAATTGAAAATTGTTAATTTTCATTGTTTTCAACATACAGGTAACCCCCCCATATAACACGCGGCACTTCTATAGCATGGATTTACTCTAACACGGTTTGAGAATTGGGTAAAACCCTCGTACAACATGAAATGTAATTAAAAGTATTGAAAGTGAACTTCATCTAATTTGAAATTAGGGAAATCCCCGTACAACAGTTTAATAAATGTGATAAAGCTTTTAAGTATGAAAGATACCTCATTTGACATTTTTCACTCAAGTGCATACATACTATCAGATTTCCTGCATAATTTTTGTGAACTATTAGTACTTAAGTATAGTATGTAAGTTTTCTTTTTCTGCCTTCTGTTGATACACATGGTCCTTCTTGAAACTTGTTTCAGTGTTACCAGATCTCGACGCTTCTGCTTTTGGTGTTGTTTAATTTATATTAATATGTTTCGCTTCTTAAGAAAATTTTAATAAAGATATTTATCTTAATTATGAAAATATAATAGCATGTTTTTTAATTTTTGGAACCTAACCCCTCTTTTCATACTAATTCTTTGTTTCATTAATGAATAAGGTATTTTTATTTATTAATATAACTTTTGAATGTATAATAATAATATTATTATTATTATTATACATTAATATTAATAATATTATTATTATTAATTTATATTTATATTTTTAAATAAATAATTTAAAATGAAATATATTTGTTTGTAATGCCTTATTTAATTTAATGTGTTTATTATTTTATTATTAAAGAAAGACGTACATATTATCATGTTTTGCTGTTTCCTTTAAGGTAAGTTCACTTAATAAGAAACTATTAAATAATAAAATTATTAAGTCAGTCATCTTAGAAATTGACATAATTTATAAATTGATCAACATATTCACATAAACTCTCATTTTCATATTTTCATAGTACATAATATTAATAAGTCCATTTAGTTTATTACAATAATGTTGATTATTATCATTTATATTTTCAATTTTTATTTAAATACATGTTTAAAGAATTTAAGTCACAGTTTACACATTTCTTATATGACATTTTCTAGTTGATACAATCAATTCTATATTTAAGTGCTAATTTGAAATATATTTTAATAATAAAATAAAAGCAATAATATCTTTTATATCCTAGATGAAAATTATATTAGTTTTTTTATCATATATTTTGTTGGGCTACAATTTGAAAAAAATTATAGACCCATAAATTTCCAGTCATGTGTCTGTTTGTCTTTCCATAATCTCGAGAAAGCAGTTAGATAGATGAAAGCTGAGACCAGATATGGAAAGCTTAGGGGCAGGAGGCCCTGATTAACTATATATGAACTTCTGACGCAAACCAGAAGTTACATTATTTCAATTCAAAAATTTCCGAAAGGAGCTAGATCAGGACTTCTTAAACTATGGGTCGCAACCCCATTTGGGGTCGCTTAGCAAAATCTTGGGGTCGCAAGATTTTAATGCAAAATATTGAAAATAATTTTTGTAACTATAATAAATACAATTTTACAACTTTTTGTGCAGTTTTTAATTTTATATTTTTGTATGTTTTTAAACAAATTCTAAAACTATATTTTTTCAAATGTATATATATTGTTACCTAATCAATAAATCATCACAAAATGTTTATATATCTTTATTTTATATTTTTGGGGGTTGCAAAAAAAATCACAATCATAAATGGGGTCATGAATAAAAAAAGTTTAAGAAGCCCTGAGCTAGATGGATGACCAGTGCTAATGGAAAAGTATGAGGTACAGGGGCAAGACACTACAGTACTAATTTGGGATGGGAGAGCATATATTTTAAATTAAATAAATTAAAAATATATTTAAAAATTACAGCCCAGCATTGTGATGATGTCACAATAAATTACTTGTTTATTTTACTCTTAATCTTTATATGATTGATATTCATTATAGTAATACTCTTAATGTAGCAAATATTTTACTATTCATTTATAGAAAAATTTTCTGTTTAAAAAAATTGAAAATTTAAGCAAAATTAAATTCTAATTCACTTTATAAGAATAAATATGATATTCATCATTTTGAGATGTTAAAATAATGATATATAATAAGGACCAGTTTTATCAGCCTTCATTATAATCCTAAGTCCACCAATTTCTAACAAGTTGTTAATTAAAAGAATTAATTTCATTATAAAGTTCCATTTTATCAGTGTTCTTAACTCAATGAACCATTTCCTAATAACTCTCTGAGTCATGACAGGAAACATGATTGGTTCCGTAATAATTTTGTCATTACTCTTTGATGTCAAACATCTTGTATTGAATGTGTGTATGTGTCTGAACCAAAATCAAAACAAAAAGAACTTCAGATTATACAAATGTCAAGAAGAATGTTTTTATTGATTTGATTCAAAAATATAAAAGTATAATTGAAAATATACAAACCAATAATGATATTTTAAACAAAAATAAAAAAATGTGGGAAAAACTTAACTTGATTTTAACTTAAATACACACATTATAATAAACAACAGCGAAGGAATCACTATATTAGAGTTAAAAATTGCTTTCTCTGAACAGTTTTTTAGTCTTACATTTTCAACAAACTTGATATACAACAATTATACATTAAACAGTATTTTTCATCTTGCTTTTAACTTAATGCACCTGCACTACTATGAAATTTTATGCTCCAGAATCAGATTTTTAAAATAACAAGTTTAATATGCATACATCAGTTAAATTTTACCAAAATTTGTTGAAACCATGAAACATTTAAATCAAAAAATAATTTAATGATGATAATTTCAACAAGTTCAATTTATCATCTTTAGGCAAATAAATACAATAACTTTATACAGTAAATTTCTCAAATATAAAATATACAAAAATAAATATTTACATTGTTATTATTATTATTTATTTATTTTATTTAACATAAATAAATAAATAAATAATTACCCTTATTATTCATTTAGAAATTTTAAATTTATATTTTTAAGTTTTATTTTAATAAAAGTTATTTAGAAATTTTTTATATTGGATTTTATTATTTCTTCACATATCTGTTATTATTTCATATTTATAGATTTAAAATGTTGATGATGATGAATTACACTATTATTAACACTGTAAATAACTTTTTTTTATTTAGGGGGTTCCCTGGAGATGTTTATGACAGAGGACCAAAAGAAATATTATAATGCCATGAAAAAAATGGGAGAGAAGAAACCTGCAAAAGCTATTCCTCGACCAAGGGTAATTTAAATTTATGCCACAGTACATTTTTATATATACATATTATTAATCAAAATAATAAATATTTATTAATATTTTCTTTTTCAGTTTAAATTACAAGCAGTTGTATTTGATCTAATTACTAACACAAAATTTGACATGGCAATCATGTTATTTATTGGACTTAATATGTTGGTGATGGCAATGGAACATTATCATCAGACTGAAACGTTTGACAGTATTTTAGAAAGATTAAATATATTCTTTATTGCCATTTTCACTACTGAGTGTGTATTAAAAATGTTTGCGCTTAGGTGGTATTATTTCAAAGAGCCATGGAATGTATTTGATTGTGTGGTTGTAACTTTGTCCATTTTAGGTAAGACATTTTATCTTTGCAATGGTTAAAATGTTTTAATATTGTCTGTTAATCAATTCAAAATATACACAATAAATACATTAATTTATTACAAATTAAACATATTATTAATTTAGCTTATTTTTATTACTTTTTAAGTTTATTTTGTTGTTTTCATTTTCTTTCATTATTAATTATTTTATATTATATTATTTATTATAAATCATTTCTAATTAAATCAAAAATTCTTATTCTTTTCTTAAATATATATTAATTGCACTTTATTTTATGATAAAAAAGAACTTTATTATGCAATTTTTAAAATTTTACATGTAAAATATATCTGTAATTTAATATAACTTTCATTATAAAGTATAAAATTTAGAATTTATTATAAGTCATATAAATCAGTAGAAATAAATTAAATTAAATCAATATATTGTGTTTTTTTAACAATTAATCATATAAATAAATAGAATTTTTAAGAGCCAATCATTTATCAGATTGAAAAAAAAAAGAACATACCTGAGTTTTTCAATGATATCAATTTTTATAATCATTGAGAATTTAATCATTCTGAAAATTTTATATTTTTTAAATTTTATTTGTAGATTATATACACATCTATAATATATTAATTCAAAAATTATTTTTACTTTAAATTTAAACAATAAAGTAAGAAAAAAAAATTTTCTATAATCAGTAATGATGTATAGAAAAAAACCAGATATTAATATCATATCATTTAAATGTTAAAATTATATATGATTTAAAAATAAAAAAATTATGATTAAATGAATAATTATTTCGAATATTGTTGGAGAAATAAACCTTTAAACAAATATATCATATGATTTAGAAAAATTTTTCAATTACTATCAGTCTTCATTAATATGAAGTTGAAAGGTCTTGATTGGCACTTTGTATTAATGAAATTTGTATTAACATTGAAATGTTTAGCTTCCTTCATCCACAGGACTGCAAATCTACTTTGCATAAACTGATAACATAATAACAGGGTTTGATTGTATTTATATCATTTGTAATAGCATTTTTGGATCACGTATGTTAAAAACAAGTTTAAAATTACAGCATTAATCTTACCCAACTGTATCTTTAAGTGTACTGTACTATACATATAAATATAATTTCATTATAATTAAATTTTTTGTTATTTGGGATCTGATTTGTTTTTATGCAGTTTTTGACATATTGGATTATGCAAATTATATTGAACACATATCAGTTCTGTACAGTTTAATACAGAATCTATAAAACTGAATTGTGACATCAACATTATCTAATGAGACATGATATAATCTATAATCAAACAAAAATAGAATTTAATTAAAATTGACAGGTTTTAGAAATATATACCTTAAATTGGTTTTTGGCTCAATATATTTTGATAAGATCCTTAGTTATGTAAGATTTAGAATATGAACTGTCAAGAGGATAATATATATATCTTGATTATGACAGAATTTTTTTTATCATAATCAAGATATCATTTTCGTCTATCACATCAACAAACTGTGAAATTCCTCATAGAGCTCTATCATTTTCTTTATTAGAACTATATGTTTCTGCTTTATCCTCATCATTTTAATTGTTTATTTTCATTCTTTATTAAATTGAATATCACAGCTAAAATTTTCTAATTTGGGATATATAAATTTATTTTCATTTTTTAAAGGATCTTATTTCAAAAGCACTTATTTTCTTTAAACATTTGCTGGTAATGGGAGATTTTGTTACATCCATCCTATTTTAGCAAAAATTATTGCTTTTGAAGTAGGTAGAAGTAGAATTCAATATTATATGAGAAAATAATCTGCTTTAATATAAAACAAATTCTGATGATTTCTCAAACTACATAAAACAGGGTTTTGAGTTTATGTAATTTAAGAAATTATAGTTTTAGCTAGTCATCAGATGCATTCTCTGTGTGCATCATAATTTTCAGTAATGTAGATTGAATAAAAAGGGAATAACATGGCTTATGTTATGGAAATATTATGTTGGGGAATAAATGTTTTTGGATATTAGAATTTTTATGGGCAGTCAAGGATCTGTTCAGATCAATCTATAAGAAACCATCACATTCTGATAATCACAATGTTTGTTTTCAATGTATAAATTATTTAGATATTGTTCAAAGTAGAAAGATATGAATGATGAAACCAAGATACTTGTAAGATAGTTTAGGAATTATAATTTTCTAAATTGATATTAATAAGATATGATCACATAATTTTGTCTTACAAAATCAATTGATAATGGTGCAATCCTATATTGATCAAGTTTTTTTTTTATATTAACAAATATTAAATTAAAAATATAAATCATTTTATTTCTGAAAAGTTAAAAGTGAGAAGATACAAGTTTATTGAAATATATAATTAATAACATATTTATTTCTTATGATTAAGAATGAAAAAGAAACTGGGCACACAACAGTTAATATTTACTCAGCATGCACAGTTCAAAACTTTTCAAACAGTTCAAAATCAAATTTCTCCCAAATTTAGTATTTAAACTTTGAAACATTCAAAGTTAGTCAATCAAAGTATAAGGTAGCACTGTATTATAGAAATAATTAATCTTATTTTGCAATTGATATCAAGAATGAGTTCTGATATTAAACTTTTAATTTACAGCCTTTAATCTTAAGTGTTTTTATATTTTAAAATTAATATTTAAAAGCCATTATTATTTGAATCTTTATGTGAATCATACTGAAGAAAATGTCACTGATTACACTGCCTAATAAATATTAAAATTTTAATTTAAATGAATATTTTCATTTAATGAAAGAACCAAAATTAAAATTTCAACATAATAGAAACTAACAAAATACAGTAAAATCTCTTCAAAACATATCTGCTACAAAGGAACCTGTCTAAATAAAACATAAACCTCAGAATGGAAAGATTTTCTATATAAAATAGTAATACAAACTGGGAACATGTCTGTTGTAGAAACAGAAGACTGTTTGGGTACCAATTGCATAACATAATATGAATAAAATGGAATTTCTTGGCATAACCTTAGCTAAATTAAAATTTAATTAAAATACAGTCCAAGGATATTGCATCCTCTGTACACTATAAGCATATTTTGGTATTTTTAACATGTCTTTGAAACATAAAACACTTACATTGGAGGAGAAACAATTCTAAATATGAATTGTGAAAGATGTTTTCAACAGATTTTACTGTACAAACATTCAGTTTTCATATTAATGAATTTCTTATATGTTAATTTTTATGAATGGTTTCTAACATATTTATTTTCAGTATTAGTTCAAAGTCAAGAATTGTAATCCAAATTTTATTTACTATGTTCACTATCAGATTTACAATTGAATACATGAATGGTGTTATGTAATGAAAGGTGTTATGTTACAATCATTCAAAACTTGATTGTTCAGCATGGATGAAGGTGCAATATATTCATCTCTCACATACTATCAGTAAAGATTTCAGAAATTAAACAACATTGTAATACTGTCTGTATTACACTATTTCATTGATATATTTACAAAAAAAAATTACATAGTAAAAATTTAAACATCAATTTACTCAAAACTTTGATTTTCTATGATAACATCTTGTCATTCCTCACTCATGCCCTCAATTGTTAAATATATATTCTGTTTGCAAAGAGAAAAGTATCATCATCATAAATATAATTTAATAGAAATAATGACTATATATTAATAATAATTTAATAAAGTTAAAATAGAAATTTATTCTGCAAAAATTGCCATTATTCTAAAATGTATATAACATTGAATGTTGTTAAATATAAGTTGCAAGCTGCACAAGTTATAGACAGTGCACTGTTTATTAGACTAAATACAATATTTCTCTCTAAAGCAGATTTATGTTGTACAGATCAGTTTAGTTCTATATACAAGGTGATCCAGAAGTTTGTGTTATTATTTGTGATTTAGTCACTTCATAGAAAGTAATAAATTGGAATCATGAATAACAACAAGTAGCTGTTCCAAACTAATTTTAACCATTCTTAAATAGTTTTAAAATATAGTTCAATTAGCTGACTTAGTTTACCAAGTATATATTAAATTTTATTAATTTATTTAAATTGCATTATAATTTATTTAGTAAAAAGATGCATAACATTCTTATTTTCTTTTTATAGGCATTGCAATCAAAGATCTGATAGCAAGTTATTTTGTGTCACCTACTCTTCTTCGTGTGGTTCGTGTTGTAAAAGTTGGTCGTGTCCTCAGGTTGGTCAAAGGGGCCAAAGGGATTCGAACCTTGCTTTTTGCTCTTGCCATGTCTTTGCCAGCACTCTTTAATATTTGCCTTCTGCTTTTTCTAGTTATGTTTATCTATGCCATATTTGGAATGTCTTTTTTCATGACTGTAAAACATCGTGCAGGCATTGATGATAATTTTAATTTTGAAACATTTGGCCAATCAATGATTCTTTTATTTCAAATGTCAACATCAGCAGGTTGGGATAGTGTGTTATTAGGTATTATGGACGACAGTGATTGTGAACAAGGTTCTGAAGATGAAGGTATTGAAGGAAATTGTGGTAAACCAGGTGTGGCCGTTGCCTACTTGATCTCCTATTTAATTGTCAGCTTTTTAATTATAATTAATATGTATATTGCCGTCATTCTTGAAAACTACAGTCAAGCCACAGAAGATGTACAGGAAGGCTTGACAGCAGATGATTATGATATGTATTATGAAATATGGCAGAAATATGATCCAGAAGGTACACAATATATCAAATATGAAGATTTGAGTGACTTCCTTGATGCTCTAGAAGAACCACTGCAGATTGAGAAACCTAATAAGTACAAAATCATTGACATGGATATCACAATATGTAAAGATGATCTTATGTATTGTGTCGACATTCTAGATGCACTGACCAAGGATTTCTTTGCAAGAAAAGGTACTGCTATAGAAGAATCTGCAGAGCTTGGAGAAGTTGCTCCTAGGAAAGATGTAGAAGGTTATGAACCAATCAGCAGTACGCGTTTCCGTCAACAGGAAGAATATAATGCTCGTGTTATTCAAAGAGCATGGCGTCATTATAAAGGGTGTAGTGCTACTGAACCTCGTCAGCAACAGACTGCAATTGTTATTGAAAGTGATGGCCATGTAACTAGAAATGGTCACAAAGTTGTGATTCATTCTAGGTCACCAAGTGTTACAAGTCGTTCCACAGATGTGTGATATTTATAAACAGGGAATGGGGGCTTTCTACATCAACATTATCTACACAGAAATTGGTTGATGAATGATCGCTGACAATATCTGCATGAAGTGTATATTTTTATATTCTTTATGCACGGGTTGAGTACCAGTCTGCTTGCAACACCTGTACTTGGTTGACATAAACCAATGTTTTCCATGTTATTTTTCTAATGACTGATTAGTTGTAATTATGGTCTATTTACACTACTTGTAAATATGCAAACTAAAAAAAAAGGGATAAAGGTCCCATTCTTGTTGCTACAATAGGATAAATGTGGAGGCATCTAAGTTTTACTTTGTTTTATATATATTATGATTTATAGACATTTTACGGATTTTAGAATGTATTTTTTATTACATATAATGTTATGACATAACAAAGTGCTTTTATTTACAAAGTTTCCAGAGTTTAAAGGAAAAATATGTCAGAAATTACTAGAGAGTGATTGTTAAATTGTTATTATCATTATTCTGAAAGTTTGTTTTTTACTTGTGTATATAAATTATATATATATATTATATATAATACATAAATGGAAGCAGAATTTGTACTGCTTCTCTAACATGTTAAATTTATTCAAAGGGAAGAGATGCAAATTATTTAAGTTTTTGTTACCTAATATAATTTATTTATTTTTTAGCACTTTGGACATTTAATCAATGCCAAATGAAATGAATGTTTTAACTAGAAAACTTCAGTGCCCACCATTTACACAGAATGTGAAGGATGTAAATGTGATTCCAATAGAAATATGATTCTGTATCAGTAACAACTCACAGGTGGGTTGGAGGTGGTTCTTGTTAAGTTAGCTGTTTTCAAAAACTAAATTCGAAAGATTCTGCTTAAGAACAGGGTTTCTTATAAGAAGAAATATAAAAATGTAAGGGGATCATTCCCCTTATCAGTGATAATGTATCTATAAGAATCTTCCTCAGTTTTTCTGCTTCCTAAGCTGATGGCATTAAAAATTTTGCACTTACGAATAGATTCATGTTATCAGCATCAAGCTGTGAAATTGGGTGGCAAACAACTTCAGCTATGTTACAAGAGTGTTGTTATAAAAGGAGTATACAGCTTTGAGGGTATAGGGGTGGGAAAATCAATGCTTAATTATCTCATGTCCTAATACCTCTGCACTGTACCTTTAAATGTATAACACTCTACAAAGCTCAGTTTTCCTGCCGCTTTTAAATGAGCAGAGAAAGTGAAAGAGTGATAAAAGTAACTAATCTACAAAGTTATTGGCTGAGTTCAGAAGTTGGACTTTTGGCCACCAGACTTTGAAAAGCAGAGATTATCAAAACTCTGCAAAATCTTAAGAGATTTTATTTATCATGTGCCTTTCTGCGTTGTTACTGTTGTCACAAGAAAGCATAATCATTGCATCATAAATCAGCTTCCCACGCAACAATACTTGCTTTCTTATATCCTTTCCAACATTTTTCAAGCCATATAGATAAGACTATGGTTTCTTTTCAAAGTGCACAACATTATTTCATAAAAAGAAAAAAATGAAGCAGATCTCACCATTGGCTTGATGTCTATACTGCTAGTATATATAAAAGCTCAAGACTGCAAATAATTTATAATATCCTATACCACACTATGCATTGGATTTTATTTGAACACAACTAAAGTGGTGGTTGTATAATTAATTCTAAATGTCAAGAATATAAAGGTTTTTGTTAGTTTCTTCTCTTCTGGGAAAATCATCACTCCATGTAAAAAAAAAATCAGAAAAATCTAGCATAAATTATCGCCTGTTATACATAGCAGGAGCTAGTATAGAATTATTACCTAACTCCAATCCTAGTAACTTAGTTGCCACTGAAATAGGCACTCTAGCATTCATGAAAGTTTTATTAGCTTTGAAAACAATGCAATCACAGGATAAAACACTGAAGAGGAATGTGATACATTCCTGTCATCCTGTCTGTTCTAGTGAAAAAAAAATTTAAAAAATATATGAAAAACTTATGTTTCAAAGAGCCTGAACTCTAACTCTTAACTACAAAGCATGGCTTTGAGAATGACAAGTTTATAATGGAAGAATCTGCTATGCTGAAGATTGCTTCAAGACCTTGACTCGCCATTTCCATCTTACCACCCAGTTTCAATCATTTTCTCAATTATGCCTTTTCAGCTTGTACTTACTTTGTAAAATGTTTCACAGTTTGTACCATACTGCCTGTAAATACATCATTGAATAAATTTTTGATAATTTATCACAACGAACCAATGCTCAAGCCAAAGTCTGCTGCATTGTGATTTCTTGACTAAATTAATCTTTACACTTCAACAAAAGCTAACTTACACGACGACGGTATGAAAATTCGTCTCGGAAGCAACTAATCATCACACGTTTACTATTAGCATTTATTGTTGTTTAAAGCTATAAATATTGAACCAAATAATATAGAAAAAATTTTATAATTGCAAAAAATCATAGATTTAAGATAAAATATTTTGATTGAGTTATGTATAAAATTTTTAAAAAAATGTCATTTTATTCTAAAAATTTATCAACTAACTCATAAAATAATAGATTTGTATATGAATCTCATAAACATAAAAATTTAAGTTTGTTTTTAAATCAAATTTTCTCTGAAATACATCTAAAACTACATTTTAATGGGAAATTTTTGTATTTATAATCTCCTTTAACATGTTTACTAATTGTTTTCCCATGTTATTGTTTGAGAATATCAAAAAAATGGTAAACAATAAAAATATTATGGGTCCAACAAAACAGCGAATAAGTTTTTTCCAGTCTTTGGCATAATTATTTCAATTTGTAAATTTACAAAACACACACATCAAAATAAGATTACAAAAATTTTAATTTTCATCATTTTTAATCAAAAATTATTACATTTATTTTTGGAAATATTTAATTTTGATATAAATAAATTTTAAAATGTTAGTTATTACTATTCATTTTAAATTATTTTCTTTTATATGTAGAAAGATTTGTGTTCTTCATTCAAAAAAGGCTATATGGTTAATTTGAAATACAAGATTATAAACAAACACATAATTCAAAAAATTCTACTTATAAATTTGTAAAAAAAAAAAAACACATTATTTATTGGATATAAAGTAAGTAAATTTTCTAGAGCTAATTTGGTATTCATTTGTTATATGCATTATTATTTTTTTAACTGTAAATAAATAATATTTCAAGTTTTTTGCTAAACTAATTTTGGATATATACATATACATGTAAATATTAATGACAGACAAAATTCCATTACATATTAATTTATTCAAGTATATATTGTTTCAATCTAAGTTATTAAATATTCCTCTTCTGTTATTCTATATGAATGACTGAATGATATGAAAGAAAATATAGTAATTAAAACAGCAATAATGGTACTCAAGCTGTTTATTCTAAGTAATAAAAATTTCACTTTTTATATTTTACATTTAATATAATTATAATTAGTTTTCTATTAAGAAATTATAATATTTTTATTAAAATATAATTTAAATGATGACATAAATAACATGGAATCATATAAATAATAACCACTAAATAAATATATGATATACATATGCTACATACCTGCTTGACAAAAAGAAACAAAACAAAAAACTTAAATTTGAGTTTAACTTGAAATCAAATTTTTATCTTCTGAATTCATGCTAAATGCTCCACCAAGTTAATTATTCAAATTAATCATTAGATTTCTATTTCATGTATTATTTGCTCATTAATAAATTGCTCATAATGGTTCATTTATCTATAAAAGATTCCATGTTAAATACTACTTTAATAAATAAGTGATACTGTTAAATCATAACATAAATAGGCTATATATATTAATTTATTTGAGAATTTTAAGAGAGTCACTTCCTGGATTGAATCTAAGTTGAATGAATTTAATTTTGATTTTAAAAATAATGAATCATTTTTATTACAAAAATTTGACATTGTCAAATTTTTAATTAATAAAAGATTTAGAGTGGAATTTACAGACAAGTTAATTTTAAAAATTTATAGAATGGAGTTTATTAAAATTTATTTGTGGTTTTTTAGACATAAACTTAAAATAATTTAATACAATTGATTTAACAACAAATTTTAAGATATTTTCAATATATTTCAATATAATTTACATTTCATAAGGTAATAATGTGACATACAAAACAAATATCTGTTTTGTATAGTATTTCCCAATTCAATTTTGCTATTGGAAATATCTATAATAATGATCATGATCCAATTATCTTTTCTTCTATTCTTTATTTTATGAAAATTATTTTAAAGAAAATCTTAAATCAATTTAAATATAGGGACTATAGTTACTTTTGTAAAATTTATTTTGGTTTATGAACAAAATATTCATGTCTCTCACACACAATGCAGTGTAATTTAGTGATCGCTTGGCTTCCTTTCATCTTTATTTTAGTTGATTATCAACTAAAATATGAAAGGATGATTATCAACTAAAGATGAAAGGAAGCCAAGTGATTGCTAAATTACACTGCATTGTGTGTGAGAGACAACAATAGAAACATGACATGGTTTCAAGTTATCAAAACAAAATATTCAGTTATGTCTTAAAAATAAATTACATATACATTTTGAAATACAGTAATACCCCAAACTTACACGATAGGTGGGACCGAGCAATAACCACATAAGTTGGGGTGTAATTTCGCATATAAATACAAATTATTTTTAATTGGGGCCAGAGACTAAAGAAAACAATAATTTAGAAAAAAATGTTTAATAAAATTTTAGATAATACATATGTATAACAAATTATATTATTAAAATCGTAAACCGAAGTTATTTTGATGTAGAAGGCTTCATAAAATCTAACAAATTCGTCTGACAGCTCAAAGATTTTTTCTCCCACAAAATTTCCTCATAGCATGCTAATAATTTTTTTATTTCTCGTTTTGTAGAAGGAATGCACTCTTCATTGGAGTCTATATTTTATAAAATTTGTAACCCCTTTTGAATTGAACTGAGGCCTTCTGTCAAGTTTTCACAGCTTTGAGAATTTTTTCTTTACCTTTTATAATTTTTCTGACCGTCAATTCCGGTAGATCAAACTTCTTTGCCAATAAATAATCACCTAAAGCACCGGGTTGAATCACTAACACCTCCAAAAACCTTTAACCGGTGAAAGTTTGCTCAAAGTCCCTCAGCAAATGTTTTCGGACACCTCACTGTGCCCTTTCTCAAGCTATCTTCTCTTCTTAAAACGATTTTTGAATTATCGAACACCTATTTCTGTGATGCACATGCCAACCGAAAATTCAAAACGTTCGAATAGCTTCCGTAGAAATTCCAAACGAATAAAACTTCAACCGAAACACTTAAAAATGCTCCACCACTCCTTTAAAAAACAATCACGTCAGCCGATCTATGCCAATGTAATACGATGCCAATTTTAGAAATTTTAAAAAATTTCTCCACCATTCTTTTAAAAAACAATCACGTGAGCAGTTCCATGCCAATGTAAAATGATCCCAAAAACTTGCTGTAGGGTGCCAAACCATTCATACCCAACTGCGTCTGAACTCCTCTTACTCATACGCTTTACGTTATCCTCATATTCTTTGTGTTTCCCTTCCTTTATCCTGTCCCCTCTTTATCGCTAGCATGGCAGGCACTACTGCAAAAAGTTACTTCATCTTTTGCATTGATAGGCTGGGATGACTGGAAAGCTTTATACTTCTTTGCCAATTCACAAATTTTCATTTTTGTATCAAAGTCTTTAATAATGTTAACTTTACATTCCAAAGATAAAGTTTTTCTTTTCTTGTTTGATGCAGAGGAATCAGTTCTACTTCATTTGGATGACATAGTAGAGTCTCTCAAGTCTCTGTAGATATAACAAACAGAAATAAATAACACAAAATAAGTTTTAGCTATTCATCAATTCTGCGTGACATGTCTGAACATGTAAGCTAAACAATAGTGTGGGGGGAGTGAGTAATCAAGAGTTGTGTGGCGCTCAAACAAAAGACAAATCGATGAGATTTGAAAATCGCGTAACTCCAGGTTCATGTAAGTCGAGGTATTACTGTATAGCAATAACAAAAATTTCAATAATTGGAAATAATCAAAAATTTTAATTATATTATTTTCATTAATTTACTAAATTACATAAAAAAATAATATTTATCAATTTTTTCTTTATTAATTAAAAATTTTGTATCATTTTAATCCACACTAAATTCACATATTAATTCATAAATTAATTCACAAAGTAATTTTAAAGATCTCTTTAGTTTTTAATCAGTTGTCTGGCCTTTGGATGAATTATTTATCTGGATTTTATGATTAGGCCTTTCCTATTAAAAATGAGATATACATTTACAACCAAAAGAAAAATTTATTCCTATTTGCCTTTATTTGATTATTTCTTTTCCTTTATTCCATGACAAGTTCATCTCCTCTTCCATCATTAATTTATGATCAATTTCTATTTTCTTCTACAATCTTATTTTTTGTATCTTCTTTTGTAATTTGTAAATTTACATTCTTTCAAATAATACTTTATATTGTTTTCTTATATTTCATTTATGCAAGTCCATAATACTTCATTGATTTTCTCTATTGATATATTTCTAAGATTATTCTAATCTCACAACAATGATTGATACACACTATGTTCTAAAACCTATGGACCTTGATAAATATTTGTGCTGATTTCAAATATGTTCATTTAATAATAGGGTTAAGAAGTTAATTAAAGAAGAATTGTTGAAATAATAATCCTAAAATAAAAACTGAAAAATATTTTATGTAAACTACTAGAGTTCAAACATCAAACTATCTTACATGTATGGTATGTATATATACAAATAATTTGTTTATCAGTATGTTTTTTCATGTGAATGCATTCATATGTATGCATGTATGTTTGTGTGTGCATGCATGCATGCATGCACATGTGTGTGCACACAAACTGTTAAATGTTAGATATTAGAATACAATAATTTTAATACCTTATAAAACAAAATATATATGTACAAACACAACTTATTTTATCTGTCACTTGACTAATGTTCATTCTTTGTTAATCACCATGTCACTGAAGTGCATCAAGTGCTTGAGACCAGATACATTATTAACAACAGCACATGCGTATTTCTCATTAGGTCACAATATTATTATTCTCACTAGTGCACTACTTATTTTGTACTAGTTCTTCATCACTTTTAAGAGGTGAAGAACTATTGCAAAATGTAATAACTATGAATAAGTGCACAAGTGAGGAAGGCAAAACATTTGACAACAGATGCAAAACTATAATTAGTCACAGTGAAACTAAAATTATACTATCAAAGTGTATTTAATGGTTTGACATACAGGATGAATCAAAGTAATACAAATGCTAATTTTGCATAGAATTCTGAACATTGCTTATGTTAAGGCTAGGAATACACTGAAATAACAATATATCACTGACTATTTTAAAAATTAAACTTGAATGTGTTGGAACGTACATTTTATATGACTTGTTTTTTTTTACATTGTGTATCTATGTTGGAATATATATATAATGTGTGTTTCTATAATTTTATATATATTATTTTCCAGAAATTTCCATTAGCTATTGTTTTGTT
The DNA here is from genome assembly GCF_030686945.1 of Centruroides vittatus. NCBI lineage: Eukaryota > Metazoa > Arthropoda > Arachnida > Scorpiones > Buthidae > Centruroides > Centruroides vittatus. Next base: position 2,505,509 of record NW_027122644.1, read on the forward strand.
CATTCATCAAGTGCCCAGGGCTAACATCAGATAATCAAGGTTTTCTATATATGTATGTATGTATTATACATATATATATATTTCTATATACCATGTAAAGTGTAATACAAGCTAATTACAAGCTGAAACAATTTGATTGATGTAAATCATTTTTTCTACTTTTTTTTGTTTTAAAGGAGCTTTGTAACAATGATAAAATTGTCTCTCCCTTCACCCTCTTTCATAATGTGATAGGGGCAAATTTCAATTGGAACACTAAACTTTTATTTGGGTACTTTATAACATGTTTATTAAAAGGTATGTACAGTTGAAGCTTTAAGTTGATTCAAACTTTTTACCAAATATAACTGATGAGAATGCAATAATTACACTATTTTGTCTGTCTATTTTATTAATTGTTTTCAAATTGTTGACTACTCATTGCTAAATATTTTTTCTTTTTACAAAACTCTGTCTAATTTGGAGGTCTCAGAACAAAATTTTGAATGTGTGTAATTAAATTCTGGATCAAGAATTATGTGCCAATTTTTAATGCTATTATTCTATAAGTTTTACCCATGTGACCCTTTATGGTTTAACATAAAATCAATTTGAAATTTTATCTGTTAGTTAATTGTGTTTCTAAAATGTGAAAATAACAAGTCTTTAAATATAAGTTTCATTATATATAATGTTTATAAATATTACATAGTAAATAAACATTCATTATGTATTAATAATACAGTATACTGAAAATATACTATATACATTTTCACAAACTGAGTTAGAGCAAAATGTATACTTTGTTCCATGATGATTAGTGTGGGGACAACTGCCCACTCTGCTCCCACCTATAGTACTCTTGGTCTAACTCTATGCAATATTTTGGTTGTCACTGTAACCGAACCTCACATATTCTCTGTTTCATGTCCCTTTTATAGTAGATGGTAAGAGTATCAATTTTTTCTTTGATATATCTCCACAGAAAGTAATTGAGATGTGTGAGAGCAGGTGAATGAGGAGACCATGAAATGGATTTTCCATGATTTATCCATCTTTTACCAATTACCTGGATTAATAGCATGTATGTATCTTGCTTAAACCATATTTCTCTTTTCACATTTAGCTGTACATCTTTTATAGTTGGTTGCACAACCAGAGAGAACAACTGAATCAACTCAAAGCTTTAGTTGTCTGAAACTTTGTTTTTATAACATGTGTCTATTTAATGTTCAAATGAAAGTTTCTTGTCTTTTTTCATATAATCCAAAAATATACACTTTTATCTAGGATTCCATTTGAAAGTTGCCCCCCCCCGATTTCCCTTTCATAGGGAGCTATGAAAGAGGGTGAGAACTGATACAATATTATTTTTACAAACCTCTTTTGAAACTATAAAAAAGAAAAAGATAGTTTGCATCAATTAAGTTGTTTTTGAGTTATTAGCTTGTGTATACATATATACTGGATTTCCCACTTTTACATGGGACATGCTATATATATATCTGTGTATATTGTAAGTCATCAAGATATACAGTATTTAATAAAGAAATTAAAATCAAATAACAAAGCAATTTGTTGGCTGACTTATCATTTATTATTTACTAACATATTCTATAAATGTTGACTGTTCACTGTTTAATGTAAATACAATATAATGAACTCAAATTATATATAGGTATCCCTCATATAACATGGTAGTTACATTCCAAAAAAGTGCTGTGTTATTCAAATCCATTCTATCTGAAACAAAAAACTAATGCAAAACATAGGGTTATATTCCAGAAGATAGCAAAAGTATACTATTCTCTTTTGTTACTAAGAGAAATATGTTTATTAAAGTAATTGATATATTATTTCCAAACAATCACAATTAAAAATACTGTGTTACATGTTAATATTAATTTTAGCTAAATGAGAGAATTTTCTTTTTACAAAGATCAACAAAAAAGATTTTCATGTTTTTTATTTTTATCATCAAAAATTGGTTCTAACAAGTCATGTTTGTTCAGTCGAGTACCAAGACACCACCATAGTTCATCATTTTATGAATGATTACAGTTAAAATTGTTCAATAGCACTTAATCTAAAAATGTTTAAATAAACTTTACTATAAATACAAAGATTAATCTAAAAAAAGAAAACACAGTGACAGTCTTAAGGGCTAAAGTTTGAAAGCAAAGATCTGCTTGATAGGAAAGTTAGTATAATTTTTTTCTTCCTTAACCTATCAGTTTTCATTAAAGTAAACCTGACAAAAGGCTCAAAACAAATTGAAAATTTCAATATTCTGAAATCTGTGGGCAAATTTGAGACAAAGCATGCTTACTTGAATAAAAAAAAAATCAAATAACGAAGTTTACACTTAAAAATTGTGAAATTCTGTATGGAGGATTTCCAAAACTGTGTTAGAGTGAAACAGGAAGTTGTGTATGGGGATATCCCCAAATTTTTGAACTGTGTTAGAGCAAAACTGTGTTGTAGAAGTAGTGTTGTATGAGGGATACCTGTATATTAAATCTAAGGCTTAAGATAATCTTGCTAAGAGCCAGTTTATCTTATTTCTTTTGTTTTAATTATTGAATGAATATGCATTTTAGGAGTGACAACATTTGGTCATGTGTGATCATGGGAAGTTTGCACATAATCTGGGAATTAGCATTTTCTTGTCTTTTTTCATATAATCCAAAAATATACACTTTTATCTAGGATTCCATTTGAAAGTTGCCCCCCCCCGATTTCCCTTTCATAGGGAGCTATGAAAGAGGGTGAGAACTGATACAATATTATTTTTACAAAGCTCTTTTGAAACTATAAAAAAGAAAAAGATAGTTTGCATCAATTAAGTTGTTTTTGAGTTATTAGCTTGTGTATACATATATACTGGATGTCCCACTTTTACATGGGACATGCTATATATATATAATATATATGTGTTATCACATATATATATAATATATATCACATATATATATGTATTGATTTCCATGTTGTATTGAGTCAAATAAATTATAAATTATTATCCTGTACATTTTTTTCTCCATATTTTTTGAACTTATCAACTGGCAATGAGAAATAAGCTCCATGTTCAAGATAATTAACTTTAGTTCAGGGTGTTAAAATATATTATTTGTATTTTATCTTGATTACAATTGTCAGTGGATTCAGCAATGTCATTTACAATGGCTCCAAGTTGTTTTATTTTAAACTTTATTCAAATATTTTGCATGCTTCAAGTGATATAGACATATAACATAGCAAAACAAAACAGTGTGGTTGCCACAAACACAGGCTGGGATACATGTGCATAGTGTTGTTGCAATTCACCCAGTTTGTTCTGGAATTGATGCCTTTTGAGTATTTGTATTGTAAATGTCAAGTTTCAAGGTATTTATTTATAACAGATTAGTTAAGATGAAAGAACTATTGTACCCAATTACTTTGAATGACCCAAAAGCATAAGACATAGAAATAATTAAAGAAATGATTGACTTTTTAAAGCCTTAGAGTACATGACCAAAGTACTAAATAGTGAAACATATGGCTATTTCTAAAATTATTCTAATGATGAATTTGTTGTGTAAGACAAATTAAAGTTACATCTTTAAAATAGACAACAATAATTCTCCAAAAGACATTCTTTTCAATAATATGAATAAGCAGTTTTACTAAACTTTAGTAATGTAGAATGCTTGTCTCCCCATTGTTTTTGTCACCACACTTGGATCCTAAATTCAAAACTTATACTTAAAGTTTTGGCAAAGCCATCTTAATTCTAAGAAGGACCAAAAAGACTGATACTTTATCCAGTGACTCAGATGAGAAGTAAACCTGAGGAGCTGGCCTTTTGAGTTTTGGAGCTATTACAAAGAAGAAGCTCATGACAGAAATTAAAAAAAGTAACTGGTAATGAATTGAGTGTACACATGACTAATCCAGTGGCAGTGTTGTTTTCAAATCCAATGGAATTTGGTTTGAGATTTAAAAATAGTCTTCCCTGAATTGTTCAAGGATGCGCAAAAATATTTAACCATAATGACAACCTTTATATTCCTAGAAAGACTGTTTTCAAAAGTAGTTAATGTCTTTGATAAAGACATTAATAGATTACTAGGAATATGATTTGAAAATCTTTTTCTCGGTGATAGTGTAAGAAATGATCTTAACTTTATTACAATTTGTTTCAATATTTCAGTTTGTATTTTTTTAATTATTATTGTAAGATTTATGATTGACTGTAATCTCAAGTTTTCTTTGCTAAAAAGAAAAAAACAATCTAAATAGAATTGACTGTATTCTTTCCTTTTTTACTCTGGAATTGATTCCAGTAATGATTCCTTTTTTTGTGGTATTTGTTTCAATTGTAGAATTGATTCTTTCATAGAATTGCAACATTCTTACAAGTGTGTGCATGGCTCTTATGCCTCACAGAATATTATTTTTGCAATAGCTTTTATTTATAATCAAAATATGTAATCTGCAATCCCTTATAAGTTTCACTTCCAGTTTTAGGATGAAGAATCAATAGAGAAACATTTTGAACATTTTTCAATATACTTAGAGATTATGGGAGTTCCTGAAACAAAAACAAAAAAAAAAAAAAAAACAAGTTTAAGCATTTGTTATATTTCTATCCAATATAATCTTCTTAGGGAATCTATTGTCCCTCAGTTACTTCCAGAAATTTTCAGATCCTGAGAGAGATAAAAATGATCCAATTCAGTCCTTAAAAAACTAGTGATAGAGGTTTTCTTTTATAAATTTTACTCAAGAATTCAGTGTCTGCTGTGGCTCCTGATAAAGCACTTGGTAGGAATAGTTTCTTTCCAGGTTTGTACTTTATCTCTAATTCATACTGTAGTAGCTTCGTCCTAATACATTGTGGGCGTGCTGGGAATTCATATAATGATTTTGAAAATTGCTTCTAAGGTTCTATAATCACTCTCCTCAACAAATTTTTTCCTGTAGATATATTGATGAAATCTTTTACATCCAAATAATATTGCAAGTGCCTTGTCCTCAATTTGAGCATAAGCCTGTTGGGTATAATTTAAAGCTTTTGAAGCATAAGCTACTGGCAAATTGTCTTGTAATATAATGGCACCAAGTCTATTTCTGGATGCATCTACTGATAAGGGTATGGCCTTGGATGGGTCTAAATACTGCAATATTGGTTTGTTTGTCAAGATGCTCTTCAACTGTTTTAAGGCTTTGTCATGGTTGTTGTTCCAATTCCAGGCTATTTCTTTTCTCAGCAATATTCACATTTGATACATTAGGGATAAAATTGTGAGACATATGTAATCATTGCTAAAAGAGATTCTAAACTTTCTTATCTTCAGGCTTTTTTATCTCTATAATTGCTTTCATCTTTTCTTCATCTGGTTTTAATCCTAGTGCCGAGAATTGATGACTGATGAACTTCATTCACCTCAATCTTACTTTTCTGTAAATTAAAATCTGTGTATATATGTATTTTTATTATTACATATAAATAAATGCAGTAAAAAAGTATATATTTTTTATTTTTTGGGGTCTCTAGAATGAATTAATCAAATTCCCATAAAAACCTATGGTAAATTGATAATTGGTTAACGAACAATTCAGATAGCAAACAAAGTCTTGGAACGGATTATGTTCATTAACTAATCACCCACTGTATTTCAGCAAACCAGTCTCTGTCCACTTTAGTTGTGTTGACTTTTCTTACAAATGTTGTGTCTCTACTAGGAAATCTGTTTGATCCACCGCATTGACTTTCATTTTGTTCTTACACTTTCTAGCATAATGTCCTTCATGCTTGCATATATTGCAGTTCCCGTTAAATGCTGGGTAACTTCATAGAGGATGTTGTCCTCCACATCGTGGGCATTCTCTATGTGGCCAATTATCTTGTTTAATCATCTCTTGGTTTTCACTACAGGATGTTCTTGTTTTCTTTTACTTTCTCTCCAGTCTTCTATCTTCTCTGACTCCTTGTTTTTTGATGACTTTTGGGTAATGCCAATTGTCTTCTAATTTTTTTTAACTGTTCAGTTGCTAGCTCAGCAATCTTGCACATATTGACACATTTAGCTAGTATTCAAAGAGAGCCTATCTTTCAGCTTTTTAGTTAACGGACCACTAATTATTTGGTCTTTAATCAAACTATCTCTTAATTCACCAAATCCACAGGATCCATTCAGTTTCTTGAGATTGGTGAGGAGAAAATGAAATGTTTCTCCTTTCTGTATCCATGAAAAGAATATGTATGTCAATACTTTTGTTTGATTTAGGTACACAATAATTTTCAAAAGCTGCTAAAACAGTAGTATATACTTTGTGTTCATCTTTAGACAAGGTAAATATGTTAAGTTACACATGCTAGGTGAGGAAGCAATAGAAAAATCACTTCCTCACCTAGCACATGTAACAAAGTTATTTTCATTTTGTCATTCTTCTCATTCACTCCCGTGGCAATCATGAAAAGTTCAAAATGCTGTTTCCATGCCTTCCAATTTTTGGAAATGTCTCCTTCTAACAACATCAGTTTTGGCAATTTTAAAGTTTCCTAAATACCGAACCTGTTACCGGTGTAATTTGTGTGAAAAAATCTTCTTTCCACAAACGTTTTCGAGCTTTCCAAACAGCTCTTCTTCAGGTAGAGAAAAAAGGTATGTGGACGAAAGGTATGTTGAAAAAAGGTCCCGAACATCTTACTCTATAGGAGGTATGTGGACGACATCCTCATCATGTGGAGGACAATACCTGACATCTCTAACTTCGTACAAACCGTTAACGATAATCCCTACGGCCTAATGCTGGAAATGGAACAATCTAGCAATACTGAGGTCCATTTTTTGGATATAAACATTAAAGTAGAAGGATCCGCCATCGTCACGTCGGTATACCGTAAACCTTATGCCGACCCTATATACATACCGGTAGGTTCATCTGACCCATTCACCTACAAGGCTGCAGCATTTAATACTTTGATTAAAAGGGCCTTTTCCCACTCGTCCACCACGCAAGCCCTCAACACCGAATTGAATTATATCAAGAGGATAGCAGCCAAGCACGGTTACCATGGTCTGACACACCGTCTAATTGAGCGACTTCAACGCTCACAATACGCACCCACTACGCGTACGAGGACCAACACTGACCAGGATGAACGTACACGCCTCCCAGTCACCTTTAACCCATATGTTAAAGCGATATACGCTGAGATTGCTGGAAAACAACAACTACAAATAGCCTATAGAAGAGGCCCGACAATCTACGACATCCTCAGAAATGAAAAAGGCAGTCCAGTCCGTGGCAGGCTTCCTGGCGTGTACTCTATCCCGCTGAAAGATAACAGATGTAACGAGAGCTTTGTATATATCGGCTCAACCAAGCGATCTTTAAATACCAGAGTGCAAGAGCATCAGGTGGATCTTCGGCACGGGCGGTACACCACGGCCCTAACCACCTTTGCATCTGATCCCGATATAGAACCGGAGTTCGACAAAGCTGACATCATCGACACTATGCCCCTCCTGGACCAACTAAAATGGCGGGAAGCTATATCCATCTGTAAGGCTAACCATCGGACCACATGTATAAATCGGAAGGATGAGATTAATCTTTCTATAGCGTGGCAGGCCCTCATAAACAACGATCTATAAATAGCAACATCGGCGCACGAATGCGCATGTCCACCTTAATGTTCGTTTGATATGCGAGTTCCGTAATTTTTGTTTAAACATCTGCATTCTATTTTTAGATTCCGTTTTTATTTAAATGTCTACGTTCTTTTTTCGTCTTTTTTCAAAGTATTTCGTCGGAACCTTTTTTCTCTACCTGAAGAAGAGCTGTTTGGAAAGCTCGAAAACGTTTGTGGAAAGAAGATTTTTTCACGCAAATTACACCGGTAACAGGTTCGGTATTTAGTATTTCATCCCCGGTGTCGGAGTGAAGAGTAATTTTACTTAAAGTTTTTATTGTCCTTACCACCTTTTGTTCATTCCCAAGTTACTGTACTTCTTTTTTTTTCTTTTAGTTTATTTCCTAGCTTCATAACATTTTGACAGTTCTTTCTTCACTTTAGTCTTGTTTTGTCAGCTGCACAATGTTATATTCATCAGAGACAAGACACTAAGTCCAAAAATCTTTATTAGCACAGAGAGATGCATACATACACATCTATACCACAGTCACCATGTTGGCCAATGTGGTGTTGGTCTTGGTTATATTTACAACTATGACAATGTGTTTTAGCTCTTTTAAAGTATTGATGTGGCTAGAGAAATGTTTGAATGCTTACCAAATGAATGCTGTGAAGCAGACATTTTGAACTTAAAAGGATCATGCAAGATAGCTAGTATATAAAACAGGTGCTTTCTGTATATTGTAGTTGCCACCTCCTTCCTTAAGAGTGATTAATAAGTTCAAAAAATATGTTAGTGAAGTCAATATCAGGTTTCTAGTGTCACATTGTAAAAATGTCATCAACATATCTCAAATATATATGATATGATATATGCTGTTAGAATTGAAGAAGCACTGTCGAAATAAAGTTTCTCAAAACTAACTTAATTCACATAAAATCTTAGAAAATAGGCTTCTCATCAGGACAACTCAATTTTGGATATGTCCTGTTGAAAACAAAAACAATGAGTAACACATAACACACCAGATTAGCCAATTCCAATATGGAATATACATGGGTTGTTAACATAATTGGAAAGAAATCACACAAATGACAAAAGTATGGCTGTATTTTATAATAATTGAGTGGTATAATCATTCAAAGTTCAATCAATACTGTCATATATTCCTCATTCACCAATATGAGGTTGCTTAATTCTATGTGCTAACTGAGTTGTATCTGAAATCATATGAGGGTATTCTGGTAAGCTCCCTGAGATGATTCATAGCAGTCTACACTCCTAACAAAATAGTCATGGAACTTTTCTCCAAAATTGATCTCAATAGCATTCCTTCATTGTGGGTTTAAGTAAATCCAAATAACCTAGGAACAGCCAGTGAATGTAGGCTTGTGTGTCCAAGCCCTAAGGCTTTAGCTAGAGGAGACAAAGAAAACTTAATCACTTTATACTGGTGCAACTTCACATTCAGTGCTTCTGATATCCAAATTCCAAATATATGAATCTTTTATCATCAGCACCCTGCCTTGGGCTTTGGTGATTTTTGCATTATGTCTGGAAGTGATGGTAGAGTGGAAACAGGCTGAAATAATACATCCAGTATGCAATGTAAAGAACTTAAAAGCTTTGAAGATTTTAGAAATATTTTAGATGGCTAGGCAAGACAAGTGTATTAATTTTTATGATGCTGAGAATATTTTCAATGTGTGAAGGTAACTGTATGAAGTGGTATAATGGAAGGAGAATACTTAGAGAGTCTATACTTGTTAATGTTAATTAGGTTTAGGTTCAGTTCTTGTCAAAAAAAGTTTCATTATATTTTTCTGAAATTAAAATAATTTTTGTAATCTTAAAACTTTATAATTTTATATTATTCCATATGATCTTAGAGAATGTTCGTTTTTATTTTTGAGTTTGTAAATGTGCATTCATCCTCATACATTTGGTTCATCTAATGATGGTCAGTTAAAATTATTGAAAATGTTAGTTTAATATTAAAACTGTTCTTGCTGTAAATTTAAAATGTGATATAGTGATTGGAATTTTGTAGTCACTACTTTTGTGAGCTTGATTAGTCTTTATCATTCCTGAGGTGCACACATTTCTAGCTTCACACACTTTGATCTCTGTAAATCAATGATAATGGACCTCTATTTATTTTCAAAGAATTCAAGACTTTCTGCCATTATCTCAGCATAGAGCACTTATGTAATTGAAAATTATACCACCAAAATGTATGCCTATCTGTCAGCCATGCAATGTTTATTTTTATCAGCAAATTAATTTTAAAAAACTTTATAAAACAACTACAGAATTGTTCACAATTAATAGAGCAACACTGATATATAATTTGATGCAATAAAATTACATTCTATAATACATCATCAATTAAGCACTCTAATATTATCAAGTATGATATGGTATGCATGGTTCTCCACCAAATTAATTGATGACAGAGAAGTGTTTTTAAATGCTAATCAAGTTTGTTTTTCCAGTGACCTATGTAAATCTTCTTGTTATTGTAAAAACATTGCATTTATTCAATGCTTACACTGCAGAAAACTTCATTGTTTCACATGCTTCTAGGACAATTATCATCCACAAAAGTTGTGCTACCAAAGAGCAAACAGATTGATTAATGTTAATAAAAACGTCTTTTTTACCAACAAAATTGGTCTTGAATAACAATAATTTCATTTATACCTTACCTTCTTCCAAAATAAATTATTAATAAATATTAAGTACAGTATGAATCACATATGTACAGTACATGAATATTCAAAAATAATTTTTAAATATTATAAATTAAAAAATACCAAACATAAAATGAAAATTATAGTTTTCATTAAAAAAATCACATTAATACCAACACAATTTGAAACACCAACCTCCTGATTAAGAAACTGACACAGCCACCAACCACTCTATAAATGATAGAAATTCTAAAGGTTTTAATAATTGTGCAATTTTCAACTTCGATTTTCTTGTTTAATTTTGAGTAGGCTGCCTTACTGCTAGGCATATCAATCATTGGAGAGGTACTATATCCTCACCAGGTTTGATCAAAATTGGTGACTTCAACATCATGCCATCATCCCCTTGTAAGTCTTTTAAAACCAAAGTTAAATTTCTAGTCAAATTTTCTAGGAGAGGCATATACTGTTGGTTAACAATCTGGAACATGGATTATATATGCAGCATTACTTATTTTCCCCATGTATGAAATGGAAAATATTAAAAAGTTCAAATGATTCAACATAAGATTAATCATCTTTCTTCATGGTGGCTTCAGATTATCAGGAGTTACCCTTAAGCAGTTACAAACCTAATTCTAGTTTCTTCCCAACATCTAAAAGAAATTAAGTGCCTTCTTGTCAAACTTATTTGTGTGAGGACCATGTGACTCTATCACATCTATTCTTGAGGCATTAAGCTAGGATCAAAATCTGTAATTGGATCCAGATGACATGGTCAAGAAAGTCATAAATGTGGATGAAGAGCTCAGGAGAAAGGAAAGATTCATTTGCCTATTGAATCCCATTTATTTGAGTGAGAGAAAGACATTACATTCCCTTGTCAACATATACAAGAACACTTAGCAAGTCAAGTAGAAATGCCAAAGTTGTTGTCCAGACACTTGGGGTATGCAGAGTTTCATGATGAGTAGAAAGCTAGTCCAAGTCTGAACATAGACATGATCTTTCCGGAATTTTTCAACAGAGAAATGCATATCTAGGTCAATGCACTGTCCCAAACTTTAATGATTTCAAAGGCAGCAGTTGGCATAATCCTGTGCAGCACATCACTGCATAAAGGAAATTGGACAGGAGGTAATGCTTATCCTTGGGACATGTGGTTTTATAGATTAGGTCTCTTAGTCAATCATCCTGATTTGTTTCAAGCCCTCATCCTCACAATCCAATTGGCTTCACACTTGTCTCCAGGAAAAACTGAAGCTTGAACCAGACCAAGAGAAAAGGCCAGCACCAGAAATTGAATCTGACCCTACTACTGGAGATGTTTGTCAATCTTAAGATCTTCATTGTTTAAATCAAGTTGTGTGTTTATCTCTCATTAACAGCTATTATTCCAAAGTGTCAGTGGTTTGAAATTCCAACAGAAGACAAATTATTAAAAGGAATTATTGTTACAATTAAAATTCTTTGTTTTGAGGATGGGTTTTCTGTAAGGGTTCAGACTGTGTCTGGAACCTCACATTTTCAACCCTTCTTCTCTATTCAGCCTTGACAATTTCAAATGAAGTCAAAAGAGCAAATGAAAATCAGAAGCCACATCCTCCTGAATTTGAGATGACAGATTTGCGTGATATAGAAATGTCAAATAACAACTCAGCATCTAGTCCTCGGTGAGAAGAAAATACAGATTCATTCAACCACTAAATATCTTCAGAACTATGAATGGAAAATATCCTAACGGGAAAAATCCTAAGAAACAAATTGTTTCAATTGAATAAATATGCATTTTTGGACTGATGACATCTGGGTGCATATGGTCAGTGGACAAGATCCAGGAGTCAGTGTGATTTCTTTGTTTAGCTGGAGCTAAGAGCATATTGTTTATGTTTGCTATTGTATCAAGTCAAATAAATTATAAATTATTGATTTGGTATATTCTATGCCATATATTCATCTTACAGGCTATTTTATATTAAATTCAATTAAATTACGATATAATTAGACACGTGTTGCCATCTTGTAAAGAATTTAGTGATTACAATCAAACTATTAAATTATATTCTAATAATTAAATTCTTTACCATATGGTAATACTACCTACTTTTAGTATTGAATTTTATGATAATTGAATTTAGCCTAAAAATAATTTGTAAAATAATCTGTTTTTCACTTAACTTGAAAAACCTTACATTTAACAAAATTCAGTTACAAATTATAACTATATAGAAAATTTTATTCTCAAATTACTAGTTATCACTCTACAGGAAATAAATTATTTGTAAGTTGAAGCTCAATAAAAATCTAGCATTTATAAATGTAAACTTATTCATTTAATACATATTAATATGATGAGAATTTGAAAAGACATAAGTAGAACATAATGCATACTCATATGTTCAGTGCTGTAACTAGGCAAGTGCACAGATGCATAGGCACAGAGCCCAGGACAAAGGAACCTCGAAACAGAACTGACAAAAAATTGTCAAATAATAATATATTTGGGATGGTACATTAGCAAAGTCATCTATGTGCTTACAATATATACTATAATGCTTACAATATTGCGTTTGATCTCAAAATTTGATCAATCAATTTTGATAAAACTATGCCATTTTCCATTAATTACAATGAGGAATGCAAAAATGTTATATAAAAAAAAAATGGGGGTCCATGACTTCATTTTTAATATACAATGGAGTCAACGTGTCAGTGTTCACACTCCCTGATGTGTTAAGTGTGCCTTAATTGAATTTAGGAGAAAAAAATTAAAAATCAGTATTGTATGCACCTAATGGAAAGAAGGCATTAAAAAAAAACAAACAAAACAATCAGAGAGGCAATTCAAGAAAAAGCAATCACCATTGACTGCTTTTTCTTGGATCACTTCTCTGTTTTAGCAAATGCATGAATTATTTCTTCTATGCCTAAAAAGTGCAAAGAACACTTCTTTCTTTCCATCTCCACCTCAATTCTATCATATGACAAAGTCATGTGATGTCCTAGTTGTTAATAATTTTGTTTGCAAATACATGTGAATGATCTTGTATACTTCATGTATACACAAAAATTATTTATAAACATTTATTTCATCATTATTTTTCCTCCAAAAATTAAGGACCAAAAAATAAAACATTGCACAAGAGAAATGAAAAGCTAGTTGCAACACTAACATATTATAAACCTATTTAAAATTCATTTGCATTAATTTCATTACATACATTAAAATAAATATAAACATTCTCAGAATTGATTAATAACTTTTCAAAAAATTCCCTGTTTAATAGCAATTTGAAATAGTTCAGAAATAAAAAAGTTTACTTGAAAGATTGTTTACTTTTCTTCAGATCAGATTTCAAAACACAATGTATAATTACCCAAAAAAACTAAAATATTAATTGAAATTGAATTTCTTTTATATATATATTTCTGTTTTAAATCTCCATGTTGACCTATTTGATGTATAATTTTTAGTTCAATCTCAATTACCAGAGACAACTTTGATTTTTAATTACTTTTTCTGATATCTTTCAAAATTTATTTTCTGTTATTTTAAACTATTTCATTTTTACTGCAGTTAGTATTTTCATTACTTTGTATATCTAGTCTATGAAAAGTATTAAAATTTAAATATTAATATATTTTAAAGTAAACTTCCTTATTTTATGTATAAAACTAATTATCTAAATGTATTGTAAATGATACATAAAAATGTTACAGGCCATTTGTTAAAAAATTATGTTTATGTACAGACTATTATTAGGCTGAATTAATTAATATACCTTTAATAGTGGATGAAGTTAAAATAATGCTAAAATGGATTCAATTTTGGACTATCTATGCCTGAGGATGGCCTATTAAGTGGGTTGAAAGCATTCTCTTAATAATCAGTTTATTACAAAAAGTTTTATATTATTACAAGTTTTACAGTATATAAAAGTTACTGCCAATACACATATATGGTGACTAAAGATAAGATCTATTTTACGAAAAATCTAACAATAAACAATGTTTAACACTATTAATTATTTATTTTTTCTTTTAAAATGTACACATTTACATTTATATTGTAACATTTGTAATACTTTCCAAATTTTTTGTATATCTGTCTACACTTTTTTTTTTATCTGTTTCTTGTTTTGGATTTATTGTCAATTGCTAAATGGTATTATTTTAATAACCATGTTTTTACCTTTTCCTTTCAAAATATCATTAGCACTTCTCTAAACTTTGTATCTTAATAAGAATGTAATGGGAAAAAAACAATTAGTAGAGATTAATGTCCATTCATCAAAAGATGGCCTGAGACAAAAAGGAAGAGCTGCACTGCATTTGCTTTTTACCTCAACTTCAATCAGCCCACAGCGTTCATTGTAGCTAATAGAGTAGCCCAGTTTATTTCATTCATTTTTATCATGCCAGTCACCAAACTTCTTGCCTAAACATATAGAATTTTTCTTACTGATCAATTACTAGTACTACGAGGTACGATCCAAAAGTTTGGGGACTGCAGTAATCTATGACAACAAAAGCATGTATTTGAAGTTAGTGTATGAAATGGATTCTACCAAACCACCTCTACGTGTTCAGGTTAATTTCATCCATGTCATGTGATTAAACCACGAATGCTGCTGTTTTTTCCAGAGATTTGTTCTGCGACGTAATAAAAGTGGAGTTTCAGAACAACCTCCAACATTTCGACTTCGCCATGGTAGAATCACTGTACACCTTTCTTAGCAATTTTAAAGTCTCCGTAGGTGTTTTACCTAAACGCTGACAAAATTTAATGTTGGAGGTTGTTCTTGAAACTCCACTTTTATTATGTCTCAGAACAAAGGTATCTCTGGAAAAAAACAGCAGCGCTTGCAGTTTAATCACATGACATGGGTGAAATTAACCTGAACACGTAGAGGTGGTTTGGTAGAATCCATTTCATACGCTGTAACTTCAAATACATGCTTTTGTTGTCATAGATTACTGCAGTCCTCGAACTTTTGGATAGTACCATGTATATACTAACTATTGATACTTTTTTGCTATATGCCAATATGAAGCCCCATATATGTGATGCTACATATTGTATATATATAAAACTTCTGCTGTGCCCCAGCTTAAAAATCTAGTTTATATAACTGTGTATGTTATATTTTGCTCATATTTTTATATCCAAATTTTTTAATAACGTTTTTATTGTCAGATGGATCTTTGTGTTCCATGTCAAAACATCCACAACAAATTATGCCTCTTTACAAAAATTGTTATCTAATCTTAACCTGCAGTATTCTTTTTTCACCTATGTAGTGTTCTCAAATAATGACATTAAGGACTTATTTTATTTCAATGTTTTATTATTGTCTGCATTCAGTTTGTCTATTGTCAGTCTTTCTTTTATTTTAGGATTTGTTATTGGGACAGCTCTTTCATGTTTTGTTGGATACATGTAACAATTTGTAATACGTAAATAAATAAATAAACTTTTAAAGTTTATTTATTTATTTATTACAAGTTACTTAAATCTTATATTAGATGGTAAGATACATATTTGCTCTAGAGTGCTTTAACTAATTTCTTTATATATTGTTTCCTGGTCTAATGATTTTTCTGATTAGAAAAGTTAGAATATAACTAGAATTGTTCACCCAAAAAGATTGCATTTCTGGAGTTAAAAACTCTGGAAAATCAGATTTTTGGAGTGATTAATTTGATATAGGTAGTGTTCAAGTGAATAATCAAGTAAAATTATTTAAATTTCTATCATAGTTTATCAGATAGTTGAAATATAATAGCTTTATACTTTACTATGCTAATAAATTTTCTTTATTATTCTAATAAAAACAGAATGAAAAATAATTGTTTGAATAAAATTTGATGATAAATTATACAGAAAAATAATTATTAATTAGTTTTAAATAGGTATTTGAACATAAGTACAAAAAAATGCTGTAGGGTAAAAAACATACCTTTTTATTCCAGAAAAATTACTTTAATAACTCGGACAAACATTTTCAGCCACCATTTATTGGTTGAAAACAGTAATAACAGTTAGTAATAATAGTACAATAGTATACAACCACCAAAGCCAAATTATTGGGCTAGAGTCGGCTATAATAAATAAATAATTAATAAGACAATTTGGTACTAGAGTTTGGTGTTAGGCACCATCTCTTACTAAATTTAATAATTATAATTTAATTTAATTAAATAATTTTAATAATTTGGAACTGGAGGAAAAGAAATTGGCCTGAAGCGGGACTCGAACCCGCAACTTCTGCTATCTGTGCAGACACGTTACCAGTTACGCTACCCAGACCTTCGGTCCGACCTCCTCCTCCAGTATATATAAGCTAACACAACAATAGTACATATAGTAATAATTTATAAAATAGTAATAACAGTTAAATGTTTTCATGTTTTAACTGTTATTACTATTTTATAAATTGCACTTACAGTACTTATAACATCACCACTAAAACCATAAAAAAACATTAAAATTTTAACTATTTCCTAATGTTTTCAGTCATCTTTATCAACTTTTTGATGACCAAAAACATTAAGAAATAATTAAAAGTTTACTGCATCTTGAGGATTTTAATGGTGATATTATCATATAACTGTTTTTTGGCAAAACTGATTCATAATTTAAATTACAGAACTTTATTCTACATAGAACAATTATAATTTTAAAATGGCATTTCAAATGCAAATAAACAAACAAAAATAAAAAATAATAATACTGACAAATACATTAAAAATATACTTATGTACAGTACAGTATATAACCATCACTCTGAAACAATTTTTAAAAGATGTTTGCACTAATATATGTTACAGACAGGGTGGCCATCTTTTGAAAATAGGGAAATGGGACAAAAAGAGAATGAAAGGGAGGGGGAAATAAAAAATTAAACAATTTTTTTTAAGTAAAACATTTTAAAAAATTATAATGATATATTCCATTTTATTTAATGCATCTAGTATACATATACATACTTATTTTTATTAATTGATATTCTCTGTTAAATGAATCAGTGAAATCAAGAACTGAAACTTATATCAATAATAATTGTTGTCAAACTCTTAACTGTTCTGTTACTGAACAGCTAAACCTAGTTAAAAAATGCAGTGCCATCCATTGACAAAAACAAGATAAGATACTAGTGTTGCCCCTAACAGTCTATCCTCTTGTAGTTCCACAAAATATTGTTTATAACATACAAACTATGAACTCAATATAGAAAAATATAAAATTGATATAAATTAATCAGTTGTTAAATAGTTTTTTTTTTTTTTTTAAAGTAATTTGTGGCAATTATATGAAGTTGTGGGATGGCAGGATTTCTGAGTAAGCAGGAAAAGAGACTTCTGTTTTTAAATTGGGACAGATGGCCATTCTGATTACAGAACATCATGAAATGGGGTCAGGGTATCTCATAATACTATATTTTCCATGCACATGCAAGACCTCCCGCAACATTTGTGTTAATGCATTTATGCTTCCTTGAAGATTTGTATATTTCTTTTAAGACCACTAAATGAGGGTCAAAAACATTTGTCTAAGTAATTTGAGTAATTTTTCTATAATATAAAGGTATGTTTATTTATAGAATTCTTCATTCCAGTTTTGGTTTATATGTACAGTTCATAGAAGACATTACAACTTTTGCACATTAAAATGTCATATTTTATGAACAAAGGCTACAGATTGAATTTCTTTTTTAAATCCAAGATATTAAATGCCAACTTTAAATTATTCAGAACCAGAACTATAGTACAAATTAAAAAACTGTTCCAACAGTTAATTTAAAAGTAGTGTCCACCACAAATTAGTAGTGTCTTGCCCCTGTACATCATACTTTCTTGTTAGCAATAGAGTTGTGCCAATTTCTATCTAACTCCTTTCAGGAGAAAATTTTTGAATTGAAATAACATGACTTCCAGTTTGTACCAGATGTTCATATACAGTTAATCAGGGCCACCTGCCACTAATCTTTCCGTACCTGGTCTCAGCTTTCAGTTACCTAACTCTTTTCTCGAGATTAAGGAAAGACAGACAGATGGACAACAGTAGGAATCTTTTTGGGCTGCAATTTTTTCAAATTGCAGCCCAAAAAGATTTAAATAAAAATTATTTAAACTCACAGAAAGGCCAGAGAATTTTCCAGGTTGGCTCAGCACTGACATCTGATCCAACCACAGTAGTGGTGCTTCTCACTTTAATTACATGTAGTTAGCTGAAACAGGTCAAATAATAAGCTGAAAATGTTCATAAATACTTATTTTGGTTTCCTTAACAAGTGATTCAATATTTATTTAAATATGGTGCTGTTTTTACATTTCTAAGACAAAGTTTAATATTACTTAAAAAAATGTATAACAACTCTAAACAAAGCCAGTGTTACAGGATTTTTAAATTTTATCGGTTTTCCAAGCCAGACCCAAATAGCCCAACTTATTATAAAAGTCTGTACTTCAATTTAACTCAACTCTTACTTAGGATGGACTCCCAAAGAGATATATGAAACTTTTAACTTACAGAACTCCACTAAAGTACTATCAAGTATTGCTCTCAAAGAGTAGTATATTTCTAGAGAAAACTGGTGAAAACCTAAGGGGGAACTAGGGTTGAGGCAATCAAAGTGATTGTCATTCCAGAAGTGATGGAAGCACAACTTCGGCACATTAGATGAATGAGTGTATGTTATCTTGCTGACTGCACTTTTGGCAATATGTGGTATCAAATTTAAAGCAAAATTC